>NC_136866.1:7768810-9137810 GCF_951799975.1 Gobius niger | reverse complement strand
ATTTCTCATGAGGCTCTTTTCACTTATATAGTCTCCGTAGAGCAACTGTTTGTGCATGCCCATAGGAGTTGTCCATTGTTGTAGAGATTTTCTAAGTCGTCAACCGGACTTGGCTGTAAGAGTTAAGGACATTTTTGCCTCACTTCACCTCCAACAGCCCAATCCAGCTGACGTCTTGTTGTTGTGTTTTGTCATTGTTTCACGGTTCTTTAGTCAGAACTATAATGATGTCTTTACACGTTGCATCCTCCCTTCAGGTGATGCACGTGTATAGCTGTTTTCTACAGTACAGTTCTACAATTCTGAAAGTGAGGAAAGAGGAAAGGCAGGCACATGCCGCGAGGCTTCTCACTGGTGACTGACTCACGCACACAGTGTTCGCAGCTGAACGTGTGTCTGGTGTTAAATGGAGCTATTTTCAAGACCTGGCAGTTGCTTTCACAGCCATTAGTCTCATCAAACAAATCACAGGTGCAGCACTCAGGGAAAGGGCGGACAGGAAAAAAAAACGTGTGATCAACTTAAGGCTTGGGTGCATGTCTTTATTTTGTTGTAGAAAATGTACAGCAAAGAAGACAATACAGTACTGGATAGAAAATGGCACTCGCACACTTTGAACACTACATTGGCTATACAATACTGCTTTGGCCCTTCCATAAACAAAACAATAAATAAAGTGCAAAACTGTCCATTTCAACATTCACATAGTTTCATTGTTCACAGCGTGTTCACAATCTCATTGACATAAAGTGCTGAGATACAGAAGTAGCATCGCACCCTCATGGTCCATTTGTTTTTTGTTTTGTTTTTCTGTCGGTGCAACATTTTACAAAAGCAACAGCACCTCAGACTTCACTTGGCGACCTGGAGCGGTACACGCCGTTGGCTTGAAAGCAGCCGCAGAGAAGCATGTATATGGAGCGTTGGATCTCTGCGTTCCGGTAGGCGTATATGATGGGATTGATCATGGAGTTGTACGTGGCGGGCAGTAACGTGGCATAGGTGTAGATGGCCGGGTAGTGCCGCTCCCCGACCAGACAGTAGATGGCAAAGGGAAGCCAGCTGGCACCAAACGTCCCGAGTATAATGGCCAGCGTGGAGACCCCCTTTTTGGTGGCAACGTAGTGAGATGTGGCGAAAAAGTGCTGCTGGAGGGCTATCTGGTGGGCGTGGTGGCACACGATCTTGCAGATTTTAAAGTACAGGGTGAGCATGAGGATAAAAATGCAGAAGAATGACACTGCCAGAAGTGTAAGGTTACTCCTAGTTAGGGGGCGGACGATGCTGCACGTCGTGGGTTCTTCTAAGCAGTTCCAACCTAAAACGGGAAGCAAGCCCAAAAAGAGAGACACCCCCCATGTCCCCACCAGCATTAGATGGACGTACTGCAGTGTCTTTTCAGAGAAGTAAGTCAGGGCATTGTACAGGGAGAAATACCGGTCCACAGTGATGGCCAAAAGGCTGCTAATAGATGCAGTGAACGAAGCCACCAGAAAGCCGACAGTGATCAGGCTTATGGTTTCGGATGAGACGACGTACTGAAAGACAAAGTTCAGGATTAATCCCATGCCGGCGAGCAGATCGGCTGTGGCCAGGGAACCGATGAGCACAAACATGGGCGTCCGCAGAGTGGGGGTGTAAAAGATAATGGCGACGACTATGGCATTTTCACAGGCGATGACGGTGCCGGACAAGCACAGCATGATGTCCCATGGGTTAATGGGGAAGTCCAGGGGGGCGGTGGAGAACTCTAGGCTGCTGTTCTGCTGAGGGGAGTCCACCTCGGGCCAGGACAGCCCCTCGCCTGCCCCCGGAGCTGCAGAGGAGTCGTTGACAATCAGCGACTCGTTCATCGCTCCACGCGGTCCTCGGTTTCACCTGTAATGAAAGGATCAAGAATGGGATGAGCTTTGATTGCACAGCGAGACATATTGTCGACTCAGAAATAGATCAGACATCATTTTATTGTTCAAACATCGATAAAGAAAAAAACCTTTATTTTATTTTAAAAAATTCTTTTGGGAAAATGTGACTGAAATCTAAGTAATTTTGTACATGTTTGTGTGTATTAGTGTATTAGATCATGCAGCAGACTTGTGTTCACTGTGCCCTCACATTCTGTGCCTTCACTGTGTCCTGTGTTTTTTATGTACAATTGCACTCTGTCAGCAAACACAGTTTCTAATAGTGATTTTGAGTCTTGTTTGATAGAACTTTTTCTTGTGCGTTTGTAGAAAGCCTGGTGCTGTCCATGGTGCTGAACTAACACTGAGTCACTTGTTACAGCCACTCTCCCACACATCATAAGCGCCGGCTCCAGAACAAACTGACTGTTAGATTATCAAAAGAGTGCAACTCGAGATTCTCATCATTAAACTGTATTGGAAAATGTCAAACTGAGGGTGCAAACATTTGAATATGAGGTCGCAGTGCACCCTTTTGCACCTCTGCAGATTTGTTCACTCACCTCCGTGGCAAAACTAATGCGCTGAGATTTTCGGAAACTTGAGATGCGCTCTCCGGTGCTGGACCTGAAGCTGAATCAGGAAAAACAACAGGTATCTCCTCTTAGACGGCTTCGAGTCAATCCCGTGCTGTTGCTGTGCTCCCCGTGCGTGGGGCAAGCCGCCTGGGCTGGGACGGAGAGAGGCATTGACCGCTGCACGGCTCGAGGAAAGGATATTGAATGTGAGGAGGAGAGAGAAGAGACAGAGCGAGCGAGACGCCACGAGGCGCTTTAAAACCCGGTGACGTCAAGACGCACGGATGAAATGTGAGATAATACGCGCATTATCCAGTTTGCGACATGATTGTCTTCAGTTAGACTTTGTTTGCATGGAATGGAAGTGAAGGCCTAATTAGCTTTGGGGAAACTACCCTATTACGTTCTCCTGCAAGAAATAAAATGCTGCTAAAGTTTGATATGATACATAGCTGCTCTGTAACGTTTTTATTTATCTTTCTTTGTTTAAAAACTCATGCCTGTACAAACCTACTTAAAAAGTGCGATGGTTTTGCTGCAGGAGAACTTCAGACATGGCTACAATATGTGAGGCCACTTTGAAACAGCTCAAATACACTTTTCTCTATGTGAATAAAACCACACATAGAATGCACTGGTCTCAAAATGTTTATTGTGGTCAACATGATGCTTTACACGTGGGAATGAGGGACATGAAGTCCAAACTATCTCAACATAACAGTGCCCTAATATATTTAATTTACTCTCTCTCTTATCCTTCCTTCTGTGCTGCTGAAGTATAGGCCTTTCTTGAAAGGGGCAGCAGGCGAACACTGTGCAGCGCCCAAGAACCCATCTCCAGCTCTTGAAGTTGCTCGATAAAGAACATGCTGGGAGCTGACTGGAAACAATCCGCTACTGGAATGAATAGCACTCACTTAAACCATAGGGAGAATATGTAAGACTCCATCTGGTCTGTGGGGCAATAGTGCAACTAATCAGTGTCCGTCCTCTCAAATTGTTATTCAATCTTCCCATATGTTTTAGGAATCTATAGGAAAAATCTCAGACCAAGTTGCCTGCAGACCACCGTGGTAGGCGTGCTGTATGTTGAAGCGTGTATTGTTATTGGCTGAACCGTGGAGTCGCATTCATTCACAACAAATATCAAATACATGACATTATCACCATGCATATTGACTAACTGAATGTTCCCTTTCAAAACAGAGTCTCATCAGAGTTAGTACCCCATTGTGGGACAAATTTTGCATGTTTCTGAGAAACACAGGCCAAAAATAACCCTGGTAAAAATCCCTTTATTCATACACCTCGTGCTGCTGAGAGCTCTGAGTAACAAGACACCAGCTCTTAGGAAGAAAAACACACTTCAGAACAGCAGCATTTTGCTTTTTATTAATGTACACATGATACAAGCTTTTATGATGTTGCCTTTGTGAACTCGACAGCATGTGTTTTTACCCTGGAAGAAATCCAAGCTGCTGTGAACATTCTGGACTAAACTATACACAAAATATGGCTTCACAGCACACAAACACACCCACGTGGTGGAGAGTGGGCAGTTCACATAATATCAAGTGTGTCTGGCCTTCTGAAGTCACAGCGCGGCAAATGTCACCATGACCTGGATTTCTGATGCCTCTGTTGTTGTTCTGCCCCTTTCAATGCAAGAGAGATTTAAAATGATGACAAAACATAAGGTTGACATATCCAATGGGGCAGTGGGTCATGGGGCAAGAAAATAAAAGTGAGAAGTTGCATAAAACCTTTGGTTCTTTTAGCAAACCTATATATTCTATGTCATCGTCTGGATAATATTTACATGGGGAAATTGTGAAAGGTTGGAAGCTGACAACAATATAGAGCCAACAGTTTGCCTCATAAGCAGAGATGAACTCTATTGTCAAACGGCCAGTGAGTTCTGGACACATGAGCCTGTACACTCTGCAGAGAAGTCCAGCACAATATTCAAGAGCTCATTGTGCCAATTTAATGCACTGTGTGTTATATAAACCCCCATATAAAGGGCGACAGTGAAATACATGGTAGAGTGGGCTGTCTCATAATCGGAAAGTTGCTGCATCAAATCCTGATTCCCGTTGGTGCAGACTGTTGTCGTGTTCTTAAGCAAGATGGCGCTGATTTACAGCCTTCCTTGTGCACCCCAGGGCAGCTGTGACTGCAACAGCTTCCTGCCACAGTGTAGTGCTTTGAGCAGCTAGTTCAGTGCAATACAAATGGGAGCACTTACTGTAAAGAAATGTAGGTGGAGAGGTCGCACTGCAAACCATTTTCCTTTGAAGAAGAAAATCTGCAACTCAAGGTCTAAAACATTTTAAGGCTGTGAAGGCTACACAGGCTACACAGTAGCTTTCTCATGGCAGTACACAATATTTTACTCACATGCACAAGCAACATGAGTAAACAGACTCACGAGGCACTGGAGCCCAGACCACTTGTCAGTCCCACTGTGTGGATATAGATGTTTTGTGTAGCACCGGGGTTTGAAATTCGAGCATTAGACAGAGGGTGTGAACATGTAAGTGAAAGAGAGCGGAAAGAGGAAAAAGGGATGGAAAAAAAGGCATAATGGCCGCAGGATGGAAAGAACAAAGAGAGGGGGAACAATTACAGAAGCGCTGATCAGATCCGTTACAATAATTAGAACAGAAAGAACAACAATAGGCAACACGCCATTAAGGTATTATCACATTACTTTAATTAAATGTGCAGAACATCATCGTATAGTGGTTTTGGCAGCTAAGAAACAGAAATGGTAAAGGCACATAAATAAAAAAGATAAAAAGTATAAATATGAAACTAAAAACAACCATTTTACTAAAACTTATTTGTACCCTATAAATGTAAAAGTGTTAAAACACAACATATCATTGTTAGCTTTTAAGCATTCCAGATAAAAAGAAAGATGTTCTGTCCATGTCAAACCAGCTCTTCTTCTCTCACATGTATCTGTTCTTGACGTACTCGCGGTACATCAGCATGTCCTCTCGACACAGCGCCCTCAGCTGGCCCTGCCCCGTCAACACATGCCGCTCAAACACGTCCCGACTGTCTGTGTCCACCTGCGGCGCCAACACCTCGAACACGCTGTCCTCTGGGAAACTGGACACTGCCTCTCTGAGCCACAAACACACAAGAACATTTGATTGACACAAATATTGATTTCATTTCAATGCCTGAGTTCTCGTGGATGTCGTGTCTCCCAGAACCTGTCGGTCAAAGCTAAATGTATTCTCAGCAAAAATTAGAAGTTGCTCAAACCGTCCGATTTCATAAACCAATATCTGAGTGCTCATTTGTGACTGTGAATCTAAAGTTGACTTTTTGTTTGCCTGACTGGTCAGAGGAGGACCTTTACCGAGGGAGCCATTGACACAAGGCCTCCAGGGAATAAAAGCACATGATATAACAAGGTCTGAGAATAACACTGTTGCACAATGCCAGGTTCACCTGTAGCCCCCTGTGACCCAAACATGAGGCAAGGTGATAAAAGAGACTGAGAAGAGGGAGGGACCCAGTTATTTGAACATATCTCTCTGTAAACACCTTTTAATTTCAGTCACTACTGTGAGCTGCATTTGATGCCTGATAGAGAGAGAAAAGACTAAAAAGAAAGAAATGACCAGCGAATGCTTGTATTGGCTATTGGCACATTGCCGGTCCACGTGTCTCTGGCTCTGAGTGTAGCTGCGACCAGCGAGTCGAACAGAGCGCAGGAGGACACAGCAGACTCTGAAATAGCCAGGGCAAGAACAAGGAAAAGAGCGGTTGAGTAAAAAGAAAAGAAGATCCAGCAGCGCACAGCCAAACTTCTCAGAGGGCACTTAAGCACTCAACCTTCCCATGGCCTCGGCAGATGTTAAGTGCTTCTAAATGCAGCTCACGTGACTAAACATCTCTCATCGACGCAAATCTTTTAGTTGGTGATGAGCATGGAATTACTCACAGGCCAAGGATGTTTGAATGGTTGAAGTCTTCATTTTTCTCCACCCGGTGCTGGTTCTCACCCAGATGAGCAAAGCTGCAAAACAAAGGAAATCAAAGGTGTTTTCACTGTTGGATTTCTATTTTATTTGGCGTCAGGACCTTGAGAGAAAATATCAGTTGAACTGAGCTTTCATCAATCATTTTTTACCTGCACATTAATAGAGGTTACCGGTGTATTACTGTCTCATGTCTATGTTTTCAGTATGTTGGTTTTGTTATTGTCTGTGCTGCAGGGACTGGAGATAGAAATTAACCACATAGGCTATACTGTAGCTTATGTACAAATACAAAATGAGTGTATTACCTATCTGTCTTTTTCACTCATTTGATAATACAGTGGTTCTCAGTCTGTATTTGATCGTCCAAGGTATAAACGTTATCTAAACAGGGTCTGAAATAGAACTACATATACTAATCTTACATCTATGACCAAAGCATAAATAAAATGATCTCAAATCTTTGAATTTAAACGGCCCAGTGGCGCAGTGGTTAGTGCTCGTTCATGCTATTGGTTGATGCCGATATGCACGGACGATATTTTCAGTCAATTTTCCAAATGTCTACGATCCTGAGTATGAAGTTTCTAAACTGTAAAATGTGTCAGTGCTGAACTGTGACAGCAGGGGGCGCTTCATTAGGGGCATGATAAATCAGCCCTATTATGTTCAGTAGGTGCTTCAGTGGGTACTTCAAAATCATCAGATTCCAAAACAGAAGATTTTGGCGGCATTATATCGGCCGATAGCTAATATTGTAAAATATATCGGCCGGTTGATATATTGATATATTTGTCGACCTCTAAAAAACAATACACACCAAAGAAGAAAGATTAATTTTGCTTTCTTTGACACTAAAAGGAATTTTAATATGTTTTCAGTATGCATGGAAATGTTTATTTGAAACAGGAAGTAATCGACTAGGATTAATTGGTGCTAACACACGAGCAGGAAAACTCATTATAGAAAATCCATCAATTTCAATAAGGTAAATGTCTAATTGTTAATGCAAAATGGGGTTACATGAGGTATTTGGGTTTCCTCAGGTCTCCCCAGTGTTTGGCATCCAATCTGAAACTTTCCCAAATGTTATTTCTGTGGCGCAAAGACAATAATAATCAAGAGTTAAGAGTTCCCTCTGGCTGTTGCTTAGGATTTTAATATGAATGCATTGATTAGCCCCGGCTTCCCCTAACTAACACATTTGGAGACTTTCCAACACCTGATAATAACACCCCCCCATAATAACACTTTTACCCAGATGTTTTTGGGTAAAAGTGATGCATGTACAAATGCCCAAAAAAGGGTTAAAACTTGCACACTTAAACGTTTGCAGTGTGAGAAATAAACTTGCCGAATTATCTGAGATTTTAGAAAACAATAATTTTCATATCTTAGCATTGACAGAAACACATCTTGATTCATCTTTCTCTGATAATGCAGTCTTGGTTCAGGGCTATAATATCTTTCGGAAAGATCGAAATAAGCACGGAGGTGGGGTTGCCATATACATCCAGAATCATATACCAGTAAAATTGAGAAAAGATCTTATGCGTGACAGTGTGGAGGCTCTCTGGTTGCAAGTGCACCTTCCACATATTAAACCAGTGCTGGTAGGATGCTGCTATAGACCACCAAGTGCAAGTGCTACTTACTTCAGTGAATTGTGTCATATGGTTGACTATGTCTGTGATTTGGGAAATGAAATTTACCTATTGGGTGATTTTAATATAAACTGGATGTCAGCAGATTGTCACCTAAAGAAGCAACTTTTAAATGTCACTGATGCAGGAAACCTAGAACAAGTTGTAGACAAACCAACTAGAATACATTACAACAGCTGTGGTAAAAGAACATCTACCTGTATAGATCTTATTTTTACTAATGTAAAGGACATGTGCACAAAAGGATTGTCTGTCTCTGTTGGTTTCAGTGACCATCATATGGTGGCTATAAATAGGAAAACAAAAGTGCCAAAAGGTAAACCCACTGTTGTCTATAAAAGATCTTATAAAAACTTTTGTCAGAGAACATACTGCAATGATATTGAAAACATATGTTGGGCTGATGTGTATAAGGAAGATCACCCAGACCAGGCACTACAAGTTTTTGAAAATCTATTATATCCAATAATTAACAAACATGCTCCTATAATAAAATGTACAGTGAGAAAGAAAAGAGCATCTTGGATAGATGCAGAACTGCGCAGCCATATGAAAGACAGAGATACAGCTAAACAAACAGCAAATAGAACAGGTCTGAAAGAGGACTGGGAAACATACTGTAAACTACGAAATAGAGTGACCAGTATGAACAGGAAAAAGAAAAAGGAACATTTTCAACAGAATATAAGGGAAAATTTAAAGGATGGGAAGAAATTGTGGGCAACTATTAACAATATATTGGGGAAACAGTCTAGTCGAACACCTGCTTTTGTTGAAACAGAAAATAAATTTTTGACTAAACCTAGTGAAATAGCAAATTACTTTAATAATGTATTTATTGATAAGGTGGACAAACTCCGAATAAATATACCAATTTATAACTCTGTAAGAAAAACTCATGAGATCAGCCAAATTGTTACAGATAAAACCGATATAAATTTTGAATTCAAAAAAATTAACACGAAGCAAGTGACAATGCATTTAAACTCTATAGATATAACCAAGCCGGGAGGTATTGATGATTTGGATGGAAAACTCCTGAAAATAGTGGGCAATTACATAGCTGGACCTGCTTGCCATATTTTCAATACAAGTATAAATAAAAGCATTTTCCCGGTTTCATGGAAAACTGCTAAAGTGATCCCAATTCCGAAAAATACCACGCAAAGTTTGAATGGGTCAAACTGCAGACCAATTAGTCTGCTATCAATATTAAGTAAAATTCTTGAAAAGATTGTTACTGAACAAGTAAAACAATTCTTTACGGATAATAAGTTATTTACACAATTTCAACATGCATATCGTGTGGGCCACTCGACCGCAACTGCCCTGACACAGATGGTAGATGACTGCTTTCACTCCATTGACAACAACAATTTGGTTGGAGCTGTTTTATTAGATTTTAGTTCAGCTTTTGATTTATTAGATCATGAGTTGTTACTAGAAAAATTAAAGTATTATGGATTTTCATTACATGCTATTGGGTGGTTTTCCAGCTATCTTTCACATCGTAAACAATGCGTTTTTTACAACGGTAGTTTCTCTTTCTCAAAACGATTGCAATGTGGTGTACCTCAGGGCAGCTGTTTAGGGCCTTTACTTTTTTCGATCTTCACTAACGACCTGCCATTGGTGTTGGATCATGCTAAAGCTGTGATGTATGCAGATGATACCACGATATACCTGCCTGCTTCATCAGCTGATGTTCTGTCGAGCTCCTTAGACAGCGATCTAAAGTCTGTCGCAAGGTGGGCTCATGCAAACAAACTAGTGTTGAATACATCCAAAACAAAAAGCATTATACTGGGATCTAGTTGGAAACTAAAGGAAAAACCACAATTAGAACTTTCAGTCGATGGCACAGTGATCACTCAAGTAGAAGAAACAAAACTTCTGGGAGTTATTATGGACAGCAGACTGAAGTGGTCCAAGCATATTGATCGTACTGTTGCTGTCATGGGAAGAGAATTGGCAGTTATCAGAAGATGCTCAAATTATTTAAGCCAAAATGTTCTTTCACTAGTGATCAAGACCATTGTTCTGTCCCATTTACATTACTGCCCAGTGGTTTGGTCCAGTGCCTCCGAAAGAGATATTGAGAAGCTACAGTTAATGCAAAATAAGGCGGCACGTCTCGCGCTACGGTGCTCAAAATATACAAATATTCAAAGGTTGCACCAAACATTAGGCTGGACATTGGTGAAGAATAGACTGCACTTTGCTCTTCTTTGCTTCTTTAAAAAGATTCTTGTGTTAAAACTCCCTAAGGTTTTGTATGATGTACTTGTATTCAGCTGCTCTATACATAGGTTCAACACAAGACACGCAGTAAATGGTCATTTTACTCTTCCATCATGTCAAACCCAGACTGGACAGAAGGCTGTTATGTTCAGAGGAATGAAATCCTGGAACTCTCTGCCTAAAGACATTTCTAACATTGCAGACATAAACATTTTTAAAAAGACTCTATTGTCACACTGCAACAATTGTAATATGTTGTAATTGTGTATTTATATTTTTATGCTGTTGTGATCTGTGGTCATTGTATGAAAATGTGATTTTATAATCTGGACCCCAGGAAGACTAGCCATTGTCAAGGGCAATGGCTAATGGGGATCTTAATAAACAAACAAACAAGCTCATTATGTGCCTCGATGAGCTGCTTCCCCACTATCGTCGTGATTTTAGAGGAGATCACCACAGCTTCGGTCTCTATGGGGCACGATTTTTCAAATGAGGGTACAAAATATTCTGGCCAAGTTTGTCCTGTTTGCGAAAGAACCCCCTGTCAAACACACATCGCAACAGCAGACTACGAGTACAGCCAGTTGTGAGCTGGTTTTGCTGTTGCTGTGAGGAGACATAGAGGAAAGAACAAGATGAAATGGAAAGAGCAAATTGAAAATGACTGCGTGAGGTGAAGAGATGTCAAAGTGGACATGGAGTTGTGAGGTCAGAACTGGCACGCAGCGGGGTGGAGTCGACAATGTTCCTGTTTGCAAATCATGCACAAAGGCCTGAGGCAGTGGCTGCTACATCCTGGCTCACCGGGTGCATTTTCACGAAGAATAAAATACCACCATTTTGCCTGAGGGATGAGCAAAGGTGGAAAAGTAAATTGCAACTCTTGCAAATTGCTGGTGTTTACATCAACGTGACAAAGTAAGGCATGTGAGCAACAGCAAGCTTTGAATGAATGAACTGAATGAATGATCTTTTATTTATTTAATCTGGGAATATGCACAAAATACATTCGTCTAAAAGAGAAAAGATGCCATGTGCCATGTTAAAGCAAAAAAAAAAAAAAAAGCGAATTTCCACCCATAGTTAAACTATCTATGTAAAATTTTATACAAATTCAAACACATACAAACAATCCTTTTTGCACTCACAACTTAAAGCCAGTCCCACTTCAGAAACAATCTATTCATGGTTTGTACAAGAGATCATTTGACCAACAGTTGACCAAATGTGGTTCTGCATCTGAAACACTGCATGGTTCGAGAGATTTTCTCTGAGCTCATTGTCACAAATTTTGTCAAAGGTGGAGAAGCAATGTTATGAATTGTTTTAAATAGAGCAGAAATGTGATTAAATTTGATCAGGTTTATTATGGTTCAGACGAAAATCTTCGTCATCAATTTTTAGGGCTCTTTAATTCAATGATTCTGACAATAAAAATAAAAGACTGATATGGAAAAGTAATGACATTAAAGGAGTAGCAAAAACCAATGTCAGTTTAGTGACTAAATGTACAGTAAATATCAGCCTTTGAATTCCTAAATTGTTTATAACAATGCCAGTAAATGTTATATGTCATCAACATTAGATCCCAGACAGAAGGATATTGGTTAAAATGCAATAGCTACTGTAAGGCGAGGAACAATAATGTCAAATTAATGTGCTCATTGTGACTGTAAAAAGACTTTAATGATGTAATTGTGAAGAATCTTAGAACTTTTGTTCAAAAGTGCAAACATTTTATTTGTCAAATCAAGCTTTAAAATAAAATACAATGAATCTTGCATAATGATGCCTCTTACCTTTCATAAATGAGAAGGTCTTTCTCATCGAGAAACTCAGACAGGTTAAGTCCATATGGTTCCTTATTGTGCTGCTGCTGGATGTCCTAAAAATGAAACAATAGAAAGTGTAAGTGGCATACAGTATATCGCCATCTTGCAATGAAGACGATCAGCTGAAATACTGTATTTCTGTGCAGATAAGCATCTTTAAAACTACTAAAGATGAGATTGTTGGAACAGAATTTTTAAATGTCTTTCAAACTTTGGAGCACAATGGAGCGAGAGGGATCCTCCGAAGGATCTGTGACTTACAACAAACTGCCCTCCTGTAGTTATTCACACATTATGAGCCAAGAGGCCCAATAAATACAAAGCAATCTCAAAACAAACTCTCTTGGCAAGAACAACACATCCTATGAAAGATGAAGAACAATAAATCTGACGACTATTTCTACTTTTGTCCATAATAACAACTACGCTTTTGTCATTTCTAGTCCTTTTTAGAACCATATTGTTTGTATTGTAATACTGTAAACCATTGTTGGTGTACAGAGATTAGTCAAATGCACTAAATTATGTAGTAGTTCTGTGCAACACAGCATGCAAGTCAGTATTAAAGAAATCCATGATTAATGTATTATTATTGTGAGATTTACGAGACCTGGCTTCACATCTTGTTATGTAACAGCATGCTCCGAAAGGGACATTGTTTATTTCAATGGCTTTTTAACATTGCTGCAATAAACACAACACTTTAAACATTAGTATTGATTCACGCTGTAGGGAGTGCAAAACTAATCACTGCAATCAGAGACATTATCCAACAAACCAGAGCTAAGCAGTGTGGATAGTCTCAGAACTGTTTACAGTGTTTTACACAGTTTATTGACACAGACATACAGTACAGTCGGCGGTGTTCAATATGTGCCCATACATACTGCACACGCACACGTCGCCTCGGCTGCTCATGAAACAAGTGTGTGATTACATGCTGCACGAGCTAATGATCTCTCGCTTAAATATTTCAACAGGTTTGTGTTTTGCTGCTGCTGTGGCAATTTATTCTCAGGGACAAGCTGAAGGCAGCGACACGAGACACAGGCAATGGAGCGTGTGCTCAACACGTGAGCTCCGGCCGCACCGCCCGCTTCCAAATATTCATGAGCGATTCCAGCTGAAGGATGAGAGAAAGCAGCGAGGAGTTAATATGGATTATATGTGAAGATCTGGACATTGATACAAAAGTACACCGTGTTCATTACAGCTAATATTTAAAGATGGAGTATGCAGATTCTAAAGCAAGTATTATGAATCAAACATGTGGAAATTAGATGCAGATTTTACTGATATCAGTTGTTGTTTTTCTTTCAATTATATTTTCTAGTTATTGCACTTCCCCAACCCCTTCTGATTTAAATGAAAAGTTTCCCAGTGATTAAGATTAAATATCACAATACAAACAAGCTGTCGGGAGTTCGAGCCTGTAGGTCTGACTAACAGTTGGTCCAGGCCGCATGTCGTCCACGTGTCCCGAGTCTCCACAGGGATTACAGAGAATAGGTGGACGTGTGAAGGGAGATGGGCTTTTAAAATGTGTGAGTTTTTTTCACCCCCTAATAACAGCCCGGCGCTGAGGGAGTGACCTGCCTGCTGTCTACACTCACAAAGAGTGGCACTGAGCATCAGGAGAAAAAAAAGGCTTTTCATCTAAGTCAAGCAGTAACGCCAGCAAAAAGAAAAGAAAAAAGGTCAGACCGGTTTTTATTGAACATTGATTGTACAAGGTGAGATATGTTTGAAAAAAATATCCTGAGAAACCATTAAGCAAAAAGCAAAACAAAAACATTGAAAAAATACATTGTGCTGCAGCTGGATGTCCTAAAGTTCAGTGGACCATGAGAATTCAGAAAAACAATGTTTCCATTTACTCTGATATGTAAAAAAAAAAAGAAAAAAAAAGTTCCATAACAGGTTGAACGAACATTCATATGGGGAGTTTATGGGAAATTTACGAAATTTGGCAGAAATTTCCATTTGGTTCCAATCAAAAAATCAATGAAACCCTTGTCATAATGTTTCATGGCGGTACCATAGCAATGACCAGGACTCCCCATTTACTCTAATGTAAAAATGGTATACGAGCGATCGCTGTTATTGTTTACTTCCACAATTTTCGCCGCATGTTTTGGTGAATGGTAGGCAAAGGCTGATGCATCCAGGCCTCTAACACGGTTTTATAAAATGATTGATCTGTTACAACAAGAGAAGCAATGCCCTGTTTATGAACATTGTTTTTTGCCGATCAGAGGATTCTTATCATTTTTTTAAAACATAAAATGCCTACCACGGCCCCCGGATTTGACGACATCGCGATCACTCGAATACTGTAATTGCACAATTTTACCAAATGACAAGGGCAAATGGAAACATTGTTTTTCTCACTGCTTATACCAGGTTTCCAAAAATAAAGAGTTTTCATACTCTCCATGACAATCCCACAACAGTGGAAATCTAAACATAGTGAACCGGACTAATACTTTTTCTGTTTCTAACAAAATTTAAGAACAAAACAGAACTTGTCCACCCATTAAGATGAAGCTCTTAGCCAAGACTATGAGAGAGACTTTGGAAGCCAGCGCAGCTAGACTTTCATTATTATTATCATCGTTAAGTCGCTAAATGGGCCTCTTCATTAACTTATTGAAACGGAGAATAAAGCCTTCTTCATTGCCTATATCTGATTGATTGTCTGCCACAATCAAGAAACCCACTCTTTTTGAGTGGGTTTCTTTCCTTTTTCTCTAAACTTGGAGATAGGAGCTCCTCTATCTTCCTGTCTGACAGCCTTTTTCAAGTTAGGCTCTTGCTTCACCAGTTAACAGAGGTATTTTTTTTGAGGGATCTGCTGCTTGTAAAGGACAAGCACAAGACTGGGGATATGATTTTTTGTTTTATTTTGATCTTTTTCCTGGGGACTAGTTTTTTTGTGTGTTTTTTGTTGTTGTTTTTCTTTCCGGGGGATATGTGGTCCTACCAATTATTTGCCTATTGGTTATATACCAGTTGTTGTTGTTGTAGATCTGTTATTATACCTATCCCATGTGTCATAAACATACTTTAATTTTGACTAGCAGTGCCCCTCCTGTCAGACTTGTATCTTGGAATGTTAAAGGACTTAATGGTCCAGTGAAAGGCTGGACCATTAGGCAAAATGCTTTCAAATCTTTAACACCTTAAAACAGATATTGCATTTTTCCCAACAAATCCCTCAAGAAACTGCAGCTCCTCCAAAGCTCGAATCATCACACGGACCCCTACCTCTCATCACCCCTGTCCTACAACAACTCCACTGGTTCCCCATAAAACAAAGAATCAACTTCAAAATACTCCTCATCACATTCAAAGCACTTCATAACCTGGCCCCTCCATACATATCTGACCTCCTCCACATCGCAACTCCTGCCCGCACTCTCTGCTCCTCCTCCACTCTCAAACTCTCTGTCCCACCAGCCAAACTCATCACCATGGGGCACAGAGAATTCAGCCGCTCTGTTCCCCAGCTCTGGAACTCTCTCCCCAGCTCTGGAACTCTCTCCCCTCTGACGTCCGTACCATAGACTCTCTGCCACTCTTCAAATCCAAACTCAAAACTCACCTGTTCAGACAGTCATCACAGACTAAAGGCGTCCTGGGTCGGCCAAATCTTTCACTCCAAATTTAATTCTACAGCTATCCTGATCCATAAAAAAATAAACTTTGTCCCTCAAGAAATCACCACAGACTCCCAGGGACGGTTTGTAAAAATTACAGGCTCTATTAGCAATGTAACAATAGTCCATGTTAATTTGTATGCCCCGAACTGGGATGACGCTGATTTCTTTCAAAAGATAATATCTTTGCTCCCTGACCTCACCACTCACCACTTTATTTTGGGAGGTGACTTGAATTGTTCAGATAAGTCAGCCTATAAATATCATTCTCCAAATAAAATGGCCAAATCCATCATCTCTTGTATGGATCAAATGGGAGGGATATGGCACCACCAACACTCAAACGAGAAGCAATTCTCTTTTTACTCTCAAGTCCATAAAACGTTCCGAATTGATTATCTTTTTATTGATAAAGCTATTTTGCCTTGTGTTAGAAATATTGAATACTCAAGTATAGTGATCTCTGACCATGCGCCAGTACTTATGGACCTTTCTTTTTCACACTGTCAGTGATCACCCCTCCTTGGAGATTGAACTGCTTATTGCTCAATTATGACCAATTTTGCATATCCATCACCAAAGCTATTAACACATTTCTTGTAAATAGCTACTCTGACTCATGTCTCCTTTGGGAAACCTTAAAAGCTGCAATGCGAGGAGAAATTATTTCTTAATTTATTAAAATAAATTAAGAAAACAGAAATTAGAACAAATCATGAGAGATATTAAAGTTGAAAATAAATTAAGGTATTCATCTAACTCTGAACTTGAGAAATAAAGATTAAACTTGCAGCTACAATATAATTTACTGCTTACTTATGAGACAGAGAAAGTATGAGCACGATGAAAAGGTTGGGCGATATTTGGCGCATCATGTACTTTTTTCCTCATATTTTTTACTGTAAATATTTGTATCTGTTTCTGTGTGCGGCACTTTGGCCAACTGTACAGTTCTTAAAGTGCTTTATAAATAAAGTTGGTATGGTATGGTATGGTATGGTATGGCATCAACTGAAAAATCAAACTACTTCATGTCAAATCAAAGGTATTAAGACTGCTTCACGTGGTGACCTCCACTCCATCAGTAATTAATGAAACATTCACTCAGTTTTATAAGGAGCTGTATACATCAGAATCTCCCAAAGAGGATGCAGATATGCGGTCCTTCGTTAACGATACCAGCTATCTCTGATAGTGAATGTCTTAATCTTGAACAACCACAGACCATCGTGGAAATAAATAAGGCAATTTCCCAGATGCAAAACAGTAAGACACCTGGTCCTGATGGATATCCTATTGAATTTTATTTAAAAAAAAAAATCAAATTTATCATCTCCCCTTCTATTAAAAATGTATAATGACTGTTTGCACCAAGAATTTCTTCCTCAATCTCTGACTGTAGCCTGGGTAACTTTAATTATAAAACTTGGCAAAGATGAATTTAATCTTCCTCTTACCGCCCAATTTCCCTTCTTAACACAGACTACAAAATTCTTACCAAAACCAAAACCTTAGCCCTACGTCTTGAAAAAGTCATCCTAAACATTATATCTACTGACCAAACTAATTTCATAAAGAACCGCCACCTTTTCTCAAATAGAGAGACACCCGAAGTAGTTGTCTCTTTGGATGCGGAGAAAGCGTTTGACCGGGTGGAGTGGAGGTATATGCTGGAGGTTTTGCAAAGGTTCCACTTTTGTCCGAAGCATAGACAGTGGATAAGCCTGCTATTCACCTTAGTCTGCCCCGCCCACTTTTGCCACTTTTTGCTTTGTCTTTGCCCCTCCGTTGTACAGACACTTCCGGTCGAGCGCAAAGCCCGTTCATTTAAACGGAGAACGAGGGAAAATATTCTCCGCTCAAATCTGATGTTTAGTAGATTGATTTGTGTAAAATGTCCAATGTTCATTTGCACCAACATGTCAACACTGCACAGTTTCTCTGCGCGGCCGAAAAACGGCTTTGTTTTCGTGTAGTGACTGATTTTATGTGGACTTCTCCAGCCCCATGTTAACAGATGGGAGAAAAGGCTCGGGCACAATTCATGGCGGCGCCCACGCGAACTTCCGGAATAAGGTGAATACTCGGCACCAAGGGCTGCAGCCAGTACTAACGGGATCCACTCACCTTATTTCAGCTTGAGCAAAGGGACACGCCAAGGCTGCCCATTGAGCCCTCTTCTGTTTGCCTTAATAATTGAACCATTGTCAAAGTACGCCGATGATTTACTACTACATACACATTTGTTTATGGGTATTTGTTGGGGGGAAGGGAAAAAAAAAAAATCAAGACCTTTGTTGTTGACCTTAGTTGTAACTTGTTGTTCTGACTTGTCAATAAACAAAATAATATATAAAAAAAGCACTTGTCCACCCAGTAATATGAAGCTATGATCATTAAGGCATGGTCCATGAACCAGTGTACTTAGTATTTTTGCTTTCCTTTTTGGGGAAAAAGCTAATTTGTGGAAATTGAGAAATGGGCTGTGCCAAAGCTGAATAGTTTTCTTCAAAGTTCCCAACCTCTCAACCTAAAAGCTCAAGAGGCAGGTCTGACACTGGCGATCTCATTGTTCCTCAAACGCCTCAATGCCCTCTTACATGAACTTTAGAGGCAGATATAATGCGGTCATTTAACATCAATACAGTAATGGGTGACCCACTTCGCTTGCCTGTCAAGACACACGTCAAGAATGATCAGCAAATGAAGAGAAGACAAAAGCTGCCACAATTGATGCCATAGACTAACCTGGCTAACGCCATGCTGCTCGGATCATTTCGAACTGCACAACAGCCTGGGGACCATGGCCGAAATGTTCGCATGGATTTGGGAACCAATCACAGAACAAGAAGGGACGGCAAGACGATGACGCGCTATTCGATATGAGGAAGCTTGTCGTTTATTTACGGATAAAAAAAAAAAAGTACATTTACGGATCAAACATGACAGTAACAGACGCAACGCTATTTTTTGTTCTAAATAGTTTAGCTTGAAAGTTTACAGCGGGTACGTCATACGTCATCTCATACGATGATACGATTGGCTGTGGCTACGTGCAGACGCATGACACATTCGTAGCGCCCAATACACGGCTATGGACGATTGTAAACCACACCTCTCCTACGAGAAAATGAATTGGTGGTCCCCAGACTAAATATCACTGATTTTAGTCTGGCGTTAGCCAGGCTAGCCATAGACGCCTTTTTTCTTGACATTTTCTTGAGGAGCTGACACACTGACATAATTCTTTTAAATGTATGTACCCACCACCTCGAAATCTGGGACAAATGGAAAAAAAATCGGCTCATTCTGTGGTGTGGAAAATACTCTAATATAAATATGTAGGTTTACCGTGTCCTCTGCCCTAAGCCTGGAGGACACGGTCATGAGCCGGAGACAAAGCCCTGATCAATAAGAGAATAACTTTAAAAAGAATAAAAATTCGCAGTCAAGAAACAAAAAAACAGACAAGGGCTGACTTCATGTGCACAGAACACTGTTCCGATCCCACCATCATGGTTTCGAGTCCTAGCTCCAACAATTTGCGGAATGTCTCTCCCTGCCCTTCACTCCCTTTCACCCACTAAGGCCAAAAATCCTTAGAAAGACACAGTCAATTTCTGTGTATTGAAAGTAGTGAAGCTTCTTATGTTCGTTCTTTATCTACATCTTGAAAATTTTTGAGCTGTAATTCATAAAAACCTTTAAGTTGTTATGGAATCTTAAATTGTTTCTTCAGTAATTCTGCTCATTAAGTCCAACAAAAAGAAAGATAAGATCAGAAAAATGCTTATAAAGACGAGGCTTCTCTTCATGTGACGATAATGAAGAAATGCGGGTTACTTGGGTTAAGTAAGTTTGTAGGATAAAAGCAGCTCTAAAAAAAAAACATTTTCTAACAGCAAACGCACAAAAAATGTACAATCAAAAGCATGTATTGAAAACCAGGTCGTGGAAAAGTAGGTGAAGCAATGTTCGCGGAGCACTTTCAATTTGAGCAAACCAGCGTTTTCAAAGGATCATTAACGAGAGTGATTTACATCAACATCTTTATATGACGCAAACAGCTGAAAAGAGGGCCAACATAATAAAAGTGACAAACTGAAATGGGAATCCAAAGCACTTCTGAGAGCTGGAAGCAATAAGTACAATGGTGCCTCTGAGACGTCCCAAATGAACATAATCGAAAGTCAAAGTGAGAAGATTGAAACATGAAACGGGTATCCTTCACATAGGAAACCTTTTTAACAGTAAACCATAGTGTTGTCATTGCTGAACTTGATAACCACTAAGCTCTACATGAAACGTTAATAGATCCTACAGATAAAAGGGGGACTAGCATGAGAACAACAATCTCTGAATACCAGACCATCCACCACTTCTTCTATCACTCAAGCAAAGCACACTACGAGTCGAGGATAAACGGCTTGGGACATGAATGTCTTCTGTGTTGTCGAACCTTCCCCACAACATTTGACCCCACGCTCCCCAGTCAGACATTTACATTTTTCCCCCAGCTCCAGCCATAGAGCACATGGCATTTAGTCAATACTAAGATACCTAATTAGTCTTTAAATTATTCTAAAACATTGGCCAGGGAGAGACATTCCGCATATTGTCGGAGCCGGGACTCGAACCCATAACTCCGAGGACAAAGCTATGTTCCACTATGTGTATTGACTATTGGCCATAATCCTTTAAATGGTAAATGGTCTCAACATATATAGCGCTTTTCCACCTACATAAGGCTCTCAAAGCGCTTTGCAGCAAGGATCCACTCACCCATTCACACTCTGATTCAGACACCAGAGTACGCAGAAACTGGAGGCAAGGTGGGTGAAGTGTCTTGCCAAAGGACACAGCGACAGTGTGCACCTTCAGGAGGCCCTCATGGCAATACTGCCACAGGATTGGACCAAAACACCAGAGGATGTGAGCTCAAATGGATCAGTTTCAGGCTGTCAGTATAGTTTAGAAAACAAGTCGTTTTTACATCAACACTCCACACTATCTTAATATAATGACTTTAACACTAAGAATACTGTTCTACTTTTCTCATGCGCACAACTGAGAATCTTGATGTGCCAAAGGGTAGATAAAAATGATGAATTTGCCAAACAACAATAACCACATAGTAAAAGTAGGGGATGCAAAGATAATTGCTTGTGTACCTCTTGTGTGCGGGTGCTGTCCACAGACTCGGTCAGCAGTTTGATGGGAGTAGATCGCTGGGACACAGAGGCGTCGTCGTCCCGGTCCTCTTCCGAGTCATCCTCTGAGGAGCTGGACATGGCCTCCTCACTCGGGGCGGGGGGCGCGCTGGCTGCCGTCTTCCTCTGGATCACAGCCTCTTCCTTATTGCTCTTGTTCCTAACAGGGGAAAAAAAGAACAGCAACATGTAAACAACACATCAAATAAAATCAAAAGAGCTACATTTTTAAGTAACATAAAATAATAAAATAGGACTGTAACTTCAAAATACGGCACTTAACTCAAAAAAAATCTATTCAAAGCACAACAGAAGGCTGAGACAACCACAGAGACGTACTGAATTTGATTTCCATTCACACAAAAAATGGCCAAAATTATTATTTGATCCTTTGTGGCTTTTCTGTTTAGTTTATTTGAGCCATTTTTAAAGAGCAATGTTACCCAGGTGATTCCGACTCAAAATATACTGGAAAAAGAAAAAGGCAATGACTCTCCCGTCACAAAACCAGTGTCAGATAGATATTACGATTCAGTGACACAGTGTTATTTTCATAATGTTTATTACAAATGCTTTTGCACTCACGGCAGGACCGATTTCCCAGTTTCCTCCGGCTTCCGAACAGTGAACGGGCTCGGATCCAGTCCAACCGTCTTAGGCATAAATTCTCTTTAAGGACACAGAAAACAGAATGATCACTCTCGCTGCAGAGGGAGTTTGAGATGAGTCCAGGATAATCGCTTGGCGCTCGGGCACCGTGTTATTTTTGTTTCTAATGTACCTCGCCGAATTAGTCATCGCGATGCAGAAAGTGTCATCAAACGAGGTAATTTCGTACGGTTTGAAGAACTCCGTGTAGATGTCAATGCTCTCGTCAAAGCGGTTCACTCGCTTTGCCTCAACTTTCTTCATGGTTTCTTCACAGGGCACTGAAATCACGCACATGTGAGGGTTAAATACTGCCATAGGATTGTTTATTGGAGGGGAAAAAATCACTTAATTGTCATGTTTTGCAATCAAATCCAAATCTTGTAATTGTATTATGAGGAGATGAAAATATAATTGTTGTGGATAGAGACAACTTCAGACATTACCTTCATCATAGGGAACAGGAAGGTAGGCCAGGATCCCATGTGTCCACCACAGTGTGTAACTAAATCAAAGGACAAGCATATGCACAGTAACCTCTCTCATATTCAAAACCAACTCGCAATGACCTACATTTTTAAATTGCTGCTGGGCCACTTTCTTTGCAGCACCTGAGCAGCTTTTATTCAGTCCCAACAAGTGGTCAGACTTATTGTGGTTTGGGTGTGATTTGAACATGGCAAAAGTGCTACATTCAGCTTGTAAATGTATTCAAAATGAAAGAAAAATAAGGTCCAGATGCCATGAAGTACATTCAAACATGCAAAAGCGTAAATGGCAATAAATTACATGTGTTTTTTAAGGATTTTACAAGGTACAACACAGACAGGAAAATAGGAAAAAAATATGTGGGTTTTTTTTAAATTTCATTTTAGTACAATTTAAGCACCTGCGTCTTTCCTGCGGCAGGGCCATGGTGCTGCTCTGATGCAGGTAGAAGTCCGTGGGCAGCTCCCACAGGTGTGGCTTGGACTCGGACGGCTGGTACACCTGAAGGAATAAATTGATGGAGTCCTGTCTGTCTGCGTCTGAGGAGAGAAATTGATCCAGTGTCACGTTCGTTTGCAAAGCACCCTCTGCTCTCAAAAAACATACAAGCAATAATTTTACATACATTTTTATGATGAAAACCTTTTATTTTTAACTTGATTACATTTTCTCCACTATAATATTGAAGTAAAAGTACTTTTGCTTTTCTGCAGTAAAGTTCAGCCTCTTCTGTAACCAGGACAATTCCTTGCAAAAAATAACTTTCAATTGTGGAAAACTAACTTTTTTGCTTAAAGTCGAGCAGTTTGACTTGTGAGTGGAGTTGGTGGTTCAAATCCCGGCTCCTGCCTATGGCCGATGGTTGCACTGCTTTATGACCGTGACACTAGGGGCCGCCATTGCTCGCCATTGCTGTAGTACCTCCATATAGGGGCGGCAAAACAAGCTAGTTCTCCATTGGAAAGCATTGCACTTTAGAAACGCTCTAAACAACTGTGAATCATTTTTTAAAACTTCCTTCAGCTAGATATTGCTCCTGTGATAACGCTGTGTGTTATGAACCTGTGTATGAATGCAGTGTGTGGGTGAGTGGTGGTCAGATGGGCTGATGGTGCAGATTGACAAGCCTGGCTTCCGTCAGTCGAACAGTAGTGTCACGCTTTGAGAAACTAAAGCACAGCACAAGTGTAAGCCCTTCTCAATACTATTTTACACATTTGCTTAAAGGTCCTGTACCTTTTCTGGTAGTGGAATTGAAGTGGTTTTGTCCTCCTTCAGTCAATTGTAAAAGATGACATTTGTGAAAAGACACTGCATCTAATAAATTCATGTACTGTATGTAACATTATTGCTACAGTACCCCTGAGAAGCGACTCTGAAAGTAGTGAAACATGCTTATAAACCTCGAAAAGGATTAGGAAGAATAGGAATGAGTTTGGACACAACTAACAATTTAAAAATTATAAATAAAGAAAGTAAAATGTAAATTCTACTAATTTAAGTCAACTTTTCTTCTTAAATGAGTAGGTAAGCATAAGCAAAGTCCATTACACACACACACAGTTGTTGTAGGCTAAAGTCTCTGGTGCCGTGCTGTTTGTTTTAGCGAGCGTGAGGAGATAAGCTGGTTCTGTGTGATCAGCAAGTGGCACGTGTTTCTCATGTTGCCTTGTTTAATCCAGCCCCTGTAAAGCCACGTGATCCACCACTCCAATTAGATGATTACAGACTGATTGCGCTGTAATAGAGGCTAATTTTAAGAGGAGTCGCTGAATACGAAGAGACATGCTTTCACCCAGGAAAATCACAGCCTCTGCACGTGGAATGAGAAAAACCTTGTGTCGCCATGTATAATGTTTAAGCAATGGCGGTGAAATTAGTCATCTTCAGAGACAAAAATATAAAACTGGCCTGTGATGTATTATTGAATCGTGATGTCCAACTCTGGAGTGTGCATTGTCTGTGCTCTTCTATTAAATCTGCCCACTTTGGTCAGCCTCTGTCGCACGTGATTGACTTACAGATTTAAAGGGGGAGTATTATGCAAAATCGACTTTTTCAAGCTTTACATCATGTTATTATGTCATTCCCTCATTAAAAACATGCCTGAAGTGTTGCCTTGGCACATTCACGTATTTTTGAGTAATCTGTAAAAACTCTGATGGCGGCCATTTTAGGGATAGGTTTGCCTGAGTCCTCCTAGGAACGCCCCCACCTCCTGGAGACGCCTCAGAGCTTTCATCACCAGCCGAGTAACCAACCACTGCTCCTCAGCAGAACCCCCTCCCCACTGATGCCACAGACAGCGTGTGGAGGGGGCGTGTCGGAAAGGGTCAGAGTTTCTTAAAGAGACAGAGGCCTATTTCAAGACATTCGCTACAGCCATTTTGAGAGAGCAATTTTATACAAGGCAGTTATTCAAATTTACTGCATTTACAGACCAACGGAAGGTTTCGTCATCATTGTAGTGTGATATAGACTGGTGCTATGTGATTGAAAAAAGCATAATAGCCCTCTTTAACTAATCACAGGGAAGTGTCAACTCTCAGAAGAAGCAGGGGCTCTAAAGGCTGCAAAGCTTACACAACAACAGTGTATCAAGGTGAAAAAGAAAAGATAACTTCTCCATAAGAAAATGTGTCCTATGTGTGTGTGTGTGTCCTTGTACTGTTTTTGTTAAGTGAGGACATTTAGGGTGGTCCTCGCTTTTTTGTTTGAGGGTCAAGATGTGGTTTTAGAGTTGGGTTAGGATTAGGGGCTTAGACTTCAGGGTTAGGGTCTGGGTAATACATTATTTCTATGAGTGTCTTCACTAAGATAGCAGTACAAGATTGCGTGTGTGTGTGTGCGTGCATGTGTAAAATTCCCTCATTGTGGTGCGTTCATTTTGGACTTGATTATTAAATCTGAGAAAATTGCACACTTTAGAGCAGCACTTAAAACAGACTTGAGATAGATTTAACCGCTGACACATTTAGATACTTATTTAGACATCATTTTTAGAGTGATTATAATCTGGCATTGTCCAAATGTAATTCAGCAGTTATTACATGAAAATGGCTGCACCTTTTTTCAGGACAGGTTGACAAAACTAGTTAAAATTATTGAGACAAGAGGATACAGAGGATTTTTCTTTTTAGGTCAAGCAGCTTTGAAGATTGTTTGGTGCGCTTTTATTGTGTTTTCATGTTTGGTCCTTGTTTCTTTGTTGAACTATGATTTTGTGGACCAAGTACACTTGATGTATTTTTGATTGCATTTTGTGCATCTCAAATTTGGAGCAATCAAAAAAACCTTGATGTTTATGGGTAAAGAAAGGACAGACAAACAAATCAATACAGATATGTAATGGAGTTTCTAGGTCAAGGAGAGTGGTTTGATTTTCCTTCTCTGCACCCAATAAAAAACACTAACTTCTAAAGCCACTGAGTGATGTCAAAGCATTTATTTTAGTTTTTAAACTTGGAGACTAATAATCTTTATAAATTCAAGAAAAGAAAAGAAAACTTACAAAGGACTATGCCTCAGGTAACCCTCAATTTGTCTTTTTCTGCCTCTGTTTTTTTTTTTTTGGCTACTTTAATTTTCTAGTTTTCTTTCTTGTTTACCTGAGAAAGCGTTGCTGTAGTATCTCGACAGTGTCTGCATGATGTCCTTGGAGTGTTGAGTCCAGGGGGCGATCTTGCGGTAAGTCTTGACCCTGTGAACCAGCTGAGACCCACCGTACTGCAGAGACAGAGTGTCTCCATGGTCCTCGTACAACTCCTCAAATAACCTGGGGGCACACAAAACAAAAACGAGTTAATGGGTCAATATTAGAGAGTGAAATAAAAATACTAAAAGACTAAAAGTCTTTACCGAACACAATCAGTATCAAACTGGAGTTTGGGTTTGTCGATCATTCCTAGTGCGTAAAGCTGATAGGCCAGAGCGCACTTTCCCACCATGAACTGGGCCGTGTTGGTCCGATCCAGGCAGTCCACGCAGTTTGTCCTCAGCACCCCTGTCTACAAACACAACAGAGTGACCACTTGATTAATATGCAGCCGCAAGCAGCACCTTTGGAGGACCAAAGGTGTTGCTTGCTTCCAATACCTTTTATTAGGGCTACATGGTTTGATTTATCTTTTAAAGGACAGACCCATTTCACAGAGCACATGTCAACATGTCCAAGCACATTAACATATGACAGAAAACTGAAATATGAAGAGCTAAACTAATACAAGAATTCTATTTCAGAACAAACACGATTTGTACAGGCCTAACGTCCAAACTTAAAGGTTATCAAGTAAATAAAAAATAACTCTTGAATCATTATACGCCACATTTACACTGAAGGTTAACAGCAGGAGTGACTTTTAAAATAGCATCAATGCTCTTACCTGTAGTCGTCCACTGGCTGTGATATATCCACCTGCATCTTCCCACCTGAACATAAAAATGATATGAAAATGCTAAAATAACTGAACCTTCGAAATGTTTTCATGACAGGATATAAAACAAAAGAATAAGAGAAAGCAAAACACAATTGTTATGTGAAGACAGAAAAGATCAAATGGGTTGTCAACTACTATACATGTTTCAGGGTTATATAAACTCTGTGACCAACAGACACGTCATTTAATACTGCAACGTAAGACAAAAGCTAATTATTATACATTTTAATGAAACATCTATCAAAGTCTTGCCAGCTGTTTAGTTCAAGAGCACATGAAAGCCCAGAGGAAAACAATATGGCCAGATTGATTAAAATGAAGATTGTATTTTGTTTGTGTGTGTGTATTTGCACATATAAAGCCAGAAAGCTTTTGGTAATGCACATTAAAGTAATAAATATTTGCCAAAGCGAGGCAGTCATATTACATAACAGAGAGAAAACAGTGGCTGAATGTTATTAAGCAAAGCAGACAGTGCAGGAGCCAGGCATTAGGCACATGGGCACCAATCTGCTCGACCTATTAGCACAATACGGCAACGGCATAATGTGCATTAAGAATTCATTCTGTGAGGATTTTCAGATTGGCAAGTCATGGATGAATGTAAAAACGAGGCGCTATAGGAGCCATCACCAAAAATATACTACCTGTTACCAGCCTTTCTGTGTAATCCTGTACTTTCTGGTACTGTCTTTCTGTGAGCATTGACCAACAGGCTTCAACAGTGGTCTGTTCCCAAAACCATTCTTCTGAAGTTTTTCCAGATTATTTATAATGGGCCATAACACAGATTTTGGCAATTAATAACATGTGTGACTTTATTGTAATTGTAATTAAATTTTCGGGAAAGGAACTGGTCGAATGAGTGTAAATCCTCACCTGTCGTCAGGCCGTAGTGTATGACAGTAGAACTCGGAACGATTGATGAAGAAACCAGTTCTTTTGACCACGTTTTCTGCGATCATACCCAGCCGATCTAACACGTTGCACAACTTACTGAAACAGAACAAGAGGGCCTTTGTTGTAACATGGATAAATGCACAATTCTGCCTTCCCCCTTTGTCCTACTACCAGCCTCATTCCTGATCTGCCACCCTTTACCAGGGACAGACAAGACCATCTAGACATATAGAGTTCAAAATTACTTATTTCTAATTATCTATGTTGCAGTTTCTACAAAATAAAACACGTGGAACATTTCAGCATCAGACTTCAGCATAAGTAAAACATAAAGGGATATGTGAGACTGATATGGTCAAAGTGTAATGTGTAACTTAAGCTATTATTTCTATTTAAAACAGCCAAGACATTTCTCCCATGCAACCTTTTGGTGTAGCGTGCCATGTCCCACGCGATGTATTCAATGCCGTGCTCGGGCGGGAGGAACTGGTTCAGGTTGATCACAGCTGGGTAGAGCTCTTCACTCAGAATCTTCTCATGTTTCCTTTTTTCACGTTTCTGGAACATATCAATTCTGTTTGTAAGTCATCGCATTATGAAATGTGGGCCACCAACATTAATTAATAAAAGGTTACTAGGCCGCCGCAAGAAATTTAAAGGACAGCGGACAGATGATAAGCATCAAACATGAAGCATCAAACTGTCCGATTCAGACCTGGGAAAATAATTAGGGCAGTTGCTAACAACCTGAAAAGGTCAAAGAAACCATTTACAGCTCAGTTGTAAATTGAATCTAATAATGTTAACATTTGGTTTGCATCTGCAGTGGCAAATCTGACACCATTAGAAATCGACCAACATTTTGTTTATGCGGTTATGATCATTTAAAGGCACACTGCGTTGCCAGCAATACAAAAAATGCTGTTAAAGTTAAACTCAAAGCAAAAGCATGTGTTTGCTGATTTTAGTATGTTTCAACAATAAAAATATATGTAGTAAAATAAATGCTTGTGGCACAAACTTTATATCCTGTTTTAGATCTTGCAAACAAACAGATTGCACAAAAAAACATGCACTGAAGTTGAACAATAACAAAATAATTGTAAAATACAGCACATGATGTTCCTCTTGTGACCTTGTGTGCTCTTGAAATGATGCTGTTTCCCATCCACTCCTTCTATTATTAAACTCCCCTTGAATGAGATGTTTGACAGCATTAGTTGATGGTACCTGAAAAGGACCAAGTAATCCTCTATTTTCAAACCAATGCCAGGTCATAAACAGACATATATACAGCCTTGTGGACACTTTAGAGAGGCACATGAAAGATACTTGTTACACGCACGTCATATAGCAACAATAGCACATGTGCAACTCAAGTGGGAAGCACGAAACAAATAAAAATAAACCGAGTGCTTTCGATTCTGTGATGCGAACGCCACAGAACAGCACAGTGGTTTGTTGTAACATGTGCCGATATTTAGAACCAAGGCAAAATCTGTAAATAAAACACACGCTTCTCTACCCTTAGTCCCTGAATGATTCAAAGAACAAATGATTATGATTATGCTGGAGACGGTGTAGATGCACAAAAGAGAGATGGTCAGAGGTCAGCCCCTAATTTCTAGTAATTACTCTGTATTTTCACAGATGATCCTATGCATTCATGGTTGTTTTAGTTACATTTGATACTTGCCACTAGATTCATGTGCTTGCCCATGTGCATAAGGTTAGTATCCCTATAGAAAAACAAAAAGCACACTCTGACATGTCCAAACCACACCACTTCCCTGGTGTTAATATGTTATATAGATCCCTGGGCACCTCTATGGACCAGACATCATTTCGCCACAAATGCTAATTCCCTTCCTGTTGGGTTGAAAATGTGATGTTTGAGAACGACACTGCGCAGGGGGTCCCCTCCTCCCTTCCCCTCCCCAGAGTCGGCCCCACATCACATGGCCCGGGCTTGTGCGGACCTCTGAGGTTCAGGATTGGTTACCAGTCTCCGAGCCGGCCGTGTGAGTGACAACGTGAGTGTCGAAACGAGGCTGCGGCGTGTATGGCTGAGCATCAAAGTGCGTCAGTGTCTGTTTATGGACGGGAGCAGTTGCAGAAATGTAATTCTTTTCATTTTGTAGATAAGAATAAAAGTGTCAGGGAACAAACAAGCATTCTCTTTTTTTTCTAAAACAATATTTAATTAGATCACTGACGAGAAAACCGAGGGAAAAAGTAACAGATTAAAAGATGCATATAGATCAGGTTCACACAAAAATATGATTCACTTCAATAATGCGCGAATCTACTCATACTTTAAATCACTGCTGAAAAATACAACATTTTTGCCAACAGTAATGCATGTGCGTGCAATGTATGCTTTACCTTAACCAGGTTGAGAATGATAATAGGTGAACCAAATCGTTGCAGCATCTGGTCGAAATGGAGTCCAGCTACATGGGCATACGGGTCTGCCTGGTCCACTGAAAGAAATGTGAAGAAAAATGTTATTATAAAGAGCCAATATAAATGTAACAACAAAATAATTATGGATATATGTTTGCAAGCAAAGACTAAAGTACTTATACTCTAAGTTGTATGTTATTAGTAAAAAAAATAAACAGGAGGTATTTCTCAAGATTAATTACTTGTCTGACTTGTTAAAAGCAGAGATTGTGATCTCCTTGAAATTGCAAAGTTATTGTTTACAACTCATATTTAAAGCTAGAATAAAATACAAGCATTTATTTTTATTAAACACCTTTTATTGTTGAAATATATGCTTAAAATATGAACAAATAAACCTGTGTTTGATGTGAGCAGCACCTCTCCTAGGACCTGACTAACTTTACTGGGAGCGGGTACGTCTCCAGCTCGTCACCATGGAGATGTCGACTAAACACAGCCAAATATGAGATTTAAAGAGGTTTGGTCTAGGGTTGCAACTAACAATTATTTGGTAATCGATTAATCTAGAGATTATTTTCATGATTAATTGATTAATCACTTGGATGTGAATGGTGTATGAAAATGTTGGCATGACTTGAGGACATGTTGATGTTGAGCAGTGTTGTTTTTGTTAATATTTTCGTTGACGCCCCCTTTTTTAATGGCAATAACATAACGATGACGAGCTAAAATTAGCTCTTTGGGGACTAGAACATGACAAGACGTTTACGAGCTTACGTCAATGAGACGAGACAAAAATGGGAGAAAGTTTTTCGTCAGATCTTTCACAAACAGAGTTTGTGCTCGGAGTGAGAGAACACACCGGTAAACGTGACCCGGAGCAGCGCCGTGCTGCTCATGATGCGGCAGCGGCGCCTCTTTCTCTCTCTCTCTCCCCGTGGCGTGCGGTCACTGCTCGCGTACATCCTCCTCGGAGCGTCTGACATCCATGTCACAGGGACTTTTTTTTTTCTCAGGACAGTTTCAATACCGTGGCGTATGAACGCAGAGAGCACGTTGAGATAGGCTACGTATGTGCAGACAGCGCTGTTGGTAAAAAAAATGTTTTAAAAATCTTGAAGCGACGATCAGAGGACGAGGAGAGCGGGCGCTTTTGGGAAAAGTACTGTTCACAGTCAGCCTACCACTTCTACCAGTACCTATCGTGGTGTAATCTGTTTGTCAAAAGCTATAGAAAGCCAATAGAAGTTATTATTTATCCCAATTTCCAAGACTTATCGAAATTAATTATAACTTCTTATAATGAAACAGACGAAAACTTGACAAAAGCCTTTTTAATTTTCGTCTGACTAAAACGTGACTAAAACTATCACATTTTGAAATGACTAAAATGTGACTAAACCTAAAAGCATTTTCGTCCAAAAGACTAAGACTAAGACTAAAACTAAAAGGGCTGCCAAAAACAACACTGATGTTGAGTAAACTTAAAGTGAATGTTTGTTGGAGGCTCTTGGCACTAATTCTGCTTCTGATTGGATGAGACACAGACCGCTATTTATGAAATTTTAAATGTACAAAACACTGCAGACCCTAACTTTAAACCAAGTTGGTAGGTTTCATAAAAAAAATACACAATCTTCATGTCATTTTTGCTCTATTTGAGTCTGTGTGAACCAACAAACGATTAATCAATTGCTAAAATAGTTGTCGACTATTCCAATAATCGATTAGTTGTCGATTAATCGATAGTTTCAGCCCTAGTTAGGTCCTCATCCAAATCCATTCTCTGATTACCCACTGCAGAAATAACATTGTCTATGTCTAGCTGGTCATTAGGAGCATGTTTTGTATTGCTGGCAACAGAAAACCAAAATGTTGCGCAGTGTGCCTTTAAAATAATTTGTAGTCATAAGTTGTAAGTGAATACTACAGCAAATACTTCAGTACTTATTTAAAAACAACAAATGAAGGACATGTTACCTTCTTAAGAGTTTCTTCTGACTCATTCCTGACTTTCTTAATGTATTTCAAACCTCCCAATTCTACACAGGACTGAGTTTATAAGCGCTTTACTTTACTGTCACGGTATATAAACAAAAGCAACGAGCCTGCTGGTTCACGACTGATAAAAGGTTTCATAATTAGATGCGGCAGCACACAGATCCCTCTATTTTTCCACAAACATCTACTTTTACAATACAATGAAGGACAAAACTAAGTGTATTCCACTACAAGTGTTTTCGGCGGGCGATTGTTTTGGAGCAGTTGATGGAAGTGGCGATAACAGGCTACAGCTGTGCCTTGGAAGTGGACTGAGCAAACACTATTTCTGTACAACAAACTATGTGAGAACTTCGGGACACTTGGAAGACAGCGCCTGGATTGTGAACTGGGTAAATCTGATGAGAACTTTTGTTTGTTTGTTTTTTTTTCCTCAAATTTGCCCACCCCCAGCGTATGGAATGAAAACTTCATCCTTTAAATTCTGCCTACACTTATGCCTTCAAGCCAATTTATATGGCTTTTGATTTGTCGCTCATGCACCGCCCACACCTGCCTGCAGCGGTGCACTGAACCAATTCAAGAAGGCGAGGTCGAATCGGAAAAGTGGGTCAGTTCATGATATAACCGCCATTATTTTGTTCACTATTCTAACAACTATCCTGTCTTCCATAATACTCCCGTTTCAATACGTGTCCATGAAAATAGATCATGGACAACAAGAAAACATAACTTGGGTGTGAGTCAGTGATTAGGGTCAAGTTTGTCGTAACAGAAGCATTCACTTACAGACAGGTCAAGGTCTGTATGAGTTTGAAAGGAGATAAATTGCTGGCCAACAAGGTCAGAGTATTTCCAAAACTGTAGCTCATGCTCAGCGGTGTTCTGTATACATCAAAAATGGGCCAACAATAGGTGTTGGTTTAATATTGGAGTTGCAGATGTTTGTAAAGTTGTCCTTGATGAAGGTTCTTGAGCTATCATCTGCCTCTCATCCAAAAGCTTCATTGGCGACACTAAGGTTTTCAGCTCACAGGCAGACTACATGTAGACCACTGGGAGGGGTTAGCTTGTCCTAGTCCCAACCCTCTTTATTCCAGGTTGTTAAGCATCCTGAGTTTGAGTCTCAACGACCCTGAAACCAAATATATAGGCACTTTCTAAATACCTTTTTGGGAGCATGGTGATAAGAAGCACTTAAATGGTCTCTCTCTGCCAATATAATATACTGCAATGAAGGGAATGAACTTCTCTACTACAAGTATAAAAATATGTACAGCCCCTTTAATATCGTTGTAATTACTGTCCACATTAAACAAAACCTAACATAAAGATGAGCTATGAAAACTGAAATAAGTCTGTTTTGCTCTAATAGAAAAAGTATGTAAGTGAGTTATTCAAATTCAATCTTAAAAGCAAATGAACATTTGTGGACTTAACAGTGACTGATAATATTAACTGTTCAAAAACAGTGAATTGCCCAGAGAGTTATGTAGGTCCACCATCTAAAATGATTACATTAAATTCAAGAATGGTGTAAACGCAACCAATACATGTCAGTTGCGACTTTTGTTGTTTTGTTGCAATGGCCGTCATCTTGGAGACCTCTGGCTAGTGACAATCATGTTAAACTACGCATCTCCACTGACTATAACGCTACATCCAAAAATAGCATATTTCATGCAGATGAGCAAAGCTGATATTTTCTTTTAGATTTTAGCCTTATAAACTGCCTTACTGACAGCAGTTAAGAGCAGCAAAGCCTGCCATGGATAACATTTGTGGCTACAGCTTGAACAAACCCCTCCAAGAAGATCTGAACTGCACTCAAAACATCTAGCCTTGGATACAACATGAAAATAAAAGCTGAGCTATTACTGCAGTTATTCCTGAGAGGGTTCATAGATGTGAGTCACACATGTGTTTACTGTGTTGAGATTTACGGAGGTACAGCGGCCTTAACTATGCGTGTTGCATTGGAAATGCATTTAGAAAACATGTTTTCAGTGGATTATCAAAATGAAACATTTGGGAAAGGACCAAATCTATTTAATTCCTGGTCTTAATGAGGAAATAGATTTTCCCCTTTGCATAATCGTGTCCTTTTTAACAACAGTGCCCATCTGGAATATCTCATTGGCCTTGGTTTCAATGGCCTCCTTTTATATTTTTCTCCTGGTGATGATGGTCTTACTTACTGTTTTGTGCCACTGTTGCTTCTTTTAGCAGTGCTGTTGCAGTGGGAGCTGTCATCATTATTATTGACCAAGTTTTTTACCTATGTGTAAACATGATGCATCATTCCTTTGCAATGCAACTATGTCACAATTGTTGATGTACATGGTGTGTAAATGCATTTCTCTGTACAGCCTTAATTGTCTGAATACTGCTGTACTTAGTGTGCAAATATGTACAGTCTTGTTTGTCACGTGACTTGTGTCACATGGCTCACTCAATCTTTTTAAACTGGTGTCGGCCGGTGTTTGTTCACTGCCCTGATGGGAGCAGCTAGTCAAAACACATTGGCGTGGTCCATCATGATAAAGGACTTTTAGTCCACTATTTTTTGTATACAGGGTGCCTCGGATCTCTGGCTTTCCTGCCGTCCACAGTCATGGTATGGTTTCAGCAAGTTTTTTTCTGCTTTAGTATACTTTCGGCCTAATCCTTGAGAGCACCTGTGTTTTTACAGTTTTTCGATTACTCAAGAGACATTTTTCTCAATATTTTTCTTCTATTTGATCTCATATTTGGCTTCTTGACATCTCCAAGAAACCTTCCAGTAAGGTTTGGAGCTTTTAGAACCATCTTTCACTCAACAAAAACATCAATACAGAAATAAATACTTGACTTTTATTCTAGTTGTTGGTGTGAAGTGTTATGTGGTATGGCTCTAACTCTATTTGTTTTGTGGAAGTGCAAATTGCTGCAGAATTGATGGACAGTATGTAAACCACTACAGTTCATATATTTAAAAATGTGTACTGCGCTCTCAAAAAAAAAAAAGTTAGGTCAGAATTAGCAGTAATGTCAGAGGTAAAAAGGTGAGGCAAGGTCCCCTAAATGCTACCTGAGGACACCTTAAAAGACAACCCTTGTGTTTATCATAGGGCTAACATTTCTGTTGATATCCTGCCGCAGAGATAGGAAGAGGCAGGGGGTTGTCCTTCCTTCAACTTTCTTTTTTTCTCCAAAGGATTGAGCTAAAAGGTTTTGAAAAGATGCTACTTCCATTTTACATCTAATCGCTACATCCAGGTTATTTTGGGCATCACAGAGATGATCGTATTGTGTATCACAGACATGTACACAGCATATGCTGAACACCAACTGTGATATGGTATCATGCACAATGGACAGCAGACCTCATTTGGCATGTGTGTCACCAAAACGAATATAGCCACACAATTTCAATTACCAAGAGCAAATGAGAAAATCCTGTGGATAAAGTGTAATTATGGTGTACATGGGTGGGTGGTCTTACATCGTATAGGAGGCTTGGGCATCATGGTGGAGATGTCCTGTGACCAGTACAAGGGGACAGACCCCCGTACTTGCACGTAAGAGGAGTAACTTCCAGCAGTAAAAGACATGACCGAGGCATCGTGGACAATCTGCTCCGTCTCCACCTCATTAGCAACATCCCCCTGCAGGAGGAAAATATGGACAGAATTATTAATACTTTTTTATTTAATACAATTTTGATTTCTTTATTTGTTTGTTTGACATTGGCACAATCAATTTGTACGGAAGGGGTCATGAAAGGAAATGGTTACAAGAGTGGCCTCTTGGGTAAAATCCCTTTGTTTAATCAAAAGTTAAAATTAGTAGAGAGAAGATAGAGGGGGCATGATTCGATTGAATAATGCCTCCACTTTTTCTATAAGAGCAAAAGAACTATTATCTTCATAGTTCAAGACAACCTCAAGACAATTTACCATTTATTCATTTTTTGTTGCCTATTTGTACACGAAAATTTCTGGGAACGTGCTGAAGCAACAAAAAAGCTTGCAACCTGGCCAGCTCCATGCATACATAGGTAGGATGCTGTGTGTAAAAAATAAACCGTGCTCTATCACTCTCTCTCTCTCTGGTTTTACTGCAGCTGGCCCTTAGTCCCTCTGTTACCGAGGCAACAACCACTATACCTCACAATTGGCACCTCTCTTCAGGAAACGGGTCCCGGCAAATTTACTTGAACGCCTGGCAATGAGGGTGATGTGAACTGGATGACCATAGATTAAAAGCTCTGGAGTGGCAAGTAAAGGAAGAATACAAAAAATACAAAGATGCACGAAAATGCATAATGCTGGATGATTTCCAAACGTGCATTAAATATGACTTGGAAGAGTGTAAAGCATACTAAGTGCCACATTTGCCCCTGTCCATTTCTTGCTTGGGCACTGATTTTATGCAGGAATATAACTCAGTTTCCAGGAATCCTCTGAAATCAAAGCACCCACGCAGTGGGTTCAGCTGCAGCAACAACACTGAGGGCTGTGCTGACTGGAAGTGTTGTTTGGCTGTTCACAGAAAAAACAAGTAACCATAAAACAACTCTGTGCAGCATTTATATGAATTTAGTGAATTTAAGAAAAGCTTATGTTGTTCAGTGTGAATGTCAATATCAATAACTAATGTAAGCAATTCAAGTCTCTTCTAATAAATAATCCTCAGGCGTCATGCAGTGGCAGCTCATCCATCAACAGCATGAACCTTTTCAAGGACAAAAAACTAATTATTCATGCAAATCAGGCATAGAGCCAGCAGTGCATGCTTGGCACAAAGCCAAATTACTATATAATTTTTATTCCAAAGTAAAAACAACCCCACAATCCGCTAAACAAATAATCAATGAATAATATATTGTACAACATAAGAGATGCTAAAACTAGGCAAGTGCCAGGGTTTGTGCATGTGAAAAGTCATGACATGTTTTAGTGCAGAGAATCGCAGTCAGCCTCATAGTGCAGAGATGTAAACCATGAAGCAGATGCTTGTTTAACATACTCTTTACATCTAGAAATGTTTATTTTCTAGCTGCAAGTAATTTAATTGCTATAATACTGGTAAAAAAAAAATGGGATAAATAAAAGATTTCCAGTTTGACGATGCTTCACAGGCAGCAACACAAAGACGTCATGTGAACTTCAATATTTTCTCATCTTATTTCCACAAAGGTAGCACCTACAAACACCAATTTTATAGGTCCTACAGTTCAAAATTGTTCATGGTTTGAAACAGTTCTCCAATTTACATACATCACTACAGAAAATGCAATGCATATTCTGATGCTTTACATATTAAATGTGTGTATATTGTAAGCACAGTAGTGTGTAGGGATTGAAAGAACTAAAACAATTACACAGTTAGTCCAAGTGTACGGCATTACAGTATGCTGATATGTACTGAGCTATGTTTCAGCAAATAAGAAAACCTGAAGAGCAAATGCCGCATGTTCAAGCATGTCAAACAACTTTGGTAAAAAGGATACTGGACTGGCCGCAGAAGCCGTGAATTATGTACATGAGCCAGTCCGGATGTACAATATCCTTGACGCGCTCCAGAAGCTTGGCGTTCCAGACGTACTTGTAGTACGGCTCGTTCCGGACGCCATAAACCACTGTGGCGGAAGAACAGGACACACTTAAAACCAATGGATTAGTTAACTGTCAACATGCTCAGTTAGTCACAAGTAATGGTAATGGAAAGAGGAGGTGAGCGGTGGAACAAGATCAAATTTTTAAACAAAGATGTGACCAGCAATTGTGGGTGAAACGGTCTGTGAAATATGGGTTAAACATGAGACCAGACAGTGGCTCAGATGGTAGAGTCGTCTTATAGCTAGCAGATTGACAGTTTGAATCCCTGTTGCCACAAGTGCTGACTGTAATTATGTCCTTAGGCAAAACATCTTACCCACTTTGCCTGAAGGTGTGGAACATGTGATAGTTTGACATACAATACAAAATAACACATCAACATCTAGAACAGTCTCAAAAGACAAGGTTCTGCCATGATTGTGAATGGTGGACAATAAACAGCTTAGCTGGGAGAGCATTAGACAGATGACAACCAAAAAAAAAAGATTACAAGATCATTCACACAATCCATAATCTATGTGACAGAGCAGTTACATGGATGCGACTCGGACTCACCTTGTGTGGGCAGACCTTCATCTTCAAAGATATCAAAGCAGTCCTGTTTGCTCTTTCTGTGTATCTCATCATTAGAGGAGATGGGCACGGATGACCAGAGTTCATAGGGTCTTTGCAGTAAAGTCAGATTATACTGTAGAGAGTGGCTCAGGTCATAACTATAACTGCAGGAATACAGGACACGTGACTGTCAGAGATCAGTGAAGATTCACAAAGCAGGAGTAAGGAATGGTGCAACTTCATTCAGCCTGACACGTGGCTGAACATGAGCTTTTAATCAAGCCACTTTTTTAAAGGCCTAGATGTTTGAATGAATGAATGAAGTAATAAATGTTCAAGTTACAAAAGTGTGGCACTCTTGCCTCACAGCAAGAAGGTCTGAAGTTTGATTCCCTGACTGTGTGGCTCTTTCTGAGTGGCGATTGCATGTTTTCATAGGACAAATTAAGTCTACCTTACTCTTAAACTTAACTTAGTCAACAAGATTATAGAAGATGTTTTAACAGAATTGTCATTATTTGCTATAATAACAACATTTGTATATTGTGAGATTACCTAAAGTAGAAATTGCTTGACAGATCCACATTCTGGAAAATCCGCACATATCTACAAAACAAGATGATATGAATGATTATGTGGCACATGATCCATTTCTTAACAGTGATTTTATTGATCAAAGATCAATGAATAATATTAAGTTGAGGCAGGCATTGTAGTGGACATGAGTTAGCAGCACCTTGCTTCATCAGGATGGGTGACCCTGACAGAGTCATTGGGGATATAGATCATACTGGTGTCTTCAATTTTGTAAATGGAGTGGCCACCAATGTCAGCCATCTTTCTGCGCTTTGTGATCAAGACAATGTAATAGCCCTCAAGGAATCGCACGAAGCCTGTGAAAAAGACAGGTAAACAAAAAGGTATTAGAAGTGTTGAAATGCATCCATGTGAATCGAAAATCAGTCTTAAGAGACTTTTATATTCAGAGCGCCATCCCTCAGTGCCATTAAGAAAAAAGTTAATTTAACCTCTCCCTGTCAAAAAGGGGTCAGCCTGACAAAGTCTGAGCCTTTACACATGAAAGTGGATAAGAATATTCTTAGGATAATGGTAATCATTACTGGGTTGTAGAAAAGGTGTCAGGCAGGAAGGTGATCTCAGAGCAGACAAAACTCTCCAAGACCATGAGACCCATTGACATCATAAATTACTGTTTGTGAAGGTAAGCGTCACTGCAATGGAAAATCTGACAATTTGATTTCCTTTATTTAAGCAGACAACTTTAAAAATGTCTGTGTCATTGTGACCGTCTCAAGTGAGTTTAATTGTATCCAGTCATAAGATAAATTAGTATGTAAAACACAAACAACTATGTAAATACCACAAAAGGGCTGTGAAGTGAATGGAATAAATATCACTAATTTTAGAGGGACAAAAGTGTTGGGTTTATTTTTGCTTGGGGTGGCTATAAACAATGAGTAAAAATAAATAATTGATTACTCCTGATTCCTCAATTTACTGTATTTCACAAAAGTACTGTCTTACCTACAATACCAAATGCAGAGACAGCCCTGGACAGGCCAGAAGAACCCTTCTGACCAATCTTAGTGCGGTTCCCCAAGTCCAGCCTTCCTAGCAACTCCCGCACCTCTTGCTGGTTATAAACATGCTAAAAGTCAGAGAGAACAACACCCTTAGAGAGCTGCAATTTTGATTTACAATAAAGAGCTACACATTTTGGAAACATTAACTCTTTTTGCAGAATCAAAGTAATGTTTATGTGATAATAAAGATATTGCAGTAATGTACATAATCTACTCTTTCAAATGCAATAATAATATACTTCAAATTAGTAAGCCGTTTTAATGGATGCTATTAACTTAAAGAGGAAGAAATTATGATTAATGCTGAACCAATGTTATGTGAATAATAACTACAACACAAACAAGACCACTAAAGCAATAACGCATAGATCTTGGAAATAAGCAGCAATGCAAAATGGCGTTGGACTGTTATCAACAATACACTTGACAATTTACTGCAGACATTTCTCAACTGTATTACATACGCATTTGCATTCGCATTAGCAGTGTTCCAGCTCTGATGGCAACTCCGGTCTCACCTTATCATCAATTATGACCAAGTCCTTTGGTTCAGTTCTGTCTATCTTCAAGACTCTGTGCCTCGTCTGTGCATGATTGCTTCCCACCAGAAAATACCTCTGCAATAAAATAACACAATATTTTTCACCATTTTAAAGAACCAGTGCAATCGCAGATAAACAAACATACAGTATAAACATGTATAACACTAAACTACTCAAACAAACCCCTGGAAAAAGCGATCAAATAGTTAAGTTTGGCTGTTTCAAAGTGATCATAATCCTTCCAAGGAGGCTGCAAGAAAGGTAAACGGACAGATGAACATGGGACTCTTCTGCCCTGTACTAAAGCATGTGGTCCTGTTCTACACGAAGCAATGAGGTTTTATCTTGTGTGTTGTGCTCCTATTGCTTAAAGTGGCAGATAAAAACATACTTTACAGTATGCATAATAAGTTAAGTTTTCAAAGCCTGAAACACTATTTAAAATCTGGAGATATAACTAACAATTAACCAATTACCAAAAAGCAGTTCGAATGAGTAATCACTGTAGTTGAACTACATCTAATTTACTTTTTAATTCAACATTTGCATGTGGACAGCTTGTGCTTTTCTATCACATCATGACCAACTTGCCATTTCTTCTCCCCGCATTAATGCCTGTTAACAATTATTTGGAACATCACTGTTTAGGGAACAATGACATGAAATGAAATTAACTGGAATAAAAAAGAGAAGCAAAGATTCATACAAAAAAAAACCTGTAAGCGCTCAAACTGTAAGCGCTCTCTAATAGTGCCATCTAGTGCCATAAAAACAGAAAGCAAATATGCTATATACTAAAATTGTGACTTTTTCCAGACGACGTGCATTATTATTATTATTACGCAAGGCTTACATTAAGTGGAAAAATTACAATAGAAAATATCATATAACTAGAAAATGAGCAACATAAACTGGTCACATAGTTAAATGTCAAACTCACTGCTCTGGTTTCATACAGGACCATTCGTTGAATGCCACTGATGACAGCCGCTGAATGGGGCATTTTTCTTCTTTTACATTGACAGATTCACGATACAGAATTATCAAAAGCTACAAACAGAGATTAACACATCTCCCACACCATCACATGACAAATGCTAGTTTCCGACAAGTTAACAATCGCCAAAGGTAAATAATATACTCGGCTTCATTTGCGCAAAATTTACTTCAAGTATTATCCCCAACACCCTCAACCGAAATGTAACAAAATGGTTATCTCTAGCACAGAAATATATGGTTTGTTGTGGTGGTCAGCTGACTGTCAGCTTCTGTTAGCCATGTTAGCTAGCGTTAGTACGGTGGCTCACTTAGTCAAAAACTCTGTTGGGAGCGTGGCTGGAGTAAAAAAAAAAAAACATTTAATATATGTATTTTTTATAGATTACTTTAAAACAAATTAGTTACGTTTTCATGATGAATTTAGATATTTTTGTTTAGTTATTTCCTAACACCTTATTTCCTAATTTTTTGGTTGCCATGGTTACAGTGTTTGTTGACATCGGTTAAAGGTCCCGAGCATCATAGGTTCCGAGCATTCCGAGATATGTTCCGAAGTTACAAAAAAAAGCCTAATTGGTCAACCTAAAACTAAAACAGATGGCATAGTTACATCCAAAATCTATTAACATGCTCCAAAAAAATAAACACGGTGAGTGAGCAGACAATTGTGTCCAAATGCTTGTGAAATTTGTACGTACTAACTTAACGTTATATTTTAGACTTAGCGGATAATTTGATTGAAGATGAGGCAGAAAGAAAGATTCTGCTTGCAAAACCAACTTGCTTCCTGATAATAGGGAAACCGGTAAGTAAACTACACATAGCATTAAGCAAATACAACCCTATTAATATTGTTATATTCAAATCTGTGTTTCAGGGTGTTGGCAAGTCTGCTTTGGCCAAGAAAATCGCAGAATCTTGGAAATGCATTGTGGTAGATGGTAAGTTATTATCAATAATAGGCAGCTATTAAAACCTCCTCAGTTGTGATGCTTAATTTCATGTATTACTTCATTTTAGACACTGATATTCTCAATCATCATATTACACGTAAAACAAAGCCTGGTTTAGAGGTATGTATATTCTTCAGTGAAAGTAAATCTATTATTATGTTGATAATGTTTTGTTACATTCCTTGCAGCTCTTGGAAATCCTAAATAATGGAAAAACTATACCAGAGGAAATTGTTTTCCAACTTATTCTGGAAAAACTGAACTCGCCTGAAGTTGAACACTATGGTAAACCAGTCAGTCTTACTTTACTAATGCAAGGTGGTTATTATTGTAAAAAAGCCACTTTTGTTACAGGTTATGTGCTGAGCTGTTTGCCCTTTTTGTCTGAGCGGCGTCTCAAGATTAAGGAACAAGTTGAGTTAATCAAAAACCTGAAGTTAACACCTGATTTGATCATAAATATTAAGGTAAGCTGTATGTAGTAGTTATTATGTTACGTCGTACTACATATTGTGATTTCAGAATTGTTATGTTGTATTATACTTGGCTGTTCTTTACTAATATTGTTTTAAAAATGGTTCTTGTTAGTGTCCAGACAGTGATTTGGCTGAGAGACTTTCAGGTCTGAGGCAGTACCCAGAGACAGGGCACTTTTACCTCAAGGATGAGTGGATGCGTGATCTTTTCAGCCCAAAGAAGGAAAAGGAAAACACAGATGAAGAAGAAGAAGAGGAGGTGGATCAGAGAAAAATACTTATTATTACTATCATTTACTTTTTAAGTTTTTACTGCACTTTAGAATACCGTGACCCGAATTGAATTGAAGCTGAAATGTGATCTTTTATGCAGGTTGTGGAAGACGAGCTTACAAAAGAGATGATTGAAAAGATGGTGTGGAGACCAGAATACCTAAAAGACAACGTAGAGCATAGAATTAACATCTACAGAGATACTATGCTCAAACATTTAGAGGTACATAATAGAGTAATTCATATTATTCAGCTTACTTTGTTTTGTATGCAAATAACTTGTTTCTTGTACCTGTCAGGACTATATCACACAGCACAATCCACTACACCTACTGGAGCTGGATGGAAATGACAAACTTGAGGATTTGCACATGGTAGGCAATTTATCACATAATCTATCCTGAAGGGGACCGCAGTCCTCAGTCCATACAAATGAAAATCGTAGGTTTTACTACTACCACTACTACTACTACTACTACTACTACTACCATGGGTGTTTTTCCGTGGGGACCATGGGGATAAAGTGTTCCCACCAATAGTAACACCAAATCTACGCCCTTGACTACTAACACCACCACTACCACTACTACTACTACTACTATTATTACTACTACTACTACTACTACAACTACTACTAATGCTACTATTGCATTTTTCCATAATGTGTCTACTGTTTTCTAGTGTATAATGTCTCGTCTCGGAGCTATGGCAATTCATCATCCTTCACTTCCTGTTCTTCTCAGCAATGAGGATGATAATCTACCAGAGGATATTGAAACGGTTTGACTTCCTACTTTAAATATATCACTAATATTAATAAGTAATATTTTGAGGTGTCTAAAAAATTTAAAACTGGTTTAGAACATTTTTGCAACGCAGAATTTGAAAATGACATCCATTTTTCTGTATCAGGTTTTTGTCCTGGGGATTTTTCTAAGAAGTTAACTTATGTATTAAATCATAAAAGTGACCCACGCACACACTTTGTGAACCAAAATATGCACAAATGCAAATGATGTTACAACCAGCCCAGTCTCCCCCTAATTGTGGACTGACAGGCACCAGGACATAACACATTATAAAGACAATACTCAAAATTTGGCCAAGGAGTAAAACAATTGACCTGATTGATCAAAATGTAGTTTTGGGAATAAACACATCAAACAGTTCTAAATCAGGTCACAAAACTAAGACACCAAATTTGTTGTAAACCAGTTGTTGTATAATTTATTTTGAAAAAAATATTTATTTTTTAACACACAGGAAGACCTTATGAGAATGATGTCATCCTCAAATGTGGTGGCCCCAGGTTTTAGATGGAGAAAGAGTCGCTGGGGAAGAGCCTGTCCTGTAGCTCTCAAAGAGGGAAAGTTTGTTCCGGGCAGCCCGGATTTTTGCGTGGGGTAAGGGTCTGTATGCAAGAGTAAGAAGCTTTAATCAAAAAAAATGTGTAAAATATTGAAATTGCCTTTCTATGAAAGAATAGACTAAACTTCCATTAAAATGCACTGTTAATTCATACAGTGTAAATGTAAGTAGTCATAGTATAATATATATAATATCATATAATAGTTTGGTTTTGGAAAGTGAAAATTGCGCCAAATTATACACCTGAACAAGAAGAATGGTATGTTTAAAATTAACTCAAACTTTTATGCAGCTTTCAGGACAAAATGTACATCCTTTCCACTGCAGAGGCCTACGTAAAGTTTACCGTAAATCCCAGGAGATATTTAGTTCCTCCAATGCCAAGACCTCCTTGCAGAGTTTCCATCATTGGTCCCTCTCTCTCAGGAAAAAGCACTCTGTGCAATCTTGTGGCCCAACATTACAATGCAGAGGTGTTAGATGTGGACACATTGGTTCAAACATCGCTCAAAGAAGCTGAACAGGAGAGGCTTAAGAGAATCAAAAAGGAGGCTACAGCTGCAGCAATTGAAAAAATACAGGCCATGTCATTGACAGAGGATGGGGAAACTACAGGCAAGTAAAACATAATGCTAGAGTAACTATTCTCAAAAAAAATGTAGAGTTGTGAAATTAAACATTGTGTCTTTCTTCTGCCAACAGAGGGAAGTGTTCAAGGTATCACAAAAAGTGCAATACTTGTATAATGCTGTCTGATATAGGAAATCCTAAAATGTGGGTATACAGTAGCACATAATAGACTATCAATTATGCTGTTGTCAGTGACAGATGGTAATCCAGAAGTACAGGCCTTGGTGAATGCTGCCCTTGAAGAAGCCAGACAGGTCACTTTATCTCAGCTTGACATGTATATACTGGTTTTGGAGAAACGCATAAGAGAGGTATGCACAAACTATTGAAAACCCATTTTGTAAAGCATACATGTTGCTAGTGAAGTTTTATTTTCAGATTGAAGAGATGGAGACAGGTGGAGATGTCCGAAGGGGCTGGGTCCTGGATAACTTTCCCAGAAACATTTCAGAGATTGAGGCCCTGCATCAGGCTGGAATCTTACCAGATGTCATGTTTTGCCTTGAAGATGGTGAAGAAAATCTGTGTAGTAAGAAACTTTGTTTATCTTTTAGGCTGTATCTAATTAAAATATTCTGTAATTTAAAGTGTTCTTTTTTTATGTTGCTTAGTATTGAAAAGACTATATGAGAAGGACAAAAACAGTGTGGATGAAGCAGTGAAGATCAGGCTGCAAAAAGAACAGCTGGAGAAGAATAAAGAGGCCTTGTGAGTACAATTTCTGTGACTAATTTTGAGATGATTTTATGGAATTTCTTTTTGTCGTTCTTCACCATTGGTCTTTTTTAACTTTGAAGACGTAAAATAGAAGCAGAGGAAAAAGCCAAACTTGCGGTAGTACCACCGAGTGTTACTGTGGAAACCAACGGTATGTTTTCACTTTTGTCACTTTTACCTATTTTTTTATAATTTCTTTAATACCTAAGATTTTTTGCTTATAAGGTATTTTATGTTTTATAGAAAATTCTGAGAATCCTGAAATCAGCAGCACTGAACCACAAGAAATAAATGACCAGCAGGAAGGTATCCTATCAGGTGTTTCATGTCGCGAGCGCTTATCAAAGCCGTTTTGAAAATACACGTGATTTCTGTTGCAGAGATGCCAGAGAAATCTGAAGCAGGCCAAGATGCACTTCAAGAAATAATTGAAGAGGAAGGTGTGTTGTGTGTTGTGTGTTGATTTTCTTGGCATTCAAAACTAGGTGTAAAACCTTTTTTTTCTATAGATGTACCTGAACAATCTGGGCCTGACCATTCTGCACCACATGCATTAACAGAAGGTGAGACATGCATAATATATTTTTTAATGTACTGTGGTGCTTAGGTTAACCATCCACTTTAAATATTTATTTTAGAAGGTTATGAACAGTTTTTTTTTTTTTTTTTCTATAAATGTATAAATTAGTATGAGTAAAGTTGTGTTTGTCTGGTTGATTGGGATTTCTTGTTTTGTTTTTTCCAAAGTCTCTCAGCATCCCAGTGCTGACAGTTCTGTGCATGTAGAAGGTATGGAAGTGCAAGAGCATGGTAAGAAAGTTTGTTTATGATGATTATATCTATAATTCTTGTTTATTGTATGATTTTGACGATATGCTTTGCAGACAGTTCTCATCAAAATGAAACCAACACTTCAATCCCACCTGACACAATAGAAGGTTATTATGTTGTCACATTTCAACAATAGTTTTAATTGAAATTAATACATTTTATGATTCAGCTCAATTTTAACATGGCATAATCAACACAGTGAAGTCTAAGCCAGTAAACATTCTTTTTTAATTTCTGAAAGCAATTCATTTGTGTTTCTCTAGTTATGTTGCCAGACCACTGGGAGCTGGGTTACCCTGATGGCCCGGAGATGAACGTGTACAAAAAGCATCTAAAACAGTTCATGCATGAATGGGATCAGATGCAGGTTATTTCAAATGTCAACTACTTCATCCTGGAGATAAGTGTAAAGGAGCCTGGGAAGCTCCTGGAAGAGGTGGTCACTGAGATGGAAAGTCAGTGAAGTCTATCAATATTCTTTACATTTATGAAAGGTTACAGTGGAAACAACACAATGTGCCGTCTCTCTCTATATAACAGAGCCCTTCAAATATGTGGCCACTGAGCTGACAGGGCCCGACCTGGAAGAGGAGGAAGAGGACATGGTCAAGTTGCAGACAGAAGACGGAAGTGATAATGATGAAGAGGAGGACGAGGCAGAGGAGGAGGGAGAGGTAAAATGACAGATGTTTTGTCTCAAAAGTGATTTGATCTGAACTGACAACTGAATCTATCTATCTATCTGATCTGGTTCCCACGCTTAAAAAACAGCAGTCTGAATTTGTAGTTGATTTTGTGGTATAACAGATGACACAAGTACTACCCTTGTATCCATTCAGTGCCTCTTGATTTTCATGTAGAAAGATTGTTTTTCCCGATATAAACTCTTTTGAAGGAGCAATGTGTGGGGTTGTATTCTTGTGTTTCAGGGGAAAACCTCAGTTACAAGATTATTTGGTGACACCTATCACTTCTGCCCTGTGGCCTTAAAAACCAGTAATGTCCTTTTCCCCTGTAATGATGAAAATGCTGCCAAGTACAGAGAGAGAATCTACTATTGCTCCACTCCGGAGGCAAGAGACCTTTTCATCCAAAATCCTGAGCAATATGTTGCACAGACTGAGCTGCTGAAGGTATACAGCAAGACGGATTAGCACTGTGTCAAAACTGTTATGATAATAAGAAATCTTTAATTTGTCTTTTTTTTCTTTTTCTTCAAGCCACCAGCATTAAGGGTCTTTATACTTGGCACTCGGGGATCAGGAAAGACTGTCACTGGGAAGTGGTTGGCACGTCAGCTTGGACTGTTTTACATTGACCTCAGGGAGAGCCTACAGATGCTTATCATGGAAAAGACCAAAAAGCCAGTGGCCTATTCTGATGAAGAGGACACCTCTGAAGAGCCAGCTGTAGACTTGGATGCACTGATCAAAGAAGCCAGGGGCGAGGTGGACACTGAAGTCGACACTGACCTTGTAGAAGAAGCAATAGTGAGTATTTGTTGTATTTTTTTCTATAAAGATGCATATTAGACACCCCGTTTAATTTTGATTTCAAACAGGAGGAAGTAGAACTGACAGATGACGAAAAAGAAATTGTAGCCTACCTGTCGGACAGCGAGCCACTGAGTCCACATATACTTGATCTGGTCCTCACCCCCTTTTGGAAAGACGACCCATATAAGTAGGTGTCTTTTAAAGAAAATTCATTTAAGTTATTTAGGGCCTTGTGATAGTATGAAATATGAAGTGAAGTAGTCTGCAGTCTTATGATAACTGTGTTGAGCAATAATATTTCGATTGACTTTGTTGAAGTGGTTTTAGTAGGATTCAAATGTTTCCATTGGTGTCTTTTATCTGGGCAGATATAATTACCAAGTGGCACTCTTTATCTTTTTCTTGCCATATTGTTACACAGGTCTACAGGGTTTATTTTGGAGGGATTCCCTTCTAATAATGACGAGGTGGACTACCTGGCACAGCAACAGCTCTTCCCCGATGCTGTGGTCACATTGGTGGTGGATGTTGGCGACGTACAAGAGCGTCTGTTGCCAAAATACCTCGAAAACTGGAGACAGCACTGCGACCACCGGCAAGCTCAAGTCAATCTGCTGCGGGAACTCCGACTGAAAAATCGGGTAGGCTTTTGAAATTCATATTTTATTTTATTTTTACTGTGTTTTAGACATTAGTTATCACAATGTTTTGGTATTCACAGGAAGAGAGCATTGCTGCAAGAAGGGCTGAACTCATGGCGGATATGCTGGCAAAAACAAAAGTAAGACTGTCAATGTTAATGCCCAGTCTTTTGAAAGCTGACTGTCATTGGTGCGCAGGCGAAAGAACATATCGAAGATGACGATGAATATGGGGAAGATGAGCAAGATGAGAAGGACACAGAGGAAGAAATTGAGATCATGCTTGAAGAGGAGTTTCCCCCAGAGGACTCCAATGATGACCTGGATAGTGAGGAGACAGAGGAAATGGCCATTGAACGGCTGCAGATGGACATCGCCAGACGATTTGGAAAAGATGAAAATATCATTAGTGTTATAATGGTGCTAGACAATAGTCAATAATATATTAAGTTAGTCTAATCTATAGTTGTTTTAGCTGAAATATTTTTGCATGTTTCGACAGGAATTGCTGGGTGAACAAAACATACCAGTAGTGACAATCAATGCAGGAGGCAAGCCCAAAAAAGTGCAACATCAGCTATTGAACAAAGTAGAGCCTCTTCTAACCAACCGAGAGTCGCTCTTTCAAAAATGCCTGCCAATTTCATGTCACCAAGCCCATAAACTACTGTCCTCTGCTTACAAGTATTATAGTGCATTTGGCTTTTGGGATCCAGTCCAGGTGAGTTTGTATACCCATGAAATTTACAATAAAAAAAAAAAGAAGTGAATTGCATTGTACAAACCATGCTTTGTCATTTTCTCCTGCAGCTGTATGAAGAAAGAGACATAATACATCCTCCCCTATGGCCTTTTGATCAATCATACCCAATAATCTTCAATCATTTCATCTACTTCTTCGAATCGAAAGAAAGCCGAAACATATTTATGCTTAACCCTTTAAAGTACATTCGCCAGCCCAAGCCCACCACCTCTCTTCCTGTCAGATTAGCGATCATCGGACCTCCCAAATCTGGCAAGACTACAGGTAAGTTTTAAACCTTTTTTTGTTTTTCTGTTTTTTAGAGCTTACACGTGTTTTTAGATTTCATTTTCCATCAGTTGCAGAGATGTTTGCCCAAAAATATGGTTTTGTTCGGCTTTCTATTGGCTGTGCTCTTCGTATGATCCTGGAAACGCACAAAGACACGGATCTCGGGGTTCAGATAAAAAGTCACCTCAGCCAGGGCCACGTTGTGCCTGATGAACTGGCCGTTCAAGCTTTGGAGGCTGTGTTAATGTGCTCGGTCTATAATGTTCAAGGGTAAGAATATTTTAAGATCCCTTTATATGCATTTTACCCTTAATGTCAAAACAACACTTAGGGATCCCCATTAGCTGTCCATTTCATGATTTTATACTTGTAGGTATGTCTTGGATGGGTTTCCAGTGACCCTGAAGCAAGCACAACTGATGGCATCTCGGAGCATTATTCCTATGGTTGTTGCAGAGCTTCAGCTTGATACGTTGGAGGTCTTAAAAAGAGGCGTAGAAGACAAGATGAAACTTAACAAGTTAGAAAACATGCACATGCAGTATAATGTCTCATATATGGCTTAACAACATTCAATCACTTTATATTTTATTATTACATTATAACTTTGTGACAGGCCATACATGATGCACGACAGCGCTGAGATCTTCCACATGCGAACCTCTTGTTTCAAGCAAGAAGCAGAATGTATAAGAAAGTACTTCCAAAAACAACACAAAAACTGGATTCAACTGGATGGATTAAAGAGCAAATGGTGGATCTGGAATAACATTTTAAAGGAAGTTAGTCAAAGTGTGAAACATATTTACAACTACCTTGAGAGGACACACAGTGGTAGGCTATACACTTATTATCTATATTTACTATTTTCACATTATGATATTCTTATATTTTGAATTCCCAGGACAAGCAGCCAGTATACATAGGATGTGTATCACTCCAGAGGAACTGGAACATCAGATTGGGACTTTTGGGTATTTCTGTCCAGTCTGTCTGGCCCTAGACAACTACCTAGTGGACGGCTCGGAAACTGCAGACGTGACTCATGCTGCTGAGTACAGGGGGTACTTCTACATAATGTGTGGAGACAAGCATTTGAAGGTCAGTGTCACCAATTTAGCTTTTGAATTATATGTATTACAAATTGTCGCAAAGTACTTAAGTTTTGATTGTCTTGTTTGTCACTTTAGCTGTTTCTGCAAACTCCAGAGCAGTTTGCATCTTCTGACTGCTCTCACGCGCTCCCACCTCCTAACCTTCGACCCAAAAAACTCACGGGGATACAAGTGAAAAACAAGTTCCCACAACAAGTAGACTTGAGGGGGTTCTGTCCTGTCACCTACCTTGATGGAAAACAGAGGTAGTTCTTTTTTGTTTGTTTGTTTATTTTATGTTCCTCGTGTAATAAAAAAAAATGCTTGTAGGTATGAGGCTTTAGTTCAGGGAAAGATGGAATTTGCTGTTGAATACCGAGAACGGATATACATATTTGAGAATAAGGTGAAACAGGACAAGTTTTTGAGGTAACTATATCTCTCTAACCTTAACCTAAATTGAATGTCTTATTTGAGTGTATAATTTCCTATTCCATTTTCACTATAGGACTCCTGAATTTTACTGGGACCAGAAGCTTCCAGATAAAATCCCTCCTCTTTGTGAACCCGTACCTCTCAGCTCCTTTCCAAACTTGGGCTATTTGGAACAGGTATCCCTCAATCCTAACATATAGAAGCTAACTACCTTACTTTTACTCAAGACGGACATTTATGTGAATAACTTGAAATGTTAGGTGGAAACAATGCAATAAGGTCTGTTTTTTTTGCTGTGTTTAAAACATACTCTGAGGTGGCAAAAATACATTTACTCTACAACAACAAAAAGGCAGGTACCTCAGCTTTAAAATAAGCGATTTTGTTACCTCTCCAGGGAGTAGCTGTATCCGTTATCAAGGCTGTGACTGCTGTAGGGTGCCTCAAGCCAAAGTATCCATTTCTCAGTGTACAAAAGTCTGCTCTTCTGTATGTTGCCTACTATCTGAAGGGTAAGCAAAATCAAACAGTTAACTTTTGTACAACTACAACACTGAGATAAATTCAATTATGATATGTTTTGTGTGTTGTAGCATTCAATCCCAGGAGCACAGACTATATTCGGCAGAAGTACAAGAAGAAGTTGGCTGTGTTTGAAGAGAACTGTGCTCTCATCCCCTATTTGATGTCTACTATGCAGGGCGATTACAAGCCTCCGAGTGCACAACCAATGGACTTTGAATTTAAACTTAACATGTTTCTGGCTTTGGAGGGCAAGAAAAATTGCCCAACTTAACTTGGCTTCATCTTTTTTGTTGCTTTAATTTTGTAATCAATTCAAGTATGCTGAAATAAAGCAATTCTATTACCCTTACTGCGCCTTTGTCCACACATATAGGACAAATTAAACAGTTCTACTGTAATTAATATATAATATATGACAATATATATATAAATAATAAATACGCAAGAAAATGAAATATGTTATGATAAATGTGTTAATTTAAATTAAAAATGTTTTTTTGGAGAGTAGCTTAGCGCCTGCCTGGTCGATCCAGTAGGTGGCGGTAATGTAAAGGAGTTTGCCAACTGCCCTAAAAATCCACTAGAAGAAGAAAAAGAAGCAGGGCGCGAATGAGGTAATGCTTTGCGTGATTTAATAACACACTTTAAAGATTAATTCCAAAGACAACGTATGAGTAAAATATACATATGTCAAATATTTTTATTTTGTACAAGCGTTTTATTCGTACGTCGGTGTTTAGCGCGCGCGGCTAGCCCAGTAAATACGAGGCTAGCTAACGTTGGTTAACAGGCAGAATATAAACAACATGTTGCTTCTCTTGTCTATCCCTGAAAGACGTCCCATATAGCGCTACGTTTTCACTTTACATGTGTGTGTTTGCTTACATTACTATTCCAGTTTCGTTTTGCCCTTATGCAGAAAATGTCTAAACGAAAAAGCAGCTTACTTGATGAAACCCCCGGTAAACGAGTCCGACCTGCGGATGAGGAAGAAGAGGAGGGGGACGAAAATGTTGACGGTAGAGACCAAGACGACCCCCTTCTGACCATACAGGTGTGTGGGAATGTTCACTGATGTTTTATCTTGATGTCTTAAATGTACTGACACTAACATGGTCTGCGCTTACAGCCGCTTTCAGCTGGTGATGTGGTGAGCGATGCAGGGATCGTGGAAAGCATCACACTGAAGAACTTCATGTGTCACTCCCTCCTTGGTCCTTTTGCTTTTGGACCCAATGTTAATTTTGTTATTGGAAACAATGGAAGCAAGTATAGCCTATCATTGATTTTTATCTTGGCCAGAGACTATGGATGAAAAATGTAAACAATTCTTGATTTGCTGAGTGAATAATCAGATTATTTTTTTCTGTGACAGGTGGGAAGAGTGCTATTCTCACCGCTCTAATTGTTGCCTTAGGTGGCAATGCACAGGCAACAAATAGAGGCTCATCACTGAAGGGCTTTGTCAAGGAAGGTGAAAGGTAAATCAAGAATTTCCACTGCACACTGTATTTTAAAAGGGGTGTAGTTTTGTCTAGTTTTACATGGCTTTTTCCTAGTTCTGCAGATGTTTCTATTACCCTGCGTAATAAAGGAAAAGATGCTTATAAACCAGAAGTATATGGATCATCTATCACCGTAGATCTGAGAATAACACGTGAAGGGCTGAGAACCTATAAACTTAAGACAAAAATGGGTAGGTCCATTATATTACATCTCTAGCTGAGTAATACATTGACTAACTCAGTCATTGAGATTATTTTTTTTTTTCAAAGGTCAAATTGTTTCAACCAAAAAGGAGGAACTCTTATGTATCCTGGACAACTTTAATATCCAGGTAAGCTATTTGGATAATTGTGTTCACAGTGCATTGCATACACAAGGAGAGTTGGGTTAAAACAGAGTTTACAAGGGGCATTAAAAAGTATTAGAATTCATTAATTGAACCTGCCCTAAGTGATGTTTTTGAATTTTTTTCGTCAGCAGGTGGAGTAGTGAACCCTGCTCGGTCAGATGCTAAGCAGTTCAGGATCTTTTTGTAAAATTCTGCCATAATGCTAAACTGTTAGCCGCGTCTGCTGCTTCAAACATTTGCGATCTTTTTTTCATGTGTTTGTGTTTCCATGGTGCGGTGGAAGTTGCGTCTTTTTCCGCAGCATAACGTTCACTGCTGTATGCGAGTGTGGCACATCTAGCGACGCTTTATGGGAATGTAACAGGAAACAGGATGACTTGGAGTAGCTTTAATAATCTTGCTCAACTTTTAGTTTTTACTGAGTAAATTTGTCAAAACAAATATGGCCTAAAACACATCGGACAGCAGTTTTTTATTTATTTTTTCTTGAAAGTTGCTTCTCTGTTGTATCCCATTTTCTTCAGTCTATTGATATTTCCTTTCATTCCTGTTTGGTGGAATGTGTGCAAATATTAAATGAAACATTCACTGATTTTAGAAGCATGACATTATATTTGCTCTTGAAGTAAATAAAACCTAAGACAAGAGTCAACTTTTTTCAGAGTTTAATTTGAGGCGTGGATGTGATTCGTGTCTTAACAAAAACAATTTATCAGCAAGTTGTAAAAATGTGTTTTTTGCACAGGTGAACAACCCTGTGTCTATTCTCACACAAGAAATGAGCAAATACTTCCTTCATTCCAAAGGAGAAGGGGACAAGTACAGGGTAATTTCTTTATACTTGTTTTTTTTATTTTTTTATTTATTTTTTTACTTTTTAACTTTTCTTTTACCATGTATAGTTTTTCATGAAAGCTACCCTGCTGGAGCAGATGAGAGAGGACTATGTCTACATCAAAGAAACAAAGAATATTACAGAAGAGAAAGTAGGACAACACAGTGAGGTAAATGTCCAAACCTTTTCCTTGTATAAATACACCCCTTTACAAGAGATATTCATTATAAGATCATTTACATTATTTGGATATATGAATATATGAATAATATCACCCTAAAATGCATCTGAAGTTAAACTTATGTTTTGTGACAGTGCCTCAAAGATCTAAAGCGCAAATACCTTGAAAAAGAGGACCGCTACAAAAGCCTGGGATCTGTTGATGAAATGCACACAAAACTGGTTGAGCTACAAAAACAAATGGCTTGGGCTTTGGTGAGAAAAACTACAGGAGTTGTCTTGTTCAATCTCGATCTTTGCTACTGCATTCATGTCAAAGCACAGCAACAATGTGGTTTGTTCATGTGGCAGGTGTTGGAAATGGAGAGAGAGATGGAACCGCTACAGGAGAAACTCAACACTGATAAGAATTCAACAAAGAAATATGACGACAAAGTGGAAGAGTGGATGGTGGGCTTGTACAATGTCATTACTGTAAACGATCTTATGTGGCATTTTGTGCCCAGGATTATATCGTCATGAACCAATGGAGACTTTAAAATGAAACAGCTGGAGTTAGTGTTAATACTAAAGTGCTCTTATTCTCCAGGCTTTTTACCCTGTAAACTACTTTTATGTAACACAATGGCATTTATTTAATCAATGCCATGAATTTCCTCTCCATTCTATTATATTTATCTAAATTTTTGCATCTAAAATGAGACTTTAAGCGTATGTAAAAAGTCCTTGGAGAGCAACTAACTGGAGTTCCCCTATTTACCAGTTGTGACCCCACAGTAAGAAGAGCTGATCTGCAGCAAAATAACATCATTCAGGCTAATGTAACAACACATGTTTTTGTATGAGACATTGAATTTCAAACTCAATGTTTTACAGAATAAGACTGAGGAGGCAGAGAAAAAGTACAAAGCAATCCAAGAACAGTTGGAACAGATTACCCAGCAAGCCCAAGAACTTCAGCCGACATGTGCTACACTGAAGGAAGAAGCCCAGAGACGCAATACTCTTCTGAAATCCAGCGAGGTCTGAAAATCAAGTTTGCCTGTTTTGTTCTGCATGATTATCAAGAATATAATCATTTTTTAAAAGCTGTGGGGGCGGGGTTTCTGCTGTAGATCACTGTTCACAGATGTCGGACAAACCTTAAAGATCTGGACAGGGACAGAACTCAGCTGTCAACAAGAATAAGTGATCTGAGGTTGAGGTATGATCAGCTCACTGGTTTTATAACCGTAGACTTGTCCATTTGTTCTTACTTTTTTGTTTGTTGTAGCATTAGCCAGACAACGGGAGCTGAGAGCCAGGCCAGGACGGAGCGGGTGCAAGAGATTGAATCTGAGATTGAAAATCTGAATCATCATATTTCCACTCTAAACCAGCAGATTGATCAGTACCAACACGCCTGTAACCGGACCAGAGAGGAGAAAGCAAGGATGAGGTAATTGGACATGCGTGAGTCGAGAAGTGTTTAAATGTGTAGTGTTTTGTTTTGTTTTTAACTTAAAAGACAGCTTATATAAATTTAAAAGCAGTAACATGTATCCCACAGAAAAGAACTTGATATCCTTCACAAGTCAATTGCAGCCAACCAAAGAAATATACAAACTTTGGAGAGTAGTCGTTCCAATCGACTGCGCCGCTTTGGAGAACACATGCCTGCACTTCGAAATGCCATAGAGGAGGCTCATCGGAGAGGGCAATTCAGACACATGCCTCGTGGACCTTTAGGTATAATCCACCACAGACTAGAATATTTTGGTAAATATATATAAAATTACTATAAATCATTGTGTCGTCCTATTCTTTTTTAGGTTTTCTAATCAGTCTGAAGGACCCAGAGCAAGCTTTAGCTATAGAGCTATGTCTCAAGGCCCTCATGTCTGCTTTCACATGTGATAACTACGACGATGAAAAAGTACTGCAAGGGCTCATGAATAGAGTTTTTCCAACAGGACGAAGGCCTACCATTATTACCAGTTCCTTTCTGCCTCGTGTCCACGACACCAGGAGGCGGTATGGACACGTTTCTCTACTGCATAGTAACGTTCATTGGGTCTAGTTGTGTTACTAGTGTAACATTCAAGGGTCATTTAGGGTTAGAGATGTTGAAATCTTTTACCTTTACATGGTTCAGGCCTGCAGTTGGCAGCTTAAACATATAAAGGTAAAAGATTTTAACATCTCTAATCCTAGTGTCTGACTAAATGAACCTTGTAACTGTAATATAACCAAACAATGATGACCTAATGTCTCCTGTTTACAGAGGTGTGAATCATCCTGACTATCCCTCTGTGCTTCAAGCACTGGAAATTGAAGACCCAGTTGTTGCCAATTGCCTTATTGACCAAAGGAGCATCGAAAGCATTCTTCTGATAAAGGTAATCTGCAATTGGTTGACACTGACGCACACTTTAAAGTGAAGATTGGTCAGTATTGTGCTGCTGATGTCTACAGAATCGCACAGAAGCGCGGAGAGTGATGCAGGGCAGAAACCCTCCCCAAAACTGCATCCAGGCCTTTTCTAAAGACGGAGATCAAGTTTTTACGAACCGCACATATTCTGCAGACCAGACTAGAGCCAACTTCTTGTCTGGAGATGTGGAGGAAGAGATCAGGTATGTCCTTTGCCAGTATTTTAACATATAGTTCATGTGGGGCTTTTTTGGTAAATAAATGTGTTTGTCAGACATTTGCAGAGAGAGCTGGAAAACCAGAGGGGCCAGGAATCTCGCTTTAACCAACAGCTGAGGAAGTTGGATGATGATATCAAAGAAAACGAGGTGTTGCTGAGGAGAGCACAGGGGGAGCAAAGACATGCCAAAGTAATCCTTTTTACTTTAAACTTCCTTTTTTTTCCCTCCAAATACTTAAACTGTATTTTCCCGGTTTTAAGGACAAGGCCACTAAATTGCAGCTTGAGTTGACGGACCTGAAAAATGTGGAAGAACCTCAATCTGAAGATCTCATGCCTTTGGTAACGTATGATGAACTGATTACAACCAAGTCCACGTGATTTGAGAAATTGTGATATTCATATATATCACTTCACGAGATTTCAAGATATCATTTCAGGACTTTGCATTTGATAAAAACAAGTCAATTGTTTATCTTACTGTTTTGATATAATGTACATAGAAAGTTAATATTAATGCACATATCTACTGTGTCTGTCTCGTGCAGGAGGAGGACCATCAGGATATTGTTTCCAAAATTGCCTCAAAACGCACAGAGTACGAAGAAGCGAAGCTTCAGATGGCTGACCTGAAGGCGTCTTATGACAAAGCAGAGCGCGAATACAACCAGCACAAAGATCGGATTAACACAATTGCAGAGGAAGCCGAAACCATCAAAGTAAAACACAGTATTTCAGCTCAGAGCGAACAAACACTACTTTGAAAAGAAGGCATGTAATCACGTTATTTTACAGGAAGAGCTGAGTAAAGCTGACCAAGAAGTGACGAAGTGCAGACATCATAAAAAACACTATGATGATAAACGTGCGGTCCATCTCCAGAACATTCAAACGCTTGTAAATAATCTCAACAGCAAAGAGAAAGAGCTGCAAGTGCGTGCCACGTTATCATTTATTGTTTTGGTTGTTACGTGAGTATTACATATTCAAGGCTTCTTTCATTTTCCAGGATGCTATTACCAAAGCCTCGGAGATTAGTGCAGAGCGTTTGGAGGTGCGTCGGACAGCCCGCAGCTTGGAGAGCGAGATCAATCGCCTGAGAGTCAAGATCAGCACTCAACAAGAGCAACAAGGTGACCGTGAGGAAGTTGTAAGGTACGGACCGCCTGCACTTACGTCAGCACTATTGTATATCTTACAATATTTAAAATGAACACACATGCACACCATCTCACTTTAACTGAAGCAAACTGCTGCTTCAGAGAGTCCATACTTTATTATGATTGAAATGATGAGTGAAATCCACCTGTCACTCACTCACAAACTGGTTGTCACAGAGATAATTTTTATGTCACATCCCACTGTCCTTGGGGGGTCAGCCCATTAGTCCGACGTCTCATCATTCCGAAAATGTCCCATTGAGTCGGGGTTGAAAAATAAAATAGGGTTCAGGCAAGAGCCCACTGACCAGGCCACCGTTTTTCCATACTGAGATAAGTTCTTCCCTGAGCTTAGACGAGTTGATTCGTACTTGTCTGGTCTGTGTGCTTGTCTGTGGAAGAGTGTGGTCGCTTCCAACTTCACCCCCGTTTGGAACTACTGTATAGGAATACATTGGGAGAGGGCAAATGCTAACAACATATTTGGTCATTTTACGTGACTGAGGGCACACACAAAGACCAGACATCAACTCGTCTAAGCTCAGGTAAGAACATATTTCAGAATGTAAAAACGGTGGCCTGTTCCTTTTAAGCTTGGGTCCGCTGGTTGTATATGGCTTTCTAATCCACAACTGGGTTAGAGATGTAGTACTAATGGCACCTCTGCTCAATGGTACATTTTCGGAATAATGAGATGTTGGACTAATGGGTTGTCGGATCAATGGCATGGCATCGTCCTATCGAATATCGAATTCGCCGATATCAAATTTTTCGGTAACGGTCTAACGCTTATAAACGCCAATATCTCCAGAACGGAAAAACGGCCAGTCAGAGCTTCTTAAGCCTTAGGGAACCTGAGAAACATCGCAATGAAAATTGGTTACTAGTTTGTTAAACACAAGTTTCACTAAACCTCAGTCAATATGGACATGCTGTATGTCATTTTGAAGCACATAACCTGGGGAATTGGTTTTAACCCCCGCAATTGTGTTTTTGATTACCGCGCAAAATGCCACGACTAGCAACAGCATGCTAATGCTAACGGCAGCATGCTTATGCTAACGGCAGCATGCTTATGCTAACGGCAGCATGCTAATGCTAACGGCAGCATGCTAATGCTAATGGCAGCTAGTCAAGACTGAGACAGAAATTATAATTGGATCATGTAATGAAATGTGTTCTAGTGTGTATATATAGTAGGGCTGCAACTAACGATTATTTCGGTAATCGATTAATCTACCGATTATTTTTACGATTAATCGATTAATCGCTTGGCTGTGAAAGGTGCATGGAAATTGTATTTTTTTTTAAATTTTATCACATAGAGCTAAAGTGGCGGCGCTTGAGGACATGTTGATGGAGTAAACTTAAAGTAAACGTTTGTGGGAGGCTCTTTGTGCTAATTCTGCTTTCTGATTGGACGAGACAAAGACAGATATTTATGAAATTTACAATGTACAAAACACTGCAGACCCCAACTTAAAAAACAAAGTAGGTTTTCATCCATATTACATAATTGTCATGTCTTTTTTGCTCTATTTTAGTCTGTGTTTACTAGAAAACGATTAATCGATTACTGAAATAGTTGACAACTATTTTAGTAATCGATTAGTTGTCGATTAATCGATTAGTTGTTTCAGCCCTAATATATAGTAACATATTTTTACTACTCAGATCACATTGAGTTGTTAATATTCATGCAACCTAAAAGCCTGTCAACTAGCCAAGGATATTTGGTGTAGAAATGTCCTGTACTCGTTGCTTAATGTAAAAAAGAAAACAAGACTGTATTGATGCCACACTGGAGAAAAGAGGATGCTTCACTTTTTCACTCGGTGAAAGCCTGGACAGGAGTGTTTTTAATAAATCAGCCTTATGCCCCTAATGACACTCCCCCTGTTGTCACAGTTTAACACATTTTTCAGTTTAGAGGCTTCACATACAGGATTATAGACAAGACATTTTTGAATAATCGGCCAAAAAAAACGATCAAAAATATTGGCCGTGCATACCGGCATCGGCCTTTGAAAAACCCATATCAGTCGACCTCTATTCCTTGGTACAAATATCCAAATATTCTGTACAGGCAATACCTAGAGGCTCAGGTGAATTACAAAAACATGGCTCAGCAGATGAAGAACCTCAACAGCTTCATAAAAAGTCTTGATAATGTCATGAATCGCCGACTACAGGCTTACGCCGAGCTCAGGAGGTAAGCCAAAGAAGTGACATTGCTTATTTAATTTCCTCAATCATTTTAATCTTTTTGTTTTACCCCCATCATCAGATTCCTTTCAGCTCGCTGTAAATACTACTTTGACAGCATGCTGGCTCAAAGAGGCTACACGGGAAGCATGATCTTCGACCACAAGAATGAAACCCTCTCTATTTCTGTAAGGACTAAAGATTTAACAACTATGGGGTAAAATAAAGGGTTTTCAAAGCTATGAATATTCAAAATGAGCTGTTTATGTTTCCATTTTGATGTATAATCCTCTTGTCTGAAATAGCAGTTGTTTGTGTGTATGTGTAGGTGCAGCCGGGACCAGGAAACAAGGCTGACCTGAGTGACATGCGCTCACTGTCCGGAGGCGAGCGCTCTTTCTCCACCGTCTGCTTTGTTCTCTCTCTCTGGGCCTTCACAGAGGCGCCTTTCCGCTGTCTCGACGAGTTCGATGTTTATATGGTAAATATAGAAATATGATCTCAGTATTTATTGTTGTTGGGCCTCTATCATTTTTATGTATTGTTTAGGACATGGTGAATAGGAGAATATCAATGGACATGATGCTGAAGGTTTCTGCCAGTCAGCTTTACCGACAGTTCATTTTCCTCACTCCACAAAACATGGGGTAAGACTAAGTTAATTCTTTATTTCGATTTTGTCATCAAAGCAAATGGACCACCCGAATAGATGCTATATTGTTTCTAGGTCTTGTGTAACATGTCTTTTGATTAATGACGCTGTTGTTTATGGTTCAGGAAAGGTCCTGTAAATGTATACTTTAAATTCTGTGGGAAAGGACACGAGTTCATGTATCTACAATTAACCGTGACATTTATGTTGTTTTTTTGCCCCAGATCACTTCCAGTCAGTAAAATCATCCGCATTCTACGCCTCAGGGATCCAGAACGCGGTCAGAACACTGCGCTGGGACCCGCCAACCATGAAAACCAGTAGCATTTTTTGTCCTGTGCATAGACTGCTGCAGGTGCCTTTATTTTCAGCCGACGGGAAAGGGTTATGCATTCCTTTGTTCTTTGTTTACACTGAAGTTCAGCTATTTGTTTAAAAGCACCAAGCGATTCATTCTGTTCAAGAAGAACTGCAATATATTTATAATAAATAGTTTTTCATGTTCATTAGTGAATGCGTTTTGTATTTGTAATCATGTTTTCTTTCTAGCTCAGTGGAGTACAGTCATTTTGAATTGCTTTGACTTTTAAAAGGACCTGAGATTAAAGGCCAAAAACCCATTAATGGTGGTCTTGTGAGAAGGAAGGATTTGTACCTTTAAAGACTCTGTTCCAAATCCTCACAACGCAGTCCACTTGAATGCACTTCCATTCAAGCACAAAACAGTTGTTGACAGCCTTCCTGACCTCTGTTGCAATACATCTCTTTTACCATTAGATATTGCAACATGAAGACCTATTCTCTTGCCTCACGGATGTTTGAAAGAAGTGCAGTATACGAGAATATTTCTGGGGCTAAGTATGAACGGCATGTGAACTTTGAAAGTATGGATGATTCCTCCTCCACTGGCAGCCAGCCAATATCGGAAAATGCAACTCCCGATTCCAAAGGCCACAGGAAGATGCATTTTGCGCTTTTGCCTGAGAAGTACAAACCTTTGATGGGGCATGATGATGAGCTTGAGAAGAAGAAAAGAAAGAAGGAAAAGTACAAAAAAGTCAGAAAGGTGAGTTCTGTGTTAACAGCATGTAGGTGCTGCCAAATACAAGTTAGCTTCTGGTACTACATGGATACAACTTACCACGAAATTATTCAAAATTATTACCTTGAAGAAGTCCCTGTCTTTCACAAAGTATTTGTGGATTAAAATGCTACACTTAGTAACAAAGTTTAATATAAAGTTAGACCATTTGGAGCCAGATGTTTTATTATTGTATCATTTTCTCTGTCACATCCTTACAACGGGATCATTTAGAGACCAGCACAGCAGCTGCTTGAGCTGAAATTATACATTTTTACATGTTAGTCATGCAACATCTGTTATGTACTAATAATTTACAATTGGTGAGGTTGTCTTGAGAAGATAATTATTGACTACTGATCAAAATAAACAAATGGCCAAACCCTTGTTTTCCAGAATGTGCGGAAAACCCTGAAGTGCACCTGGAAGTGTCTGGTGCTTGGTTTGTACAATTTTGCTCTGGGATATTGCACTCCCATGTCTGTGGCTACTACTTTTACCCCTGATTTTCATCAAAGACCAAAGCCATGAAGAGTCTACAACTGCTCTGTCTGGGAAACAAGGAAAAATGCTATTATTATTAAAACACACAAATGTCCTGAAACATTTCTATTGAGTCCATTGAAGGCTTTAATTACGGATACGTGCACTGCAAAAAGTAACTGGTGACATAAAAAAGATGAAAATAAATGTGTATATTTGACAGACTTGGTTTCAGACTTCAACATAGAAACAGGGATTTATGACAGAAAAGACAATGTATGACCGCCTGGATCAGTATCATAAAGAAATAAAGAAATTGTCATAATGTTTCAAAACATGTTTGTACGCTGTACATTTGAAAACTTTGGCTGATAATGACTAATAAACTGGACTGTTTCGATCCAATGAGTAATTTAATCCTCTGACGCAGAAAATGGGCGGCGCTTTTAGTGACGTATTTTTTGGGCGACGCGCAGGTTCTTCCGCATTCGTCTTGTTTACAGTTTAGCATCACAGCCAAGCTAAAATTTTATATTTGCTTTTGTATGATGGCTGCTCAAAAAGCGCAAAATATTAGCTCAATTCCAGTTGATGGCTTTAGCAATCTAAGAATTACATCAATATGGACGTTTCTTATGTCTGTAAGTACATTGAATTTGGTGTCGCTGTGAGAAAATGTACAAATGCGACCGACAGTCTTTTTTATAATTTATGCTCATTGTACAATAGATGAGCATGTTGTTGGCTTCGTTATCAGGTGCAGTGGTCGGAGTCTTGGCTCATCGGGCTTATATGTTTTCATGTCGTGTGTTTGTGTGTGACTCTGGTGACCTGCAGATACTACAAAGCTCAGATTTGTCACTTCTTGCTTATGGGTAAGTGTTCATAAACTACCACTTCTTTCTTTTTAATTTTTCATTACATTGTAACTTACATTTACTTTGTATATTTTTAGTGAGCTTAGTGTACAGTGCTGAGTATTTGAACGAGTTTGCTGCAATGAACTGGAAGTAAGGTCCAAGTTAAGCCCATCTTGGGGAATAAAAAATAAAAACATCTTCAAAAACTAATTATTTTCTTGTTGCAGGTCTTTTTCTAATTTCCAGTACTTCGATTCCAAGGGCATGTTCATTTCCTTGGTATTCTCCATTCCTCTTTTGATGAACACAGTTATTATTGTTGTAAGTAGAATTGATAATTGAAATATATGTACAGACAGCATATTATTATATTTGTATATGTCTTTTTTTCACTGCATTTTATTAAAATATTGTATGCTATATATCTGTGGTGTTGTTGTAAGACACATTGAGTTGCCTAAATTATAACGTGTTTGACCTCTGCTTGTGTTTTCGTAGATGGTGTGGGTGTGTAGGACATTTTCCACAATGACTGAGCTGAAAGCACTGCAGCTAAAAAGGAAGATGCGCAAAGAGAATCGTCAGAAGACCGACTGACTAAACTATTTCCTAAAATGGATTTGGAACAAGAGGAATCCTAAATCCTAATCCCAAATGTTGGAACGGCGCACGTGTTTTTCAGTGATTTTAAAAAGACTGATAAGAGTGCCTCAAGTAAGGATTCCGGAAACATTAAGGTCCTGTTTGTGTTTGGCAAATTTATTTATAGCCTGCAATTCTGTTTTTAGAGTGCTCATCTTGAAAAATAAAGTCTAATGATCTTCACTTTTTCCCCAAAGGGCTTTCTCATGGAGCCCTAAAAGATCAAACAGTAAAAGGGAAGCAGTGAATGATGAAAATGTGGGTCTGATCATGAGTTTGACACTGTGCTCTTGTTGAAAATAAACCCATTAGAAACAGCCAGAGCCAGCCAAAGTTTAATTACAAAATGCAATAGTTCACATTCCCAAATTCGCACACGTGTCTGACCACTTCCAGTCAGTTAGACAGCCCGGAGGTCCTACAAGTCCTAAGACCTGCTGGGAGGGCTTAAGGGGGACAAGGCAGTCTGCAGAAGGTACCAATGTCTGTAGCAGCTTAAGCTGGTCGATCACTTAACTCCCTCAGACCTCACTGTGTGTCACTATGAAGCTTATGGGGCCGGTAGTTTGTCAGATTTATCCCCCAGTGGGAAAATATCCAGAACATTGATCCGACACTGTCTGTCATGCGTGTTACACGTTCCTCTATCTTTGCGGTACACGCAGTGCACAGCCTGAAAGGGGAAATTACATTATGCCTCAAGCACCCCGAATCACATGTTAAGTTATTTTGTGATATCTAGTAGTTACACCACAAAATTTCATACATTCCAAAATAGGTAAAATATGAAATTAAAATGACACGCCAATTTGGTAAACATATAATTAGATGATATGCCCATTATTTCAAGCATTGAGCTCTGTTTGTGATCTTTCAATTTCAAACTTCTATCAAATATAGGGTGTTTCTTATTAGTTCCACTAGATGGCACAATAGACTCGGTGGTTCTGATCATAATCAGACCATTTACATTGTATTGCAACCTTTTACATATCTACTATACTCCGAGATGAGAAAGGTAAACTATGTGCAGTGTACTGTGATATGGAATAGACACACATAAGATGCTTCAGTAGCCTATTTAAACAACTTGACTTGAATTTAAATTTGAATGTATCTAAATTAGGAGATCTGCTAAATTCTTAAGATCACGCTTTTAAATCATGATTTCTTCATTTGGAATAAGTTGGGACAAAACAGCTGCGGTCTAAATTGTGGAAATACTTTGGCTTGTCAGAGGAACACCTGATAGAGGTCTGAGAAGATGACGATATTGTTTTACAGAGGACCAGAAGCAGATGGGAAGCGTGTACGTGCGCAGAGCAGTGACTTCAAAGAAGCTTGAACAGCATTTATCACACGTGGAAACTAACAGAGGCCGATGGGACAACGTTTTTATTGTTACGCACAGTCGATGCACCAAATGCACCAAAGGTTTTTCTCACAATGCACCCACTTTGACCTGTTGTAATCCATAGAAGATTTCCAACACTTTGAGGAAGATTAATGAATTTAAGTGGAACATACAAGAGACACTGGCCAAGAAACTATCACGCTTTTTAGGGATTACTTCAAATACCCGAACACAGCTTCAAAAGATTCTCCATCACTGGCCAAGTCCGAAAAGTCACAAACTATTATAATGATCTGAGTATTATTCTTTATAGTCTTCATCAAGGGAAATTTCTATTTGTTTGTTTTTTAATGTTTTGTGTGAGAGTATAAATGTACTAAACATATCCTTCTAGCAGCATCCTGAACATGTATATTTCACCCAAAATTGCACAAATAACAACCTTCACCTTTGCCTCTTGTTTCCAAAAACCTAAACAATATGAGTCAAGCTAATTTTTTATGTATGCAGCATTCCTTCAAATGTAAATAAACCTAATATCGTAGTGCAGCTGTTTGTGATTGGGGCGTTGCATGTCGGTATGAGCCCAATCTGAAATGTGTTTTGATGTGCTTTTGAAAGAATGAGAACAAGCAGATGTTGTGTAGGTTGTCACTGGACCTACTTGGAGTTTACATCTGCAGCAGCAGCAGCAGCAGCTAGGAGGAAGTGGGGATCTTCAATATGGCAGTCTATTTGCTTTTCTATGACCGAGTTCACTCTCACTCTCTACACAGTTTACATTGGCTCTTATCTCAGGTCCAAAACATCTGTGGTTGGTAAAATCACTTAGAGAGAAAAAAAAAAAAATGCCTGTACTGTATTGGGACAATTTCAGATCATGTGTGCATTTTTTCCCAACTATGTTATTATGTGGAAATCGGATACTGAAAATGTTCAAAAATGATTTTCATACTTCTATAGAGGCTGTAACTTTATGCAGCACAGGCAATGACTGGAATTTAACATAGATCCAAAGTTTTATGAATGTTGAGAGCAAGAACTGTAGGCTATTTTGGGGCCATACTTATGTCACTAACCACCACTTTATGTTTTTAATATGTATCAGACTGCTCCATAATAAATATTTAATGAGATCCAAAATCTTTCAGAAGCTTCAGATGTGCTTTTCTAGTACCGACAACAGTCCACGAATGCAAATAGATTTCCTTCTCAGTTTATTCCCAAAATCGTATAAAATCCCCATGAATAATCTACGAGATAACCCGTCTGATTGCTGTTATCATCTCCACTTTTATAGCTATCCTATCGGCATAATATTTAGTTTGGGAAGCAACATCTCTTGACCTTGCGCTGGTGTCTGATAACAGCAGTAGCATCTTGAGTCAGTGGCTATGACTGGACTCTGTAATGCAATGAGGTGTAAGAGGAGGAAGAGGAGGGCGACGTGGGGTGAGAGGGGTCAGGAGTAGCTGACAGATGAGTCACTGGCAATGAATGAGTCACACGCAGCACACTATTATAATATATAGATGGGATAGATGTTATATTCAGCATACAGGTAATGGGTAAAGTAAGGGATGGCCAGGAATCATCATTCAAGTCTATTCCTGCAGGTTTAACAACTCAGTCATGATTTCTGCTATATTTGTAAAATCAGAAAAATCAAAGCCCTTATCAAATATATTCATGATTTATCTGCCTTGGACTAAATTCCTTTCTACATCTTTTGAATGACAGGTAACAAAAATAATCCGGTGCCAACATTTCTACATAGGCCTATACTTGTTCTTAATACCAAACTCCATGGTTTTGGTTTAGGTACCTGCTTCTGTAGACTTTCATGCAACTGGGAATGTTCCATCATAATAGGCATTTTCAAATATATGAGTTAAGTTGACCGAGTGGAGAACGTTTCGCTTCTATCTGACCACAAGAGTAAGAAGCATCTTTTCGTCCTTGTGGTCAGATGTAAGACTGGTAACACACAAGTGAGAGGCCTGTGCAGTGCACCGTAGCCTATACGTCTGAAAACAGAAACAAACATGACAACATTTGTAGAATCTCCACTTCAGTGGTTAAAAGAACAGGCCACCATTTTTCGATACTGAGATATGTTCTTGCCTGAGCTTAGATGAGTTGATGTGTACCTGTCAAAGACCAAAGATGTTGTTAGCATTTGGCCTCTCCCAGCATATTCCTATGGCTTCAAACGGGGATGAAGTTGGAAGCGACCACGCTCTTCCACGGCATGCTCAAAGACCAGACAGGTACGCATCAACTCGTCTAAGCTCAGTAAGAACATATCTCAATATGCAAAAATGGTGGCCTGTTCCTTAAAAGTCATTTTGGAACAAAATAACCTTTACTTGAATAATTTTCATATTGGATCAATAAATAGAACATTATGAATGACATATTGTTGGCCACAACAATTTTATTTGTTTATGAAAGCAAGACTTATATACAGATAATGTTTTCAGTTATCGTCTGTATATGTGAGATCATGCAGTGTGGCTGTCTAATACAAAGCTGACCTTGCCATCCCACTTTTGCATAATGTAGCGTCATTGTATTGACTTTTGTCTCTGGTTACTTTGGGGAATGATGGCATAACAGGGTTGCCCTGTAAATACAATCAACACACTGATATGGGATATTGCCTTTGGAGTCATTTGTCATATTTCTCTATTTTTTCTTTTCCTGTCTTCACCAAGTTGTTTATTGTACCAACATAATTTGGCAAAATATTATTATTTGGTAGTGAAGTGAACTCACATCTTGATGAGAAACTCCAAAGCATGTCAATCTTTTGCCAAAATTGACAAGAGGGAAGGAAGAACATGGCAGAGCCAAGAAGAAAAAAGTTGAAGTGTTGAAGTGGTGCTGATGGAGAGTCAAGTCGACCTGAGAGAAGAAGAGGGAGTTCATCACAAATGAAATGTCGAAATCCCGGTGAAACAACGATTGAAACATGATTGAGTCCAGCCCGTGTTATCTGAAAAATGTAAGTTGTTAAAGTTTGAATTTAAGGGTTATCAAGCAAAAGGGCCTCGTTCACCTCCTGTTAATCACGCATGCAGATCGCTGGTTTGTTGAAACGGTTGTGCTGCCAAGACTCCCAAAGCAATGTCATAAATCTACTGGGGTGGATACAAGCACACACTTGAGTAAACATGCAAAAAATATCTAAGGTCATTAAGAGTTGTTTATCATCGGGGGAAACGGCAGAACTTTCGCTAAACCAAAAAGTAGAAGAATTAAGATGCACTCAAAATATGGTGGGTGCATGGAGGTGCTGCTGAATGAAATAAGCTTGTTAATGTCCATTCTCTCACATATCTGCCTGTCTGGACAACGCACCCAAGAGACACTGTCTCCATCGTCACTTATGCCAATTTGGAGCTTCCATCTGAAAGGCATGAATCATAGCAGTAATGTGAGCCCTGGTAGAGCCTTGTCACTCTGAGGCTTTTGATTCTCTTTTGGGTCTTAAAAGAAAATGTCCATCCCTCTTTAAGAATAAATATGTGTGATTAGGATTTTTTTTTCTTCTAAATATAGAGTGGATTTTGTTCATCTACGTTAATGAGCAGCTTTTATGTCCCCACAGGGATTCATTAGTGATCATGGAGAGAGACGATGTGCTGCAGGTCGACTGTATTGTTTCAATATTGGCCCCTGACATGTGCTGTAATGTGAAATGTCACTCGTGCCCTCTGCTTCATGTGAGGACTCTCATTAGAGCAGTGTGACCTACTGCTTACACTGACCACTTTGCTTTGACACCTTTAACAACCCGTATAATGTCAATCTCACGGTGCACCATTCCCATTATCTTGAAAGACTGTTGAAAGTTCAGAACATTTAATTCTTTTATTGATATATTTATTCTTGAAGTAATTCATATCTACTCAATTACCGCATCACAGTCGGTGGGACATCTGTGAAAAAGTTCTATAGCAGCTAAACGATAAAAGATGATGTTACAAGGTCTCTGTGGATAAAAAGTACAACCGATTTGCTGAATATTTGACTCACACATCCTCACATCTGCTAGCACACAAACAAAAATCCTTATCTGTGAACGTGATTCTTGCAATAGCTTTGAGAACTTATTTACAAAATCCTGATAAGTGGAAGGGCAAGACCAGATCATATCCCACTGTGGCAGGTGATTTTCTGTGGCAGCTTTGAAAGGGAAAGTCCAAAAAGGAAAGGGAAAGAAAGACAATTTTGGCATGTAAATAAACACTTTCTGTTTGGTAACAACAGTGTTAGCCATCTCTGGTTAAATTATTTATTCGCTCGACATTTTTGCGTGAAAATGTTATTTCTTTCATCACCAAGTCAATTGGATTATAATTAGGTTTATTGGCGCAAAAGCAAACAAGCTCCCAGACTTGGTGTGTCTCCGAGAGCGCTGTGTGGCCGCAATCCAAAATCTTCTATTGTTCAAATAACATTAAACCGCTTTTATCTGCAGCACGGGCCAAAGAACACACTCTCACAAAAGTGGAAATTGTGAAAGATTAAAAGAGGTTGTTTGGGGAGGCTGATTATGCTGTAACGGATCACATCTGGACAGTGGGAGATACAAACGGATGGAAGCTGAGGGTCAAATGTGCCCTTAAACATGGATCTATTTCTTTTTGTTCTTGTGAAGTTCTGACTCACCGTCCTCATCAGTATGACATGCCGTGAATGCAAATTTGTCACGTCAAGGATCTGCAAGACTTCTCACACCCCAGCAGGCACATATAGACAAAAGCAAGTCCCTATTCTGCATTAATGAACTCTCACTGCTTAGGAGTTTCTTGCGGGAAACTTCGAAACATAGCTCAAACTCCATCCCTTTTTTTTTTTATGTTTAACACATTTCAATTAGTTTTTATGATTGGCCTGTTTTGTGCAACAGATGGTGTCAGTTCTTCTTGGAAAACAAAAGTGGCAGTGCCTGTGTTTGGAAAATGGCACTCATGGGCGGGGGGTTCCAGACCTCCTCTCACCCTCTTGGAGATAAGTGAGCAATGGACATGTACAATATATCATGTCTGAACTGTGTCACGCTAGATGGATCGCCAGATAGCAACAGCTAATAATCACCTCGTTTCAAAGTTTTACCAGCGTGTTTTGGGAACTTATCTTCCCAGGAAACAAATAAACACAAGTGTTGTTTGTCTTTATGGCCGAGTTTCATTTACAGATCAAATGTGTCTAAATTGTCTTGACCCCGAAACACAAACTCACAAATGAAATGTTTGAGGGGGTTTTGGGGGAAAAAATAGCATATTGAAAGAGGTTTGTTTACAAAGAAATGCTTATTCAACTCATTAAAGCACAAATCCTTTACTGATAAGGGTAGTTGATAAGTGGCCAATGGGACTGGCCTAATTGGGGTTTATATTGTTTGCTTTAGGCTTGTAATTTAAACACTGAGATGGGGGAGTCTCATGGTATGTTATATATAAATATTCAAAAGAAAAACTGAAAAGGGAAAGGGAATACTACGGCGCATTAGCATAAACTTCGCTATCATGTATAGCCAGCCTAAATAAATCATGTTGAATATTTTGGAGCAGGTTCACTCGCAAGTCCTTGGGAAGAGTATAGCGTCAGACTCAGTTCCTGCGTGCTTTTCTGGGCACCCTGGGGAGTGTCCACCTTGAGTCCTGCAGATTTAGGACAACAGCGCATGAAAAAAAAAATACACAACTCTTACACAGATCCGACTGATGTCCAGCACCCTATAGCTGCCTCCGGTGCAGAGGAGGACCCACGCTGGGACCGACGAGTGCCTGTCAGTGGGGCTCTGGTGAAACAGAGGGCAGCGTCCAGGCTACAGCAGGGGCGTCGGCAGACTTTTGTTTCAAGTTTCAAGTTTAATGGTTTTGTATAGCCCAATATCACAACAGAAGTGTCACTCGGGTGGCCCAGGGTTGGCACTGTGTCACTGGCCCAAGTCAAGCTTTTTCATTTAATAATTTATCATTTTTGTTTTCACACATGATAGGATTTATTTATTTAAGCAGGATTTATTTATTTTTGGTGTATTTCTGATGCCATTGGGGGGGATACAAAAGACTTTAAAAAATTAGGATCGTTCAAAAGTTCATTTATTTCTGTTATTCAACTTAAAATGTGCAATGAATGTATGATACAGATTCAATACATTACTCATTACTTTATTTGTTATAATTTTCATTATTATGGCTTACATTTTATGAGATTTTTCATTTGGGTTTTTTTACAAGCTGAGCCATAATAATCTAAATTATAACATATGAAGCCTAGGCGTTAACTCAACCTGGTAGACTAATTTCAGCATCACCTACCTCCAGACAATGATCGCTTCCGGGAGGACCGCACCTCCACCTCAGCCATCAGCGCAAGAGCCGCACCTCCGTAGCAGCCAATCATCGCCCTCGGTCCCGCTTTTAAACCCCAGCCATCATGGTTCGTTCGCTTCCCGGCTGCGCTGCGACCCACCTCCGCCCCACCTCCGCCCCACCTCTGCCTCTTCCATCCACGGCTTCTCCCTGCTGCATCTACACGGGTCTCCTATACCACCACCAGTGTCCAGGCTCCGGGGGGAACTCTAAGCTGTTCATCCACACTGACTTTCATACATCGATGTCTACTGCCGGGGCCAAAACTTATATACATGTCAATAAATCTTCCTAATCACTGTTTGCATTTTTGTCTGTTTGAGTCTATTTGTAGATACAAAAGCAGTTTTCAGCTTTTGAAACCCCCCAATGGCGTCACAAACAAACCAATAAATTAACAAATCCTGCTTGGCCGTCTGGGCGACGCCATCCTGGTGCTGCTGTCAATCACCAGTTACCGTGCAACTGATCAGTTTTACATGACTTGGCATCAATATGGCAGCGGCCGCCATCAGGTGTCTGAAAAAGACCGATTCACCTGTGCTTCAACTGAGGTTTTAACACTTCAAATTCACCATTGTAGTACACCCTGGGGCAAACTGTTTCCTCACATTTATAACTATTTCGTCACGTTTGCTGTGGTTTGGTGATAAAAGTTAAAGTGATTTAAGTAAAAATGGCCCATCAAATTCCAGTGGTGGCGTGTGCTTCCCCTGGCCACCTTGTAGACACACATTGTTGTCATCAGAAAATCAGGTTGTAACCAAATTCTTTTAGCATTTTTTGCCTGCCATAAATACTTGATGAGCAAATAGCAATTTGTGTGCTTTTTAACACACTTAATTTTACAGGGGTCAATAAAAATCACTGGAGTTATAAAATGAAGGAGAATGTCCCGGCCAAGAGGCAGTAACATGATCATCACACAAATAAAACCAGCATATTTTTTATTGGCTTCCATTAAAAGAGGTGATGTTAAAGTATAAAGGTCAAACAACAGTAGCACGTTGACTCACACGTAAAGTAGAATTGATTTTTACAGTTTTTGTTATTTCACGGCTGAAACTCTGTACTAATCTCTCAGCTTTTCTAAGTGCTTTGTTGTTAGTTTATCTTTGAGAGCCATCCATGCTTTGCAATCAAGCAGGTCTAAACTTTGCCACTTTGCCAGTCCATCACAGCCCTGAGACGGACGATGGCGCACCCACACGTCTGGGTAAAGGGAGATCTTTGTTTAGCCTTTCAATCCTTATAGCCACAGGTTTATCTCCTCTACTGAATTTTTTATGAACAAACTCTCCGTCACCAGTCCATGTTTGCTGGGGGTTTCTGCCCGGGAGGAGGTGAAGGGACTCTCTTTGCCGAGATATTTTAACAATCAGGGTAATTTCCAACTATAAAACTCTCCAAACAGAGATGTAACCTCTAGACAAGGATCAGGGTGTTCACTGCTTCAGAAAGTCACGTAGAGAGAAACGAGAGGGATGTTGCGACCCAAAAGGCCAAACGGAAAATACCACAACATTGTTTTTTCCCATAAGAAAAATAAGACCCACTATTCAATGATGAGATAACGTCTAAGTCCAAAGATAACCATTCATCACACACACACACAGTGACAAATGGTCCGCACACAGGACTGTCTGGGGCACTCGCAGCATATGCCTGATATTCTTAGTCATCAATTTAAAAAGGAAATCAAAGTCAAAAGATAATATAATTCTAACAGTAACAGCATTTGTTCTGATTAAATAGATAACAGGGACAGGAGAATGCCATTGTTAATGAAATAAAACATTGTGGAGTAGTTAGAGAATGTCAAACTATAATGTCACATGACTCACGCGCAATGAGAGGCAATCACTGTAACGTGATCCAAAGATAAACGCAAGGAAAGAAAAGACCATTAAGGTGGATAAAATTAATACTATTTTTATTATTTTTAATACTTTTTTTACTTTGACTTAACCCTTAACCAAGAGCCACTCATACACCTAATTTTTGTATTTTATGATTCCTGCTTTATCCAGGGCCGGGTTGTGGAGGCAGCAGTCTGAGCGGGGAATCCCGAGGCAACACCAAGCCAGCTCCAGTATGTCCATAGGTCTTTCCCGGGGCCGCACCTGGAACACCTCTCCAAGGAGGCGACCAGGAGGGACCCAAAATATATGTCCGAGCCACCTCTCCCCGCAAAAATGAGCAGTGGCTCTACTCCGAGCTCCTCCTAGGTACCTGAACTCCGCAATCTAACTCGCACCCACCCTGTGAAGGAAACTTATTTTGACTGCTTGTCTCCGCGATCTTGTCATTACCCAAATCTGCCAAATCTGCCAAATCTTCATCAGAATCTGACTCAGCTCCATCTTCAACAGTCCAATACTATTGATTCCGCTCTGATCCATATGCCGATCTCATGCTTCCTCTGCCCCTCACTCGTGAACACAACCCTGAGACCTGGAGAGGGTCTTCACTGGTGGAGAACCATGGCCATGTGGAGGTGCTTATTTTCATCCCGCCCGCTTCACACTCGGGTGCAAACCGCCGCAGAGCGTGCTGAAGGTCCAGATCCACAAAGCATCTGGACAAGTTGGGCGAACTCCCATGAAACGTCGAGCACCCGATGGACAATGTTTGACCCAACCAATCTCCAGTTGGGATAAGCAAACACTTATCCCAAAGCACCACTGTCACCTCGTAAAATATAAGTTGACTACATCATTAGATTTGATAGGAGGATTTTTTGTTTGTTTGTTTGTTTAAATCTGAGCTGATGATTTATGGTTTCTCACATTTCTGAAATAACTGGTTGTTGCTAGGTTCTGTTCTGTTTTTCTTACACCTATTTTAGTATCCTCTGTTACTGTCTTTCTAAAGCATCAAAAACATAACCACCTAATTGATTGTGTCATACTCTGTAAGCCTCTGGACTGGTTTAGACCCCTGCCTTACGTCTCCTCTCACCTCGTAACTCTCCGCTCAGACTGAGGGATGTGCGTGTAGATCTTTGAGAGCTCTACATGTTTATTGTTATGATTCTGAAATATGTGACTGTTGGCTTTGTAATAGAGAGCATTAGGCAACAGCTTGTCAGACCAGCAGCTCGTCTCTTCTCTGTATCTGTCTGAACTTGATTGAATGGAAAAAGTCAGCTAGCCACCTGACTTCCTTGGTACTAAACGTATTGTAATAGAGACAATTGAGTATTTGAGTGGACTATTCTTCAAAAAATGTGCTCTTTCCACTTGTCAGAGCGAGATTTAAGTATTTTTGTTCAGATACTTCTAAAACGTCTATCAACTATTACTTTGTTCATCTACCGGAGCAATAGAATTACAGTAGGAATGATCAATACTTGGATGAAAGTTTTGGTTACTCTATTTAAGTTTTAAAGTTCAAGCTTTAAAGTGCATATGACAGGTTTTAATGATTTTGAAAATATGACTTGTTTAGAAGGGTAACATCAGTTGCATAATTATCATTATTATTTCAGTGAAACAGCGATTATTATGAAGAAATCTTGGGAATTTGGGATTTTTAAGCTGTTGACAGGAAGTGACATAGATAGAGGTAAAGCTCCACAGCAGTCTGACTCATTTCCCATTGATCGGCACGGCAACAGTTTGTTTACCTTCCTCTATGCCACTTCCTGTCGGTGTCCAATAAGGAAGTGGAACTATAAACATCACAAAAATGGCTAAACTAAAGAAAACTGGGAACAATCTTTGGCAAACTCTTAAATATAAGTGTGTTAACTATGTTTAAGCAAAACAATTGTCTAATGTGTCAAATGCACTTTAAGTCAACATATGAAACAAAATCTTTTCTTCAAATTAGTTATAAGCTATAAGATTACCTCCAAACACGTTCACGTTGTTCAGTACTCAAGCAGTAAGCAGTAATTTCACCAAATGCATTGTTACTTGAGTAATCCTTTTGATGACCACACTGTACTATGACGTAAATAATATTATTTTATATTGTTTCATTGTGTATTCTAGCTACTTTACCCACCTCTAAGCTTTAAGTATATTTTTTTTTTCTATTTTCTTCGGCAACATTTCAGTGAATAATGCAGACATTGACTAAATATTCCCATAATGCAACTGCTTCAGGCTGTTTTAGTAAAGATAACATGGGCGTCCTCATTGTATACTTTAATAGCCATAAGACATCGTTGTCATTACTGCAGAAACCTATAGCAATTAATGAAATCCTGTTGCAGAACTTTGGCAAGACATTCTCAGTGCTTTCACCAACAACAAAAAATAAGCCTCAAGTGCATTTTTTAAATTTATTTGATAGGGACATGTGTGAACAATAAACATGTACCACACTACAACATTTATAGCCAAGGCTAATTTGCAATGTCCGTCCCTAGAATGAGTGTTTAAACCTGTATGAGATTAACAATAAAAGGGTAGATTGAAATTTGTACACTTAAGATAATCTGTTGTAGCAATAAAGAACACATCTAGTTGTAAAGTTCTCCTAATGTTGATCTAAAACGGAGAGGCATTTTGCATCAATTCCACAGCAACCAAAATAAATAGTCACTCTCCCACCCCAAAAATTCCTCCATGTCATTGTGTTTCTTTTGGTTATCTCCCTCGGATAATTACTTTGTCTTAAGTGATCGATGCAGCCTTTTGAAGCGCCGTGAATGGAACACCTCCGCCACTGCGCCGTCCTGTGAAACCACTGAGACCGTCAGGGCTGTGTCAATTTATGAGATGACGTGTGGCTCATGAATCTGCTGCAGAGAGGAGCACCCCCGCCCTGCACTGTTCTTCACAGAACATAGCGCTTTGTAGTCTCAAAATAGAGGACATTGAGGGACTTCAACAAACATTTAAGATTCAAGTTAAAGGGTATAAAAATGTTAAAGTATTTTCCTCCCCCTACATGTTCCAGCCGTGCCCTAATGTGTAGAATGAGCCCAGAGCTATTCACCACAACTGCCTCTAAAATCCTGAACTGTCACTCAAAATGTTGTTAATTCGGGTCCAATGTGCCATACACAAGCTTAATATAGAAGCTGCAGTTATGCACACGACCTGAGGTGGCAGTAGTGAGTATAAAATGACCAACTTGCATCTAGCCCCTTTAAATATTGGTTTCACTCAACAACTGATTTATTCTCAATGACAAAAAACATGATGTGTGTGAGGTAAAAGTTGATTATATTTACATTTTTCTGTTTCGGGTTCGCTCTTGACAATTATCCAATCAGAAAGCAGAATGAGTCGTACTTTTTGGGCTACAGATTCTATGATTAAAACCTTTTTGGAAGTCAAGTCAAGTCAAGTGAGCTGTTAATTTGACAATTGTATTCAAGTCTGTACATTTATGCATCTTTTTTTTTCTTTTTCTCCAGGGGCCCAAGTCTCTTGACCCCCCACTCAGTTCTGCTTCTGCAGCACTCAGACGTTAACACTTTATTTTACACCACCCTTGATACATTGTACTTACCAAATTTTGTATGTAATGGGCTTTGTAACAATGTGTAGTAACTTGTACCTAAGGGTTGGATACACAATGGAATAATGTGTATTAGTACTTTGCAGGTACATAATGTAATAAGACAAAAGAGCCATACTCTAACACTAACCTTAAGTCCTAATTAGATTATGTACTTGCAAAGTACACATTATTCCATTGTGTATGTACTGCATAGACACGAGTCATTACAGATTGTTACAAAGCAGATAACATTGTACTAAAATTTGTTAGGTATAATGTATCAAAGTAGTGTAAAATTAAGTGCTACCTAATTAGATTTTAGATTTTGCTAGAGATTGTAGCCAGCTTTCTTTAGTTGTGTTCTTATGTTTAGTTTCACTTCCTTATTGGAGACTGACAGGAAGTGACATAGATTAAGGACAACCATTTTAAACTGTTGCCGTTTAAGCTGCTATGGAACCGTACCTTCTCCAATGTCACTTCCTGTCAGCAGCTTGGAAATTCAAAATAAAAAAAACCTTTTCTTTCTTTCATTAAAATTGCTGCTTCACTGAAATAAAATGATAATCATGCAACTGATGAACTTGCAACTGATGTTATCCATCTAAATACGACATGTTACAAGCATTAAAACCCGCCATATGCACTTTAACCCTGGCAGCAATGTCCAGAGAGAAAACACAATGGCTACATGAACTATATTGAGGAGAATGTCAAAAGCTCTGTTTGTAGTTATATGATAAAAAATAAACAAGTACTGGAACACGGCAATATGTGCATTTCCATTAATTTCCGTGTTGCACACAGCAAGGTCTATTCTTTTTGTTTCTATGGCTGAGCGTATGCAAATTAGCCATATGGATCTAACTTTCGTTAATAAACAAAAACAAAAGCATGCAAAGGAGTCGTGATACCGTGACAATCTTCTTTTAAACAGGGAGGTGTGCACTTTGGCAACTGTTTATCCTGCGCATGTGCCAATGAGTGTAGCATGTCAGGCGAGAGACATATGGGCTCCTGTTCTCCCCCACGCAGGCCGGCGCTCCGAGAATCACAATGCTGGAGAACTAACCCACTGTACATGTTTTAGTGAGAGAGGAAACCGGAGTAACGCAGCATGCAAACCCAAAAAGGCCCCATCCGGGAATCGAACCCCGGACCTTCTAGCTGTGAAGTACGAGCGCTAACTACTAGTAAGGGCAATAATACAGGAAAGGTATATTTAGGTATATTTCACAAACATTACCTATTTGTGCAACCAGATGAGAAAAACATGTTCTATTCAATATTGTTATGAGTGATAATAATCAGTGGAGGACCTCATCTCTGCTGTTTGCAGACGATGTTGTTCTGTTGGCTTCATCAAATCAGGACCATGGTTCTCCACCGGAGAAAAAGGTGGCATCCCCTCCTCAGGTCGGTGGGGAGTGCTTGCGTCATATGGAGAAGTTCTCGGGGTCGTGTTGACGAGTGAGAGACGGATGGAGCGTGAGATTGATAGGCGGATCGGTACGGCGTCAGCAGTGATGCGGTCGCTGTATTGGTCTGTCGTGGTGAAGAGGGAGCTGAGTCGGTGGAAAAGCTCTCGATTTACAGAGAAATCAACGTTCCCACCCTCACCTATGGCCATGAGATTTGGGTAATGACAGAAAGGATGAGATCGCGAATACAAGCAGCCGAAATGAGTTTCCTTCGCAGGGTGGCTGGGTGCACCCTTCGAGATCGGGTGAGGAGCTCAGTTACTCGGGAGGAGCTCGGAGTAGAGTCGCTGCTCCTTCACATCAACATGAACCAGCTGAGGTGGCTAGGGCATCTGTTCCGGATGCCTCCTGGTCGCCTATACACAAGTATAGGGTTGTTTATTTGTACTTTTGGATTGTTTACTTGTTTAGGGTCTAAGGCCCCACTGCCCATTGACCAAAAGCCCACTGGCCAAAAACTGTTGGTAATAAACCTTTAAAATGTCCCATGTCAAGCAACCCATTTTGCCTTTAATTTAGGTAATTGAGTAAAAAAGAAGAAGTTTTTGTTTGTTCTAAATCTGAAGTCTGACAAGATCTTGGGTTAAATCAAGATGTTTTGTTTTTTTCTTGCCTCTAAGCTCTATATACCCCGTGACAATATGTAATTAAACTCATGTTTGGCACAAAAAAAAACTTTTGTAACATGTGACACAAAAATCTGTGTTATCAACAACAATGACTTGACTCTTTCATTTCTCTTACTTTATATACAAAGAAAGATGAAAAGTAAGCCTGAACATTTGGATGTTTGATAGCATATGTGTGTATGCATGCAAATTGAACATATTGACCTTTGTACATTCCTTGTGGAATGCTCCTATCGTGTAGCTAAATCAATGATCCTAATCTTCAGTTTTCCTTAATATTTTTCTTCTCCCAGTTGTTATTTCTTAGTCCCTCATTACATTTTTGTCCTCTTACAAATGGCCATTGCAGTGTGCTGTCAAATAATTCATTCAAAGAGAGAGTTTGTCTGCATATATGGACAAGGATGGAGTGCTAATGTGAATGTGAATGTGTATCACCGGAGGCAGCATGTTGTGTGTCATGTGTGAGGTTGGGTTTCTCTTGGCTCCGTCATCAGCGCTGTGTGTGATCTAATATGAACCCAGGCCTGTGACTAAGAACAAGGGTTCCCAAAACAATAAGGATATCAGTGCCCACCTTCACATCACAGCGGAAATATAACTTTAGGTGAACTAATATGGATCTGTAATAAATATAAAGTTAACTGTCATCTGAAATAGCACAGACTTATACACGTAAAGGTTTTATTTCCCTTTATTCAGTCAGGAAAGTCCCACAAGGATTCAGAATGTTTTTTTCAGGGGAGTCCATGTTTGCAGAGGTAGTGTACAGTGTACAATGAGAACATGAAGAATTCACACAGAGAGGCTTCACCCAGCCAGAAAATCAGACCTGGATCTTCTTGCTAAGAGGCAAGAAACCGGCTGTTGTGGGGCCAGCAAGTAGTTGTTGTCTGTCTTTGCGCATATAGTGCAAGAACATAGGAAGATGAACAATACAAAAAAGTTTCTTGAATAAATTAAGAGACTTATATGAGAATTAAGAGACTATTACATTGTATATTTGCCATAGCTGCTCTAGTGCGGATTAATGCTCTAATGGCAATTAAGGCAAGTCTTTCTAAGGCAAGTTATATACAGTAATACATAAGGGGGTTACTTCTACATACTAAATAACCTTTATGAATATTACGATAAAGTTTATAATTTAATGAACAAATCTCAACTGAAAGTATGTGCTTTCGTTAACGGCAGTGACTGTTTTTGCTCTAGACGTACTGTGAACCTGGACTCACACATTAATCCAAATCCCCTTTCCTGTGCATTGGGAAACTGTGCATACTTAGCTTCTGAATCCAGGCCACAAATATCTTAACTGTTAGCAATCCATTTGTCACATGGCTACGGCTATAGACTGTCAGAGGATTAAGTCAGTCCGATCTGGTCAGTAATGTGGCCCTTTTTACTTTAAAGTGCATAGGTTAGACTAATTTCTCATTAGAAAATAATCAGTACAATTGTGCTGAAGACAAATAGAAGTGTAAAATTAAAGGTCAAAAAATCTTCTATTCCCTGGATGCGATTTTTGTTTTATGGGGAAAAAAGTATTTTAGGCATAGGATAACCACAGTTCTAACCCAAATCCCAATCCTAACCCCAACCATATGTATATACAGTATGTATACTGTGTACCAACCAATTAGAAACTACAAACATAAAAAGTATTCAAGTTCCTATTCATTTTGTCCACTACTGTTGGGAGAACCAGTCCATGTAACATTTGCAACAAAAGATAATGGCTGTTGATGTAACGTCCTTCCCCAGAAACAATGATTGGCCTGAGTGCTGTTTCCTCAGAGAAATGAGAAGCACGGTTCGGGTGAAATTCTCGCATGTACAGTATCCATGCATTTATGAGAAGCAGTCTGCTAAAGCGTTCTAGTTTAATACGATATGTAATAGCGGCCGAATAGCTACTGCATACACCACATTTATATTTTATTGCAGCGCATCAGTTAATAAAGGCAGAACCCTTTCTTAACATAATCCAATAAGCGGTAACATTTATTTGCTCAAGGGAAATTCCAATTACAAAGCTCTCTCTGTCTGAAACATTTACAAATAGAGCACTGACGCAATTTTATTTTTCTCTCTCCCGCCCGCTCCAATCTTGCCCCAGTCCATTGAGTGTTTTGAGGTCCCATGTCAAGAGTGTGAACTGTTGGGCGCCCTGCAGGGAAGGGCTGTGAGGGCCACGTACTATCCATCATTCTCCTGAGGCTGGGCGTTTGGCAAGAAGTGGGCTTTTCAAGTTCAACACGTGGTCAGAAACAACAACATATATCTGATGAAGGCCTGATGAAGGCCTGATGAAGGCCTGAAGGCTGCGCAGATGAACAGGATGAAGACACTGCGCTGAACTAAATCAACAAGATGATTAGAGCTGTTTGCCAAATTACTGTTCACAAGATACATTGACGTAATGAACATATCGCAACAAACCAAAAAACATTGCAATGTCATCAAGGTGTTTGGTCTGAATGAAACTATATATTTCTAAAACACAAATGCCTGCACTGGTCGCATAGTGCAAGCATTTGTGTCAATTTTGATATTATTTACATTTAGAAATTACATAATTTGTAAAAAATTGCAAAAATATAAAATTTAGAACTGAAAAAAAAGAAAAGAACTGAAATGTTTTTGTTTATACTAGTAAATGTAATTATAAGTCCTGATTTAATGGTCAAATGTAACTGTTTGCCAGGACCGCAGGTATTGAGCGGCTATTCAAGTTTTCCCACAGGTGTACAAATACTGTTGTTTCCATGTAAAACAGGAGAAATGCAAATTACGTTGTGGAATGACAAAATCTGAAATCCAAATCCCTCAGAGCTGTGGTCGCGTGGTTTCAGCTCCTGAAACACACAAATATTCCCGTATAAACACTGTTCCAACCTCAACGTCGTGGGTTAGAGTCACAGCTCTGACAGTTTGCTGAATATCTCTCACTGCTCCTCACTCTTTCACTTTGAGCTGTCCAATCTAGTACAGCCAACGAGCCAAAATCCCTATGTTAATATTTCTTAACCTGTTAACCTGAGCGCTATGTTGATATTATTGGTTATTGAAATTATGCTATCAATGTCGCCTTTTGCTGGTGCTTACAGTATTTGTATGTTTTTTGTTCTCACTGTTTACAGACCACTGTACTTCATATGTGGTTCATTATCACTGTATATGAGAGCTGCCTTGTCAGACGACCTCTGTTCGATTGTTTGTACTTTGGACAAATGATTAATTGTTGGAGTGATCTTTTCTAAAGATGCCTTTGGTATTGATGCTGATGTTCTCCAGTTATTGTGCCTTCAAGCCACTGTCAAGAAAGATTATTATTGATGAAGACAAAATGTCAGAGGTTTTCTCTGTGTGTGTGTGGGAAAATTCCAAAGCCAAAATCATCAAGAGTCACAGGTCGTTGCAGCTCAAGTAAACTCGAGCTGCAACGATTTGCCATCCTTTAAACTATTTCATATGTGGAATATACAGACATGCATCACCTTGCAACTAATAATTACAATATAACAAAGAATTATTTTCACATTAGATCAAAGTGAACAAGCTAACAAGTGTTATATCATCCCTCATTAGTAAAGCTTTACAATATGTCTCTGTGGAGCTGACTGAAGGAAATTCCTATTGTCAAATTTATCGAGATGACGTACAGACCACTGACTGTGTATAATTCACACGTAAATCAAACACTGACATGAACATGAAGGAACCAAAGCAAAAAACAAACAAAGGGTCCCGGTAGCCTCTGCAATCTCATACAGAACCCAGTCCAGTCGATGATATTTTAAAATCTCTATTATGAAACATACCAAAGGACTCATATTCAACATCCAAGTGTTTTTGCCAAAGAAACCAGTCACAGGTTTAATAAGAAGATTGTTTGGTGTTTTCTCTTGCAACCAGCCAACTGTATAAGCAATAATGGCCTGATTGTCACTGATCAGGGGTAGGTGAAACATTTACAAACAATCATTTACTTTTCCGATTAATACTGAACTTCTTAATAGTTTTATGATGTTCTCTATCAATCGATTGATCAATAGCAGTTACTTTACCATGCGCTTAATGTGGATCCTGAATTATTTAGTCATAATCTTCAACTGGCAAACTATACACGAAAAGACAATGTTATGCTTGAGGATATGCTCCATCACATCTCGACAGGACGTAATGTGATGACGCTGTACCAGACCACAATGTTGCTGCTTCTCTCCACTGGGGGCATGTGCCATTGCAGCTATTTGTGTAGATTTATAGCAAAGGCGTTTTCACAAGAGGAGCCCTAATGTCCACTGACACTCATGTACGTATACAGCAGCTTGAAATTGTGGTTTTTCATGTGGCACAGTATAGCTCAGGCCTGAGGGAGAATGAACAGGGCCAAGCATGGACCACCAACCGCCGTGGTGCAGTCTCAGACCTACTAATGTTGACATATGATGTGTTAATAAAACATACACATTTTTACAATATTTTAGTTATACAGCGATGGCCAAGGGGTTTTATGCAAAGCTTTGGACAAAACGTTCCAGAAACACCAGAGATTAGAATGCTCACCCATGATTTTCTAGTTCAGGGTTTTGTTTTTGTTTTTTTCCCACACTGGCAATAAAGTTATTTACTTTTCCAGGTTATTAACAGGTTATTATGGCCACAATAGGCTTGACTAAGATGACAAACAACAACAGAGAGAACTGTTAAACTGCTGGAAAAGGGACACACGATATAGTGACAGGTGAGTTGCTCTTCTGCAGACTTAATTAGATACTGTATATATGTGGGCAACAGGGAAACATGGCATCGTAATAATGCACCAAAGCGCATGTCTCTTCTCGAAGGCCATCGTACGCTCTTTGGATATTGAGCTACGCTCCTTTTTGCGGAATGTAAGGATGATTTTAGCTCAACAATGATCTGGACAGGGCCCATACGACCAACTTTCCTGCTGTAGAGTGGACAGAGTTACCTCAAAAGGAGACACTATGCATCCATCTCAGTCTCTTTTGTCCTGCCTCAGGGAGAAGACCGCAGAGTCTCAGTGAAAGGTCCGACTGTCTGAAGGACAGCTTCATCCACCAGGCTGTACCCCCCTCTGCTGCCCCATCATGGACTTATTTATTTGACATTGCTCTGTATATAGTGTCAACTTGTTTTTTAGAACAAATCGGTTTGAGAATTTTTTTTGGACTGGTTTTACATGTGATATGAAAATATGAATTAACAATAAAGCTATTTGAATTGAAAAATAATTAGCAAGATCTTTACACTTAAGCTTGAATAGTTTTGTGTATACTGTAAAAATAAATACATTTAAGATTGTCAGTTCTGACCAACTTTATACTGACTGTGATTATCATGCAGGACGAGCGAATGTTTCCTTCTTGCATGAGGGCTGCCGCTTCAGGCTTTTCACACTGATGTAAAGTTTTCACCCACTGCCTCTTTTCTGCAGCCGGACAAGATGAGAAACACATTTTATTTTGGCTCGGGCCACGCGGACTACCTACTAAATCTTGATAATACTGTACTGGATTACACTTGGAACTGGTTACTTGTGCCATAACCTCATGAACATTAAACATTGTGCATGATGTGCAGAAAATGGGCGGCACGGTGGCGCAGGGGTTAGCAGTCCCCGGTTTAGTACCCCGGCCTGAGGGGCGTACTAAACCCAGTTTCCTCAGGGTACTCCAGTTTCCCCTACCACAAAAAAACATGTACAATAGGCCAGAATGAATGAGAGTGTGAGTTTGTTGTGGTCGGAGGGACCGATGGCGCAGATTGGCAGCCTCGCTTCCGTCAGTCTACCACAAGGGGCAGCAGTGGCTACAATAGTAGCTTACCACCACTGAGTATGGTGTGAATGAATGACTACAGTGTGGCGCTTTGAGAAACTTTATTATTATATTATTATAACATTATTATTATTATTATTATTATCATTATCATCAATATTATGGTTTGTTTAGTTATTCCATATGTAATCACTCACAATGTATTCAAATTAAAGACTGGCCACAGTTGCTGGCTGCCTCTCAAACATCAGTCATGTGTATTCAAGGAAACAAAATATAAATTAAATTACGGTACAAGAACAGGATTCCTAGGTCAAGAAATATGGCTCTAATATCGTATGTAAGGAGATAAGAGCGCAAGTCCAAGAATGCGCTCGTTTCCTATTTGCACACAGTTTGAATGGTCACATCCAGAGCCAAATTTTATCGGCCCCCTGTACTCATTACACTCTACATTTTCCTCCAAGAGGTTTTTCCGTTTGATTCTGTCAGATGAAAATATTTCTAGCATTGTTGATTAATGAATAGGTTTATGTGGTAAAAGACCTGCCCCAGGCGAAGTTCACCCTGTGCCCTCAAATAACACCTTTGGAAAGTGGAATGTTTAGTTTGGACCGACGTCCTGGAGGAACAACACACACACAAACACACACAGACACACACGAGCAAATGACAACATTCACTTTGACAGCCATTCACGGAAATAAGAAGAAATAAAGATGTGTTGAACTATTCCAGTGTGTCCAAGTTACAACCACATGGGCTCTGCACATGGGCAACATGATCATGACTGGTAAGTGACATTCTTTCTCATACCACTGGTTTAAGTTAAGTTATACTTTATTAAAGGGTACAAAGTCATTCAGTGCATTAGAAGTGCTACAATCAAACAAAAAACTATGATGAACATTGTAGTAAATAAATAAATAAATAAATAGCATGTGTTGCTCTCTTAAAGTCATCAAGGTACAAATGGATCCGTTTAAGTTATAATTTTACATTCCTCAATTGCACGGTATTCTCACAGAGCCTTGCAGAAACATCTGCTTCACAGAAAGAGCAAGTGTAACTTTTTAGTTTGAAATACACAGAGTAACTATAGCCTAATAACCTCTGTTTTGTCAATTGGTAGAACCCTGAGACACTGGTATTTGACAGTTCTGACAGAAAATAAGCTCATTAGCTCATAGGCCAGTGTTAAGAAGAAACACAGGTGTAGGCTTATATATAAACATCTTGGGCAGGCCAAATGTAATGATGTTTCATTACATGTCTATGTTTTTGGTTAGCGTGTTAGATTCATATGGTGCAAATTGACATTTATTTTACTTAGCATTTTTGTTTTTCAAAGTTGTCCACAAGCTGCGAATCACTTTTCGGGGTGGGGAGGCGGAGAGGGGGCCCAAGTACCCGCCCTGACAAGCGGGGAGCTGAATCAACGGCACAAATCTACAATCCCTGTGTGAACCACGGGTCTTTCTGTGGAGCGCCTGACCATAACCTGGGCTACTGAAGGATATTCGCCAGTGTTGTGCGTAAACGGTTGTCGTATAGAGCCATAATTGGACCCAGTACCCGGGTAGTGGCTCATTATGAAGTTGCGAGGAGGATGCGGGAGTCTTATTTAGCGCAGAAGATGCTGCTGCCGTCTGCATAGTAGCAAAGTGGAAATTTCCCTGGAAGTATTAGCCGGAGAAACGTTTCCTGTAATCGCACAAACAAATGGAGTAAAAGAAGAGGAGGAGGAGGAGGCTCCAGAAGAAAAAAGACACAGCGGTAAAGTGATAGTCAGACTTTGAGCAGCGGCGGGAGCAGGAGCAAGTCTCGCAAATAATGTGTCATATTTTTGTAAAAGGAGATGCGTAAGCCTCGTGGGACAGGTCATCATCGCTGCAGTGTAATAAAAAGTGAGCGGCACTTGTAGGGGGCACAGGACGCGCAGCGGGCTGGAGGCGGCACACGAGAACAGACTTTACGCACTGCCATCATTCAGAAGATATACTTGTCTGTCACTTCACAGTTTGCATCTGGGCTCGTGCTTCAACACTGGACACTTTCTCCTGTTTACCGAATGCTCTGGCTGGACGCTTTCAACATTTGGACTTTTTAAAAAGGTAGGTTCATATTCCACTACAGTGATCTTTCGGTGAGAGTCAAACTTTCTCAAATTCTCCCCGATCTGCTACTTTCTCTGCCTTGACACAAACTTTAGAAAACTACAATGAAAGACAAAGTGTTACGGGAGCTTTAAGAACTACTCATATTAGGCTAATTGCGTGGGTCCTGTGACCGAATGATCCAAAGCCAGTTTAGGGAAAAGAGTTTTCCTCAAAGCCTTACCTCATTTCTAAAGACTTTTATTTTTCTTGTTGCAGGTATTGGGACGCATCGTTCAGTGAATTCAGACAAATAAAAGGAGTTTACTTCGGCTACACTGTCTTGCCGGGAGCTATGTGTGGACCGCGCAAGCACTTTGCCACGGGACTAGTGCTCCTCTTGTGCGCATTAACGGGCCGCAGCGTGTGCGCGCCCTCAGCAGCCTCGCCGACGGGGTACGCGCAGCACAAGGAGAGGGAAGACTTCAGGCGGATGGCGGAGGCGGTGAGGCACGTGGATGAGAGCAGGGTCCGTGGCAGTGCCCGCGTAGATGTACCGTTCTCATATCGAAGCAGAGTTGCAGCTCTGGAGGCGCGGGATTTACGGAGTTCCAGAACGGACCGGGGGGAGCTGGTGGCGGGTGAGTAGTTTACAGTGAGGTGTAGATATGTGCACGCGTTCAGATTGTGAGTTGCTCTATTGTTTGGAAAGAACCACATTGATGCCAGATTGAACCGATACAATATTTTTTTCCACGTATCCATTGAAAATGATTTAAAAAAAAACATAGGAACTGCCTGGAAGATCACTAATGTTTTTTTGTTTTTGTTTTTAGTGTTTCCTCGAACTTCCAAAAAGAAGGAAAAATTCATCCAGCACCACACAGGTGAGAGTCCTTTCAAGTCAATGACTGCCTACTTAAGGCTGATGTGTTAAAGCGGGTCTAATTGTGTTGCTCTTCTTCTCTCAGGCGGCCCGCTCTACTTCAGTCACAAGTGCAGAAAGCACGCGTACAGACTTTACCATCAAACGAGAGACTGCACAATACCAGCATGTAAGCCAAAAAACAACTCCTCAATTTTGTCTTTCAACAGCTACAATTAAGAACTGCTGCCAATTGCATTTGTTTTTCTTCTCTATTCTTCAGATTATAAAAGATGTGCACGACTTCTCACAAGGCTGGCTGGCAGCCCGCAGTGTGTGGAGGGGTAGCACAAGGTAGTCAGCATATTTCTGACATATTTATGCATTACCAGTCCATTAAAACAGAACATGGATCATGAATGATCAGTCATGTTGAGTTCAGATTGAAATCATTATGTTTCTCTCAGACAATGATTTACTGTGCACCAACATGCACCTCACAAATAAAATATGATCAAAATCAACTTTCATTACGCCATTAGTTCCTGGACAGAGTTTGCGAGATTCAGCCAAGTTCTCAATTTCAGCTGAGTTGTTTTACTTCTCTGTTGCAGGATAGGAGGTTGTCCAGGAGAAAGCAAACTTTTTGTAATGAAGTGCCTTGGACTGCAAGAAGAGGGCAACCCACAATACAGTCTCTCCATCCCTGACTGATTGTAGGTTCCACTTTGGCTCCTGAAGAGTCTGTCAAGGACAAGGATTACTGCCACAGTTTGTGCTCTCTGCGCGTCTCATTGGTCGGTCGTGATCACATGGAAGCTTCCAACATCACCTAACTAAGACTCAGATGGGGCAATGACCACGTGGAAGACAAAGACCGCAGTGCTGCTGTTGTGCTGCCATCCAAAAAGACATTCGTAACACAAAAAAGGGAATGCATATTTTCATTTTGCTCACCATGAGAAAAGAGCATCATCGAAATTGTTTGAGGTGTGGGTTGGCTGTTGAGTGTGCAAAAACAGTCAGTCATACTGCAGAAACAATTAAGGAATGAAATTCTTAATTTATTAACACATACTTTTGCTTTTTTTAAATTCTATTCTTTGACGTCTTCAGAGAAGCTAAAGAGGACAGTTTTACGTCCCAGACCTGTGGATCTTGGTAATGCCGGTAAAGTCTATATTTATATGAGGTTCACACTGTATATAAACAACAGGGCCTGACCATTTAAACCAAGATAAATTATTATTTACATATTGTAAATCAAATGACTGGCATTTATCAAATGTGTCTTAAAAAGCCAAACTTATATTTAAATAAATTATAAGATTGTTACAAATAACAGTGATGTTGTAGTGTTTCCCAAGTGGGTAGTACTTAATGCAATTGTTATTCTTAGCCTGGTAATAGACGTTAACGGCCCATATGCAGCAATTTGTTAAGATCCATAAATAGAAAGGAATGACAAATCAAGATCAAAAATATGTTGAACGAATATTTAATTGGATCAGTTACACAAATTTGGATAGCAAGATCAAACCATTTAGAGAGCACAAAGTGGATCCTCTTATTTTATCTACATTAAATGCTTGTAGATGACACACTTTGTAGTCACAAAGCTGTTCAGATCAAGAGTTCGTGTCCAGGAAGGCTTTGCAGCATCGAACACACTGTTCGTACACCGTTTCAAAGTCTTTGTCACTGCCCTAAAAAAAAAGAAAAAAAAGTTTTGAGTCAAGCTTGTCCTGAAATAACTTGCCTTGACAAAAAGAACCTCGTTTCACAAAATACATGAGAATATTTCACTGCACTGAAAAAATCTCTTCTAAAAAAAGGCCTGGGTGGGCAGCTGAAGACCTTTAACTCATCTCTACACACTGTAATAAATTCATAAAATTTAATCAACTTCATGTTCAATACACACAACAATCCATAAAAACGGCCACAATCACAGCTGCCTTTTACAACTACTGCACAGCTTGACAGCAGAATTACGAGTTTTACATGGATTTGAAGGAATTTGTTTCTAAGGATTTTCAAATGCAGCAACAAGTTAAATAGAGTGTAATAAGCAGATAGAACAATGTTTTAACGACCCAAAGACTCTGGTTTCAGTAGGATCTGATCACAGTTCTAGAGGATGCTGCTTTAGTCATGCTTCTTTGATATTTTATTGACCCTCCGACTACTTGCCCCACAGGGCAAAGAATCTGATTATCTCTAAATGTTGACAGCAACCGTTTCCATGAGGCTCCAGAGAATTCCAGGCTGCCAAGTATCCTATATGCTTCACAGTCCCCCAACCACACTGACTGTAAAGAACATTTGTTCACCTCTTCATCTGGCCAACCAAGGGCTGACAGACTCACTCAGGCTGAATGTCACACATTGTTTTATGCCAAAGTCTGAGACAAATTAATATGACTGACTTCAGTCACATATCCTGCGGTCTTACCACAGCTTCCTAACGCCACATCACTAATACTATGGTGCCTGTTTTCACTCATTAATCCACAAAATCAAACACAGTCTTGAATTCTGGGGCATGCACAGATTTTGCCAGTAAATTATGACATATAAGATTAGACACCTATTTAACATACGGACCATTTCAATTTGACACCTCCTCCAGCCTCACAAACCACCCTCAAACTCACCTTTGCTCTTCTCTGGCTAACCTCATTACAACCACCTTTTTTCAAATACTATTAAAACAGTCAGCAACCATTGTCCAAATGATTTGAAACTTTTGGAAAGGACATGAATAAAAGTGATGGAACTGACTACAAATTAATTAAACTAATTCCGAATAAATGTATTTTAATCAAAAAGTTTCAAAACAGAACAGATACTAAACTAGTCTCTTAACATGCTATTATGTTAATCAAAAACATTTTTTGTTGCTTGTACATTTATTATCGACTTTTGAACACTTTGCCATTTCTATTTAAAACGGTTCATAATCTGTGTTGTTATTCTTCACCGGGAAAGCCTTACATACACAAATCATGCTCAGTTATAGCATAAAAAACTAGTCAGAAATACCTTCACTCTCATACTTACATAATATGGATCTTTGATGATCAGCTGCTTTTGAGGGTCATATGAACCAAGAAGCTCAATCTTGGCAGTGGCATTTTTCACAGAGTTGGCCTTCTTTTTCAGATCACTATGAGCAACACACAAGACATCATTCAATACATATATACTAAATTGTCTGATAGGCCGATGTGCTTGTGTGGGGGGAAAACAACTCTACACTTTATTCAAAAGGAAATAAAATGGGCTGTGTCCTCTTTTGTCTTAAGAGAGATGTGATTTCCCACTCTAGTCAACTTGTGTGAGAGAAAAACTGCCCAAAGAGCAAAGACGAGGCATCTAAGGAACTCGGTAAGCTGCTTACAGATCAAGATCTGCTATGGGCATGTGATCTCAAAATGATCCTTAAACGTTCAAAGTAGCAAAAAATATCCCTCCCCCCTGACCTTGGAAAGAGCTTAAGGAAGGATATTGCTCATTAAACAGAGGCATTCACCTATACGTTAGTTTTACTTAAATGTTACTTGCCGTGGGTTTGGTCTGTGTAATAGATAAAATAGAACTGCTATGACAAGAAATAAGATGAATAGTGAACACAGCTAAATACTTGCCTCAAATTGCTCTCGTCCATACACAGAATATACTCAAAGGTTTGGAAATCCTCCTTGGTCACCTGAGGGGAAACGCAGGACAAAACAAGTGTTAAGAAGCCGGGATCCAGAGTCTGGTGTGAAATCAAATACTGAAAATACAGTGGGAGCCTATTGCTGTTTTTCAGGTGACATCACATCGTTCTAAAGGCCTATAACATTTATGCAAGTGGGGGGCAGGTAAAATTATTTTGTTTTTTAGGAGATTTTTGGTGTTGCACAGAGAGAACATAGACCAAGTCAATGATATTAATGATATTATTTTGTCATTCATACGTTTTCTTTTTAGATACTTCTTTTGAAAGAATAATGCAGTTAATAGGAGCAACTGGCTCCTGCCCCCCACTTGGTAGTGTGACATCATCACATTCTAAAACCCGCAAACAACCAATGGTCATAATCTTCGCATCTGGAAGGAGAGAAGCTGAATAAAGAAAGCAGTCATCCCGATTGTGCGGTTTGTGATGATTTAACGGCAGTGTAAATAGGCAGGAACCCATTAGTTCTGAGAATGTTTTCGATATCAATTTATAGGAATGAAGGAGGATACAAGGGCTAGTAGAAGGGAATAGCATAAAAAGTACAAAAACGGTACATTGATCCAGATGTTCACACGTACCGCTCATTCATATTACATGAGGATTATGAAGCCAAGTTTTCCCGGAGTTCCCACAAAATCTCTCCTAATCTCCAATCATCACCAAGGGCTCCTCGGTCAACAGTGAATTAATACAGTATATTTTGTTCTAGTTCTTCAATAGCCAACTGATGTTGTGGAGGAGACACACTTATGCAGCCCAGAGAAATGTCTTTGTCATTGTAAATAAACAGAGAAAAGTCATAAACTATAACACGTAAATTATATTAAAATGGGGTCCAATGGGGCCAAACAGTGCATGCATTATAAACTTACAATTCTGAACAGGAGTTAAAAGCCAGAGCAAATCACAAAGGTACAGTAATGCTTGATTGTAGTAGGGATTTTCAAATAACGACAAGGGGAGCAAGGAGGGAAGATAGGGATGAAACGTCCTAAAACACAACCAACCCAGTCCAGTTGACAATATTTGGAAATCTCTGCAACAACGGATAATTCCAAGACAACTGAGAGCCTTTACGGACAGTGCATCTTAAGCTGGTTGAAGTTAAGTTGTCCTTTCTTTTTGTCCCTGGATATGTGTCCTTTGCATTTGACCAGATGTGGATCCAGGCAGTCAGAATCACCTGTTTGGACGATTAACTTATAAATGATCTGCACACTTGCTATGATTAAAACGTTTGTGTCAAATTGTTAGAATACATCTTGAACAGCTTATCTGTGAAGCATCAAACCAATGACGAGCGCAATTAACGTGATTAGGGAGATGAAGGTATTTTGGCTGCAACAAGTAATTCTCATTCTTCAAGTATCAACTCAATGATAAAATATCCTGGCTATGATTTCCGCTAAGGTCTTAAGACACTTCACAAATGTTTTAGATTATTAAAGCAAATATGCAGTAAACATATTTGTAGAGGTTAATAATGTCAAAAAGCCCTCTCAAATTGGACAGATTGAATGCTCAGCCATGCATACAAACTATTGGAAATAGACAGAAAGAACACACACGATTATTTGAGCTCATGAGGTGGACTTGGTTGGACCTAACTTGACTTGAACTTTAAAGAGATTCGACTAAGGTGTAAACCAGTATGGATTATCACAGGGAAGGTGAATTTTACACACTCGGTAAAAACAACTCAATCTTCACAGCGAAACTTTAGGGCACTATAGGAGAAGGTGTAATACAGTGGAAAAATGCCAGCAGTGCATAAGGTCTCAATGCTTTACATAGACATCTTGGTGTAATTTCAGGTTTGTTCAGGATTCAAAACGCATGCAGCAAGGTGATATGTATTGCACAATGGATCTTTTTTCAATACCATAAATAAAAATTGTTTTTCAATAGTGTCACAGCATTCCTGTAAAAGATTTTCCCACCTACAAAACACATGTTGTATTATGGTTACAGAGAGACTAATTATTGTTTATTGAGGGAACAGATGTGTAGCTTCTGATAAACACCCATACTAAAAACAGGCACGCGCAGACTAATGAAATGAACAGTAATTTAATCATTTAATATCAGCAAGAAAGTGCGTGTGAAAGAGGAAACAGCTGTACAACAACAGAAACGTTACTTGACAGGTTCAGGGACACATGTGTGAAGTTCAATTTCGAGACTGGAAAAATCAATGAAAACTGACACTGATATTGAGAATAGTGCAACATTTAAAAAATATTTCACCATGTTGAGGGTGTCAGCTTGGCAGGTTTCATCTTTAAAAAGGTGCACTATGCAACATTTTATGTGGAAAATGTTTGTATGTTAATATTTGTGTGTATTTGAGCTTGTAGTGACCAGCGGCTGTCTGATTGGTCAGCAAGGGGGCTTTTACTTTCCATCACAGTCTCTATGATGCTGCAGGACCAGAAAACCTACAAAACAACTGATTCTGGAGCGCCACTCATACAGCCGCTGGGTCACTACAAGGTCAAATACGCACAAATATCAACTTTTTTTTCCACAAAAAAAGTTGTACAATGCACCTGTATCTGCAGAGCAAATTCCACCTTTTGTGACAACCCACAGGACACGAGGCTGTACCTGTCGCGCCCTGTGGCTGGTCTCAATGCCATGTTTCCTTAGACAAGCCAGTCCTCGGTCATCTGGGGAGCTCCCTGTATTCCAGTCAGAAGTAGCACCACTGTCTATCACCCACTGCAACAACATAAAACAAAAAGGGGCTAGCTACTGGGGAGTCAGAAATCGTACCTGCCTGGCTATGTGCCTCATGGGCACATCATGCCGTGTCATGCAGGCCTGCCCACGGTGATCAGGAGAGCTTCCTATCTCATATGTAGAGGTGGCAGCACTGTCTATTCTCCACTAGACAAAGGAGAGCATGTGGAACAATCAAAAGGTAAGATGCTTGCAATTCAACAAATAAAGTAGCATTATGATTAACAAAAAAAATAATAACTTTTAGAGTGCAGTAAGGGTCCAAAGTAACAATATTACTGGTTTAGAATAAAAATAAGGATCACACCTTGTCAACCACTCCAGCATCTGTTGCCATCTTCTGGAAGACGGCTTCTGCAATTGGGGATCGGCATATATTCCCTAAAAAAAAGAAGAAAAAAGAAGAATTTTAGCCATCACTTTACAACCACACACTTGCAACACGGACGTGAACAAAAGAGCATATATTTCACACACCGTAAATATGTTACTTATTAGTGGAGAAAGATCTGAGAATTGCGCAAGGTCCATGACCTCTATTGGGAGTAGAAATGCCTTTGTCGGGAATTAATCAAATCTACGAAAGGATACGTACACCTTTGTTTAATTAACACGAACTAATTACTCATAAATCATTATAACTTTTAGCTTGAAGAAAACAGTCTTAAGGATGCCTGTGTTTACTAGCATCCGATCCTTTCGCACCTGTCATTCATTTGATGACAAACTAAAGCAGCAAAGGGAAACTGTACTATAACTATTAGGTATAATTTTACACAATAGTAAGTAGTAATCCTTACATTAGTAAATACAGAAGGCCTGCCAGACAAATAAGAAAAAACCCTTACCCAAACAAACGAACAAGACCGACTTGGCATTAGAGGCCGCCATGATGCTCTGACAGGGGTCCTGAAGAACTTCTCATGAGGCGGCCAATTAGCGCCTGAAGAAAAAAAAAATGGAAGGCGATAGTACCACAGAAATCAAGCTTCTCCTTTTTATTTCTATGGATAGTAAAGTCAGTGTAGTACAGCCTGTGTAGTTGACAGACACTTTTATACATTTTTTGATACCATGTTTATTATTAACGTGGTTTTGATACAAACTTGCAGTAGGGATTCAGGGTGACTCAGTCGCTGCATTAACCAATTAACAATTCCACTTGTTGTGTTTGGCCATTATACTGCAGAGTACTCTTTTTTAAAAGTTTGTTTTTCCCCAACGATGAACGGTAACACAGTAAAAGGCTATTGGTTAAGGTGCTATTGTCAATCAAATGAACCAATCAGTATTGAGGTGATACTGTCATACTACTGTGACTTTTGAGCTTTTTAATTGAGTCGCAATGGAAACCTTGTGATTGAAGCACACATGCACACATGTCATTTATGTTTCAGGTATAAAGCGCTACTTTGGGCATGACACTGGTCAAAAACAGGACATAGGTGGAACATTGATTGTGTAAAACTGGGACAAATCAAAGGTTTTGCATAAATTCACAGGGACAAAAGACAGGGGGCTCAAATCTTAGACTCTCCTGGGTAAAGAGACGTCTGGTCACCCTTATCAAATAAGCATAAACATAATAAAATGCATGTCACTAAGAAGACAAAGAAGATATTTTTTACATTTATTACCATGAAAAACAGGTTGTCAAATGTCACTTTGTAGCTTTAATGTTTCTCAGCAGCTTGAAAAACCTTGCCCTTGCATTCACATGATGTAAGGTGTCAGAGCACAGCTTTAGCAAATGGCTTAAGGGCCTCAGTTCAAATTCTATAGAGAAACCTCATCAGTTGTGTTTTCTATTTATAGACTAAAGCCTTTCAATTTACTTAGTCATGGAGGAAAATACAGATCCGGGCATCCAGTGTGATAAAAATAACATGTTGTATAACATTCTTCAAAGGTCTTTTTCACTTCACCTTTACTCACAAAGTGCTAGTGCCTTCCACAGATTAGCTATAGCCTACCTTTTTTGAACTTGCAAGGAAAGCGTATTAGTCAGGCAAGAAAACACAATGGCTGTAACTGTTATGCACTGTTATGATGGGAACAGTGGTCTCATATAGAACATCATCATCAAATCTGTTAACACCAGTGCTTAAAAAATCATCTTCTTGTTACGTTTACTCTCTTCTGCAATGGTTGAACAGAAATGTAATTATTCCAGATGAAGGTTTTTGAGTCATTATCTGAACATCATCTGTTTGTGAGTACAGATGATGACTCAAGAACCTTCATCTGGGATGGACAAAGCCTGTACGAAAGAGAGCTAATGTAATTAGTGTCTTGAAAGACAATGTTGACAGGACCTTGCAATGCTCTTAAAGCAGAACTTATTCTGTGTTTGGAGTGTTTGGAGTCGTGAATGACCCTATTGAACATTATAGTATTTTTTATGGTCTGGTTTGTAAGTGAATAAATATAACGGATAATGCTGCATACTGCGTCCCAAATACGACTTATGAATTATGATCAAAACAACCCGATAACAGTCATTTTAACAGACTAAAATGGAGATCTTAGACGTTTACTGTGCATTAATATTAAAGGAAATGTTTTCGGGGAAAGGCTTGCAACCCACTGTAAACAATGCCGCGACCAACTTTTGGGTCCTGACCCACCAGTTGAGAACCACTGCACTAGACTGTCTCATTTTGGCAGTTTGGCACTTATCCCCGACGGGGCAAATAAAAAGGATTTTAACTGTGAGGTGGTATTTCTTTTCGAAAAGGCCTCTATTTCGGGGCATTTGTTTTGCTCCAACAGTCTCTCTCAACTGGCTTAACTGTTCTAAAAGATCTGCTTTACTTTAGGGGGAAAAAACTAAAGCAACCAATAAAACTTACTAAATGCAGCTTTTCATCACTATCTGTAAGCCCACTCATTACTGTGTACACAAATTTGCCTCATTTCATGCTGATAAACAACAGCCTTACTTGTTTATTGAACAAATCATGAATAAACTTTTTGTTTGCTTTTTCATAGCTTGCTAACCTTAGGGCTTGTAAGAACCATGCAGTATGTTTAATACATTCACATCTGACGTCACATCAGAGATTCCTCCGATCAAGGTATGTTTGTTTGTGCTTTTGCATATATCTAATTTATCAATCAATTCAATGCAAATGCTGACTCCACATCCAAGCATTGTGGCAAGTGTAGTCAAACTGGTTGCAGGAAGATTTTTATTCCTTCAAAAGATGAATTCAAATAGTAATGCTGTTTCTCATATACTAAAGAGAGTTCTCCCCGTTTCTTTCAGTATTTTTGAAGCATTTTAACAGCAGTTTCTGTCTTTCTAGTCTTGTGCAATAACTAGTCCTAAAATGATCTGTTGGGTCACAGGATATACTGGTGGGCCGGATTTGACCTACAGGCATGACATTGCGTACCCTTACTTTATGACACAGCATAGTGACATCTCAGAAACACTAAGACGTCTTTATTTCCTCAAATGCAGCAACAAATTACTCCAAGCTTGGTTTTGTGTGTGTGCCTGGTTTATTTCTCATGTCACACTCCATCACAATTTTGGGTTTAAAATGTCGTGTGGTCCACAGTACATGCATGGTCTGGTTTCATTTTACACAACAATCAGCCTTTGAGTGTTGGAATTACGACTCCAGCCTATATTTGCAGTAACAGGGGGATTACCGCACGTAAATTAAAAAGCCATATTCACATTAATATCACAGTATATCTTGTCATCACTCACTGTTTATTTCTGCTTATTGTTACGGACACATCTGTTTAAAACCCGCTGGTAAAATCCCTTAATCCCATTTGAACACTCTGAATTTTATGGCTTTGTTTGATTTCCTTTTATGGTTAATCCATGTCTGTGCAGTTCTTTTTTGCAGAAATGTCTTAATTAATGTTTTAGGAAATGAGGAAAAGCCATGTCAGTATTTATCATTGTTTGTGTTACAGTGTTATCCTTTTGCAATATGGAGACTGGCTGTGTGATGACCTTACATTGCTGCCTATTAGCTGTGCATGCATAAATACTCATTACAAGTCATTTTACATAACTCAAACAAGCAAAAGATGCCTTGTGCAATTCTATTTGACAATTTGCAAGCCATTTTTAATTAGCTTTCATTCATGTCTTGAAGATGGCCAGTAATTGCTGTCAATGACCAAGTAAAAACACAATGCTAAATCTCATTAAGTGTGGGAATATATTTTTCTAATGAAGTGGATAAGAGGGGATTAAATAAAGCGTGAATACCCAGCGGGGCTCTGTCTGAAGTGTTATGGCGTCAGCAATGTGTTTACCTGGACTCTACACTAAGTGATAATAATAACCACAGATCTCAGTAAACCAGGATTAAGAAGTTATGAAGCATTCACAGCTAAGGCATCAACGGGGAAAAAAAATAAAGTGTGCTGTTAACATGTGTTATGCAAATGGCTTCAACAACAAGAAACGCTTGGAAACATAGAGATTTCACTGACCCGATGCAATGTGTGATGTTTTCTATTAAACACTAGTCAAACAGCAGACATGTTTTATCAGTCCACAAATAACACAATAAATCACTGCTATCTTAGTCTTTAATTTTAAGTTTATTATGATCAATGTGTCTCAAGTGACTTGATGAAGCCAATAGTTGTTGGTACATTGAGTAAAAACACCGTAATTATTGTTGAATTAACTCTATTATAATATGTGTAATTTGTTATGTTAGAGAAGGTCTGTGTTTTCAGTAAAAATAAATTACTACATTTATTGAAACATGTTTTTTGGGGTGTGGAGGAAGGGTGTGAATAGACTGCTATTTGTCCATGTGAATAAACCTATTAAATTATTATCAATCATTACCCATTTGTTAACAAAGGAGTATGAAGATTATTTCCTAACTGCTTGCCCTAGTTCTGTACCAAACAAAACAACACAAATGCAGCTGGTATAAAAGTCGTGGCTTTTCACAGACATCACAGTGCTGCCCCCTATCTTTTAAAGGGCTGTTGTGATGTTCGAGACTGTCAGCTTAGGAAATGCAACCTGATGTGTTTGACCATTTCACACCCCCAAGTGCAAACAAAAAGGAAGTACAAAATATCATATTCAGTCATATCAATATGTCTGTTGGCTGAAAACAATGACGTTTGGTTGGACTCAGATTAGAACTGTAGCAAATCGAAAATGAGGCGTCGTGATGAAGAGGGAGTTCAGTTAATTCCCTTGCTCCAGCAATTATCATCATCATTATGGAGTCAAGTTAGAACTAAAAACATTTTGTGAAAAGTATTTCAACTGTTTTTCTTGAAGAATATAAACAGAAAGCAATAAACGCCACATTGTTATTGTTAATTTAACAGATATGTATGATTTTTTTTTTTCAACCTCTGGTGATGCTGTGAATAAACCTGACCTGGGTAGCTCTGAGAATATGGCTCACCAGGTAGAGCTAGTAATATGTATTCAGCTCAGTTTACTCCCCTTTCTTCCCCTTTCGAAATGCTTTTCCAAATCATCTGACAGATTCACACAATGTCCTCACTTTACAAAAATGTCCTCACTCTGTTGGTTAAAAACTCAGACTGGTCCTCACAGTGTCGTAAGTACAAGAACACGCGCACACACACACACACACACACACACACTAAACAGTTGCACCTTTTAGCCCAAACCAAATCATAAATATTTCAGGGCTTCTGGGAAATTAATTTAATTTAAAATTTAGTGTTGTGGTCAGCTGTGGATTTCTACTTTGCCTCAACGTCACATTCTTGCCTTGATTTTGAGCCAGATTTCTCAACTCTTTTTATGACAAAAAATGGTGAGTAATTCGAAAACTGAATGGTGTGATCTAAATGCCAAGCCTCCTTCAAAGAAACAGTTAGTCAGGCCAGTGCGTCAATTATTTGTCTATACAGTGGGGAAAAAAAGTATTTGGCCAAAATCCAATAGAATGTCTATGTGAAACTGACCAAATACTTTTTTTCCCCACTGTATAGTTTAATGTTGTATACTGTATTGAGCAACAACAGGTATGACAGGCCACATGTCTCAGGCAGGAAACTTCCCTAGAAGTGTCGGCTTTCACCGTTCAGACTTGATGCTATCAGGTGTACTTTGAACGAGCTTGTGTTTGGCTAAACCAGAGCTCGATGGGTGGGGTAACGAGGAGTGTGTTTGAATAGACAAGGTGAATTGTACTGTCTCAAAGCGTGCTCAGGCAAGAAGCGGGCTTGCGTGGAATCCTCATCCTTTCTTCTGCTGTGAAGAAGCCAGAAGAAATAGAGCTTTTTTTTTCCGGTATATGTGTGTTTTGAAACAATGGAGACTTCTAGTGCCCCTTCAAAGATCCTGGAACGCGGTCCCGACTATCTTCGCAAGCAAATGGAGTTGGAGAATGAGAATAAAGCTGGGTTGAGCGCAGTGGAGCGGCTTGCGAGGAGTAAGCCAAAGTACGTCAAAAGCCAGAAAGTCATCAGCTCGACCCAGGAACCGGTGATCTCTATCGGGTCTGTGTCTGTGAGCAGCAAAGGGTCGTCTAACCGCAGCTTGAAGGGAAGGCTTGAGAGTGACCTAACATTGACAATCAGCAGTGGTTCTGTGCCAAGTCTGTCTCCAGAAGAGGTAAGAAGATCGAGCTCCAAAAAACGCCCAGATTCTCTCCTCCTATACAGACAGAAATGTGATTTATTAAAAGCTTCAGCCAACAAGCGACGGCATCACCTTTTGCGAAAGTTACAGTGCAAGGAGCAAATTCCCACACCTGAGGGCAGAGCACAGGAATGTACAGTGAGTGTAGCACCTCCACAGGAAGACCAGAACGGCGTGGCTACAGAAAACGATCAAGAAAATACAAGTTTGCTCACTGTTCCAAACGCTACAGAAGAATTCAGAAGATCGGGCAGAGGAGTGAGCCGATCTCATTCCGACATCAGCTCAAGGTACTCTAAAAACTTTGCAGACTTTGATGCTTTTTTCAAATATTGCGGGCTGGATGGCGACGTTATCGCGTCTGTGGGGAAGGAGAACTTCTCAGTGCACTCAGAGGAGATAGAGTTACACGTCAGAAGCATCAGCACATCCAGCACATCGGACGATGGCTTTTCCAAGAGCAGCGGGGACAGCGATGGCCTGCAGGAGGACGAGGTGCATGGGAAGATTCGACAGGAGACCTCTGTCATAGAGAGAAATGCAAGGATTATTAAATGGCTATATAGCTGCAGGAATGCAACAGAGAGAGGGAAGAAACTTAGAGACCTTGATGTTCATTAGAAAAACACTCATCAAAACAGCCTGAAACTATTGCAACCTCACCCCATTAATTTATCTGGTCTCTCATAGATAACATAAAATGAGGTTATAAAGAGCTACAATGTGGTATATGGATTTTGATGGTAGGACACTTCTTGTAGTCATTGCGCAATAAATATCCCACCCCTTTCTGGAAAAGAAATATCTGTCCACAAACTTGGCATTTGGGTAATGGTTTAAATTACACTCGTGCAATCCCTACAAAACAAAATAGGTCTAATAATGTGTTGTAATAATGGCTGTCTAACCACAGCCTCTCATCTTTCACTTAATTCGCTCTTTGTCGTCTACTTCCACAGTGGCTTTCTCTTTTTGTCTCTTTCCCTGAACTAACCTTTTGATCAAACTCAACCACTGCAACCTGAGCTTAAGAAGAACAAGGGACATTATTGTCGACAGACTGTCATAGACTCACACCCTGTCTGTGCTATTTCCACAATAGAGTAAACATTTTTGTACTGAAAACTGTTTTCTACTTTGATAAACATGTTAAGGCACTCCCTTAAATTGAGCCCATAACACAAGCAAGACAAGTTCAGACGTGCATTTTTCGCTGCGCTCCTGGGTTGTGTTATTATGTTACTATCAGTTTGTGATTAAAAAGAGACAGACAAATGCACAGAAACAATAAATGGTCATAATTATGAACATATCGTACTTACTTAGGCTATAGGTTATTTGTTATTGTATGCATTTGTTCTTTGCTAAAGACAAACTATTTGTGTAAAACAAGAAATAAAACAATGTTGTTTCTCAGTCAGTCAGTTGATTAAGACTCAAAAAAGGATACATCAAAACAACTGGATTTGTAAAAAAGACTAATTACGAAATGGTTATGAATTATGAACTACTCTTGTGACTGCTTTGAGCCTATGTCTCTGAACATGTTTTATAATGAAGTATTGTTACAGACACTTTGAATGAATTGATGTGATACACTTTAATGTGTGATACCCAAACAATGAAATGCAGTTCTACTGTTAGTTGCAACTAACCACCAAGAGGGGGCAGCATATTATAAACAGCGCATTGTATTATAAGTTTGCAGTATATTACCTGTTTTTAGAGAGGCGCCAGTGCAGGAGAAGCCTACTTGAATAACATACTGTTTTGTGTCGTGACGAGCAAAAATAAATTATATTCTGTTTAGACATTTTTATTATTATTATTATTATTATTATTATTATTATTATTATTATTATTATTATTATTATTAGCTAAAAAATATGTAGACAATGTTGGTGTAGGTCTAGAGTTAATACCAGAACGACAGACAGTGCTACAAATCTAAGACAACATACAAGAGATAAGAAAGTAGAACTAAATGCGTACACATATTTTTTTCAGTATCACATGTTACCACAAATTTAGGCTCGGTACTGGCCCAGCTACAGCCAGTAGAACTAAAGACATCCGGTCAATTATTAATGCACGACATCGGAGGCTAGTGTAACACTGACCCAGACAAAAGGGCCAGTAAAATATAGTTACGTGTGTGCTCCTACGTGTGTTATACCCACCATCTTGATAGTAGCATCATTCACAACCGTCCCGTGCACACTCTCCCATCCCCCATTTCAAAATCAAAACATAAGTACATGTGCGTAGTCTCTGTCACGTGTAATCGAAAGCGCCCAACAAAACAGACGGGATTATAATGAGAAAGTTGATTGACAGGTCTGTGGTCCAATGAGCGGCGTCATGTTGGGTAGCAACAGGATTTTTTAACCAATCAGAACACGGAGGGGGCGTGGTACTCTCTGCGCTGTGTTTACTTCCGTGATTATTTTCAACGCAGCAGCAGAAGACAGAAAAGGTACGATAAGGGAGACTACTACCTGTCAAAGGTTGGTTCGATAGGTTTTATAAAAAGGATTTCTGGTTGTTTATGAGCAACAATTATATTTTTTTCTCATCTATTCGTGTTTACTCAGCTGTCACTCTCTGCAATTGTCTCTAATCGGCGTGTTTTTAATAGCGTCAATTGTCCATTAAGATTATTTAACACGTCATTAACAATGGATGATTATGTTTTTACAATACAGTGTATAAAACAAATGTAAAGATGGGCAATATTTGGAAACTAGGCTGTACTGTAATCTCAACCTCTCCATCCTTTTATACAAAAACTACACAGAATCTGTCAAAATGCCTTTCTTGGGCAAGGACTGGAGGTCTCCGGGATGGTGCTGGGAGAAGACGGACAGTGGCTGGAAGAGGAGCGTCTTGTACGGGCAGGAAAACGACATGGACTTTCCAGAGTAAGCACACCCCTCTCCCTTTGTTTGTTTTTGTGACCTGCAGGTAGGTCTCACCTGAACGTGCATTTAGACCCCTCAGGTGAAAAGTAGTGCAACCATTGGTTTGTGTCTAGGAGAGAAACATGAAGAACGTTGTGCCAGTGAGATCAATTAAAAATGTATCTACAGACCGCAAGTTCCACAAAAGCATAGTTTTCCATTGGTGTTGGAAGTTGAATTGAAGATAATGTTTTCATTGTTATAAGTCATTGTGCAGTCTGTATAAGGGGAAGTATGCTATTGCAGATGTATTGGGAGCTATTGCATAAATTAAAAACAACATTTTGGCTCAGCTGTTTTATTTCCCTTTGCATGAACTTCAAAGGCCTAAACTGTGATCATCGGGGTGAAGTGGGTCCCTCATAAAAAGCTGTTGCTATTTAGAGTCCATGGAAACAGATAGAGAAGCACTCAAATGATCAGGCTTTCAAATCAAGTGAAAATTTACATGACATCACCTCACTCATTCAGGTAAATTATTTGCACATCATTTGCATTATCAGATATGTGCACTGGTCATCAAGTACAAGAATAGAAGCATGGAATGGGTGTGATTAGACATCTTTTATTTAGCTGCACTAGACATCCATGTGTCCATGTGTGTGCACTGAAACGTTGATTGTGCTTGTTGAGTGGTTCTTATCATTGTCTGCTGTTAGAGCAGTAGATCATACCAACACCACTATTCATGGCTTAAGGATACTTTTAATACCTGTTTCCTAAGATACTGGTTCCTCCTAGAAGCTAGTTTGTAGTTCAGGCTTTGTAAATGTAAATAGAGATTTATTATGTTGGAGGATGAGTGCCTTTTTTGTTTTTCTTGTTTGTAGACTGGTTGGTTCACTTTCTGCATTGGTTCTCTTTTTTAACTTCTCATGTTTGTTTTTTACCTCAGAAATCTTTTGACTTTTTTGCATGGTGTTAATAAACTAAAATCAAAGTCATAATTACAAAATTCAGTATGACATTGTAAAAAAGCGTTTTTGTTTTCTTTTATAAAGAGCTATTATCTTATTACCATATATGGTTCAGACTATCGCCTCCGTCACACGAGTCATATACTGGCGTGTTGTTCCCAGGCGTGGTCAGCTTGGGCACCTATAACCTGACTCACACCTGTGTATCACTAGTCCAGGCACCACCACAGGGCGACAGACATGGTCAGCCTTCTGGATCAAGTAAAGTCAAACACAAATGAGGTCTATATGTTGCCTCTCACAAACACAAGGGATCAGATGAGAGCAACCAATGATGTCACTCTGTCCAATAACCATTGGCTTCTATTCAACATTTCGTCAAAGTCCAGTGACTTCATGCTATGGCTGCACATAGTATTGCCAGGCTGGTTGCTAGAAGAAAGGGGCCCATTATAAAGGAACTGGACTGGCACGCAGTGTTACAGAAAGAAACATCTCATGCCAGCAAACAATTGTGGCCTTTTGTCTGAATCGTAAGAAGCATTGGTTACAACATTGTACAGAAGCATGTATTAAAATATAATGTATATAATAATAAAATGTATAATAATAATGTAGATCAAAATCAGAAACAACACCTAACTTTTACTTTTTTCCATAGACATAATATAGTGTCCCTGAACTATAATTTGATTTCTTAAAGTTGACAACATTTTCAAATTTTAAATAATCGATTAGTAAGTAAATGATTAGTTATTATAGCCATTTAACAAATGAATTACATTTGGTGACAAAAAAGTACTGAGCACTTGTTTCACTGAAAACAATTCCCTGTGTGTCTAATATTCCAAGCCTTTCAGTAAAGGTTTGAAATTCTTGCTGTGACCGGACAGGACACCTTCAGATTTTGCTGAAGCATGTTCCAGATTAAGGGGCCAGAGGAGGAGAGACAGTTTTTACCACACTCTACACTGGAAAAAAAAATCTTAAAGGACTTGAAGGAAGGGAAGCAAACATTGAACGCTTCCTGCATTCTTCCTTCAAATAATTAAAGGGTTGGTTGTTGTTGTGTTTAATAGCATAAAATACAAATAGCCTTGAAACTTTTTGCGTGCAGCTGCAAACCACCTGTGATGGGCAGGTTATCGTGTGCTGATCCTCGTCTGTGCGTTTCTTATTTATTGCAGCAAATCCTTACACCTTATCATTGAACTGAAGTTTTTCATGCATTCTGCAAACCTATTACTGGTTAAGACCAAAGTGCTACCTTTTATGTGCATTTCTCTGTAATGGAACAAATAAATGGGATTACCTTTGAGTTTATAAAGCCCAATAATGCGTGAAGTCTCATGAACAAATGTTCTTAGATATAAAAGAAGGAATTTAAATTACTTTCAGGAACCTGCTCCTTCACAGATTTTTAGAGAGGTATTGGAGGTTATGTATGGGCCACAAGAATAGGGGGCAACAGATGGTAGAGTGGGTCGTCTCATGATCGTAAAGTTGGGGGTTCGAATCCCAGCTGAAGGTGTACACTGTCGTCGTGTCCTTGGGCAGGACACTTCACCCACCTTGCCTCCAGTGTCTGCGTACATTGGTGTATGAATGAGTTTTCCCTTGGACTCTTGGCCCACTACAAGGATTCCATTGTAATGTCAGACTCAATCTCAGATTAACGGTTGGATTAGGTTGGTGAGGATAGAACAAGATCAGTAATCTTATATGTTTTCCTAAATTGTGCAGCCCTCGTCTTAAGTATATGTTTAGAAGACCCCATGGGGACAGGCATTTTGTTCTCTGGAAACAACATTATATTGTCTAATACTTAGACAATGAAGCCTTTGTGATTTGCAACCTTTGTGATTAATATTGCAGTCCTACTTATAGAAGGCCCACTAAGGATAGTCAAATAAGTGTGCATCCTGTTAAATGCAAAAGGTGGCCATTCCACCTATAAATGTTAAAGGCAAACAGGGAGGGAGCCATTCCAGGCAGCTTGGGTGAATGGTGTGTTAGTGGTTGTTTTTTGACGGTCAGAGAGTCTGTGAGTGCTGATGTGTGTAGCCGGGCTTTTGTCAGACCACCTCGAAGGTATCTGTGGCTACATACAGTACAAAGTCACCACCACCATGTTTATGGCGCAATATAATATTATTTCTGCGTTAAAGTATTAAATGTTAATGTTACCATAATGTTGATACGTTAGATGAATAATTTAGGCAGTACCTGTGTAGTGCTGATGCAACAAGTGAAGTTGTGTGTGCTCTCTTCTTAGCTTGCTGTTGTGGATTTTCTTGCTTAATCAAGCTTAAGAGATGTTCGTCTGGTCAAGATGTGAAGTTTATTACACAATGCATTGCGGAGAGGGTTACACATAACGCGAGTTCATGGTAAGCTCTCCCCGAGTTAGCTTTGGCATCACCTTTTATAGGTGAGCACACCAAAGACACACAACAAGGGAAGCACAGAAACACAAAGAAATGGTAATGCAGTTGGAGATGTCAATGCAGGCCACCAAAAGGCGCTTTGCATGGTACTGCTTCAAGGTGGCGTTTGGAAACAGAAGGAGATCTTTGTCATGTTGAGGAGACGGGCCATTTGGGCCCTATTGTCTAGAGGTGTGAGGGTCTCGTCTGGAGCACAGGAAGAAGCCGGTCTTTCTACCTGGTTTAATCACAGGCTCCAGCAGGTGACCCAGCGACAGGACGCCATGTGTGGTTTACCAGCTTAACTGGCTAAACTTGTCACAACATTGCCCAGGGCTTGTGCATGCATGTGCCCCATACCTTTAGGACAAGTCATTTTCTTTAGTTTTTGTGTTTTCCAGTAAGACGTCCTCAGATTGAAGGCTAAAAATAATCTCTTGAAACCGTTTTTTTTCCCCACACAGTTGTCGTAAAAAAAAAAGGAAAAAAGAGTGGCTAGTTGTGTATTTAATGAAACTGTTTTATACGTCTGACAAAAAGTTCCCACATTGTCTGTAATATAATACTTTGAACTGAACATCAAACGAATCCACCGTGCTACGAAGGGCCCAAACTTGTCCAGTTTGTTTCAGCTTGCATTTTGGCCTTGCTATATTCTTGCCTCTGCTAATAGGCGGCTATTGAAGTAACAAAATTGCATGTTTTGTGTCCAGACTGTGCAGTGACAACAAAGAGAACATGTTTGTTGAAGACGTTTGCGACCTGAGCAATGACAAGAGGCAAAAGGACCTCTACAACAACAACACCAAGTCCCTGTGTGAGTGCCCCATAGCGACAGACATTCCTCATGCTGAAGCTAGGTGCAATAAAGATATTTTTTCCCCATGTTTTGAGGATACTGTGTGCAGGAGTAAACATAAGAACTGACACTTACTTTACACAAATGCCTTTGGTATTCCTGCACTGAATACTAATCTCATACTTCTCGTTGTGTTTTCTCTAAGTTGTGAAAGACAAGTGGATATATGTGCATAAAGTCGGCACAAAAGAAGTAAGCAAAGCTGCAGCAAAAATAGCATTTGTAGATTGATAATGGACTAATTGAATTTCCCCTTTGTTTTTACAGAGACAAGGCTACAGCACACTTGGGGAAGCCCTCAACCGTCTCGATTTTTCTACGGCTGTTCAGGATTTACGAAGATTCAACTATGTTGCAAAAGTAGGCCATCATTAGTCATTAATTTTGTAGGGTGTGCACATGCATTTTTTGTAAGTATTATTTTTAAGTATTAATCTAATTACTTTTTTCTTATAGCTTTTTCAGCTAATAGCCAAGTATAACCTTTCATCTTTAAGTGGAGCTGCTCAAAAGAATTACTTCAATGTACTTGAAAAGATTGTACAAAAAGGTGAGTGTCTGAATTTAGCCTTTGTTTAGCTCCAGGTCATAAGCAGCCAGACAGCTTCGTTAAACAGCACATGGCTCAGAAAAAGCAACTGGACCCCTGTGTTACTGGTAGGAAGAAGTCTTTGCCAGACAATGTAAAGACTTTAGGCAGAAGTATTGAAGACGATCAAAGACACCTGAAACTAGATATTTTTGTTTGAATTAACTGTAATGGCTGGGACTGTGTGCTGGAGCAGAGGAATTATACAAGCCTTGCTTGTCCCTGCTCCATTTTCACACAAAGCTCGATAAACAAAGTTGATTGTTTCATCTCTGGCCATAGGGCGGCAGTCTGTGTATTATTATGTTTTAATTGACTGATTTAATTGATTGATACTGTATTTAACTAAATGAGTAAACCAATGATCAAAGTTCTAATTTTGTTTTAAATATTTTTCCATCACAATAACAATATTTGGTGTGCCCTCTAGTGCTTGATGACTGCTACAACCCTCGTCTTGTCAAAGACATTCTCCAGGACTTGGTCTCTACGCTGCACAGTTTGACAGTTCACGTGGGGAGAGTGATCCTCGTGGGAAACATCAACATCTGGCTCTCCCGATTAGAGACCATTCTGAAGTGGCAGGAACAGCTCAACAACCTGCAGATCCCAAAGGTCTGTGTGAACTCAAGTCTGTGGATGTGTGTTTAATTAATAGTCTTAACATTCATTTTATTGTTCTCCTCAGCATCTGTGCAATGGCATGTCCTTAAGTGACCTGCCCATTCACATGCAGAACAAAATCATGTGTAAACTATCTGATGCCTGTGACATCATCAATCTGGGTCAGGCCATGCCTAATCTGCACTACCTCAGTGAGGACAAGATCCTCTGGAAAAAGCTCTGTTACTTTCACTTCTCCGACAAAGAGGTGAGGGAACTGAAAAAAGATTTAATGTGTTTCAAGTTTTTTACCACTAGAGGGCAGGATTGTTTGAAGTTTGAGCGCTCATGTGTGGGCCCTCCTATATTTCCCCACTGGTCAACATTGGCTCTTAAACCAGAGACTATATCCATGTTAATACAGTGTTTCTGTAGTTTCATAGGAACTTGGTTTTGACCAAGAGTGACAATGTGGACTGGAAGCTGATGTACTTCACATTAAAGAAACATTACCCTTTGAAAGAGCAATATGGAGACACTTTACACTTCTGCAAGCACTGTCACATCCTTTTCTGGCAGGTAAACCTTCCCTTTTTATTATTTATTGATATATTTACAAAATACTTGAGTTTCTCTTTGGATCCTGTTTAACACTTTCTTTGGTGTGGTTTCTTTCCTTTCCTTCTGACTTCTCTTATTCTTTAGGATCTACATCTGGCATTAATCTTCAAGGTACTTGGTTTACTCTACATTTCTGTGTTGACTATATCTCATGTGTGTTTGTGCTGAAAATTGTTTGTCCTGCCGCCTTCTCTTGTGTTGGCTCTAAGTTGCTTCATAAATAGAAATCAGGTTTATAGTAGTAGCCTTAGTAGCCTATGCTTACACAGTAGGCGCATTGAATTCAAGACCATATTTGATTCACTTTGAAAGCAGTGGAGCATTGTTGCCTCATTAACAAAAACGAAATGAATGATTTAACAATTATTCCAGTGAGGGTTTTCAAAACAACACCACTAACACGTTTCACAATAAATCACAAAACAACTACCAGTGTAAGTTATTACATCTAAAATCACACCACTACACTGAGATAAGACAAGACTTTATTGAGCTCACATGGAGAAATTCCCTTGTTCCATCAGATCTTAAGAAACACTCAGGAGGGTGCGAAATACACAGGAAATGTGCAATCAAGTAATAAATAAAATGAAAATGAAAATAATCAAAAATATCCAACATTGGTATTTTTAGGTGGTTTGAGTTCTTGAGAAGGTGATCAACAGAATACTCAGGATAACCCAAACAAACATGTAGGAATGAAACAAAAACACAATGAGCATGTTAGAAGCTCAAAAAGGTGATCCAATCCCAAGACTATAATAGGACATACGTTAAGAATAAGTAAACAACCAAAAACCCTTGTGTAGTGTTATTGGACTACACTCAGAAAGTGGTTCTGAAGAGGAGACAAAGATGCTTTATTTACAGCTTGTGTGTCTGTGACAGGACTGGGGACACCCCTGCACAGCCATCGATCCTGACAAGTGCCTCATGCCCATCTCCCCACAGGACTTTATAGAACTCTTCCAGTAGTAACCCTCAGTGTCTGTCCCAGCCACGGCCACCCCTCAAAACCAACCAAAAGTGCGGATGGGACTTTTCCTATGTAGTCAAATACAAAGGGCTTCAAGCAATGGTAATTTTGTGTCCTTATTTCACTTGTTATTATGAAAAAGATACAAGTTTTTAATGTTATAAAAGTTATTAAAATTGTTTACTGCTTCAAAACGCACATGCAGAGGGATAAGGCTGTCTAGACGCAGTATTGTTTTGGAGGAAGTCGTATGTAAAATAAGGACTAAGCATGTTCTAATATGATGGTTTACGTAAGTGATTATGGAAGTAAAGTTGAATTGTTACTGTAGTGTTTGTGGTTATACAAACGCATGTGTCTGTTAATATGATGTACTTACTGTAAATTTTGTCCTTGTGATGTCAGCTTTGTGAAGTCACATTAAGAAAATAATGTCAAACTGAAAACAACTGTACAGGTTTTTATATTTACCAGGTAACAGACAGGGAAATGTATAAATGCTATTTATGAAAGATACCGCTTTTATATCCTTTTCTTAAACTTTTGTAATCTTCCTTCGACGCTCCCATGTCGTGGTGGTCTATCGGGTGCTATTGTGACTATTTCACAGGAAGTAACAATAATAAAATCTTTTCTTTCTTTTTTTTTTTTAAATGTGTGGTTTCTTAGCTCTACATAATAAATGACATGTAAACATACCTACCTGTATTTATCTGAAGATAAAGGTCTTGTGCGCTAGTAGTAGTAATACTGCTCAGTGGGTTTTAGCCTAATAGTTAACTTTTGTTCAATGTCTTATTTTAACTTGTCAAGATTTAATTAATTGGATGAGAATTTACACTTTTTAATGCTCATCAGACTTTTATATTTTACAGCATGGACTTGGATTCTTTAAACAATAGAAGCATTTCTGTACATAATTAATATACAAAGCTCTTATTTAACCTGTGTGATCTTCTGTTCAGCTCAAACCTGTGTCTCCCTCCATTGGGCCAACACAAACAGTGACACCTGGTGGCAAACCGTATTGTTGCAAAGAAATGTACACAAGATGACAGTGTGTTTTAACAAACATATATGTACATCATTTTATTCATACAAGGCACTTCAAACGTTGTGTACAGTACAGTGAGATTTGCTTTTCATAGTAAAACTTTCATAAATAGCAATAACATAGGACATGTAGCTCTATGACACTTCTGTTTTCAATCACAAAGTAACAATAATCTTTCAAACAAGATCTAGTGGTAAAATGTTTTATGATCATTTAAAAACTGTACAGTGACAAACTTTAGGAAATTAAGGCTTCACTCACATTCCATTTTGCTGCACTCGAGGCTTGCATATTCACACACACGCGCGCACACACACACACATATACAAATACACAAATACACACAGACAGTCGACTCAACAGTGTATCTCTATTGGAAGTGATGCTTCAAGGCTTTCATTTGTTTCTCATTTATTACATAAAACTAAACTGCTGCTTGACTTGGCCAGCCCATCATTGGATTTGGATTCCTTCAAAAAGAAGTGAGCATTAAAAAAATGAGAATTAAAGCAAATATTTGGCAATCATGGGAAACTATTGGAAAATGTTGTCTTCAAAATGATGCATTTCAAGTACAAATCAAATTGTTTTTATTTTATGACATTTTAAGATTGCAAAGTCATGATTGAAACAGTTCTTTGTCACCTATTTATGGGATTATTTGTTTTTGTTTGATGGACTTTACAAAAAGATAAAGCAGGTTCAACGGTTTATTGCTATGGCAACGGTTCTAAATTTGCATCACTTTAAAGCGATGGATGTTCACACACAGATCTGCTGTAACAGTAAACTCACACGGAGCATTCTCCAAACATTTTTGTGTTTCATTTTCAATATCATCCTCATTACCTCCGGGACATGCTTCATCTGTTTGGCTCATGTTTTCACCCCACGTCTAACAGCTATTTCAGTCCCTCCCACACGTTTTCCGACACAATCCCTCTGCCCATCCTGCCAATCCCGGCGAGTCTGACTTTAGCGCGGGCCGTCCACCTCACCGCCCCCACGGCATCCTTAGAGTCCGACAGATTGGCGTAGCGCGAGTTGTCCTCCTCCAGACCTCGCCCCGCCCAGGAGTCCAAATCCAGGTCCACGGACTCGAGGGAGGGCACCACGCCATCCCCTCTTTGGTTCCCGTCGTCCGCAGCTTTGTCCGCTTCGCTGGGGCTCTCCATTTGAGGCGGCTCCCACCCTTCGATCTTCTCCAGTTTTTTGGCCGGTGAGATTTGCCGCATGGTCGTGGTCACGCTATCCCAAAAGCAGAGCCCCTTTTCTGGCTTCCGGTCCTTTTCTTTCTCTTCGTCTTTGATTTTCTTGTGGGGCCTTTAAAGAAAAAAAATAGGAGACATTATTGGGACTATACAGAGTTTAAAAATGTAAATGTATTTTCATCCCACTACATGCTCCAGTCATGTCCTAATGTGTAGAATGAGCCCAGACCTGTTCACCACAACTGCCTCGAAAATCCTGCACTGTCACTCAAAAAGGTGTTAATTCGGTCCGAAGTGCCATCATGCACGAGCTTAATATAGAAGCTGCAGTTACGCATAAGACCTGAGGTGGCAGTAGTGAGTATAAAATGACGAACTTGCATCTAGACCCTTTAAAGTCATACCATTTCAGGCAATAAATACAATCAAGTACAAACAGCTGCTTATCTGGCTAAAACAAAACCTGATTCATAATTTTGCTGAGGCGGGACATGATGCTTTGACTAGGCCTGCAGATAGCCAATCACTGGGTTAGGTTGCCATTTTAGATTATCTTCAAAATGCTTTGCTTCCGCGATAACCCACTGCAAACATACGTAGCACTGTTTGTGTCTCGCTGAGCATTAGGAGCATGTTTGGTATGGTCGGCATGTTTGTTTACGTAATGAGTCATACAGCATCCAACCTGGAATGATCTGCAGCGTGCCTTTAAAGCACAAATTTCATCAGCGTTATCTTTTATACTTAGTTCAAGACATGTTTGCGATGTGGCGAGTGGAATGTTCCTATACGCCATAACATCCATAGGAATTCCCTTTGTTTGAGCGACACGGCTGGTGATTCATTGAAGTTTTCCTTACAGTACATGCGGCCCACTTCCTAACGCGGCCCACATCTGAAACGGCTCCCAGCCAAGCCAAGGGCCGTTTTGTACAAATAAACAAGTGCAAGTGTTACACAAGACACCGTTATTCTTAATCAAGATGGAAATGCTTTTACAGCGGCTCACTTGACCATTAAAGCGCTCTGGTGGGGAACACTCGGAGTTAATGTAAACCCGGATTTGGGACATTTATAGCAGAGGAGCTGGACAATACAGGCCTTCACACGTTCACTTAAGAGGACAATGTATGACCACCGGCTGGCTGTTGGCCTGAAACACTACTGTCAGACTGTTTTTGATGTGGTTCCAGCAGTCAGTATTGATGAATATTGAATAATTATAGGTACTTTTTGGAACATGATAAGCACTGCTGCTCTGTTCAAGTCGTGATTTATATACATTTCAGTCATAAGAGGACGAGTTGTGGAGTAGTGTATGAGTAAAAAGGGCACGATTAACTTTATTTATACACAAATAATTGTTCAGCTAAAAACACGCATGGATCTGTAGTTTAACCCCCACCTGATCTGAGCACATTTTCTCCAGTTTGGCTTTACCCAAATCTAAAGCTTCTTGAAAAAAGTTTCAAAAAAGTGATGAAAACGCCGCAAATAAGCATCAAATAAAACCGATGAAAGTGTGACAAAAAAGTGATGAAAACTCAACAAAAATATGACAAAAATTTAACAAAAAAGTGACAAAAAAATTTTTTTTAAAGTGACAAAACTCAACAAAAAAGTGACAAAAACTCAACAAAAAAAGTGTCAAAAAAAAAAAAAAAAGTGACAAAAACTCAACAAAAATATGACAAAAATTCAACAAAAAAGTGACAAAAACTTTTTTTTTTTAAAGTGACAAAAACTCAACAAAAAAGTGACAAAAACTCAACAAAAAAGTGACAAAAACTCAACAAAAATGTGACAAAAACTCAACAAAAATATGACAAAAATTCAACAAAAAAGTGACAAAAACTCAACAAAAAATGTGTCAAAAACTTAAAAAAAAGTGACAAAAACTCAACAAAAATATGACAAAAATTCAACAAAAAAGTGACAAAAACCTTTTTTTTTAAAGTGACAAAAACTCAACAAAAAAGTGACAAAAACGCAACAAAAATGTGACAAAAACTCAACAAAAATATGACAAAAATTCAACAAAAAAGTGACAAAACTCAACAAAAAATGTGTCAAAAACAAAAAAAAAGTGACAAAAACTCAACAAAAAAGTGACAACATGGCAACAGCACAAGGAAAAAGATCCATTTAGATCAGTTTTGTAGGTCTTAGCTTTCAAATGAGGCGTTACCCTGGCCTATAAGGTAACGCCTCATTTAAGCTCCAGTCCATAAGCTTTAAGATTTGGGTAAAGCCAAACTGGAGAAAATGCACTTGGTTAAGGTGGAGGTTAAGAGGTTAAGAGCTTTATAGTTGACAAACTTCCTAATGCACTATGTGGACCATAAAGATCACTTTCAGGGCTGGTAGGTTGCGCAAGTCTGATTAACTACAATCACAGACCCCAAGGTACAGTGTAACTTGTTTTGTATGCACGAGTCAGAGCTGGCTTTGAACCATGGACCTTCCCACCACTGTGGAGCCGCTGTCACTGAGATTTCTCTCTAATATGGCCTTACCCTCTGCGGTCCGCCAGCTTCTCCCCCGTCAGCAACAAGTGCTCATCGTCTTTGGAGGAAAACATCTTCCTGTCCTTTCGCTCCTTTTTGGACATGATCTTCTTCACTTTGGCCTCCTGACAAGATACATACAGGATATTAATAGCCTCATCTTGTGCCTGTAAAACAATAAAGATGGGTGATTTACAGAGGTTGATTTTTCTGCAATAAATATATTTTTGCTGGAACATTCTTTCAAGATTCCAAGCTCATTAATCAACTCAGTTTATATCAACTTCATTTTTTTTGCTCCTCATAAGGTTGAATACATTCCAGTGTTACTCCCTTGTCCCCCGAGCTCTCCTCCCCATACCAACTCTGACGCAGACACGCACGCTGGCCTCTCTAGACTATTACGGAACATTTTGGCTTGATTTCTCTGCCGGCATGGGAAGTGAATAGTCAAGGTCACAGCGTTTATGCAGCGTACGCCCGTGCCTGCCTGAACCAACCTCTTATCAAAACATTCTCAGTATTCATCATAACACAACTTGATAGATTGTGTGACCCTTCGGAAAACCGTTCCCTTCTTCTATTTTTTACCTAAAGCCGAAAGTCACGCTTAAATCTGTCTAGCTTTGGTGTTAGGGATGAAAGGATGCAGGCAGGATAAGGCCTACTTAATACCTACATAAAATGAAAGCGCAATTATTATTTTTTTGGTCTATGGCTATCTATAAAAATGAATGAACTCACAAAATGCATTACCCCTTGTTACCCGCAGTTACCATGTAATGAATGTGCTGCAAAGTAAAACGTGACCAATGAAACCGTTATTCTAGAGGTATGCACTGCAGCCTTGAGTAATTTGGTAATATCTTGCTAGAAACGCTGTGTAACAAAGGTTTACTTTACTGCCATAAATCAGTAGCCCCCTTTCCTCCTGAGTGCTGTAAGAGTAGAGTGTGGATCAGATTTTCTGCCGATAGGAGAGCCGAAATTCCAGCTCCGTATGTTCACGCATCGCCAACAGAGGCCTATCTATTTACCATTTTCAACAGTGTTAGCCTCAAGGTACAAAACTTAACAGAGAAACTGGTGAAGCAAGAAACACTGCAAATGTGTCAATAAACTTGTGCAGATTGACCTACTTTAAGGGCAAACTCTTCACAGCTAATTGTTTTACGTTTTACTGTCATGAACTACAGAAACAGTATCATTTGCATACTATAAAAACATAACATTTAAATTACTTCATGCTATCTTTTTCCAAAAGGATTAATTGTGGTAATTTGGCAAGGTCAGCCACACTTCATGGAGTTATAATACAATAAATAACAGGAAAAGATTCTGATTCCTGTTTTATTGTCATTCTGATGTTGTTACTCATGATACAGATGCCTTTACAACTTGCCTTAATAATTTTACAAGAGGGGACTAGATTGGATTTTAAGTCAATTCCATTTTTAAGCTAGCATAAAGTAGACTATGTAAGGCATTATGTATTCACCTTTGTATAATTCATTGTTTTACAAACAGTGGTCCTGCAAAGGTGGTGCTTCGTGGCATCTGCAATGCTCAACAAAGGCGCATTATGGAACTTTTTATGTGGGAAAAAAAACCTTGATGTTAAAGGAATAGGCCAACGTTTTACATATTGAGATATGTTCTTCCTCTTCCTGAGCTTATGCGAGTTGATGTATAACTGTCTGGTCTTTGTGCGTGCGCTCAGTCACACAAATGGTGTTAGCATTTAGTCGCTCCCAGCAAAGGTAAAGCTCCAAACTGGGGTGAGTTAGAAGCTGCTAAGCTGTTCCACGTTTTCCTTATTTAAATACAGTTACGTGAGCCTTTACATAACCCAAGTCTAGTTACACAAAATTAAACATGTCAATTTTCTAAGCGGGGGCACTATATTGTGAGGCGTAATAACACGTGGAGTACAACGACATCCGCGCTGTAATATCGTCAAAGTACTCCAGGTGTTATTACTTGGTAGCTTCTAACTCACCCCAGTTTGGATCTATACCTTTGCTGGGAGAGGAAAAATGCAAACAACATTTGCGTGACTGAGCGCACGCACTTTGGATCCAGGAGGAACAATGCGGTTTTCGTCCTGGTCGTGGCACACTGGACCAGCTCTATACCCTTCATCGGGTGCTCGAAGGTTCGTGGGAGTTCGCTCAACCAGTCCACATGTGTTTTGTGGATCTGGAGAAAGTGTTCGACCGTGTCCCTCGTGGTGCCCTGTGGGGGGTACTCCGGGAGTATGGGGTCCGGGGCCCTCTGCTAAAGGCTGTCCGTTCCCTGTATGACCGCAGCAGGAGCTTGGTTCGCATTGCCGGCAATAAGTCAGACCTGTTCCCGGTGCGTGTTGGTCTCCGCCAGGGCTGCCCTTTGTCACCGGTTCTGTTCATTACTTTTATGGACAGAATTTCTAGGCGCAGTCAGGGGCCGGAGGATGTCCGGTTTGGGAGCCTCAGGATCTCATCTCTGCTGTTTGCAGATGATGTTGTTCTGATGGCTTCAACGAACCAGGACCTTCAGCACGCTCTGGGGCGGTTTGCAGCCGAGTGTGTAGCGGCCGGGATGAGGATCAGCACCTCCAAATCTGAGGCCATGGTTCTCCACCGGAAAAAGGTGGCTTCCCCTCTTCGGGTCGGTGGGGAGTCCTTGTCTGAAGTATCTCGGGGTCTTGTTCACGAGTGAGGGGCGGATGGAGCGTGAGATCGACAGACGGATCGGTGCGGCGTCAGCAGTGATGCGGTCGCTGTATCGGTCTGTCGTGGTGAAGAGGGAGCTGAGTCGGGGGCAAAGCTCTCGATTTACCGATCGATCTACGTTCCCACTCTCACCTATGGTCATGAGATTTGGGTAATGACCGAAAGGACAAGATCGCGACTGCAAGCGGCGAAATGAGTTTCCTTCGCAGGGTGGCTGGGCGCACCCTTCGAGCTCAGCTACCCGGGTGGAGCTCGGTGTAGAGTCGCTGCTCCTTCACGTCGAAAGGAGCCAGCTGAGGTGGCTATAGGGCATCTGTTCCGGATGCCTCCTGGTCGCCTCCCGCGGGAGGTGTTTCAGGCATGTCCTAATGGGAGGAAGCCTCGTGGAAGACCCAGGACACGCTGGTGGGACTATGTCTCCGAGCTGGCCTGGTGTCGCCTCGGGGTCCCCCCAGAACAGCTAGGGGAGGTGTGCGTGGATCGAGAAGTTTCTCTGCTGAGACTGCTGTATGGATGGAGCGCACACACAAAGACCAGACAGGTACACATCAACTCGTATAAGCTAAGGTAAGAACATATCTCAATATGTATAAACGGTGACCTATTCCTTTAATGCGACCTTTCAGTGACCCCATGTTTGCATAAGTGGCGCCTATAATGCTTCCAAAAAGTGTTTAAAAATTGAATGTTTTCATTAGTGCCATTACTGCACTGATTGCCTGCCCTCCACTCCATCCCTTTATACTAATGCGGACATAAAAGGCAAATAACAGCCCAGTAGCCGAAGTGTCAGAGGGCTCTATTCTGAGCTGTTTTCGTGCGCGCTAATTGTTCTGTGTGAAGTGTTCAGCTCCAAGAAAGAATGTGGTGTTTCCTTCCCGTCTGTGTCCGAGCAGCCTTATCCTCGCAAACAGGACAGCTCCCGAAATATGCCATGTGAACTGCAGCACCTATGAGCATCTATATTTACAGTGGCCACACAATGCACCAGCGTGTGAGGTATCGGGTTCAAGAGGACAACTTTTTACTCAGAATATGCAATCAGAGAGAAGTATTCAACAATATATAGTTTATGCATAGACCGATTCCAGCTACTCATGTTCCTTTGTGGACTGACAAACCATTCCTGCCATGAAATCCACTACCACTACTATAATGATACAAAATTACTACTCATCACAGTCAGATAAATCAATACATGAACACGGCTGACGCTTCAAGATTAACCAAATCTTTTGTCCAGGGCCAAAAGTTACTGTTCTATCCTTTTAATCGATTCGAAAATTAGCTGTGTACTGTAAGTTTCGTTGACAGTTACAAGAATCAGTACAAGCTGGTCCACGACAACAAACAAGATAGTTTAAGAGAGATAAGGAGGAATGTTTATAGATACACAGTGCAGCTTCAGCAATAGCCTGTTTTACATCACTTTGAATGGTCTAACAATAAACTACGGCTTGGAGTGTGTGTTTTGGCAGCTGAGGTCTGAGAGAGGAGATACAGGTGACATAAGACAGAGTTGGCACCTTTTTTCCTTGACTAAAGCCCTGACGTGTGCATTGTTGTGTGTATGGAGAGATAAGAGCGTCTTAAGTTATCTCAAAACTGCCAAATGCCAAACTGTGTAAAGTGCTCATTGTTGGGGCTGCTCGATAATAGGAAACAACAATAAACACGTTGAATATCAATATTTGACAATACATTATAGGACTTATCCTTTTTTTGATCCTGGCATATAGGAAAATACGCTGAACATGCAACAGAATCCAACAGAAAGTTTACAGTTTAGTTAATGCTAACATTAACATTTAACACTAACATGGTAACATATGTGTTAGGACTGAATCTCATTTCTCCTTTGAATTTATATGGGTAATAATTGGACTGTGATTAGGATTTCGGTCTTTCAAGGAAAACATATGTAAACTTTGTGTTACAAGGTACAGCTTCTGTGTTCATGACATATATCACTAAAAGTCATATTCAATTGTTTTTGATATGAACAAAAATAAATATGATCAATCAATATGAGGAAAATGATTGTGGTACATTTGTGGACATATTAGCCAGCCCTAGAATAGGCACATGTGGTGATTTCATGAGTTTAAATTTCAAATATTGTATAATAACAACAATGTTACAGTGTAATAATAATGCCTTGCATTGCGCTTTTCAAGCATGTATTACCAAGTCTCTCACACTGAGGTCATTACTCATTCACTCCATACTCGGTGGTGGCAAGCTACTAATGTAGCCACAGCTGCACTGGGGTGGACTGACGGAAGCGAGGCAACCAGTCTGTGCCATCTCTGACCACCGCCAAACCGCTTCATCCTGTCCTATTGCACATATTTTTAGTAGTAGGGGAAACCGGAGTACCCAGAGGAAACCGGAGTACCCGGATGAAACCTACGCCGACATGGGGAGAACACGCAAACTCCACAGAGAAAAGCCCCGGCCGGCCGACAATTGAACCCGGATTTTCTAGCTGTGAAGCACGGGCACTAACCGCTGTGCTACCGTGCCACCAGTGCATCTCTTACTCCTTCTGTCTGTCTCTGGTGTTTACCTTTGACACCACGGTAACGGCTTCCTCCTCCTCTTCCGCTCCTTCTATGTCTTTGTCCTGAAACACACACAGGGACAGGCTGAGTCCAAACACAAGCCCCCGACACACTTCACAACCAAAACTTGAGGTGTTTACGGAGTGTGCAGAGCTTCCTTGTGAAGACGGGCACCCTTTTAAGAGCTACACTTTAAACAGAGAGTATTGAGGGAGGATGAAGGATGAGGTGAGGAAGACAAAGCAGATCCAAACAAAACACACAACAAAGCCGTGGCCTATATTCTTAACTATTCATATCTAATACAAGAGCTATTTTAGTCCTACTGTTCTCTCAAGGGCCAAAATAAACGCATTAATGGCTTTATTAGTCTATTGTTCAACATGCCCATATTTGAGTCACCTCTCCTTTAGGAACGTTTGCTAATGTGCACTGATTCCTGCTTGAGAGAGACCAGGATGTAAAGCCAATGTTAAGGGCAAAAAAGCTACAAATCATATCAGTTGACTGTGGGGTCACCACGTACTGATAACTACAACATCTGACACATAATGGCACCAGAAAACTTTTGTGCAAATGCTAACTTGAGCATTTTAACTAATGGTTTATTATTATACTAACTGAAAAAATAAAGGAATATGATTCACAATCCTGACCTCTATTTTGATGTTTGGTAATATCAATATCAATCATATACGTTTATTTATTCAAAACGTTTTGAAGAAATAGCCAAAAGTTTGTACCAAGGCACAATTTTTGGGAGGTAAAAACTATTTTTCTTCTCCTGACAAGTAAAGCAATAGCAATTAGATTTGCGATTAAGATACAGAACTCCACATTCAAAGAGCTCAAAACAACACCAATTAAGCCACCTTAGTAAGTCTACTTAATCTTATCGCCTTTTAGGACCTAAGCAGTTGTCTTGAACACAGTCCAGGAGCCTTAAGAAGCATTTAATCATAAGAAGAGGCCAGAGTCTGAGATTACTGACTCCCAGCCAAGATTCCTTTAAACGATCAAAGCTCTCAAGACGTCTTCTAGCACTGAACAACTTAAATGGAGAGAGAAACGCTGGTCGGACTTGCCTGAGCAAACTCTTGTGGCTTTGTGCCACCTTCACTGATCAAAGACTGATTGCTCACAAGAAGTTTTAAAGCTACAGAGACAGAAGAGGACAGGGAGACGAGGAGAGAGTAGGGTTACACCAAAACAACTAGTCTGCTTTCGTAGCTCTGGGGGGCTTTTTTTTTTCTTCAATATGAATGTGTGTCAAAAGTGTCTCAACAAAAGAGGCAAGCACAATAAGGACACAGGATACGGCGTGGCATTGTGTATCTACATGGGAAATGTTACTTTTTTACTTTTAATATCTTGGATAGAGATTTTAATTAACAGTTTAGATCTTTTATTTTTATAGCTGGACCTTTGGAAATAGTACAGCATCAATGCAGTAATTGTTCAGGTATGGTCCTAATTCAACGATCATAGTCAACAATGATCTCAATAGCTTATTTGTTTATTTCCCCAAAAATCGTGGAAGCCAAAATAGTAGTGCATCTAAATACATTATATGGTATTTACAAAAGAATCTTCATGGTACAAAACGTCTTATTGTTATTGCAATATTCGACCCAGTTATTGCATAATATGTTTTTGTACTGGGTCGAGCCACCTGATTCGTATACATAATCCCAGTCCACTGCAAGGGTCTTACAGTCTTGTTATTAGGTCTGCCTCAATAAGCCATAGACGCATAGACACACGCGGAGGCAGACTGTCAAAGTTTAATAAAGAATGGAAAACAGGTTACAGCTCAAAGCCCGTAAGTGCCCCAGAGCACACTGCGGGGAGCATGGTTATTGACTTCAGACCTGCTATATTATCTTCCCTCAGCACTTTTACCCCACTTAGCTTCTTAACTGCCTTTGTCTATGCCTGGAAAGATACGCAAACCCAACTAAAATGACATGCAGTGAAAAAATATTACCTGTTTTGTTTTTCTAGTAGTAGAATGAAATGTGTCTTAGTTCCTTGTATTTTGTACAAAAAGGAAAAAAAACAAAACACTGTGAAATCATGAAGCTGTGACAATAGCGCTACACTTTCTTTGTAAACCAAAAAAACAGGTACAGGGCCTTTAAGCATATTACGTATTTGGAAGTAAAAATAACAATGAGCGATTATAAGTATTTCAGAACAAGCTGTTTCAAGTATTGCTTCAATGTAGTAGTAATAGCAGGAGCAGTAGGGGTTGTAAGGATGTAGCAGTGAACGAAAAACTTCACAGGCATTTCTTTTCCACCACTAAAACGTCCTTGAAGCCGTTTTTCTAATATCTGCAGTTTGATTAAGTTATCTTTCGCGCAATCCATTCTGTGAGGGTCAAAAGTTAACGAAAACGGCAGAGAAAACCTCAAGGTAAACGCGGATGATTTCAACATCACTCAAACAGCAGATGCCATATCTCTCTGCCAGGCTCTTGCATCACTCTCGACTTTGCCGTCACATTATTGACCCAAAGGGTGACCCCGAGTTCAGAGGCGTCGCCAGTGGTTTACACAGGGAAGACCAAACAGCTTACTTTCCCAGGATTTTTTTTTATAAGTCGGCCAGAATCTCAATCCTGTCCTGGTGCCCACTGCTAAGGCATCCAAAAGGGAGCTTAGGAGGAGCTGCTTGGAGGTAAAGGCCACATGTGACGTTTTCCAGAAAGTACGTCCTGTAAGCTCAAACTACGTCAATGCTTCTGGCAAATGGGGAGTTGTTTACTAACGTGAGACCTGAGGAGTAAAGTTTATCTTTAGGTGGTCAAGGTGCGCATGTTCAGGGCCTCATAATTAGAACAAATTGTGATATTATTCGAAAACTGTAATAACAATATCATTACTATGTTGCTAATTTGGGCTTCTTTCATCAAATCGTGTCAAAACAAATCTTAAAGGTGCATTATGTAACTTTATATGTGGGGGAAACAAAAAGTAGATAACATCTTCTCCATTCAGCTGGGCTTGGGACTGGCACACAGACTCAAACATGTTCTACTTCTCATTTAAAAACACTTTTCCACTGGGATTCCCTATGGAGTGGCTAGACTGTATAAACACTTGCATCCTTGACACCCTGAGAAGACACAGCTGCTTGTAAAGAGACCCCCCACTGATCTGCTCTCCACTTTTAAACTGATAGGAAGACAGGAAAGATAAAGTCACGTGGGCCTATTACTTCACCCATTTTTCTTCTCGTGTCTTACAACCAGTTACACTACTAAACATTGCAATATAGCCTGGTGTTTTTCTTTGGATCTGTCATGCATTGGAGGCGCGCTCACCCCATCAGCTGACTTGACATCTTGAGTTAGTCTTCCTTCCCTCCCCCAACACCAAGAAAAGTTAACAAAAGCTGCTCATAAATGACACTCTTTGAAGATCACTAAGTCTGGCCAAGGATGGATTTATCTCAGTATAGGGCAAAAAGTTCGCAGCGACAAGACTACGCGTCCAGACAGTAGTAGAATGGAAATGCCTGTAGATCAAGTGTAATGCTGACGGAAGGATGGATGGATACAGGAGAAATACACTAAAACAGAAGAGCAGATTATTTTTTGAAGACTCATCGTTACCTTGTAGGAGTGATGATAGTGCCAGGACATGTCGTCTTCCTCCGAGGCATAATCCACCAGCACTTTGCTCTTGTTCTTCTTAAACATATTCCTTCAATGGCAGTCCCAAAGCCCCGTTTTCTTCCAGCAAGTGGTGACAAAAGCAAATCTCCAAGTTTTCCTCCTGTGGGTTTTTGCAGGGGGCTCACAAAGGACGCGAAACCACAGCGGCACGGAGCGTATTCATTCACGCACGCTGCTAGTTTGTTGCCAAGCGCTTTTCGCGTGCGTTTGGCGAAGACGTGGGCGAGACAGACCACCTAAAACAGAAGCCACGCCCATGAGGACGCGCTCTGCCCCGCCCACTTTCCTCTGGTGTCCCTAGTTACCGTGGCAGGAGGAGGACACGGTCACCGGGTGATGCCAATATGTGCACATTCATCCTTGTAGAGCAGAGCCGCCATAACTGGGGAGGCAAATCAGCACAGAGCCCCACGCAGAAGGGGCCCCAGTGTGAGGCTGCCTTCGCCTATAGGGCAGGGGTAGGCAGCTAATCTTTAAAGGTCCTATATCATGCAAAATCGACTTTTTAGAGCTTTTAGCCATGTTGTTATGCTATTTCCTTATCAAAAACACCGCCTGAGTGGTTTGTGGCTTCATTCACGCAGCTCTCCACAATCCTCCTGAATCCTGCTCTCTGAGCAGTGTTCAGTTGTGTCGTCACAGCGGAACGGAAGTGCTCGACGTCTGTAATGTAATGTCTTAATTCTATGCTTACGGACGGATTTTAATTTGTAAAACAGCGTTTTCATTATTTCTGTCGTAAGAGAGAAACAAAGAGAAAAAAAAAAAGGATGTGCCCGAGGTGCTTCCAGGTCAGCTGAGGCCAAAACAAACACATCCCCTGAGCGTCTGAACAGACGTCATGTTTGCGCTGCAGCTGAAGATGGAGCTCGTTATAACTGGACACACCTGTTCTTTATTCTTAACTAACGATAATGTCACGGACGGAGAAAAAGAAGCGCATTTGGCTACGAAGACGGGAGTTTATTCAACCTTTTTCAAGAAGTTATTTTTTTCTCCGGGATTCGGCGACTATCACCAAAATATTGTTTTTCTGTGACTGTCTCTGATGGATGTTTGGTGAACCTTCGCCTGAATCAAAGTGGATTAACTTTTATAACCAACGCAAGTCCCATAATGTAAACAGCGATGGACCAGAGCGGTGAGTCAGTCCAAACGCGGGTTAGCATATTAGCATGTATGTTAGCCATTTATGTTGCAGATGTCAACTCCTTATAACTGCATTGTGAAGTATCTTCACTTATTGCTGTTTATTTATATTACGGTAAAGTATGTGCGGAGAGAGGGGGCGGAGTTAACTGAATCGAAGCGTTTTGTCTTCCGGGTTCGAAAAATACCTCCAGAAAACACTTATATTTATCACAAAAATGAGTGCTCAATAGCTGTAGAGGTACAATCATTCATATAAATGCCTATACTTAACTTTGGAATGGCTAAAATAGCATGATATAGCTCCTTTAAAGCGTCTGTGTGGCTCTTTTGAGCTTTGATTAACACAAAGTTAACCCATAAAGTGTATTTATTAGTGCTGAGCTTCTATAGGCTACATCTCAGCTGGAATGTGCAGTGACACATGATTTGTTGAAATTTTCATACGATCAGTTTTTAAAATGTGAGCTTTATTGTAAAAATAAAAATACTGTTGTAACTTTTTGATTAGAAGCAGGTCAAAGGGACTCCTTTTATGTGGAAGCTTGCAGACCCCTGGCCTAGGGGTTTGAAAATGTAATTATAAGTAATGTTCCCTAACAATTTTATTTATTATACAGCATCAAATCTGGGCTTTTGTTAGTGCTTATGTGAGCAGTTGGTCCTTGTGGGATTTGAACACATTTTTGTTTGTGTGGAACCCCAAAGTTCCCTCTTACCTTGAGCCCTAAAAAATGCTAAAAAAAAACCACACAAAAAAACAGCAGTGCTATTCAATATACACTTATCAATATCAATATACACTTGCAAAATTATGCACGGGTGTACGGGACAATGTACGGGTGATTTACAGCACTAAAGTCCACAAATCGCGCCCCCCTCTGAGGTCATTGACGCCAATGGGAAACAAGTGGCACATTATTCTACATGCTGACCTACAGAGGCACAGTTTAGCCCCGATTAGAACCACTCACCTGATGCAAAGAGCCTTAAATTCATGCCTAACTCTCCATGTAATACGGCACAGTAAGTCGGAGGTGAAGGTGAATTGTAACAGAAAATAGTCATGTGTTTTCATGGATGATTATTACATTATAACTCCAACCTTCTTCACCCCCAATGACATTTGTGTATCTAACTTTGAGTTCACTCCGGTGCACCTTTCTCAAGTCCCTCAATGTCCAACTACATTGCCCAACAGTCTCACCTTTTCTTTCATGTGAAGTGGTCATCCTTATATTCTTGAGTTCATTCTCTATTCAGTGTCGTGATGCCAATAAGGAATATCTACATTTAATCTCTAACCTGGAACGACATTTGTCAAAGCCCAAGTACCATTATCATAACCTGGTCCATGAAGTAACACCAAAGCAAGAATATTTCTCTGTCAGGATGTGTCCACCACGCTTCAATAGGTCTGTTGGTGATCTTTTGCCCCAGAGGTCATCAGTGTGGGTCACATGTCCAAATCTGGACACGCATGCTTATCTCCCAAATGGTTATTTACGGTGTATCTACCGTCGTCTCCTGATGAATGAACTGTTTGTGACTTCAGTTCAGACATATTTCAATGCATTTTTTACATAGTTTAACTTGGTCATATGATTTGGCCAATTATCTTTTGCTGAGTCATATGTGAGACATAATTTTGTATTGTCTAGCAGGTCACGCTGTATTTCACTGTTCATGTCAGTGTACTGCATGGCACAATAGGTTGGGGTGAAGTAGGAACCTTAGTGGGAGGGGGTTCTAAAGTACTATTCTATTCCTGCCTATTATTGTGGCACCACTCACACAGTACAGACATATATGAAGTCTTTATGCTTATCATGCCAGGGGACTGTATTTCAATCACTACTTTAGAAATCTTAGTTGTACTCAGCAGAAGCATCATTTTGTGGTTGTCACTTGTCACCTGCTTAGAGACGGCGAGACAGCTCCACAAGGACGGGGTCAAGTAGGCACCGAGGACGCCAACCCAATTGGGATTATCCTGCGTCTCAGCCATGCGTCTCTTTTACAAGACATGCAACTTCCAACTAAAACCTAGACCAGTTTATTGAAATCATATTTATTTGCAACTTCGAAGGACGCGCTGAAAGGTGGAGGAAGATGTCTGCTTCAAATGTCGGAGAACAATGAGACAGTTTGGACACCTAACACTGCGTCATGTTACTGAGAAGAGGGCTGGTCTTGTGGAGATTAACAATGACTCAACAAGTTTGTGCTAAGATTGGCGGGTCACAGGGTTCTTCAGTCATGGGACGACATCAAACAAACTCGTCCAAGTGCAGATTAAAGCATTACTTGCTGCACTCACTGTACATTCACAACCTTAAGACATCCTCCCAAGAAGATGTAAAGAACTATTATTTCCGATCAAATGGTTTCTTCTTTTCCCCCCCACGCATGATTGTCAATAATGAGAAACCTCCTGGTAAATCCTTCAGCAGAACAGTGGAAAGAAAATGTAAGATAATAGACTGCGTTCAAACATTTGCAAATTGCAACTAGACAGTCTCGGGCAGTGTTGAACATTTTTGTTAAAGAAGTTGGAAAAATGTGCAGCAGAGTTTAAAGTAATTGTGGTTTGCATATTTGTTAAAAGAAAAAAAAGAAAAGCACTGAACTAACTGAACTTGGGGGTGATGCTGAGGACACTGTCACAAGTTTGCATTCATATTATGTTTATTTCCAAACTGGTTTTAGCCATAGACTCTGTGGCACTATCTGATTGAATACTTCAATTTAATCTCATAATTTGAATGTAATAACTGATTAATCACAATAAATATATTCATTTGTTTCAGCCCTATAATATATAACAATATTCATACAGGGACATGAAATGTGTAATGTTGAACACATTCCCTTTATGCCACCTCAGGATTATGTTTGTATAAATTTGACTTCTCAAAATACCGCATACATTTGTCCTCTAGTCGGGACACTACTAGTTCTTGTGTAGCTCAGCATAAGTGCTGCTGCCTAAGTGTGCATGACAACACATTCACACAGAAGGCAATAAAAAACCACTAATGATCCACGGTCCACAAGATGAGTTTTAATGAGCTGAAGGCTGAGCGCACAAAGGACCAGGCTAAGCTCTTCCGCTGGTTAACCAGAGACACTTAGGAGCAGGAATATGCAGTGACGATGCAGATCCACAAATACGACAGGCTAAGTCGGGAAGAGTGCTGCGTCACATCAGCCTGAGCCAGTTTTATGGAATTTGGGTCATTTATTGGGCTGAAATCGTACTTTTACGGCAAATACTTGTACTGGTCCTGCAACTCTAACGTGAATACAAGGAATAAGCCAAAGTACATTGTCCAAACCCCAATACAATGGATTGCAATTGAAAGAATATCCACCCTTTAAAATATCATCCAAATGACTCCACCAATTGTTCAAAAATGTAGATCTTTCAGTTGCAAAAAATGTTATTTAAATGCCTGTCCTTGCCAAAGAGGGAATCTCAAAAAATAGATGGAAACTTGCGTCCTGAGGCCTCATAGAGACACTTGATAGTGTAACATTAGTGCTCATGTGTAGGATGGGGGTGAGTGGCAGGACAGAGCCGGTGGATATGTCCTTCACTCCCTCTCATCCCTCTCTCCTCCAGGAAAGACTTACAATTCTTTGTTTTGTGGCGAAACATAAGCCTGCTGAGGTACAAGCCACTGAAACTGACAAACAATGGCCGTCTGTGTGTGAACTTGGACCAGGTTAGAGAGTGCATCAAGCTGTGTGCTCAATTTCCCCTCGTAACGGCTAAAGCAGGTTCACAATGGTTACCTGCACACTTAAGCTGAATACGTTTTTTCTCAGATGTACTTTCACATTTAAATCATGTGATGGGGCTCTCTGCTTTGTTCACTTTAGGCTGAGGACACCAGGGGTTTTACATTTGGTTTAAATAACTTGACAGCAATGTGCTCAAGCTGGTTTTTCCTCAGTTCCTTTCAATGGATATGTTTATTTGGACATGTTTTCGAGTGGTCTAAGGGTTCGTGCTGTGTCATAACTGTAACTCGCAGACTGGACGTGACAGGGGGAGATTTGCACCTAAAGCTGCTTACACATCAAACTGGGGCAGAACTTAGCCCTGTCCAGAAGTTTCTGTGCAGCAAACTGGAAACTTTGTGGTGATTGGCAAAAGAGAGTAAATTGTAAAACTGTAATGTATAGTAATAGAAGTACAGTTGTTCATGGAGTTGGTAAAATTGTAACAGAAGCCACCTGAAACAGGGACAGGTAAGTGAGGTGAGTGGAAGGAATCAATCATGAAAATAAAAAAGCTGTTGTTGTTTTTTTAAACACATTTTCCCCACAAATAAAGTCCATAAAAGTATATCCTGGTGGCAATGAAATCTTTGGTGACATCTAGTGCAAGGCAAAAGTACTGTCAATAATCCCAGCAAATCCAAGTGTAGTCTGCCATTTAGAAACTTTTATTGATCAGCTGTACAGCAGAATCCAAAGGTGCCTTTTCAAACAACTTACAAACGCTTTTCAAGTCATGTATAAACAAACCAAGGTGCAAACATGCAAAATATTCACAATACATACAATTGATCACCCAACAAAACAAACAACTGTACAAAGACTGAAGAATCTGCGACATGGCTAGCCTCAATGGACACACATTTTCTGTTACAGCTCAATGCTAGTTTAGTCAAAAGCTTCTGTGTCCGTGCGGGAACAAACTGTTACACATTGAGGAGCAACATTGTCCAAAGATATAAAAGGCTTTGTCACACTTGCTGGTCTCCATTTCAAAGCCGCTGACCTCTCTCCTACGTCTAAGCTGATCTAAATATGACTTGGAGCCTAACAGGATCACAGTCATCGATGCTCTTTAACTTAATTCACTTATTTTCACAGCCTCATTAATAAACAAATAGCAAGAAACTGCCAAACAAGAAGATTTCTTTGGCGCTGGTCTCTACTAATTCTTCATCTATGCACTGACTGTAAAATGTCCATCTAAAAACTACCAGCATTCATTGTCGGTGATACATTCATGAGCTGTCATGACTGAGCATTGCATAAAACACACGTGAATAATAAAACTCTAGCTCTATTAGGAGGCCTTATTAGCCAGTCATCTACATTCTTCTGTTGACAGAGCAGTGCAACAGGGCCGACTCCCAGTTGTATTCACACAGGAGGGTGGTATCCAGGGTGGCTGTCCTGGTTACGCTACCCTTTATAGTCAATACAGCCAGAAGTCACCCATTCCAGCAAACAAGAAGCTGGCGCCCTTTGTCAGTAACTACTAATCTCATTCAGCATCGAGTGATATGCACAGGGTTATATATAGAAACAGCATAATTGTGCACATCAGTAAAGTGCAAGATAGTCAAAGGTTGGGATATAAATGTGAACATACCAAATTACTTTCACTTCTAAATAGGTTTGGTTATAGATCAACAATGAGAAGTTACACTCATGTACATGGCAACTTTTTGGGGACATATATTCAATAATTATTTATAGACTGGTTGTATTTTAAGACATTTCTACAAAGAAGGCCAGTCAGAACTCAATAAGTCAAGGCCAGAATCAAAACATTATAATGTGGATCCTCTGAATTGAATATGCTTCTGACTATTAAGTTTATATATAACTATTTGTGTTCCCCAAAGAAGATAGACATTGCTACCTGATACAAATTTTGAGATTGGAGGTTTAAAAAGGTTAAAAAGTCTTTAATGATCATTCGCATCATTTTGTACTTTGGTTTTTGTTGGAGGTACATGAAATAAGCTGAGGAATGCGACTAAGACTAAGACCATCAAAATTCTACAATTAAAGTCGTCCATAGCTGCCTTTCTGTTCCACTGCATATCCACTTTACAGACGGTTTCACCTGAGGTAGTTTTTTTTAAAGTGGGGCATATCCACTGCACACAAACTTGAGCCGTAAGGCAATAACTCGACACAAGACATATCAGGAATAGGACGATGCTGAGCGTAAACCACAGAAAAGGGGGGGAGGGGGGGTGTATAAAAGGGAATAATGATGTTATTTACATGATGGTGTTATACTGTATGGGTCTTATCTAAAGAGGTGACTCGCAGGCTTGTAGTTTAGAGTGAGCTGGCGGGTGCTGTATCCGGACATGCCAACGCCCATCAGTCCCAGGAAGAGGGCAGTCCAGGGCATCACAGGACTGTCTCGCGGCTGGAGCACGGTCTGGGCTGCCTGGGTCTGTTGGAGCGCACGACAAAGGTCACAATGCTAATAATGAACAAGATCAATCCCATAGCGTTCCTTTAATTTGACTGTAAACAAACAACTATTGCTGTACATATGACGATTAAAAACTAGTTTTCAATCCTGTATTACGCCGTTTGGTGAAAAAATGTGTAAGTTGTCTATGTTCTATTGCAATTGTTGGCTGTGTTTTTATCTTCCATCTGTATCCATACTCTGTTGTGCTAAACCTAAATGCGTGAGTTGCAATTAGACTTGTCTACAGGTCAAACTTGACATGACAAAGCCTACGTATTAAGCAGAGGCAGGTCACAGGTTTCTATAACCAGCTGCAGCTCTCAGAAATACCCCAGTGGATGTGTGCAAGCGTGGATTTCGTGTGTATTCCTCAAGTGATCCTATTAGGTGGCATTTAGCCGGCCCCAGGACACCAGGGCATCTTAGACGCAAATCCATTCAAACTTAGGCCACTGTAATCCTCTATACTGAAGACGGATGGCACAACTTGTACAAATGTCTAGTACAAATATCATTAATTAATAACAATCTTAATTACTCTAGAGATGCAAATAGTGGTACATAAATTATGCAAGACAACATAATGTTAACTATGTTTAGGTTTAGGGACTGACAGCTGTAGAGGAGCCAGTGGCAATTCTCCAATACAGGTGTCCCTTGAACTCTACATCAATAATCCAGTTAACGATTAAAGTACAAAATCTGTCTAAGGCATCTTACGCACCTGGAGGTACCTGATGTATCCAGGGGTCAGGCGAGGAAGAATGCGAAAAAACATGGTCTGTGTCTCCAACTGGGACCAGAGTGTAGCCAAGAAACCCCTAGGACACTCTGCTAGGCAACGTCCTCTGTTTCTTCTGTCCCTTGATCTTCTCTTTCTGCTTTTGGGAGGTAATGAAAACAGCTCTCCCCGGTGTCCGGAGACACGCCGCCCCCTGATTCAAACAGCACACACCTGGCCTGCCGTGATGTCCTGCAGGAGCAGTCCTGTGAGTGGTATATAAAGACTTGGTGACGTTGAGTAAGCCTGTCACATGGTCTAGGATTCCTTGTTTATATGAGCATTGGTGTCACTTGGGGATTAGCTAACCCTGGACAGTGCAACGACAAAGGCTTTATATGCCTGTAAAGATGTTCTCACTAACCTCGTATAAGGGGAAGTAACCTCATTAAAGGATGACAGAGGTTGGCGTCTGTGCCATTATAGGATCAAATGGCAGAGCTTTATATTTCAAAAGCAAACATGGTAGAGCGATAAAAAGTTGTAGTTTGAATGATTGTTGTAGGCTCCAAGCTGTTCAGGAATTATCCATCATAATAGAGACGATGAAACATCATCAACAAGGCTGGGTACCAAAATATGTTTTCAATACTTTTTGTTATCCAGAACCATGAAACAGAACAAAAACTATATATAAGATAATTTAATTGATTTGAGCTTGGACAACCAGGGACTTTCTTTAGTGTGGTCTCAGGATGCATCAAACATCAAAACAAAAATATATATATTTTCAGTACCAGTGTCTGGTAGCCTATACCTTTTTAAAACATGGAAAGACTGGTTCAGCACACAAGCTAGAGGCTCATTAAACCTCAGGGCCCTCCTGAGGGGTGCCTTAGGGCCATAGGGCTGCCATAACCACATCTATGCTCGGTTCAATAAGTTAATATTTGGTGCAATTTCAGCACTTCCTGCAATGTATCTTCTTGAAAAGGGGCACTGCTTTGCTCACTGCATAAAACCAGCCTTTCTGAAGATGTGAGCCAGGCCTACAAGGCCCTATACCTGATGTTTTATTTTATTTTATAACAACCAATGAAAGAGGAAGCCACAAAATTAAGATATTAGTGGTCGTCCAAATGTATTCCTATAACTTTCCTAACAGCATATTGTAGCATCCCAATTCAGTCACTTTTCAGGGTCACTTTCCCAGAAATGCTAGAAAACTAACCTGCAAGTTCATAAAATTGTCCCAAATGCTTAGTAATTAGATACACAGTGTTTTTCCAACAAATGCCTGAGTTTACAATATATACATATATATATATATAAAAAAAGAAATCAGACATAGCGCCTTTAAGAATGTTCACATCCAGGCTGAAAACAGTTGTGTTTGGCTTTGAAAACGTAAAGTATTTTTTTCTGCACGCTTTAGGCTAATTGTAAGTATTTAATAAATACAGGGCTGCCAACTTTTCACCAAACTTTGGAGTGAGACTTTGGTCGGTCCCGAGCTGGGGGGCCTTTTTCATGGCGATAGTGTCTCGTAATTGTATTAAGCTCTAACCCAAAAACAAGTCTACGTTTTACATGACTGAGCACATCAGGAGCTGCATAATGGATCAGAGGGGGTTTGATTGGTTCTGATGGGTGGGAGGGCACTCTGAATGAGGGGGTTTGGGGGTCCTCCCCCAAGAATTTTTTTATAATTCAGATATGATTTCCTGCAATCTGGTGCATTTTAGATCATAAATAATAATTGTAGCTGGTCTATTTACTGGTGTTAAAGAATTATATTTCTGGGCCCCTTTCAAATGGGGGCCTCTCAGCAAATGCCCAGAGGCCCCTTCATCGTTACAGCCCTGCCAAAAGGTACAACGACACAATGTCTCTGTTTCTCTGCGTCAGTCATTCCAATTATTACCAACAAAAATCAAGTAGCACAAGCTTTAGAAAATATGAACATTTGATCCCTGTATTTTGCAGTATGTTAAAGCATGTTTGATGATTAAACTTTGAATATGATTATTCAATGTAATAACTAGTTTTTCTCTGCCTATCTCTCCCTCGCGCAAGAGGGGAAAAAGAAACTTAAGTAAAAGAGGTCTAGGTTCAACGTGATCTCCGCTGTATCCGTTGTTTATTATTTCATTAGGACTTTTATTTCTCAAACTCGTTGCCTATGCTGCTCACTTTGAGCTCCTCGTGGGGCAGCAGCAGCAGCGGCGGAGGTGACCGGGGCGGAGGAGGCAGTAGGTGCGGTGATGTCGCTTCGGAGGCGGCCAGGAGTGGGATGAAACCACGGAAACCACGCGCCTTTTTCTCTCCCATGGTCCGGGAGAGCTGGCGCTGGGAGCGTTCGGGCGCGCTCTCTCGCCGTTTCCCCGGAGCCGCGCTCTAAAACCCTTTCTCCGCAGGCCGCGCTCACGTCCCGCGCGTCGTGCATTGTACTGTACACTGTGCACTGTACAAAAAATGAGCTGTTCTCCGCGAACCCGTTCATATCACATCACTAGAGCCGCCGACAGACACACAAACACAGGCCAGAGGAGCCGTGGACAGGCGCACAGACAAAGTAAAGCGTCTGCAGCCGCTCACTGCAAAAAGTTAGGGATGATTTTTAGTTGAGCGTGTGATATGAGGAGTGTGGCGTGAGAGCGTGTGAAGGCGCTCAAATGCGTGTGTCTCACGGTGAAACCGTGAGAGTTGGCAGCCCTGTAAATATAGTTGTCTTTTACGGATTGATTTAATAATCCAAAACATGGATTTATTATTTATTGATTTTCAATATTATATTATATTTTTAATCTACCTGTTTGTATTTGTAAGTGTCAGTAAAGCACTTTGAACTAAGAATAGAAAAAATACAATAATTTTGCATTGCCGGTAAAAGTCCACGTCATCAATGTGCGTCAATCAACACAGAAGGACCCCGCGTAGCTTCAAAACAGAGCGCGGAGCTAACGCGAATCTCTAAATACAACGCATTTACAGCGTTTAACAATGCGAAGAAAAACGATTAAATGGGAAATATTGACATTTATGTAGAGATATCTTTGTCTGTTTTAACAAAAGAGGAGTGAAGTTCATCTGAGCTGGTAAACATAGTATGCTAACGTAGCAGGCTAAAGGCTTCTGCATAACTGCATTTGTTTTTCACAAAGAAATAATAACAAATATTGACCTATACATACTTTTGATTTACAATCTCTGTATATAAACTATCTTTGTAGATATCGACCAACGTTATTATTGGCTGGAAACGTTGTAACGTTATTATTGTACTTGCAGCTAATTTGAAAATATGGCATGAGCGCCTGTTCGTCTGTTACACTAGGACCCTAAAATATACGCGGAATATTTATTTATTATTTTGAATATAATATTTGTGATCTTGTTCTGATACACACTATATTATCTTCGGCAGGCATGAATTTATTTTAATAGCTTTTTTTCCTTTTAAATCGAATTTCTTGCTACTGAGAAATAATATTCAATCTTCCTTTAGCAGTAATGAACCGAAAGAGGAAAAATGAGGGACAGCTGTCTCCAGTGGATTCAAAGATAAGATGTGATGAAAGCAGCTCAGATCCAGATCTGTCTGCACCAGGTAACAGAAGCAGCACATTTTATTCTACTATCAATATCGTGTATTTGACGGCATTCTGTTAATTTTAGACTCCAGTCATAATGAGTCCCACAGTGACCAAGAGGACCACAGACCCAGTTTCTCGATGCCTTCTATATCATTTAGCTCTACAGAGGGTGACACTCCAAATGAGACCTCAAACTTCTCTTTGTATAACAGCGTCTCACAAAAACTTATGGTACACCTCAGTACACTGTCTAATATATCCCTGCCTTTATAATGCCATTAAACAAATTTCATTTGCACATTGACAGGCCAAGATGGGCTTCCGTGAAGGTGAAGGTCTGGGAAAGTTTGGCCAGGGTCGCAAAGAGATTGTAGAGGCATCGACACAGAGAGGAAGAAGAGGTCTTGGTTTGACACTGCAAGGCTTTCAGGGGGAACTTAATATAGACTGGCGCGATGAACCTGAGGTAACAGCGTTTTGGCTGTGTCATAATTCAGTAAATGTTCATAATTAAAAGAAATAAAATGTTATTTTTGTATCCAGCCAAGTGCGGTAGAAAAGGTTGAATGGTTCCCGGAATGTACAACAGAGATGCCAGATTCAGATGAACTTTTGGACTGGATGCTTACTGGCCCGGTAAAAAAAAAATCTGAGTTAATGGTTTTGTAGTAATGCGCTACTTCATGTGTTTGTTTGCTACTGAACAGACAAAAATGAAAATTGAGGAGGAGACTGAGTTTTGCACTGAAGACCTTTTACATACTCTTCTAAGATGCAAGGCAAGTAGAGGCTTACAGAGGCGTTTTGGTGGTCCATTGAAAGCTAAACTGAAACTCTCATTGTTTGTTTATTTTAAGGTGATTTATGCTATTGGTTTAACTACTATTGAAACTCATGACTCTGTAAATGTTCATTGTTCAGACAGTATTCGATAATCTAGATGGTGAAGAGATGAGGAGAGCGCGCACTCGCTCCAACCCGTATGAGACAATCAGAGGAGGAATCTTCCTTAACAGGTGAGGTTTTTGTTGAGTGCTGCAAAACAAATCAGTTACATTATAAAAATCTTTTGTTACTTTGCTTTTAGGGCAGCTATGAAAATGTCCAACATCGACTACTGCTATGACCATATGTTCACCAACCCAAAAGATTCTCAAGGGGTGAGTTAGTGCTGACATTTATTGTACCATTATTTGCTCATTTAATTATTTTGGATTATTTTTTAATTTATTTTTCGTTTTCTAGAGACCTCTTATAAGGGACAGAGTTGGTGACCTGTTGTACTTCGGAGATGTTTGTGCAGGGCCGGGAGGATTTTCAGAATACATTTTGTGGAGGAAAGGCTGGCATGCAAAAGGCTTTGGCATGACCCTGAGAGGTCCCTGTGACTTTAAACTTGAAGATTTTTATGCTGCACCAAGTGAGCTGTTTGAGCCCTACTATGGTATGCTTACAAAATGCAAAGATCACACTCAAGTATAGTCACATCCTGAATGTGATGTGGTAAAGAAGAATGTGCCCTCTGTTCTGTCTGACACAGGTGAAGGTGGAATAGACGGAGATGGGGACATCACACGGCCAGAAAACATGACGGCTTTCCGAAACTTTGTCCTGGAGAATACAGACGGAAAAGGACTTCATTTTCTCATGGCAGATGGTGTATGTCCAAATTAGTTATTAAACACTAGTGTCTGTGTATATGACTTTTTTTTGTTTATGACAAATATTGTTTATTTTTAGGGTTTTTCTGTCGATGGTCAAGAAAATCTTCAAGAGATTTTAACTAAACAGCTTTTGCTCTGCCAATTCCTCACTGCCCTTTCAACTGTTCGAATCGGTATGTGTCTGATAATACTAACAACACATTATATACTATATCTTCTATGGTCCTTCTGTCAGCTATTTCTATTCATACTGTGTTTGTCTTTGTCTCTTACAGGAGGTCACTTTGTCTGTAAGACGTTTGATCTGTTTACACCTTTCAATGCGGGGCTAATTTACCTAATGTACCTCTGTTTTGAAAGAATATCACTTTTCAAGCCTGTTACAAGCCGACCTGCTAATTCTGAAAGGTATTGCTTTTTTACTAGTGAATTTGGCTTAAATGTAAACATATGACTTAACTTCATTTATCCCCCTTTTGTATTCACAGGTACATAGTGTGTCGTGATCTGAAGCCAGGCTCAGAGGCCGTCAGGGATTACATGTTCAAAGTTAACCTGAAGCTAAACCAACTCAAGAACACAGATCGAGATGTTTTAGAAGTAGTTCCACTTCACATAATCAAAGAAGACAGTGACTTCTACCAATATATGGTCAACTCTAATGAAAAGTACATAACACTGTCAGTTGAAAGAAATCATTTGTTGGTCAGCGTAGATAACATGAAAATATTTTGTCTATAGACATGGTGCTGTCCAGATCAAGGCCCTGGCAAAAATCCATGCTTTTGTTGTGGATCCGTAAGTCTTCAAGCATGATTTGTTTGTTCAACTGAAAACGTTAATAATCCACTGTGCGGTCTATACGAAGCTATAATCAATATTTGCTCATATCTATAGGACTCTTTCTGAAACAAGGCAAGCTGCCATTAGAAAGGAGTGTCTGAAACTTTGGGGGGTCCCAGACAAAGCCAGAGTAGCTCCTGCCTCCTCAGACCCGAGGTCCAAATTCAAGGAATTACTGAAGGTGAGTAGTCACATGACCTGTATGCAATAAAACAAGCTACTGATTCCACCACTCATTCTATTCTGTCATTTCAGAGTGTAGACCTTGGGGCATTTCAGAGTAAACCAAATGCACTCAACTCGCGCACACTGGAAAAGCTGCGACATGTCTTGGACCACAGGTGTCTTGTGGGAGGCGGTGAACAGATCTTCCTTTTAGCATTAGGGGTGAGCCTTAAAATTGAGTAAAATTGAGTTAGTTCTTTGGCTTATAAGGAGTTTCAACATTTTTTCTTCATGTGCAGAAATCACAGATATACACATGGGATGGTAAGATGCCTCAGCGTTGGAAGAAACTGGAGACCTTTAAACTTGAGCTGCCCAGAGACACACTTCTGAGCGTTGAGATCGTCCAGGAACTGAAGGGGGAGGTGAGAGGGCACACTGGATTCAATCGGACCTACACCGAAAACAATTAATTTGACACGGTATATGTCAAGGTCAAGGTCAAAGTTTATTTATAAAGCACATTTAAAATACAGTTGACACTGCCCAAAGTGCTGTACATGTTTCAGTGAGAGACAAATATATATATATACATACACACAGTACAAAATAACAACATGGAATGCTCAACTCAGCTCGTGTTAAAAGCCAATGTATAGAGGCGTGACTTAAAACTCTCAATGGATGAGGCTGATCATATGTGATATGTTGTGTTGATATGTTGGTGTCTGTTTGTTTCTACACCCCAGGGCAAAGCACAGCGTAGAATCAACGCTGTTCATGTCATGGATGCACTGGTAATAAATGGCACTGATGTAAGAGACCAGCACTTCAACCAAAGGTAAACGAATGTCAGTCCAAAACCCTTGTTAATTTCAAATGGTTAAACTTCTTACTGTTTTCCACAGAATTCAAATGGCAGAGAAGTTCGTAAAAGCGGTCGCTAAACCCAGCAGACCGGATATGAATCCTATCAGGTAAAAATCTTCAAGTTCATCTTCATACATCATTTCTTTAAATAATGCTAATACTATTACGTGTTATACAGAGTGAAGGAAGTATATAGACTTGAAGAAATGGAGAAGATTTTTGTGAGGTAAGAAAAGACACCGTAAAAACAGCAAACTTGCATCGTTCTGTAACATTATTGTTTACAAAGTGTCTTGTCGCAGACTGGAGATGAAAGTTACAAAAAGTTCAGGAGGAATGCCCCGCCTTTCTTACACCGGCAGAGACGACAGACACTTCCTTCCCTCGGGCCTCTACATGATTAAAACAGTCAATGGTTAGATTTATTGATCATTTGAGTTGTATTTACACCAATTTGTAATGACCACATGTCTATTACTGTATATCACTTGTCTTATTACGCAGACGTTTGCATTCATTTTTGAGCCAGAACTAGTCATCTTGGTCCTTTTCAAACATGGCTTTTAAAAGAATCTTTTTGTGGCCATAACGTTTTTAGTGTACGTCATAATCAACACATCATCTAATACATTACAATGTTGTCTTTTATCTTGACCAGAGCCATGGACAATGGTGTACAGCAAAAACTCCAGAAAGAAATACTTTTTTAATAAAACAACAAAAGAAGCAACCTATGACCTGCCAACCAACTCCGCCGCTCCTTTCCAGTACGTGATGTGTAATATTTGCTCATGTATTTCATCAGGGCTGATCTCTGTGCTGGATTAATAGTGTGCTATGTTTTCTCTCTCTGTCCCCAGTGTGTGTCACTCTGAGCGGCTCTTCTGGGCCTGGGAGGATGGGGTCATAGTTCATGATTCGCAGACTCGAATGGATCCTGAAAAACTGTCCAAAGACGACGTCCTGTCCTTCATTCACCAGAACCACCAGATCTAGTGCTGTACTGTTACATATATATGTAAAAAACAAACAAACTACTATTCACACATGCCGTAAAATCCACTCTGCAAAAATAGGTTCTATTTAAATGGGTGTTGCCTTTTTTCCTTAATCTACACCAGCCTAATAATTTTATTTGCTACTGGAACTGTTTTTTGGACATTTTAATCTTTTACTTTTCACTGCTCCTGGGACAATAACATACAGGCCATGGTTCATAACCCTCTGAATTGAAAGAAAGAAGAAATAGCGTTGTCTATACATTATCATACAGATATCTCATGGATGCTCGGTATCAATGTAGCTACACTTATACGTGACAGTTTGTCATATTTCATAAAAATGTCTTTTTCACAAATGTGACTTGCAGAACTTTTTATCTGTTTGAATCAAATCTGTAAAACTGACCCGTTGAAGATGTTGATTTCAAGTCATGTACCCTTTCTACCCCAAAGTCTTCACTTGTTGATAACATTGAATTCTGTTTTGGTGTAAATACATGTAAAGACATGAAGTCTAAGTGAATAAATTGCTAAAGGGTTGCTTGTATTTGGTCGTTATTGATTTTGCATCTATTTGCCAGCGTTATCAGTTGCTCGCAGTTGATTTGCTCAAGGATATCACTCTATTTTTTTTAATGTAACATGTATGAGATAAGAGTACAGGATGATGTAAAAAATATAATAAATACAACACCTTTAATGTGGTAACAGATTATATTTGTCAGATGCATTATGGATTTTGATGGCTTTTTGATTGAAGCGCAGCCTCTTTGACCAATCACAGCGCTGTCTGCAGCAAACCGGAAGTGCTGTCATGAAAACAACGCGCTTCGCTTCACGCCCTTGTTTTTGCTCTCGTGACAACTACATCAGGTAATTCCACAGTTTCTCCCACTCCATCAAATAACTCACTATAACACGTTCAACATAGATTTCCTGCTTTACGGTTAGTTTCTGTACTGTCAGTCGCGTTGTTTTGATCAATAACTTGTGAGTGGCCGATTTTGTCAATCTGTGTGTAACTTTGCTTCTATGCTTGTTTTAAAACAGGTGACATTTGCACCATCATGTTAAAGGCGGTGGGACAAGCTTTATTTTCGACAGGGCTGCAGAATCCAGGGTTCACGCCGGCAGAGAAACAGGTGCTATCATGTTGTTACTAATGTTATACTGTAATCCCACATACGACCGACCAGGCTGTCCTAACACAAACGAAATGATAGTAATAATAGTAAACATTTGCTCATATAACAACAGCTCACCATTTTTCTGTAAAACCGGTCTTTTTTTTATGATCATTTCACATAAATGTGTATTATCATGCTTTTGTGACAATGTATGATGATGAAACTGCAAACTATGGACACCAGGCCCTCCTTTCCGTATATAAGAAACTTTTAACCTCTGTTTAATTCATTTAGGTTTAGCATTTACCTGTCTTTCTCATTGCAAGAGTGTAACAAAAGCGATAACATCTCTTTTTGTGCCTAAAGACAGTTTATTACCGAGTGTCACATGGATGTTCAAAGTTTAGTCTATGAATTTATGTAACTCAAGTGATGGTTTTTGAAAGTTGGTGAACGTTTATTATAAATATTGTGTGTCTTATTGCATTTAATCTGTAAACCATTGTACAATGTCTGTATTTTGTAGTGACTTAATTCATATTGTTGTATGTTGCAGGGTCAGGACTATGAGACCCGCACATATAATGCATCTAAGTGGGTTAGCACCACTCTGACTGGAACTGACTGGGACGCAGCCATGTCCACTGGTTTCCGGAGACTTTTCAAATACATTGGAGGCACTAACCAAAACAGTGAGTTAAGATTAAGGTGTACTTTATTGTCACTGTAGGGAAATTTGTCCTCTTAATTAACACCAGGGGACACATCTCCATATGTTGAGCTAGGCTAATGTCAGAATCACCTGGCAAGAAGTGTCCTATTGTGCATGATTTTGGTTGATGAGGGAAAACGGAACAACCGGAGGAAATCCATCCAGACACAGAAGAGAAACATGCAAATTCCACACAGAATTCGGTCTTAGAATCAAACCGTCTTGCTGTTCAAGAAGTGCTGAGTTAAACCATTCAATAAAAGCACCGACCAATATTTTTTTACTAGACATTATTTAAACTTTACGGGCCAGTTATGGTCAAGTTTTTGACTCTGAACATAAATGCAAAGAAAACTGCACTTTTGCCCTTGCTCAGCAGTTTGTTACTGGGCCACTGCCTTTGTCTTACTCAGCAGATCCCACTCAAGCATTATTTATGAGCGTGTATATTGTTTGTGCTGTGGCAGTTTACAATGTGATGAGGAAACTTGAGTTAAATCTTCAACATGTGGCACTTTTTCTGGAAACCGCGTTTCTATAATGTTGTGACAATTGTGTGCTGCTGACACTTCCTGATTACACCTTATCTAACTGAGCATGTTACTATCTCTATTCATGTGCAGATTTTGTCAATGGACACCATAACAATGTAGTTAATAATGTATTTGGCTTAATATTGTATTATTATGCTTTTATAATTCACATGATGCTTGTTTTGCTGCAAGCGATGCTTTGCTCTAAAGATCAACAAAAAAAACACACACAAACACATAGTAGAATAAAACATGGCACAGTTGAGTCGTCAGGATGGGTGGGGCCTTTCTGTGTGGACCAACAACATAACCCTCCTACTAGAAACTCCTGACTATAACCCTTAGCACCATGTTAGGCATGTCTGGAGAGCCCCCAGGTACTGGGGCCCACTGCTAAAAAGCAAAGGATTTTCCTTCAGAGACGATGTTTACCTTAATAGTTTATTTAAACTACATATTAAAATTTCCTCACATTATACGGCTTCATTTTATCAATATTTCAAAAGAACATAAGCATTGCATTATTATATCTACTATAAATGAGTCTTGTGACTATATGACTATGATAATTACGTTTGAGACACTGAGAAGCTGCTACTTTCCCTTCACTGCTGTCCCTGCTTCGTGTGCATTGTTTATATTATTAACCTTGACTGTTTGCAGAGGCAAAGGTGGAGATGACCGCTCCAGTGTCCTGTTTTGTGGAGCCCGGAGCAGGACCGACCTGTGAGTCCAAATTCACAGTGTCCTTTTACATCCCTGTGGAGCACCAGGCCACGCCCCCGGAGCCTTCTGACCCTGACGTGTTCATTGAGCACAGAAAGGAGTTCACGGCTTATGTCAGGTGAGATTTTTACTTTTGTTACAACTTTGATCAAAAATCTAATAAAATGGGTTTAAAGGGGCTAGATGCAAGTTTGTGATTTTATACTCACTACTGCCATCTCAGACCTTATGCGTAACTGCAGCTTCTACATTAAGCTCGTGCATGACGGCACTTCGGACCCGAATTAACACCTTTTTGAGTGACGGTGCAGGATTTTAGAGGCAGTTGTGGTGAACAGGTCTGGGCTCATTGTACACATTAGGATATGGCTGGAACATGTAGGGGGAAGAAAATACATAATTTTAACATTTTTAAACTCTGCATAGTTCTTTTAAGTCTTTGCTCCCACAGGAACCTCCACTTTTCACCTTTTCACACTATGAATTTACTGTCCTGTTTTAAAAACCTACAGGCCACAGCAATTTTTTAATTTGGGCAAAAGAAACAAATTTACAAACACTGCAAATTCAAAGTAATCTGAAACCATGCTACATAGTGATATTTATTTATTTATTTATTACCTTAAAGGTAATAAATTACCTTATTACCTTATTATTGTTATTATTTATGTATTTTTTGTTGAACCACTTTGCTCCTCTCTTAGTCTTTGTATCATTGTTCAGTACAACCATGTATTCATAATTCAGCATTTGTTATGTAGTTTGGAGTAGGCTAAATGATAATCGCTGAATGAGACTATGGGGGGGCTCTGTCAGAAGAATCAGTGTTGAAAGATAAAACAGACATGTAGGGAGGGAGGTCAACAGTTTCAGACAAATATTATGGGCTATAGGGCTTGGCTGGTACAAATAAGACATCCGGGTAATAAGATGCCTGAGGCGAAGGCAGGAGTGGTTGGAGCGGCCTGGAGACTCATCTCCAGATGTGGAGCAAGGCTGATGGTCAGAATCACCTGGCTGGAGGATTAACCTATTGTTCATGTTTTTAGTTGATGGGGGAATTGAAGTACCTGGGGGAAACCCATCCAGACACGGGGAGAGAAACATGCAAACTCCATACAGAAAGGCCCAAATGATCCGGAAATCGAACCTTGGACCTTCTTGCAGTGAGGCGAGAGCGCTAACCCTTCAGCCACCATACCGCCGCTATTAATGTGATCTATGAAGCAAGGGGAAGATGAAATTATCTCCAAAAGGTATGAAGTTACAGATAAGACATTCCCAATAACATTAAAGGTGATATTTGGATCTTTTACATTTTTTAAATAACTTTTTAAATAAAAAGGCCACAGAAAAAGCCTGGGCACCCTGCAGAGTTCATAGTAGTCTACCAATATGGCAAGCATCACTGCTTTTAACGCTTTTCTAGGTAGCCAAGAGTCTTTCAGTTCTAGAAGGGAATGAGAGGGCACTAGCCAATTTGCTAATACAACTTTTTTTTGGTATTGTAAAAGAAAATTATATTTGCAAATTCAGCACCTTCTCATTGTCTTCTAGAATTGAAAGATTCTTGGTTGTCGAGAAAAGGGTGTAAAGCTGTGACACTTGTTGAAACCATATTGGTGGACTATTAGGTATTAACTGTAGTGTGCCCAAATGCTTTTCTAGGCAGCCAAGAGTCTTTCAGTTCTAGAAGGGAATGAGAGGGCACTTGGCAATTTGCTAATACCATTTTTTTTGGTAATGTTGTAAAATAAAACCTACCGATAAATTATATTTGCAAATTCTTCTCGTTGTCTTCTAGAAGGGAAAGATTCTTGGTTGTCGAGAAAAGGGTGTAAAGCTGTGATACTTCATACTATATTGGTGGACTATTAGGTATTAACTCTGTAGTGTGCCCAAGCATTAGCTGTGGGCTTTTTTTCCTTAATGTTAAAAGATGAAATTACAATCTGGTGGGTTTTGTGATGTTATGGGACAGTCTCATCTGTGACGTCATGCCTTTTGGAGATAATTTCATCTTCATAATTGCTGAGCAAGGACCTTCGACCTAACTTGTCGTTGTTCCAAAGGGATTTTGGAAAAGTGCTCATGCATAGTGGTGACCTCAACATCTCAAAGTTGAACTTGTCTGATATCTTACTAACTGAATTTGGTGACAGGCTAATGGACTCTTTTACAAGTTAGCCTTCTTCTTATTCCAAAAGGATGTTGCTGGGCTGCTGTTGTGACTTTGCAACCAGGAAAGGGGCGCACGCAGTGTGGTGACCTCAACATCCGAACTGTTTGTCTGAAGTATTTCCGTTCTCAGTTGTATCCTTGTGCTTGTCTGAGATGCACCTAATCAATGTTGGTTCTTGTACCAGCCGTATACAAGTGGTCCTTCTCCTCACTCCAGAGGGATTTTGCCAGGCTGTAGTTGTGCCTTCACAACCTGGAAAGGGCTTGAGCAATGTGGTTACAGCAACATTGGAAGGTTGTTGGTTTGCTGTCTTTCCGTTCTTTGATGTGTCGCCCTCTGAGATCCCATTAATTGATGTTGGCATGCTAATACTTGCATTACTGGAATCCTGGGCCAGTTTTATACACTGGATATGCTTTCTGCTTTCTACTGACGACTCCTCCTCTGTTAATCTGACAGACATTTGGTGACTTTTACCCTGAGATGGAGAATTACTTATGGATGTTTCAGACTCCTCATTTGTTGTTAACAAATTGCTTTTGGGTGATATCTTCAATGATTGTAAGGCCAGGCTTTTACTATGATGACCAGCTGGTTTGAGGCTTTCTGCTGCTTGGTTATCCACTTTTAATCTGAATGGTTCTTCTGAATTTCTGCTCAGTGTTGGAGAATGCCTGACGACTCCTTCAGACTCTCCAGACCCTGTCTCTGGCGTCCCGTTGATTGTTGTCATATTTAAGCCTGTTGTTGTTTCCTCTGGAGATTCTACGACTTGACAATCATGCTGGGCATTGGCAGGTTGTACTGTGACTGGGCTGTTTGGTCTTTGATGCTCCACTATTGATCTGATGGACAAAGCTGCTTGTCCGTCACTCCGTTTAGACCGGCTGCTTGCAAAATCAGACTCTTCGTTAGCATCTTCTGGTGTCTCTTCAGTCCCTTGGGTGCTTGTAGATGGCACATCTGTTCTTGAGCTCATTGTGATAAATGGATGAGCTAGAGCTTCCGCTGGGGTAATCCTTTTGTGAGGGTCCAAATGAAACATTTTCTGGAGCAAATCTAGAAAAATCCTGTCTTCGCTGTTTGGTCCCGACTGGTGGCCTTTTAGAATGACATCCTCAAGATCCTTGAATACCTCGAGAGGAGACCAGTTCCTTCCAGGAGTAACGCCTGTTGTCTGCTCGTATTCAGTCTCCTCTTTGAGTCTCCACTCGGTTCCCTCTTGGATAAAGTAATCATTTCCATACATAGCTTGTTTTATAAGCTCACCATCAGGCACTCCCATTAAATGAGTGATCATCTCAATGTGGTTATAGGGGGACAAGCAGGGAAAAGGAGGCATTGAAAGATGCCATTCTGAGAGGCAGCAGGCCAGACTCCACATGTCAACTGACTCTGTCAGTGGGAGCCCCAAGGTTACTTCTGGTGCACGATATATTAACGGTTGCACAATCGTTCCAACCTGTGCTCGCGCTGTTGGCATAGCCACCCCAAAGTCAATTAACTTGACCCGAAAAGGCTTGTTTTCGTGGTCTACGTACATGATATTGTCATGCTTGACGTCTGTATGCATGACTCCAATATTTTTCAGCGCCTTCAAGGAAATTAAAAGGTCCTTGGCCATTGGTCTGATCTCGTTTAAGGTAAATTTCGCCCCTCGCCTTTTCATGAGATTGGCAACACTGAAATCGAGCAGTTCAAACTCCATAAAGTGTTGTTTGTATGTAGATTTGAAATATCTATTGAACCGGATAATGTTGTCAGAGTCTGGGTCCAAAGCACTCACTTTATCCAGCATGTATAGCTCTCTAGCCACAACATAATCTACATTTGAATGCATCTTGATAACTTTGACAGCCACAATTTCATCTGTTTCCTTATTAAGGCATTTCATGACGTGACCGAAGCACCCTTCACCCATGAACTCCAGCTGATCGTATATATCATCTGGATCATCGATATCGACCGGATATTGAGACATAAATGACATAATCTCCTCAACTGAGTCGTAGTTTGAGGGCTCACTGATGGGCTTAACTGAGTCTATCGTTTCTGAGCCCTCCTCAGTAGATCTTTCTACATTTTCTGGACCTCTCATTTGTGAGGACTGTTTGATGGAACTTTCAGACTCCTCATTAGCCTTCTCTGGTGTTTCTTCTGTCCCTTGGGTGCTTGTAGATGGCACATCTGTTCTTGAGCTCATTGTGATAAATGGATGAGCTAGAGCTTCCACTGGGGTAATCCTTTTGTGAGGGTCCAAATGAAACATTTTCTGGAGCAAATCTAGAAAAATCCTGTCTTCGCTGTCTGGTCCTGACTGGTGGCCTTTTAGAAAGACGTCCTCAAGATCCTTGAATACCTCGAGAGGAGACCAGTTCCTTTCAGGAGTCACGCCTGTTGTCTGCTCGTATTCAGTCTCCTCTTTGAGTCTCCACTCGGTTCCCTCTTGGATAAAGTAATCATTTCCATACATAGCTTGTTTTATAAGCTCACCATCAGGTACTCCCATTAAATGAGTGATCATCTCAATGTGGTTATAGGGGGACAAGCAGGGAAAAGGAGGCATTGAGAGATGCCATTCTGAGAGGCAGCAGGCCAGACTCCACATGTCAACTGACTCTGTCAGTGGGAGCCCCAAGGTTACTTCTGGTGCACGATATATTAACGGCTGCACAATCGTTCCAACCTGTGCTCGCGCTGTTGGCATAGCCACCCCAAAGTCAATTAACTTCACCCGGAAAGGCTTGTTTTCGTGGTCTACGTACATGATATTGTCATGCTTGACATCTGTATGCATGACTCCAATATTTTTCAGCGCCTTCAAAGAAATTAGAAGGTCCTTGGCCATTGGTCTGATCTCATTTAAGGTAAATTTCGCCTGTCGCCTTTTCATGAGATTGGCAACACTGAAATCGAGCAGTTCAAACTCCATAAAGTGTTGTTTGTATGTAGATTTGAAATATCTATTGAACCGGATAATGTTGTCAGAGTCTGGGTCCAAAGCACTCACTTTATCGAGCATGTATAGCTCCGTGGCCACCACATAATCTACATTTGAATGCATCTTGATAACTTTGACAGCCACAATTTCATCTGTTTCCTTATTAAGGCATTTCATGACGTGACCGAAGCAGCCTTCACCCATGAACTCCAGCTGATCGTATATATCATCTGGATCATCGATATCGACCGGATATTGAGACATAAATGACATAATCTCCTCAACTGAGTCGTAGTTTGAGGGCTCACTGATGGGCTTAACTGAGTCTATCGTTTCTGAGCCCTCCTCAGTAGATCTTTCTACATTTTCTGGACCTCTCATTTGTGAGGACTGTTTGATGGAACTTTCAGACTCCTCATTAGCCTTCTCTGGTGTTTCTTCTGTCCCTTGGGTGCTTGTAGATGGCACATCTGTTCTTGAGCTCATTGTGATAAATGGATGAGCTAGAGCTTCAGCTGGAGTAATCCTTTTGTGAGGGTCCAAATGAAACATTTTCTGGAGCAAATCTAGAAAAATCCTGTCTTCGCTGTCTGGTCCTGACTGGTGGCCTTTTAGAATGACATCCTCAAGATCCTTGAATACCTCGAGAGGAGACCAGTTCCTTTCAGGAGTCACGCCTGTTGTCTGCTCGTATTCAGTCTCCTCTTTGAGTCTCCACTCGGTTCCCTCTTGGATAAAGTAATCATTTCCATACATAGCTTGTTTTATAAGCTCACCATCAGGCACTCCCATTAAATGAGTGATCATCTCAATGTGGTTATAGGGGGACAAGCAGGGAAAAGGAGGCATTGAAAGATGCCATTCTGAGAGGCAGCAGGCCAGACTCCACATGTCAACTGACTCTGTCAGTGGGAGCCCCAAGGTTACTTCTGGTGCACGATATATTAACGGCTGCACAATCGTTCCAACCTGTGCTTGCGCTGTTGGCATAGCCACCCCAAAGTCAATTAACTTCACCCTGAAAGGCTTGTTTTTGTGGTCTACGTACATGATATTGTCATGCTTGACGTCTGTATGCATGACTCCAATATTTTTCAGCGCCTTCAAAGAAATTAGAAGGTCCTTGGCCATTGGTCTGATCTCATTTAAGGTAAATTTAGCCCGTCGCCTTTTCATGAGATTGGCAACGCTGAAATCGAGCAGTTCAAACTCCATAAAGTGTTGTTTGTATGTAGATTTGAAATATCTATTGAACCGGATAATGTTGTCAGAGTCTGGGTCCAAAGCACTCACTTTATCCAGCATGTATAGCTCTCTGGCTACCACATAATCTACATTTGAATGCATCTTGATAACTTTGACAGCCACAATTTCATCTGTTTCCTTATTAAGGCATTTCATGACGTGACCGAAGCAGCCTTCACCCATAAACTCCAGCTGATCATATATATCATCTGGATCATCGATATCGACCGGATATTCAGACATGAATGACATAATCTCCTCAACTGAGTCGTAGTTTGAGGGCTTATTGACTGAACTTGAAACAGTACTTAAGCTTTGAGTTGGAGAAGCAAAGTTGGGATTAGCCGCTGAATTTTCCTTGAAGACTGGTTCAACCATCCTGTTTACTTCATTAACCTCCTCCATTTGGCGCTGAGCTGTGGCTGTGTCCTGTGCCCTGAGAAGCGAATGCAGATGTGTTATCACTGCTTCCAAACTCTGTATTTTGACTTTGGCTTCTTCAAAAGCCCTACTTTTTTCAAAGAGAGCTGATCTTAGCATCGTCACTTCAAGCTTAAGTGACATTGGGCTCATTGATTCGACCATGGGCGTCTCTACACGGCTTTGAGCAGGCTTCGTGACATGTGGTTCACAGACAGATGTATTTGCTCTGTTTTCTTTCTGCTGCGTCTGCGCTGACGGTTCGTTTTCAACTGAATCCATCGCACTCCAGTTAGGTTTGGTGAACTGGTCTGGATCTGTCTTTTCGTTCATCTTGCCTGCGTGTTAAGTCAGGAGCTAAGTCAATATGGCTTTGCGAAGTTGTTGAGTTGTTCTCACGTCGTTCGCACGTCACTGGAAATACTGTCTTGTGAGTTCTGTCTCTTAGCAACACCTCAGACGGCCTGTATGACATCACTGAACGGAACCGTCAGGTAACATATAGGTTCTGTTGCTATGGCGATATGTAGGTTCTGGAATGTGATGATGGAATCGCCCATATATGGTCATGTTTGAAAACAGTTAAGGGGGAATACAATTTTGAAAAAAATCTAAACTTTTTCTAATTATCCAAAAACTACTTTAACAAATGCTGAATTATGAATCTAGTTTCTACTAAATAAAGATACAAAGACATGGAGAGGAGCAAAGTGGTTCAACAGCCCAAAAGTTTTTTTTATGTATTTAACATAAAAAAAACTCAGAATGCTAACATGATGCTACATGTTAGCATTGGGCTAATGCTAATGGTTAGCTAGTGCTAGCTACAACTACAAAACCACTAGAATCATTATACAAACAAGCACTGAAAGTCCTCGATAAAAAAAAACTTACGTTTTCACCATTGTCACATTTTACAGAAACACAGGCTCTTAAGCTGGGACAATTTACTTAAGTTTCACCATATCTGTTCAGTTTACAACATTTTGCACAACTTAGCTCCACCTGCTATTTCCACGTTCATCACTGTCCAGTCTAACCGAAGCACCAGAGGCACCACCAGAGGGGACTGCACTATCCCTTTGAGGAAATCTGCATTCAGTCAGACTGTTTTCTCCTTCATTGCCTCCCATCACTGGAACACAGTACCTCCATCAGCAAGAGAGGCTCCATCTTATCAGTCTTTTAAATTGAGTGCCAAAAAATGGCTAGTTGAGTCGCAAATCTGTGAACACTAAACTACTATTTGAGTGTGTGTATATAATATAATAATAATAATAATAATCATAATAATAATCATAATAATAATCATAATAATAATCATAATAATAATCATAATAATAATCATAATAATAATAATAATGCATTGGTTTTATATAGCGCTTTTCTGGACACTCAAAGACGCTTTACATTGCACTATTCGTTCACTCCATACTCGGTGGTGGTAAGCTACTATTGTAGCCACAGCTGCCCTGGGGTAGACTGACGGAAGCGAGGCAACCAGTCTGCGCCATCGGCCCCTCCGACCACCACCAACCACTCACTCACTCACTACATCCGCTAGGCTTCCTGGTGTTACCAAACGGTCTCCCATCCAAGTACCGACCAGGCCCTTCCCTGCTTAGCTTCCAAGGTCTGACGGGATTGGGCAGAGCAAAGGCGGTTGTCTTATCTGTTATGTCCACTTACACTGTCCATTTTAGATTGTATTTTACTGTAGTATGTGATTTTTTAATTACTCTTTTTAGGTTGCCTTATGAGATCTGGCAGGGGGACTACCGATGAAAACTAGTCTTTTGGCTAATTCGGGTACATTTACATTGTCTTAATGTTCATTAATGTACATTGTCCCACTTAAAACTAAATAAATGCATCTGGCCCCTTTAACTCCTTAGCTTGTCTTGAAGATGACTTAGATAATCATTTGACAGTTTAGGCTTCCCTTTTCACATTGTTATTACAATAATACTCCATAAGATATTAATTAAACTTTCACCCAGTTTTCTCTGTTTTTTGTTATGTTTACTTTACTATGTGATATTGCCGTGCACCCATTCTGTAAATAAAGGCTCTGAGTGAGTCCCAGTTTGTTCCATTCTTGGAATATAAAATTTTGCCTCTAGCTATGGATAAATTTCCACTTTATTTCCAACCTAACATTCTAAAATTGTCACTCCACAGGGGTAAAATTACCATCATTTATACTTTAACCACAAATACTATCCAGTCAAACCAAGTAATAATTTGAATAATAATGAAATCAAACTAGGCAATGATTAGAAAATCATGAAAACCTGTCATACGCATCTTAAGTACCTTTGTCTCCTCAGGACCTACAGCGGTTTCTCCAATGAGCAGATGAAGCGCGATGAGCTCCTGAAGTTGCTGGAGAGCTTGAAAAGAGACGGGGTGGAGTTTGTGGACCAGCCGTTTTACGTGGCCGGATACGACAGTCCCTTCAAACTGACCAACCGCAGGAACGAGGTGTGGATCCTCAAACAGAAGCCAGAATAATGTGTTGAACAACTACACATGTGCACTTGATAATTTTATAATAATTACTTGATAGTTTTATTTACCTGTTTGTAAAGGGATATTACTTGTACTACTTCAATAATTAGCATCAAAAAGGTCAGACAAACTAACTGATTCTTTGCATGCACATATTATACTTTCTACATTTACTCTCAGTTACTGCCGTGGTGAGTCGGAAGGGAAAACAGACTATGAATTAGAGATGTTACTGGGCAAACATGGATTAACCACAAGTGCCCTTACATTAGTGAAGATGGCGGCCGCGACACAACGATCTTTCACTAAAGAAAAAAAAAGAGTGGTGCGCACTGAATGGGTGCTGCTGCCGGATGCTCTCTCATCGAATGCAATTTCTCCATCTGTGAGATCAATAAAGTACCATCTTATCTTATCTTATTAGAGCATAGTTGCTGTCTATGACATAGGTCTATGTCCATTGTAGGACTTTGTAAAATACACTTTACTGAATTTAAGTTCTTATCAGTTTCAGTATCATAAGGTTTGTTATTGTTACTGGTATTATATGGAACTACTGATGATTACAATTTCTTTCTGCGGTTCACACTGGTCACATTTTCTCCTTCCTTTCATAGACATTAAAACACCAGCTGTTGCTTTTGTATCGAGCGATAATAAATAATAATAATGTGTGACAATGTTTACTTATAAGCTAATGTGATTATTTTTATTTTTCTACATTCATTTTTAACTTGCTATACTCACGTTCTCACGATGTGTCAATAAAGTAGGAAACATTATGCAGTTGAAATGGGAAAACTATTCAAATTATGGATTAATGGAAGAATGTCATTGAAAAAATATCTATTTTTATGCATAATAAATCTTGTGCTAAAACTCTTATGTTTTTGCCTTTTTCCTTTGAGACACCACGGCAAACCCTTTGATAGTCCAACATTTCACTTTTGATTTTGCTTAGTTTACACTGAAGCTCCAAGCTTCCCACAACACTAATATTTCTAACTTGATTTTGGTCGGGAAATAATGATCTATTGTAGATTTTGATTCCACATATAGGAGTCCAATACAGTGAGCTGTTTCTCACGTTTACCTCAATGAAGTAGAGATTTGGGTATGTAATGCAATTTCTTATCTGAACTCCTGGTAGTTTCTTACTTTACACTACTTTTTCCTCTAAAGATCAAGACCACTCTAAAACTAGTCATGCAGGATATCACTTACATAAAAATATCAATACTTTTGTGAATCAGTGCATTGCTACTAAGATTCTGTCTATTGATTTGTTTGACAACCTTAATCCAGAAAGAAACTCCTGAATTAGTAGACTTGTGGCATTCTTATTACGGGTCAGTATTGAATCATAAATTAAACTTTAAATGCCAGTGTGCGCTTCTCACTGGACTTGTCTGTGACAGTGACCTTTATCTGGCAGATGACACCGAACTACAATTCACCTCCACTCTCCTCTCCTCTCCCTCCCCCGTCATCTCCATCTGTCTCTCCTTCCTGATGTTTGCTGACTCAATTATTTTATTTGTGGCAGAAAAGTGGCTAATATCAAGTTCAGGCTCTCAGCAGAAACCACCGTCTCTATTTACACCGTGCGCCTCCGCTGCTTGTTCGCCGCTCTCATACTCATGCTCAGTGAGGTGAAACACTTGCAGATAGGACTGGCCTGGAGTTTAATAGCGTCATGTTTTAATTGAAGAAGCCTCTTTAGCCTGATGGAAAGTAGGAGGGTGTGGGTGAGCGGTTTACGCGAAGGACACGATGTGAAAATACCCAAACTCAATTTTCGACCGGCAGAGATTAACTAGCAGGAACTAATCCATTGTGTGCGGGAGTGATACGGTTATCAAAAGCTATTGGGTTGACAAGCACCGAGACATACACTGTGGAGGAAGTTTTGGTGCACTTCAGTCGCTGCTGGTTTTCACAAGATGGCGACGTCCTGGTCATAGAGCAGGACGTCTAAAATAATCACAATAAAAATGAATTAACGTGACAGTGGAGCGTGATGTGGAGAAATTGCATTGAAAGTCTCTCACACCAGGAGCTTGTGGTATAAAATCCTGGCTCTAGTACTTCGCTCAGTGTCTCTCTCCATTGTTCCTCTCTTCCCTCACAATAAAACATCTTTCCAAAATACATAAGACTATACTGTAAAGCTACACAGTCAAGTCACAAACTTTACATTACACACACAGGTCTTATTTTTGAGTGGAGCTTCCCTGTTCCCTCATCTTTGTAAAAATCTTCTACTATAGACCCTTTAATTGTTTGTAAACATTACGGGCCAAGCTGGAGGCGGGAGGCTAAATTCCTATCTATTTCCATTGTAGCTGTTGTCATAGTAACGATAAACAAATGTCTAGCTGTTGTTGGAAATATCATATAAACCTTATTTTATCGTCTCGAATGTCATTCCTCTTGTTCTTGCACCTTAAGCCACAACAGGACCACGTTTTTAGTTGTAGTTTTGCACTTATAATCGCTAGTTTTAGTTTAATGTTATTTCTCTTGATCACTTCCTGCCTCCAGCTGATGTCAATCCACAGTTACCATGGAGATCCGCCATCTTTGCAGCTGTTAGCATGCATTTTCCATAGACTAACACTGGATAAAAACAGTATAAAAAGTGGAGAAAAAAAGCCGTGGAACAGCTCCGTTAGCTGCTGAGTCACTGCTGGTAAATACATCTAACTCACTGTGGTGTCCAAGTGTTTTAATGTGAACAATAACTCCAGTATTTTAACTTTTAACACCTCCATTAGTTTACAATTGCTGCTAATCCCATAATGCTTAGCGATATGAACTCTATACAGCTCCACAGTCAAGCGATACATGGAGAGATCACAGCCACAAAACCTGTAGACAAATGTGCACTACTTCATTTAAGGGTTTGGTAAAAAACATAAACAAAACTCAAATTTATAATCTTTCATTACAGCATTTACTGTGAATCATCGTTCCCCACACAGGCCAGCTTCCTCTGGGGAGGCCACTGTAAAATATCTTGACAACCTGAAGAAGAAACGCACTGGTATCAATAGTGTGATTACGGCTGAGAGGGTTGTATCGATCTGTGCCAAAGAGCCAGATGTATATATTTCAGTGAGTGAGTTTGCTTAATGTTGCCCAGGAAGTGAAGATGAGCATTGTGAAAAGTCTCACACAGTATATTGAGATATAACTTAAAGCGCATATGACACATTAGACACAATTTTTGCCAAAACATAGTTAAGACAATCATATTTAAGATTCTGCTAAACTTGTACTCAGCTTTATTTAGTTTGGCCAGTTTTGCTACGTTTATAGTTTCGCTTCCTTATTGGACCCCGGCAGGAAGTGACATAGATAGAGGCAAACAATTTTAACCTCTTAACTCCCACCTGAACCGAGCACATTTTCTCCAGTTTGGCTTTACCCCAGTCCAAAAGCTTCTGGAAAAAAGGAGTGAAAATAGCGACAAAACTGAGACGAAAACGATGATGAAAATGTCACAAAAATGTTACAAGAAATTGACAAAAATGTGACAAAAATGTGACCAAAAAAAATGACAAAAAAAATGACCAAAAAAATGACAAAAATGTGATAAAAATTTGACAAGAAAATGACAAAAAATGGACGAAAAAATGACTTAAAAAATTACAAAAAATTGACGAAAAAATGACAAAAATGTGACCAAAAAAATTACAAAAAAATTACTAAAATGTGATAAAAAATTTACAAAAAATGACCAACTCATTTTTGTAACTTTTTGGTCATTTTTTTGAACACCCAACAAAAAAATAATGGAGAAAAAATCTGATAACGTGAGGAAAAAGATCTCTCGGTTCAGGCGGGAGTTAAACTGTGCCAACCATGTTAAGTCAATGGGAAATGAGTCAAACTGCTCTGTAGCTTTTTACCGTCTTCTATGTCACTTCCTGTCAGCCGTTTAAAAAAATACTTTTCTGAAATGAAAATTATGCAACTGATGTTAATCTTCTAAATAAATCATATATTCAAAAGCATTAAAACCTGTCATATGCACTTTAAAGGTGAAGACGGTGGAGGCATGAAGCAGTGATTTTGGGAAAGGCGTGACTTCACAGAGAACAATGAATCACATGAGAGCAAACAGAAAGGACACGTAGCCGGGACTTTATATCACCTTGTTTAATTACACAGACATATACACATGAGCAGCCTGCCTTCTCGCTTTTTTATGATTCATTATTAAGATTTTCGAGGCATGAGGCGAAACCTGGGCCAAAGTGCTCGAGAAAGTCAGCAGGTGACAGGAGTTAGGTCAGAAACGTGACATTGAGAAAAAAAAAAAGAAAAGACACATTGACTTTGCTGTAGCCACCAGGAGCAGTCAAGTCTACGGTGGACATTAAGGGCAGTCAAAGGCAAAAACATCAATATTATTGCATTTTGAAGCACCTAGAATATAAACTGGTGGATACAGTTATGTGAACGTGATCTTGTCTAATTCCTGACCCAATCTCTGTTCAGCTGCTTGGACAAGGTCACCGGTCTGCAGCCCTGCTATTCTCAAATAAATAATATACAAAAAATGAAAACCACTCCCTTTCAAGCAAAACACAAGGCTACTAAAATAGTACAAAGATTTTTTTGAGTCGAATGTTACTTAAAACTCATTTCTCTGTTTATATACACATACAGATCCATATAAAACTGCAAACCTCATTGTGTGAGGGGGGGTGAACAATGACACATGGCCGCACCTTTCGGATTGTTACATTGGTAAGAACAGCGTTCCCTTTTCCAGCTCTTTGGTAACCAACATGTTGACTAAAATAGACTTTCCTCTGTCATTTTAGCTTTACAGTTATACATATTTATTCCCATAGCAAAACATGACATAGTCTTTAAAAACAATCTTTAAAACGTATCACAAAGAAACAAAGATGGTGACAATGCACAATGCAATATCTACAAACAAACAAAAAACAAAACAGAGATGTAAATTTGCCGTTTGGGGACAAGTCTTTGTACATTTTACGTGGTTGGCAAGCGGGAAATCAGGCCCTCTGCAAAAACAGCACACCTGCTCAAACCTCGGCCCGTAGAAGTGCCATAGGGCTCTTCTCTATGGCCGGGGAGGTCTGCAGCACATTCAGGCCAACTCTTACCAAAGCTGGCAAAAAGGGTGACTGCTCTACATTCAATTCTCTCACCCACCAACACGCTGCCTTGCTACATAGCACCACTGCAAAGATTGTGTTTGGGGACCGTTCAAAGAAAATTAATAGACGAATGAGGACAATAATGCGGACTGTTGCCCATAAAGTTGGTAGAATGTTTGTTGATACCTTCGCATTTAACGAATACACTGCCTGACCTCATTACTTGGCAAACTGATGAAATAAGACATCTTTGTTCTGACTTTATGGACAACAGTGCGTGAATCAAAGCCGGATAGAGGCAAAAAATCACTATAAACAGAATGATGGATGTGGATAAGTTGCAGAACCAGGGCCACCTCTTCTCACGTCCTAAGAGGGTATCAGTTCATCTCTGTAAAAGCCCGAGTCCATCTAACTCCTGCTCTCTCCCGATAAAGTGCCATTTGAGTCATTGAGAGCTGAAAGGCTGTCCACTGCGTCATTGTACTCGCTCTCCCCCCACTCGCCCTCACGTTCACATATAACCGTCATGGGACTGCTGAGTAGCCTGCTGCGGGCGTTGTACTTGCTACTGGCAGCGGAGGGCGGCGTGCGCGAGCGTCCGTATTTCATCCCGCTGAACGCGAAAGAGGGAGACGTGGGCGAGGACAGGGGCAGGGAGTCGAAGCGGTTCCACTCATCGGAGGGTCTCTTGCTGCGGCCGGGCGAGGCGCAGGGGCTGTGGGGGTTGAAGGTGGGCGACCCGGGCGAGGCGGGCGGGTCCAAAGCGGATTCGGAGCGCGTCCTCTGGAAGCGCGGGTCGGTGGAGCGCAGCATTTCGGCGGCGGACATCCGGAAGCTGGTCTCGGAGCGGCTGCCCTTCTTCAGGAGCAGAGCTTTGAAAGTGTCGCTGCTGGTGGACGACTTGCGGAGGGCCCTCTGGATGGAGCTGTTCTGTCTGGGCAGGGACGAGGACTGGCCCGGGGAGCTGCCCGTGGGGGTCACCGGAGGGGAGCCGGGGTGAGAGCCAGACCGCGGCCGCTCGTCATCTGACACACTGCGACCCAGGACCTTCCTTTTGGACCTGTTGAAAGTAAGATGGCTGGATTAGAATAGCACAATTTAAAGCAGAACACTCATGCCCCTAGAGGCCAGGTGTCATAACATTTTTTTACTCATTAATTGTCTGTGAGGGTAAATACTACGCTGACAGAAAAGACAAAAGGAGAGAGGGATATTGCACATCCAATTACACAATGGAGATCATTTTTTTTCACTCAAACTTGACTGTAAATACTGTTTAAGTGGTGATAGCCCACAGTTAGCTTTGCATGTTGGCCTGTTAGCTTCTTCTGGGTGATTCCATTAGTGTGTATTGGGAAAGTTGCAATTGTGGTTTTCTGGCCAGAGACACCAGGGGGAGATAAAAGATCAATCATCCCATTAACACTTGTATTACCCCCAGAGGAACTATGAAACTTATTTATTAAGGTAAACAAGTTACTAAGTTCTTCTAAGTTCTTAAAAGGACAATGCACATTAGAGCGTTTGGGATTGAATATTTTAAATTAAACATTAAATAGAAATTTGAGGCTTGGAAATACATACATAGTAAAGTAAAGCTCGTTACTATTTAATATATCAACAAAAAAGCTTTTAAGAACAGTAAAAATCTCTACTACTGTTGAACTGTTTAATCCTTGTGGGCTGGTGGTGAGCAAGTGCAGTAGCCACAACACAAAGGCAACATACATTGCCAACCGTAATTTAATGGGAGTATACAGTATTTCTCAAAAGCTAAAATCTTTTATGGGAGGACTTTTCTGCTCTTTTCACCGCTGATACGAAGGAAATGGAAAAGTGGAACTGGGTTAATCAAGATGTCACAGGGGATTGTTAACTTCATCCAGAAACAGAATCATTATCTATCGAGAGAAACTACCCATTTAGATTCAGCTTAAGCCTACAGGATATGTCTTCATACAACTCATTAACTGTTCCCTGCGCTGCTGCCTGGTTCCTCTGAGGATAGAGCACTTTCAAAATCTTTGTCCCGAATTCACCATATGTTTGCACTGCCCGCAGCAATCGCACCAGCAAATCAGTAATAAACAAAAGAGCCGTCAATGACATAGACACAATTAAAAGAGAGGCTTGAAAAGTGGAATAATTTTGCATTTTGAATTGAGTGAGGGAAATCCGTCTATGCTGCGGGTCGGCAGAAATGCTTTGACTTAGGCACAATGAAATTAGTCAGAAATTCACAAACTGGGAATAGCGCCCAGAGCTGCTTTAATCACATGCAGACACTTGTGCTTTCCTCAGCGGGAGTTTGGAGTGGTTGTTGATGTTGCTGCAGCCTATATAATATCCATAAAGAATTAACAAAGCAGGACACAATGAAAGCTCTGCTGCTAACTGTTTAAAATGCAACGGTAGCAGCGCTGCAAAGCAACAAAGCTATTTATGGGAAGAGTCCATTTGCCACTTTGAACCTCTCGAGATGCATGCCCCCCCCTTCGACCCCCACTGCACACAGCAACGGGATGGTAAAAAGCATGAAACTTAGATCGCTGATAAGAAAAAAAATAGGGTTTGATCACAGAATTAAAGAGGACTCCAGGCAAGGTGAGACATAATGCCTAATCCCCCAGATCGGATCTAGCGAGAGTGAGAAATTGTACAGAAGGACCTGTGGAGGGTGTAGCTGAAGGTCAGAGAGGAAATGCGCAGTGACAGGACGTGTGCGTTGGTTCTTAAAGACTCGAATTGTGCCTATGCCCTAAATTCCACCCCTCACAGGAGCTTTGTCTTCTGTGAGCTCGCCACATTAAGCGTTACATAAGAGTTTCTCACACACGTTCACACATGGATATTAAAACACCTGAATCTAGTGAAGCGAGACGCCGCGCTACTTTCACTGCAAACACAGGCACGCTGACTGAATGCATGAGCAATTTTACAAGTTTCATCCGTGTATCGGTTTACACTACTGCGCAACAAGTTCACAACTTCCAATACAATTATCCAGAAGTTGAATGAATAAATTAATTCCCTGGTTTAGTGCTATGCTGGGGTTAGCTCAGACCTGGTTCTCTTTAGACCTTTAAGACTAGATTAGTACAAGTTTGTATTAATTTTGTATCTTACTAATATAGGAGACAATCAGCAAATAAAAAAAGACTAATTATTTAGGTCAAACACTGTATTATCTTCTGCAAGCAAGGAAACATCCTGTGTCTGTGGTGTCATATTTATAAAACCTTGTAAATATATATAGTATAATGTCAGCAGTTGTAATAGCTGTTTTTGTTGTCATATCTCTTTGAAATGTTTGAAATGTTCTCTGCTTCTAAAACAGAAATTGCAAATATTTCTGCTGATATTTTTCCAGCACTCCTGTATACTACCCAGACCTAGTTCCCTACATGCCATTCTCAATAATGTATGTGCCTCAACCTCACCGTTACATAACAAACGTCTTGAGTGCACGTGCAGTCAATAAAGCGAGTGTTGCCGGTGGAAGTAAAATCCCATGAAATGAAATCCTGTGATGGTGAAGAGGGCTCTTGACTGCCGCGCCACGTGACCGTGAAACACAAACTGGTGTGGGCTGCATGAGAAATTTATGTCTACTCCGGCTTTGAAGAGCGCACATATGCAATATATGTCAGAGTGGAGAGCACTAGAGCAGATAGACGCGCGCTCTCTCTGGTGGCCTCTAACCTAGATTAGTACCACCGGGTGTTTGAGTAGTTTAAATATGGATGAAGCAACAAGCCTTTTAAGTCAAAATGAGCAACGCTAATGTGGCTAAACAGACACAAAGCCTAGATAAACATTTGAGGATGTGGCACATGCTGGTTGGTAACAGTTTATCCAGGGACTTGAGCTGTGTGACCGATAGGTGCTCTGACAGATGGGACGACTACGCTGGAAGTTACGACTGAGCTGGGTGATAAACAAGCAAAGGGGAAACAGAGAAATCATGTCCTGAAGGGTGAAGTGAGGGGGAGGAAGCGGTCAAGTTCAGGGTTACAAGGCGCGGAGGACAGATGAGATGGGACGCTGACAGGAGAGAGATGCAGAGAGGAGGGAGACGGAGTAACACATGGCAACACACACACACACACGCACAGGAGCTGCTTTGGTTTGACAAGAGCGAGCCAACCCACCTGTGAATGACCGCGAAGAGGTCCTCAGTGGTTCTGGGGCGAGAGGGCGTAGGGGTCACCATGCTCCCCCGGGACGCCCCGTTGGACCGGACCGGCGACGATTCTGCCGTGCTGGATTCGAACACCTCACCTGAAGAGGGGAGAGATGTCACCGTTACAAACCAAACGTCCTTCGTCCTGCGACTAAAAAGGTGGAGCTGAGTGTCCCCCCCCCCCCCTTACATCTCTGGCTGTTTGGATTCCCCCACTCTGTGCAAAGAGTTTTTTAGAAGCTTTACTCCTCCCTCCTCTTCTCAACCTTCGCGCTCACGTCTGCAATTCGACTGCCTGAGCTGCTGCGGGCATCCTCCCCTACATCCTACTCGCTCCCCTCCCCTTCCCGATGCGACTTAGCCCCTCCCCCCTATCCCAAACCACACACATCTCCACTGGGACAGACGCGCACCCCTCCCTTACCTTATAGTGAGTTAGGCTACAGTGGGACGGGAGATTAACAGCAAAGATGAGAGGGGGGGGGAACATATTTGAAAATAAGGATGGACTGCTTGAGGGGGTGAGATAGACAGCGGGCTGGATTGAGTGCAGAAAAAAAAAGAGAAAAGAAAAGCCAGAGCAATGCAGGGGAAAATGGGAGCGTGGCCATAAGAGCGGCACAGAGAAAAAAGGATGAGTAGAGAGAGGAGAGATCCAAGAGGCTGCGGCACTGCTGTCCCGCTGATAAGCTGTGCTATTTTCACCCGGTTAAAAACCTTTAAAGCTTCTGTTTTTAAGTTGACTTTAAATTGAAAATAAAATACATTCCGTGAGTGCTGGCCATATCGTCATCGGACCTTCTGTGGTGTCAATCATTCACCAAAAATGGGGAAAGTATCGATTTAAGTTGTTAAGAGAGTGATGGGAAAGTAGTAAATGCGTTCCCATTTGTTCCACAATCTTAAGTAATGGTCAGTCATTCAAATAAAGTTGGTTCTGTACCACAATTTCTGTCAAGGTTTGCAGCGGTTCTGATATAGGGTTCATGGTCTAGACCCATTTTCGACTCAATTTAGTTCAAACTAGGTCTAATTTACTATAATTTACACCAATTCAGATGGTTTAATCTTGATCTGGGCCTTGTGGTAGTTCAAGGCACCACCAAGTACCTTCCAAGTAAAATCATACATTATTTTATCCTTTTGTCAAGTCGACTTCGATCAAAATGTGTCTCACTGTCACTCACCCGTGTCATCCTCTTTGGAGCTGACAGATCCAGTCGTGCTGCTTGTCCCATCAGCCTCATCATCTTCCTCCTCTTCGTCATGTCCATTGGTGCACACATCTTCTTCTTCTTCTTGTAGGTCTGTGAGTGTTTCGCTGCTTTCTGTCACAGGCTCAGAGCTCTCAGAAGTCTCCTCATCTTCCTGTTGCCCGTTTTGCATCTCATCCTCTTGAATAAGCGAATCTACCTGATCTGTAGGCAACAAGTCATTCCGTTCAGTATTTCTACCCAGTTCTATACTAGGTTGCCGTAAGAAGGGCATTTTGGGCTTCTTGGAGACCGCAGGGGGCTGTTTGACAGGAGACGTCTGTGGTGAAATTATCATGGCATCTTGGTCATTATAACTGTCTTTGCCATTAAGGAGTTGGTACTCAGACGTCCCCTTAAGGATACTACTCTCCAGTGACAGCTCCTCTAAAAGCTTTGAGACAGGGGAAGGGGACAACTGGCGGGACACCTCTTCAATGAAGCAGCTTTGAGCATCATCCCGGGAGTAAGTGTCTAGAGTTTGAAGTTTTGGGCCGTCGCTAACGTCCACGTCCGAGTCACTGTCGGATTCCTTGTCGGGACGCTTGACCGACCGTAGCTGGACACTCTGCAGGGCGAAGGGTGTGATGAGGGGCTTGGGTGAAGGCATGGCATTATCAGACAGAGCCTCTTTGGCGGGCTGCTTCGGTGTCCTGACAACAGATGGAGGGGAAGATGATGCGACAAAGGCCGGCAGCGGCGGAGGCGGCGGCGGAGGGGGGTGCACGTTGGGGTATGGGGGCGGAGGAGGAGGGGGGCTGAAGCTACCATCGAAGGACGAGCTGGGGGGGATTAGTGCATCAGGGGACGGAGGAGGGGGAAACTCTGGGGAAGTAGAACAAGCAGGGGGCGGACTGAGGGCCTGAGCCGGCGGGGTGGGTGGCAGCGACGGAGCAGCAGAGGGACATTCCGGATTCGAGGGGGGCAGTGGGGCGGGGAAGGGGGGAGGAGGGCTCAGGGGAGTGCTGGGAGCCGAGGAGGAGAAGACGGGCAGCGGGGGTGGAGGGGGAGGTGGGTTTTTGACAGAGTCCGATGTGTTGGAGGAGAGAGAAGTGGACGAGGAGGACATTGACACAGAGGAGATGAGAGATGACTTTCTCTCGGGGACTTTGGGTTTGGGACGACTCGTTGAGGGGGACACGGATCGGGCATATGAGGGAACTGGGGTCCCGGCGGTGGGTGTGTTGGACTGGCTGGAGTAGCCGCTCGAGGGCGAGGTGAGTCTATGTACTCTGTCAGGTGAGGTTTTGGGCTTTACTGCTATCCCTCCCTGGGCTGTAGGAGACTGGACATTGTTACTATGCCCGTTGCTTTGGAGCTCTGCAGAGTTGGAAACAGTCTCTGTGGAGGTGGCAGCGGGAGAGTGCGCCCTCTGGTCGGCCTGGCTGCGAGGGTAATCCATGTAGTAGCCCCAGGACTCTGCATAGTCTGATCGCAGGCTGCTGGTTTCACTTTGAGCAGGAGTTACCTGGCAGAGTGAATACATATTTGACATTACACCCGAGTTAACTCCCAGCGATGCTGCAGAGCTTCCTGCACTAATGCTACTGTGACTGCGTGGCCGGAGCACCCATGGGTCGTCGTAGTCACTGCATGGGCTCTGAGAGGGTGAAGATGGTGATGCGCCTTTTCCTTTGCCTCCTCTCAGTCCCAGCTGTAAGCTCTGCTGCAGGCTGGCAATGAGACTCTCATTCAGCACTGATTCATTGCCTCCGCTAATGGCGCTCACCCCTCCCAGGGGCTTCTTCTCTCCAGGTCTGCGCCTGAGAGAGTCTGTGCGAGCCGGGGGTAGCGGCGGCTTCTTACATTTACGCAGTGAGATGCTTCGAGACAAAGATCTATCGCTGTATAAACTAGCAGAGTCCTCCTGATTGGCCAGCTCCCGACACTCGTACATGCTGTGTCTAGTGGCTCGTCCAACTGCCACTCCTTGGCCACTGCCATGACTTCGTGAGCGCAGGCCTGAGTCCAGGTGCATGGAGGTGTAGTAGCCGTCGTTGTCCTGGGAGTAGAGTGAGCTGGAGTCTGTGGTCGTTCGGGATGAGCGCTCCAGACTGCTGTACAGCTGGTTAATGGGAGTGGAGCAGCTCGAGGTCAGGGTACGATGTGGGACCACAACATTCTCAGGTGTGTCATAGATCCACTGCTCCTCTGGGACACAGGAGGGAGGTGTAGGGGCCAGTGTGCTGTGTGTGCTGCTGTCAGAGTGTCCCGATTCACTAGTTGGAGCAGTGCCGGTACTTTGAGCTTTAGTCACCGGAGTGGAGGTGGCCAGAGCGGGACAGGTGCTGCTGTGGCTGAAGTGTGCAGGACTGGACGCCAGAGAGTCAGCGTTTGAAGCCAAACTGAGAGGGCGACCGTTGGGGAGAACGATAGCTGTGGGTGGGCTGTGCCCAGACTTGTTGAATGTAATGACCTCAGAGGAGCTGGACATAGTGGCATTCGGGATGAGTGACGTAGAGTATGCTGCATGAGGGGACACAACACAGGCCGGACCTCCACCCCACTCATTGACCTGACTCCCATTGACCTCCTGAGACTTGGGTCGGGGCAGAGTACCCGATCTTGGGGCAATTCTCATGTGGACAGCTGTATCATCCACTTGCAGTCTCCCAATGCGCCCCTGAGGTGTTCCGTGCCCTTCGGTTTTCATTGGGGTACTGCTGTAGATGGGATCTGCACTTAGAGACACCCTGGCGCCCCGGGGCAGGCTGTGAAACCGGGACAAGTCTCCATTATAATGTGGCATCATCACTATCCCAGAGCTGTCCGTACTGGAAAGAGATATGCTTCCAGTTGAGGATGAAGCAGAAATCCCTGCCATCTGTGCAGCAATGCCCTGTCCCCTCTGCGCACGGATTCTCCTCATGGACGGGGGAACAACTTTCACCTCCTCTGTCTGACAGCTGGAGTCCCTAGTCACTGACCGGCGGAGCATTGAATTCATACTTCCAGTTCGTCCCAAAGTGGAATACTGCCCCGGGATAAACATGGAATGTGGGCGTACATCCCCATTGCGTCCTGGCGTTGCTGTTAAACAAATAGAAAAAGATAAATTAGTTCACAACATTGGAGTTTTTCTCAATGGCAAAACTTATTGAGTTACTATGTTGCCTATTCTTGGTCACATGGGACCTGTATAAATTGCAACCCCGGCTTAACATCCTCTGGTTTGCATCAGAGTGGAACTGACAAAACGGAAGACACATTATTTCTATTATCAGACTATTAGTCCATTAAGGAAGCATAAATGTCTATTTGGCTTTTAAGCAAGTGCAGTTTGAGCAAACGCAGAGATGCAAGGAGGCATGCACAGCACAAACAGGGTCAAATACGTACAATGCAGATAGAAGAAGGGAAGAGACTAAAACGTACCAGAGAACCAGACAAATAGTCCAAAAGGTAGCTAACCGAACTGTCCCCCATTTGCAAAAGTCCTCGTTCTCCAAAACATCCTTACTCCCTTCACCCTCTGAGCATCTGAGCATCACACACATTCTCTCCTCTTCCTCGCTAAAGACTGGAGTGACAGCTCGGCTCGCCTCTGCCGCTACTGCGATAGATTAAGCTGCAGGTCTAGTACTTCTCAGGCAGCATCAGAGCAAGAAGAGGGGAGAGGGAGAAACAGAGGGAGAGAGGGATGGGGACTTTTACCCCGCACCAGTAATCATGACATTCAGAGCCTGTCGTCGGCTGGGTTCTAACCAGACTTAAAGCTCTTGATCTTATCGCTGTGGAATTAAAGTTTCCTTCAACACTGCTGCCATCCCACAGTGAAGACATGCGTAAATAAACATGTGGGGTGGTCATTGCAGCTGTGCCAGTTTAAGGAGCTTAATGCAGGGGGACGACTGATTCCTTATATCTGCAGTTTGTGCATTGACATTGATTATGCCAAAGGTTAATGATGCCTTTGGAAAATGCACACCAAATGAGGAACTTATTAACATATACAACCTTTTTCCATGTTGGGCCCCCTTGTCCAAAACCGCAGTAATATTATTTGTAAAACATACAAATAATGGCCAAGTACTAAACAGAATTTGGAAAGTTTTCTTTTTTACCATTTCATTTGCTCAAATAGGAAACAATCCCTAAAGCAAATGGGATAAAATGAGGATAAAAAGAAAAAAACAACAATATAATAAAAAAGAACATGGGCCACACTAAAACAAGGTCGTATTCAAATTGCAACATGAAACACAAAAAGCCAGCAGAAACCCATGAATAGACAGGACAACACATAATTTGAACAGACATAGTGCTAAACACAAAGTCCACACAAAACGATGATGCTCCAACATGGAGAAAAAAAAGAAAGGCTGAAGAAACACAACTATGGCTATGACAACTAACTACCGCTACCACTACTTGCACTACACGTCTATGGACAGTGGAGGGCGCCGCACGTGGCCCCGCAGTGATCCATACCTAAGTCCTGGTTGAAGTTGTCGGGCAGCCCTGATATAGTCTTTCTGCGTTTGACCTTCTTGGGCCGTCGGGACACGGATGTCAGTGTTAATGAGGGAGCGCCGGATGCTCGCCTGCCGGTCAAACACTTCCCCTGGAGGTCGGCAGAGCCAGGCAGGCGCAGACACAGGCAAACAGTAGACAGTTAGAGGGAAATACTTCACATGCACAAAGTGTTCTCATTGTTAAATACGTCATGCATTATTAGCAGGTTCGGACATCTAACAGTGAGTGGCAGTGTCAGCCTTTGCACGTGGATTTGATGTACTTTAATACACCTAAATGCTTAATGCCTTAAAGTTAACAAAAGATTTGAAGAGAATGACCAAAGTGACACACAAATCCATTTGCAAACTTTGAGACTGTCTGACACTTTTGTTTTAAATTCAATGTTTAAGTACATCAAAAACAAAATGTGTAATTTTTTTGGGCATTCATTCACGTTAATGCAAAAGTAAGATGCTCATAAGTATTGCAGGTTAGAGGGGTTAGAGTTTTTAATGACATGCAGAAAGAAAAGGTTATCGGACACAGTGAGTAACTTTTGGCTCTAGCGGCGCTGCTGCGTAGGTGGTGACAGAGTGCAGTGCAGACGTCAGGGATGTAGGGAATGATCTAAGGGCGGACGTGTACGTCATGTTTGCCGCCCGTGTGACTGAAAACCCTCTGATCTCGCCCAGTGTCTGTGGCTCTACCCTCTCTCACTCGGTAATATAAAGTGACAGCAGATGAAGTCAACAGCGATTTGTGAGGAGAGGAAACACATTAAGCCTTCATTAGTATCTACGGGATCATTGGGCCTGCAGGGAGATTGACTGTGACACGAGCAAATTCAGACTGTGACTATTGAATATTTACGTTATTTATTTATTCATACATCAGTTGTTAACAATTGACTTTTCAGATGGGGTTAAAAGGTATACATTTCTGTTTGAAAGAGTACTCTGCAAGTTCACCCTTTTTCCACCAGCAGTTTTTATGTTAAGTTTCTTATTAACAATATATGTACAGAACTTTTTCAACATTTTTTATTATCTTATAGACAATGTATTGCCCATCTTTATTTCTTGATAACACTCACAATATGTTTGCGCTGACTAAAATGATCGTATGAAGAAGAAGAAGAAGAAGAGTGTGGCTGTAGCTAATAAAATGCCCCACACAAACAGATGAGTCCTGGAGATTTTTGTTTATTGTGTGGATGTTCATCTGTCAAATGCTCTGAGAACAGTCAATAAAAATCCTTGACCCTTGAATAAGCTGTCAAACAGGTTTATCAGACAAATGCACACGACCAGAAAGGACGGGCAGGAGCACTTTGTTTCAAGTCAATAGACATGGGCACAAGAGGGCAGGCGTTCAGGACTGACATCTCCGATAAAGTGGAATTGGCACAGTATGGTTCTGAACACGCCATAAAAAACTCTCAAAAGAGCTGTGTCCAATCATATCATATTCTTAATTTTTTTTCATCATTTCATAAGCCTAATTTTAGTTTTTCAGGCTTGTTCTATTTCTTCTCAGTAGCATTTGCATGTGTCCTCAGGATTAAATGAATGAAATTATACAGCGAATAAAACATTTCAAAAGGCTACAAAGAATAATTAGAGTTGATTGAGCCGATAACTACATATATGAGAATGACAAGAATGAATTCCAACTAAATATTTCTGAACATTTCAACGTTGATGACAGGGCATACCTGTTACATTGATGGGGACGATGTCTGTGGGCACTGCCTGCGCCGCTTGCCTCATCCGCTCCTCTGGCGTGGGGAGGGGAGCTGCCTTGGTCCATACCACCTGACCGTCGACCTCTGACCCCTCCTCGCCGCAGCCCTGGGGCGTTTGGGACCTCATGGACAGCTGGGATTTGGCATCGTCTGCTGATGATGTCATGGACTGGAAAAGGAATGATGAGAGTGACGAGGCTGAGAAACATCAATCTTTTTCAAATCAGCAGATGGAAACAGATGGGCTGTGTACATTTTCAAGAATCACACATAAAACAATCTTGTAGCTTTAAGGTGTTTTATAAAAAGGTGCATTTATTAATTTGCTAAGTCTTAAGTAGTATAGCAAAAAGAGAGGAGAGGATTTGTGTGCAGTTTGTGAACTAAATGATCTGCAGCTCCATGTACAGCCACTAGAGGGAGGCATGACACTCTTGACTCAGCCATGTCTCTGTTCAGTACAAACCTTCTTATCGATGTCTTCATCCTCCTCGTCCTCCAGGCTGCCGGGCTGCAGAGGGTCAGAGAAGATGGGCCCCTGAGAGTAGTACTGGGAACTCCGAAAACCATCCTTCCTCAGTTTGTCACAATCTGAAAGATCAAAATGAAGATTGAGTTTACAAAGGTTTGCAGCCATTTCAAAAGATGGATTCATCATGTGTTTGGACATGCATTATTGACCGGTGTTTAGGCTCATTGACTGCATTTTCAAATAAATAATTGCTAAAAAAAAAAAGAAAAGAAAAAAGACCACCCCCTTTTAAATTTTCTAATGTGTGTCAAATGTGTGTGCGTAGTTTCCATTCAATTTGCCTTGCCCTATTAACCCAAAAATGTAGACACCTAGATATTTTTTTCATTGCATGTGAGTTAACCATACATTTGACTATCATGCATGCTTGATATATTACTTCATAGATGTGCACTATCCAGTACACGGACATAGCCGCTCTACTACTACTCACAGTAACCATTTGCATTAATAATTTAACGAATTTGCTCGGGTGTCACATGACCGCGGCTCTCATTGGACGCTGCCATTTGCTGCTCACACCTCTCTCTCCTCACCACCTGCTGCTTCAGTGGTGATGCGGGCGAATGGAGATGTGTGATATAGTAACAGCCCCATGAGCCAGTGCACAGGGGAGCGGGGCAGTCTGTCAAACACAGATGGCAGAGCTGTCCCCGTGTGCAGTTTATCAGACAGGACACGGATTTGACTTTTTCTTTATCTTTATCTTACAACCGAAAATCAACTATGTAGAGTTTAACTTAATTTCAATTGCGTGAATCCAATGGCATGACCCTGCTCTACAGTTAATCATGCCATATTCAGATGATACATATCTAATTATCCATTTACAACACCACCACTGTATTCGACATGAGATATTGCATGTTTTTCTAGTACCCTCGACAAGTGTGAGTCTTCTAATCACACATAGCAACTAAACCAAACTGAATAATTCATAATTCCAGTGTTTGCATGTACGCACACTGTCCTATCAAGGTTGCTGCTCTGTTTGATCCGTGCGCCGTTTATCTCCATTGCTAATTACCGCTGCTCTCTCTCTGAGGAGATCCACTCGGGCGTATGCTTAGTACAGATGGGTAAATAGGTCCTAATGGGGGGGTAACAAAGACAGTGGTTGTGACAAGTGGTTCGTGCGTTGAAGGATGGATTCAGAGAAGCGTAAATGCTAATGAGCGCGAGATGACGTCCTTAAGATGATCGGGGGGGGGAGCACGATTGGGCACGGCTGATCAAATAAATAAGCCTGTGATAAGGCAGTGTCGTTCGTTGCTAGGCAGAAGTGCATGCAAGTGGCACGGAGGAAGACAGGCAGAAAACGTGGGGGAAAAGGTGATGACAAGGTTGTGGCGTTAGTGCTCTCCTGAGATAGTGTGAATGACAGTATACGTTGAAATCCACTCTACAACTGATTTACCTGGGTTTCTTCAAGCGAGACTCGGTACCAGCTGCGATTTCAGACTTTATTCATTATACTTTGGTTAATAAAATGGAAGGTCAAATTTTTATTGAGGTGGTACTATGTGACCCAAATGAAACAACACTATTCTACTAGATATATCTGCCGGTCGATATATTGGGCTGACATTTGGGGATTTTACAATGTCGGCTATATAAAAGACGATATTTCCGGGACCGAAAATGATGCCGTTTTGCTTTAGAAAGAGTAAAGTCAGGGCTTTAAAGCAAGTCCTACCGCAACTCCCTAGGCCTCATCGCATTGTTAAACACAAGTTTCACTAAACCTCCGTCAATATGGATATACTGTATGTCATTTTGACTATTGTATTCAAAATGATGACGGCTGGTAACAATATGCTAATGCTAACGACAACTAATCAAAGCTGGGATAGAAACTATGATTGGATCACCTAAAGTCCATCCATCCATCCATTTTCTTCCGCTTTATCCGGGGCCGGGTCGCGGGGGCAGCAGTCTCAGCAGAGATGCCCAAACTTCCCGGTCCACACACACCTCCTCCAGCTGTTCTGGGGGGACCCCGAGGCGACACCAGGCCAGCTCGGAGACATAGTCCCACCACCGTGTCCTGGGCCTTCCACGAGGCCTTGTCCCACTAGGACATGCCTGGAACACCTCCCGCGGGAGGCGACCAGGAGGCATCCGGAACAGATGCCCGAGCCACCTCAGCTAAAGTAATAAAATAAAATCGCCCAGTGCTGGAGCGGCCAAGTATTTGTTTTTACAGGATTATAGACCAGACATCTGGAAAAATCTGCCAATAATATCAGCCAGAAATATCGGCCGAGCATTTCGGCCAAATAACATCCCAAAATATCAGCATCGGCCTTAGAAAATCCCATATCGGTCGGGCTCTATATTCTACAAAGCTAAAGTTCATCTTGGGACTCCCTTAATCTAACAAAGGTAATGTTGAAGTTGCTAATATAGGATTGCGATAAAGAGATTATGGCTGTTTGTTTTCTTAATGCTCTGTCTGACCTACAGAGGAATACTCCGGTTCAAAGCAAGGAACTACAACTCTGCAAACACACAACTTCATTCACCTTATTGGTATGAGTTTATATCACCATTGGCTACTCATTGGATGAATCTTGACAGCTCAAAAACATACACTCGATTGTGATTTTGCTTCCACTGCAATTAACCTCGCAACCCTATTAAGCCGTGCACTGTAGTATATCAACCACTGGTGTTGTTTTCACTTGATCGGCTAAGAAACCGGGACAGTGCGCATGAGTCTACAGTGTGTACAACAGACAGGTGCATTCATTGGACACCTGTTGCCTCTGAGCTGGGACCCCTGGGGCACGCTGGCGGTGATAGGAGCTGACAGCGTGTGGGGTGGGGGGGTGGGGCGGGGAATAATCCCACATCCCAGGTGTTGTTTGTTGACCAGGACCAGCCACATAAATAATGCAGAAAGTACAACGCTGCAGCGCGGGGGTCAAAGTGTGGAAAGCAGAGCTAGCGCGTGGGACTAAAGCCGTTTGTGGGATTTTGTTGTAGAAACCAGGTGACACAGGTTTTATCTAGAACAAGGCCATTGAGACCGTCACAACAAGCCTTACGCAAACATACCACCCAAATACAACCTTGTGTGCGAGTTTCCCGCTGTCTGACAAATGGGTGAGAGAAACTTTCCCAGGAACCCTGAACACACCACCAACCACAGTCCCTCCCTTGATAAATCAGGTTTGTTACAGCCAATTTCCCCCTTTACATCTGCACTACATTTGAGCAGAAATGCAAATACAGAACATACTTTAACAAAACATTTGCTGTTGAAGAGTTTGTTTTTTCCCGTGACTGTATTCATCGCATCTGAGCGACTGTGTCCAACAGTAAACAAACCTCCTGTCACAGCCCTCCTTCCTGTCGTTTGCAGGTTGTCAGGACTTGCTGTTCTGTTCTGACTTGACTTCCACCGTTTGTCTCACGGTTTTGGCCAAACAAGGCGGCGGTATACCAAGCATCTGCGGTATTGGATCACTCTTCACATATATGTAGTGGTAGATGCTGCAGCACGTGTAGCATGACCTTGCCGTGTCAATAGTGATGGCATTGAGTTTAATAAGATTCTGTGGATTTTGCTTGGTTCAGCAAGTTTCACCAGAGGACAGTGAGAAATCATGCCCCGCGCTGCATCATACAATATGTCCCTACACCATGCATTATTATAATCAGTGTACAGATTAATGCCATGTGTGCAGCGGAGACTTTGGCGGCACAGGCAATCCACCATTTAAAAAAAAGCTAAATGTAAATGTGAAAAGGCCTCACCTCGTAGCGCAGTCTTGAGGTTGACTTTAGCTTGACGATGAAGGTCCTCCACACACGGGGGCCGGCTGCCGGGTAGAAAGACGTTTTCCTGTTGGTGCCACGGAGCGGTGTAGTGAACGGTCCATTTGCTCTCCTCGTCTAGATTGGACACGGCTATAAAGACACAAAAAGACACCCGGGTCAGATTTTTTTTTTTTTTTTTGACCATTATTTCCCAAAAAGCTGTAGTGTTGCCCCATTGAGGTCTCACAGTTTTCACACCACATCGTGAATACTGTCTTGTAAACAGGTTGTGTTTATACTTGTAACACGGGGGAAGAGGAAGGAGCGTGTTTCTTTGTATTGAGGTGTCACTCTGCCCACCTACGGCATCGCACTTATCTGCAACATCACATGGCAGGCCACACACACACACACACACACACACACACACACACACACACACACACACACACACAGGGAGGGGGAAATGTACAGGGACAAGTTGGAGGGAAATGAACTGGTCAGCACAGAACAAATAGCAAACAAAAATAAACTAAATGATACCACTTTTTAAAACTGAGGCAACATGATGGACGACTATGTATGGACTTCAACGAGAAACTGCACCTTGAAATACTCTGAGATGTGCATAAGTTTTGGCACACATTAAGCTACATGCTATGGGTTAAGCACAACAGTACATTTTAATGCAGCAGCCCACTTAAAATCAATACATATTGCTGTTTCTCAAGTCAGACTTTGCCAAAACATACTCAATTTTATAAGGTTTCCATTTCTGTTTGAAGTAGAATTCATGGACTTATCATCTAGGGCTCTTATTGTTGAGAGCGAATCTAGAGTCTCTTACCAAGTGATCGGATCCACGCCAGCGTTGGTGAGCGTGGATGTAATATTACTTCCATCTTAAAATCCAAAAATCTCAGACCTCTGCTCGTAAATCCCCATGCTTACTCACACAACTTGTCCGAGTGGAGTGAAGAACAAAACTAAAGGACTAAGGGAGGAAGGGGACAGTCTTGTAAGGGGCCGGGAGTTTGTTGTGGAGAGCTTTTTTCACAGGTGCAAATGAGCTGATCATTGGGGGGAGGATGCCGTGTTGGGGTGGGAGCCTGCAAATGAGCCAATAGCCATGGAAAGTGTCAGACGAGACGCTATAATACACTGATTCAAGTAATGGTAAGACAAGAGCGATGCAGACGTTTATATTTGTGGCAAACAATGTGAGTGAAAGAGAAAGTTTACAGTTGGGGAGAGCACCAAGACAATCCAACAGAGGTGCTGGTTGTGCCTTCGGGGTCTCACTGGCGCAGAATCACGACATCCCCAGGCCGTTTGCACCTCATTTAGGGACGCACAGCAGTTAACTCTAGTCGTGGAGCCAGTGTATTGTGTTTATTCATGTCTGCTCCGCGGCTTTTAACTAATGACCACAGGCACTGCACGGCCTTCTTCTTCCTTATCACCCCTTTCCTTTAAATCAACATGATAAAATGCCCGCTCATTAATATTGAGGGGACCCTAGACAGTACACAACACTCCTGGTTGTGTTAATCCCCTTTGAAAAACGAGAGCGGTAGACACTCATTTAAACTACCTCTTAGATTAAATAGGGTAGAACTGAGCACTGTTTTGCAGGTTTGATGATACCGACAGTGAACAGACCGACAGTACAGTATCCACAAACATACTTAATCACTACTCAATCTATTGTTATTTATTGTGTACATGTAACGATTGACATGCCTGTGCACTCTATGTAGATATGTCAACATTGTAAACTGGTGACTTGCAGCAGGTCAATAATATGTTATATGTTGCAGCATGGTGCAGAGATCGATCGGACACATCGTAGGACACAATACACACGGCTCAGGACACAATACACAACCCCAGCCCCATAATACACATCACAATCGTCAACATGCAACACAAACGTTAGACCTGCCAGACATCTTCCTGAACTGTTTGAAATCGTTTCAAAGTAAAGACTCAATTCCTTCACTTGGGTGCAGGTAAACCCCCCCCCCCCCCCCCCCCACTCCCACTCCGCCCTGGGGTCTGAATGAGCCAGGACCCCATCTATAGGGCCACCAAGGACACGGTGGGCCTATGGACACAAAGCCCGCATTGTCCCTCAGCATCGGCCTCTGCATTCAGCGCCCACAAAAGCCCCTGAGCCTTTCCCTACACACTGAGCCCACACTGGACCGTGGCGGGACACTCTTTCAGGAGGAGTCCGCTAATCCCCCTTGCCTCTGTCCCAGCTCTGTCCCGTCCCACAGACAAAACACGGGGCTAAGTCTCTCAGAATGAAAACAAGTTCAGTCTCCACAGCACATGCGGGCCTAACATGTGGCCAGCATCGATATGTCATTGTAGGGTATTGATGAAATGTATGAGCCTTGTGTGAAACCTCTGTAGTCCAACTCTCACTTAGTCATGAGCCAATTTGAATATGGCGATTTTCGTATTTAGCCCAGAAGTGAAAACTAAACACGTATGCCTTTATTCTGCGTTTGACATCCTGTAATCCTTAGCTGTTTTTTCCAAGGCCAGGTGAGTCCAAAGCCACATCTCAGCAGGAATCTTGCCTCCTGCTGCGAAAGCATGAGGGTGGATGTGGCTCGCGGGAAAAGAAGGACCGAGGTGCTTAGCTCAGGTGCAAAGTGCAGGCGTGTGCGGGACGGGCCCGTTTGCGCGGTCCAGAATGCTGAGGTCATGATTAATCGAATCACCACAACCTCTACCGCAGCAAGCGCACACGCCAGCTAAAAATACACCTGAGATTAGAGTCCGCACAAGCTGCTGAGGTGAACTCCAAGCACGTGCCCCACCCGCAGCTATTGATGAAATGATAACTGCTTAGGCTGATTAACATTTTATTCTATAAAAGACTCCCTTTCAGGTCGATGAATGTACACGCTTAAAAGCCACACATGCTCTAATGCAAATTAATCTACACAGGCCAACACATGTAATGCTCCAGGTAACCACAAGGGGTCACAAGCTAGTAAACTGCTTGTGCCTGTCCCAAACACAGGTAAATGATTAGTGTTGCACCCCAAGCCAAACTGCAGGACCGAAGTAAAGTCTGTTCTTACTGTCTGCAACTTGAAAAAGCAGAAATGATTAAATTAGGAGCTTATTACAGATACAGATGATAGTGGGTCACGCAAATTGCATGGAAACAGAACACTACCGATTTATGTTGTGTGATAATATGACTAATCGAATAATCTTTCCCCTAACCCTCAGTATGAAGACTGGAAATGAGAAATAAATGTGGTTAGTAATTTACTGATAATAATAAAACAAGGACTGCAAAATGTTCTTTTATCCCAAGATACGATTCTATTTCCATCCTATTGCCATGTCATTACTGTGCTGTGTAAAGTACAGTGCAAAGTCATGGCAAACATTTGAAATAGCATTAAAACTACTACTACAATAGAAGAGGATATTTACAACAGGTCAGTGAGTGGTCATCGTGAGCACTTAGAATCCTGTCTGTGTGGTTCCCTGGTAACAAGGTGCAACAGAGGGCTGAGTCTGAGAGCAGGAGGGGTGGGTTACAATGAACTGTTGTTTACTTGAATTACAAGGTAAACAATGCAGTGGTACTACAAACAACACAGCATTGATAAAGAATTGGTAAGCAAAGACACCCTACCTGTATGAAATAAAAACTTCACCAGTAATGAGATGGCTAATGCTTGTTTTAATTGCACACCAGCAGCTTTGGTAAATTTATCAATTGTGAAATGTCAAGTGAATCCAGTTAAAAACAAGGCACTGTCCCAAGCCCGATAAATGCTTTAGGGTCGTCTTTCATTTATGCTTAGAATTCCCCCTACTTACATTCATATTCATTGAAATACATAGAAAGTGATCCCCCCATTTATTAGTAAAAAGATAAAGTGTGGTGTTCAAAATACTATAATGCCAATACTAAACTAAAATACTCTCAAACTTGTACCTTTTACAGCAAAATATTATTTAAATAGCCTGAAAATCCTTCCTCTTCTAGTCTAATCCTCTTCTTTTAATCTAATTCCGAGGACCCCCTGTTAAGTGCTGCTGTACCCTCGGGGGTCCCCGTACCCCTGGTTGAAATGTGGTATCCAGAGCTAGTACATATACAAATCACGATCGGTCAGTAAAAGCCAGCAGGTAAGAAGAAAATCCAACTTACCCTTCCTTTTAAAGTATTTGATCACAGATTTGATTGAGGTCCCAATGAACACCATTATTCCAGTTTTAGAGGTATCTCTCTGATGTGAAAAAGGAAGTCCCAGTGAGGGTACAGAACAGAGTAAATCCAGTGACGGGACTACGGCAGCACGCGGTGCTCCACGCTTACATTCTCACTGCTCGGTGGTTTGCAGCAAGTGCACAACAAACTGCCTACAACGAGCGGCTAAAACCCTATCTCTCCGCACATGGTCCACTCCCCCGCCCCCCCCCCTGCACCCGCGCTCACCCCTCCCCTCAGGCGTCCCGGTCCTACGAGACACACACATACAACAGACGGGTTGGGTGGGTGGTGGGGTGGGCCCTCTGCCCCTCTGCGCATCGGTTACCAAGGAGTTCTTGGCTGCCTCTCGCCTTTTATCCAGCATCATCGCTCCTCAGCTTTCAGCACTGAGGGACTCAAAAAGCTCAAAGTTAAACACGAAGTAGGTTTTGTGCAACAGCCGGTCGATTTCAGTGCTGTTGCTTGCCTTGGGCTTATCTCTTTGATACTTTTCTCATATTGTACTTCTCCCACACATAAATAATTGCACTGGCTTTTCATCACAGTAATCTGGGAATATTACTACTTCTGCTCAAGGGGTTTTCAAATAATCTTGCCCTTTGTCTGACTGTTTTAATTGTGATTTCAGTTTGTTTTATCAAATTTCTATAGTCAGATAAGTCCCACATTGACAAACCGTTGTGTTTTTAGTGTAATGCCACCTGTTAATGCTTGGCCAGTGGTTCTCAAACTGTGGTACGTGTGTTTCAGGTGGTATTCACTCTTTATTTAGAACATTTTATGTATCTTTGTTCTCTTTTGTGCCGTTTCTTATTCATAGCTAAGTGCTATTTTAGACCAGGTTTAAACATGGCCATCGGTTTAACTTTGACAATCAAATGTTTTCCTTGACGTGAGAAATTTGAGAACCACTGGTATAAACTTTGGATATGCTTTTTGACACAACCCTTTAAAACGTATCCAGGCATGAGACGGGCCACAAGGAGTACCGTGATCATTGCTGGTCACTGATATGGTTGTAATGATGTGGAGATGGGTCCCTGGGCGCTGCACTGTGATTTTCCTGACAGGCTGCCCCAGCGGCACTGAAGGGTGGGCCAAATATTCAATGGTAAATAATTTGTAATAAAATGTCTGTTTGTTAGGGCCATTTGTGGCACTTTCTCTATGAATTTCAACCAGTTTGGTCATACATTCATACCTCATCATAATTGCCCAGCCTACTTCATGCACGAGAAGCTCTATCCTTGACACATGAATATAAGTCCCATACAAACATCCCATTGTCCGATCCATCAACATCTATCATGCCCGGCCCTGCCCCTCCCTCTGCGCCCGGCTTTCTTTTCAGGACCCAAATGGATGCACTGCGCTGGGAGGGGGAGTGTGCAACAAGAGCTTGAATAGCGCTGCAAATGATCCTTGAATTTGTGCTAAAAAGCTTTTCCCCTCCCTCCTCTCCCTCTAGACTCTGATCATCCGAACCTGCCCTCGTCGCCTCTGAAGTGCCGCATAACAACGCTGGCTGTGATTTTGCAGGAATCGCCCGAGACATTTTGTTGTGGTAAATGTTTTATCCGCTTGCTTGCTTCCTCTGCGCTGTATTCTCTCCACAAGTGGGAGATACTGCAGTTGACTTGCGGGCAGCGCTTTAAATAATTCACTTGTGAGAAGACAGAAGATAATTTGTGTTAGATATTGAGTGCCTTTTGAAAACCCACAATGAGATTGATGCAAAGCAGTGCACTAGGGAACACTTCTAAACTTAATTCAAGCTAAAAAAAGAATAATACATGCGTCTGCTGGCGTGTTGGCGCACTTGTACATCAAAGAACAGAGAACTTATCTTGGCCTTTTTAGATCTCCTCACATTAATAAAAAAATCTACTTTATTCCTCTTCTCCTCTTGGGTCACCACAGCTAATCATTCTTTTAGCTTGCTGTGCGATTCTGATATTGATTCAGGTTGTTTTTCTTTGCTCAATCTTCTCCATTCATCCTGGCACAAATATCCAATGAGTGCCTTTCTTGTACAGGATGCGAGCTTGTAACTTTATTGCTAATTTTTGGTAGTAAAAACTTATTTCGTGTTTATCCCCTACCCTCTGTCTGTGTCAATCGCTAATCCTAAATCCATGTTTGACTCCCCATATCTGCCCTCTGGCCTCTGCTCGGCTTGTGTTGTATGTGGCACGCGTACAGTATTAGGTTAATAACATGCAGACGCGAGCCCACGCTGCTCCTCTCATTAAAAAGCCCTATTGTTCTAGACATAGCGACCGCACTCACTCATTCACGCACAAGCCTACAGCTCCCTCCGCTAAGGGGGTCTCCAAATCTAGGCCACAGCTCCAGGATTAGGGCTCCCGGTCCACTCAGCCATACGCCCATAACATGCTTCACTATTGAAAGATGAATGGCTGCCCCGGCCATAGACCAGACCAAACAATATCAATCTTTCATCTCTCTTAAGCAGGGATGGGCAGACGGGGCGCTGACTCGGCAAATGGACCTCAGGCAAAAAAAAAAAGAAGATTACTATATTATCATCACGAGGAAGGTCATTATAGGGCGGCTGTTCAAATGTGGATAAGATATTGAGACGTCTTTACCAAGGCGTGAGATGCGGCTGCACAATTAAGCCGTCATTTAGGTAATTGTATTGTCATCTGTTCAAAAAGGATTTAAATATTAATTGGAACTGTTTTCTCCATGTTTAACAAAATCCGACCATGTAAGAAGCCAGACACTGACATCCTTCACGAGTGTTATTCTCAGACACAATTAGGCTGAAGGGCAATGAGCGTCGCCGCGGCAAACGGGACCGATCCAATAGCTCACACCATCTTATCATTCTCACGCCTCGCTTGGATCCAGTATCTCAACACATTTCCATTTATTTTTAACACTTTGATTGGTCTAATTTCCACAAAACCTTGTTCAAGCCTCCATTTCTGGTAATGTAATCAAGTCTGTATTGATTTTCAACCCACTCTGCGCCCCCCCCCCTTTACTCTCATCCTCCCCTGGCTCTCCCCTCGTTCACGCTTTGACCTTGCACACCAGCCATTTCATTTCCAACCTGAAGGGGAAAGATAAGAAGAAGAAGAAGACATTAAGCCTGATTTAACTTGGGAGCATTTGCATCTTAACTAGCACAGTGCGTTGTTTTTGCAGCTGGACATGAATAAGTTACAACGCGCTCGCCGGTTCTTTGATGTGCACGTTTCTGTGAATGAAACGCCAACATCAGAAGTCACTGGGAATCTTTGAGATGTAGTGAACCCCATGAATATTCTTTTCAAAGCAGTGCATGAAGCCTGTGGTTGTTTTAGTATTAAACCACCTGGCGTGAGCGAATATATGTACATGTCTTGCACAATTTTCAGTTACGAAGCATTTGCATAAGCAGATATTAGTCAATCTCAGTCAGAGCCTTTGAGATATTTTCGGCTTCCTGTGATGTGGATGATGTCACCTAATTTTGCAATGTGATGATACACTGAGCGGCCTTTAAAGAGACCAAACAAAATGAGGCTTGTCTTGAGAGTGAAACACTCGCTAACACAGCAGTTAAACTTCAACTGCCTTCTGAATAAACAGGGGCAGGAGGTGAGAGTCTGGGCTGAGTCAACAAGTCAAACTTTTACTGTTGTAACGGCTTTAACAGTGGGTTCCCGAGTGTCGCAATCCTCGCTTTTTCTCGCGAACCTTTACCCTGATCCCGGTCGATCTCACATCGGCTGCACTTGTCCATCAACTATCCTCCCCCCCCCACGCAACGCGCTGCAGTTTCCAAATGACCTGCTCTATTGAAGCAGTCGGGATGCCATCACAGCCACCAAGTTCACACACACACAATGTCGTCATCTCTGCCCTCGATTAGACTCCGCCAGCTCTGATACAACACACAGATGGGTGATTCGAGTGACTGTCGGGCGGGAGTGAACTCTAGACCTTTTTCCTCTGGGCCCCAGACATTTTGCATTAACCTCATTTGAATTGGAAGTCATTAAGTTAATTTGTCGATTTTGGAAGTCATATCAAGGTGATTTTATTGGAGCAAAAGTATATACTGCGACATCTGAAAATCACACTAAGCCTTTTCTTCAATATATGAATGTTTACAATAAAAACATGAAGTCAGTGCACAGGCAGCTTCTGGAAAAGAGTTGGCAACTTTAGTAATACGATTCACCCAAAACAGAACAAAATATTTGAAATTTATAGGGCAAAACATGATTACAAAAGCTTAAAGTGCACCTCTGGATCTTGAGTCTATGATAATGAATTCATCTAAGTGAATGGGGCCTCTCTCTACAAAAGGCTGCGGCTTCTTTGTCATCCATGAGAAAACCTTGGGTCGTGGAGGCTTCCTGCAAACTATGTCTGCACTGCATGATATCCACAAACCATTCATATATATCTTTGTGCCTCCTTTGTTGTGGTGAAGAAAACCTCAGTACATTTCAATGCGTTTGGCCCAAAACGGGTGCATGTGGACTTTGAAAAAGGTCCAAAGAGATAGTATCAAAAGTGAAGCAGCACAAAAGGCCGGCAAGACAAAAGAAAGATGAACGCAAAGTTTGCACAAGATAACTTTGATGTGGGAGTCATTTTGCTGAGCGGAAATGTAAGGCTGGGCATAAAGGAAGCGTTTAGTGGGACAAAAGAGGAGACGAGATAAAAACTCAAAGGGTAGTTAGTCAGGGGAGACCGAAAAAGGTTTCAGGAGAAGACGGAAGACTCCCAAATAAGAGTTTGGATTCAGTAAATTGAAAATACTTATTTTGTCCTTTTTGTAGACCTGACTTCAATACAAACACTGGCAAAAGGAAGATAAAATGTCCAACACGTACAAAGACACAGCATGTTTGCCCGTCATGCTTCATTTTCTCTCCGCTGGCGTCTGACCCGAGCGCCTCTTTGAAATCGGAGCTTGGATAATAGAGCGAGAACGAGCACCTAAACGCACATTTCATTGTTATCGCCATTTTCTGTAACATAATCCACGTTCAACAGCTGCAAAACGCCAAAAAAGGCTGAACCGACATGGATGCATGCTACTGTTAAAAGTCTCTCCGATGCGTCTATTGAATGGTGAAACTTTACAGCTCAATGTTCAGCCAGGCACAAGAAAGGCGTGCCCGCTATGTGCACGCCTGTTGAACATATCATGTGAAAGTGGCCGTTTAAAGAGCTGATTTGTAGCTTTTCAGTCAAAGAAGGAGGCTGTTTTGTTGCTAACTTTGTTTTTTATGCCACTGTCACTATAGATTTGAGGCCAAGTGTCTTTTTCACCCAGGGAAACGCAATTTTAAGCAGGCAACATCGCCAAGACGGTTACCCCCCATGTACTGGGAAGGGCCATAACCTGATAGGTTGGCCGGACAACTTGAGTTTGCTGACACAAGAATGGCAACAAAGTTTTACAGCCCAACGTTGTTTGGGATGAAAAGTGCGGTTGTGGCAGGACCCTGTAGCCTTATTCTGTGGAAGGTGAAGTCACCGATACCCCAAGACAACACACTATGGAAATCCCAATATAGATCTCAGCAGCATTAGTGGCCATTAGTGGCAGCCGCCTCGTCGTCTCCACTCATATCGACTCAGGGTTCTTGTCAAATCTCCGAGGACCCGCAGCATCAATAACCTCATGGCTTTTACTACAGTTAGTCTACTATGATTTCAAGTCTTGGTGCTCTGTCATCTCAACATCTGCTCAATGTAATACACCATTTACAACGAGGAATTGCACGACCTTTAAGATTTTACTGTTCCAATCATAATTACCTTGACTGTGGTTATATGAACTTTACAACCAAGTCACAAAACATGATGGGGCACTGTAAATCCTTGTGTTCCATGTCATTAAAGGCGAGACGGTAAACACAGAGTTTACCGAGAGACACCCCGTGCACCATCGCATCGGGACGTCCTGCCTGTGCTACATTCTGCTGGCTGCCAGGCTGTTTTTCTGACCCACATTTCAACACCGCTGTCTGCAGCTTCACTCCTCGGGGCCTCAGAGTGCGTTATTAATCTGATTTTATAATTAACTTTACACACACACACTGGAGCTGTAAATCTGACACTATGGAAATGGACTTTTACAGGTCCACAGTGGCTCTGCAGCTGAACGCTCACTTACTTAAAGAAATGAGAGATATGAATAATGTCCACTTTGGTAAAATGACCTTCGATACGCAGCCGCTGGAATCTGCAGTTGCGAGCGATAACTGTATTTTATGTGCAGTTTATGGAGATGTAAGGTGGTTCTGGGCTTGCTTTTCCCCCTGAGCCTGCAGATCTCACCATTCCTAATATATTCAGTGATTTTTACATACTGTGTAAAATTACCATCTACTTCAGTTCACTGCATTTGACTTCAGTGTGGCACACGGGTGACCAGGCAAAACATTGATGCATGATTCATGGTTCATGCGCTGTTGTGCATGTTTTAGGTCCATGGGGAAAATTGTAGGGAAGAAAGAAGGAAGGAAGGAAAGGAGGAAGGACAGAAGAAAAGGAATGATAGAAGAAAAGAAGGAAGGAACGAAGGACAGAAGAAAAAATGATTAAAAAAAGAAGGAAGGAACGAAGGAAAGAAAAAATTATAAAAAAAAAGAAGGAAGGAAAGAAGAAAAGAAAGAAAGAAAGAAAGGAAAGAAGAAAAGAAAGGAAGGAAAGAAGTAAAGAAGGGAAGGAAAGAAGTAAAGAAGGGAAGGAAGTAAAGAAAAGAAGGGAAGGAAGTAAAGTAAAGAAGTAAAGAAAGGAAGTAAAGAAAGGAAGGAAAGAAGTAAAGAAAGGAAGGAAAGAAGTAAAGAAAGGAAGGAAGGAAAGAAGAAAAGAAAGGAAGGAAAGAAGTAAAGGAAGGAAGTAAAGAAAGGAAGGAAAGAAGTAAAGAAAGGAAGGAAGTAAAGAAAAAAGAAAGAAAGAAATAAAGAAAGGAAGAAAAGGAAAGACAGAAGAAAAGGAATGATAGAAGAAAAGACAGAAAGAAAGAAGAAAAGAAAGAAAGACAGAAAGACAGAAAGACAGAAAGAAAGAAAGAAAGAAAGAAAGAAAGAAAGAAAGAAAGAACGGCCAACGTTGTAAATTTGCACAATGGCCCGAAGATGCACAAAGATTTTTTTTTTTTTTTAAATAAAAGAGAATTTCCTGTGCCTAAAACCTACACTTTTTGTCATGTTAACATAATGCAGCCACTAAAAGTTCACATATAGTACAACAACTTGCTTACATTTCATTTCCTCTTTGCCTTTACTTCTGTGTTACTATAGTACGGGCCCCCCTGTCACCGGGGTGTTCTCTGGTCTCGACAAAAGCGAGGACAGACTGAGTTAATTTAGGTTAAGTGCCTCCATTCGCCCAAGGGCATAAAGCAACAAGCCACCAGGGGCAATGCTGCTGCGCTGAGGACTCACAGCCTGTGTGTGTGTGTGTGTGTGTGTATATACAAGACACACCATAAACCGTGCGGGCGTCTATGAAGAGCATCTTATAGGGAAAATCTAAATCACCATCTCTGACCCACTTCCCACAATGCAACTCACTTCACATCAGCAACAACAGTAGGTCAATCGGGGAGGGCAGGAAATGGTCAAACTCTCCAAACCTAAATTAAGCGAATAGGGCATTTGCAGCCGGGGCAGAAGTCGGATATAAGGTCTGGTGGTGCGATCTGGCCCGGTATTGATCAGTGAGATAACACCAATACAATTACAGAGCATGATCAGCCTGACCGGGTTTGCTGAGCTCAACTTGTCCACCACATTGATCCAATTTTGTGTGAGCTGCGGGACTGCGGACGAAGGTTGTTCAAAAGTTTGTATTTTATTTCCATTTCATTGATTTTAATTGGTCTATACAGGCTTTGGTAGACAGGAAAGTTCACTGTGATTTGCGGGTGTGGAGAGGGGAAAGACATTCAGCAAATGGTTGGAGCTGAAAAGGGAGATCAAAACCTTGAAACTGCAGCCTTAACATCTAGGCTGACTTTTTGCACCGAAGCTAATAAGAAAGTCTATTGGGTCCATGCTATAGCCCTCTAGCTATGGCTAAAGTTGTTGTAATCCTTGAATGTCAGTGCGTCAAACAAGGATTTAAATATGTCTCTGAACAGGCTTAGTGACGGATGATGCGGATCAGTATCACACAACACACAGTAATTAATGGTGCCATCTGATTATCAATGATACCGTACATTGAATATGCTGTCTATGTGGCTGTGAGACTCCTTCCATTCATAATCCTGCCCCGGGACCTTGTCTGGGGGGGGGGGAAGGAAGCCAAATCCACTTAACCCCTCCCCCTGCCCGCCTCCATCACTCCCCCCTTTCGCCCTCTTGGAGCAATAATGATAGGATGGGGAGCTTTAATATAGAGCGCACACCTCTCCAGGATGTAATAAGTGCGACCCCTTAATGGGCCCCCAGGGAAAACGGGGCCAGGCTTCTGATCAAATACTCCTAAAATTTATGTTCGCTACGGGTCAAAATTAAATTCACCCTGACGCCCCATGTGTCTCTTCTGCTGTGGGTAAATGCGGCGATACAATCCTGATATGCATAAATGTAACAGTTTTGTAAATGACATTAGTAGGTAATGTAGCGTGTAGCGTGTGTGTCCCTCTCAGCGACTACTGCACTGGTTAATGGTCCACAGATAATTTGCCTAAGGACACAAGAGACATCGACATGAAACGAGTTACCCTCAAGTTGTGCAAATATTTACTGAAGTAGAAACGGTGGTTCTTTACTTTAGGGGAGCAACTTAAGTAAGGACAGTTTTACTAATCTGTTAATAATCAAGTTTCACACTTCAATGATTGGTCAATCACTGCAAAAGAAGCATTTCTTTCTTTTCCTCATTCAAATTTTGCAGCAGTAGGGACAATGCTTGAGGACATATTATCTTCATCATCAATTTACACATTTCTTTTGTCATTTCCTGCTCTGAGAGTAATAAAAGTAAAGCCTCCGATAAAAATGATATATAATAAGTAATAAAATTGTTAACTAAGCTTTAGAATAAACAACTCTAATCTTTATATTCTTAAAACTAACAAAACCATGTGCTGTTTCTGACTTCTGCTTTGGTTTGAATGTCTTTTTGTGTACGACAGCTCCCCCTTGTGGTGATAACTAGTCATAACTGCAAAACAAAGTTACTACGTTTCACAGAGTTATCACCGTGATGACTTTTAATTGGACAAAAGCAAGCTAGCAAACCTTCTGCCTACACGCTCCATAGCTTTTAAAAATCAATAGCAACATCATAGTCTCTGTGTTTTACCGCCTTTTCATCTGGCTCTTACCCCTAATCCACCTCCACCTCCGCCTGTAGAGACCGGGCCCTCAGAAGGAGACGTTGCCATGGCGAGGACAACTCATTAACAGGACAGATTTAGAGAGGCTCTTAAAATCACTTTCCTCCTTTGCCTCCCTTCCCTCTTGTCCTTTTGTAATCAGCCTGTATGGGGCACAGGGCTTTGAGGCTTAATGAAACCTCCAGCAGATACAAGGGGGACCGAGGCGGACAGCGGGCCTGGGACTGCTGGTACACAGAAAGGTGGTGCTAATTTGCTGGCGCTGCTAGTATCACTGAATTTTTGGGCTGAAAAGGAAAATATCCAGCCATTGATGTTGGCCAATTAGAAGTGCAGGTTGAATTTGCATAATATTTGGAGATTTAGCGGACGCAATAGGCCCACAAAGTGTAAGGGAGAATGACATGCAACATGAAAGGTTTACATTAGAGGGAAATTTGTAATCTCTCATTCGTACGGATGGTTTCAATGTAGCAAATCCTTTCTAAACTTGGAGCAAAGACGAAAACTTGCTGAAAACCTCTGCTATGCTGTAATGCAATATTAGTTGTCACCTGAATATTGTATACCATGTATGGACGTTAGAAAAGCTGTCTCTGCTGTATGAAACTAGCCAGGTTTGTGTTGCTTTAGAGATGTTGCGGCTGCACAGCAGACATTTTTATAGTCTAATTATTATATTTTTTTTTTATTGTTTATACTTCTTACCCCTTAAAGCTTTTTTTTTAAATCGTTGTATATAAGATCCCTGTATTTACTATTTAATTGATGCCACATTTTCTGTTCTTTTTTGCACATGTTTCTTGAGAGCTGATGCAACAAGTGAATTTCTCCATTGTGAGATCAATAAAGGCTTATCTTATCTTATCAATAGATGACACAAGATTGTGATGTATCGTGCAGCACCATATGCTACGCTTCTGCTTTTTCAATGTGTATTCAAAAATAAAAAAATGGGTCAAGTTTAAAAGGGAATAATCCAATATACTGAACAATAAAGCAGCATTAGTCAGCAGTGCACAGGCAGCATTATGGGGCATGAGGGCACACAGGGGCAGAACCTCAGAGGACCAGACTGAAGCAGCATGTGGTGGTGGAAAAAACCTGGCCTAATGCAGTCTCTCATTAAGAAAATGAGCCGGGAGTGAGGTCGGCGCGGACATGCGGCCTTTAAGCACACTTTATGTGCAATGCTGCAGCACAATTAGATTCTGCAATTAGATGGTCTTACTAACAAGTCCCCCGCTGCAGTATGGGCGTCTTTAGAGAACACAGATGGAGTTCAGCCAATTGTTGTTGCAAGTCAGCTGAAAGCAGAAACAGGCTTTGCACAAATACATACATTTCTCTTTTCTTCTTTTATTGTGTGCACCGAAACTCGACCAGTGAACTTGTTGCATTATTGTGACTGTAACTCTTCCTGCTGCTAGATAAATGCTAGAAAAGTTAAGAATGCGTTTGGACCACATCTAATGGTTGATCCATAAAAAGAATAACATTGAAATGCCCCTGTATTTGCAGGTAGAGTATAGGTTCAGGGACAAATCATTACAACAACAATAACATGCCTTAGACTTATTGAGACTTAAGATACCACACAACTATGCAGCCACCTTTTGTTTAGGCTTTTAAAAAAGCCATTGAACTGGGACAAACCATGAAATAAATCAAATTGATAGTAGTCATTTTGTATGTGCTTTGACATTTCAAAAACAAACCGATCGTTCATCTTGACTAAATTAAGCTGACGCTGCTGCTTCACCATGTGGCAGCCTCGCTGAATGGAGGGATAAATGTCTCTGAAGATTTCTGTGATTATCTGGAGCGCTCTGACCTAACGCGATAATCAAGACGTTAAGTAAAAGCCATTGCACACATGGGGCTGTGAGGGTCTCCAGCTGATCCCACCTGACATCCAAATAGACTTATCCAATTCTCTGTCAATCTCTACTGCAAATAAAGAGCCAGCTGAGTCCAGGCAATTCATCTCAACAAATTATTTAAGACATAAATTTAATAAACAAACCATTGATATTATAGTAGGACAACTTGTCAGCCAATTAAACTGTTTGGCATGAATTCATTCAAGTGAGGATGAAAAACCAACACTTTCCAAACTTGTCTTAAGCTCCTTTATTTTGGTCATTTTCTGCACTGCGATTCCCCTGATATACTAGTACTCAGAGCCAACTCTGTTAGCTGTGATCCCTGAGCAGTGAAGACTTCATTAGGCTTTGTCACACATGATGGAAGAGCACCTGTTTCACAAATCACTGACCAGCCATTACCTATTAGGCCTCCGAGCAGCTGAGAGAGTGCACTATGTCACACACACGTCTGGCCATTAATGACTCATTATCCTTTAACCTTCATCTAAAGACGGGAAAGAAAGACCAGGATATACGAGCCTCGCAAAATATCAAGCTATTCAAATACAGTATGTGTTGAAATGGTCCAAGAATAGCAGTCCAAAACACCAAAGTGCTCCGTAGTAGACAGAGAAACAAAAAAGATAGAGATGGAGATTTAAAAGTTCAAACTACTGCTTCTGTTCTACTGGGGCTCCACTTTGGATCATGCAATGTCGACCCACAAAGGACAGGTTATTTATTCTTCTTAAGGGCATGGCTTGAGCCTATTTTCAGTGTAGGAAACTTTAAATCAGGACAGTTTAGTACGGAAATAGAAGTTTCCACACTCATAACTACACCGTTACAAAGGAAACAAACATGCCCAATTTTATCCAAAGATGTTACTTTATTAACAGCTAATTCATTCACCAAACCAAATCACATATTAAACACACCAAATATCCCCGAATTGCTGAAGTTATATTGTTTTGTTAAATTCACCAAGAGGTCTGATTGAACCACACAGTGACTCAGTAAAGCCTGGATGAGACACGACCACGTTGAAGAAAAACAGTGCCTTAGCCCATTTTACAGATGAGCGACGGCCCGCACCCCCCCTGACCCGGGTTCCCGAAAGTGTGTGCGTGCGTCTGTGTTCGCAAAATCCCCGTCCTTTTCTCCATCTCATTAAGTGGTGTGTCGTGCTGCAGAATCTATTGTTCCTGACCCTAAGCCCGCGACTGTGGGGGTCAGACCTGTCTTCACCAATCTGAGATGTTTGGGTCGGTATGAGCCACGACAGGCAGACTCACAAATAGCATTTACAGACTGATCTAGAATAGCTGCATAACCTTTCGTTTTCTTATTTGGTCCAATTTCAGATTCAGGTATTATTTATTTAAGTCGACTGGCCAACGAGGCTATAGAGAAAGTAAAGTTAAGAGCTGAAATAGAAATGTACGAACCACATTTTAATGTAAAGTTGCTCAACAAAGCGAAATCTATCAATGCCAATAAACAGCCAAAATTGATGCATCCTCCCCCATTGACAGTTATATTAGCCTCAAAGGTCTTCCGGCACACTCCACTCTTTAAAAGCAGTCAATCCATTTCCTTTGGCTTTATCTGGTTACTCTTCCCCCCCGTCTCCCACAGGTGCCGGTCCTTTGGGAGACATTGGAACACTCTGGCCAATCGCAGAATCGGACCTTCTCACTTTAGGGATTAGAGCGGATCTCGAGCAACACCTGCTTCACTTGGAAACGGCCAGGAACAAAGATAAAGGTTGTTCCATGCAAAGGGAAGGGTGTGCAAAAGAGGCAAACGTCAGAAAAATGTGCGACCGTTATTTTCTTGGTCCAGTGGTCAATGCAGTCAGTGTTGCTTGAGCTTTACACGTACAATAACTAACCCACTGTGCGGCATCTCGGCCTGTCACTGCATGTTAGCTAAAGCATGCATGAGGTCTACCGAGCCTCAATCATCTGGCAGAACGATGTCACCACAACAAGACGTCTGGGATGATTGATCATGCAACTGCCAAATAACTTTATAGGCAGCGATTAAAAAGCTTCATAGGTTGCTATATAGAATTGATTTGATCCTCTTTCTCTTTATGTGCAGTTTTCTAGAGGGAGCACATCTTTCAAACTATCTTTCAGCGATTGGATCTTATCCCTGATGGTTTCTTCAGTGTCGGAGGTGAAAGTGGGTCACCTCTTTAACCCCAGCCGCACCCCCCCACACATACTGTCAGTCCCGTTACACTGCTCCCTCTTGGCCCGGCCCATCACCTCCAGCTGCCTGCTATTGTCTGCTGTTCCCAGGGGTGCCCACCCAGGGGAGCATCCTCAGTTACAGTGTTCTCCACTGTCCCACATACAGGGCCGGAGTATGTCACTGATCACAGAGAGGCACATTTCTACATGAAGGAAGTCTCAGTATAAAAGGCTGAATCTTTATTAGTCCCAAGCAGATCAAGAACCAAGAGAACCATCTCAAATTAAGGCACGTGATTGGCTGTGGGGCCCCCGGAAGAAAATAGTAAGAAGTAGTAGGACAAACGCTAAATACCATGTTTTCCGGACTATAAGTCGCACATTTTCACAGTTTAGCGGGGGGTGCAACTTATGCTAGAGGCTTGTCAACGGTGCAGCTACGCCTCTATGCCCAGGTAGTCGCCAAGGCTGGTGCGACTTATACTCCGGAGCAACTTGTATTGCTGGGTTGCAGGTTCTAGAATGTGATGATGTCATCGGACCCAGCGGGGGGCAGGAGCCAGTTTTTCCTATTAATAACATTACACTTTCACAAGTCGTAGCTAAAAAGAAAATATATGAATTTAAAAAATGATCTTTAATATCAGTCACTGGGTCAAAGATCTCTCTGTACAAGACCAAAAATGTCCTCAAAAACAAAATAATTTTTCCTCTATATAACAGTATAGGCCTTTAGAATGCTGTGATGTCACCTGCAACCCAGCAGGTTGTTTTTTTCTTCTTCATTATATTTGCATTTTTTGGCTGGTGCGACTTATACTCCAGAGCGACTTATAGCGCGGAAAACACGGTAAATGGATAAGACTGAACATACATTACATTCAGATGACACTGTTCATTAATCTTTTCAAGTAGAGGTCACAGAGATCCTCCTTAAGAACCTCTCTCCATCACTGCTGGAGTCAAAGGTCACTGGGGGCCACAAAGTCACAACCTGCATTAATGGCGCACAATAACCAGGTCCTCCATAACGACGAGAGCGCTGCGCGGACACGGCAGACCGTCCAGTGACAAGGGGATGGAAAGCAGGCAGCTTTTAGAAGTGGCTAAGCCTGGATTGGGCGAGCGTGTAAGCAGTGAGTGACACAGTGACATACAGGACAATCCAGGTGACTGATGACTATTAAGAAGGCAGTTGAACAGCCAAGAGTAGTACTGTCATCGCGGGGCATTGTGGTATTGCATTCAAACTAAAAACAAGAACTTACATTAGCATTTTGAAGCCTGGCTGTTAGTGTTTACGATATTTATGTAGCTTCACAGTGAGCAATAATAGCACCACAAACAATAGTAACTTTGAGAAGGGCAATAGTCATCATCATACTAGAAGAAGAATGTGATATAAAGTTTGCCAATTAGATTAGAAAAGGCACCGATGCTAATCTTGTCCACTCTAAATTCAAACTTCTCTCCCTGGCATTTACCGTAAGCCTTAATGTAGTCGAGCAATGTGATATTTAGTCCATCTGCTTAGCACTAACTCACAGAAAAACACCAACACTAATGGGGCGCTGCGTATCCAAACTTTTCTCATGTACCTTTTGCATCCTGGCTGTTTGGCGTCTTCCCCTGCGTTGATCCCTTATTGGGTCCTAGCAGAGGTTTGGGAACCCACAGGGAATCCGGTCTCTGGTGCACCTTGGACACCGACAGGAGCCGTTTTCGAAGACACCCCTCTGGCCTGCTGCTGCTGACTGTCCTGGGATAGGGGTAGGGGTAAGGGTGGGCCTCGGAATGCTGCAGGCTGTTCCCCATCTTGGAGGCGCATCGCAAAGAGCACGAGATACTCCGCGCCTTTCTGGGGGGACCTTCATAGCATGTCTTCTTATCCAAACAACCGACCGCCGGTCCCGCTGAGAGGCACTGGACGTATGTGATCATCCCCCCGCTAAGACCTCCACCCCCCCCTTAACAAGCCAAAGACCCCTCCTTCTGGGCCCTCCAGTAGCTTCCTTTAGCTAGAAGTGGCGGGCATGCAGCAGCACCTCCCCTTCTGACAGGAGTGTGGCTTTTTGGAGGTTCCTGGGACTCACAGGGGACCAAATCGCCCCCCCTCAGTCTCCTCCTACTGTTTTTGTGCTTCCTCCTCCTCTCAGGGGACTCTATTGACCTGCATTGATTTGCCTGACAAAGACAAGCTGTGCCCAGTGTTAGATTACAAAATGTAACTCCATGACAAGTAAAACACAAAAACTATTGTTACATAAAGTTAATCAGAGATCCCTTCGAAGAGGATGGTCTACGAAAGAGAAAAATCCAGTAAAAAGATGCCAAAGTTAGTCCAAAAAAAGCAGGTCTTCATCTGTGAGCTGTGCAGCGTTAAGTAGCATCCACATGGCCCCACACTCCCTCTGCTTCTCAACGCTGTGGCTCTTAATCTGTAAAAACCCAGATTATCCAGCCTCCAGCTCTCTGCAGTGATTGAGGCGAACCGGAGAACCGCAGATGGACACCAGGTTGAAGATAATTAGCGGCAGCACCTCCAGCGCGCAATGTGTGCAGGTTCAAAACAGCCCTGCGTGCAGTTCATCAGCTGGCAATCCCAGTAACGCAGGATTAGTAAAACGTACTCCAGCATGTGGGGCCAAAACATGGGATCTCTAATGCCGAGAAAAGATCAATTTAGAGCAAAGAACTACCATCTCTAACCAGGATTTGCTTCTTTTTTTTTTAACTTATCGCAAGCTATGTGTGTACAAATAATGAACTTTTATCTGATCCATATACATGAGTGCTGCCATAGACAACACCCAGAAGCTAAATAAGCCATTACTGCTGTTTGTCATTTTCCCAGCATGAGGGACAGCTAAAACACAAGCTGATTACAAAGCCAAAGCAGTGCACTCACAGACACAACAGAAACACTACAGCCCCACTGGGTCCACTGGGTGGGCCAAAAGATTTAGACTGGCCTAAATAGCACTTAACGCCGCTGTGGTCGTCCCAAATCCATTAATACATAATAAAATGCCAACACATTAGTTCAGATTCAGAACATTATGAGTCTCCAGCCCGGGACAAAACACTAATAAGACGTATTCACAAGACAAAACAAATGGCCACTGACAGCTGAAGTGAATGAAAAAGATAAATTAGACACAACCGCTACAGTAAGCAGTTGCAAAAGGCCTGCAAAAGTTAGAATCAAAAGTGGAGCAGTGGTGGCATGTGATGATCATGCCCTTAAATCTCATGAAGCTTTTTAATGTCATATACATATATAACTCTCACTATAATGATATATAATGTGTGCGTGTTTGTGTTTGTGTGTGTGTGTAAGGGGGAAGCTTCAGCAGAAAACTTCCGGCCCGGGACAATAGTAACCATGGAGACATACATTTCAAATGGAGTGAGTGAGCACCTGCTGCTGCTGGCCTCTGTCTGGGAAAGTCATCCACAGGGAGTCGGCCATTGTCTTTAAGACATCACGTCAACAACTTTTCCACTATTTGAGCCTGGAATTTCCTTATATCAAGGATAAAATGTTCCTAAAATGTATCTCCTGAAAGTCCTTTATCAAATACACTTTGCTGAGTTACTAGTGTCCATATAACTAGATGAAAGTTATATGGACTTTGTAAAGAGTCTTTGTAAAGAGTCAATCACATGCAGCTCCAGGGATCTGAGTACCATGTCACTATTCCCCTCTTCACATTGCACATGTAAGTAGCCTGTCACAGCCAGTGTGAGAACATTCATAACAACCATTACCCATAAGGCCAGAGGGCAGAAAGTGTTCACCCTGGGGTCAAAAAGTCTCTGGTCTGTACCACTTACAGCACAGGTGCTTTGAACATGGAACAACTGTCCCGTTAAAAGGTCAAATAGGTTTACAAGGAAGTCTTTTTAGAAGCGACTATCTATAGGTTGCTGGCAGACTGAGGACTAAATTACATTGTTTGTGTGTAATATTCTTCAATCAATTTAAACAAACATGTACTTTTACTAGTCAGTTTGGTACTGGGTAAAATAAATGTTAAATTTACAGCCTTACAGACACACAGCATTGCATAATCTCTTTAAAAGTCCACAGAAAATATAACACCTTTTCCAAGACGTCATGCTTGTAAAGTATCATGTACCATGTGCTGAAAACTGATGCAGTGCAAATGTTCTCTACAGTTAAACCTATGTGGACCCTGCTCATGAGCCCACAGAAGCTTATTAAGAATCTGAAGTAAAAAACATGATAATAATTCAACCGGGAACAAGCAAATACTTGCTATTCCAGATTAGACATAGCACTGATTGTCCTTAACTGGCCTCACTAAGCAGCCTTGGAGTCATTTCTTTCTTCCTGACAGGCTTAAAACGTCAAGTCAAATTCATCTGTCAACTTACTGTAGGAGGCCCAAATAACTTGTATAACGGACCAAAGCCATCCCAACAGCTGCTGTGGAGAGCCGGGGCAGGGCTTACACTAAAACACACAGCTCTCATTCAGTGCGTGTGCATCGCGTTTGATGGATTTCGGTTAAAACAGATGATTCCACTTTGGCCGCAGCTGGATGTGGGGCAACATGGACGCCAAAGAATTTGTCACATGCCTGAGAGCTGGCAGTGGTGCAAAGTAGAGCTTGCAGGAATCATCAAAATTTTCGGAGTGGGCCAAGAAGTCTGATGGCACTGGTTTTGGCAACAGGTTTTAATACCACTGTAAGTGTTTTCCACAGATATCTGCTTAGATTTCCGTTAATCAAACTGTTGTTTTTGATCAGTATAGTAGAGATTTACATGCATTTCATAATATTCTAACAATCAAAAAGTACAATTTGTCATTCCAATCTATTCTGGATCGTATTTTTAGGTTATGGAGGAGAAAGTTAAGACTATGGGGGGGCTTTATTGACCTTAAACCTTAAACCTTAAAATGACCAAAATCCGTATATACAGGAACCGGTTTTAGTTCATTTTCTGCGCTGTCAAACAACTTTATACTTCAACAAACAGAAACTATTTTAAAATCAGTAACACAGCTGCTTCTCCACTGTTCCCATGAGGCCACAGCCCGACTGTGTGGAAAGTGCAACAGCAGGGATGACTGCTGCAGCTGATGAAGTTCGGCAAATACACTTTGGATTACCTCATTTATGAAGCATCCCAGAACTACATTTGGAGAAAACATTTTACCAAGACAAATGTTTAGAGGCCCAAAGAAAGGTTTTCATACAAAGCTTTAGATGCATTTTCAAAAACCTGCTTTGAGATACACATGTAAAGCTTGGAGTATGCTAATAAAACATTAACATTGGGCAGCCTATCGTGTCGATCTACTTAGTCAAGTCAGCACATGGCTCTTCTCAGAAAGACAGCAGCTTGGCCCCTGCTTCTTAGCCAGCTGTGAACGGTTGATCATTTTAAACACTCAAGTGCAAAAAAAAGAGACATTTCACTGCATTTTTTGTTTGACAGGTGGGAAAGAGTGGCATATGATCATATTGTCACTACTACACAATGCTCTTCTTGATACTGAGCTCGCAATATCACGAAAAACTGAAACACAAAAGCAAGTCCAAATGTCACTTATGTTTTGCTTATTATTGTGCCGTACTTTACCGCGGTCACAGAAACATAAGGAAGTGTTCAACTCCCCAAAGAGATAAAAGTACAACACATGATCAAAGGCATGTTTAAGACGGTTTAGGAAGGATACTGTGCAGGCCAGAGAGGATGTTCTGACACACATCTCCCAAAACCAAAAAAAAGAACTTACCTTTAAGGCAGAACATGGCAAGTCCGTATTCCTTTGCTAGAATAATGTCATAATCCACTCACTTCTGTGCTTCTTCACACCTCCTAAAGCCTCGCACAAGATGGGACATATCCTCTCGTTTGTCCCTCTGCAACCCTGCAACCCCGCCATCCCTCCCTCTCTCCCTCTTCCTCACACACACACACATATTCAGACACACACGCCCCGAGTGGACACTGGCCAACTCTGCAGGAAGAGCTCTTTCCACAGCCCCTCCTCTGCTTCCCCTGCCAGCATGCGGGACAACCCCCTGTCCGGACAGAAATACCGGTCCAAAACCACTAAACAACAATGATCTTTACGGACGCACGATTGTAGTAATTTAGAGAAATACAGTTGGTTTAGAAGAGAAAACAGCATGACACTGGCCTTAGGGCACTGTGATGGTAGGATTTTGGGCAGTCAGCAGTTCATGGGGCTCGGCGCGAGGCTCATCCATTGTTCGCTGATCAAATGTAATCGCTGTAATCCCCACAATTCAACAGTCTGATACACGCTTGATGCTAACCATACCTCTACTCCGGGCGTTTGGCAAAAGCAACGTGCAAATGCAACACAGGGGCTAGAGACAGTGTCCAGACTAACAGTATAAATAAGTTCAAATACTGACATCCATATGAAGATACAGGGATGCACATTGACCACTGTAAAGGAAAGAGTCAAAGGAAAAACATAAAATACTGAGCACTGCATTCAATTGGATCATGCAGCCCAAAAGAGTAGATTTCGATTGACCCTAATTGAGGTAAAAATTATGCCTTTGCTTTAGTGCATGTGTGTTTGTTGTGAGCCTTCAGTAGTGTCAGACATATAAGAGATACCACGCTTCCTTTAGTCACCAGCCTAAACACATCTGAGTGCGCAGCCTGGGGTTTCCTCTGGCTCAGTGTTGACATGCACATGGCTCACTCGCTCTGCCTGCCCGGGCCTGTCCATTCAAACATCTGCACTCCTGTTTACCACGACGGAAACGTGTCAATACAGAACATGTTTTTTTTTTTTTATTGTACAACGGCAATAGCCCAGAAGAGCAACAGTGACCTTTTTGTTGCCAGCGAGAGGGTGTGCGTGTGTGTGCACATGTTCAAATAAACAACACAATGATAGAAAGCAATGGAATGTGTCCGCAGTCACTGTATAGGATCAGAGTTTAGCCTGTATATGAGTAAAATAATACCGCTATTTGATAACTGCCTGGAATATTGTGATAGAAATTTTGAACCCATTGTAGATCATCACAATGAATCCTACCTCAGCACTAGTCCCAGCCTATGACAGCCGTCTGACCATATGTGACCGATTATAGGCCGATTAGCAAATCATTTCTCGGGGAGATGCCGGGAGGGAGCGCGCATGCTGTGGCTGAATGAAATGAGAAAACCACTAAATGCTAGTCTGGAAATAATCGGCAATTAAAAACGCACACAGTTATCCGGTATGAAGGCCGACACCTAACCAAGCTATAAAACGTGACTCCATCAGAGTTCACCTTAATTGTAGCTTTCTTTGTCCCAAACTGCTTCCATCTTCATCATAAAAAAAAACAAAAAACCCTAGGCTGAAGGAGCGCTTCAAGTCTGCAATGACTGCAATGACTGCTCTCACAGGCTCTAGATACAAACTTAAAAATCAGGACTGCCACTGATTGCTACAGATACTTGTTCATTCCAACAAACTACAATTCATTGTAGGGTTGCACAATATATCGCACGATTATTATAAAAGTATATTGTTTTGTTTTTACTGTACTGGCAAATGTTTTGACGTAAAGACCACATTTGGTTGTAGAATTTGCCGGGGGCCATGTTTTGTGGGCCAGATGGAAGGGCCTCACGGGCTGCATCTGACCCCCTGGCCTCGGTTTGTCCACCTTTGCTGTAGGTGATTTGCACATTTTTTGCATATAGACTCAAAAAATTAAAAAATGCACAGCAACTTTTTTTTTTCCTTATTTGGTTCAATTTCATGTTCTATTTTCTTGTTTGGGCTGAGATTTAAGTTCTATTTTGACACAATTTGATTAAAGCAGTACTAAGTAACTCATGCCGCTAGAGGCCATAAGCGCCACTGCAAGTGTCGTAGCATGTTGCGGTTTTTTTTTTTTTACTTTTCATTGTCCGTGAGAGTAAACACTACGCCGACAGAAAAGACAAAGGGAGAGAGGGATATTGTACATCCAATTACACAATGGAGATAATATTTTTCACTCAAACTTTGCTGTAAATGCTGTTTAAGTGGTGGTAGCCCACAGTTAGCTTTGCCTGTTAGCCTGATAGCTTCTTCTTCATGACTCCATTAGTGTGTATTGGTGACTCCGACCCGGTCGCAGCGAAGTTGCAATTGTGGTTTTCTGGCCAGAGAAACCGGGGGGAGATGAAAGACCCTCCAGTCATCCCATTAACACTTGTATTACCCCCCAGAGGGACTACGAAAAGGATTTATTCAGGTAAACAAGCTACATAGTACTGCTTTTAAAATAAGGAATGTGATGTGTGTTTTTACTTTTACTTTTGATTGATATGTTTTTGATATTGGTGAGAAGACTCTTTGACCAACATACTAACAAAGCTGTATATAAAATGCTTTAAGGTGCTACCCCGTGTGTCATTTGTAGAACGTTAAAGCACAGAAACTCCTCAGATTTAGAGGAAGTTGCTACTAATCTTAATACCAGCTAAAATCTAAATGTGTGCGGCGGCTTTGCAGAAGGGCTTTCAATGCGGTTTCTGATCTCGGATAGACTGATAAAAGCATTAAAACAAACTTACCTGAAATGATCCACAGCATCAGCACATGGAAAAGAGAGGAATAATGAAATTAGTGAAATGGAAGTTCCACACATCCGTTAAGGTGATTAAGTGTGTAGGCTGAGGCATACTCTCTCATATACTGTAGGAGTTTATGCCCCGGGCGATGGGCCACATCACCAGATTTCTGTCTTTAATGACGCCTGGCCAGTTTATACACGGCGAAAAAATCAAGGGCTAATCTGGGTTTACACATGAACTACATAATGGTGATAAGTATGAGATGTGCGTTTCCAAGCGCCTGAATCCTCTGATATGTTACTACTCATCCTCTAACGGCAGATATGCTTTTTATAATGCATTTTAATGACATTTCTAACATGGGAAAACTTGCCAGCTAGGTCAGTATGTTATTAGCCTACATAACGTGTGCCATGCTTGGGAGAAAAAAAAAAGATTTCGAATTGAAAAAAAAAAAAAGTGCCTGTTGAGAGTCCATGGACAGTAGCACTAAAGAAAGTTACGATTGTTTCAGCTCAAATAAATGATACAAATGTAAAAGAAAGAGCCTTTTATTCAATACATCAACCTTTAAACCTTCCTGAACTTGGCTTTACCCAAGTCTAAAAGCTGCTTGAAAAACGTGAGACAAAAATGTAATGAAAATGCAACAAAAAAGTGACAAAAAGTGACAAAAATGGGAGGGAAAAAGTGACAAAAAAATTAACAAAAGAATGACAAAAATGTGACAAAAACACAACAGTAACATGGCAACAACACACACAAAAAAGACCCATTTAGATCAACTTTCAAATGAGGAGTTGCTCTGGCCTATAGGCTGTAAGCTCCAATCGAGAAGCTTTAAGATTTGGGAAAGCCTAACTGGAGAAAATGCACTCGGTGGGGGTTAAGAGGTTTACATTGTTGGTCTGTTTTATGGTTCTAGATAATATTTTAGTACAGGCTGGTGCTGGTATTAAAAAAGTCCACACCAAAACAAATGTAACGCTATAGGGCCAGGACGCTGACAAACCTACGTTCAACTGACTCACAATCCTCTCATCCTATTTGCATGTTAACACAGTTCCATCGCTGTTGCCAACAACGAGATTCCAATCAGGGTAAACAAGTTTCTCAGAAGAAGCCAAACAGCAAAACACTTTCAGCGGACCGTATACAGTAAGATGCAGTAATCATATAAACCCCAGATTTCCCAGTTTGCATTGGGGCCAAAAAGAGATTGAGACCAGAGCTGGTAACAGTGGACGGGGGGTGTGGGCAGGATCCGTGGTGGAAGAACGATCGGAACCAAACTAATGTGACTTGTACAAGAATAAAAGACCAAATCAAGGAAATAGTTCAAGAACAAGCATGCAAGTATTAACCCCGTAACCCCCACCTTAACTGAGCACATTTTCTCCAGTTCGGCTTTACCCAAATCTAAAAGCTTTGCGACTGGAGCTGACAGCCTATAGGCCAGAGTAAAGCCTCATTTGAAAGATCAACTGCTAAACTCATCTCAACTTTTTTTACCAGTTTTTGTCAAATTTTATTGTTTCACACTTTCATAGCTTTTTTTTTGTAGCATTTTGTCTACATTTCTCAGTTTTTTGTGTGTAATGCAACTGTGATAGACCAAAACATGTCAAAAAGAAACAAAACACGTGCTGAAAACAAAACCAAAAAGGACTAAAATATGACAATCATAATGAGGAAGAAGCTTAAATGACTTGTAGTTCTTAGCTTTCAAAGGAGTTCTTACTCTGGCCTAGTCGAACTGGAGAAAATTCACTCGGTTAAGGCGGGTGTTATGGGGTCAAGAAGAAAGTCTAAAGAAGTAAAAAGTGAAACAAGTTGCAAACAAGTTCTACTGTTTTCAAGTTAAAAGACTACAGAGAAATACTTTATGATATTTTTTTTTTTGGAGACATTATAATTGCCGTTGGGAAATTTGTCCTCTGCATTGGACTCGGCCTGAAACCTGTCAGGAGCAGTCGGGCCAAAACCCGTCTTCAGATCAAGTGCCAGGATGTTGGTCAGGATTACCAAGCAGAAGGTTTATCAGCCTGTACTGTGCACAGAACAAAACAAAAACCCACTGATTTATGTGTGACTATTGTCAATTTGGGTAAAACAAATTCACTATTATGCAGCCAGTGTCTTAAAAAAACGCAATTAAATGTAACAAACAAAAACAACCAGGAGCTGTGTTTTGGCCACATGCTGCACTTCTAACTCAATTAAACTTAACTCAATTGACCCTGAACTCAATAAACCAATCACATCTCACGTCCCAGACAGCTCCCTTCTGTGCGATTGGTCCAGAGCACTGTCACACACATCGCTGTGGAAACGGAGCCAAACATCCAGACAGTGAGGCTGGAAACTGCGTCAAAATTACACGTTTTAGAGCCACGAGCACTCATTTTGGGTCTATAAATACACACGGGCTCGGTGCGCCGCTGGCCCTCGTGTCTTGTTATAGTCATAGCAGCACATGTCGCGCGCACATAAAACTGGAAATGTATTCTTATTGGAGATTTCCTGTGCGGTACTACGGCAGCCTACACGTGGACCTCCTGAATAAACAGACATTGACCCGTCTGTGACACCGGCGAGGAACAAGTTATATAAAGAAGATAGTAATAGGGGATGAGAGACCCGTGTGGTTAGAAATTTATCTCATCAAGTGTCAGTGTTGCATAATGAAGGATCAAAATCACAATCTTAATCTCAATGTTCAGGTTTACAGCCAATTCTGTCGGGTCTACATTCATGAACATCTGTCTCTACACAAATAAATCAATAAAAATAGCATGTTAACTCACTAGGGGCGGCCAAATTATTGACTGTAGATACAGTCATTGTCTTCTGAACAGAATAATCTTTCACCATCAATAACTAACAATTACTTATTACGCGATGACAAATTCTCACTCATTTCTCTCCCCCAGTTTGAGCCCTTCCAAAGAATCATGACAAGACTTCCAACCACTCGAGCAATGCAGAGCCCTGAGCAGTTTTAGGCAGGGGGCAGGTCACAGATGATGGAGCGGCAGTGACTGATTGAGACACGCAAACGATGACAACACAACAGATGTTTACAAGCCCGCAGACAACGTTATAAGCAAGGTTTTACATAAAGCAGAGGCGTCTGAACTTCTGGAGAGGACGATGGTATAGGACTTTGCCAAATTTGCCACAGTAGCAATATTCTGCAAAGGTTTATGCAGTCTACAAGCTACAAGCATGACTGACTACCTAATTAACAATGAACTCAACCTGGAAACCTGATATCTGTTACTGTGAGAGCGAAACACCAGTTCCCATACCAATATAATTACACTAATCAGAATCTAATAAAGAAAATGACCTGCTGTATGTCTGTGACTAGCACTGTACAAATCAGATCCCCACCAGCCACTGACATCAGCACCCACTGCCCCTCATCCAGCACGTCATTGTTTAGCTATCGCCCACACAGTGAACTCTGCCCCCCTCGTAGACACAGACAATGCAACATGCTCCTGACTGAACAGGAAGCGTTCCGAGATGGAGAACAAGGAGTCATTAAAACAGTGACCCACTTTGTGCCTTTGCTTATTTCTGTAAACAAGTCATTGACTGGCTTCCTGTTTCGACAGCGGGGACAAAAAATATTCATGCCTCACCTCGGAGAATACTTCCCAACGGGTAAGAGAGCACTTCACATCAGGCACAAAAGTGATCCAGTCCAAAGCCTGGCTGAGTGTCAGGGAACAGGGTCATTTGACTGGGGCAAGATGATAAAACATTAACAGTGGAGGTGCACCGACCCAGCTTTTTTGCTACCAATACCGATACTGGGGTTTGAGTATCTGTCAATATCCAATATTCACCGATACCAAGAGACTTTCTTAAAAGTGGCTTTCTCAGAGTGAAAACATTTATTGACTCTTCGCCATTGTGATATCAATAAAGTCATATTTTATTGTCACAGATCAATTATCAATTATATCCATTGATATACTCTTGGATGAACATTTAACAAGGATCATTGGACTTTTCTACACTAAATATCCTTGGGTATATGACAGGCTTTAGGTTACAGTAATATAAACAACTCACATGAACTGATCTGATTGTTACAAATATGTTAGATCAGTTATTTCTTAAACTAAAATTCAAACACTTGGCTTCAGCTTTGGCTACTTTAGGTATTTCTATCGTAGTGTCTAACCCAGCCTTGATTAGTTTTCTTCAGCATTAGCATGCTCCCTCTAGCTTTAGCATGCTATTGCTAACTGCAGGATTTTGCCCAGCGATCAAAAACACATTTGCAAAGATTAAAACTAACTCAGTGGTTGAATTCTAAACTTTACAATGATATACAGCATGGCATGCCCATATTCACTTAGATTTAGGTGGTGAAAATTGTGTTTAAAGGCGTTGAGAGCCAAAACTGGTATCGGTTCAGTATCGGATATTTGTAGCCGATACTCGATATTGTATTTTTTCCCAGTATTGGCTTAACGGATACCTAATTAACAGTACTTTATTGTAATTGATTGAAGACCGGACAGGACCTTTCTGTGTGGAGGTGGCATGTTCTTCTCTATCCTTGTTAAGTAAAGGTCAAATAAATAAAAAATTAAAACAAGTAGACTTAATAACAATCAAAAAACAAAAAGCTGAAAACCTGCAAATATATTTCTAATTGTGGGATTGCCATAATTTGGGCAGAAAAAATTTGGAAAAAATATCAAATTGCACAACATTTTGTACTGCCTATATATAATTACAGTCTTTGCAATTTAATAATGTAACCATTCAAATTGTGACTTTGCTTTAATTGAGATGAGCCTTAGCCATAATCAAAGCTAATTTGCAGCTATGGATACTAGTAATAATAAAAGATTTTACTCATGAAGTTCTTTCTGATTAAACTAATTTATCCAAACTTGGGACAAAACACAAACATAAAACATGCTTATGACACTTTGACGTCTAAAATCAATATGTCTTTTTTATTATTATCATCAACTCCTCACCGATTCTATGCTGCGGCTGGTACACCCAGTTGTCGTCATCGTCTCCACTGGTCTTGTGGAGGTGAGTGTGTGACAGCGTGTGCCGGCCGTGCAGCTCGCCCTGACTGTGGAACACACCTCTGCTGTGGCGGGACAGCGTGGACACATTGAGCCAGCTGAGGGCGCGGGACAGTCCCACGGGCTTGTCCTTGCGGAAAGACGCTGACCTCCGATCACCTCTCATCTTTGATGGGGCACAGGGCCAACGCAGCAGCAAAAACGGTCTTGAAAGTTGTAATTTATAATCCTCAAACGGCCGTAGTAGTCAGGATTCTTAATCCAGATTTACAAGAAAATGCAAAGTAATCCACAATTTTTCGATTTTAGGTCAAAACTAGAGCAGTCAAATGTCCAAAAGACTTCATACCGACTCTCCAACACCATTGCATCTGTGATTAGAGCCTAAATTATCTTTTTTTCTCTCCCCCTTTCCCTCCCTTTGTGCTTTAAAACTCCGGGCACTATTCCCAAAACCCAAAGAGGCAATTAGGCAATGCCAGCTATCTGGAAAACCACCGCCCCACTGCTACACACGCTCCTTACACTTCACGCTCCAAACATTGCACACACTTCCCTGGCTGTCACACTTCAAACCAAGGCATAACAGGGTGGAGAGAGATAGTTGAAATGACACGAGTTGCTTCCCAATCAGTGGCAGTCATCAGATGTTGTTTATGGCCCGGTGAGCGTGCGCTTTGGTGTTGTTGTCTTCAGTGGGTGGCATGCGAGCGCGTAACAGCTGACATGCACCGACTCATTTAAGCCGGACACGAGGGTCCAGTGTCCCCCCGCTTCTATTCCCAGTCACACATGGTTAACGCCGGCAAACACGTGAAATTCCACTTAAATATTCCTTGGTGTTATTGAAAAATCAAACGATTAATAGGGTAACATTTTCCCAAGATCTCTTCAGAATCTTTTTATCAACTCCTTTTTAGTCCATTGTAGAGGCTTCATTCACAATTCTGGGTAAGAAAGTGAAGAAAGTTGGTTCTCTGTTGTGAGAAAATGTTGACAACAGGATTCCCCCTCAGATGGATGGCCAAGACACGCCAAGGAAGCCATCCACACCTGCTGCCGCCTAAAGTTGGCTTAGTCCACTCCTGAGGTATCCTTTGGTGCTGAATCCCTGCACCCTGGTCCTGCTTTCAAGCTCCTCAAAAGTCACTAGCGTGCGTCTATCCCGGGAAGGTTTGACTGTTGTGAGCGTAAGGGTAAGGTTTACACCCTGCCCTTAGAGCCACGGCGTTGAAATATGAGATTGTCCCGTCTTCCTTCACTCCCTTGCCTGCTCTGGCCACTCCCACTCACCGTTCGAAAGGCAAGGCAACCCGCTCCTCCCTGAAGCCCCTGCCGTGCGCCTTCTTCCCTCTCTCACTCTCTCTAAACTTGTCTGTTTACTTTTCTAGGTCAGCTGCAGAGTCCCTAAGGTGCATTCTTTGATGGAATTGAGAAGCAATAATTGGTTTAATTGAGCTACCGGTAATCCCACATGCCGCCCTGATAGACGTTGTGAATGAGGTATAAGAAGGCAATTCAATAGAGAATAATAGTTAGCATTGTGAACCACTATTATACTGTATAATCTACAGATTGGTTTAGTCTTTGTTGATCTCCAAAGCCAAGATAAATGGAGAGAATGACATGAAAACCAAGTCGTGTTGCTATGTGGATACACCATCGAACTGATTCTGCGTGTTTAAAAACATGTTGAGACTCTTAGCATTTTTATAGGCTTTAACTGTTTGCCTCAAGTGGTATTAGCAACTGGTTATGCAGCAAGGCACCTCTACAGTGTGCGTATATGCAAAACAAACTAGGCTCATGCTTAACCAAACACATCAGTCAGAAGAACTGCACCCGAGTGGCAACTGCCTCCTAATGCCCGGGCGCGAAAAGAAAAGGGGTGTACTACTTGCATTCTTTTGTCAAATATAATACCAACGCATACTTAGCTGGCCGCTAAGTATGTTCGGGGAAGGCCAAAATAGCAGGCAGAGGCCCGCCAGGTGAAAACAAAGTCTTTATGGGGCGCTGGATGTGTCGGGGAGAGAGGAGGAGTTTTCCCCCCCATGCGTAACCACAAAACAGCATGTGACCACCAAGGTGAGGCACAAGTAGCAATCTGTGTCGGCAAGATGACATGTCAGAGAGGTAATAGATGGGACAAGTCTTTGGAATCTTACAACTATGCACTCACCAGCATTGACCGCTTATTTACATTAAGTGGGGGTTATGTTGCATAGATTTTATGTTTTAAAATGAAGACTGTGTTGTTTACTTACCTATATTCACTACAATATTGAAAACGGTCGCTCATCTGATCCATTGCTGGAACTTGACCCTGATCAATGTCAACTATCAAATATTCTGTTAAAGTGTAGAATAAACGTAGGCCTAAATCCTTAAATGTTATGTCTGGCCGTCGTCTCATTTTGTTTCTCTTATTCTATGGGAAACTGCCGTATCAGCACTTTCATTTACCCGTACTACTACAGACATCCCCAGTAAACGTACGGAGATGACTAACTGTAGTGTAATCAGGTGTGTGTCACTGTCACAGAAACCTTTGTCCAACACAAAACACTTACGGCCAGGGCATTTCAATTATTAACCAGCACTAGCCCGCTCGGGGCACCACAACAGTGTCACTAGAAAATGAACATGTAGGGGGGGGGAAGAAAAACACAGGAAACTTTACCAGCTTCACCAGTCCTTTTCAATAAGTTACCACACAAGATTAAAAATAAGGAAAACCCTCCCAGTCGGATGGAGGCCCTATTGCGGACATGTTTCTAATAGGCCTGTCACGATAACAATATCCCACAATAATAAAATGCAACTTACTATGGGTTTAAAAAAAAAAGAAAATGTATTACAGTAGAAAAATGGGGACAAAAATGCAAATAAATGAACAAATATTGAACCCTAAATTGTATTGTTTATCTGTCATTTATTCAACGATAAGTCGATAGAGTAATTATCATGACAGCCCCAGTTTTTAGCAATATGGATTTTGCATTAGGTGATAATGCGATAACCAGATTTCTGCGATATAAAGTGCAGTCCGTGTGTATAAGAGGATGAACCACATCTGCAAGCTCAGCTCATTTCCAAATAGCGTGGGCTATTTCAGGACCAAATCCTCAGTGGAAAACAGGTCAGAGGTCATGATAGGAAGTCCTCTTGACCAAACGACCAACCTCACCCACAACTTAAATGTATTATTCTCTTTCGTATCAAATTTTAACATCATCCCAACCTGTTCCTATTAAGATTCACCCACACAGACATACGCATTATTGCCACAGCAACCAGGGACTGAGCCAGTTGACAAGATGTGACAAAGAGAAAAAGTAAATAGGACAACTGAAAAAAAATGAAACGCAAAGCAGACAATGACGGGACTGTCTTTTGTGCGGTTATAAAGACAGCTCATTACAGTTTTCAAAGGTCTCAGTCCTGTAATTTCACAACAATGGTGTTTTATACTATGTGCGTATAATTTCACAACAGCATATCTGCTTACGTGGCTCAGACTTGGAATTATAGGAGGCTCACAATGGGGAAAATATAGTGGTTAAAAGATAACTTTAGACACCTGCTTACTCAGCACACGGACTATTGTTAGCTTTGTTTTCAGCCGTGTATCTACAAAATGAAAACCACAAACTTGTTGTTGAACACGTGTGCTTGTGAATGTTGCAAAGTTTGGGTGGTGTTTATTGAATTACATTGAGACTGGTCCATATTTTCGAATGAAGCAATGAACTACTCCACTCAGAAACACCAAAACAGGCACAGCATCTGATGAATATTATTTCTCGCTCACATTTTGATATATTCACTTTGAAATGTAATACTTGTGTTGAGATCTGAGGAAAAGAGTGTCTCTGCTACGGTTTAAATTAGGGAGCACGCCATGAGAAGCAATGCAAGTGCAGGCGGCATGTGTAACCTTTGTGTCTGTGCGTTTCTATATTGGTCGACGAAGGAGGTGTTGGAATCTTTACGGCGAGGTCAGAGGAGCCGACGAGGTATTTGCACAGGCTAAGCAAAAGCATATAGAATAACATGCACAGCTACGCACACAACCAAAACACATGTGTAGAAATAGTGGCAACAGCGGCCCAGTAAAGTCAAATATTGTAAATCAAAATTTACCCTTGAACACCTTCGGATCAAACTCTGTAAAAGACAAAAACAATGTATGACCCCTCAAAGTTAAACCTATGGTAGTCCTGCTTACCAATAAAGACACATATAAGTCTAGAAACTATATTAAAAAAGGTGTGCAAGAGCAGGTATTAGTGTGCACTTCTTCTGTATATCCCCAGAACTGGACAAACAATAAAGACTCCATCATGTTTGTCAGCTATTGGCGAGAGTGTGACCTGTAACTAAACCCTGCCGCGAGCCCTCACTTCCCCCTCTGCGATTCTGATGACAAAACCAAACCTTCTATATTTCAACTTCAACTTCACTCACTATATTTGACACATACGTATTTAAAAAGCACACATTTTGCATTAATTTGAATAGTAACATTATTACCGAGACGCACCGCTGTTTTAAAAACAATTTAGTTTCGTTACAGGTCCCATAATTGGTGCATAACAGGCAAATGCCAGCCTCAAGAAAATCCCAGGAGGTTTTGCAAAAAAAAAAAATGTGTCACTTGTGGGAGAAATCCACAAGGGGCGGTGAGCTAAGCATTGAAGCTCCACATTATGTTTACCAAACAGACATCTGAGTCCTGGTACAGGGTCAAACTAACATAATATTGAAGCCAGTGACAGTGATGGAGGAGCGGGGCCTAATGGAGGGGTCAGGCCAAGGATAACACTCATGACTATGGATGAGCCTTATTCTTTTACTCCATCAATAATAGCCAAGGTGTTTTTCTCCTGCTTATTATAAAACCAAAGATAAGATAAAATGACTAATCCACCAGGTAAATGGTAAGGGATACGGGGAAAAGGTGAGTCACGCAGTATTAAATGTCGCGTCAGGTGAACTGCCTAGCAACTTCACCCCCTCCACGAGCTGGAAGATGGAATAGGAGAGCAGTAGTGTGGTATTACAAGTTTAGACTGCCCTCTGGTGGCAGAAGGTGGGTTTGATTTGATTGACAAGTTTTTGCCAAATAATATAAAGTAGCATACAAACCACGTCAGTGCATTAAACATAGCAAAAAAAAGAGAGCGAGAGAGAGATTTAGCAGGTTTTTTTTGTTTACGTCATTGTAGATCTTATCTTGTGGTACCCTGAACAGGAGCGTATGGTGTTTTTGCCGATACATCAGGCTCATTTTACTGATATTATGATAAAGTATTAAAGCAGTTGTTAGACAAAGTGGGATAAATATTGATATTTGACTTCAAATCCTTCCTGTCATGCAGTACTTTAAACTTCCCTTATATACAATTGTATGTTTTGACCGCTAGAGGGCACTGCCACACAGAAACAATATCTATGACCCATAGAGCTTTAAAGTTTTGTTTAGTTTTTTAGGTTTAATAAAGCGGAAAATGTTTGCTCTTGCTTATCTGGTTGCTATTGTACATAGCCTACCTCACTATCAGTCCATCAGTAAATAACACTATCTTATAATTACATACTTATGGGCGTGAGCTCAAGTGCAATGACAGGAATCTTGTTTTAAAAATATTCCATCTGAAACATTCTTGCCCCATTTGGACCCCCAGGTGAACTGCTTAAGCTCTGACGACAATATCCAGCTTCTTTGTTAGCCATGCGCTAAGCCCCCAAAGTCCACTCTAGTTACCTCACTGTTGTAAAGAAGCCGATCCCCTCATTCCTCTCCCAATGCATTCAGACAACTATTCTGTTATCGTTGGGTTAAAGCCATCTCCGGCTGCCCTTACTGAGTGCAGTTTAGACAAAGGGGGAAAGGTGAAGCAGGTATTGAACTTTGACCCCTGGCCCCAAAGCAGCAGCTGAAGTGCGGTGACCCGATAATGGCATTCCTCTATTTGAGTGCAATGCCAAAAAAAATAGGATTTGGAGAAGCTAGAACCAAGGGTGCGTTCCAACCACATCTGTGAAACACACACACAATCACAATCACTTCATTCAGTGTGTAAGACATCTGTACAGCACAAAAACGTACTACCATTCCATTCCTGAAGCAAATGTATGAGGTGATAGGCATTGTCTCCATCTTTCAGCAATAGCAGATACTGACAGGAGCCACAGGAGTGTACTGTAGAAGCCTGGATTAAGGTCTTGCCAAAGTAAGAAGTTTGAGGAAGGAGTGGCACTGTGGCTCTACAGGATTTATGAAAAACGCAGTAATCCGAGCAGGCCATTCACACACTTCAAACAGGCACACACCCCGGAGGCCCATGTCCAGTAGAGAGAGAGAGAGAGAGAGAGAGAGAGAGAGAGGGAGAGGGTGGGGCCGACGTTACATTCCTGATCATTCATGCCCCAATGAAGGAGCAGCACCAGGACCCGACGCCAGATGTGCTCCCCAATATGCTCGATGTTTTTTATATAGGAGACTGAAATCACAGGCAGATGGAACGCCATTTCAACAGCTCGACTTTCAAAGCCCAACAACAGAAAAGTACAAATGAGCTTATTATAGTTTGTATATTGTTCAATAAATGGTCACATAGTTTCTGCAAGGCCAAATAGTCGTCTGGAGGGGTAAAACGTCTGTAATATCTGAAGGAAAATGTATGAGCTACCGGTTACCTGTGGTACTTTTTAAGGCTAACCTGTGCCAGCTATAGCACTTTCTGACCGAGGTCCAGGCTAAAGATGTAGAGACTGGTTTCTCTGTCCCTGATGCCCACTTGCTGCAATGCATAGAACAAGTTGGCCACCTGGCACCTTGGGTAGTTACATACTACGCTACACTCACTATGGGAAAATACAAGGAAGTATTTCTACATATCTGACTGATACTGATACTGAATACATTTGCCTACACTATCCAAATAGTGTGTTGTTAGATAACAGTGAAATGACCACGAAGAATGACTCAAAATCAAAATGAGGTTTGGTTTGTTGAATGTTTGTCATTGCTACACAGTGTCCTTGTGCAATGACGACATGTGGTAGAACCGGTTTTAAATGCCAGCAGGACAAAAGCGCCTCAGGGCGAGTGGATGAGTGTTTTTTTCTTTACGTCAAACACTTGAGCAGGCCTAGTTTTTGACAAGCAGCTGTTTTGAGGAAGCGTCAGTCCGTCAACACGCAAGAATTTTCTGCTGTCTATTACAAGTTACTACAAGGAAAGCTGTATATTGTAAACATGCCACATACTGTTCGTGTTGATGCAAACCACAAACTTATTCTATTCATCCTCAAGTATTTACAAATGGATAACTGACAAAACACTGTATTCAATCTACAACAGGCCTCCCTTGGTGACGTTCCACTACATTAAATTCAACATCAAACATTTGCTGGGCTGGTGGCTTTACAACGAGTGTAATTGTTGGGTAAGCTACTATTACTTTACCACCCACTGTTTAAGCAGCCACAAGGTAAACAGCCTCATGCACGTAGTACTTCCAAAAGCAAGATATGACATTCAGTCGGGCATGAATACAGGCCCAGAATGTTGCGATAACAATAATTTGGTGATTCATTATTCAGCCCCAGTAAGAATGTTTTAAACAGGTGTTTTGTGCCGCAGAATACAATACTGTGTTTTCTATACGGGGGCATTGAGTGAAGGTCTTTTGGGGCATAATTCAGATAATAAAGCGGAAATCCCATGGGAAAGAGACGCAGAATTTGCAAGGGACGACAGGACAGTGAGGAGACAAGGTTCAAGACGTGGGCTGACAGCACAATCTGGCAACCCACCGGACCGCCCCATCAAACAACCCCCTTTAAACCCCAGTGGGACCTGAGACTACAGGTGCAGGCCGCACAGCTGCACTCAGAAAGAGAATATATCAGCATCCATTACATTTAAAAAAAAAAACACACACACAAAAACATGTACCCTAGAGCTGTGACTTCCCAAAGAAATTCAAGCGACGAATGGCAAGGAAAACAATCGGTAAAGCATGAATTTCTTTTGCACGTGCTGCCAGTTAGCGCGCCCGTTAAAGGTGATAGTGTTATGTGCCATGTGTTTACACGTATAAAGCATTTTTACAAGCACGCAAATCAGACCAAAGCCCAAGGAAACCACAAATAAAATGCAGAACGTGTGATCTAACAGTAGCTGCCTCAGTACAGCAGGTCTAAGCACCGCACTACACATGACTGCCTGTGTGTGGTCCGTGCGTGTACTTGTACCCGTGACTGCATTACCACATACTTGGATACGAAAAGGGAAGCGACGAAGTGATGAGACCGAGCTAGAAAACAGGTGAGAATGTATTTTAAAGAGAGCAGCAGCAGCAGCAGTCAGACTGAGTGAATTATGTTGATGAGGCAGACGGCAGGCCGACCGTTACGGGACAATGGGGGTTGACTTTAGGTCTGGCATCTCGCCCTCTACAGCTGGGACCTGTCTCACACACACACACACAGAGAAATACGCACGCGAAAACACCACACTCCAGTCCTTTGGCTGGTCTGAGTGATCCCACTTATCCCGTCTGAATCAGCCCGGGACAAGCCTCCTCTAAACACTGGACAAAGACCAGCTTTCATGTACCAACACACACAGACTCAGACGCGGTGCCCTGGCCCAAGCAGCGGCCCGTCCTGCTGCAGGGGATTTACAGTGGGTTCAGAAAGTGCAACCCTCTATTAGATCCTATTAGATTATGCAGAATACTGGAACTGATTCATCATATGGTGAATAGTTCTCAAACTTTTTTCATTTCTGTTTTGCAACCTTCAGTAAACACAATTAAGACGCACTGCCATAGAGCGGCCCGTTCTGCAGCAGAGGATTTAGGAGCAGCACTTGAACTCCGGTTGGGACGTCCAGCTGGCAGCGCCACTTACAGCCGTTACACACTTTGGGGTTTCAAGGCGCATTAGCGACAAACTATGGGTATAATGGAAAGCGTGGCCAACTTCTGACAATGCCCAAGAGAAGAGTGAATCAAACACACTGACTTCACTAAATAAAAAGTTGTGTGAGATTTATTGTTCAGGTCAAACACAATTTCCTATGGAGTATAAAATCTATTAAAACATGTTCTGTGATGTATGATTGTTCTCAACCATTCATATTCCAGTCTTCTCTCAAATGTTAATGTACCTAAAAGTGTTAGGAATACTTTACAAATAAATATTATGCAGCCCTCAAGTCCCTGAAACGTACAATTTATCATTCATATTCCATTTCCTTTTTATCCTCATGTGATCTCTTCCCTTTAAACACAGCAGGTCTTTGTGCGTCTGAGCGAAGGGGCTGCAAGATAAACTCCCAGCCCACCTCAGACTCGGAGCCAAAGGCCAGCGGTCAAGCCCCCACCCACAGCTTGATCCACACAGCGGGAAATCCCCTCCTTTCAGAGGGTCCCATACACTGTGTACAGGTGAGCTCCTCCTATATCCTATACAGCAGTGTGTAGGCGACGTTGTGTCTAGCTGGGGCCGAAAGTACATGTTTATGCTTTCAAATAGACCATACTTTCAGTAGCATCTGTTCATTTTAACAGTATAGGAGACAAAAGCATTTCTGTCATAAGGTATGGGAACTAAGTCTGTACGTCATTGAGCAAACATCTAACTGCGACTTTTCTGACATGTGACTGCAATTAGATTCAGTTCACAAAGTACATTGTAAGCACTACAGGCCTGGGAGTATTGACATTTGAAAGAAGACTGAAATATGAACAGCAGAAGTGTTACAGATGTATTTCAGAACCTGTTTGTAGTTTTATATGACCTCATTGTGCTGTTGGTCAAGACCTTCACATCACATTTGTGATTTTCGATTTTGCTGCTCTAAGGTGTGTGTGTAGCACAGTAAAAGGTTACGTTTTCAAACAAACCCCAACTTAAAGAACAAATATCAATCCTCAAAGGCAACTTTTCATGTAAATTTGATATTTGTGTGTATTTGACCTTGTGGCTGTATGAGTGGGCGCCTTTCCATCTCAGTAGTCTCAAGGACGCTCCAGGATCAATCGTTTGAAGGGTTTTCACTGCTGACAGTCCCTCTCACCAGAAAACCTACAAAACAAGCGATCCTGGAGCACTGCAGAGACCACCGTGATGGAAAGTAAAGGCGCACACAAAGAAAAACTTTTTTTTACGCATGAAAAGTTGCATAATGCACCTTTAAGGAGACAAAAAGACCATTTCGTTACAACAAAAGGCCTTCAAATAGCTGTAAGAACTCACCATGTACTGCAACAAGCCAATGAACATATTTGTACAAAAAGTGAAACTGAACCCCAGGCATTGTGTATTTTTCCCTGATCTCCGATTCCAAAAGCATCTCTCCTGCAGGCCCTCGCTCTGTGCTCTGACGGGTTTACGTTTCTAAGGTGCATGGGAAAGAAAACTTTTAAGACTCCTAAACACTGTCGGCTTGTACGACGGCAACAATCCTCTGCAACTCAAACAATATAGGAAATCGACACCAAATGACTGTGTCTGTGGAATTCACAGGAGTGATGTTAAGGCACTTGTGCAACAAAAATATACGACGCGGCTTTGCCATCAGTACTCAGCCTTGTATGTAAGATGTCAGTCGCATATTCAACACTGAGAGAGCAGCTTTTGAGCACATGTTTCAGTCATCGCATTCTTAATATGAGGGCACTAAGAAGACGCAAGTAGAGCAAAGTGGTCAGTGGGCGCTTCGCTATGTCACGGTCTTTCAACAGGAGCAATCTAACTCCAAGAAGCTCCAATTAGCGCCACTTATTTTGGACTCTCAAAAGTGAATCCTTTCAAAAGTGTGAGACTAAACGTACTTGAGTGCAGCTACAGTAAAACCATTTGAGAGCAACATTAAGAGGTTAGTGAGTGTGCCCTGAACAGACCTCCATTACACTCCATGTATATATTTATAGGGATATTTCAGGATTTTTGAAATAGGGCCTCATTGACTAGTTATCCATAGTGTTGTTGATTTCTGGAGATTTCTTTTATTTTTATTCATGCAGTCCTTATATTTGAAGAGTTTAGTGGCGCTAGGCTAGTGCTAGGCTAGCGCATTTCCACGGTACCAGCTAGCCTGCGTTAAAAACAGTCTGACCCAAGCACAGTGCACCTGAGGCAAATCACTTATAACGCCAGACTACCTATATAAATGTCTGTGTCGATTTAGTTATTTTAACCATTTTGTATTTAAAATAACTTATATTTGAGCAGCATCAGCTTTGTGGTTGTACAAGCTACGCAGCAGCGGAGTGATCTGCTAGAAAATAGTCCCTCAAAATGCGGTAATTCATGTGATGCAAGGTCAGTAATATCGACACAGACATTTATATCAGTAGTCTGGTGTTATACGTGATTTGCCTCAGGTGCACTGTGGAGCGGGTCAGACTGTTTTTAATGCTGGCTAGGTGTTACCAATAGAAATGCGCTAGCCTAGCACTAGCCTAGCGCCACCAAACTCTTCAAATATAAGAACTGCATGAATTAAAAAAAAAAAAAAAATCTCCTGAAATCAACAACACTCTGAATAACTAGGAAATTAGGCTTTATGTCAAAAATATATATCCTAAAATATCCCTTTAATATGTTAATCACATCAAAACACCCCCCTCTCAGACTACGCATACTTTCATTAGTTTTTTCCTCCGCTAGTCCACTTCCCAAAGCCATTAAAAAAAAGGAGCCGCCAAGGTTATGACTTCCTACAAAAACAGGAGTGGCGTGTAAATCTTCCGAGTCTAGTCAGCCTGTCCAACTAGTTTCACTTCTTCAAAGAAGCGCAGGAGAAAGATGTCTAGTCTGGCATAATTTAAAGCTGTATGGTTGTCGACTTTGCTGCCTCTGTGGGTGGCAGCGAGACGATTTGTGTCGGTAGAGGTTACAAAAATACAAAGGCGCCGAGTGGCTGCGCGTTGCAGAATTGGCAAAACATTGAGGTTAATGATCTCATCCAGACTGGCCACTGTTTGCATTGCTTTTCCCACATGAAAAGCAGGGCTCCCTCGGGCAAAGATACCTGCATTTCTAAACTCACCTCGCCACTTCCTCACAGGTAAAACAACTCGCCACCGACGAAGTGTTTAAAGAAAAAAGCCGAAAATTATATGAAAGAAGAGCTACAAGAGCAGGTTGGATGAGGATTAGAGTAGAAAATACACAGTGCTTATACATATTAAAGGCAAGTATACATTAGTGGAGAAGAAAGGTTATATTGAGTCAAATTAAAGCACTTACCTTTATATTTGTGGGTCATAGAGGTGCACAGGTAAGTCAGGAGGAGGCCATGGAAAGAAAAGAGGGGGAAAATTAGTTGCAGAAACATATATATTGATCAGATCTAAGAGGATCCAGCATAAATGTGGCTTTAAAACACTGACATTTTAAAGCCTGTGCTGGTCAAGAATTTTCTTGTTTACAGCACGCTAGCAAATCAATGGCGCCATGATGAACACACTGAGCTCTGAATTGCTCAGAATAAGTTTGTAGAGGATAGTTTTGTGTTCCCTCTATGACATTAGGGCTGCAACTAACGATTATTTTGTCATCGATTAATCTATCAAATATTTTTACGATCAATCGATTAATCGCTTGGCTGTGAATGGTGTAGGAAAATTAGATTTTTAAAGAAAAAAAATTATCACATAAAGCTAAAGCATGTTGATGGAGGAAACTTAAAGTAAATGTTTGTTGGAGGCTCTTGGCGCTAATTCTGCTTCTGATTGGATGAGACACAGACGGATATTTATGAAATTTACAATGTACAGAACACTACAGACCCTTACTATGCCAAACAAAGTAGGTTTTCATCAAAACTACTACATTTTCATGTCATTTTCTCTCTATTTGTGTCTGTGTGAACCAGAAAACGATTAATCGATTACTAAAATAGTTGTCGACTATTTCAATAATCGATTAGTCGTCGATTAATCGATTAGTCGTTTCAGCACTATATATATAACAATATCCAGGGAGCACTTCGGTAGTAGAAGAAGAAACAGGATGGCTCAGATTATGAATGAAGCAAAATACTACTCCAGATATGATTTTGACGAGAGAGGAACAACTTGAACATTGTTGAAAAAAAAAAAAATTGTGTTAATATAATATGTCCTCTTTAACGTTAAATAAAATGTCATCACTTTGTTCTTTAGGGTGAGGATTTCTGTGTCATTGGAAACGCTTCAAATATGTTGGTTAACCACTTTCACAACGCTATTAAACGCTGAAAGTGAAGTAGTACCAGTGCAGGGAATCTGCCCTGCGTGATTCATGCTTCAAAAGAAATCAAGTTACTGGCAGCTTTAGCAGACGTATTGCTTAAGTTAGGGTACGCTTCCTCCTAACGCTGAGTAAGGACCGTTTACTGCCAGGAAGTGAAATAGAAAAATTTGAGATTTTTTTTTTCATTTATTTGTATTAAATCAGATAACAGGTGTTGTCATGTTAAACTGAATCATTCAGTGGAGTTTGTTTTTCTACACTTAATCCTACTATAGTACACAACATACTCTTGATGAGAGAACATACACTGAATTGCAAAGCTGACTTATGCATCACTCATTTTAATTAACTATAATATAATGTTATATATTATTATTAACATTATTAATTTGTTAAATTAAAAAAAATACAACTGAAAGCAAAAAGTACTTTACACGATTAGGGATGCACATTCTGCTCGATTTATTGGGAACTTTATCACACGATTATAAATTAACGGCTAACCACTGACACTGTCGTTTTATATCAACAAGATTGTAAACATTAGGGCAGGGACGATACACTTTTGTCACGATACAGTAAGTAATTATAAGTAACATGTTTACCTTAAATGTGTAAAACGTCATGTGTCCAAAGTTTATAAACCAAATGCCATTTGACGTTCACTGAAGTGTTAAGATTGAAAGGTCCATTAACACAAAAAGTAACAAAGAGCTGTGTAATTGTTACTGGAAAACAAAGGAGAGTGTGATAAAAATGCCTCCAAACACTTCTATTGAAAGTATTGTAATACTTGATAAATTGCAGCACAAAGTATTGCGATCCAAGTCCGATCCGATATTTTGTCTCATCCCTAGTAAACATAATTTTTTTCTTCCAGCAATAATCATGAAATCTCGTTAAAAAGGTGAATTATCAACCAAAATACCAATAATAATAATATCTTATCTTATCTTAAAGTGTTGCTGTTCAATGAGGCAAACTGATAAACATATTGATAACAAAGAACAGAGCAGGACCTGGAGACGTAAATTGAACCTGCAGAGCCAGAGACTAAACCCATTAATAAAACAATAATAGGCCTTAAATTATTCAGACGGTGAAAGTAAATGTTTTTTTTTCTATCAGGTGTCAATACTACACACACTTTGGCCTCATGAGACTTCAAAGAGAACACGCTTTCCTCATGACATGTTCCTCATGCATCACACACAAGGACATGACCACAACCTGCACCAGTGCTTTAAAGCAAAAACACCAATCACAGCCAGATATTTTACAATGATCTCGAGCAGTGGTTCCCAAAATGGGGTCCGGGGCCCTCTGGGGGGCCATAGAGGCACTACAGGGGGCCCCGCAAAGCTTGTCTGTACAAGTACAATGAAAAAAGTCAATTTTGAAAGGAAAAATACAGTTATCTGAACAAATGCACCAGATAACTGTAAAGTAACATCATAGCTAGATGTTACTTTTAATGTAATTTTAGCTGCAAAATAATAACAAATTATTTTGAATGGAGTCAATTATGATGATTTGGGGGGCCCCGAGAGATTTTCTGATCAATAAGGGGGCCGCGATGATCTAGAGCAAAACAATAGTGCAAAGTGCTGCTGTTCATAATAATTAAAGCTTAATTCAACAGAGTTGAACCCTGGAGAGTAGCAGCAGCTCGTGATTCCGACAATGTACAGTCTCTAAAATATTCTGAACAGGAGTACAGATTCCCCAAAACACAGTAACTGCAGACACACAAACACAACAAAGCCTACATCACTACAAATATCTGCATTAGTTTGAACTTTAAGGGCACTTGGCGTTGTGTAAACCCCAAAAGCCTCCACCTAAATTACACATTTTACCTTTTCCTTTCACAATGTTGTACCAACTTCAAGAGAACAACAAAACAATTCCAGTGCAGGCATGAACGGATCAAAGAGTAGCATTTGCCTAGACACAAATGTAATGCCTGGAGAGCACAGAGCACACCTACCTGCATCATAGGGGTTCTTTCTCTGCTTTTGGCTCCAAATCCTAATCCCTTTAAGAGGCATGATAGCATCTGCTCACGGCACTGTCCCAAACAAAGACTGCAGCCATGGCATTTTTTACCATCACTTTTCCAGGCTTGCAGTTTTCGCACCTCTGTATTCCCTTTGCTCGCACGCGTCTTGAAGACCGCATGCACGCTGACCAATCACAACCTGTCACAAAGAAAGAGGGGTGCGCTGCATGAGGGAGGGGCTTGTTCCCCCCCCCCCCCCCCCCCCAAATAAAACGGTGACCCCGACCCCTGAGGTTGCTAGGTGATGTAGTTGCTATCCACCGCGGGGTTTCTGTTGCTACGGAGATGTGCACTTGCTCCAAAAGGGTGCTCCAGGCCTTTTCACTTATCAAGTTAGGGGTCATAGGCACATACACAGGCAGGACACGCGCTATTGTTGAGGTAAGCTGTTGGGCAATCAAAAACGGTCAGGTTTAATCAGGGCTGGGGGACCATATTACTAGTAGTATTGAAAAAATAAAAGTATTGAAAGCAGGTAACAAAAAAAATATAAAATGAAGTTTTGATGTTGTTGGTCATCAAAATTGAAAAGAATAAAAATTGAAAAAAAGGTGGGAAAAATTGAGAAAAACAAATGGAAAAATTGGGAGGAAATTTAGGAACAAAAATGAAAACTTTCTTTTTGAAAAAAGTGGAAAAAAATTGGGGGAAATAACTAGAAAAGACACGTAGAAAAATTTGGGGGAAAATGGGAAAAACAGGTGGAAATGAACTTTTTCCACTTCATTAAAAAAAATTAACATTTTTTTCCTTTATGAAGTGGAAAAAATGGGGGGAAAATTTAACCTGGCTAACACCATGCTGCTGTGTGCGCTCGAATTATTTCGAACTGCACAACAGCCTGGGGACCATGGCCGAAATCTCCGGTGGATTTGGGAACCAATCACAGAGCGAGGAGGGACGGCAAGACGATGACGCGCTATTCGATATATGGAAGCTTGTAGTTTATTTACGGATAATTAAAAAAAAAGTTTATTTACGGATCCAACGTGACAGCAGCAGACACGATGGTATTTTTTGATCAAGCTTTAGACCTTGTTCTAAATAATTTAGCTCAAAAGTTTACAGCGGGTGCGTCATACGTCATCTCATACGATGATACGATTGGCCATGGCTACGTGCAGACGCATGAGACTTTTTTTTTTTTTTTTCGTATCGCCCAATAAACGAGTATGGACGATCGTAAACCACACCTCTCCTACGAGAAAATGAATTGGTGGTCCCCAGACTAAATATCACTTGTGATTTTAGTCTGGTGTTAGCCAGGCTAGGGAAAATTTAGAATTTTGGGATAATTGGGTAAAAAAAAAAATGTAAAAAGTGAAAAAATGTGTAAAAAGCGTGTTGCCGGGGGGTAAATAAAACTTGGAAAGGGTTTTTTCTGTCCTTTTGTAGTTAAAAAAAAGGTTTCTTGCGTGTTTCACCTCAGTTGATACAAATGCCAAAAAGAAATTAAATGGAAGGAAAAGGAATACATTATTATTATTATTATTATTATTATTAATCTGTTTTATGGTTCTAAACCAAGTATTGTTAAAGCACCGGTATTGAGAAAAATGTAACGGCACCCAGGCCTAGTAATAACTCAAGGTTTTCCGTAGAGAAATGTAACAACTTGTCACATGCATTTACGTCACAGACTACAAATTTAGTTCATGATAATTTAGTGCAATTCAATTTGTCTTGTAACAGGAAATCCAGAAGTGAAATGGCAAAAGTGATTCTCTAAACGGCAGAATAGAATTTGGGTACGTAACTCCAAATGTGTAATTCGAAACCTCCAAACTGAATCTTGAGCTTAAGATGCAAGTTAGTCCTTTTATACTCACTACTGCCACCTCAGGTCTTACGCGTAACTGCAGCTTCTATATTAAGCTCGTGCATGACGGCGCTTGGGACCCGAATTAACACCTTTTTGAGTGACAGTGCAGGATTTTAGAGGCAGTTGTGGTAAATATGTCTGGGCTCATTCTAAACATTAGGACATGGCTGGAACATGTAGGGGGAGGGAAATACTTGGTTAAACTCCGTATAGTCCCTAAAACATAAAGCACAAAGATTGTCTTTTTTTTGCCCTTTTAATGTATTTTCTTCTTCAACATACAGTTCGTTCCAGTGCACTTTCCAAACTAATCTAAAGCAGTTTTCATCTTTCAACTATGCTCCCGTACACCCATTTATTTCTGCAAAAGCTTTGTATCTTAAGATCTTCTGTGACTCTTCAATCTCTTGATCCCACTCCTCCTAATGCAGACCAAGAGCTGCGTTTAAAGAGATTATGGTGGCCTCCCAGGCGAAAATCAAACGCGGCAGTGAAGATTATAATTACGTGCACTGTCTGTGGTGCTGCTTACATTGTTTGTCTTAATCCCAACTTGCAAACCGACCCGGAAAGAAATTTGGGACGATCCCTTTTCCGCAGCTCAATTCATCACCGCTGCTCCACTTTTCCAAACCAACAGGAAACGGCAGCGAGAGACGCGTTTCTTTCAACAAGGTCTGTGACGCTAAAGGAGACGAGAAGAACAATTGAAGGGAGAGAGAGGTGACTGGATGAGACACGGGTTTGAATGGAGCTTTTCCTCTGAGGTGCGAGCGTGCGGTCAGGGGTTTCAAGTGTAGGGACAGGACAGGAAGCAGGCCAGGATGGAGCAGGACTCACAGGAAGACAGGAGAGGATCTCTGACAAATGTGCTGAAATGTTAAATGCAAACAAGATCGCCCAGATATTCACAGATGGCGAAAGGCAAACTAATAGTTTCAATGGATATTTTAGCGATATATTGTGCACCCTTTAAGTTAATTCATACAAAGGTGGTCAAAAGGATTTCCATTGTTTATATAATCCTGTATAACTTCTGAGGTCTTTGGCTGTAATTGTCTAAAATCTCTGCTCAGGAAGTCATTGTTCAACACTCCTATCAAAACATGATCAGATTCCAAGACCGAGAGACCAGGATTCAAAAACATTTCAAGAACCCACAATGCTACTTTCCCGCCCCCCTGCCACTTTTATCATCAGGCATTAACTTAACTTACACTGCAGAAAGTCCCTAAAAATGAGATCAAATGATCCGGCGGGCGACAGAAAAACAACAGAAACCGTTTTAACAACTGTGGCAAAATCTGTCGAATAATCCAGCTTGTTTTGCTTAACATTGACACGCAAATCACGCTACCAAAGTTGACATGGAGTAAAAACATTGCCATATGGGATTGCCCTGTGTTTAACTCCGCTTCACACTGCGGCTGAATTTGTGTGACTGGAGTCCTTCTCACAACATCTGACGCCAAGTCAACAGCGCCTTCAATCAAAGTCGTAGGACCTCACGCCCCATAAAGGCTATACAGTCTGGCACCAAAGTCGCCGCAAAATGAAGCAACTGAATTTTTTTGATTAAGACCACAGTTATTTGACCGTGTGTGTCATGTGACTGTGAAAAAAAAGAGCAGGAGTAAAAAAAAAAAAGTTCATGCGAGGGACAAAAAAAAAAAAACAGCATGGCTCGGCTTCATGTTTCTGGAAGCTCTGGGAAGTGCAGAGAGGGAGAGCAGGGCAGAGGAAGCCGGCAGCCGGGCAGAGCAGGCTGGTATCTGGAGATGTCAGCACCAGCAGCCAGGCTCCGGGAAAACAGGAGAGCCACAGGAAAAGCGCTCATGTGGGGTCAAATGTTGGGTAATGGCATGAAAACATAACAACATGGAGTTTCCCATAACATCATAGGATACTTACGACCATTATAAAATGCTATAGGCTTACGGTTTCCTCAATCCTCACTTTGACCACAAGGAAAACACATTTCAAACTCAACTTTCTTATAATGATGATTTAAAGACACACTGCGTAGAATTTGACCCAATAAATGTACAAACAAACATGAGCCTTTGCTGTGAGCGGCTCAGCTCTCCTAAAAGACATGACTAACTTTACCAGGTAGTCGTCTCCATGGAGTAATTGACTAAAGAGGGTTGACAAAAAAATGGTTATGTTCCATCCAAATCCATTCTTTGGTTTCCCACTGCAGAAATAGCATTTTGTGTTGAGCTGTTCATTATGAGCATGTTTTGTACTGATGGCAACGGTATAGTCCAAAATGTTACGCAGTGTGCCTTTAAGATTCAGTTTACGCAGCGTTTTTTATACCTAGTATAACCAACATTTAAGAGATGACTAAAATATGCACTGCTAAACTAGCAGAAGAATGAGAATGTTTGTAGAAGTCTCAAGTCTTGAACATAAGAATATTACAAAGTGTGATTTTGTGATTGTTTAATCATGCAGCCCAAAATTCACCATTTTGCAATAAACCTAACTCCCTCATTCCTTTGTCCTTCAAATGCTTTATCAGCTGCAGTGAGGATATGTTCTTCTTAAAGCATGTGTCATCTACATGACTCAAGTTTTAGATATCTGCTCAAGGACTAGCTAATTCTTCACAAAACACTCTAAGGGTGGAAGGATATAATGAATATCACATCTTCTTCACAAAAATACTGTATGACAATAGTTCACTGGTTGAGTCATCGCTAAAGCTCTGACAGTTCGACCACTGCAAGTAAACAGCTCGACAAAACTTCCAGGCTGTTCATAAACAAAGGAAGCGCTGCAGATAAAGATACAAACACCTGTGGTCAAAATGTAAGCGATCCCCTGAATACTTCAACAGTGGGGATTTCTCACCGACATCCATATCTACATTTATAAAACAGCAAGATTGTCTTTGGCAACGGTTCTCGGGAAAAGGTGACCCGGTTCCTGTGCTGCGTCCCAGTGACCCACAAGGAAAAATCTGTGCGATGTCGAGCTGCCGGTGCCAAGTTTTAGCTGCTGCTTGATGTGAGCTCATACAATGGAGTTCTTGTGTTGGCTGCAGAGATGGCAAGGGGAGATTAAATGAGAAAAACCTCAAGCAGGCAGGGCACACCGCCACATGCCCACCAAAAATTAGGCCCAGTATCTCGCGGAGCGTCTTTAATAATAGCTTTAGCTTATATCATCGAGTTTAAAGGGCAAAAGGGCAAAAAGTTGTATCAGGGTCTGGCCTTTAATTGCTGAACCGCACATGTGGCAAAACTTAGTCAACTACACCCAGGCAGCTCCACCCCGCTTCTGGAAAAGAACAGAGCACTATTAGGGTTAAGCACGAAACCACAAATGTGCTGCTTCAAGTCTATGAAGGAAGACGAACACTTACGAAGCGAACAAAGGGATGAGTCAAAAAACCAAGATCTGGCTCAATTTGTCTGTCCTGAACTTGTAGCCGCATAAAACAGACAGACATGGGGCTGGGTTTCCATATGGCGGGGAGACAGGAGGGAGTGTTTTTGGACTGGTGATCCCGTTAAGGGGGTTTCTCTGAGTGGTACTGCTGCCCAACAGCTGTGTTCAAAAAAAGCCTCCCATAATGCAGCACACACGCCTCCGCACACCCAATTAGACACCCAGTTATGTCGTTAGAGGCCGTTTGCCGTGAATGTCCCCGTCCTCACGTGCCTTCCCCCCCACTTCCAATGCTTCTCTCGCCTGCAAGTCGCACAAAAAGATCTAGAAATGGTTGATTTGGCTGAAAAAGATACATTTGAATAACGCTTTCATTCGTCTTCTAATTTCTTTGGATTGGAGAATGTCTCAGCAATTACAAATGGGGTGCAGTCTCTTTCCCAATCTCACCATTTACTCAAATCCATTTAAAACGCATTTACATTTTTGAAACAGCCATCATAACAGTTCACAGGACCTTGTCGAACCTAGAGAGCTATTCAGTCGTCATGCCCCTCTGCTGTCATTTGAGTAGAAGATACATCTTTGTTTAAGGCAAATAACATAAACAAACAGAAAAAAATGGTAAAAAGGCTTCTATAGGCGACTCCGGCAAACAAAAACAGATGTGTGTTACAGGTCTAACAAGTAAATTACATCATTTAACTGGACCATAACGATTGCTTCGAGATCAAATAAACATGTTGTATATTTTGACTTTACCACATTCAAATACGTCATTCTGCTTTGTCTGCTTGAAGGAAGCTCGGACAAAGAGGGGGCGCTTTTCAAGTATGTGAATAACAGTCACAAGTCAATGAGTCGCAACTGTGTCAAAGAAAAGAATAATAATTGTGTTTTGTCTTTGCGAACAAAACATCCGATCCGACTCCTGAAAATCCTGAAAGACTGGCTATAACTGCTGAGAAAAAAAATATGTAAGAGACAAAAGCTGACATGAAAGGAATGGCAGAGGAGAACCATCATTCATGAATGTTTGATAAAAGAGAAAGATTGATGGATCCTCCCTTTCCCCTCAGCTCGGGGGGATATGACATTTCAGTTTGGTCCACTCAGCAGCACCGTGTCTGCCCAGCACAACAAAGACTTATCTCTACCTCTTGTCTGCACCTCCGGGGCCTCAGCGGACCGGGACCCCCAAGGCCAAGGAGTCCCTCTAGGGCCCATTAACCTGCCTCCAGATCGTATCTTCATCCAACCTTGGGGCCAACTTTTTCCAACCGTCCCGAGAGAAGGCGGGGTAGTGGTGGTGGTGGTGGGGTGAGGGTATTGAGCAGTGTGTTCAGCTGGATTTGAATCGACAGTAGAGGCGCATTGTTGGGACTGAAGGCACTTAATTTGAAAGAAGGGGAGGGGGGATTTTTCTTTTATGCGGTGCCCATGGGTTGACGGGGGCCTCATCAAGGATAACGGATCAAACGGCGACGGGAAAGTATGCACTGGGCTGAAAAAGAGAGGATAGTCTAGTGCAAACATAACACAATTTCTAGAAGTGTATTACTTTTAATTCCATTTGTTAAAAGGAACAGGCCACCGTTTTTCCATAATGAGATATGCTACCTGAGCTTAGACGAGTTGATGCGTACATGTCTGGTCTTTGTGCGTGCCCTCAGTCACACAAAAAGTCCAATGATGTTGCTAGCATTTAGCCTTTCCTCCTCTCCTCCATGGGGCCAAACTGGGGTGAGGTTAGAAGCGACCAAGCTCTTCCACGTTTTCCCTATTTAAATACATTTACGAGAGTAGTTACACGATTCAAGTATAGTTACACAAAATTAAACCTGTTGATTTTCTAAGTGGATAAAAAGAGGCACTATATTGTAAGTAGGAGTGTGACAATATATCGATTTTCCGATATATCGCGATATTTTGCGGGACGATACGATACCAATACTTTTTATTCCGATAACTTTTGATGTCATGCATATTAATGAGTAACGTCATGGGGCAACGGTGCTCCATTGTTTTCACAGTCAATAGAGACCAATAATGATCAGAATTCAGTCAGGACAGCATTGTGCAGCACTACAGTTTTAAGCGCTTGGACCAAACACTGTCACACAAATAAATTACTTTGATAGTTTTTATAATTATAAAGAAGACTAATTTGGGGTTTAATTATTACTTTTTAAATAGGACTGTGGTTTCTTGTTTATTTAAATGTAAATGAAGTCATTGACAGATCTACACACCCATTTTCAGTGTGTAGGCAAGGCAAGGCAAGGCAAGTTTATTTGTAGAGCACAATTCATACACAAGGCAATTCAAAGTGCTTCACAGTTGAAGTACTTGTGTAAGTCAGGGATCATTTATAAAAAAGTGGTCCAAAGCACATGAAAAGAAATTCAAATGAATAATATGTAGTATGATAAAATAAAGGTTAAAAGTGGCATGTTTTTTTAATATTTCTTTTTTTATCGTGATGTATCGTAGATTATTTTTGTGCAATATATCGATTATCGCAGTTTCGCCGTATCGTGAGATAATCGTTATCGTAAGCCATGTATCGCGTATCGCATCGAATCGTGAGGTTCCCACCCCTAATTGTTATAATAACACCTTAGGAGCACTTCGACGTCCGCGCAGGAATATCTTCAGACTTTTTTAGGAGTGAAGATATTACTGTGCAGACATCGGAGTGCTCCTAAGGTGTTATTACGTGGAAGAGCTTGGTCGCTTCTAACTTCACCCCAGTTTGGCCCCATAGAGGAGAGGAGGAGAAGCTAAATGCTAACAACGTCTTTTTGCATGACTGAGCTCACACGTAAAGACCAGACAGGTACGCATCAACTTGTCTAAGCACAGGTAAGAACATACCTCAGTGTGCAAAAACGGTGGCCTGTTCCTTTAAACTCAGAAACTTTGTAATAGAACTACTCACTCATAAATGTACTGGTTACTCTTGTTGATATTTGGGTAAGATAATTTCATTGTGTATGTTTGCACTGTAAAATGCTTAAAAAGATATTAAAATATAAACAGTAAATGCAAGTGTACCTCCTTTGAACAACAAAAAAATGATCATGTGCTTCCAGTGCCTGATATAGGAAAGGAAAACGTGGGAACGCGCTGTATAAGTTGAGACCATTTATAAAAACACAATATGCTATGGCCTTACTCCAGGGTTTTGATCAATTTCCCTGCCCAAAAAATACATCCTCAAGCACAAGGAAACCACCCTCTACCCGCAACAATAACGTGGATCAGGTTCAGCAAAACAAATGAAGCATGAGAAGAACAGAGAGTAAAATTTCAATCTTTGCCCCACCAGCCTATACAGCGACAGTGCAAACCGTGCAACGTGACACTCATAACATGGATGTGGACAGAATGCATGTAGCTCTGAGGCAGGAACGAGATCCGCCGTGGACGGGGCAAACTTCTCCATGAATCTGACGGGAAGTAAAGCGGCGACAGCGTCATGACGACACTGACGGGAGGACAATAACGACACCCAATACAAACGCGGCAGTTTCACATCCCGGAGCACAGAAAGTAGGGCTCATTCCAATACTATACAAGTATTTGGTCCAGTTTACCTGTGCATATGAAGGCATTTTATCTGCAGCCTTTGCTTTTCATTAAACCATTTATGTTTTATTTTCCTTTTTCAGTGTAATTTTCTTTTATCTACTTTAACACACTCTTTGTAACCAGTAAAGCACTTTGAGTTACTTTGTGAAAATCCTGCCTTTTTATTTTTGGCGTAATAGTTTTGTGGTTCAACGGATAAAGAATGAGTATCCGCATCAGGCCGCGACTTGTTCTCTGATCCCTATTCACTAATAACTCCGTCAGATGATATTCCCGTTTGGTTGGCTAGCTAGTCAGATTGTAAGATAAAGCCCTTTCCAAGTAAGTAAGTGTATGGTTGAAGAAAACTTTCCAAGCATTATAATCTTTTTCGATCCTGCATCACTTGGGGAGCAGAATATGATTGTGGAGAAACACCTGCAGCAGCAAACCCACCAACCAGGTCCAGGTGTCTACACCCGTGCACCAGTCTGCCTAACACCCAACATGTTTATGTGCACAGGAACACACACTAACAACATGCATAGACTGGAAGAGGTTAGAAACACAGCTGAGTCAACAATCCAGAGGGAGAGCCCAGAGCAGCTGCTAAACATACTGTATGCAATGGCCGATATACATTTCTATCTGGTACACCTCTTGTTATACATGTAAATGCAGAGACAGAAGGCAATATTATAAAGCTGATACATGGTAATGAGGTTTTTTGTCGCCAAACGACATAAGGCTGGTCGGACATTTTACAAAAAATGAAAATGACTGAGCAGAACATGAACTTTAAAGTGGTAGGGCTCGAACAAATGTAAAAACAACAATCACATTGCTAATATCATTCCGCATTGGGCTGGAAATATGAGGTTTTCTGTGGAGAAGTCAATATTCTGACTTCAAGGGTCTTACTATGTATAAAACCTGCTCAACTGTAACAAACAAAGACATCCTAAAATGCATGGACTCTGGTTAATTGCAGATAAGCACTTAGCCTTACCTATAGAGGGCACAACAAACATTATATTTTCATGTAGTCCAGATAAACAAATAAAGTGTCCATATTAGTTCAAATGAATGTGTGGGAAAGAGAGGCAGCACCATCAGGAGGGACTTTAAAGCAGACAGGGCTTACACTAAAGACTGCATTAACTTGTAATTACTCAATTACATGATTACACGTCTCCGCACCCATTCCTTAGGAAGTCAATTGACAAGAGACACACACACAGACACACAGACACAGTTGGCTCCTATTGTGTGCATAGTGCCTCATTACTGGGCAGTGGCAGGGATCTGGCATGCGGACTCCAAAGGGATTTACAGAGATTAAGTACAGCCATATGAAATCATATTCCTCTTAGTTCCCAACGGCAACCTCTCTTCTCCCTGTGTGGCATAAGAGGCCAAGAGAATGAGCAATTTGTTACATAATTAAATAAACTAATAATATGCAATCGCCATTTATACAAACATGTCTCATTCTCTGCAGTCATTTCCTGGAGCAAATGAGCTGTACTGTAGTAGACAAGTTGCATGGTTTTGCCTCCTAAACCCAATAAAACAATGTGCAAGCGTTTCACCTGTTGATGCCACAAAGACACAGACTTATAAAAGGAGTAAAAACGTCTCCAGTGGGATCATTTGGGGATAAAGTCAGAGGGCCCAGAATGAAAAGGCAATGTGTAGACTGTATAGTGAGCTTGTAAAAACTATAGTGGCTTTAGTAGGATGATTCAACCAAGTTTATGGACAAAGTCAGTGTTCATACCTGACATTTCAGATCGATTTTTCTTTTATTCCCTCTACATGAAGTAAAAAATAGCAAGAAGATGTTCCCAACACAATGATCTCTTTGTGGCTGAACCAGACAACATAGGTCCTACAGTCTTTACATGAAAAGATTGAGTGGTCAGTGGGGAATCCGGCGCGGAGTATGTCATAGACTTTGACAGACTCTGCAGCTCAAAACACATCTTGCTCTGTTGAGACGAGATCCATGATGAGCCAAGGATGTACTCCAGGGCAAAATACACAACGACAAAGAGACAGGCCATTCTTATTGTTCGGGTGAATTAAGAAAAAAGGTTAGTCGATTAGTTTTGGACTGTGACTATGGGTTGAGATTGAATGCAGTTGCAGCCACCAACTCGACCTGGTGCACATAACAGCAAACAATATACTAGGTCAAATATTTAACAATGGAGGCTGGAGCCGTTCGCGGGATTGAGGGCAACCACAACAAAGAGAACAAAACTGGCATTTTTTTTTTGGACAGTGGTGTTCACAGGACTATCCCAGAAATATACAAACTACACAGGTCTCAATCAACTGAACACAATAAAATGAAGCATGAAGAACTAGCCGTTGTTGTTTGCATACTAGCATTAAGGCCATATTACAACCAGTGAAAGTTGAATGCTGTGGCTCTCATCAATGCAATTATAAACAGACACCTTTTGCAGGACTAAAAATATGTCTGAAAAGTCAACAAGCAGCTGTTCCTGCAGATACATCAGCTAGTGCAAACACGACAAAGGCCGCTCTTGTCATGTGGTCTCGCATTTAAATATTCAAACAGTTTCACGTGGGCAGCTATTTACTTCCAAAGCCGACAGTGGTGTTCGTGCATGTAATTACATGAAAGAAAAACACATCAGCGTTCAAGGTCAGGAAGTGTGCATGGTAAATCCCGCGTAAGTCCTGTACATGTTGCTATGTTGGTTAAGTGACAGATGTGGCTTGTGATCCCTGTTTATTGTCCTGATGTGGTCAAAAGTACTCGAGTGTGCGCATGTGTGTCTCCAGCCACAGAGAGCTGTAAAGTGCAAAGGCTGGACAACAATAGCCTTTATGTCGCTGTAAGATGAGCTGCCACCTGCCGCACTGTGTCATTACGTATGTTCTGTGTGTCTTTGCCTGTCCATCCACCCACCTGTCAAACATGCAGCATGCAGGGAGACTCCCGCCATTGAAGAGAGTGGTATTCAACAGTGCCATGTCCCTTGCCAACAGCGCAGCACAAACTGCTGCCAATAGCAATATTTGGAGACTATGCCGTATCGCAAGAAAGCACAATGTGTTACAAAATCACTCAATACTTCCATCTGATTGAGATTTACAGATTTTTTTGCTTCCTCTAAATAAAATGCAGGCTAACTTGAAATAATTTTATTTTTATTTAGTCTTGTTTTGATCATTTTTGTTTAATCTTAAAGTAATGCAATGTATTTGAATAGTTTGGTAAAACCCTCAGCAAGGAAGCTGCAGCACCTTCAGCCATTGATGTTTTGCTGATTCTCAGCTGTTCAGAGCTGGACTGACATATCCGGCTGTGACTGTATGAGCTTTGTTTACATATGATTGCTGTTTTACAGTATCATGTGTGAACACCTGCTGCAGTATAATTTCTTTCTGGACAATAATAAAGTTGAACCTTATCAATATACCTTAAAAATATTGTAATATTATTGGTATTGGTATTGGTATTATTGGCTTGCTGCAAACTTCAACATATCCTGCGAGGAAGTGTAATGTTAAACCTAGGGCCGGGCGATTTAGGGAAAAAAATAATTGAGATTTCAATTAATTGCCCAGCCCTAGTTAAACCTGCTTTGTTAAATGATCCAAAACGCATATGAATCTTGTAATAGCTTAGTAGTTATAACTTAAACATAATAAACCTAAATTACAACTCCAATTGCAATGTCCCAATGAGACAGTAACCACTTGGCTCCAGGCCTAACAAATACATTTAACTAATATAAGAACTGGCAAAACAGAGAAGGCCTACACCACTCATGGATAGAGCTGGGGTGAATTTGAGAACGATGAACAAGAGCTTTGAAATGGGCCGCACTTTGAAACAGCATCCACAACAAAGTGAGAGTGAAAGGTCATCAATGGGAAGGGACAGGGGGACAGAGCAGGAAAGAGAGAGGAGGACGCAGGAAGTCACTTGTAAAAACATGGGAAGGAAGCAAGGAAGCAAGGAAAGGGAAAGTGGCTGACAAGACAGCAGATAACAACACATCTGTGAACAAGCTGACACTGGCAACAGTCGACTATTGCACAAGGATAAAAACATCACACAAGCAAACCTTTGTAGACTGTTTGATGATTATAATATGAACTTATGGCATGAGTTGTTATTTATTCTGAAACAGCATACTGGTGCATATAATATCAAACTTTAATGTGTCTACATAATAAATTCAAGTTGCATTTTGGCCATAGAAAAGCCATTCCAATTTTTTTTATGTTTTATTATGCATTTTATATGGCTGTCTATACATGTATGGCATGTGTGCATCCTAATTTGTGCGGTCATAACATTGCATAACGACAGATGAACTCTGGAACGGCTGAAATTCATCATTGATGGTGGAAATGCACAAAAACAGGCTTTTCAAGAGCAAAACATGTTGACCAGAACAACTTAACTCTCAAAGCTGGTTCAGTGCCCACCCACTTGGCAACACTGAGCTACTTTCTCATAAGTACCACCTCAAGCAATCAGCCACAGCAGATTTACTCTAAGTAGGGGACTGCCTGAAAGTACAAGCTAAAATCATGACTGAACAAGTTGCACGTGGGCTCTGGGCTGGGATAATAAAATGTGGAAAATAAAGATGTAACATGATGGGGCAGTGGCAGTATCGCAGAATATCAGGTGGAATGAAAAGCTACATTTGTATAGCGGAGCGGATAGCCATCTTTCTGCAATGGGTTTTGCTACTCTTTACTACTGTGTTACCTGCTTCTTCTCACATGAATTTGAATTGCAAATAGTGAATGTCTATGTTTGCACCAGCATAGCTACACCTTTTACAAGTAAATTAGTTTACAGTCTTGGCTTGTGAATCTGCCCTTTTCTTAATTTTCTTTTTAATGGAAGCTTCCCAGGCCGGCCACTTTTCAAAGGGTGGCTTTTAGACTTCTCATGTGCAATGTGCCTTTTTTCCCCCCAGATTTTGTGTCTGCCCTTCGTCTTTTGTTTGTGGTGGGACCAGGTCAGTATTTGAACCAGGCCAAGCTACGTTTCTGGGACCGAAGCTGTGGGAACTGGAAGTGGGCCGTTGTTATGTAAGGACTGCATTGCTATAGTATCAATGAATGAGAGAACAGACTTGCATAGTATCTACATAGACTGAATGGAGAAACTGAAATCTCAAAAGTGATCTCAACTGTAAAAAAAAAAATACTCTTATGCACTTTACTTTGATCAAAAATGTAAATAATTGGGAACTTGAACTGGTCTAAAAAGCCACACAAAAAAGGCAGCGCCGCAAATTCTCTACAAAACATACTGGAATGAGAATTTACAAAAGGTTCTTCTGGTTACTCCTACCAGAAGAGACGGGCTAATGTGTTTAATGAATGCAGATTATTTTGCGTCTTGTCAGTGATATATTTGTTGCTATTTCGTTCTTTGACACGCCTGCATAACTTAGTGATTAGATTTACACTTGTAGTAAACTGTGGAGCTCATGGAAGCACACTCTTCATTTTCATTCTAAAGAGTGATCTGACCCCAGGGCTGTTTGTCGTCAAAACGTGTCGACACATTTACAGTGTAATTGCAGCATTAGCCCAAGTGACTGTTAGCGTGCCCACAGACAAGAGCTTAGCCTGTACACTTGAGGAGGAGACAGGCTCCAGTAGAGCACTTTTGAAAGAGCGCTCCACCGTATCTAGCATGCTATATAGATGAAAGATCTCAGGCCAAGACACACGCCTATAAATACAAGAGGCCGAGGGAGGAATGCAACCCACTGTCTCCGTGTGTGAATACAAGACAGAAGATGGACAGTGGACATCTGTGAGTCAGCTGGAGGCAAGTGCTGGGCCTATAGTGTCTGTGCGTGGCTGTCCTGAGCCCTTAAGTAGCACGGACTGTATCTGGTTGGCATCAGGCTCTCCCAGCTCCACTTAACCTTCACTGCAGTTTGACCCACTTTCAACAATCAAACGGGGTTCTCCATTCTCAAGAAAAGCTATTTATAGCATGTGAATATGTGAAACCCCAATGTGTCAAGCTTGGATTAGTTTGGACTGAAAACGTGTGGTTAAGTGGCGAGCCTTTGCATTTTACAGTAAGACGATTCATTGAGAAAAAAATAATTTATATATTAACCTTCACTGTTTTTGTCATCCATGGTGTCAACACTCCTGACTGAGGATAGCAAAATTGTTTTTTTCTTGCAACAATTGACTCTTTGGGACATCACTCTCTGTTTTAAAATGCGCTACGTAAACAAACTTGACCTGGACCTTCAAAGTGGCAGTTAAATTTGTCACGGCATCCCTTAACCCTTATTATTCAGTGGCCGCTTAACCTTAGCCACACGCAGTTCTAGAAAAGCGTAGGCATCCAGCAGCAGAAATCCAAACCGGCCAAATAAGACTTTGCTTAACACTTGACTTCTCCGTGTCAGGTGTTGCCTTCAGGGACTGTGACCTCTGACCTGGCCACACGCACCTTTGCACAAAAGCGCTACAAGGACAACAAGGTGCACTCACAGTTACAATGCATCTAACTGATTTACAGATTGATTTTCACACTATGTTTCACAACTGTGATGAAGCAGCAACAGTGCCAGTGTGATACTGGTCGTACAGAGGGGGGCCCTTGTTGCCCTAAACTTGTAATTTGATACAACTTTGAGCTGAGGTCAGAAAAGGAATTTGGACCCACAAAAGCTGAGGACATACCAGCCAGGGTGACCAATGAGGAGTGAGAATCTTTCAGGAAATCTGCCTAATGGTATCAGAGGTTATTCAACACACTATTGTCATGTCATATCATTTCAATCACAGTCCATTTACCCGCTACTCACAAACAACAATCTGAAAACAAGGTTGACTCTGCCATTAGACACCATTTCCACCCAAATCACAAGGAAAATAATCACCAGAAAGGAGTAAGAGATAAAAAAAAATGTCACAGCGTTCAGCTTTAACCCCAAATTAGAGAAATTCTCGTTTTTGTACATAAAAGCCAAATATTTTGTGGATGAAGATGAAAAAGTGTAACTTTTTACCGCCTGTTTTTTCCTTACATTGCTACATCTTTGTTTCATGTTTTTTGCCACATTTTTGCAGCATTCTTGTCACATTTTTGTTCCCTTTTTATCGCTATTATGTAGCCTTTTTGTGGCTTGTTTTGGCCACTTTTTATCATCGTTTTCTTGTCGCTTTTTGTGGTATTTTGACGCTTTTTTCAAGAAGCTTTTAGATTTGGGTAATGTCAAATTGGAGAAAATGTGCTCTGTTCAGATGAGTGTTAAGTAGGGCTGTCACGATAATTACTATATCGACTTATCGTTCAATAAATAACAGATAAACAATATATTTTTGGGCTCAATATTTATTGTCTGTATATTTATTAGCATTTCCCCCATATGTTTTCTTTGTAAAACTTATTTTCAAGTTTATTGCAGCTTGTGTGGTATTTTAGGATGTGATGATTCCCTTTTAGATTAAAGGTTTACTGTCATGTTTATGCCTGAGAGTTGACAGTATCTAGTATCGTTAGAGTCAATAATATTGTTTATCGCAAAACTTTCCATCCTCAATATATTGAACTTCAAATTTGTTATGATGACAGGCCTAGTGTAAAGACTTGACACACACATCAACAACAATCACAAAAGAACACATCACTTGTGAATCATGTCTCCATGTTTTCCCTGATAATTCAAAACAGACAGACAGAAATGCCAGGTGTCATGTCAGAAGTGTTTCCATTTAAGCTTTACATGTGCACTGATGTGCCTTATTGTGGGCTGCCGTCTGCCTAATACTGGCCTTGGGGCGACAAGGGAGCTGCCAACTGCAAATCTCAGAACACAACACATTTTAGCTCGACAGGCTCACACCTTGTCTCCTTGAGCTGCCTGCATTCACCGCATGACAAGCCCAGTGACTGCACACTCTAAAAGGAACTCCCAACTCCTCCCATTAAGATAAAAACAGATGGATGTAGTAGTAGGAGCAGACAGATTTGGCCTTCTATAGGAGGTTTGATATCTGGGGGGGGCCACTTCTAATGTATATGCAGTTCAAGCACAGCAGTTGATGGAAAGTTTGAACATTTACATTTTCCAGCTGATCTTAAGTGAGTCAGACACTGTCGAACAGTACAATAAAAGCAACTCGTGAGTCACAACTCAAGCCTTCCCGTGTGAGGCGGCGTGTTGTGAGATCTGGGCTTGTCATGTGAAACTGTTATACGAACATGGTTAGTAGGCAAATTCAATTAACAACAAAGCTACAAAGTAAAACGTAATCAACACCACAGCTTACTGATATGTCCTCACACGCCCCGGTCGAGTCGGAACTGGGAAGAGAGAGCTGGTTTTGGAAACCAAGGAAGATGGTCATGCAGCCGACTCATTTAAATCCGCTGTTACAGTCAAATATAGCTCGTTTCATCACTGTCAAATGCTTTAATTTGCATCATTACAAGCAGATTGAGATAATAGTCTATGAAAAGTAAGAAATTAACAACATCATTACTAGAGAGACTATGCATGAGGAGCTACATGTGCCATAACCAGGAGTAAATACACTCAAAATAAGACATGATCAGTGGTACACTTTCTACAGTTTTAAAACCACAGCTGAGGACGGGGTACACTATCTCCAGATCTCACAAAGCCTGGGTTAATGTGTCACAGCAAAGTGAGATAGCCTTGGATGGAAAGCCATACACAAAACAAAACTCCATTGATTTTGTTTCCCCCCTCCATGTAAATCAGCTATTACAAAGACAATTGTAAAATGCCCTTGTAACAGCTTGGTCTGATCTCATATGGTCCTTTGAAGCCAGATGGCCAGAGCAGTGAGAGGGAATCCATCATTTTCAACAGGATTGACGGTTGATGTTAGCATAAGTCCAATGGGATAGACATGTGTTGATGAGGACAGCAACTCCACCTCCTACTGAGTTCTTCATCAGTCAACTTGGACTTAACCCTATCATATTGCAGCTTAAATTAAAAATACATTTAATCTCAGTAAAACTTTCTCAAACTGTGGAATGGGAACCTTGTTGTCCTTATTTATACTTAGGACATGTTATAGTGCAATTTTATACTGTTCTGTTATAAAGCTGGTCAACATTATATAAGTAGAATAATTATGTGTGGAAAAAATGACCTTAAAGTCCTACTTTTACGCTTCGATCACACAGAAATCCAAAAATAATCCAAAATGATTCATGCGTTTAGCCCATACATTTCATAACAAACGCACACCTGCACCTTATATCCTCGGCTGCACTCTTTTGCAAACTTGCCAGACATATGGGCACTACATGGGCAATGATAATGTGGTGCATCTACGACCTGGACAAACAAACTTACGTATTTTGACCTTCTTGGGGTCAAAGTTGCGCACTGTCCCCTGTAAACCTTGCAGCCGGGCTTGAACCCTGCAGGACCTCCGAAACACCAGCCCGGCCTCCATCTCGATGCCCAGGAACACGTCGCTGGCATGCCGCGACAGGTCCGAGAGTTGGTGGATCAAGTTGGTCAAGACGTGACAGCTGACCTCATCCAGAGACGAGAACAACACGGGCTTCTTCAGTTTGCGTCCGCCACCGGTTTGATCTCCCAATGTCAGGCAGAAGCCATCCCTGGCGGACAACCTCCCGACGCGCCGCGGCTCGACTGTCCTCTGGTGAAAAGGCATGTTTTACTTCATAGCATTAAAATCCAAAGCGAAGCGAAAACTGTTCAGGTGAGATCACGGTTTCATGGTGAAGAAGCCGTGCGCCGTCCCGTGCGTGCTCCGACAACTTGCTGGATGTCAAAGTCCTCGCGTCCCGCCATATCCAAGGGGTTATCCAAGCATGGGGGACTAATCGGCGTCGCTGTTCACACTGGAGACGTACGTTGCCTCCCCAAAGACTATTCAAATTCAAGCAGACCAGAGGACAGGCTGCCAGTGCCTGGAAAGGGGGGGGGGGGGACAAAAAAAAAGCAGCGCTACTGGAGGAAAAGTAGGGGAGCGAAAGGGAAGACCCGGATATTACTACAACCACCTGTAGGAACTGGAACCGGAGCCAAAATTCAAAGTTTACCTGCCTCTCGTTGGTGGGAAAACCCGGACTGGATCAGTCGCATCGTGGATTGAATGAGCATGATCTATGGGAGAACCAAGTACATTTTCTCCAGGTGGGCATTATCCAAATCTAAAAGTTTCTTGACTGGAGAGATAGGCCAGTGTGACGTCTCATTTGAAAGCTAAGACCAACAAAGCTGCTCTAAACAGCTTTTTCCTTGCGGTGTTGCCGTGTGGTTGTCACCTTTCTGACTTTTATTTTCCATCACCTTTCTGCCACTTTGACCATCGCTTTTTTGTTGCCATTTTGTGTTTTTTCATCTCCTTTTCTGTCGCTATTTTGACACTTTTTTTCAAGAAGCTTTTAGATTTGGGTATTGACACACTGGAGAAAATGTGCTCGGTTCAGGTGAGGGTTAAGAGGTTTATACGCCTCATTTCAGGGTGTTTACAACTTAAAGCCACACTGCGCAACATTTCAACAAATAGGCACAATAAAATAAAAGCATGTTTTTTTTTCCCTCATGTCCTAACTCATAACTTTACTGGGATGACATCAGCTCGTCTCTATTGAGATATTACTTTGTTTTGACTAGAGGTTGCCCAGATTGCTTGGATTGTCTTGCTCATGTCTGTTTAGTTGCTCTTATGATGCAGCAAGAATATATTTTGGATTGTTCTGCAGAGTGGCTTTAAAGTGATAGTTGAAAATACTATGACATCTAACAGTTTTTCCATTACATTTGTTCCACAGCAACACCAGCGTGCAGAGTACTATTTATCGGCTGTTTACAAAAGCTTGAGGGAACCCCGTACTTAACTTGATTTATGCTTTGAGTGTGAAGTGCAGCGTTTGCCTCTCTGCTGTGCAAACTCCTCAGTGTGCTATTCTCACCATTCATCAACTTTAGAACGACTTCTGACTTTGGACATTTTTACTTGCACGAGCAATAAACGGCCAGAGAAAGAGTGAATGTTTTTTAGATTGGAATCTACACACAATGGGCATTATTCAAATACAAAATAGGGCGTGTCAGTATCAGGCACTCCACACTCGCATTCAGAACATTTCCACTGAACTACCACCTTTTCGTAGCTCAGTGGAAAACTTTGAGCGCTGCAGCTTATGTATTACAACTGAACTAATTTGCCGGCCGCATGATTTCTCACCATCGCAGAGTTTTCCCTTCAGATCCACACAATTTGCTGAAATGCATCGGAGAACACAAAGCAGATGAAGTTACATTAAAATCATCCAGTTTTGGAGATGAACCTTTAATCATGACTTGAAGATGCCCAACAAATCTGTGGAAAATCAAACATTTGAAAGCAACACAGGATGAGCTATACTGCCGGCAATATCGGTACTTAACAGTTCTACTTCTGAGGAGCCAACTTCACTGGGAAAGATACATAAATCTCATTTGTTTTTTTTATACAGTGCATTGATTTCCAAAAACCTTTTTTCAAATCTAAAATCTTATAAACCCATTCCAGCTTATTATTTACATACAACGCTTTAAAAGGAAACTCAACCAATAAGTATATAAAAAACTAAATACATTTAAAAACAACAAAACAACAAAAATAGGACATTGATAATTGATTAGACCGCCTTTTAAATCGTGGTGATGTTTTGCCCAACAGGTTTGTTTCATATCAAAGGGATGTAATGTATATTTCTCAAAGTTATTCCGAGGTGAAACTGAACATGAATAATATAAATACTACAATACTTTGAAGTTAGTAATCAACCACATAACCCATGACGCATTTTATTCACACCACAAATGTATGCAACAAATTAAATTATATTTCAACATGAAAAAGAACAGCAACAATATGGATTAGACTTGAGCATTTTAGAGACGTAACAGTGTCGTATGACCCTTAATTTGTGTGCTCGTCGTGCGCCTGTAAGCAACAAACTGTTACTTAGGCGAAAATTCATCAGCCACGTAAAACTGTACGTAAAGTAAGAAATATTTAAAGAGAGACATTACACAAATCAATCTTAACCCCCTTAACCTCAATCATATGCGCCTATACACCTTCATTACGAGTTTGCCTTACCACTTCATATCCCAAGTAATCATCCTTACTCCAACCACTTGACAAATAATTAGCATAAAAGGTGCGAATCTACCAGCTGTCGGATCTTCATTTAGGCATTTCGGCAGAGAGAATAAATGATGCTTTTGTGTGTTAAATGTGAGTAACTGAACAGGAACAAAAAGGCGTTGTGTTGAGCAATAGTTTTAATATACTTTAACCTTAAATATAGTCTTTCTTTTGGAGGCAATGGGCTTTAATAATGAAACAAAAAGGCCAGGGTTGTTTCCACAGTCAGACAGTCCCGGCAGGCGAAGCTGCCGCCAAGGCTACAGTGGACAGTGCTGGGCTCGTTGGTTACAGAAAAACGCCCAGGGTGAGAGGACAAGAGACTGAAATTATCCAGGTCAAACATGAGCACAAAAAAGTTCGGGGATTAGAACGGAGAATAGGTGGTGTATTATGGGCAGAACATAGAGTTATCCATTGAATCTCTATATCCAAATGTGTCTCAATGTCTCCCTCTGGTGGTTCATTTCCAGAACAGCTCCTGGGGTCACTCAACAAAGCTTGTCGCACAAATTAAGCACATAACCACAGCACTTGTTTGGACTCAGGCTTATCTGGTGTAGTAGACTCTGTAGTACACACTCTTGGAGCGCCAAAGTGAATAAGAGTTGTCAAACTTGAGCAGGTAGACCCCACGCCCTGGGTACTGATGACTGCCAGCATACACTTCCTCGTGACAGTCCCGCCGGTACACTGGCACTATCTCATCCACCTGAGGCTTCCCCGCATCTTTCTTTGCCTTTTCCTCCTCGTTTGACGCCTCACCTGTAGATGCAGATGCAAAATGAGGAAATCACTTCTCAGTAGGTCAATGTTTCTGAACCGTATTAATGAAGCCATGTTTATTTGTTTAAAAGACAATAAAAGGATATTGAATAAAACATAGGCAAAAACGGACCTTAAAACACACATATCGCTCAGGCCTTTTAATTCGGCTTCCTTGTCAGTACCTTTATAATTACAGAGGATGTACCGGGGCTACATGGAAAACCACGTGGCATTGTACAAGCTAGATGAGTAAATAATATCTCGTACCTTCCTCGTCGTCCTCTTCATCGCTGGACTCTGACACATGCACGCTCACGGAAGCAGAGGCAGCGTCTGTCCACTCAAAGAACACTCCAAAGCCAATGTCATAATAGTCTGTGGCAAACTCCCAGAAGAGGTACGATCCTTCTTCATGAGTGGGAACACGCACCGTCACCACTTCTCCGCGACCCACAGTGATAACACTATCTGCATCCTGCCGAATCTTCTCCTTGAAGTCTTTGATCTGCGGCCTTGTCCACATGGAAGGGGCAGCAATAATTGGTGGGGAGTCCGCTGTTATAAGGCAAGGATGGGTAATATTAAAACATACTGAAAATAATACATTTGTCTGAACAGCTTTTTTTCCAATCTGTGGCAAGGACCAAGAACACATCGTCAGGTGACTTTTGTGATTCATAAGAGATAAAAATAAACTTGTTTCTAGAGCAGCCAAAATGAATATATACCCAAAGCAAACACACTTTTTTGTATTCTTTATATGCGTGTTTCACATCGTGGGGCCAAAGCTTGTCCTCAAAAGAAGTAAATGGAAAAAATATATATTTTGAAAGGAAAAATATATTTATTTGCCAAGATTAACCTTATATCAGTATTTAGCCCGCAGTCATTGTAAGATGTTACTTTATGTATTTTTGCACTATAAAAAAGGTGGCTGTATGGGTGGTTAGCCTGGCACCTTCATGGTACAGTTACAAAAGCCAATGATGATGACCGTGAATTGTGTGTAGAATTTAAGACTGATAGATACGATAGACCGAGAAAATATTGTTTGTCAATGTCCTCCTTATTGGCCACAAGGTCACATCAACAATAGTTAGGCCGCATCAGATTTCAAAAAGTTCCCAAACATACAACAGCGGTTTTCCTCTTTATTGAGACCTACCTACTAAAGGTCCATTTTCTGAAACCTCTTCTGCTGGCTCAGGCTCAGGTTCCCGGTCCATGCTCTCTGAATAGGAGTCTGACTGGCCTCCGTTAATCGTAGGCAGGTCTTCACCAGTAGGAGGGGACACTGCACACAATGATCCGGCTTCTGAGATCGCAACATGTTCACTATCGTTAAAACCATTGGCTTCAACAGGAGCCTGCAGTGAATCGGTCTGTTGTTGCTGCTGCTTCTGTAGGGCTGCCTATAATGAGAGGAAAGGTTGCTTACAATTACTGAGATGTTTTTCTGAAACACAATGGTAGGTTCAACATTATTGCATGATCACTGTCATATAGTCATAGTTGTTTTTAATTTCCTACATTTAAAAATGTTTCCTATTAAAAATTTCCAGAGTTAATGATCTGAGTGTTAAGGAATGCAGAGCTACTTGTTACACAATCCCTGATTAGGGTTGGTCTACCTGTTGTTGGGCAAGCTGGACCTGGTACAGTTGCTGCATGTACTGCTGATAGTGTTGCTCTTGAAGCTGTCGGATGAGGCTCATCTGTTGCTCCGGACTGTTTGGATACTGTTGAGCAGCATACTGTTGAAACTGCACCGCTGTCTGTGCATTTAGTGCAGCCATTATCTGTTGTCTGAGGAAAAAAAGAACCAAGATCAACATGGCAGATCATATTATAGAACTCTGGCTCGGCTTCCATTGTTGTATTAAAATGATTACAACGATACTGTGGAATTCTGGCTTATAAACATGGTTTTGGGCACCATAGTATTGTACTATACTATACTACTATGTATTATTAACTTTAAATAACATCTATATGTGGAAACAACACAATCAGTAAGGCCTTTGAGTGCACTATGCTGGCAGCAGAGAGAATGACCCATGTTATAAAAAAAATAATGCTCATGTTAATCCTTTGAGAGTGGCATGCTAACAAATCAATGGTGCTATAAAAAAATGCAGTTTTGAGTGCAAAACTGTTCAGAATAGGTCATGATAATGGTTTACAGGCATAAAAAATGCAGAAGAGATTTGTTACACAGAGAAGAAAACAACCAAAGTAAACAGAATACTCTTAACTCGCACAGGATTCCTTTGCAATAAGAAATGTAAGCCTCTTTTTAATGACTTGGTATTACAAAATCTAAGACCACACACATTTAAAGAAGTCATACATTTTATTGTAAATTTAAGTGGAAGGTTGACCTGAGCAGCCTCAAATGGGGACTGCAAGGTTCCTTTTAGAAAAACACCCGATTCCCAATCTGCACTGCCAATCTGTGGAACTTGTTTCCTGTTTGACGGGATTTGGCATCTTCAAAAACAGTGCAAAATCATGGATGTGCCAGCAGCAACTTTGTCCTCCTTGTACCCATCTCCTTTGTACAGTTCCGTGTCTGTAAATGTCATTGTGTTCTCATCCCCTTTTAACATCTTATGTACTTTTAAGCAGCAAATTAGCTTCTGCTAAAGCACTATGATACAAACATCAGACTTGTGCTACAGTTTGTCTATGTTTTTGTATCTGTCCCCATCAAATAAACCAAATTCCTTCGTTACACTATAAATAAAACATAAAATATCGAATTTATACCTGAAAGAAGCAACCTAAACAATTTAATTAATTGCGGAAGGAGCTAAGCATTTGCAGCCTCAATTTGCAGTCAGGGAAGCATTTTATATAGAATATGTGCATACTAGATCAGGGGTTCCCAAACTGTGGTACGCATACCCCCGGGGGTACACAGGACGCTCCAGGGGATATGCATGAAGGAAAAATAATTGTTTATCACAGTCTGATGGAAAAGACCCGTTAAAACTGCCGCACAGGAAAGGCGCATACAGGCCTTTTAATTCACATGAGGATGAGCTGTTCTGAACTTTAATGCCGTCCGCTCCAGAACCGAACCTCAAGAGCTGCTTTGGACCCGAGTGCGTTAAACCGGGAGCGTGTCAGCCCTCGCTACAACAGCCTTTAACATGAACAGCACCAAAGCTTAATCAAGAAGCATTGTCTTTACTATCTGTCATAAAGAGAGAGTGTGCGCTAAGTGAAGAACGAGGAGTGAAGAACGAGGGGGGAAGGAGAAGGAAAAGCGTCTGTGGTCGTGTCATTGCCCTCTTCTGCTGCTCGACCTGTGGCTTTGTATCTATATATTTCATTTTCGAGTTGATGCACGGCGACACGCACAGATTGTAATGTCCTGCTTATTCATTTCCTTCGCAGTAACGAGAGCTTAAACCAGCACATTCAGACCTGTAGCTGCCAGCGGTTTGACACTGTGACTGTGGGAGACGCAGAGGGGGCGGGGCCGCAGAGTCCAAAACAGTGTCTGATGCTCAAAACATTCATAGCCTTGTTCTATTTAACATTCATTTAAATATTTGAATGTGGAAAACCTGCTCGACTTCACTGTAATAATCGCCTTATTATCATTTCAACATGGTTAGCACTATATGTCCCCTTTGAGAGTCTACATGCTAAATGGCAGGACAGCGAATAAATGAGGAAAGCCCACAATGTTTACATCATCTTAGAGTTCTTACTTCTGTTGTTCCATCCGTAGTCGCTCGTCTTCGGCCTGTCGTCTTTCCTCCTCCTCTCTCTGAAGCCGCTCCTCTTCCTCCATCCTCCGTCTCTCCTCCTCTTGCCTCAGTCTCTCCTGCTCCTCTTCCTCCTGACGCTGACGTTCCTCCTCTTCTTTCCTGTCATCACAAAACAATTTGAAAATATGGTCAGACATCATCTGAATTCATCCAGTAGAACAATCTTTATAATATCATTGTAACATGCAAAAATGTTCAATGATAATGGAATCTGTTTGTACATTTCATGTCAAATCAACTGATATGGTCATCCTGCACGACCAGTTTGGACAAGCTTGGGGTTTTATTGTTCAGTTTTGTAGGTCTAAATTATAAAATACATTTAGGATTTTTAAGATTTTGCAGGTCATAATGGCCAAATTTAGGGCTGGACAATTAATCGAAATTGCAATCTCTACTTTGATCAGTCAGAATAACTGTCATGGGACTTTATAATCTGGTTTACAGCCTTGTCCTTGGCAGAAACAGAACTTAGTTAGTACGTAAGATTTTTGTGTTAAATGATACTGGAGGATGAATAAAGGATGTGTCCAAGTTCACAAATCAGCTACATGTATTTTTTAATAATGAAAAAAAAATAGATAAAATCAAATCGAAAATTGAAAACAATCAATATATGTATATTTTTTTTAATCATCCAGCCCTGGTCAAATTAAACAACATCGCCTCCAGTGCTTTTCATCCACACTTTAAACAATGTGTAGAACATACCCAGAAATGTAATTTTCCAATTTCCTGAATTCATTTTGAGCAAACAATTGAGCTTTTCAAACTTTGGCCCCCTCCGAGGATTTTTATTTATTTATTCATTCAAAAAATGTGTTTGTTTGGAGCATGACCCTGTTGTCTTTATAAGAAAGGTGTATCGCATTTGTAAACTTGTACATTTGCACTGTATAAATAAAGGCAGTTTGTCCTTCATAACAATATGCAATCTGAATGTGAACAGACTCTTCTGCATACGATTATATACATATTTCAGTACAAAACGTATGACAACCGAATGAATTAAATATTAATGGCAAGGAAATCTGAGGTAGCAATCACAGATTATAATTGCTCAAAATAATGTCTACTGTCCCCTGTTCAATTTTGTATGTTTTAGTCTTTATTAGTTGATGAAAATGTCTTAGAGAATTAGTCATAGTATATTCAATTCAATTTTATTCCTAAATGGACCACGAGTCCGGAACAAACATTTTTTTTCTTATCATTCTTATAATTATTAAGTGTTGGTAGGGCAGTGTTTGAAAATAGATTAATACAGCGCAATAACTGATGACTTTTCATGTCATTGAGCTTCCCTGCCAAGACACTTACCTTTTTCTCTCTTGCTCCTCCCGCTCAATCTTGTGTGAGATGACAAATGGAGCAAAGAGGTTACAGCATTTATTTAACAACCTGACGAATTCCACCATTGCTTCCTCCTTTTCCATGTTACCCAATGCTGCCCATTCTTTTCTGTAAAAAAAAAAGCATTCATCAATCATCAAATGCACTTTTTATAAGCATCAACTAATGAATTACTGTAGTTTTACAGAAACTAAAATGGCGAATGATTGAATATTAATTTGCAGTTACCTGCGGTCATTGCCCAAGACATCAAAAAAGCCAACTTCGGGGGATGCATCAGGGTTGTAGGGGCCCATCAACACCTGTTTATGCAGTGCAACAAGGCGAAGCTTCTCCTCATATGTTGGATGGAAAGCTTTACCATCTTTATCTGAAAGCAACACGTTTTAAAAAGTTAAATTGTTTAAGTGCAAAACCAACTTCTGTCTCACCTGAGTCAAAAGACTTTTGGATATATTTCAGAAGAGGCATACTCACAAGCATTCAAAGAGGCATGTACAGAACCATGTTTGTAATAGGTAAAGCTTCATTATATGTCAATTGTAGGAAGGATGCGTCAGCAACAACAGCAAAGCATCACCTATCCTATCTTATCACCCCTACATTCCCAGACCACAAAAGCTGAAAAACTAGAGATAAGCTAAGGAGACGCTATAATCAAAAGCCTGTGCCGTTTGTTGAGATTTGCTTGACAGTAGCTGTGCTGACGGTGACAGTTAGCAAAAAGCTACTGCTAGCTGTGTAGCACGATCTGATTCAAACATGTATCTCAAAATAATATGTCATATATTCTGGGAAGGGCTGTAGCAAAAAGCTATGGAAATAAACATAACTCACCTTTAAAAAATTTAAGGGCCATTCCATACAGCTCCTGTAATGGAAAGCCCCATTTCCCCTCTATGGCAGATTTGGCTGTTTCTCCATCGCCTCCAGTGGCGTCCGGCTCACTGCTTTCCACCTCCGCGGGCCCGAGCTGCGGCTCTTCGGCCTGGCTCTGCTCGCCCTCGGGGTCTGGACTGAGGGTGAGCCCATCGATAGAAACTTCGAGCCGGCTAGAAGTAGCACTATCGAGGTCGCCGCTCTGAACCTCTGTCGCCATCATGTACACTGTCAGCTGAAGCAGCCACGTACCTACTTCCGCTTGGCTTCAGCGGAAGTTCCGGTGCGGCGCAAATGACGGTCACGTTTTTTGTTTATTTATTTATTTTTATTTATTTATTTATTTTTACAGCGGTTCATCAAATGACAAGTTGGCCAAATCGATGGGATTGACATGTATTACTGTGTATTTAGTATTTTTTTTTTCCAAGCATATTACCCTCAAACTGTTCATTGAGGGCAATGATGGACGGTCGCATACACGGGGTGAAGGGCCACTGATCGGTGGTCAGCGCTGTGAAACCTTGGACTGGGTGTATTTAGAAGAGGTTTAAACCATGCCCACGCCTTTATTTATGCGTAAAACCTTCATGCTAGCTCTGTCTCACAATAACATGTTAGTTGTTGAGGTTAGAATTATGTAGAATATTAAACTGGGCCATCGAGTAATGCTCCCTGAGGGTCACCAGGGCCTGAGGGCCATATTTGGCCCCCATGCTGCACTTTGGGCGCCCCTGCATTAAGATTTGAAATTGTATCCGATATTTTTTTACTTGTATTTGATGTGCTTAATGTATTGTATTGTTTTTATCTTTTGTTTACCTTGTAGCATCTTTGGTCAATTTAGTTGTTTTAAAGTGCATTGTATTTATTTGAGATGAGTTTTAAGGCCAAACACAGGGAAAAGAAAAGAAAAATCATGCATAAAATGAGCATACATTTAGACGAACAAACAATATTACATAAATAAATTTTTTAGACTGTCTTATACTTTGCATATTGCATTCACACGTACACATGCCCTGAGGCCACACCCCATGTCACAAAGATACAAGGTATAGCCCCAGGCCTGACAGTTATCAGGGACATCGCATATCCTGATAACTCAGGATATCAGGGCATGCAATATCCATATCAAAAAAGTCAATGATATATTACAAGCACGTCAGCACTTCCATACACATGCTTACTCTCTCAAGCTAAAGGTTCTCGAGCTAAAGGTTGCCACTAAAAGCAGACTCCTCTTTAATTGTAGCTTTGTGTATATTAGATTATTATTTATGTTTATTCTTTTTAGTTTTATTATTGTTACTCTTTTTGTTTAAATCTACATTTTAAACCTTTTTGTGTGTAAAAGCTGTTAATTTGGGATTTTAGTCTTAATTCCACCGTAAACAAGACTAAATCAATATAATATTGAGCCAAAGTAACAACCCGACATCCTTAGCTTCAAGTTTTAAAGTGCATTATAAATAAATAAATTGCCATTGCCAATGTGGAAAAGACAGGTGCTAAAAAATTGTCAACAGGCTGATAGTGAGTTATTAGAATATTACAAATATTGGCCTGTAGTATTTTTCAAAACACTGTAAAAGGCTGTGATTTAGAAAACTCTTATCTTAAAACTACATGTTGTGGACAATTAGACCTTTTCTTGAACAGAATGTGTGTTAATTTGAGTGCTTGTAGGTTTACAAGTTGGAGCAGCATTTTAAAACCTACAGCTTGTTGATGAGTATTCAAGGAAAAACTGTCCAAAATATAGTTTAAAGCCCAAATGTCCAAATTATACTTGGATATAGGCAGTCCAAAGAGGGTCCAAGGGTTAAGGTCTAATACACAAATGTTTAATCAATAAAACAGCTGGGATTTTAACATGTAACCGCCAACTTTTTAGGAACAGTAAAAGTTGACGTGTCTGTCTGACTCTGCAGGTTACATGTATAGTGATCAACCTGTGGATAACAGTGATGACCCTTAAAGGTGTTAATGTTTGTGTCTACAGGGACAAAAGCCCTGGAGATGGCCGCAGCTAATCCCCCAAGTCATTTTGCTGTTTGAAGTACTCTACATAAAAAAAACTTTATCAGTCATCTTTGAACTCTGGTCTTCAAGTTTGTTTTAAAGGCAAGCATCCAGGGCAACACCTTTCAACACCTCAGTCTGTGCTCTATAATATATAATATATATTGCAATATGCAATTAAAATCTTCTCCAGACAATGTAAACTGTCTTATGGAAACAACAACAACCCAATCATTTTGCAAAATAGACGTGTCTGACCTTCAACATTGATCTTCCTTTGAACCAAATGAACCTAATCTATACAATTATGTTTGCCAATGCCTTTGAACTGAGACTTGTGTATTGGAAATGTTCCTATCCTCACTACAGGGCAGGAAGCATCAGCATCAGAGTGCTGCGAAATCCATAGATTGGTGAACACATCATCATGACAAATTATTGCACTATACATTTATTGCACTTTTTTTTTTTTTAATCCATCTAGGGATTAAAACATGTTTAGCTATTCAATTGTGTGTCCATAAAAGTAGGTTATCAAATGCTGTCTGCTTCCACTCGGATGCATAAGATTCATTTGTCTTGTCTTCTTGCATTGGCTTAAAAATTATTGGTATGGTCATTGTTTTACACTCAAGTATAAAACAATGGAGATAAAAGATCCAATGCAATTTGGTGCATGCGCGAAAATAATGCAGGTGACCAGGACTCAATACACGTTAATGTTGGCCTCAGTGTTAATTTCGTCGACTAAAATATTGAGTCTTAATTTAAATCAAAGTAATATTTTTGCTGACTAAAAGTGGACGAAAACTAAATTCAAAGTTTTTCATGAGACTAAAACTATGACTAAAATGTCCAGATATTTTAGTCGACTAAAACAAGACTAAATAAAAATGAAAAGGAGAGACTAAAATCATCCAAACTTCAATTGACAGTCTGAAAGAGCCTCAGATCATGTAAATTCACTCATAAAGGATCAGCTCTGAGCTTTGTTCATGTGGGAGCAGCTCCATGAAGCAGAGGAACAAGATTAAATATAATTATTATGAATATTATCAATGCAAAGTCGACAAAATTTGATTTAATTTAGTCGACTAAATATACTTGCAATTCTAGTCGATTAAAACTAGACTAAAATTGAAGATTTTTGACTAAATATGAACTAAAATTAAATTACATTTTCGTCACAAGACTAAGATTAAAACTAAATTAAAATATGTTGTCAAATTAACACTGGTTGGCCTACATTTAGCTGTCAGCAAACACACACTGTACATCCAGGACTGAATACGCAGGAATGGCCCATGTATTAAGTTTCACATTCTAAATTGCTCCATTTGACTGTAAAACAATCACTGGCTCTGTAGAAAAGTAGGCCTACTCGTGGCTAGACACTCAAATATTTGAAATCTATAATGCTGTACAGTGTTATAGTCAAAAGACCTTCCAGGCCACTTTTAAGTTCTTGCCCAGAGGAAATAGCAATTTGTCTCTTCGTCTTTGAAGGCTCAGGCCATTGCTTCATCCATTCCAAAGCGGATAATTGTTTTCTCTGTTCTTGTGTATTGAACATGCAGATTCCATTAAAGCCTTTTAGGGGGCCGTGCAGCCACTACACCGTCCAGGTGTAATGGCTTCACACCTCGCGCGGCCCGCAGACGTCTGAGGCCGTGAGCCGCTGTAGTGCCAGTCTGCGCTGATGGCCTAACCATTCACACATCACCCGCCGTGTCATCTTTGATCTCCGGCACTGGGTATAAAACTGAGATGTTCTCTCATTCAGTCACTGGGAGTTTAGAGATCATCATGTCTGCAGTCCACGGTAACCTACGATCTGGAGATCTGACTCCCTTCCAGATGTATCATGAAGGGTCACTGTCGATGAACGCTATGGTAAACTCAGGTCGGTCGATATTTCATTATCATATTCAATCATTATAATTTCTATTCTTGAGCGGAGAAAATATCCACCGCGCGTAATTTACGCATCGTAAAAACGAACTATTCCGTTTTACAGATTATGGAACACCTGATGCCCCGAATTACTTCAAATCTGCAGAGTCTGTTTCGAGGGAAGAAAAATGCGTGGCGATTCTGACGCATAGAAGGAAGAGAACCAACTTTACATCGCAACAAATTCAAATATTAGAGAAGGTTTACTCGGACACCAAATATCCTGACATTTATCTCCGGGAGAGACTTGAAGCTTTGACTGGCCTGCCAGAGTCCAGAATCCAGGTATGTTATTATTACCAAAACGATTTGGAAAATGTTAACTTTATTATGGAGACCGTTTTTGCTTAAATAAATGTCCATTATTTTGTTGAATTTTGTAGGTTTGGTTTCAAAACAGGAGAGCAAAATCTCGCCGCCAAGTTGGTTCATCACTATCCAAACAATCAGTCAATCCTACTCTTACACCCTGTAATTTCATCCCAGTTCAGAAAGGTAATTATTAACCTTCATTCTGTTGCTTTTAACCCATGTCATCCAAGTCTTCAATATCAACACTGTATGTTTACATCCTGCGTTTTCCCTTTCAGTTAACAGTCACCCTGCTGAGACACATGGGATAGGCTTTGGTCATGAAGAGAATTTCTCTGGAAAAATCCTACAAAGCTCAGAGGACACCCACAGGACAGCTTTACTCACCAAACACAACTATGAGAAACCTTCTGCATCCTGTCGATATGACAAAGACTCTAGCAGACAGAAGCCAGAGGAGATGGCAAGACTTGAGCTCAGTGTCAACGTGCCATGCTACAATGTCCAACTTTACCTCAAAGGAAATGAGCATCAGCCTGAAGCCAACATGGCGGCCAACATCCAGGCTTCTAAAGTAGTGGACTATGACAACTTCCCACCAAACAAAACCATTGGACCAGAGATGAAAGTTGTAATCCCACCTATTCCGATGCAGAGAAACTTCAACAGGTCCCCAGGGCCCCCACCAAAAGAAACTGGACACCATCTGCCGTATTCCCAAATCAGGCCGACAGGGGTCAATCACCTTCCCTCCATCCATCCAAAAGAGGGAAAGGACTTTTCAGACTCCGACTCAGACTGGGAAAATGAGGCCATTATAGGCTTTAGTGGCTTCATGTGATGTGCATTACAGTGAATATCTGCATTGGAAAAATATGTTGTATTATAGAAATCTATATTGTACCTAAACTTGTATGCAGGAGTATGTAAAATCCTATATTTATTAAATAGTTGGTCAACATGTAAATAAATGTGCAGAAAACAAAAGTAACAGGGGGATACGGTGTTTAATATAAAAGGACAGAAATAGTATACACATGTACAGGAAGAAAACCGTTGAATTATAGTTACCTAGCCTTAGTGTGAAGGAGCAACAACTGCCATGCCAATGTGGTGATGCTAATGATAGGTATCCAGAGCCCTCTTTTATAAAAAATATCAAATCTCTTATCAGTGCACACAAAATTACAAAACACATCTAAGTACAGAGCTGATGTGTTGACAAAAGTTCTAATAATCTGAGATATTTTACAATTATTTACAATTGTACAAAATATTCTTTAGCCTCCGCTCTTACATTTAGCGGAGTAAGAAGAGGGAACTGTAGTGATAGCAAAATACTTTCCCATAACGTTACACAGACCTGCTCAAATAAATAAATATGGACTATAAAAATATAATTTAATGCTTGGCACATGACCACTGCAGACACCATTTAGTCTATGTGCGAAACATTGCATTAAAATAGGTGAGTACTTTAGCTCTTCTGTCAGTACAAAGCAGAAAAAGGGCAAAAACCAAAACTGCAATAACCCACATTAGATTCTGAAGCAGTCTTCAAAGTCCACCAGGGCTTGTGTCTGTGGTCTTCTGACAGTTCAGATGAAACGCATGCACTCACAGAAGGGACTCAGAGTGAGGTGACAACAATGCTACCTTCAGACTGCATTGGTGTTGTTAGCGGCAAACGCGTGTAGATTGCCCAGTTGACTAAGGCCACTCTGAATGTGAGCCACGTGGATCTCAACACTGTTCTGGAAGCAACTGAAGATTCAGAAATGTATGTGATTAAGATTTTATTTATCCAAGCAGTAAAGTGAAACTATTACAATGTCAGTTTACCTGAGGTTAGAGGGATCGATGGACGCCTTGATGTCATTGAGTGAGTCTGTTAGAGATTTGAATTCAAATGTGTTCAGGTCCCCACCATCTGCCAGACACTAAAATATACACACATTATCTTTGTTAACAAAAATAATACTTGTACAAATATTTGAGAGCTAGTTAAACATAAAAATGAAAACAAAGATTTGAATTGGGAATGAAACATACCTTTATCTGAAGCAAGAGAGCAGTAAGTCGTGAAATGAGTTGTGTGAGGTTGGGGTTGGACACACTGCCGAGCTCCACCATCTGCTGAGCCTCCTCCTCACAGCGCCGCCGAAGCTCTGTGGGATGGTCCGCAAGGACCATACCCTGATCGGGAGCAAGCTGAAATAAAGCCAGATTGTGAAACCTTCATTGTGGAGTGGGACGTTTCACATCTCAACTAGTCTCACCTCACAACAGAACTGCTGTACTTCCTGCAGCACTTTGTTCAAGTCTTTATTAAGCTGTTCAAGCTCTAGCACTGTGGTAGCATAACGCTTCTGGAAGTCCAGGTCAATGGGCATCGAGTAGGACTTCTACAAACACATACACAAGTCAGCTTAATTTGTCTCGACACTTGAGACATTATATAGAGAGTGAAATCTGCACCAGTTTCTCAGCTTCTGTGTTCATTTCTTTTAAGTGCTTGATGTGCTCCTTTTTTATCATGAGGATTTTAGACAGCCTTGTCTGTTGATAATGTACAAGATATATTACCATATACACATCAAAATAAGAGGAGTTGCTATTTTTTAGAAATATTTACCACTTGGACCAAGAACTTCACAGGAAACCCTCCGAGGGTTTCCCCTTCAACACCTGAGAGTTTGCTTTTCCAGGGGGATTGGTTAATAAGGGGATCATTGTTCTAATAATAATAATTAAAAAAAAGAAAAAAAGAATGCATTGAACAAAAAGTAAGAGGTATATCATAAATGAAGGCATATTTGTTTTTTCTGTACCATAAGAACAGGGGTGGTTGCGGACGGATACGGGCCTCTAGGGGGAGTCATTAGGTTGTGAAAGTAGCGATTTGATCGGTGCTTCTGTGCAAATGCTGTAATGGGCATGGTCTCATTCGGTTCATTGCTCTGTAAGACATAGTATTTAATAAATGCATTATTAAAGTAAAATTAAATACGTAAAAGTTGAATCATATGCAATTATGAATTTAAGAAAAGTCTAATGGAAACAGCAGGTTTACCAGAACTTCAAAATCAGGAACAGTGTGTGTTCCCAGGCCACTGCGGTCAAAGGTAACACGATACGTGGCAGCACTTGTGTCTACTGCATCAATCTGCCCGGTGAACAACCCATCATGGACCCCTCGTAGCCGAGCTGTTGAACATGGTCAAATGAATCACCTTAGAACAAAGCCAAGTATATCCAACAAGTATTCAAGTATTTTCCAACTCAAAATGAAGCATAAATGCATTTTCACACCTGTGACTTTAGTTCCAATAATAAGAGGTAAGGGGATTTCATCTGGAAGATCTTTGCAGCTGGATACATCAGGTACTTTATACTGCTGCAATAGCCGGATCTTTTGCCTCTTTTGTCTTAGAGCTGTCCGCTCTTCAGCAAAAAATGCAGAGGAACACCTAAACGAAAGGACAAGAAACTCTTAAAGTTTTCATTTAGACAACTATTGAGAAATTAAAACTCAAAAGGGAAACGTACCGTCGAGGTTTCCCCATCAGCCTCCTGATGGTACCCCATTCAACTCTGCTTAACTTTCGAGTTTTGAGATTTGGAAAGGACTCTTTGAGACAAAGGCAAAACTCATTATCACCTTCAAAAAGGGGTCTGTAGAGAAATAACACAGTCGTTAGAAAATATATTTATTTAAAAAATGCCAACTGAATAAGTTTGCTTAAGTGTGACATCCTTGTTTTATTTCAGTCAGTCTAGCCCCAGGCAGCTGTGGCTATACTACAAATGTAGCTTACCACCACCGAGTGTGGAGTGATTGAATAATGACAACAGTGTAGTACTTTAAAGTTGTATGTAAAGCACATACAGAATAGCTACTAAAGATTTACCTGTCAATATTGGAATAAAACCACTCATAGATGCACCACTTGTGAGCTTTAGGCAGCTTTAAAAGGTTTCTTAATCTGAGCCCAATTTTTTGAGATGTCTTCTTATCAGGTGTTAACACATTTGAAAATTTCTGCAAATACAAAAAAAAAACCATAAATGTTGCTTACAAAACAAAGGAACATGCTTCTGAAGGTGCAAAATCTTTTTGGTGCAATGCTTTTTACCTGTGGTGTGGTGGAAACCCTTTGGCTTCTTCGTGGAGATCTGGAAGGAAGCCGTGGCTGTTCATCTTCATCTCGAAACAACCGACTTCTTTTAGAGCGAGTTGGCTGCAAGTACAGAGCAAATGGAAATGTTTCCAAATAACATTTAAAGAGAAAGCAAGAGAGTCTGACTGTTTTATTTAAAGAAATGTGCATGCTAAACAATGTGTCTGCGACAAGGACGTCATCTGCATGTCAAACCAGAGCAGCAACATATGAACCCAATTCTTACTGTGTCCATTGTGAGAACTGACTGACGTCCCCTGGTGTTGTGAGTTCTCTGGAAGCTATTCTTTTCATTTAGAGAGTTTGACAAACTACCCTCTGCAAGACAATACACATAATCACACAATTATGCAAATGACAGTTCAAACATCTATTAATACACACACACACACACACAAAATAAATATAATAGCCTACCTTTTAGACTGACAAGTGCTTCTGCCGAGGAGCCTAAAGGCATACAAATTACCAATGGTAAGATAAACGTAACACAACATACATGCTAAGTGTCAAGACTTGCAATTATTCACAGAGCTGACCAACTGACAGGTTTGTGACATACGGAGTAAAAACATGGATGCGTTAGGTAAAACAGGACTGTGATATCCTGAAATACACTGTCCAAAAACAAAAACAAAATAGACCCACATCGAAAAACCTCTTGCTATAAGACAAATGCACAAAGTGTTTACTATGCGTCAACTGTTAGCCATCAATTGTCATTAATCTAGCCCTAACTGGCGCACCAAACAGTCATAAATACCAGAAAGTAATACTACGAAGATACAATGGACTTATTTAAGTAAAAAACAACCAATAATTTACTATAAGCAATAACACATATAAAGCCAGGTTAGCAGGGAGCTAAGCTATGCTATGGTATTTGTTTACCATAAAGACACAAGTAATACCCATTAGCTTTCGTTAGCCTTCTGCTAATAAGCGTTAGCCTACTTGGACAAACCGGTGCGTCTTTGCGAGTGAAACTCACATTTTATAGAGCCCTGAAAGCAAAGCAATAACCAGGGACGAGGATAAAGTATTTTTATAACTGTATACACATTTAGTCACTTTGTGGGTATAATGCGTTTGCGTCGTAAAACTCTTGAATTTGGCATTTTACTCACTCTCGTCCAACAGCTGGTCCATCTCCGCCATCTTGAATCAGCCGCGCCGCTTTTTCAAAGACTTTGTCAAAATGCATTCTGGGTCGGGACGCTCTCTGGAGGGCGAATTGAGATAAACAAAACACTACTAAATATTAAATGTAGTTTGTTTGGGTTTATTACTAGGTATACAAACATTGGCATAGCATTAGCGTAGTTTTAAAAAACGAAAAATAGTGGAAAACCTAATCGAAATGCCACCACAAGGAAATTATGTAACATTGTAATATAATAGTTAAAATTCTCTTACATCCGCGAGTTTTCAAGAAAACAAAGGATGCTTATGTATAACAAAATGTACAATTTTCACTCAGGTGAACTCAGACACAGACAAAGGTTATTTTCATCATAACTTTGTTTTTATTTTGATGGACGAAGCACAAGAAAGCTGTAATGCAACGTGGCCCAAACTAAAACTATTAGTCTAAAATATAAAGACATGTTGAAACAATTCTAATATGACTACAGTATAGCCTACAAACCAAACATAGGCTAATTTTTTTAAAGGTAAAGTTTGACTTTATTGTTCCCAGTAGGGAACTAGTCATTTGGCCCACCCTTCAATGCCACCTAGGAAACCTAGCAGTCCTGATGATGTTGTGAGCTGGGCGCTGCAGTAAAGAATGTGGCGCTGTTTGTTTCATTTTATTGCTAATATTTCTGAAATTTTGGATTACCATATGTAAAAAGAAAGATGCTTATTTGCAATTTAGTCCAATTGTTGTTTTTTCTTCTTCCTTTTTTACTGTTTTTGCAACAAAGTAGGTAACCTAATGAAAAACAATTTCTGACAGCTTAATAAAGTGACTTAATATACAGTGATCTTTGTAACATGGTTGGGTATCACATTTTGCCCCAACTTGCGGTTAGAGCAATCCAAGTTGAGCCTGGTATTTGGAGCAATAGTGGTTTGAACATTGAAGAAATCCTGGACAGGGGCTTTTCACCACAGAGAAGTTTGGTAGTTAAACTTGGTCTTCAGGAGGTACTTTAGATTTACCTGTGCAACATCATAAACAATGTATCTGGAGGAACAAGGTTTAGGAAAAAAAAAAAAAAAGACATTTGCAGTATATTAAAACAAGCAAGCAAAAACCTGTACCATCTGCAATTTTTTTAATATTCTATATAAGACAGTTTTCAATGGTTTCTGCTTTTTCAGAACAGATTTGTTAAGAAGTAAGCTTAGTATGAGGGTCACTTTAAAGTTGTCAACCTCAGCGCTGAGGACCATATAACAATTTTTCAACTGAGGTCAATCTTGTGTTTACTTGAGCGGTTTATGAGAAATTAAACTGAAAGGGAAAAAAAACACCACTACCAAATAGCTAGGAATTCAGTTGATATGCATAACTAGCAAAACATCAGCAACTTTTTACCATCTGAAAAATACTGCTAAGATCAGAGGAAGTGTCAAAACCAGACTTAGAGAGACTTATCCATGCATTTGTCTCCAGTAGGTTAGACTACTGTAGTGGCCTGCTCACTGCTAGACAGCTGCAGTACATTCAGAATGCTGCTGCTCGAGTCCTGACAAGAACCAGGAAATATGACCATATTAGTCCAGTGCTCCGGTCTCTGCACTGGCTTCCTGTCGCTCAGAGAATAGAAATTAAAACAGCTCTGCTTGTATACAAGTCTTTTCATGGTTTAGCACCAAAGTACATCTCTGACATGTTAGAGTCATAAAAAACTATCTCGGGCCCTGAGAACTTCAGGGAGGGGCCTCCTGGTGGTTCAATCAATAATAAACACGGTGAGGCTGCGTTTCAGTTTCATGCAGCTACATTTTCATTTTAGTTGACAAGGCTGTGATTGTTCCTATGTAAATGATGTAATGTTTTTGTGATCCTTTGTGCACTTTGTGATTTTATCTGTGAGAGGTGCTGTATAAACAAAGTTTCTTCTTCTTCTAAAATCTGGAACAGTCTTCATGAGGATGTGAGAAAGGCCTCAACTCTGACAATGCTCAAATCCAGGCTGAAAACAGTTATTTTTACCCGTGCATATGACAACTGAAAGTATTTTATCTGCACTCTTGCCTTTTTACTCTAATTGATTATTTTTTATGTTGATGTCTTATTGATTTTACCTGCTTTCTTGTAATTTTATGTGCAACTGTGGAGCACTTTGAATTGCCTTGTGTATGAATTGTGCTCTACAAATAAACTTGCCTTGCCTAACATTTACCTAGCATATTACACATATTGCACAAATGCCTAAGCGAGGATATTTGTAAATGGTAAATGGACTCAACTTATATAGTGTTTTTCTACCTTCAATAGGCCCAAAACGTTTTACAGCAAAGAACCAGTCACTGTCATTCATACACCAATGTACGCACCTCTGGATATTGAACAAAAGAAAAAAACAAAAATGCATACTCTTGGTTTGAAAGGATACTCATTGTATAGAAGACTTGTGTCATCAATATTTGTATGGACTCCTTTTCCCAAAGGCACATGCACATCCTCCAATGTAACGGTTGCATTTGGATCTGGAGCAGTTCTACCCACACCTAGAATAGTCAAACATAAAAACTGTGACTTCTTTTCACAAGCCAAGGATACCTTTTCCATGAAAAATGTTTTAAAATACTTGATTTAGTTTTAAAAAAAAATCTGTATCTAATAAAAACATTGCATTTACCTTTAACACTGTGTTTTCCCTTGGGCACTTTAGTAATGTGAGCAGCCTTCTTCAGCTCATGCCTAAAAAGTAATGTACATGATTTAATCAGATTAATCAGTGTCAAATGCAAATCATTTAATCTTCGACTGATTTAATTACTGACATGTTTCCAAGGGCGACTTCAGCCAGCATCAAAAGGCCTACAGGGTCGGACTGTGACGTGTGACAGTAGTTTGCACTCTTTGACACCATGTCAGCGAAGTACACACCTTTGCCAAACATGTAGCCAGTCTGAAAACAAAACCAGATCACAACTGTAAAAATGAGTGGCACAAATAAACAACATTAAACATTATAGAAATAACTTACCACTGGGGCTTCTGGTGGAGCAATGCGCAGACCCTGAGACAAGATACCCGCATAATTTGTGGTACGTGAGCCGTGCCATAGGAGCTGTCGATTGTGTAGCTCTTCGAATGGCCGATAGCGCTGCCGTTCTCCATCTCGGTTGATTTTAAAGATCTTAAAAAAGAGAGAGAAAATAGCAATTACATAAAATTCGCACTTTGATTTATTCGTAGTTTCACAAAAACGAGTTTGTTTTTCCACTTACTTCTTGCACCTCCAGTGTGTATGTGTTGTGAGTAGCAGCATGTGTGTTCTTGACATATTGCATGATGATGTCGGCCTCAGCTGTAGTTTTGTCAACAACCTAAACATACAAACAATACATCAGCTCGAATGTAGCTGTGAAATTAAGAAATGAAAACAATCTGAGAGCTGAAACGTACCTCAATCTTTGTTTTCAGTTTTTCATAGTTGATGTCAATTGGATCATTGTCATTATCCTGGGCTCCCCCTCTCAGCAAACTATATGCAACTTCAATATCCAACAGATTATCCAACATCTGGACCTTAGCCTAAATGTGACCACATGATTAGACACATTTCCACATCTATTATAAGTAAATATAAGCATGCATTGCACTTACCTGAATGTAGTCAAGGTTATTGAGAAGAGGAGGCTTTTTCATTCCAAAATCATGGGGTATTAGAGTGTAGAAGCGATTGGACAGGTCTAATATCTGAGCTTCAGCAACACTATCCGATACAGCCTGTGACACAAAAAGTAAACTTCAAAACACTGAAAATACTATTCAGAGCAAAAAGCAATGTTCACCGACCTGTTGTACTTCAGTAAGGAGGGCATAAGCACTTTGAATCTGCCTCTTGCTCAACTTTCCAAGTGGCATCTTTTGGAGATCAATCTGGGGAGGGGAATAGAAGTGACTCTCATGAAAAACGTCCACATGGGATATGTTTAATTATGCATTTAGACTTGTGCTGTTGTTTTTGTACGGATTCATGTTTGAAGTACCTCACTAGATTTTGTTGCATATGTATGTAATGCAGGCTTTTTATTCTATTGTATGTGTCAAAATCACCTCAAATTCCACCATGGCCTTCTTCATGCTCTCAACATCAAAAATCATCTTGATCAAGTCCTGAACAGGCTTCGCCAGTTTAGACTTGCTGCCGGTAGTGGCAGTTAACCTCTTGACAGCTTCCTCATCCTAAGAAGACAACACAAACTCTGCAAAAATTATCTTAAAACTCGATTCAATTATACATGTTTTGGCGCTTTTCATACCTGTCCATAATCAATCTCCAATGGGTAAAACTTGTTAGGATATTTGGTGAAATTTGTACAACTCCAGTCATTGCCAGTCTTCTCCTTGTAGACAATGAGGAAATTGTCCAAAGCAGAGTTCTTATCGTGGAACTTGTCGAGTTTGTTGCCGCCAATCGTTGTTCCTACTCTGCCCCATGACCTGAAGACCCAGTACCTGAAAGACAGTTGAGGGGAGTTATATTTAGACATCCAACAATTATTTGCTCAGTGCCTCTACAAAGAATTAGTACACCCCTAACCGTTTTTGCACATCATCTTCCAGCAGCTGAAGTTTATAGTAGGAGTTAGTCCCTCTGACAATGTCCACGAGACCTAAAGTGGCACTGTACATTTTCCCACTCTGCTCCAGGACGTGAGCACTGTTCTCCAAACCCGAGTCTGGATCCACAGCAGCGCCTCCTTTCACAGTAAGCTTCATCTTCTTAGACTTATGTCCACCTGCAAAGAAATACACAAATGCTATTAACTCAATCTGATATATTGTAGACAAAAGGTTCTTCAGAATGGTTTTTCCTTCACCTTCCTCCTCCTTGATCCGTCCAGTGCTCTTTGCAGCGGGAGCTCCAGACTTCGAGGGCAGCGCTGCAGCCTTGGTCTCCACTTTGACCTCTGCTCCCCAGGGAGAAATGGCGTGGAGCGAGACCAGTTCTTGGAAGGCTTTTCCAGAGGACTTGATGTCTGTTAGAAAATCTTCCGCCAAAACGCGTACGCCGGCATCCCTCACCTCCTCCATCTTTTTGCTCATCTTTTCCACTTCCTCTGCACAACATCCAATTAAACCAGAACGGTTGACTTCGTTCAGCAGGAAATGCAACCATTAAATAATCTTATACACCGAATGCTTACTCTTGGTACTGAGGCAGAGAGAGGCCTTATTCACAGTGCTAGTTATTTTTCCTCCGAGCTCTTCTACAACAACCTTTAACTCGTCCTTGTTTTTGGTCAGCTTGCCAATAGTCAAAAACTTCATACCAGTGAGAGGTTTATCTACAACAAAAATCATAAGAATATAAGAATCATAGAGCGATTGTGGTCATGGAAATAGAGTGTCTCATCTCAACTGAGTAACACAAATTCTTCTAACCAGGGGGCGCCTCCAAAACTGCTTCCATTGGTGCACTAGATGCGCTTGCCAGAGACTCAGCTTTCACCACAGTAGGGGCAGGTGCAGGTGCTTCTTTGGGAAATACTCTGTCTTGCTTTTTGAATTTGAATTTTTTCAAGAAAGGAAGCTCATGAAATTCCTAAAAAAAAGAAAAGAAAAGAGTGGTGTGAGATGTGAGATGGAAAGAGATTGGTGAAAGAATTTAAAGCATGACCTACAGTAGGAATGACCCAATCTGTGCGAATAGGCGATTTTGTTTTAGCAACACATTTCGTCCATGCAGAGATGTCCCCAGTGCAGTAATATGCATCCCCTTTGAACACCAGTTGACCTGAGCATTCTTTGCAAGGCATGAGGGCTCCAAAGGCCATCCCATCAGCCAAACGGTCAACCACCTACAATAATGCAACACAAAGAGGAGGATTCATTTAAAATATTGTTATTGATAACTCTCAGCAATTAGGATTATACTGAACCTACATTAGATTCTCCTGAAGGAACATCTTGGCCGTTGGCAATCAACAGCTCCTTCATGTCATTCGTTGAGCAGTTCTTCCTCAGTTTGTCCTTGATTCCCCATATCACCTGGCTTTGGTTCTGTAGAACAATAAAGATGACGTGAGCGCTGGATCACAGGCACCAACTCAAAGTCTTAAATCACAAAAAGCAAACCTTCAATTGCTCCTCTATTTTTTTGTTTTCTTCTTCCTCCTCTTTCTTCTGTTTCTTTGATTCACCATCCAACTCATCGCCTTTTCTTTTCCTATAAGTTCGGAACAACAAGTTCATCAAACATTTAATGACCACTTTGGAAAACATCTTAATGTCAAAGGAGACACAAGAGTTGTTTATGATATTACACTCACTGGGACCCTATTAACTAATGGACATCCACCTGGGCAAGCAGGTACATGTTTCCCAAGTCTCGAGTGTACCAATACAATTATCAATGGGCAGTAAATATGTAATAGGCAGTATATGCAAGGACTTTGCTGGCCTATTGGGCATTAAACCACTCATTACGGCCAATGATTTGGCAATAGCAACTCAGGAAAATCTGAAGAGTGGGGAGTCAAAATAAAAATTTAACAATTCGTCATGGGAGCCTCTCATTCTTTTAAAAGGCGGAACAGTTTTGACACTCCTGTTAGAATATTATGTGTTTAGTACATCAACAGCCTCTGCTCAGTCCTTGGCACAGTCTGGCGAAAAGACAGGTCAGTGAGCAATTTTATGTATTGTTCTTTCACACATTTAAGATTTAACCTACGTTTTTCTGTTTCTCCCCTTTTTTCAGGAATGGAACAAAACTCTATTCTGCTGAAACTCTACAGTTTCCAGCAAAAAGAAAAGAAAATACATTTTAATTATTTTCAGAATTTTGCAAATGAGTCTGAGAACATCAGCTACTTCAGCCCGACTTCATCTCCATCTGCAGAGATGGTAATTTCCCCAAATGTGGCATACATGACAGCCGAGCTCATCATTTCCATTTTGTCAGCTATTGGAAATGTATTAGTCTGTGTTGCGGTTGGCATCAACCAAAAGCTGCGCACAGTCACCAATTACTTCTTGGTGTCACTTGCAGTTGCGGACATCTGTGTCGGTGCAATAGCCATCCCTTGTGCTATTCTCACTGACCTCGGCCTGCCGTATCATAACCTATACCTGTGTCTGCTTATGCTAAGTTTGTTGATAATGTTCACACAGAGCTCAATATTCAGCTTACTTGCAGTTGCAGTGGAGCGCTTCCTGGCTATATTAATGCCTTTTCAATACCAGAGACTGATGACGCCCCGAAATGCCGTCTTGGTGATCCTTGCTACTTGGTTACTGGCTTTCTTCATTGGGCTTGTTCCGCTCATGGGCTGGCATAAAACCCCTCCAGAATCAGGCTACTGTTTCTTTGTTTTTGTTGTAGACATGACATACATGGTTTACTTCAACTTTTTTGCCTGTGTGCTGACACCATTGGTTATTATGTTTCTAATTTATGCCCAAATATTTCTCACTGTCAAAAGTCAATTGCGGCGAATAGCATTTGTACACAGTGGAAGAAGGGAGGCTCAGCTAACGATGGCTGCAGGAGTTCGTAAAGAGATCAAGACAGTGATGCCATTTTTCCTAGTACTCTTTCTCTTTACAATTTGCTGGATCCCTCTGCACATCATCAACTGTTTCTTGTTGCTTTGTCCACACTGCTCGGTTCCTCTAGAGCTGCTACTTGCTGCAATTATTCTATCACACGCCAACTCCGCAGTCAATCCCTTCCTTTATGCATATACAATGACCACTTTCAGAGACACATTTAAAGCTATATTTTTATGCTGTCAAGCCACGAGAGACCGAGGGGATGAGAGAACCTAAACCCAAGTCCAAAGCAACACTTTACACAGTCCATGTATGACTAAAGCAGGACGAGGGAATTTAACCGCAAGACTCTTGAGAAACACAACTCAAATGCAGTACAATTAGGTCAGGGTTCTCCTCACCCTTCGGATTTGACAGCGGGGAGCCTCTTCTTGAGCTCCGCCTGGTCCTCAGCCCGGAGTGCAGCGAATCCCTTCAGCTGTGCAGCGCTGTATTCAGTTTTAAAGGCCAGTTCTTCTCTGCGGCTCACAAAACAAGCCGTGTGGTACCAGCGGTCTATCAGGCCCAGCTGAGGCTTCTCTGGGTCCACAGTTTTCTTAGACACACGAATCTGATCCTGAAATGTAAATTATGCACATTAGAAATATTTATTGATGTACTGCTAAACAAGGCCATTATAAACTGTGCAAACCTTTTCTATTTTCTGCTCGCAGCCTTTACATGTGCTGCGGTTTGACTTGGCATATTCCACTGCAAAGTCATTCAGTGTTTTTGCTCCTTTTGCAGCACCTTTTTGGTCTCCTTTACCTGCTTCAATTCAAATCACAATTGGTAAAAGAGTTTAAGGTCAAAGGCTCTTCACGCATCAGAACCTTTGTGAACTGACCTGAGGTAGCACCTCCACTCTCTATGGCCTTTTTGACTTTTTCCTGGTCTTCCCAGCGGAGCACAGAAAACCCTCCGATGTCAGCAGTGGACTGGGCAGCCGCACGCTGCCAGAAACAGGAGAAATGATGCCAGTGGGGCACCTTCCCGTCGAACATGGGCGACTGGAGCAGGGAGAAGAATAAAGTCACAAGAATTAAAGGCCACTGTGTAACGCATGATACAACCAGTGAGATCAAATGGAGGCGAATCAGATGAAACACAATGTTTTTATTTGCAGTTGTTTGCAGAGAAGTGCATTAGGTTATGTGCAAACGAAACTAAGGCTTAACAACAAGCAAATGCACCGTGATGCTCAGCGACGTCTCTTTGTGAAATGGGCAGTGCCAGCCATCTAAATGCTAACGAGGACCTAAACCCTTAGGTACAAACACTTACTATTCTATTACACAGACACAAAGACTAACCATCCTCTACTATATAAGCATTAAATAAATATTCTACGCATGAAAGTAATGAGCTAACTCCGCAGCTTTCTATTGAGGAGTAAAATCCAGTCGACGCTACCTGCACCATGATAGCCATCCGCAGAGAATCCTTTGCTATGTTGTCTTTGCATTTCTTGCACGATGCACGGCCGCTTTTGGCATATTCCGCAATGTAAAGCTTGTCCTCTTGTGAGTCAGCCATAGTTTAAAACATACAAAACACAGAGACGAACTTTCTCAATCAACGAGACAAAACAATCAGCGCACGTTCACAGAGCAACCCGCCGCGTGTCTATGCGCAGAGTCAAAGGGAGACTGTGCACAGACAGAGGTCTCACTCTGCACGCCTTCAGAGGACAGGACAGGCACAGTGCAAGCAGGCCAGCACCGCAGCAAACAAACTACACTCACACACTGTACACAGCGTGATACCAAAGAGAAACATCTCTTGCTTTTTATGCTCATAATCATTTATAATACTTTTCTCAACTTTACTCTGAGTGATGAAGGATGTTTGTGTCGTGTTCCAGTAACGATCTGTGAACAGCTCTATGAAAATACCCGCGCGAGCCTCAGTCATCATAATCGAGTCCAGAAAAATCAATTTTCATTCATTTTAGTAACTACTAAAATCTTAAATGTATAGTTTAACTGTGCTGTGTTGTCTCCAAGAGCTGTTTGAAGTAACAGAATTGTTATCTTGTAAAGGGTCTGTAATCTGCAAAACCATTTACTATAAGCCATTGGAACCTATTATTTTGTGAAAAATAATGAAACATTAAAGCGATAGTTTGTAAGATTGCAAAGCCAGGAGAGAGTGAGTCACTTTATGTGGGGTCTTGTTTTGTTTATTTGTGCTTGTTTTAGTAATAATTGTACATTTATAGTCTGTTTTCCTTCTGCATCCTGATCATTTACACTCAGTGCCTTCACTTAACACAAAACATTGCTTTAACTTTCTGATTTCTAGCAACTATTGGCTATAGCTTTATTTAAACTACTTCTCTCAATGCCAAAATATGATGAGTTCCAGAAATAAGGGCTGAACTACTTTTGGCCTACCTTTCTCTTGACTTTTCCTTACAGACCTACTTTATATTAAAACATGCAAATGCGACAGTCAAGAGATAAGATAAGATAAGATATGATAAGATTTTATTGATCTCACAGATGGAGAAATTGCATTCGATGAGAGAGCATCCGGCAGCAGCACCCATTCAGTGCGCACCACTCTTAAAAATATATATATATTTCTTGAAGAATGAAATACAATAGGACCTAAGATCATCTTCAGTAAAACCGCTTGCTTTTCAAAGCCTGTTTTGGATCACATTCAGCCTAGCCAGGGTCATACTTGGGCCATCCCTGGTGTAATCCCTGTAGGTTTGGCAAATCTCCCCAAATTCATGATGTGATGACAAGTAAATGCAATCTGATCCAGCAGCTTTATTATACAGGTTTTTATTACAGAGTGCAAACCAGACAGAACCTGGGCTGGTCATGACAGCAGTTTACAAACATTAAGAACAACAGAAAAAGAAATAACATGATTTGTAAAAATGAGCAGTATAGGCCATTGGTTATAGATTTGAGGTTATATGAGTTAAGATGAGGTATTTTGTGGTGTCCATGGCAAAATAAATACTTTTCATAACAATTCAAAATAAAAATAAAAACATGTAAGAGTTTCTCAGCAGTGATAACTGGGAGAAGTCCGAATATATCCTCCATTGGTCTCTCTTCTTTTCTCCTTATGTCTGGACTGCAGGAGACCATTTACAACTTCAGCCAAACTCATGCGCCCTGCTTTTCGATCCCGTCCCGAGCGACAAAATGCTGCAACACTGGCCGTCTTGTTGCGAATGGTACTGATGAAATATGTGCGGACCGTTCCCTGGTACTCACTCACCTGCAATTATAGGGAAATATGATGATGACTAAGAGAATCTAATTTGAAGCAATTTATCATTTATAAGTTCATTTATTGTTTCATGTACTGTAAAGCTATATAAGTGCGGAATAAGTGGAGAGTTAAGAATTATTCCAACAACCAAAAAATGCCTGGATGTCTGGATTTCAAATTAAGTCTCAATTGGCTAATTTAATTAAATGTATTTATTAGGTGGGGGCAGTGCATATTGTGTGTTCAACACATACCACTCGCATTTACAATTTTACCATCCACTTTAACTTGGTTTTGGATTGGTGTGCAGGGACGGTATAGGGTGCAAATAATTTTGATAAATACATGATACAATTTTTTGGGGTAATTTGATTGAATACAAGTTTAACATTTTATTGTAGAAGAAACCCCTGTATTAATGGTAGTCTGCTTTTTACCACTAGGTGCCACTGTGCCTTTTCTTGTGCATCATTCAACCATGAATACAGTATGCCCTGTCTCTGAATGCTAGTTTATTTAATGCTTGTAGACTATATCAGGATGTGGAGATGATATGTTCAATAATATGATTTATGGCTAATTACTGGTTAGGCAACTGCACCAGTCTTTGATCACTCACCCCTTTGACAAAGATCTCGCCACGAAGCTCCAGGACAAAGCCCCACTCTGCCAGGATTTTACGAGTTGCCTCTGGGACCTGGATGCGACCACTGACCCCTGTGCTGTCCATTCGACTGGCCATGTTTACTGTTGTCCCCCAAATGTCGTACTGTGGCTTTGTGGCCCCAATCACGCCCGCAATCACTGGTCCATGGGCAATGCCTTTACACATAAGAAAACATGTGTTTCCTTGACTTATGCCATATGGTGTAGTGCAATATTAGTTTTGGTGCATTTTGCGTACCTAAGCAACAAACCACTTACACTTACCCACACGCAGTTGAAAGTTTTTGGCGGAGTGCCTGTTAATCTCTCTAAGGGTCTCTTCCATTGCTAACGCAAACAAAACAAGCTCACTCAGGTGATTCCACTCATCCATGCTCGTCTGCAAAAGAGATTGTGTTGAGAGGATGCATGGGCACAGTTCAAGAGCAGTAAAGGAGGGCAAATAGGGGACAGTAAGCCACATGATGGCTCACCTGGCGGTCTGGAGCTAAGCCAGAGGCGGCCATGTAGCAGCTTCCAATGGTCTTGATTTTCTCCACATACTGGAAGTAAGACTCTTCTAACAGCTAGTGACACATGAATACAGAATTTGATTAGACTATTTAATATGATGATTTCAAAGCTCAAAGACTTTGAAAAGAGAACTGTCTTCTTTCTCACATCATCAAATCCAGCAATAATTTCATTCAGTAGTCGGAGGCAGTCCACTCCTTCATGTTTGATCTCTTTCTCTTCAAAATAATCGTCAAATCCAGCAATTGAAGCAAACATAACACCCACTTCATCGTACGACTGAGAGTAGAGCTCCTAAAATAAACAATGCAACAAATAAGACTTTTTAAAGAATTGCTAGATTGCTAGCAGCAAAAAAAAAAGCTGCTCACCTCATCATTTTTGCTTCGTTCCAGAAAATGCCTTGCTACATGTAGAGGGAGAATATTATAGAGCAGACATTCGTTGTGTTCCCTCAGTTCTCTCATGTCCTGCACTTCCTGTTGGGCCTGCAACCGCCACAGAAAGTCAAGCCGAGCAGTGGCCTCCCACTGGACAGAAATGGAAGAGTTTACACCAACATATCATTGTATAGAGTCTTCAAGTTTTCAAACTACTAAGGAAAAATCTCCCCAAAAAGATCCTATTACCTGACGTCCATTGTAGTAGACTGCAAAAATGAACATAAGCAATACAAGGATGGATATCCCCTGTCTCCTGACATGGTACGGCCTGTACATTGAAATATATTTTTAAATATAAGTAATAGCTGAATTATACACCACCAGCAGACACTGACCTTTGCAGGATGTCTTGACGTGTGAGAGAAACAAAGGCCATGTGAATGAGGTAGGAATCGACAGCTACAGCCAGTAGTAATACAGCCAGCTTCAGGATTGAATTCAGGCGAAGAAACACAGCACAAGTAACCATGGCAATGACACTGCTGAGCACAAATATCTAAAACATATGCACAGAAAATGAGAAGTTGCAGTTGCAGCAAAAAAGTTACCAAACTTTTGATTTCAAGAGTGCAGACATGAACAACTGCTTTACTTCAGGGTAGGTACAGACTGTGAGTGGCAGCGAGGCTGTTTTGTCTGTGACAGTTTCTCCTTTGTCTGCTACAGTGCACCAAACCTAAAGATACACAAACCATACACAATAACAAATCAATATTACATTAGCTTGATATTGTTCTACTTATGCACTCAGCAAAAAGCACTAAAGCTCTAATAAACTTCACTACCATGTTGATAGAAGCCAGGCCAAAGTTGAGAATCAGTGCAGACAGAGTGAGAATGTTGCGAGCGCTGTTGTTCTCATGAATCCAACAACATAAATGTTGCAGCGCTGCAGGGGGGGACTTAAACTCTTCAGCCAGGGATAACAGAAGCAGAAGCATGTAGGCAAGTAAAAAGACAGAAAACTGGAGGATTGCAGGCAAAATCCTGCAAAAAGAGAACCTGAAGGTTGATACAAAGCAGATGCGCAAATGCATATAGTCTTAATAAGAGGGAGAAGCAGCATGTGAGCTATACTTAATGAATAAGAATGTAGAGCTGTACCTTGGGGCCGGGATAAGAGCCTGAGCTGACATGAGGAAGATAAGCATTATGAAAGAGCACACTATGTTGGAGTTGAACATTTCATCCCTCATCTGTGAAAACTAGAATTTATACAGAAAAGTTAAAATCAGCAGGCTAACTTGTGGTTTATTTACCACATATCAAGAGGAAACTCACTTTTTCCTCAATATGTTGGTCCTTGAAGACGAGGGTCAGTGGTGTGATATGTTTCCTGTGCATCAGGTCACTGGAGCGAACCTCAATAGCATGTTTGATGCGTTTGTTAATCTCTTTAGACTTGGACTGCCAGATGTTGGTTAGCGATCCATTTGTAAAAGATGCTAGGATCTGTAATGTTTTGAAACATACATATCATTAATAATACTAATAAATATGTGTTTGATTCATGGAGTAAAAAAAGTGCTACTTACACTGTTTGTATCCACTGCTTTCATGAATGGTGCATCTGGATTCCATGTTTTAGCGGTCTTTGTAACTTTTGGCTCTACATTTCTTTTGATATCATCTTCGGGGCAAATGAGAAAAGTGTCTATATTGTGTTTACGTAAGAACTCATTCCTTTCATGGCCATGTCCCTCTTCAGTCTTATACAGGCCTTGTAAACAATCCAATGTAGCTCTAGAGATGTGGATACGTCTGTAAAATGAAGATATTGTTTTCAGTCCCAAATCAGGCCCAATGCAAAATACAAACGAACTGAATTGGTACCCTGCTACGCCTCCAGCCTCGACCATATTGGCAATACCAACATCCCAAGACCAGACATCAAACTGCCATTTCTGTAGTCCGAGAACACCACACAAGACAGACCCCGAATGGATGCCAATCCTCATATCCATGTTTAAGTTCATTTTCTTCCGTAAATACCTAAGATTAAAGAATAATCTTACAATATCATCATATCGACATATCAAAGAAACTAACTATGCCATGTACTGACTGAATAGTGTTGATCATTGCCAGCCCCATCTCGACACAATGTTGGGCATGTGCACGTTGGGGCTCGGGGACCCCAGACACACAGTAATAACAATCTCCAAGTAATTTAATCCTCAAACAGTGATGCTCCTGAGATGGACACAGAAAATGATGACATTAAATATAAATATGCCTATAAACACTATGCTTGGGCAAATCCATCTAACCATCTAAAGGTATGGGGTTCTCACCTCTGCCAAATGGTCAAAGCGTCCAAAGAGCTCATTTAATAAACGAACTAGGTCTTGTGCTGACAGGTTAATTGACAGAAGAGTGAAATTCTTAATATCTGCAAAAAGGATACTGAGGAAAGAATATTTGCAGTTAGTGTCTCACAGATCTGCCAAATACTGTAAACAAAACCTTCATCAAATATTAAGTACCTGACATCTCTATACTGGTGAATCTTGTGAACCATAAGATCATCTTCCAGAGTGTTCATGTCAGAAATCATGTCTAAGGCAACAAATTGAGGCAAGATGGACAGCACCAACCGCTCCTGCATGATGACCAGTTAATGATTATTAACCTTTATGAAGTGGGGGTTAACCATTATAAAACTGCATGTTCTATGTTACCTGTCTTTGGTTCTCTTGCTCTAATTTGAGGCGACCCTCAATGCAGCGGCGTGTCTCAAGGAAAACCTGTCTCTGAGCATGATCTGTCAAGTAGTGAATAAAAAAGCCAGCTGTGTTCATGCCCAGATAAAGTAAACCTTTGGCAAACACCTGCTCTGGAGAAACAAAAATTCAGCAAAGAACGATAACTGCTCTCACGTAGTGAAATGTGGTCAATACTTTCACCTGTCTTATGAGGACAGCATCACTGTATGAACGTGTCATCTCCACCAGAAGGTGTAGCACTGAGGTGAGAGAGCCAGCGCACATGGCCCACAGCAGCGGCAATGGCAAAAGAGTATAAGTGGCAAACAGTGTGAACAGGACATACCAGGATGGGTCATTCTCCAGTCCATAAACAAGTCCTCCCAGCACCTGTGTGGTCTGTGATAGCCAACAAGCAACTCCAGCGTAGTGCAGCCAAGTTGGAGACATGGTGTCCTTGAATGATAAAACCACAGTACACATGGCTATAGCTAAAATCATGAAAAGGCTTGTAAGGCAGCTGCGCAACGTATCAGGTGTTTCTTCAGGGGCAAGTGCAAGGTACAAAACTAGCACATGTAGCTTGGCCACAGCATCAATGACACTGGTGATGGCAAGTGAGTTGCGTCTTTGTTGAGAAGAGTGTTGCTGATAAAGTTTCTCCATGTCCCGCGACTTAAAGGTGTGTCTTAATGTGGGAATATACACCCCACGAATAGTGCGACCCCATCGAACAAAGAAGTCCGCATCACTGGCATAGTCCAGGCAGGGTCCTCCCACACTGTTGGAGCCAGAACCTCGCTGGGGGTGCACTCTGAAAGATGATGACCTTCTCTTTGTCACTCCACGCAAGGACTTATTACGGATCTGTCGGTTGATCTCTTGCATATAGGCATCAGTCACAAAAATCTGACGGGCTGGCTCCACACCCACCTGCAAAAAACAATTTAAATGTACTGTTATCTGGCCAATAAGGGGTTTCTAGGTATCACAAGACTAGACATAACCTCTGTATTTTTTGCTTAAATTGAACATGGAAATAAAATGTGGAAAGTTCACCTGAGCAGAGAGTTCCTGTTGGACAATAACATGTTTGACAGCCTTCTGCCAGAGCATCTTCTTCCTGCGCAGGCCCGGGGACAGGGTGCTGCTCACACACATAGGCTCACACAGCTCCATCGGCGCGGTCTGAGTGGTCTCTGCAAAGGTCACCATCGTGATGACCAGAGCCCACCGCCAGCTGCTCCGTCAGGTGTCACTGTCAGCCTGGATGTAAAAATGAACAATAAAATGTTGTGGTCTCCAACAGGTCCAGTTTCATATTCAGTGATGAGGAAAGGGTGTAAGGGGGTCCACGTGCCGAGGCTGTGTGTGCCAGACTGCAGCTTTCAAACAAATTACCCAAAGGCCAGATTTAGCCCTGAGCTGGTTACTGCTTTAAGAGTTAAACTCCTCTTGGTTGCTCAGGTTTGAGACGCTCGAGTTACAATAAATGTAGCATTTATTAGTTACATTAAAAATATCTGTTATTATTTAGCTGCATATGTATTTTGTATTTAATACTACTACTGTAAAGTAACCATTTTTGCAATGTGACAATTGTAACTGTAACTTCTGATCCAAGTTACTAGTATTCTCTCTAATACTATGACTTCCTAATCTTAAATTATTACCTGCATCATTTCTCTTCTTGCCCACTGTCGGATTTCTCCCATAGTATGCGCTCTCCCGGCCTGTCTTCCATTGCAAAGAATGACTGGAGATCTGAAAAGGGTCACAAATATTAAAATTGTGTTGTTATCCAAAAGGTACCTTAAAGTAATTTAAAAAAATAAACAACAAATCCAACCGTGATATATCGGTGTATTAGTAGGTCACCACCTGGACTGTCAACAACCTCTGCGAACCAGAGCTGTGGGAGTGTGCAGTGCAAAGAGGATTAGTTAGTCAGCAGCCACTCTCGTTGGCCCTCAGAGTACCAAGGAAACACAAACACAGTGCTCTGCCAAAGTTTGTTTGCAAATTTATTCCATTTTTTGTTTTTGTTTTATTTATCAGGCCTATTCAATAGATGAGAGGTGCCCAAAGTGGGGGATGGGACCCCTCACAGTTCTTGGTTTGGTGATTCTGGGGGATCTGGCCTGAGAAGTTTGTGAACTCACACACACGGTCTGTCTTTACACAGGACCCATGGTCTTGGTACAAGAACAGCGGATAATACAAGAAAACCGACTGACACTAGCGTCAGGCCCACAATACACCTGAATAATTGCTTGATTGTTGCAGGTATCTTTGCAATGATCAAAATGGTGACTTGGGCTCAGAAGTGAAGCTCATAGCTTCATATGGCTGTGGTTGCCTAACGTACTAAGCTTGTTAAAGTTTTTGAGCCTTGCCTTGCTAATTTGCCCAGGCAATACACAAAGCCTTTAAGGCAGATCTAATGAGTTCCCATCTGCCACACCGTGACTATCTGGCTAAACCATTCTTGCTGATTACAGTTTGTCCAAAAATAACTCCAGTGTCTAAGGCAATTAGCTTTGCTTTGACTGGTACCACAACTGTACAAGCAGGCAGTCAATTTATTTCACAGAAAATCTATGAGATGGACAGAATCTTTTTCTTTCGAACAATCATGTGTCGCCGCTGTTTTCTGCTCTCTTTGTTAGGCGTCAGGGCTCCCTCAGACCCTCCTCCAGAGCCTCAGTCAGTGGGGACTGTGTTCTCCCAAAATTACAAAATCTTTTGGACAGTCCAGCTTCTCCTTTAGTGGATCCAGACTGTGGAACTCTCACTGATTCAAAACTGCGGACTGACACGAACAGCTTTAACAGAGGAATGAAACAGTGGCTGAAGTCAGATCGAAGCTGCACACATGGTAGCGCTGTATGAAATGTATATTGACGATGTGTCTCCTAGCCTCCTATGGACAAGTGTGGCAAATTAGCAGTTTTGCAACACAAAAAACAATGTATCTGGTTTGTCCAATGCTATTGTTGTGTCCATATCAAATAAACAAATAAATAAAACATTACCACAGCTCCATGATGCTTGGCAATCATGATCAAATCATCTGTCAGATGTAAATAATTAAAAATGGACAGGAAGTTACTTCATCTGTTGGAAGCTTTTAAATTCATGAGAGACATTAATAAATTATTATTTTATTGTGTGTAATTCATTTTAATATTACTCTCTAATGAGTTCAGCCACTCTTCTTCCTCAGATGGGATTGCTGTAGATCTCAGGAGTCTTAAGGCAAAACTCTTGAATGTAATTAGCATTAAAGCTTACCGTTTTGGCACTGTCGTCTGCACTAATAAGCAGCAGCCAAATAGGATTCAAAAGTGACCCAGTGGCCTGTGTAGCTGCTGCCAATGGTTGCACTTACTGTGGGTCTGTTGGTGGTGTGCATTACCAACTGGGCAGTGAATGCAACTGTGTTTTGTTGGCATAGGCAAAGGCTTTTGTGGTAAGTCTGGTTCTCAGGCTGTGGTCCAGGTATAGGGCTGAAACAACTAATCGATTAATCGACAACTAATCGATTACTAAAAAAGTTGTCAACTATTTCAGTAATCGATTAATCGTTTTCTAGCAAACACAGACTAAAATAGAGCAAAAAAGACATGACAATTATGTATTTTGGATGAAAACCTGCTTTGTTTTTAAAGTTAGGGTCTGTAGTGTTTTGTACATTATAAATTTCATTAATATCTGTGTTTGTCTCGTCCAATCAGAAAGCAGAATTAGCACAAAGAGCCTCCTACAAACGTCTACTTTTAGTTTACTCCATCAACATGTCCTCAAGCGGCGCCACTTTAGCTTTATGTGATAAAAAAAATGAAGAAATACAATTTCCATGCACCTTTCACAGCCAAGCGATTAATTGATTAATCGTAAAAATAATCGGTAGATTAATCGATTACCAAAATAATCGTTAGTTGCAGCCCTATCCAGGTATGTGGACAGTGGACAACAACATGAATTGTGAGAGTGAATTTAACTTTTTTCAATTTAGAAATTACCCATTGAAGAAGAAACATTTCAAAATCTTTACTTTAAGATGTAACAGAAAATCAATCAATCAGAAAAGGTGGCTGCACTGTCACATTGTACTTAATAGTAATAACTTAATATACAAAATTAAAGTAATACACACAATACTTAAAGTCTAGCTTTTGTGATGAAGTCACCTCCAGTTGGACATGTGTTTTGGGTGGAGTATTGGTGTCCATGGTGAACAGGGTTGGCACCATGTTGGTACATTCACTGTAATAGTTATGTCCTGGCTCCTCACTCCTCCAGCAGCAGCAGTGAGTGACAGCTGGTCGCTCATGAGGCATAGCTCTAAAAAACGCTGGCCTTTGGAGTGACGTGAAAACTGTTCACAACACCCGTATGGCAAATATTAGGACCTAAACACTGTTCGCTTTATGGTACGTAAAAAGTGTCTATAACCTGTGATTGTAAACAGTCATTTAACTTATGTTGCTCAAAACCACTGCCCATAGCTAATGTTAGCATGTAGCATGTTTTTCATATAGAAACTTATCTCTTTTGGTTTTATGTTGCACCTGTAGCGTTATGTAATTCTTTTATATTGTCTGCTTTTGAGACACGCTCAGTGTAGTACCAACATCTTACTAAACCTTATAGTAGGCTATTATATAGAAAGGTAAACATGTGGTTTAAGATGAAGTTAGAACGCTTGGAATCAAAGTAGTTCCGCATGAATCCTTTTTAACTACCAGCTAACGCTAAATACCATGTACGATATCGGCTAAATACCAGAATTTGTCGGATTTATAAAAATGATTGCAATATTAAACGTAAAGAAGCCTTTCAGCTAACTTGGTTTCGCTAACTAACCTACGTAGGCCAAAGACGATCCGGGGATTTTCCTGATTCTCAGAGCTCTGGAGGGGACACTTCGCGGGGCGTGGAGCTGTGCGTGTCTTACCTTCTGTGAAATTGGGGAAGCAGCGCCGCCCTGTGGATATAAATCATCATGACAGGTATGTACCACCAGTGTATTGTGTATCAGCTGTATAAAAGGTAGTTTGTTTTTATCTAAATATACTACTATACTATTTATATCATTCAGTGTAAAATCCACCAGGGCAGCTTTGGGTACAATGTATCGCCATCACTTGAGTGTGAAGTGAATGAATAATGGCCGATCTGTCGTACTTTGAGAAAGTTGTCAAGCTTGTAAAAAAACGTAATGCAAGTTGAAGAATCTACATACAGTATAATAATTACTTAGATGCATAAATGCAGTGTAAAAAGTGCCTGGATTATAGATATCACCATATAGGACAAAGCATGGTAGTCGTCATCCTTTAAAGGAAAGAAACACTTGTGGTACTGATAGTCACTTGCTGCAAATCAATTCTTTTGGGGTGATGTTAATAATTTACAGCTGAACTTCATTGTTGATCTGTTAAAACACTTTGAATTTAGTTTTGTTGTTGCAATATTTGTTATAAAGTGTACTTACCAGCTTCATCTTCATGGGCTGCATTCCTCCAACTTCAGGCCCACAGTGGCTGCCAATCCTACAGGTCTCCTCTTGTCCCGTTTCGCCCTATTCCTTTCTGTGGCTGCCTTGTCCCATGCACAGAGAGAGGGGCGCTGGGGCTGTATAGTGAGACCCATTGTGTTTGTTAGATGTTTATTAATGAGAGAGAGGCACTCTGAGAGCAGAGTTGCGGTTGTTCGAGTCATTGCTAATCTCTTCCCTAATACTGTTATAGCATTTGTATTAATATAGAGATTACCAGGCAGCCAGGACAACTCAGATAAGATGCAAGTTTGTTGCAGGGCTTGAGGTGTTTTTTTCCCCCCCCATGCTGCGAGTTTTAGACGAAGAAGCTTGCTTTGCTGTGTCGGCTTGAAACAGAAACATTTGACAGTACTTGGACACCACCTTATATTCGCGACAGTGGTTTGCTGTGTGAACTGAAGAAAGGTGCATTTAAGTTCTCCGTGGGCTATTGAGTTCAGATTTGTGCACTATGCCCTTGGCCTTGCCGGCGCCTGATGTCCAATCCACTCAGAGGCTGGCACTGGACTGTCGTACCCTTCTGGACCATCGTGGTGGCAAGAGTAAGTGATAACAGCAAGCTTTCTGTCTTCTGGGTATAGACATATAGACAGATGCCTAATTTGATACAGAATTGAATTGAATTGATGATATGCTAACTGAGTACAAAGTGTTTATGGGTAAAATGAGTTCTCAAAGTGGTTGGGAGTAAAAGAATAGCCTTTATTTCTTCTCAAATTGTTGTTCTTTACGATCGCTAACATGCACAAAGTTATCATTTTACTGTGGTAAGAATTGAGGGCTTGCTCACAGAAGATATATGCAGCACCCTGTGAAATATCGATTGGAGTGTTGTTTAAATGTAAATGAACAGGAAAACAAAGCCTGATTTACAGCCTCCTGATTATTTAGTGAGAGAGCGCACGAAGCAACTAATTCAATGTATTCCGTTCACCAAACCATGTGAAACCAACAAAAAGACTGAGGTTAATCATGTCTTTATTGGATTTTGAACCAATGTTCTTTGTCATTTTGTTGGCGAATTCCTGTAGCGATTCAATTTGGATCTCAAACATTGTGAAACAGTGTCTTGTGCTTATTGGTGCATCCAGGCTTTTTTTTTTTTGAGGCATTAAAGTTGTGATTTAACTTGACTGTTGGAATAGGCAAGGCCTTGAAGTTTTTCACAGTCCCTGCATACTGGATTTCATTCATTATGTCTACTATGGATATCATGTCGAGTGGAGAAAGAGCCCGTGCCATTGCATTATGACAGATCAAAGGCTTTTCCATTTCCAATCAAACGTGTCATCTTTCTGCGGTGATTTCAAAACTGCAAGGATCCGTCCAGCAGCGAAACACCAGGCCGGGAGAGAGATTAATAATGACAGAGAAGTGGAAAGAGGGATGCTGGGAGGAGGAGGAGGAGGAGGAGGAGGAAGCGCGTGGGGAGCGGAGATTGCGTGGGCGGGAGGTCTTTTCTCTTCTCTCCACGTTGCGCGCGCGTCTCCCTCTGTTTTCCCCGTGTGTCTCGTGTCCCGGGGGCAACACAGTGAAGCCATTGGAAGAAGCGGAGGGGGGCGTGCGTGCAACCTGCGCTCAACCCCCCTCACCCTCCCTCCTTCCTTCCAACCAGGTCCTTTGGAGAAATAGCGCTGAAGATGAACGGGGAAAATCCAAGGTCACCACGACACGCTTTGCTGTGACGTGGGCTCCGCTCGACTCTGCACCACTCACGCTGCCGTCCGTCCAGCCATACGGCGTATAGCCCCGGGCGCACGTGCACAACATTCACACCGTAGCCAGCACTGTGTTTCTTTTTTTTTTTTTTTCCTTTTTGTCGCGTGTGCATTTGAGTGTTTTGTTTGTATACCGGAGCTGCAGCGGTAGACAGGCTTGATCGACTTGTAGTAAAACGCGGCCACAGCAGCACGATCAATGTACGGTAAGACCTCTCTCCTTTCCTTTAAGCATGCGAGTGATGCAAAGTAGCCAACCAGTTCTCCCACATTCTCCTGGCATTTCCTTTTTCTTCATGTGAAGTGGAACCTGCATATAGTCTGTACAAGCATGCTATGGGAAGACTTACGATGCCATTTTGAATAAGAATTCATTGACTGATAAGGAGCGACTGCAATGTTTATTTTTGGTAATTTAATATTTTTCTCTTCTGGCTTTAAGAGTATAATGTTTATTATTGATTTTAACTTGCTGTCAGTGCTAGTATTGCTTTCGACTCTGTTGTTATAGCATTCCCTTGGTCTTTCTGGGACAGGCTGATGCATGGGCTATTGATCAGTACTAATTCACAATCACAGTGTTGTGGGGCTTTGCTTTTTCTTTTTCTTTTTTTTTCAATACAAACAAACTGCCAGAACAGTTTCTGAAGGCCACTGTGTGTGAAGTGTACATGGAAGCTTCATAAAGAATGACTTGTAGTCCTCCTAAATTGAGTTTGTGATTCATGGTGTGTCAGTTGGCCTTATGTCCCCAGGATTTGTTGCCATCTTGGGCCGTTCATCTCAGTTGCGTGCATTATATCAGCCGTGTATTCAGCCACCTACACCGGATCAAATCAGTGCTAGCATCTGGCGGGCTTAGATGAACGACAGGCCTGAAATATTCTATAGGGTGTGCAATGCAGTATGTCGACAGTTCAGTCGCTTGCGTAGTTTAGCCTAATTTGGCAGTTCCAATGTTATACCCCCCCAGTATACAGTATACTACGTATGAACAAACTACATAAAACTTGTGATCTTTATGAATGAATGAATGAATGAATGAATGAAGAGCTTGATTGTCATTATACAATTGTACAACAAAATTGCCTAGATCAGATCTCCTGACCTGCATGTTTTCGGAGGTAGAGGAAACCTACGCAGACACGGGGAGAACATGCAAAAGTTCCAGACAATCAGGTCTCACAGCTTGACGTCCCTCATAATGTGACATGGTGAAAGTCATCTTGTGTACGTTCAAAAAGTAATCCTCCATCTGACTCTATCTCTGTCTTATGTTCGCTCCCTTATGTAATAAACCCACTGCCCACTTTGTAAACATAATGCGTGATTGTACTTCAGATATATTCTTTTTATTCAACATTTCTGTTTGTGCTTTTTAGTGTAATGTCGCTTGGAGTAATGCTAAGTAGTCCTTCAAAATATGTCTAATAAGGTTATTGCAGTATTCCCAGGGCATGTGACTATTAGACCAATAAAGCAGCTTTAAACAAACAGCAAGTGCAGTTATGAGACCATAACAGAAACTTGCCCCTGATATTGCGCTTCATATAGAAATAATTACATTTGATAAGAAACCAGCAGTACAGTATGCACTTTATTGTCCTGTAATAAAGCGCATTGCCAAGCTAAGACTGCTGACATATGCTGACAGGCCTTTCATTTTTGCTGCTAGTATTGCTTATTTCAGGGGTGCAGCCAATTTTAGAGAAAATGATCAACTAAAACTAAGCAATATTATGTATAGTGTATTATGTAAAGTAGCAAATCACATGGCAATTAACTTCAAATTAAATTTTAAATGAATTACTGACTTTGCAATGATGTTTATAGGTTTGTGTACCGGTTGGCAAACACTGGTTTTTGGTCAATTTCATATAACCCACAACATGCTGCTAATTTAACAACATAATACGGGTGAACTACAATGTACAACACAGTGGGACCACTTTATTGAACACTGCTCAGAGTCGTGTCCAAATATTGTTAAAATACACAAACCACTTTATGTTACATAAGAGTTCAAAGTGCATAATGGGAACTAAAGTCAGTGTTCCAAACAGTTCATCACAAAACTAAACATCAGTGTATAAATGTATTGTTTCGCCAGTAAGTTCAGAATCTAATATCGTTTTAAATCGACTCTTGCTCAGATTGTTGTGTTTGTTGTTTCCTGAATTCGGCAAACTCATTTAAAGTAAGTGAGTTTCTACTCCCCGTGAGTCTGCCCAAGCTAATAATAGCCCATAATTACTTTTTCCTCAGTGGGGTTTTTCATTTATTTGCAAAAGCACAACGTGAGAATATGAAAATTGAAAATGTTCTTCCAGATAATCAATTTGCATGATAAAAAAACGGACCGCCAATCTCACACCTAAGTCTCTACTGTCCCCTCCATTAACGGTCTCCTCGGACACTAACTGGGACAAGTTTGATCTTGTATTATAATGATTCCTACTTTTCCATGCGCGTGGTTTGTCCTTGCGTTGTTCTTCTGGCACCAATATACGAACACTTCCTGCCTTCATCCCCTAATGTGGGATAGCTAAGCTGTGATGCGGCCGGAGATGGGGGTTTGTAATCTGTTAATGTACCCACCCCATTGTCTGTCAGGTGGATAAAAATAGCGTTTGTGATTAGCTGCTTTGGCTGGGGAGGTGTGGACCCCGTGTACAAGTGTCCGTGCTCATGTCCACCCCTTCCCTGTTGTTGTTTATGCCGTGTGTGCTTACTAACACCCATGATTTAGCTCAGCTGTGAGCCTCGAGCAGCCTGGCGTGTGGGTTTATGTGCGATGTGGAGAAAGCCTGCAGTCCGGCCCCTGTACACTGCCAGCCTTTTCTATGCGGAGTGGGTGGATGTCGTGAGACCCTTGCAATTCATGCGTCCAACCTCTGTCGCTGTTGTTTTCGACGCTAACCGGTTATTATTGGCAACAGTATGTGTATCTTCTTCACACAGCTGGTACGAAACAGAAAATCATCACTCAGATGCCAAAAAAGTTTCCCATTTGCAGAATAAGTTAAAGTGAAAGATGGATTTAGTGTTTTTTGTGTGCATTTAGGTCATAGGAGTTTTGAGTTATTGTTGTGTCTTAAAAATCCTCATATTCAGCATGACGCTGGGTCATTTACCTGCAATTTCAGTTCTTCCATTCTTTAGCTCCTGTTTCATTAAGTTTTCAGTGTCCTCTGGTCCAGAGTCGAGGCGGTACGAGGGGAGTGTGGGAGGGGTGTAACAGATTCATTAGTGTGTGAAGTGATGGAGAAGCACAGCTATGAATAGACGCAGAGTTTTCAGATGGGCTTGGCTGCTGAGAAAGCTTCAGCAAACACAACTCTCCTATTGCTCTACCGGATGTCTAATAAGTATTGGAAATCATTTTATTTTGTTAACACAGGCTGTACGCCGGTTGAACAATTCCACAGTATCAATATGTCCATAAATCTAATCTATCCTTCAGTATTAAAACTATATGGCAAAAGAATTTGTGTAATTTCAAGTCATACATTGTGCTTCTAGTAAATGCCTTGTCCCTTTTAATAAATACATACAAACTATTATTTGTTTTAAGTATAATATGATTTCATGGTATATCGTCGTACTGTGGTGTTTTTGGTCAGGGTTATCTGACTGTGGGAAGCTCATACAGTCCCATCTCTATTCTACGCAGCAGCAGCAGCAGCACACCTTTCAAACATTTCCAAATCACAACACGGATAATGTGACATGTCTATTTCAAAGTTTGATCATGTTGGGATCTACAAAGTAACAGTTCAGTCCAAGACTTTGCACTGTTGTGAAAGGAAACCTACTGCTATTCACAAAGAGCATTCACAAATACAACAGCTCTCCCCCACACTTACAGGATTTCATGTCCTAGACCTAGATTCAAACAAGAGACCATAATTTCTTCGCTTGGATTTTGATGATTCATGAGAATCTCAGCACACTTTCCTAAACGAATGCATCCGTGTGCTGGGTGTCAGCCACTTCGTTCCATGCAGCTACACTGATGACAGCGCAGTGACCTACTTCTGTACTCGGAGTTTGTGAAGCTCAAACGTATATCTCTGTGCTTCCCCTGCGTTGAAAACGCCACGAAAGCAAGATTATATAATTGTGAAGAGAATTTTAAATTTTAGGGAGCTGCGTTTCTCCAGGGTTCTCCTGATGACTCATCCCTGCTGAAGTTTTTTGACGCAATGCTTAGCCTGGGTTTAACTCGGTGCAAAAAGTGACAAACAAATACTGTGCTGGTCTGCAGAAACTGACTGCAGTGTATTGTGTAAATTAATTTTATTGGGAGAAAAGGGATGGTGTGAAATGTTCTTCAGCCTGTTCTCTGTGGTAGTGTGCTGACCTGTTTTTAAATGACCACTTTTTCCTCAGTTTGTTTCTCCTCTTATGTTGCAGGAGTATGTGGCTGTTGTGGGGCTCTCAGGCCCCGATACAAGCGGCTGGTCGACAACATTTTCCCAGAAGACCCAGAGGTAACAAGTTTTCTCTTGTTATCAATACCTAACTTCTTTGTTTTAGAAATCTCTTCTAGAACTCCCAAAATGATGACAGAACTTGGTATTGATTGTGTTTCTTTGCAGTACTGCAGTAACCTACTTTATTCCTTTACATCAGCAGCCAATTGGCAGCAGCTTAATGCAAGAAATGAATGTGTCTGAACTAAAGCACTTGGGATTTGCACAGTCACATGTATTTAAATGTGTTTTTAGTCTTTTAATTAGGTCACTTAATCTTTTTCTTATGTGTATAAACATAAGACGTTAAACACATTTTCAGTAGAAGTAACACAGCAATGGTATCTGGAAGAGGCAAAATATAATCAAGAAATGCATCTGTTTGTAGCTTAGTCTGTTCAAACAGGGATTTTAGCTCTGTCTCCTTTTGGCAGATGGGCTCAGTCCCTGTTCTCAATCTACTCAAATGCTGTGTCTGATTGAGAGAAACATTTGCGGTTTTGGGTTTATTGCCCAGTTTATTCTTTGTCCACAATTGAGTTGAACAAACATAATTGACAGATTACAAAATGATGTATATAGATATGTATGATATTTGGGCTGGACTGTGTATGTTAATGGCAGTACATGATGCAAGTAGCCACCTGCCTGTCTGCCGTTGTTCCACATTCGTAAGCCCAAACACATTTATTCATACACCAGCATACACGGACACTGGGGGGTAAAGGCAGGTGTCACAATCACAATATGCACTGAAGTCATCTCTTGGATTGGTGGGCGAATACTAAGCTCGTCATTGTGTCATAATATAGTTAAGTTACAGCTTTGCAGACCATTTGATATTTTTAGAAGGTAGGAAAGAGAAGGGAATCTTATTTGTATCAGTTTTTCACATTACCTAAGTCACCCAAAGCTTCACATAAGGTGAGTGATGGTAAGCTAGGTATGTAGCCACAGTTGAATTTGAAGTAGACCGACAGTTGTATGGTCCCTCCATCCACCACCAACCAGTCACACACAGGCTACACTCACCGTCTCCCATCCAGGCACTAACCTGGCCTGACCTTGCTTATTTTACAAACCCTCACAAGATTGGGCATTCACAAGGTGCTATGGCACATATTTCTTTGCCAAACGTCAATTTTCTTCACAGATTTAGATATTAATAATTAAAATGTAATTTTGGTGGATGCAGAAACATTTAGCTCGCTGCTGTTATGACCAGACTGCAGCACTGAGAAGTAGATCGGCCAGGGCACATAAGGAGGTCACACTGTGTGTTCTAGTTATACTCCGTAATGTGGGCTTCACTTGAGGTGCCCTTCAGTCTCATGAACCCATTTCTTTTTGTGATGTGTCTCAGGATGGACTGGTGAAAGCCAACATGGAGAAACTGACATTCTACGCCTTGTCAGCTCCGGAGAAGCTGGACCGTATCGGTGCGTACCTGTCGGAGAGACTCTCGAGGGACGTGGCCCGGCACAGATATGGGTGAGACCTCGCCATCAGTCACTGCTCAAAATAGCCTCCTACTTAAAGCACTGTGGTCAGATACAGCACTTAAACACTTGTTTAATCAGCTACACACCAAAGACCATTCCCTCATAGATTACAATGGACCAACATGCCGGTTCTTGTTGCACAGATGTGTGACTCATGGCTATGTGGCACTGAGATACCCATCCAAGCACCCTCTGCTGATTACATTTACACTTGGCAGGCCCCAACTGAGTCTGTTCAGTTATTTAACATGCACAATCTGTATTCAGCAATACACAACTCTCAGTACCAGTGAAATCAGCGCTTACATCACCAAAACATCTAAAGGCTTCACATGCTTTGTTTTTCTTCTCCAGATACGTGTGCATCGCTATGGAGGCCCTGGATCAGCTGCTAATGGCCTGCCACTGCCAGAGCATCAACCTGTTCGTGGAAAGTTTCCTTAAAATGGTTCGAAAGCTTTTAGAGTCCGACAAACCCAGTCTGCAAATCCTAGGAACCAATTCAGTAAGTTATTGTTCCTCCTAGTTTGCATTCGTGCAAACTTTCATATCAATTTGAATTCAAAAAGTACCCATTGTCTTTTCATGCTTATTCTATTACACATTTGTCAGTTTATGTAATGCTTGAAACTTTGCTCTCTATTACACATTGGCAGGAACACTAGGCATCTTTCGGATATGAGCAGCAGCAGTAAATTACTGAGGCCGAGGAGGCTCGACTTAAGAGCATTTAATTTAATTTCAGAATTGCTCCAAGTGCTTATAGTATATAGCTTTACCAAGACGCCGCTATGATTTCATTTACATAATTATGAATAGACTTTAAATAGCTGATATTTTCACTGGTGTTTATCTTTAGCGTCATCATTTATTAAAGGGAGTGATTTTCTACTAAATGTCACTGTATTTAAATAGTGACATTTCTGCCCCCGCGGGAGACCTCCCCGCTGCCTTTGACTTTTCATCCTAATGAGATGTTATCGGACTTCAAAAAGAAATCGTCAAACATTTTCACTTCGGTGTCAGAGTCTCTGTCATTCAGTTATGTCACATTTTTTGCTTTCTTTTTGTCAGTTTGTGAAGTTTGCCAACATAGAAGAGGACACGCCTTCATATCACCGCAGCTATGACTTCTTTGTGTCACGCTTCAGTGAGATGTGTCACTCCAGTTATGAGGACCCCGACATTCGCACTAAGTGAGTTTATTTTCTCATCCGACGGCACCATTACTAAGCACTATCTATTTTTAGGGTCCTTACAGAAGTGTTCCTGTTCCCAGTTGTCAAACAACAACCTTTGAATCCAAAATATCTATATATAGTTAAATATAGTCCCAAAATGAAATGTCAAATGCTTAAAATAAAAACAAAGTATAAACTATTTTAATCCCAGTTTCTAAATAGAGCTTTGTTTTGTCGTCAGCATTCGAATGGCAGGTATCCGGGGTCTGCAAGGCGTCGTGAGGAAGACTGTGAACGATGAGCTTCAGGCTAATATCTGGGACCCGCAGCACATGGACAAAATCGTCCCGTCTCTCCTCTTCAACCTGCAGAGCGGAGAGCGCACTGAGAGGTGAGACTTTACCAAACGGACAACCCTTTCGTTGCCTTGGCTTGATTATAAGCTGTGCCAATGGGGCCATGTTGCTCTCGGTGTGAACGGCGATGACCCATAAAAGCGGAGTCGGAGTATTGCCAATGCTCTGGCCACAGCCTGCAGTTATGGCGCTAGTGGTTCGCCGCTGGTTGAGTCCACACTTAGCTTGACTCCTCTGGTCATGTGTCAGACATCATCTCGTGTGATGAAACCCCTCGACAACTGCTTTTCTGAGCATCTGCCAGGCCCCCTCACAGCCCAGGGACAAATACTAAAACAGAAATACTGCTTAAAAGTGTCTCTCTGAATCGGGGTTGAATTTCAGGCCAATGTTTGTGTACTGCAATATGGAACACTTTTTTGTTTCTTTGTCAAAAACATGAGTAGAGTTAAACCTTCCATAACAATCACTGTGCAACTATACTGTACATAAGGGCCATGAACAAGTCACAGTGACAGTTATTGTATTGTCACTTAAAATCAATCAGTACTAAGTAACTTGTTAAGCTTAATAAATCCTTTTCATGGTCACTCTGGGGGTAATACAAGTGTTGATGGGATGACTGGGGGGTCTTTATTCTCCCCCTGGTGTCTCCACTTGCAGCTTTTCCCTGCCTCCAGATCGGAGGCACAATACACACTGATAGAATCACAAAGAAGATTCTAACGGACAAAGCTAACTGCGGGCTAGTGCCACTTAAAGAGACTAGATGCAAGTTGGTCATTTTATGCTCACTACTGCCATCTCAGGTCTTATGTGTAACTGCAGCTTCTATATTAAGCTTGTGCGTGATGGTACTTCTGACCCGAAGTAACAACTTTTTGAGTGACAGTGCAGGATTTTAGAGGCAGTTGTGGTGAAAAGGTCTGGGCTCATTCTACACATTAGGACATCTCCCTTTGTCTTTTCTTTTTACTCTCACAGACAATGAATGAGTAAAAAAACGCAACATGCTACGACACCTGCAGTGGTGCTTATGGCCTTTAGGGGCATGAGTTACTTAGTTCTGCTTTCATCAACTTTTTTTTTAAACATTTCCTTCTAAAATTTCATCTGATGTATAACTAAATGAATCATTACCACAGGTATTATTCCGTCAAACCAAATTATAATGTTGAGCTGTTTCATGCTCTAAATCCCTCCTACACCCCGTTCTGGTTTATGAGCTCAAATGCCATCAAGCAAAAAAGTAGGGATGAGGATAATGTTACAATTTATGTGACAGCTAGATGATTCAGATCAGGGTTATTTATTCCTCCATATACTGTTTGTAAATATCACTTTAAATGTTGTTTAGTCGCCTGTATCCGAGCGGATTAATTTCACCTCTCAAGGTAAAACATGATAAACTTGCCATTTTGCCGCTGCCTCTTTGCTAAAGCTGTTTGATCTGACTCACATTTAAACAATGTCAGAGATGAAAAAATAAAATAATGGGTCAATTGTTGATGTAAGCTGTAGTAAGAAAGATGTACGGCGTGAAGCGATGCTTTCTTGGCCGGAGTCCACAGACTGAGATGGACTTTGACGTCACTGCTGAGATCTGAGGGCTCGAGTGAAGAAGTGGAGAGGGCAGAACAGAGAACACGGCGAGATCGGCTCGGGACGAGATAATAGAGATGAGAGTGCCAGTAAATGGAGGATGTTAATAGGAAGAGGCAGTGAGAGACAGACGCAGCCAAAACCACAAGATGCACTTCAGCCAATTTGTTCCCAATTTCCTTTATTGAATTGATTTAGAGACAATAAAACGAGGTACATAAACATCTCATTGCAGTTTTTCCACAGTGATACATTTGGCCGGATGTGACATTTTAAAATGCTCAAATGCTCAAGTTTTCTGATATTATTTTGACTATTGTTTCTCTTGTGATGTTATTGCCTTTTACCAACAAAAGTAAGCACTTTGGACTTAACGTTTGATCATTTAATTATGTCATTCTAACATAAAACCTGATGAAAGGACAGCTTCTCTGGTGCAGTGTATGTACAGGTAAATGAGTTCAGTCGGCACTAGCTTTCTGCCACAGACTTAGACTTAGTATAATTTCTTCTAGCACTTCACCATGTACAAAGGGGCTCCCTGTGGGCCATCTCCTCAGTGTAAACGCCATTCTGAATCTCAGTGGGGTTTTCCCAGGATGAATGAAGATATAAATAAAGATTGCTGAGGGAAAGTGTTGGTGTTTCTCAGTGTGTGTTTCATTGAGCTGTGAACCTTCCCGCTGCTGCTTAGGGCCAGGAAAAGACCCATTATGTCAAATCACTTTCATGACTGCTGATTAGTTCCTCGCCACCGTCTGAGTAATTGTGTGAGACGTCATTGTGCTTAAAAAGACTTATTTGTTATTACCAAGAGAAAATGGAATAGAATAAGTCCCTCAGTAGTGCGGTTTAGTAACACTGTATGGTCTAACATTGCAGCCAAGGTGGAGGTGTGTTCATAAATAATGTCATCATCTGCAGACCACCCGAGGCTAGTCCTGTCAGCGATAGAGCGATGGAGGAGAAATATTAACTATGCATGAGAACAAAGAAATGTCCGGCCACATGTGTATAGCGGCCCCATTTCAAACTTAGCCATCGACGCGTCCCCGACAGTGACAGCAGATGTGCTATAGCCCACAAACACTTGATTTTTTTTTCATTGCGGAAAAACTGCAGAGGAGAAGGGCGTTTCAAGAGCATGAACGTCAACTCGGAGGATCTAGCCAGGAGCTGACGATTAACCGTATTCAAATGATGATGAATGATTTTAAAGATGTTCGCCAAACTATTCTATTGTGCGGCCTTGTGAAGAAAACCAATATGTGGATTTTATTGTTTAAAGTTAAGGTTCTTAAAGCGCTTCCCGTTTCTCTTTTACTTGTAAAACCTTGAACGGCACACTTTTGCACAGCGCTAACCCTCGCTTCTCTCACCTTGCTTTGTTCCCGCTGCGCTCGCTCACCTGCCCCCCTCTCTTTCCTCTGCCCCTCTCCTCCCTCTAGCCGCTCCCCCTCTCCACTGCAGGCGTCGGAGAAGGAGAAGGAAAGCCCGGTGGAGCTGACGGAGCGCTGCTTCAGAGAGTTACTGGGACGGGCCGCGTATGGCAACATCAAGAACGCCGTCACCCCGGTGCTCATGTGAGACCAACCTCTTATTTTCATTTTTATCACACAAGCTGTTTATTGTTTGTTTTGTGTTTCTTACTTTGTTCAGCCCGATTGATCTGTTCGATGTTGTCCGCTCAATCTGATTGGCCGCGGTGTCAAACAAGGTCGATAGCAAGGTCGAGAGCTACTACCGATCAGATGCGAATGTGTAGTTTTCCGAGAAGAGAAGTTCAATAGAGTTGGCGCTGCATCATGCTAGACTTGCCTTGTTTTTCTTCACCTATGATAGTTTTCATCAGTAAATCGTTTGATCTTTTCTGCTCACAAACAATCTTAAAAAATTCTTCTTACAAATGACATCTTGATTGAATGTTTTGCAAACTTCTATCGCTGATTTCAGAATATTCCCAGCGTTAGATCCACCTGCCTTCATCCATCACTGTCTGCTCTTCTGCCTCCCGTACGCACCAGTCGTTTGTCTCACTCTGTTCCTGCTTTTTACCTTTGTCGACACAAGAGGTGCACGACTGAACAGCCGCTCACAACTAATGACCTTGATCCTGTTTGATAAAATGCCGCGTCTCGGATCATTAGGGATCGTCGTCAATATTCAGCGCTGTAGTCCCGTACACCTGAGGGAAACATGTGTGCGCATCTCCAGAGTCTCACTATAGTTTTTCAAAATGATAAACTATTCTATCTTTGTAGGCACTTGGATAACCACTGTCTATGGGAGGGGAAGACATTTGCCGTGCGCTGCTTTAAGATAATCATGTACTCCATCCAGGTAATCTGCTCCCTATTGCCTTAAACATAATTATACGCACTAGGGCTGTGGTTAATTAAAGGTTAAGAGAATCACAGTCTACATTATGGACTATCTGAATTGTACCACTATTTAAAAGGTCTATCTTGACTATGTTTGTGATATAGTACTTTTTGAAAATCAATTTTGTCATGTTACTCTGCCCTAGCACACACTTTCATCCATGTTTGCAAATTTCCTCTAACTTAAGTGCTCATCTGTCTTACAAGTAGCGGTATTTATTTGTCCGTATCGACCTTCTCTGCAGTCCCAGCACTCTCACCTGGTCATACAGCAGCTCCTGGGTCACCTCGATGCCAACAGTAAGAACTCGGCCACTGTGCGGGCGGGGATCGTGGAGGTTCTACTGGAGGCAGCTGCCATCGCCGCCAGCGGCTCTGTTGGTGAGTGGAGTCACACTTACCCTCTCGCCGCCCCGGCTGTGGGGCCAAACAGGAGCTGAGCGCTGTGTTTTGGTGACTCACTGTGTCCAGGGCCCACTGTGCTGGAGGTCTTCAACACTCTTCTGCGGCAGCTGCGCCTCAGTGTGGACTACGAACTGAGCGGCTCGTATGACGGCAGCACCAACATCGGAACCAAAATCATCAAAGCTCATGAGGAGAGGCAGCTTCAGGAGGCAGTCATCCGCACCATCGGTGAGTCAGCAGGACTGTTATGGTTCTGATGAACAACAGATTTCTCCATGTAAGGGGCGCAATTAATCAGCAGGATCACAACTACTCATTTGCTTATATTTTTGTGTATTTTTCTGATGCTGGATTTTATTTTCAGTAAATGCCAATTAATTTAACAAGAAATAATTTGAGTTGGTTAACGCGCAACACTTTGTTTGCAGGCTCGTTTGCAAACACATTACCGACATACCAGAGATCAGAGGTCATGCTCTTCATTTTGGGAAAGATTCCTGGACTTCACCCTACAATGCTCCCTGCTGGTTCTGGGTGAGTTGAAGATCTTTGCACGTTTGTATCTGCTCATAGAACTTGTAAAATGTAATGTATGTTTTTATTCCCAGGCCCGATGGCACTAGGATGATCCAGATTATGTTGCTCAAGTCTTTGGTTCAGGTAAATGTTTTATTAGTATCTTTTATTGCTATTACATCGTATTATTTCGTTTTTTTTATGACTTCTTAACATCTTACAAATAACATGTGTGACTTCCTAATCAGGTGACAGCGGACTTCGAGACCACCAACATGCTCACAGCTCTGCCCAGTTCGTTCCTGGAGCCGATGCTGTCTCTGTCTCTCACTGAGGACCCTGAGGTGCGTCTGCTGGTGCTGCAAATCCTGCTCAGCCTCATCGACCGGCGCGACAACCGGGCCAAGTTCTCTGACATTAGGTACGGGAATGAAAACTAAGGGCTTTTCAATTTTACAATCAGCTTTGTGTTTTACTGTCCTCTCCTTTGTGCAGCATCATCTCAGACATCTCTGTGCTCAAACTCAAAGTGGACAAGTGTTCCTCACAGGACAACTTGTTCATGAAAAAGGTATGATTATTATTTTTTTATCATTTCAAATCCAATATCAGAAACCACCTCAAGTTTGATTCAACAGCCTATACTGTGCAAAATATATTTTAATCATGTCATTTTATATTCTTATCAAAACATTCTTGGAGAGAAGACACTTATTTTCGCCAGTTTCTGCAATCCTTCTTATTCTGTCCCTCTTGCCTGCCCACACTTTTGCCCACAGTTTTATAGTCCATGGACACACCTTTGCCAAAGTTGTTCAATTCTTGTCCAGGGATAAGCATGTTTTCCGAGTGCTCTCATTGGCTACGTTTACATGGAGACCAAAAATCTGAACATGATCTGATTTCGGGAGTTCTCAGATTATTGACGTGGCATGTAAACAGCATGAGTCATATGATCTGATTTCTTTCTGATCTTTAACACGTGTGCATAAACTAAGCAGGGAAATACAGCAAAGAGGCCAAACTTGTTGTCCATGAAATAAATCTCTTGTTTGTGGAGAAAGTGCAGTGTGTTTCCAGAATATTACTCAATCCTCAGCTTTGTGAGGTCAAGTCCCTTCTCTGATTATTTACAGTTTAAATCATTGCTCCTTTTCTTCACCCTTACATTTTCAATAGAAGTTGAAGCACAGTTTACTACTACAATTACTAAAGAAAATAAGACATAGTTGACTGAGTTTGAACCCCAGACCTTTAAGTCACTAAATCTGTGGTGTATCCACTCAGCTACCAAGCACAAGACACTAACGCCACATGGAGCAGTTTGACTCCAAGTTCAAATATGGAGGTCATTCATTCTCCATCTGGTTCTGCAGCTGGGCCTGATTGAAGGGAGGGGTGGGGATCATTCTGGTCCTCTAAAAATCCAAGTCTGCACTGGCTCATGTAGAACCCAGAGTTATGGATTCTCTGATTTCTGAAGAGAATGTAAACACATCAGATCTGATTATTGGGTTATCTGATTTCTCCAGTTATCTGATTTTCCTGACCATGTAAACGTAGCCACTGTTGATACTTTTCATTTGAACCGTTTCTCTTTTCACTGCATCCGTTGGAGTAGGATTCTGCAATCTACTGGCCTGAAAAAAAAATCTTAACACATACAATATCTCAAAAAGTATAAGATACTACCTATATATTAATAAGAGATGTGTAGCACATTTAAAGTTTGGTGTAAACCGCAAAAGAATAATATTAATATGAAGCTACTCAGAAATAAACTCTTTACCTCATCCAGACAGTTAATTATTATGGGAGAGATGTTGCTTCTGTGACTCAGTACTGTTTGCTTGTTGTTGTGATAGCACGGGCAGCGGCTTTACCGACACATCTACTTGGGCTGTAAAGAGCAGAGCAGCGGGCGGCAGCACTACCAGAGACTCTTCACGCTGCTGGCTCTGCTCAGTGTGGAACTGGCCAATGAGGAGGTGGTTGTGGACCTCATCCGCCTGTCCCTCGCCTTACAGGTATTTGTTTTTAGTCTTGAGTATGCACAGTGTAATGAGTATGACAGCATCCAAATTCGGTTTCGGTTTATTTCGGTTTGGTCATTTACAAATGATTCAAAACATTCAAAACATACAAGTCAAACAATGAACACAATAAATGACCAGGCGCAGGCAGAAGCTAAAGCTTATTGTGCCTGCGCTTCACTTTTAAATCATAAATACAGCACGTTAATGGTAATAACCATCCGTTCGCTGAATTAACACAGGTGGACCATTGTCCGCTCCAGAAGCATATATAATTAATTTTCATTCTGTTAAATATTTTTCCACTATTATTCTCTTGTAAATATTTTTGAACTGAAAAAGAGACGTAGCTTGTTTTAACTCATTGCATCAGCTATTCCATAATTTAACTCCTTTGCATGATAAACAGTTTTCTTAATGTAGAATGTACTTGCGATTGATTAAATATATATGTTCCTCTGAGATTATAGTTACTTTCTCGCTGGGTAAACAATATTTGCAAGCATTTAGGGGTTTTATTTTGTTTTACTTGGTAAATGAACTTTGCCGTGTACAAATTGACTAAGTCATAGAACATAGAAGATTTTTTAATGGATAAACAGTGAATGACTTGGTGAATTGTAAGCTGCATAATTAATTAATCTGATAATCTTCTTTTGTAATGGGAAAATTGGATTGGTTCCAGTTTTATAAGTATTTCCCAACAAGTCATTTCTTGTTTCTTTGTTTCGCAGGACCTCGCACTGTCTACAGAGGAGGGGCTGCCTGTTTACAACCGTTGTGCTGTTCACGCTCTTGTCGCTGCCTACCTCAACCTGATCTGTCAGCTCACCACTGTCCCCGCGTTCTGCCAACACATACAAGAGGTACCCACACAATAACCATTTGTTAATCAACTTTTCTCATAGGATAAAAAGTACTAACAGTGTTTGAATCGACAGGTGATTGAGGCGAGACAGAAGGAAAGCCCTCACCTATTACCAGAGGGGGTATTCGTTGACAACCCTAAGTATGTAGATAGGTATTTGTCATTAATAGTACTTGTGCAGCTCATATCAGATAATGACATAAATGTGCCTTTCAGGTTGCCGTCTTCCCTGGAGAAAGTGGAGGGAGATGTTTTGTTCCTTCAGTCGAAAATCACTGAGGTTCTCGGGGGCAGTGGCTACAACACAGAGCGTCTGGGCACACCTTATGTCCCGCAGTACATGGGTGGGTATTACATTTCACGTCCGCCCTAACCCTCTGTTCACAGCCTTTATTATTTCTTCAGCGAGTGAACATTTTGTCATCGCTAATGTGTTGCGAGCAGGTGGATAAACACTTCTCTCTCTGTCCACAGATGAGGACCGCCTGTCTAAGAGGAAGAGCATTGGGGAAACGATCTCGCTGCAGGTCGAGGTCGAGTCTCGAAATAGTCCAGAGAAAGAAGAGGTAAGTGCTAAAAATGAGCGTTAAACAGCACAACTTGGCCCTTTTACAGATGTAATATTATTGTTTTGTTTTTTGCAGAGAACACCGGCAGAGGAAATTACATTTGAAACTCTTAAGAGTGCTATTGGTATGTGCTGTATTCATGGTCCGACTCGCTTCTTCAGCCATTGAAACAAGACCTATTGTAATATGTATCCCTCCTAACTCAAGTGCACTGATTTTTTGGTTATCAATCGTAACATTTACCTGTGTTAGAACAAATGGCATAAACTTTACCCAGAAAGCACTGCAACTGAAGGTTTAAAAAGTTTGTGTCTGGCTCCTTCTAGTGGACAGTGTTGGTATGGAAGAGCAAGAGAGGGAGCGCAGGAGACAAGTTGTGGAGAAGTTCCAAAAAGCCCCGTTCGAAGAGATAGCAGCTCACTGTGGCGCCAGAGTAAGTGTTACTTAATATATGACCCTGTACTTATTTTTTCTCTTTCTTTTTTAAATTGTTCTTGTTATTTCAGGCAACGATGCTACAGAGTAAACTAAATCAGATCTTTGAGATTACAATCAGGTAACATTGTGTTCTCTCAGACTTTTCCACTTCATGAAGACCGAGTAAATATTTGCTTTTGAATGAGTTGTGACAGGATGATAAGAGTCCATGTATCCTGTGCTCTTCTCCCCAGACCACCTCCAAGCCCATCTGGAACCATTTCATCAGGCTATGGCCAAACACAGAGTCGCTCCATTCCCATATACGAAATGAAGTTCCCCGACCTCTGCGTGTACTAGACAAAAAAACATCCAAAGTATTTGACCTCCGCAGTAAAGAGACAAGCCCGGGAAACCTTTAGTGTTGACAGGACAGGGCAGCGGCTGGCAACAATATCTATTGAACACTCATCTTCTGTGTGCCTCTAAAGATGCATTTTGGTGCTTCATTTCATAGCAAAATGCATATATTTCACATATAGGGAGTCAAATATATGTATATTGGTATGGTTATGATTTACAGACATGAAATTGAATTTGACTTAATTAAATTTAATGCAAAGAATATTTCGCTCTATTAAAGTGCTATCATGTTTTATACTTAACCACAGAAGTAGCGTCTGTTTTTAAAATAGATTTCAGATTTTATAAATGTAGTATTCAACCAAACATTTTGAAACCTAATAATTTAACCTTAATTTAATATTTTGTTCTGGACTTAAATTGACTGAAGGAAACTAGTCGCTTGCCCTGTTGACAGAAAGTATTGTAGGCACTGATCAGTTTCTTTTTAACACTAGTACGTGAAATGTTGCCATACAGTTACAAAACTTTCTCAAATACCTTTTTATGGGTTCCAGTGTTTGTACTTTTTATTGTTTATATATGTTTTTTTTTATTGTCCAGAGTGTATAATCATCATTTTGCTGCACTGTGCATTCATTTAGACATTTCTTTTGTTTTAAAATGCTTTAGTTTATTTTGCCTTTTAGTGTCATTCAGAAGTGCTTTTATCGGTAATATATTTTTTTTGTTTGCCTTCATAGTTACTACATGTTACAGTGAAATGTTACTTATATTTTTCCATTTCCATATTAATGTATATACAAAGAAATATATGAAATCTAAATCTTATGTACAGTACAGATATGTTTGATGTGTATATGGGTACATTGTATATTATGATTTTAGACTGGCACTGCACTAAATATGCCCCAGAACAGGGGGAAGCACGGCATTTATGATTTACATCTATTGAAATCAAACCAGCAACCCATGACATCAAAATTAGACAGTTGTTTGAGAAGCACACGGTAGTTAATGCCACCTCTAGAAGTAGATTTTAGTCTTAAAAGTAGTATCGTCCTGCTGAAATGCTTTTCTTTTCTTCTACTAAAGGTTTCTGTCTGCAGTTCTCGTGGGAACTTGGTCTTTGCACTATCATTTTGACCAGTGGTGTTGCCATTAATACAGTCTTCTATTAACTTTGCACCCTTTTTTATGCCAAACTGCTGCTGCAGCTTCAGACAGTGCATTGTTCTGCAAAATCAGCCCCAAAGCCATTTATCTGTGTGTCCCTCTACACACACACTCACAGGTATGAAAAAGTATGTTGGCAATAATTTAGCCTGTCTGTGTCGGTAGCAAACACGGTTTAAAATAAATTGTAAACCTTCTTGTGCAAGTGCTGGTCATGATGGGAGACTCTTCTCTGATATAAAAAAGTACATGGAATCACTCTGAGTGTATTTGATACAGTCTGGTCTGTCCTGTCCCATGTCGTATACGTCACCATCGGTTTTTGGTTGTTTTACATGTGTTGTATTTGTCATTTGTGCAAAGTCCTCTGTCAGTGCAGATGTGTGTCTGATTGTGGATGGTTTGTCCAAATGTGTCAGAAATCAAACTACAGTTTTAGACCTTTTCGTGTGAACCTGGACCAGGTGAACAAAGCGTTGTGCATCTCAACTCTCCACTCATACAATGTTTGCTCGAGCATCTTACAACTTCCGAATAAGTCTGCCTGCCTGTTGTCATTGCAAAGTGTAATGTAATGGTGAGTGGTGGCTGTCCCTCCTTACTTTGTCATCACAACTGAAATCTACAAACCATTGTCTGTGATGTAGGTCAGACTTCTGTGAACTTTGCACTTTAAACTGGATAATATTGACAAAGGCAGCTTTGATGAGGAGAAAATGCCTTATGAGTGTCATACTCGACTGTGCATGCTCTCGATGTTGCCCTGTTGTACAATAAATGGATCAAAATATGCTCGTGTCAATTCAGTTCTCCATAAAGTCAGGTTTTGTTTTGCTTTTTTGTAAAGGTTTCAAACATCAACTGGGTTAGGCGTTGTAAGTTTTCACTTCAGCCTAAACCCTTTCGGTCGTGTTGTCCACAAAGAATTGGAAATGTATTTACGTTTAAAGGAATGAACAGACCGAATAAACTACTACTACTACTACATGCTGAGTGTTAAAGGGGCAAGATGCAAGTTAGCCATTTTATACTCACTACTGCCACCTCAGGTCATACGTGTAGCTGCACCTTCTATATTAAGCTCGTGCATGACGGCACTTCAGACCCGAATTAACACCTTTTTGAGTGACAGTGCAGGATTTTAGAGGCAGTTGGGGTGAACAGGTCTGGGCTCATTCTACACATTAGGACATGGCTGGAACAATAGGGGGAGGAAAATAGATGTTAGCATTTTTAAACCCCGTATAGTCCCTTTAAGAAATGAGGCCTGACTGCTTTACACTTTGACAACCTTATACAAAACGGATTTGATTGTATTCATATTTATTGTAGTTTGTTTCTAGGCTTTTATTCTACTAACAAGTCAGTTTAAAGACTTGGACTCTGTTATTTTATTTGCCACTATGTGAAAAAGCTAGTCTTGCATAAGCTTGCATAAGGATGCACTTGAACTATTAAGTGATTTACTTCCCAGAAAGGACAATAGAAGAGGTTAAACCAAAGCGCAGATCACTTCTGGTCAGCACATGGGTGAAAAAAAGTGATTCATGATAATACTTAAGGAAGATGCATGGCTGACGATAAAAGGCCTAAATCAAAATGACACAACTAGTGTTTGCCATATATTTAGTTTTAATGCAATGGTTTACAAAAAATAACGCTTTGACAAATAGTTCTATACACTCTTCTAAGTAGGCTATATTTTTAAAACTATTATCCTCTTATTTTTTAACCCCAACATTCAATGTGAGAAAATATAACCAAGCCTTTGCAAGTCAAGGCCAAACTGGTCAAGGCAGTTGGTGGACGAGTAATTGCTTTTTATTGAACGTAAACCACCGGTCTCTGACCTTAAAGGTATGGGTTGTGATGATGAGAAAGCCGTGGCCCCAGAGGAACGCTTTAACATGCTAACTTGAGTGACACAGTATTTTCAGATGGTTTGTACAAACATGCAAATGTGACGCATGACGCACTTATCCCGCGATCCTGTCAATATCTTTTCCCATAAAGTTCCTGAGAAGTTTGGACAGTGGACTTTGCGGCCTCACATCCGGCCACTGCTTCAGAAAGTTGCCGTTTCGTTTCGTGGCAGGTGGGCTCCCCCATCTGAAGTGGCTCATGCGGTACGTCCCGTCCTTGCGCTCCTGTTTGCTGTAAGACGTGTAGGACGTTTTGGAGCGCGCACCTTGAGGCGCGTCACCGTCTCGCTTCACCTTGAGTCTCCTCCGGGCCCGCTTCACTAAGCCCTCGTTCGAACCTTCTCCCTCCAGAGACGAGGAAAACACTTTGACAGGCCTGCGTTTACGGCCGGACGGCTTGCCCCAGCGGAAGTGCTCCATGGAGTAGGAGCGCCTCTCGTCACTGTGACTGCGGTCTTCGGAGGTCAGGGCATTTTGTACGAGACCGAGAGGGTCGTCCACATCGTTAACATCGGTGATTCGGGGGCTCTCGTCCTGCATATCAGACATACACATCTGAATGCATTCCTGTGCAGAGAGAAAACATCGTTATGATGACGAATTGCAGGAGTAGAGAAGGGCTGGAAAAAGTACCTCAGGCCTATAAACCAACATGTTTAAGTCGTTTAGAAGTTGACAAAAGCAGGGAACCTATTTTATTCTCCCAGGCCGGCCTTTTCTGTGATGTGCTGAGACACTTACACCTGCTACATGCCTTCTACATGGATGGTGCCTTTATGTTTGCTAAACCACTTGGGTAAAAAAGGTAAAACTCCTCAAACTCTGTTCCAAACCCGTGACTGGTTTAGTTTTTAATAGTTTGATCTGACTCTTGTGATAAAGGCCGAACAAGAAACACTTGTACAAATATATCAGTGCTTCTGAAAAAGGCTTTTTGTTCGGCTTGTCTAAAGTCCTTAAATCAGTTCACCTAAGTGGGACAACAACTTGCAGCAAAAAGCAGAACATCCTCAGAAGGGGCCTGCCTTGTATACAGTTTGAGTGATAGGGAATGGTCTGATTGCATGTGATGGATGTCATGGCTGCACTCACCAGTATGCGATGCTTGTTGCTCAGGTTGCCACAGATGGGGCTGTCCCAACACTTGGAGCCCCTGGAGGAGTGACACATGTGGGCCATTAGTGCCACCAGCAGCCAGGACGGAGACGCCATCTTCACCCCGATCCTGTCCTGTAACGCACATGGAGCTGTGTAAGACCAGCCCGCGGAAATACAGCCCTTACGTAAGCTTTAAAAAAAAAAAACAAGCCTGAACTGTGTCTGAATAATGACCGTGATGATGACGAATAGTCCACAATGCTCGAAACAGATGGTGTTTATTTACAGCACTGAATCTGAAGAGGCTTTGTCGAACATGAATGCGAAATGAATCTCAAATCTCATCAGAAAACAGCACTGTGTATTTTTTATTCGCCCATTTTTTATGACCTGGAAAAGGCGCACAAAGACCCACACTTAACTGAAATGAGAAAGGTGTTTCATCCAAAACATTAAAGGGGAAGAAGTTACTGAAATAATGCTTTGTTTAGAATTTGAATGTCTTTTACTGTTCCCATAACATGAATCCTCATGAATTTAATAGAACCGATTATTCATTTTCAAATGGTGCTTTTAGTTCTCATAAAATCTCATAGCTGCTCTTCAGGATTATGTTGTGTTTTATCAGCCACGTTTCATTGCAAGCCAGAACCAACAATTGCCTCTCAGTCAAAGAAAGGCGTCGCTAAATCTACAGTCTATATGTTATTAAGCTGTATTCCAAATAAATAGGGAAAAAAAGGCTCCTCAAGGACACTCATAAAAGGCTCTTGGCGTGGCTAATGGCATGTCCAGCGCTGGTCGATTGTAGTGAAGGAACAATGCAATCAACACCTATTATGAGGGAAAAGGCTTTACTATTTTTTATGTTCCTATGCACGAGAAACACCATTCATCATTGGCGATTAGTCAGAAATATTGCTGGCCAATAAAAGCCGTGACTTAAGTCCTTTGTTTTATTGCCAGTTTGGGCCAGCACCTTCGTCACAACTCTATCTCAAAGCCTCCAAGTACAGCTTTTACAGTTCATTCATACATCATCCTTAAAGACCTGTCTACTACCTTAGCATATGCATCGCAAATACACTATTTCCTGCTGTAAATCTCCTCTCATAGCCCGCCTCCACCCTCTTGATCATTTCAAACTACGGCTCCTTAGTGGGGTGCCTTTCTTTAAGTGGAGCTAAGTCTGGCAGAAGACTTCCCTTCTGCTCCAGCATGACTCACAGAGCTGAGCGCAGCAGTCCATCCAAAACATGATGACTAAAATCTATGAGGTGCTATTAAAACACACTTCGGGCCCTCCGATGGGGAAGATGATATGGAAAGACGTGCCCAAGAGGCAAAGAGAGAGAAAAAAGCAAATACTGTGGCGAAGAATGTGAAACAATCCACCCAAATGACATCCGGTTAGTCAGCTGCTCGCAAAGTATAGGTTCATGGTTTGCAATTTAAGTGAACCATTACTGATGCGAGGAAGCCCAATGGCTTAAAGGTGAGGAGGTGAAGAGAAACCGTGCAAAAAATTAACTAACAAAACCCTTTGTGCTTGACATTGAGAAAGAGTTCACCATTATGAAATAGCTCTGAGATACAAAGAGAAATCACGTTGCTCCACTTTTCTTGTCAATATGATCACATGACGTGCCTTTAGGCTCATTACGAAAAAGAATAAATCAAAATAATGAGCCGAAAATTAGATCACACTTTTTAGGAAACATTCGGAAGGCATTAAAGCACAAAGTCTTTCAAAACTTGACCCAAGAACAAAAAGAAAGAAAAGGCAAATGATAAACAATACCTGATGTGGTTCTGTTGTTTGCAATGATTACACCATTAGCCAACAGAAAATCGCAAAAGGACTTTGTGAAGCAGCCAAGTTAACAAACTCTTAAAAGATGTTGGAACTGTGTAAAGAGGAAATAGCACTTCAGAATGTGGCCAAAGGGAAATACAAATCAGGCATCGTTACCTTTTAGTTTCGTCTCCTCCACGGATCTTGATGGTTTCTGCTTCGCTTCCAAACTCAGCCCTGTGTCTTGTGCTCTCTGCTCCGTGTGAATGCGCTGTGTACAGACGCAGCAGTGAGGAGCGTTTTTTTTCTACTGTGCCTTCCTTTGAGGATGTCTCTCCCCCTTTTATAGCGCGCTCAAATCGTTCGAACCGGACGCTGGACCTGGGCCTTGAGGGTGTAATTGAGGTAAACACACACTGAGGAGACACTTTGTTTTCTCTATTGAAGCTAAAGCCACCTACGCTTTTTTTTTTTTTTTTTCCTTTTTCCTTTTTTAATCAATGGCTCTGCGCACGTCAGCACACAACAGGTGAGGCTTTAGAAACGTACTTGTTAACTCCTGGCCCTGGCTCACTCCGCCTTCCTCCTTCTGGTTGGCTATTCCTCTTTTTTTTCCCCTTCTTCTTTTTCTTGCTATAGCTGTATCTGTCATGTTCATTAGGAAACTGAAGTCAATCCCTCCCAAATCCCTCCCAAAGGTCACCAGCTCTCACCTCTCTGGTAGTGTGTAAATCAATCGGAGTGTAAGTTTCCAAGCCTGAGTCCCATGACTGGAAACTTCAATGGAAACACTTTAATATTGAATACGATAAATGTGCACCAAAAAATACATATTTTATTTGTTTTCTTACCATTGTTGCCCAGACGACTGGATATTAACACAAGCTTCAACGACTTCATATCAAGCACAGATTGTATATATAATAGGCCTAGGAGGATTTATTTGGACCATGCAGCAACGTAATATTGAGGAGCCTTGTGTGCGCTTTGTAAAAGAGAGAAGTCATTATATTGTATTGAGTTTATTGGATTCAATAAATCCATGAAATCATAGCAAGCAGGTACAGAGGGAACGCAAGTGATGTCACAGCATAGCAACTACGTGGCAACAGAAGGGGGGGGGGGGGTGTTTAGAGTGACGTCTACAGGTCTTATCAGTGTCTTTTTGTCCCCGTGGTGTGCAATTCAACTTCGTTTAACCTTGTTTTAAAAGTGATGGGAGAAGACTTACACTAGTTAAGACTAAGAGGATTTCCCCCCAAATGTTGCACAGTTAAAGGTTGGATGAGCGGCTGCAGGCATAAGAGCGAGCCGCAGAACAGCACGAGAAAGCCGAGAGGGCTGGGAGCATGTGGCGTCTGTACATAACACTGATTATGGAGGTTCTTTCATGTCTTTGTCAGGACCAATTAGAAACACATACAGTGTCTCTCTAACGAACACTTGTATGTTGCATAGGGCATGATCTGCATTTATGGAGCAAAACATCCATCTTTATAGCAGCACGCAGTCTGTGATGTGGCACATGTCTAAAGCAGTGGCTCCCAAAGAGGGGTCTTGAGAGGTGCTGCAGGGGGCCCCCAAAGCTTGACTGCAAAAGTACATTGAAAACATGTAGTTTGAAAGGATATGCATTTGGACAACTATTCCACTTTAAATCGGTATTTATCCTACAGTGATAGATATAGTGGAAAGAAAAAGTAAGTACACCGTTTGGAATTTCTCACATTTCTGCCTAAATTGGTCACTAAATGTGGTCTGATCTTCATTAAAATCACAGGAATAATATACAGTGTCTGCCTGAACTAATACCACCCAAACATGTACATTTTATCATTTTTTTTTGGCCATAACATGTAAACATTCACAGGAAAGCGTGGAATAAGTAAGTACACCACCTGAATCTCGCTGAACTGCACAGTTTTGTACAGAGGAATGGTTCAAGATTCATCCTGATCGTTGTGAGCGTCTAATCTGCAACAACAGAAAAGCAGTGATTGCTGCAAACAAAGGGTCAGCCAGCTTTTTAATACAGGCGTTCACTTACTTATTCTATGCATGTTGTGAATGTCTCTGGTTTTTCTGCAAAATATTGTGATTTTTTTTTCAAAACAGCCCCACACCATGATTCTCCCTGCTCCATACTTCACAGTGAACATAGGGTTTTGATGTTGTTGCTGTTCCATTTTTCCTCCACACATGACTTTGAGTGCTCCACTTAAAAATTCTGCTTTGGGTCAAACAGTCCACTGAATATTTGTCCAGTTGTGCTGTGGAGCATCTAAGAGCTCTTTCGCAAAGCAAAGGTGAATAGTTTGGGAGGAACACACAATGTCATGTGTGGAGGAAAAATGGAACAGCACACAACATCAAAACCCTATGCTCACTGTGAAGTATGGAGCAGGGAAAATCATGGTGTGGGGCTGTTTTGTTGGACAACATGCTATCATCAATAGAAAAATTAATTCACAAGTTTCTCATTCCTCTTTAGAAAACTGCTGCAGTTCAGTGAGATTCAGGCGGTGGACTTACTTATTCCACGCTCTCCTGTGAATGTTTACATGTTATGGCCGATAAAGATGTGATAAATTTAGGCAGAAATGAGAGAAATTCCAAACGGTGTACTTACTTTTTCTTGCCACTGTTTTTTTTCTTTTACATGTAATTCTAATCTGTAGAACATACACACAAAGGATTTTGCATACAGAGGCATATTTGTATTGGGGGGCCGCGAGAAATCCTCTGAATGATAAGGGGCCGTGATGATCCGGACTTTGGGAATGGCTGGTCTAGACTGAGGAAACATTGAACTTTACAGATTGGAAAGAATTCAGTAATTGACCCATAAAAGCCGGACACATTCCTACTGTTATTACCCGGGTTGACATTGAGTATGTTATATGATAGTGATGATAGTTATTTTACAAATATTTGATGACATAAAGCTCCCAAATTTCTATACAGTTGGCTAATAATGTGCAGAGTAGCTTGAGTAGCTTAACAGTCATGTTACTTTAAAGTAGCTTTACTAAAGTAGGAGTAAAAATTATCAAAATAATTACTCAAATGAATCTAAAAAATGGTGATAGTGTGTTGGCTGGCAAAAATTAATAATAAGTTTGGAGAAAATATACATAGAATTTTAAAGGTTTCAATGAATGAACATGGGTATATTTTGACAACATGAAATATTTACTCATGAGTAAAAGAGTAACCAAATGCTTTGCTCAAGTAAGAGTGCTGTTACTACAACATTATATTACTATGTGAGAAAACTCCCCGAACATGTACAAGCACATGTACGCAAGTAAAAGTGAAAACTACCCTTCAATGATCAGGAACTTTTCACTACCTTCACTACGAAATGTAAATAATCATCATTTTCACAGCCTTTATATGATGTGTCTGAATGGAGGTCATGGTTGTGCCTGCTGACCTTTTTTCTTTGTTCATAGCTGAAGTTGACAATACAATGTTGCTATTGGACAGTCTCAACATTTCTAAATGACATGTGGACACTTATTATTAAGTTATTTGGGTAAAAAAAGAAGGGGGTCGAGTAAAGGTTGCTCTCTATTTTAGCCCCAACAGCATTCTCAACATGCTCTGTTCATATCACCTTCAAATTATCCCGAAAGCTCCTCATCCGTTCCATGTATTTGAGCTTTAAGTAGCATAGATAATGTCTGTTGTTCTCCTCGTCCTGTCTCGCTCAAATGTCATGTAGCCACAAAGGGCAGAACAACAATGTCTCTGTTGTTGTATATTCTGTGAAAGGAACTTGTTTAATCACGTGACATGTCCCGGTTCCCAGAAGTGAAGTTTACTATCTGCGTTTAATCTGTCTTTCAAGCTAAGGCCAGCGGTTTGATTCCGGCTCTGACAAATGCATGCTGCTGTTGTGTCCTTGGTCGGGACACTTAAGCAGCCTCCACTCACAGTATACAAGTACAGTCCAAGAATACTAATCCAAGAGCCACTGCAACTGCTAGAGAACGCCACCAGTGAAAATTGTGGTAGTACTCTAATAATACACTGATAAACTAGCTAGTTGAGGAACAAGGTAGTTAAACGTTTTGTCTTTGATCATGATGATAGTAAAAGTTGTATTTGTTTTTGAAATTGAAATATGTCCCGTAAAAGCCTTGCTGTGTGTCTGCCTTTTCTCACACGAAGTTGGCGACGGTTTCACTTTACGACAAGAAATGGAGCCCTTCATGTTGATCTGTCAAAGATCCTCCCCAGAACCGCTGAAATACAGGCAGAACCCGGTCCAGCCCCAGGTGATATACCGTCATTGGACAAGCAGTAAAAGACAAGGATTTAAACTTTTGCAGAAAACATATTACGGGGTGGACACATTAATAGTGTTTTGGGAGTCAAAATCATGTCCCATTTTACAAGATGGTACCGCATACCAGTGCAGACCTCAGGGTTAAGCTCTTTCTAATGACATAGTTTATGGCAAAAAAATGTTGTTAAGTACAAACTAAACAGTAACTTCTCCAATTTCACTTTGCTTCCATTGCACACTTTACAAACAAAGCAGTTTCCAAAGTTCCACGGTGCTAGATGAGTGCTTGAAATGAACACATCCATGTTTATTGTGTGTTAGAGACTGTTTGTATTATTAGTGGTGCAGATATGAAATAGAAATGTGTTTGCGCTGTGGCCTTTTATTGTTTGAGTCGAAAATCTGCGCCAGATTTTTACATGTGCAAATGCTTAGTAAATCAGGCCCCGAATACAATCCCATAGAATATTTCCCCTTATGAAATATTTGACCTTCCAAGTATCACCAGGCCTGTATAGAGGTGTTTTTAGGCTACCTGCCCTACTCTCTGAGCGCCAAAACTGCATTACTAAATTAAGATGAATGAAATCTAAAATGGCGGATGACCCTGAGCACCCCCTGAAGAAGCCCAAGTATGACCACATGCACCGCAGCTGGGAAACAACTATAGTACATAAAACACAGATTTTATCTATATCCATTTATTGATTTGTTTCAGGGACGCTGCATTTTAATCAACAAGGATATTTTTCCCAGGGCAAAATATCGAGTAAATCATCCAGCTTTGAGGCTATTATATACTGCACATTTTACTTATTGTTTGGAAGTTTTGGCCAACAATGTGAGAGAGTTCATAAAATCAAAACTATTAACCTCTTAACCGCCACCTGAACCGAGCACATTTTCTCCAGTGGGTTAAGAAGTGAAATTCGCAGACCTTATGAAAGTACAAGCACTTACTGTAGTGCATAAAGCAAACTCAACTTTATCCTTCCTTTTGCCAGAACGACCCAGAAGCAGATGGGCCTCTCCGGTGTCAGGCTGTGCAGCTCCATGGAAGACAATCTAAAGAATCATACCAATGTGTTTCGATTTAAAAGACTATTCAAAGACACAACATAATATTTTTTTGGTGTAAGCGCTCAGTCATACAGGAGTTTTCCATCATAGATAAAGGTTCTTAAGCCAGCGTCATCTGTAGTGTATATAAAATACTCTCAACTTGTTCAATGACCTTTTTTATTGTGTAATGCTGCAAATCTTATTTACAGAACCGGCGGTCTGTTAAAGAGCGTATACCAAGTATCTGTGAGCAGATTTGTTGATACTGTTGGCGCTGTTTAGTAGACTAATATATTAAGATAACAATGAAAACAGCTCTGTAAAAGTCTGACTTGGGGTTAGGAGTATCAGATCAGAATGGCAGATTATGTCCAGACTATTATGGCACAGAAGTACTCGCTGTCGAATAGCGCTTGGGGCTGTGTTGTCAAAACGGTTATGTATTGTAGAGTGACTATGAAAATAAACCACTTTTTTTTTTTTTCTTCTTTTTGCTGTGTTTTTTAGCTAATGTTGGTAAGGCAATGCTTGATAGTTCTACCTAAAATGGCATTCAGTTTTGATCATTCCATTGCTGGTAACACTTTGTAATAACTAAACCTTATTTAGCCTTAATAAATGATGAGTTAGCACTTATTCACAATTCATCATGAATAATAAATTAGTTTAGTGTGCCCAAAGTACCTCCTGCATCTATATGGCACTATGTCTCTTTTTCCACCCTGGGCCTATACTATAAGATGATCTGATGTAACCAGGTGCTGCTTAACTGGGGACAATTGTTCTTGACTAATGTAATGTCGGTATACACTAAGCATACTGACACTGTGGCTGCTAAAGGTTCCCCGACACGTGTTCCACTTCTATAAACTTATTTATTTGCCTCAACAACCCAATATCCACATCCACAAGAGACACGGTCAAGAAGAATTGTCCCCAATTAAGCAGCACCTGGTTACATCAGACCCCGCCTTACAGAGGCCCAGGGAGGAAAAAGAGACACAGGGCCATATAGAGGCAGGGGTAAAATAACAGCGACGAATCATAAATGGCTCCTACAAACTACTTAACAATGAGTAAGTGAAGTATGTGAAGAACTATTCGTGATGAGTTTGGCATTACCTGTCGTAGTTAAGTAGTTAGTACATGCTAGTCACAGTGTTGGGCAAGTAACTTTAAAACTGCAATATATTCTGTATTACTAGTTACAGCTATAAAAATGTAATATGTTTGTATTATACATTACTGTTTCAAAAATGTAGCTGAGTTACACTACTTTGAGTTACTTCTGAGTTACTTTTGGCAAAATATAAACCAAAAATAGTAGTAATGCCACCGAGCAAAAGTGCAGTCAGAGATTTCCTTTTCCTTCACTTTCCCCCCATTCTCTCTGTTTGTTGTTTTGACCACGTTAGCTAAACACAACATTAAACACCATTGTCTGTTATTTGGGGGGAGTTGGGCTTTTTTCGTTCATAAGTTTAAATGCACTTGTAACTCGACTTACTTGAGTTGTAATGACTAATATATTTTATGGTATAGTATATAGTTATATGTGTAGTAATATGTGTAAGTAATATGTTGTATTCCTTAGATACTGAATAGAGTAATATATCTTTGTAACTAGTTACTTTTGTAATACATTACCCCAACATTGTTCTTTTATTAACCTCTTGCCCACCGCTTTAACCAACTGTATTTTCTTCAGTTCGGCTTTACCCAAATCTAAAAGCTTCTCAACTGGAGTTTACAGCCTATAGGCCAGGGTAGCACCTCATTTGAAAGCTAAGATCTACAGAACTTTTTTGTTTCGTTGTCACCGCATTTTTGTCACATTTTGGAATCGTTTTCGTCTCTTGTTTTTGTTGTTTGTTGTTGCTTTCTTCATCGCTTTGTTGCTCTTTTGTGGCTTTTTTGTAGCTCTTTTTTTTCCCCATCACATTTTAATTCTGTTTTTGTCACTTCTTTATTGTGTTTTTGTAGCTCTTTTGTTGCTTTTCTTTGGTCACTTCTTTGTTTGTATTTTCATCCTCGTTTTGTCACTATTTTGACGTGTTGTTCAAGAAGCTTTTAGATTTAGGTAAAGCCGAATTGGAGAAAATATGCTCGGTTAAGGTGAGGGTTAAGAGGTTAAAGCTTTATAAATAAGGTGTAGCCATTATAAAGTGTTGCCAAATCACTCTACCCTCCTGTGAACTACAATGTAAAAGGTTAGACCGCAGGCCCAGATAAAGACTGAAAATATCTTGTAAATTATAACCGTACTAAATGTCGTTGACCCAAGTAAATCCCAACCAGCTTTCCACATCATCAGTACACCTTAACCTTAACCTCATCATGTGTGCTGTAAATTACCGCGCTTTGAAATCACAAGTGAACCAGTGCAAACACATGTGGAGTCGAGAGTTGTCTAATGATTTGAGGAGGGACCTGCTGCCTGAATAATGCTTTTGTTTTCGCTCTTCACCGAGTACAGAAGTCTCCAAGGTTTTAGCTTCTTCTTCACTTCTGTTTGCAGGTCCGATCAATACTGAACCCTGTAACAAAGCAAAGTGTTGTTACTGGGCAGCTCCTGGAGAAAGAATCTGACTCATTACTTTTTTTGCGATCAAAGAGAGCGCATGCCCCATGGCAGTGACGAAGTGGCATTTCTGTTATGTTTATGGCCGCACTTTTACGTTGCTTTTGGAGTGTATGAATCATCGGCTAATTTTAGAACTCTGCCATTTATAACCAGCCGCTGTGCAGGTCTCTAACGCATACAGCTGACTATTAGGAGGTATGTTTGATCAGTTTGACGATCAATATGGAGCCGCTTGTACATGCAATCAACAGATGCTTTATAGATGCACCACTAACACTAATATAAGTTCTCTTTTCTGATCGACAAAGTAAAACACAGTAGATTGTGAGGGGATGATGAGTGAATAACGGGACAGACTAAAAACTAAAAACTAAAAAACTAAATGAACAATGAGATAATCTTGAAGTCGTATATCTTCTATTTAATTATGTTAGATCGGCCCCTATAGCTTTAGTCTCTGATGCCTGAGGACCACCCACATTTGTCCTTCTGCCCCACCTTTGAGTGATAAATGTGCCGCTCCGAGACCATTTCTGCTGTTTGAATTGTACAAAAAAACATTGTGTGATAGTAAATTTTGTCCCATTGCTTTCTGTGGGTTTCGTCATCACTACTGTCCCGCACTTTCATGTGGTGGTTACAGATCCGCCAGTGTTATTCCTTTTACATAACATGACAAATTCTGGATCACTGTGGGAACTATTTTACAAGCTGTACTCCATATTGCACAAACCATCAGGCTGCACTTTCACATACTAGCCTCCCGATCCCTACATCCTCGTCTCTTCATTCCTTGGTCTCTGGACTTGTGACCTGCATGATCATTTCAATTGGGATCTTGCTGGCCGGGATTGTTGCCCCCTTCAGCGTCCACACGTGCCTCTCTGAGTCTCTGTGACATTTTGGAGGCTGATTAAATTTGCTGAAAGATGTTCCTGATGTCCCAGTCTCCTAAGCAATACTTTTGAAGCGCTGAACTCGGTCACACTGTTTTTATTTGCATCGTTTGATATAAGCTGGTTTATTTGATAGTTTTATTTGCTGGGAAAGTATAGAAGTGCGGGGGATTCTGGTCACATATGCAGCTTGAATCAATCATCTCGCCAGATCCAATACATTACCTTTGCCTTGACTCAAGAATATATCCCAGTATTTCATCAATGCTGTTGGCTTTCTGTCTGTAGCTGGTTTCCAAACCCAGCTCTACACGTTTACATGTCTATAAGAGTCTACTGAGATTGTGCTTATAGGATTTTATGTAGAATGTCTGCAGAAATTAGCCCAGATAATGAAGATGGTGCCTTCCCTCGATAACTGCATCAGTGTAAAGATCCCTCCAGCACAACATCAGGGAAGACACAATGCACTCTGACAGTGAGTATTTGCTCCAATGCATATAGGCCCGGCTAGCCAAGACTACATACTTTTCCTCATTCAGATGGACATGATTGATAGTCAAATTAACCAAACATGATGGCATACACAAGTGCAAAGAAATGAAGAGACAAACAAACAAAAATAGCTATAAAACAGTTAAACCGAATCAACAAGTGAACCGCTCTTAGTCAGAGGTGAGGAGAATTTTTAGGATAAAATTGTTAAAACTAAGCAAAAGGCCCCTTGGATAAATGAAGATTCGGTCCGGGCACATAAAAGGGAGTGCCGGAGAGCTGAACGAACATGGCGCAAATCAAAGCTTCAGGTACATTATGAAATTTACAAAGAAAGGTTACACATGTTCAACCAGACTCTGCGTAGAGCAAGAGAGAAGTATTTTGCTGAAATAATTTCAAATTGCCACGGTAACTCTCGTGTTCTGTTTTCCACGGTTAGCAGACTCACAAACCCTCCAGTTTCATTGCCCCATGAATTAATATGTACTTCCAAGTGCAATGAGTTTGCAAATTTTTTTAGCGACAAGGTCCAAGCAATTAAAAACGCTATTAGCTTCTCACAACAAATGGTAACATTTCAACCAGTAATAGAACTAGAGCTGACACATTTTGCACCGGTCACTCCTGACTTAGTGGAGGATGTTATCTCTGGTCTGAGCTCAAGTACCTGTTGCCTGGATGAACTGCCAACCAGATTTTTGAAGTCTGTGCTGAGCAGTTTATCCCAACAACTCACGTGTCTAGTTAACACCTCCCTCCAGACTGGAGTTTTTCCAAAGGCCCTAAAAACAGCTGTCATTAAGCCACTGCTGAAGAAGAGTGGTCTTGATGCAACAGAAATGAACAATTATCGGCCTATTTCAAATCTGCCCTTTATAGGAAAAGTCTTGGAGAAAGTGGTTTACAGCCAGCTTACGGACTTTCTTATTGTAAATAATGTTTTTGACGTGTTCCAGTCGGGCTTCAGACCCTGTCACAGCACTGAGACAGCCTTGATCAAAGTGACAAATGACATCAGGCTAAATACAGATGCAGGCAAGGTCACAGTCTTAGTTCTGCTGGACCTGAGCGCTGCGTTTGACACAGTGGACCACGGGATCTTAGTAGAGAGGTTAAAAACCTGGGTGGGAATCTCTGGAAAGGCTCTCGAGTGGTTCAGATCCTACCTCGAGGAACGAACATATTATGTCGCCATCGGAAACTGCGTCTCAGACCTAATAGCATTGACTTGTGGTGTTCCCCAGGGGTCGATTCTGGGGCCCCTCTTGTTTAATTTGTACATGCTCCCGCTAGGCCAATTAATATCAGGTAACAATGTATCTTATCATAATTACGCAGATGATACGCAGATCTATGTTTCATTGACAGTGGGTGAAAATGGGCCTATAGATTCACTGTGTCATTGCATCAAACAGATTAGTGCGTGGATGCAAAATAACTTCCTCCAGCTGAATACAGATAAAACTGAGATAATCGTCTTTGGCCCACAAAAACACCGAGAGGTTGTCATTGGTCATCTTGAAGCTCTTTCACTGGCACCCAAAAGTCAAGTTAGAAATCTCGGGGTAATCATGGACTCAGACCTGAATCTGAACAATCATATCAAGTCCATTACATCAGCGGCCTATTACCACCTAAAAAACATTGCCAAAATAAAAAACATAGTGTCCAGACCAGACTTGGAGAGACTAATTCATGCTTTTGTCTCTAGCCGGTTAGACTATTGTAACGGCCTGTTCACTGGCCTCTCTAAACGAGCTGTTAGACAACTGCAGTACATCCAAAATGCTGCGGCTCGAGTCCTGACCAAAAGCAGGAAATACGACCACATCAGTCCAGTGCTCCGGTCTCTGCACTGGCTTCCTGTTGCTCAGAGAATAGAGTTTAAAACAGCTCTGCTTGTGTATAAGTCCCTTCATTGTCAAGCACCTAAGTACATCTCTGACATGTTACAACTATATGAACCACCTCGGGCCCTGAGATCGTCAGGCAGGGGTCTCCTGGTGATTCCCAGAGTCAATAACAAACATGGTCAGGCTGCATTTCAGGTTTATGCAGCAAAAGTCTGGAACAGCCTCAATGAGGATCTGAGACAGGCCTCAACCCTGAGCATTTTTAAGTCCAGGCTGAAAGGACACCTTTTTACTGCTGCCTATGGAGATTGAAATGTTAATGTAATTGTAACTAATGATTTGTTTTCTTGATTTTCATTGTGTTTTTGATGCTTTTTATTGTGTTTTTAATGCTTTTTATTCTATTTTTGCTCTGTTTGGTGTTACTGTGAGGCACATTGAGTTGTCAAGTACATGAAATGTGCCATATAAATAAACTTGCCTTGCCTTGCCTTGCCTTAAAGTTTGTACCGATGATTGATGGGCGGAAATTTGAGAGGAAAGGTCTTCTGCATTTGAGTGACGGGCTGCAGATAAGTGGTGTGACAGGATCGACACCGAACTTGTGAGAGAAATAATTTTTCTCGATAAGTGGCTTCTGGTCCCAAAACGTTTGAGGAATCCGTATCCTAGCGATGATGGGGCTCGTGCACTTTTTGTGTGATAAGAGAAAAACAAATCTGTTTTCGCTCTGTCATAATGTCAGTCACATGTGCCTGATTCTAGTTGACATTGTTTAGACCAGTGTATTTTAAACACCGCAACTACTGTATGTCGCAAAAGTCGATACTGAGGTGGGATCCCTAAAACAATCCCAGATTTAAAAGTAAGGAACTGTGTGTGTTTGTGATTTGGGGACAAGATCCGTTTAAATGCTGGGGGTTAATAACTTGCATCTTTATTTTTGACTCCTATTTCTCTCCAATTTCCCTAGAATGATTACAGGAGGGCCAATTATTTTCAGCAGATGAAGCAATCATTATGTCTCTTGGGGGCATCAGTCTATATAAGGCACTGACCTGTTGTACCTGTATCCTCTCGCAAACCAATTACTGCCTTTCTGTGTTTTCAGTGCTCATTATAAGCACCATCGGTTACAGTGTTAGTGAATGAGACTTTGACGTCAGCTGTACAGACTGACGGGGAGCTTCCCATTTGGGATTGTAACGTGTCTGTCGTAGGAAGAAGCCCCGGAACTTCATAGAAAATGCAGTTTCCACAGCGTGCCAAAGGTTATCGGATGTTACCTTTATGAACATCATTGCCTTGGCCTTGTGAGATATGTGTCTCTGAAAACATATTGTGCGTGGGAAATGTTTCTATGGGTGGTCACCAGTGAAAAATAAATACGCTTCACCAAGATGTGACCTTGCTCTTTGCAAAAGGAGAGATTCTATTACATGATTCTCTACGGAAGAAAATATTCCTTCAGGGGCTTGACCAGGCAAACATTGAAATAACTTTAACCTTTCAAAAACTACGTAAGGACACAGTGCACATGAAAACAGACTAAAGCACATAACGCATTGAAATTACTGTAAAGGCCGATATAATATTTGCTGCTCCTGGCCAACACTGAGCTGCCTTCTGAAGCAGTCATGATAGTCAGTGTTTCCACTCCCGCAGCATCTCCCACTGGAGCTCAGGGGAAGTGCACCCAGAGACAATGCTCATGGAAAAACTGGACAGTAAACGCACTCTTGCTATACAGAGAGAGAGAGAGAAAGGAGAGGGGGGGGGGGGGGAGGAGAAAGAAACACAGAGAGAGAGAGAGAGAGAGCGAGAGAGAGAGAAAGAAACACAGAGAGAGAGAGGGCGAGAGAAAGAGAGAGAGAGAGAGAGGGAGAGAGAAAGAAACACAGAGAGAGAGAGAGAGGGCGAGAGAAAGAAACAGAGAGAGAGGGAGAAAGAGAGAGAAAGAAACAGAAAAAGAGAGAGAGGGAAAAAGAGAAAGAGGGAGGGAGAGAAAGAGAGAGAAAGAAACAGAGAGAAAAGGAGAAAGAGAGAGAAAGAAACAGAGAGAGAGAGAGGGAGAAAGAGAGCGAAAGAGAGGGTGAGAGAAAGAAACAGAGAGAGAGAGGGAGAAAGAGATTTTTTTTTTTTGATTTTTAACCAAAACTTTATTAACAGCTTCCATGTTCACATTCCCACCACGTGCTAATTACAAAAAATTACAACAAATACAGAGTGCACACAAAGTTATTTAAAAAAAAAAAAATTTAAGAAAGAGAGAGAAAGAAACAGAGAGAGAGAGAGGGAGAAAGAGAGAGAAAGAGAGAGAAAGAGAGAGAAAGGGGGAGAGAAAGAAACAGAAAAAGAGAGAGAGAGAGAGGGAGGGAGAGAAAGAAAGAGAAAGAAACAGAGAGAGAAGGAGAAAGAGAGAGAGAAACAGAGAGAAAGAGGGAGAGAAAGAAACAGAAAAAGAGAGAGAGAGGGAGGGAGGAAGAGAGAGAAACAGAGAGAGAGGGAGAAAGAGGGAGTGAAAGAGAGAGAGAGAGAGAGAGCGAGAGAGAGAGAAAGAAACACAGAGAGAGAGAGAGGGCGAGAGAAAGAGAGAGAGAGAGAGAGGGAGAGAGAAAGAAACACAGAGAGAGAGAGAGGGCGAGAGAAAGAAACAGAGAGAGAGGGAGAAAGAGAGAGAAAGAAACAGAAAAAGAGAGAGAGGGAAAAAGAGAAAGAGGGAGGGAGAGAAAGAGAGAGAAAGAAACAGAGAGAAAAGGAGAAAGAGAGAGAAAGAAACAGAGAGAGAGAGAGGGAGAAAGAGAGAGAAAGAGAGGGTGAGAGAAAGAAACAGAGAGAGAGAGGGAGAAAGAGAGAGAAAGAAACAGAGAGAGAGAGGGAGAAAGAGAGAGAAAGAAACAGAGAGAGAGAGAGGGAGAAAGAGAGAGAAAGAGAGAGAAAGAGAGAGAAAGGGGGAGAGAAAGAAACAGAAAAAGAGAGAGAGAGAGAGGGAGGGAGAGAAAGAAAGAGAAAGAAACAGAGAGAGAAGGAGAAAGAGAGAGAGAAACAGAGAGAAAGAGGGAGAGAAAGAAACAGAAAAAGAGAGAGAGAGGGAGGGAGGAAGAGAGAGAAACAGAGAGAGAGGGAGAAAGAGGGAGTGAAAGAGAGAGAGAGAGAGAGAGAGAGAGAGAGAAAGAAAGAAACAGAAAGAGGGAGAGAGAAAGGGAGAAAAAAAACGTAAAGTAAAGTAACTTCATGGGCAATACTTTATTATTTAATACTTTATAGGCAATAGAACAATATCTTAATGATAATGATGGCGACGTGTTAAATCGTGAAGGGATTTTTCCCACTGTAGATTTACAATGAATTTTAGCTGGAGTTCGAATGTTGTCCACTAGGGGCTGCAATTTTGCTGGCTAGACTATTGATTGGGAAGAGCCATAGAAATATTAAGAGCCTCTTCTTTTTAGGCCTTCTCTGTAACGTCATTGTAAAGAGGAAATCATTTATGTCTGGTCTATCAGTGAGGTTTCATTGGGAAAAAAAATACTGCATATAGGCTGCTATTTTCGCAAAAGTGGACTCCATTCCGGACCATTATTTGGTTTCACCATCTCTCAATGCCTTTTAGTTAGCCTACTTGCTGGTAGCCTAGAAGGTAGTGGTCCATGTACAGTACATGGTGCTGCTGAGTGCTGCTATACCGCCAAGAAAATGCACAGTGCTCACGATTCCTACAATTTAAACTATACGTATAATCATGATTTCTATGCCTACAATAGCCTAATTAGGAGTGAAGTTTTGAGGGAACGCAAGTGCTGTCACATTGTAAAAGCAGAGCACAGAAACCAATTAGAGTGAAATATAAGCCTATTTGTTTTGACACTCCGTCTGGGACTTCTGCTCTTTTTAGAATATTGTGCAAAGCCTTTGAGCTTTTGGCCATACTTGCAGTTCTAGGCCTAACTTTAGTTTTCCCACTTTCCACAACTAAGCGCTCAGTTGCCTAATACAGGCTGTCTCACCCCAGAAACGCATGACTAATTAGCTGCTCCTCTATATAACGCCTCCGCGCTGTAAAAATGTAGTTTATGCAAATAAATAGTCTCGTCGAGGTTGTAATTCACACAGGGACACAAAGCCAAGTCGGAGGGGGGACGTAAATACGCGAGAACCTCCTTTGTTCTGCGTTTAGTCACCTCTGTGGCCCCTACAAAACCATTAAAGCGGGAGGACTTCTCCCAGGAGCCGCATTCCTCACATTCTTGCGCTGTGATGTCAGAGTGGAGGGGCGGGGCTATGTGGACAGAGGGGCGGGGGCATTTGAAGCTGTGGGGCCTTCACTGACTGATTGTATTTGGTATAATGGAGCAGATGAAATGAAGTTGTTGCGAAGGCACTGAGTTTTTTCCTCTGTAAAAATATGAAGTATAAATATATAAAGTATGAGACACGTTTGTAAGTAGAGTGGCAGCCTAGTTTATAGCGATAAGATCATGGCAGATTTGTCAAAGCAAAACAGTAAAAGTAACGGCTTATAATAACATTGGTACAATTAAGTAGGTATAAAGAGTTAAGCCCAGTCAACTTCTGAAAACGGTGTCTATGGTTAGAAGCACAATATTACACAAGCCCTCGCACTCGGTTACTGTAACTAACCAAACCACGAGTTTGTCCAGTTCACGCCTCTCTTGGGACATAGTGCGTAAAGCGCACAATCCCTACACTCCTTATCGCCCTTGAACGCAGCAGTTGCGCTCCCCTGCTCTGCCTTGAACGCCTCCATTGGACTACAGAGGCCACTACTATAAACATATCACAACAGTCCACTCCAGAGAAGAAGTGCATTACGTCTTGAGCAAATTCAAAGTTGGACAAATTTTGCGCCTGTGACTATTTTTGCGTCATTCTGTGCGTCCGTGGCCAAACGCAGCCATCAACTTGGATTTGCGGAAAGTCTGAGGCAGCGACAATTCTGTAACGTTTTGTTGAGAAGATTGACTTTATAGAAGTAAAACTTGCGTGTTTGAGTTATTAAAAAAGTTTAAAGCAAACTCGAAACTTTATGGGGATTATTGTTCTACTCTGAGCGTCAGTTGCATCGAGTAAAACGACTTTTTCCAGCAAGAAGAAACAAACCTCGGCATGTAGCGCAGAACCTGGGTGAGTTACGGTCTACGTCTCTATCTAAATTGTAACGGTGCAGTTTTGTGCTTGTTTTTACCTTGTGTAGTTTACAGACAGACGTTATTAGCCTAAGAAAGTTTGCAAAAGTCTCAATGAGCGGATCTGAAATGTAGGCCAAATGCCTTGGCCACGTAGGGAAGTCAGGGGATCCCAAATATTTTAATGCCAGGCCCCCACCCCCTCCCGCAGCAGCACATAAAACATGATTCAAAACAATCTGTTGTATCAGTCTGAGCTTAAAAGCAAGAAAATCTACAGGTAGTTCCCAAAACTTAGTGCAGGCTGTAGACTTAAGTATAAGAGAAGATAGTTGTATTATCAGTGTAGTCTTTTACTAATAAACCACAAATTGAATAAAATGTGCAAGCTGCATGGTGACCTATACCGTGATTGTGTGCACATGCCTTCTCTTAACCTGTTAGTATTAGACTGTAAAAAGTGACATGAGACATACATTCTAGGAGTCTTAGAAATATGTATGTTTTTATTTCATCAACTTTTATAACACATGCATAACCTCTGTCTTAATTATAATAATTTCATTAATTCAGTATTTAAGTGAGTAGCATTATGTCAGAGACATAATGTAACATGTTAACATAAAGGCTGTTTTGTTTGATTTCCCATCTTTGGTCATAATGCAGTCATAAACATCATTTCTAATAACTCTGTTCTGTACAGTCTAGTCTGTCTTTTTTATTCAGCTCCAGCTTTGACTTATGCAGAGCCTCTATACTTTATTTTTGCTACTTGAAACTTACCTTGAAACTGACTCACTAACATTTATACACGATACACAATATAATTTGTGTAGGTAATGCAGTGATAAATAGCACATTGTTTGACCCATGCTGGCTTATTATAATGTTTGTCACTTGTGCGGAGCACAGTTCATGGACTCTGTTAAACTGATACAAGTCTGTGTTAAAACCTCTGCCCATGAACTGACTACATTCCCACTTTGTTGCCGACTTGTTTGTCCCAATCACACCCTGGCTCCATGTTGTGCCGACATGTTTGTTAAGATGTGTTGGGACACGCACCTCCGGACTTGCACTGTGTTACTGTAAAAATGGGGAGTTTTGTGAAGGGTAAATATAGCATAGCTGTAGGAGGCGTATCCCTACACTCGCACACTCTCAAATACACATCTGGCTGCCTTTATAAGCTACAGGCTTGCTGTGAAAATTATATGGTGCCAGAGCTCGTGGCTTGGGCAGTATGCTGCAAGTTTTTAAAGCAATGTGGGACGGTTTAGGGAGCAAGTTGTACAGTAGCATAATGTTTTAAGCCTACTGCTATGTGTAGTTTAGGCAGAACATCTAAAATACACCTTCACCATGAGAAAAGTAAAACTTGTGAAAAGATGAAAATAATAATATTTAGATTGTGTTCAAACTGACCATGCAGAAAGCTTGTTAGTTCAATACATCCTATTAAAGTTGGGAAAGCTAATTTGCGTGATGTGGTGTAAAAATAAAGCCTCACTTCGTACCATATCGCCCAATATTTAGAAAAGAAAGCGTAAGCATTCACTTCATTACAGGTGTTCTCAAAAATCTCAAAAATCTAAAACATGCATTTTTGCTGGGAGCAGGCTTGTCTCTTCTCCGACTGTTATGTCTACATTAGCTGTTCTTTCAAGTGCTTTATATTGATAAACCATCGAAAAAAAATTATAGTGTATGTTTTGAGTTTGACAGGTTTTGCTGCTCTTTTGACATAATGAACATATAACCTGGAATGTTCTGCAGTGCGGCTTTAAAGCAAAGATTCTACACTGGAAACGACTGCATCTCACCCATTCCACTTTAAGATCCCTCTGTCCTAACTTTTTCACATGTATTGCAAAACTGAATGAGAATTCATGTACTTGTTTACGGAGTCTCAATCTTTCAGATAGATACCGTGTTGTTTAGTCCAAAGTCAAAATGGTCAATTTATAGGTGTTTACGACATAATACTGGGCTGCCTGTAAAAAGAAAAGTGCCTATTGTTTGTGCAGCAGCGGCCGGTCAAGTCCTAAAGGCCAGTTGATTACAATGTGGGCCATGCACACCTGTAATTTTGGTCAAGTGCTGCTGCTACAGCACAGGAAGAGAGGGAGAAAAATATAGCAGCAGATTGTTATTGTTGTAGCAGTCCAAGAAACAGACGGAAATGTCTCCAAGTTTATTTGTGGCATTCGGTGGCAAAGTGCTCCAAGTAAATATGGTTGTAGAAGTGGTGAGTGGCATTTGCTGATTCGCTTGGACATAGTATATATGAGTAAAGTCTTTTAATAAAGTGAGCATTAACTTGTCACAGCAGCTCAAGGATATACTTAAAAAATCTCATATGCCAAGTAACCAAAAGTATGTACTTGTATGTTTACAAATATGGCTGGAGTTTTACTTCAACAAAAGGGTCAAAATGCCATTTGATGGAGGATGGAAGTGGGGACGTATAGCAAAACTGTGGTGGGAGATAGAAGTTGTAGATAGTTATGGCTTCATTGGTAAAGTACTTACTTTATTACTTTTACTCACCTGGCAATGTCTTTTTTGTGTTTTTTTCTTCAGTGCTGAAAAGTAAGCTAGTAATCTAGTTTTGGGTAGTACTATCCAATTGCCATAAAAATCTTGAACGTAAGGTATATTATTATTTAAGTTTGTCGTCGAACTAAGAATCAACACACACTTTCATAAAAGTGCCCATGCAGTACCGCTCCATGTCTGAAAATCGTCTCTATACAGTCTGTACGGTAACATCAAATCCTTGGACACATGAGGTGAAGTCCAAGTCCAACCAAATGCTTGTGGCTGGAGTGTTTTGTGGCTTTCGTCAGTGCCGTTGTGTAAGCCGTGTGTTCTCTCACAGACAATAACAGTGCCAACAACATGCTGCAGCCTGCCCCCTACATACACTCCCTACAGCTCTGGTCCAGGTGCTACAGGTGAACTGTCAATCACTCACGCATGCCCCGCCCCCCTAACCTCAAGCATGCACTCACGTGGTCTTTCTTGTTCACATGTGGCGGACATTTAAAAAGTGTGGGGGAAAAAAATGTGAATTCTGACTTAAGTGTTAAGTGCTATTTAACTAGTATTTTTGTCCATATATAGTTAGGGGATAGTTTGGATAGTTAGAGGATAACAGTTACATATCTTAGCAGTTCACCTGTCATTGTATCTTTGAGCAAATACTTGACCCACCCTGCATATGCCGTGACTGAAGTGATTGCCAGTGATTGGAGTGGCCATTGGTGATAGACATGTTTGCGTCAGTCAGCCAGTAAGTACTCCCTTTAATGGTAGCTACAAGTTAAGTTTGTTAGATACAGCCGGATGTAAACAGTAGCAGAGCAAACGTGTTTTTCCTTTGATTGGCCTGTAAACCTACTGAAGTGAGTGCCTCGGGGTAAGTTGTGAGTCTCTCTCTCTGTAGTGATGCACTGCTCATGAATGATGTGGTTTCCAAAAAAGAAGAAGAGGGAGAAGGAGGAGGGGGGTTGTGGAAAAAGTGAACAGCCGTGCGGTTTCCCTCAGAAGCTTGATGGCCCCATCGTGTTTTTGTTGTGAAGGTGTAGAGAAAGCCACTATCAGCTGTATCCAGTCCGCTCTGTTCCCTGCTCCGGTGTTTCCTGAACCACTGTACCAACACGATAAGAGCCTGAGAAACATCTCTATCCCATCACTGTCCTCTGGTTATCTGCAGGCTTTATTTTCACATCAGGGGTCCGGGAAAAAATAATACTGAGTAAGACTTTACGCTCCCACAGTCATCTTCTCACACAAGCCACATCTATATTACGAAGGAGGATAATGTGTTCTTGACATTGGGGTTCACAAGTGTATTCTTTTTAAACGTCTCAAGCCTGCAAATATGGATATCATATATGGACATCAGGAAATATATGCCTAGTGGTACTTGGAAGGTCAAATATAAAGTCTGAGAACCACTGTAACCCTTAAGTTGATGGGCACAAGCAAAAACTATCAATAATGACCACTCTTCCACATCAAAATGCCATAATATAATAAAAAGTGTTGGATTGAGTTGGACTGCTGGTTATGTGTGAATGGTCCTCTGTTTATCACTTTGGCTGCGAAGAAGAAGAGCGTCTTTGTGTCACAGATTGAACTAAAGAGAAAAACAAAACTGGTGCGAAGGAAGCAGCAGATGTAGTGAGCGTCTGCCGCCGGGACCCACCATCTGTCTGCAGCTGTTTGTGTGGGGCAGACGCCGGGTCACTCGCTGTCTTGAAGTCTCATCATCCAGAATATGCGTATTTATTTACCTTTATAGTGTTTGAAACAACGCTTTGCTTTATTTATTTATAATATGTGAACTAAACTGTACGAAAACATCACTAAACATGCTTGATGTGTGGAGTAGTTTTGAGGATAGAAACTGTTGGACTAAAGGCAATTTCAGCGCTGAAATTATTACAACTCTGGGGAAATTGAACCTCGCAGGCGTCAGTGTCGTCTGGGTAAATGTGATTAACAGAAGCACTCTTACAACTGGCCCATAGGAGACTTTAAACCATATGACGCTGTGTGAGCCTGTTGCTGTGAAGCACTTAACCCATGCGTTTGTCGGGCTCCGGCGCTCAAGTGTGACGGAGGAAGGGCCGGGGATGCGCTCAGATCAGATTGATTGAGTTACACACGCTACACTGGCGCCGCGGCCCTCTGCAGCCTGCACCTAATGATCTGAGCAGTGGGCGACAAAGTGTTGTTTTGTTCTGTCTTTGTGTGAGTGAATGGTGCGGAGCGGGAGACGAGCCGCCCGCTAAAGGAGGTGCTGTCGTGTTCATGTGTTCTGGTCTGTGTGCTCGGTGTTAGCGACGCTTTTACACTTCACTTCTAACACTGATTGCTATTGTGACTGGATTTGCAGTTTTTGCTATGGTTTCAAATAAAGAATCAGTCTACCATGCATATTATAACGTTTGAAGGAAAATATTAAATTGATTAATTTACAGATATTAATTGCGACACTAAATCTGGAGCCACATGCCTTTCAGATTATGGTTGTACAGAGTTGGCAGGTTTTATACATAAATCCTTCAGGAAACAGATTTTAACAGTTGCAGTTAAACAAATGGTAGCCCTAAAACTTGTGATTATGATTTGATTGCGATTAATTGTGTCTGGCAACATTTGCTGTGTATCTTACAGCAAATACAAAATATATATATAGCTTATTTTGCAGTTGCTGTAACACAGAATGAAGCATGCTAGCAATCTATTTTGTTTTTTTCCCTTTTGTCTCTGCATGTTTAAACTAAACTTACTTCTGAGCGGGCACTGACTGCAACATGGTACATGTACTGTATTTTAGATTCTTCATTTATTAAGAGTTAGGCTCATAGTTGTTTGATTTATCTCAAACAAGGACACTTCATCAGTACAAATACATTATAACAATAATATTTGCTTAATTTTGTCACGCTGACATAGAAGCTGATTCATGCTGACTTCTACATGGCCATTATCTCCCAAAATGCAGCTCTACAACGATGTGTTCAGTCTGAAGTGGTTGAAAGGTGTGAGGATCTGATATATCGGCTTTGCTATGCCTGATCCCGGTAGGGCTGGGTAAAACCAGGAAGCTGTAGTGTGTGAGTGGCTGGTGATGGTCGGAGGGACTGATGGCACAGACTGGCAGCCCCACTTCTGTCAGTCTACCCCAGGGCAGCTGTGGCTTAACACAACCGAGTATGGTGTGAATGAATATTGCACGAAATTGTAAAGTGACTTTGAGCATAAGGAAAAGAGCTATCTAAGACTATTATTAATGATAGTAATATTGGCTATCTGCCATGATTTTGCCAAAAAGAGGATGGTTAGGGCTTTAAAACCCTCCCTGAGTGCCCTTGGTCTCCGGGAAGTTGTGACATTGCTTTGAATATTTGTGTCCAAAAGTCCTTTTTCAGAACTGCTCTACACGTTACACAATAGCCCATGTATTCCAAACGATACTAGGGGAATACTTGGGGATTTTTCTTTTGGCGCTAGAACTAGACTTTTTCATCTTGTGTTTCAAAATGTGACCACTGGTCAGCTGCCATCTTGTTCTGTGTTTACATAGAGTATGGTGGGCAAAAGTGTGAAGGTCACATGTATGAAGGTATATTAGTGTCAAAAATGTAATAAAATAATCAAGCAATTAGTGCCAAATAGTTAGGCATATAAAACGTTTTTATTTCTAGAAGCATATCTTAGTGGTAGTTGGTTAAATGTTTGTGATGCCACATTCTGGGACTGGAGGCATAATACCGGATGGCAGTGGGACGTATGGGATGCAACTATTCCACACTAATAAACACTTTGATTGTGTTAGCTTGTAGCTCCTCAAGCTACAGGTAAACAACACACAATCTTTCAAAGAGAGAGCGTTCATAGCAGTATTCATGTTTACTGCACTTTGTTATGTGAAAGCAGTGCCTTTTTATTATTGTGCTAACAGTTTAAAACAATGTTTGCCAATAATACTTCATGAATTCTGCTACTCAGAAAAGAATGCCAACAGTGTTTAAATACAACTCCAATATTAACAGAGTTTGCCCCAAATTCAATACAAAGGGACAATGAAGCCGCTTAAAGCCAAAAGCAACTTGGCTCAAAGCTCAAGTTAAAGAACCACTTCTTTGCAGTAGGACATTAATAAAATATATTTAGATAAGTTAACCTAACAAATTATTTTCACAAAAGTGACAAGTGTTGTTTCTGTGATTGAAACCTTTACTAAAGTCATAAATGTTTGATTTTAGGGAATTTTGGAGATGAATATACATCAAATTAAATCGCTTATCTTATCGGCCTATATATCGGCTATGGATCTTTCCAACCCTCTTCGTATCGGTATTACCCCAATAATCCATATCGTTTATGGGCCCTAGCTGCTCTAAGGGAGTCACTTATCAACACGGGGGGCTAAATAGCAAGTGCATATAGCTGTCTGTGAGCATGTTGCACTGAAATGAACATTTTAAATTGCCTTTATTACAGTATTTAAATGAATCTGCTGCTTATCCACTCGTTTTGCACATGGGCAGTTTGACCCCCTGACTGTATCAAAGTCTGTTGTACATAGAGCGACATCAGGATGAGTCAAAACCTGACTAACAAACCATCATTTGTGGGTGGTCTCAATGTTATGCCTTAAAACATTTCAAAAACTGACATCCGTACGGCCTTAACCTTTTGCTGCGCCAGGCTGGGAATGTTTTTAATATATTTTTATCCTACAATTGCCAAATGAAAAACAACCCTCTTCCCTCAGTTTTTTTTCCCCTTTCACTCTTTCCGCACCACAAAATTACAACTTGCAAAATCATAAACCTATATGCGTTTTTTTTTCCCTTTTTTTTTCTTCTTTTACATGCTGGAAATAAACATAGTAAAAAATGTGACTGAGCGCTCCGTAGTATTCGGCCCCAGCTTATTGTGTGTCTGTCTGACTTTTAACTTCGACCGCACTCTCTCAGAGCACTGCGCTGATTGCTGGTTTACTGTCACACTAAATGCTGTTTGGTCCTTTGGCTAACCTCGGTGAAAAACCCGGGTGGGTGTGTGTTTGCGGTGCGCCCTGTTCATGCATGTCTAAGTTTGTACACTACGCAGAGAAAGTATGCAGCTTTTATTTGTGTTTTTGTGTGCGTTTTTTCTAAATGGGGGTGGGTTTACCGTCAACATGCGATGGCGCTTCCCTTAAACATCGGGGCCCCTGGACGCCGTTACCGCAGATCTTAAAGAAAGTAAGATTGACTCACCCGCTGTGGCATGGATGGTGCAGCTCATTAAACCGTTGAATATGCTGATTCCATTGTATTGTATCGCTTTGACAAACAAGGGGCCTGCTCCTAAGTGTGACGCAAGTCTGAATCATTGCTTGGTGATTCTTCTTTCTCATGACGGGATGAATCTGCCGAGCCGTTGAAGAGACTGACTTTTATATTCACTATTCATGCAGCCTGCCTATACTATAACCCTTTGCCGTTTATTGTTATAGTTTGCTGTTAGTGCGAGTAAACTCAGGGTAGTAGAGGGGAACCTATTGTAGATGCTTTAGTGGTAAGGGAAACCAGATCCCCTGTAAAACATAACGACGCAGACACAGGGAGAATTTGGCACTTTTCACAAATGATCTGCCCAAGCCATTGATGTTCAAAGATTCGATTCGGTCGTCATCACTGTCTTTGTTCCCCGGCGTCTCCCATTCAGCCCCGTGCACTTTTTCACCGCTCGCTGTGCCCTGTCAGCGCGCACACTCTTTTCTCCTTGTGCTGCATATTTGTGTCAGGTGTGCTCTGTTTTTCCAGTCGGAGTTGCACAGGAATGTGGGCTCCGGTCCAAGCTGACTATCAACAGCAGGACAAGAAGCAACACATCCACGCTGTCTTTCTTCCACCTTCTTCTTCTCCCCCCCCCGTTTTCTCCTTTCCTTATCTCTCAAGCCTTTTTTTAAAATGTGTTTATACCTCGGCTTTACTTGGGAATCGCGATCTGAATGATACTGTGGAGCGGACAAATTGACCACCCACTTATAGTATCTCAATCTGCGAACAAACTCTACTGGAAATAACAAAAAACCCACAGTCATAGTCATGTGGCCAAGGAGCTGAATGTAAAGGAGCAGTGGCACATGTGGCACTGCGTTTATGTGTGATCTTACACTCTGTACATGATCCCGACATTACAGAGGCAGATAAAAGGCCTCCCACACGGACAGACATGAGACTTTAGCTCCTCCATTAGGTCCTTAAGCCGTCGCCGCGTTCAGTAGGACGTGTGTTTGATGTCCGTTCAGCCGTAGATTTGACATGTCTGCGTCCTGTGTCTGACTGGGCCTCCTGGGAGCGGACAAACCACAGCTGCCGGGACGAGGGAGGGAATAACGGTGTCTGCTGCTTCTGGGCTAATCTAATATACACCAAACTCTGCCTCCAGCTATGTTCCAGATTCTCACTGTTTTGACTTTTGTTTATGTTTGTGCACGGGAGATTTTTGACATAGAGAGGCACAGTGTATATTATGGGGGCGCTCAGACTAATGCTTTTTTCTTTCCCTCTGCAGCCTCACTTCATCGGGACCCCCTCCACCATCCTGCTCCCCCTCTCAGGACATCTTTGGGAATGGGCCAGCGCCTTGCCAGGGTGCCTGTCTCCGCCCGCTGGTGTGGCTGGCGTCGTGCGAGAGTGCGGAGGGCAGTGGACAGCCTATAGACCCTCCTCGGGCTCTCTCCCTCTTTCACTTTTTTCGTTTGCCGTCTTCGCCTGTCACCCCTTGACCCGGCCCGTCGTGACCTCCAGAGCGACCCCCTCTGGTTCCTTCAGCGCCGGCTCTCAGCCATGCCCTTCCGGCTGAAGCTACGGCGCACGCGTCGCTACAACGTCCTCAGCAAGAACTACTTCGTGACCAAGATCCAGCTTTTAGACAACACTGTGATCGAGTGCACACTGTCAGTGGAGAGTACGGGGCAGGAATGTCTGGAGGCGGTGGCACAGAGGCTCGAGCTGCGAGAGGTAAGGGTTGAGCCCCCTCCCCACGCATCACATACACATTATTAGAGAACAAATGGCTCCACAAAATTACATTGAATAAATAGTTCAGGTACTGTAAGTCACTTGACAAAAACTTCACCCACCGCCATATTGGATGATGTCAAACTGCTCATCTATCCTGCCTTTCTCACTGTTTTACTGTCATAGAGAGAGAGACTATAGTGTACCTCGCAAAAGCTTAAAACTTCACTGAATCAAACTGTGAGATGAGTAAAATCTCTTAGCTGTTGCCTAAATGCGTTTCTAGCTCTCGCAGACCCTCCCACACATCCCGATTGTTCACTTGAGTTTATTAGAAGCTCGTGGCGCTGACGATCCTGTGTTACCGATAGCTGAGAGTAAATAGTATTACGTAGTATGAACATACTTTTGTACAGTGGCTCTCAACTGGAGAACATTTAGGACCCACCTTAAAGCATGACAAGTTGTGAGCGAATAAAAAAATAATTTCAACTTTGCTGTTCGGTCATGTTTTAATATATTTAATATCAAAATACTCTTCTTCATAGAGTTTTGTATATTATTGATAAGGCAGACTGTCAAAAAGTCATTTTATGGGAAAGTCTTTAAATTGCAGCCTATTGTATTGTATTGTAAGATGTTATTGGGACCATAAACAAAACATAAAAGACACAAACTCATACGAACTCAAAATACAACCTGCTATGATTGTGGCAGTTGTGAGCTCAATTTCAGATGTGCAGCTCAATACATTTACGTCTTAGTACAAACGATTTTGTTTTACATTTTGCACATTTTTAATTAGGCTGTCCGAAAAAGGAGTGGGGGGAAGTAAACACTTATTTAGTCCCACCCCTTTTAAGTACTGTCAGTCTCTTGTTCTATTTACTTTTTAGGCTTCCTTAAAACAATAATTTGAGCACTGTGATCTAAATCAAGTTGTCATATACAGTGTGAATACTACCTACCAATCAACATCAGGTTTACAACACAACAGCTGAACATGAAACGTCAGAGATTTTCTTCCGATACATACTTAGAGAATATCCATTCTTTGTATTGATATTTAAACTGTCTGATATTTAACCTGCAAACCAAATACATTATTACATTGCTTCTGCTTTAATTGCCATTAAAAGGGCATGGTAAATGGTCGCAATTTATATAGCGCTTTTCCACCTACATTAGGTGTTCAAAGCATTCACATCAAGGAACCACTCACCCACTCTCATTCACGTAAACACAGGGATTGGAGCTTCTGGGTTATAAGACAACCCGCTCTACCATCTGGCCCACTGTCGCAAATAAAAAATGCACATTTGAAGACCCTGAAATACTGTTCCACATTCAGCTATCTAGAAACTTGTTCATACTCTACTACTACTACTCTACTTTTGATCTTTCAACCCTTCAATAAGGGTCGTTTCACGTCAAACATACATATAAGCCACATTGTCCTTGCGTCAGAGCCACGTGCCTCTGTCACCGTGTCTTCTCGGTCTGCACTGTCTTCACTTCAGGGTCACTGCAGAAGAAAGGCTCGCGACTTGTCACAATTGCTCCTTTTAACACCACCCACTTCCTGTGATGTGCCAATCACTTTTAACACATAAATTCCTGATCATAGGTTAAAAAAACACCATCTCCCTTTTTTGAAGCAGCATGTTATGTTGAAATGCTCACAGCTTCGTAGCTTCAATATATCGATCCCGCATTTATCTGTTTTCCTTTTATTGAGATTTTTTTTTAGATCCATCAGTGTATTCAAGTACACTCAGTAGCTCTATATTGGCTTTATGTGGTAACTAAAGCTACCTGTACTGCCAAACACTTTAATTATATCTCAGCATATCGTTCACCCATATTCGCAGGCTTTATACTTGCCGTCTGCAGAGGGCATTGCATTCACCAACTGAATAACTGCAGCCTTTGAGATTTGCTTATTGAGGGCATTTAAACATTTGATCCGATTGCTTGAAATTGCGCGGCCGTGTAGTGTTTGTGTGTGGAAGGTGATTAGAGCTGAGATCACAGGGCGGCTGCTGGTGTCTTTGAGCGCTTTATGCGTCTGTCTGAGTGTCTCCAAACGCAGCAGCGGTGCTTGTGTGCGTACTTGCGTGGTGTTGTGGTATTTCCCATCTGTCAGTCATGTCATAAATAACGGGATGTGACGCCTCGGCTTCTGTCTGCTGTTTGGGTCCGTCTTTGTTATTTTATTGTTTCGTTTTGATTTCAATTCGTTTTCCCACCTGCATCGCTCGGTGTGTCAGAAGGCAGTTTTACGACTTTTCATGACTTTTATTACAGCCAAACCACATGAATTAAACAGGTGTGGGATGATGCTATCGCTATGATGCTATTTCTGGATATCTTGTCCTGGCTTGTTAGTGAATAATAGTCCCATCATTCACATTAGTTGCTACTGCTAATGACATTTGCCCAATTGCAGATTTTGCTGAAAATGTAGCTTTGATAATATTAAAACAATATCAGCAATATCACAATATCACACAACTACAACCACAAATTAAAAATAAAATACTCCACCCACTAAATTATAGATTCTAAGTGTACAAAATATACTTGAAATAGTTGGTGCATAGTTGGTAAAGTGGCTGTCCTTTCAAATCTTTATGCTCATCACTTCCTCCCTCCAACTCTTATTGTCTTTTTGTCTTAGACCCATTACTTCGGGCTGTGGTTCCAGGGGAAGACGCACGCCCCGGCCCATCGCTGGGTGGAGCTGGAGAAACCGCTCAAGAAGCAACTGGACAAATATGGCAACGAGCCGTTCCTCTTCTTTGGAGTGATGTTCTACGTTCCTAATGTGTCTCTGTTGGAGCAAGAAGTCACCAGGTACACGTTACATAACAATACGGAAGGTTTCTTCTTGCAAGTGAAAGTCTTTAGGGTGCTGTGTTTCCGGTCTGCTTAGATGTGCCCTAAAAGAGCCGTGAATGGTAAATGTGGAATAACTGAAATGCTTCTTGACCCGTTTTCACCTGATGTAAATCTAATATACAAGAAAAGTTCATGTTTTATCTTTATTTTTGTTGGACACACAATTAATCGTAGCGTTGTGTGCTAGACATATTTCTGCAAGTATTCTTTTTATTCTTTAAAGCAGTACTAAGTAATTCATGCCCCTAGAGGCCATACTGCAGGTGTCGTAGCATGTTGTGGTTTTTTACTCATAAATTGTCCGAGAGAAAATACTATGGATCGGGAAGTTTGGGCATCTCTGCTGAGACTGCTGCCCCCGCGACCCGGCCCCGGATAAAGCGGAAGAAAATGGATGGATGGATGGATGGAGAAAATACTACGCTGGGAGAGAGGGATATTGTACATCCAATTACATAATACGAGCGATCGCGATGTCGTCACATCCGGGGGCCGTGGTAGGCATTTTATGTTTTAAACAAATGATAAGAATCCCATGATTGGCAAAAAACAATGTTCATAAACAGGGCATTTCTTCTATGCACGGTTTTATAACATGCATCAGCTGTTGCCTACCGTTCACCAAAACATCCGGCGAAAATTGCAGAAGTAAACAATAACAGCGATCGCTCGTATGGAGGTCATTTTTTTCACTCAAACTTGGCTGCAAATACTGTTTAAGTGGCGCTAGCCTGCAGTTAGCTTGGCCCGTTAGCCTGTTTGCTTCTTCTTTTGTGCAATTGTGGTTTTCTGGACAGAGACACTGGGGGCGACACTTGTATTACCCCCAAAGGGACTACGAAAAGGATTCATTAAGGTAACTAAGGTTACTTAGTACTGCTTTAATACTTGGAGAGGCCATTGGCACAGATTAGTCGCCTCATTTCAGTCACTCTACCCTAATACAGTTGTGGCTGTATACGAAGCACAACAGTAATAACAATGGGGAGTGAATGAATTATCGTCCATTGCAGCGCCATTGTTTTCATTTTCTTCACTTCACTAACCAGTCTAGTAAATGGACATGACAACTCACAGCTCATATACTCACATCACAGTGTTAGCCAATGCGAGCATGAACAACACAGTATGAAGAGAGGCCATGGAGTGAGTGGTCGTTGTGTAGTGACAGGATGCAGTCCCACAGACCCACCTTATGCTCGGGTCCGTTTAGCACTGTGCTGGTGAATCTGTGGCTTCTGCATGACTGCGTGTGGGAAAGGTCAATCGCTGGTCACCGCTTGACTTGTTGATGCTAGAGTTACTTCGCATTGTGAGAATGGCGCGTTCTTCGTTGGCATTAGAGCAGTGATTCTTGAGAAAAGTATTGAGTCAGTGCTAAGTTAGAAAGTGGTGACAACAAAACAGCTTCAAGCAATTGTTTATTAATGTACACATGTGGTTACAGGATTGCTATTTTTTTTGCGCCAAAGGACTGAGTTTTGAATACATCAAACACTGCCATTTTGACAAGCATAAGAGAGAACAAAAAGGAAGCCAAAGGTATTATCTTTATTTGTGCCGAAGTATCACCATGTCCTGGTTGTAACTAGGCTTGTCCCACTGTTACTCATAAGAGTCTGTGATGTAGGCCTAAACCTGCTTTGAACAAGAATTGTTTGGACAAAGACAAAAAAAACAACCAAGATTTAATATCACCATTATAAGGTAAAAAAAAAAAAGATTGGATTAGAGCTGCACAATGGATATCGACTCCGTTAACTATACTTTGGCTATTGTGTAATCCTAATTTATATTATATTAATGTCTGCGACAATAAAATGATAAATTAGCAGTATTTTGTCATGAGCTTTGACAGTGAAAGTGCACGTTGGTTTCAGAGGAGCACGGATCTGCCTGGATAAGGGGATGGTATTCCAGGAATCCCCAGTAGGCTTTTATGGTTCGAGTGTGTGGTTGTGCGTGTGTGTAGGTGTGCGTGTGTGTGTGTGTGTGTGTGTGTGCAGGGGGTTATAGGGTTGAAGGGTTATGATGGGGCCTTGGGGGCAATTAAGCGAACAATACCCCCTCTCTTATACCTCCAAATTCTCCAAAGTCTCGTTCAGTTCTTGAGCATCGTGTCATTTCTACAGCCAGGTTTTTAACCCTCATTTCATTATTCGTCACCTTCCTGTTCTTTTCACTACTTCTCTTTTCTTCTTTTTTTTCTTTTTGGTCAGGAATGTTGGCTCAGAGGTGCAGTTTAGGAGGCGGACCATGCATTCCTCCGGGCAGAAGTGCTGGGGGTAAAAAAAAAAAGGGGGAACTGGCAATGCGTTTACATGCATTGCTAGGAATCAAACAGCTTTCATTAGATTAGTCACTTTTTTTATTGCTTCTTTAGTAGCAGAGAGGTTTGGCCGCCTTTCACCTTTCAAAATCTGCAGCGTCATGAGATATTGTGAAGAAACGCGTCCGACTACGGGACATATGAAAGCATGCCAGGTGTTGTACTTGGCCCCGGGGTCTGACTTTGCACACGCCTGCTCTCTTATGTGAAAAAAAGTGGAGGGATTTTGGACAAAAAGATGAGTGGGGTATCGCGTTACGGCTTTGTAGTCTAGGAGGCAAGTGGGGATTACGGCGAGAGTTCAAACGCTGTGTCACGAATGAATCACAGAGACAACATTTCACACAAGTTTGAGTAAAGTCTACCTCGACGCCCATTTCACACAATTTATTAGGCCTCTTCCTATCTGCAAACCAAAACACAGTAAATCAGTCGTAGGATGCGTTTGCCATGGAATAAAGGAACATCTTCTCAAAATGAAAAACTCTTCATGTTCCTATTGGGGTGCAGTAAAAAAAAAAAGAAAAGAAAAAAAAAGGCATTTCTTATGGCATGAACAAACAAAGCAGAAGATTTTGGCCGCCAACATTGTCTAATTTTCACAGCTGCAGCAGAAGAAGCACTTGAACGCATGGGTCAGGTTACTGCGCTTCAAAGAGCTCACCACATTACACAAGTCTCATCACTTTGAAAAGAGTGATGGATACTGAAAGAGTCTATTCAAATTAAATACAAATGAGCATTCAATTTAAGTCAATTTAATTCAATGCAAGTGGATTTATTTTGGGATAATGTCCAATTAAAAAGGGCAAATATTAAGAAATGACAATATTGACTTGACTGTGGCCTTCATGGTACAACACAAGTGCTTGTCGCTGTAGACAGACAATTCAAAATCTCAATTTTAATGGTTACAATTGGTAATTGCAAAAGAAACTGCACACATTATCCTGACTCCAGTCTTTTGAAACCTGCCTCTACAAACATGTTCTGAGATGCATATGAACCTTGTATTACTTTTAACATTAACCTCTTAACCCCCGCCGTAACCAAGTGCATTTTCTCCCGTTCGGCTTTACCCAAATCTAAAAGGTTGCAGCCTATAGGCCAGAGTAACGCCTCATTTGAAAGTTAAGACCTACACATTTTTCTAGCTTTTTTGTCGCATATTCATCGTGCCGTCCACCACAGATAAATTTTGTTTTACTCACAAAGATCTGACACATATTTTCAGAAACTCTGGGAAAAGGTCTTTCATATTAGGCATTGCACCGGACTATAGGCTGCAAAAACATGACTAAATGCGACAACACAGGACAAAAAAAAAGTTTAGATCAGTTTTGCAGGTCTTAGCTTTCAAATGAGGTGTTAGACTGGCCTGTAGGCTGCAAGGGTCCAGCTAGAAAGCTTCTGGATTTGGGTAAAGCCGAACTGAACTGAAGTGATTTGAGAAGATGAACTGCAAATCCTATCACCACAACCAAGAGTATCGCTTTAAGATATTTTTCCAGAATTGTGCAGCTCTAGTCTCAGTTCTCCACATCTAAGTAGCTTTTGATACTGTATGTGTTGGCAAAGGAATGGCCGCCGTACGTATATAAAAGCCAGTCTGGGGCATCTGGCCTGTCCCCCCTCCCCCCACCAAGGCCAAAAACACACCGAAAAGCCTTGAAACCCAAGCTTTGTCAGACTAGAGTTATCAGCTATCACATACAGCTGTACACTGTTGTGGGGCTTGCTGATTCAACACATTTCAAAGTGCCTCCCACACAGGCCGTCTGGACCCATCCCGGAGTGAGGAGGGGAGGGGAGGGGGGGGGGGCCTGCCAGGGTCATGGCTCCTCTGCCGGGCCGGGGTTGAGGGTTGGGGAGGGGGTGGATGGGACGCATATGCTGGAGGCTTGTTGTCCAGGCGGCTCGGACATCTGGTGCTCTGTCTTGAACATGCGTGGGCACATAAGGGCTCCTTTGTGCTCGTGTGGCTGCCCCCGGTGCCCGCGGAGGCACGCTGCCCAAGTGCGAGTCGCCTGTCGGGCCTTGTATGGAAGAGTGCGCCTTTGTCAGTGCGGCGTGTTTGTGTGTTCACCTGTTATCGCACTCGGGTGGTACATACAGGACCTGTCAGGTGTTGACGGTGTGGAGACAAGTGGCAAGGAGCTGACAGGTGAAAATGAAGTATTTGGCTGCTTACAATGTCCTTCCTGTGTCACTTTGGAGTTTACGAGTAGCATAATGTTTCCAATTAGTTAGTTTTTGTATCTCTTTAAAGTGGGCTACGCTATATGACAACAAAAGACACAGATTCATCTTGATTTTTGAGACTTTATCAATATGGTTCATGAGATATATGTTTCAAGATTAAATACAAAAAAATAAGAAGCTTTATACATTAAAAAACAATGGTAAAGTGTTAAGAGTATCTATAAGTGACTTTATATTCAATTATAAATGTGTGACTCAAGAAACTTAATAAAAGAGTGTTGTTTTCTGTAGATAGATTTCCATGCAAATTTCTATAGTGCCCCTTTTCTAAAGAGCAGCATAATGTGAATAACTACATAAATATTTACCTGAAGTGAAACTCTTAACCCTCGCCTGAACAGAGCACATTGTCTCCAGTTTGGCTTAACGCAAATCTAAAAGCTTCTTGAAAAAAAAAGAGCAAAAGAGCGACCAAAATGTGACGGAAAAACAGCAAAAAGGTGACAGAAAACCAATGAAAAAAGCCACAGAAAAGCAACAAATGAGTGACAAAAGTGTGCCAGAAAATATTTAAAACATTTCAATATGTGACAAAAAAATGTATGATCAGTTTTGTAGGCCTTAGCTTTCAAATAAGATAATACACTGTTGAGAAGCTACATTAGATTTGGGTAAAGCCGAACTGGAGGGAACGTGCTCGGTCTGGGGTGGGGGTGGGGGGTAAGTGGTTAAGTGAGGTCTGATGTCATTGCAATGATACAAAGAGCGCCTTTCAATTGGGCAACTAAACAGGTAACTAGGCCTGTCACAATACCAAATTGGAAGTTCAATATATTGGGGCAGGAAAGTATCGCGATAAACCATATTATTGACTCCCAACGATATTCGATACTGTCAACTCTCAGGCTTAAAAATGACAGTAAACCTTTGCTCTAAAAGTGCATCATCACGATACCACACAAGCTGCGATAAACATGAAATATAATGTAACTAAATTTGCTTCAGTTCAAAATCTAAGTTTTACATATAATATTTAGTAATTATCGTGACAGCCCTACAGGTAACATTTCAAATTGGCAAAATGTTTTCCTTTGGTTGTTTTGCGTATTGCTTTTCATTCATACCTACATAAGTACTCTAACTCTACCTCTTTATGCTCACCCATTGTTTATGTTGAATAGGACACACTCACACCTATAGACTCCACAATGTTGCGTCTTTGCAGCTCAAGCTATAGCACCACAACACGGGCGACCACATGCCGAGATGCTGGGAAACACACGCTATTTGTCAAGTCCACAATCATTCCAAGGTTTTGTGCCCCTTGTCGGGCCCCTCCCCTTTGCCCGCTGCAAACCCCGCCCCTCGAGGTTGGAGTTGGCTAATTAGAGGGTGAATGGCAGCTTAGCCGACTGGTGTAATGACAGGGTGAGGGAGGAGGGCGGCGCCGATTATAGGGAGTCCGGAGAATGCAGCTCAAAAAAGAGAGAACATGAAGTGGGGGATAAAAATGCGCAAGAAGGATATGAACTTGAATTCTGTGGTGGGCAGAGCGGAAACATAAAAGAGACACTCAGACAAGCAGACCTCCGACAAGGCACTGGTCCTGCTATGTTGCCTCATCCTCAGGTTGGCAAGGAAATGTATAGAAATTCAAAGGTTAATGCTTTTCTCTTGAAGCATTGAAGCATTTCATTCAAGTTTCAACTTCAACCCTAAGAAAGCAACTGCAAGAACAAGGTTTTAAAGGGGGGAGGTTGTTTTTAATGTCATCAATCGACTTGTACAGCAGTGAGTCACAGATCATTGTAAAGAAGTGTGATTCACCTCTTTCCCACATGTAGCACATTGCTGTAGAGTTAATGCAATCATTCTGACAAATCCTCGGTTACTAAAGCAACCAAACATGGAGAGAAAAGAGTTAAATAAATAAAATTATTGTAAAAAAGGAATTTAGGAAGTACAAAAAACAATGAAACATTAAATTACACTTTTTATTTGGACATGTGGGACATAATTAAAACTCCTATGTGTACTGAAAGACATTTTCCTAAGCTGTTTCCCATCTTTGCAGGTATCAGTATTACCTTCAGCTGAAGAAGGAGGTGTTGGATGGACGTCTCCACTGCACAGTTGAGCAGGGCATCAGACTAGCGGGACTAGCAGTACAAGGTACAAATGCTTTGCTTGCGCACACTGACATTTCATGTGACAAATCAACCAAGTAAGTACCGAAGTAACCGAAGAGGGGATAAGTGAGCAGATGCTACACTTTTGACTGGTCATCTTGACTCCACTTCCTAATATGGCCGCATACCACAGGAAGAGCCAGTCCACTTGAGTTCCTATGGTATCAGTCTCCACACACTCTGGGTCCTGTTCCCGGGTGCTGTCTGTTTCTGTGGGGAATGTAAACAGCTAGCTTATCTCTAGCTCCAAGGTTAGTCTTAGGAAAGCTTTATCTGAGGGATGAGGATCTGCAGCTTCACCTCCACTTCTTAGTATGAAACAGTGTTCAGGATGTACTTAAAGGAATAGGCCACCGTTTTTATATACTAAGATATGTTCTTACCTCACTTTAGTCGAATTAATATATCCCCGTCTGGTCATTGTCCGCGCGCTCTGTCACGCAAACGGAGCACATACGCAGCCTCTCCCATATGTGACATAGCTCCGAAAAAGCTCACGATAGAAGCTACCAAGCTCTTCCACGTGTTCCCTATTTAAATAAAGTTACGTGAAGTGTTTTCATGCGAAGTATATTTACACAGAAATGTAACGTGTCGATTTTATAAGCAAATAAAAAGGGGGACTATATTGTGAGGCGTAATGATACGAGGAGCACAGCGTCCGCGTAGTAACTCCTAAAGACTTCCCCCGCTCACTTCCGTCAATAACCTTTAGGAGTTACTGCGCGGACGTTTTACTCCTCGTATCATTACGCCTCACAATATAGTCCCCCTTTTTATTTGCTTATAAAATCGACACGTTACATTTCTGTGTAAATATACTTCGCATGAAAACACTTCACGTAACTTTATTTAAATAGGGAACACGTGGAAGAGCTTGGTAGCTTCTATCGTGAGCTTTTTCGGAGCTATGTCACATATGGGAGAGGCTGCGTATGTGCTCCGTTTGCGTGACAGAGCGCGCGGACAATGACCAGACGGGGATATATTAACTCGACTAAAGTGAGGTAAGAACATATCTTAGTATATAAAAACGGTGGCCTATTCCTTTAACCTGTGGGCATTTGGAAACCACCCCTGTTTAAAAGCCATACTGTGCAACATTTCACCCAATTAATGAAAGAAAATACCAGCCTTAGTTACATACTGTATAAATAAGATCTTGTGTCTTTTTTACAGCCGACTTTGGAGACTACACTCAATTCAAGTCTCAGGACTTCCTCAGGGAATACGTGCTGTTCCCTGTGGTGAGTTTCACACTTCAAATATGATATGAACACGAGTTTGTGTAGCCTGCAGGCACATTCTGGCTGTCTCTTGTACCGCCTCTCACATACCTGAATGACAGGTACAAAGCATACAAAGACAGACAAACACACACAGCCAAAACAAATTGAATATCTATTTCTGAATGCCTGGAAACTAGAATATGTATCAATATATAGATATAGAAACAATATTTTTTGCATTTACTGTTTGTAGAATTGGCCAAATGGAGAAGAAGTCTTGGAGGAGTGGACACAGAAGGTTGCAGAGGAGCATAAGAGTCACTGGTACAGTCTCTTTTATCACTTGCTTGCCTATTTTTGCCTTCTTTTTGTTTATGAACTTTAAAGCTCTTTAAGTCCTTTGAAAAGCCCAATATAAAAATAATATGTATTATTTGTTGTCACTGTGGGCGATTTCACAGGAAATATTAAAACTCTAAATTTACATAAAATCTGACTCCATAAGATCAATTTAAACACAGTTAAACAGTTAAGTTTAAAGTATTAAAGTATCAAAAAGGTCTCGCCAAGTGTGTTCGTTGATCCCAAGGTCCGAGGAGAAACCACCAGAATTCAGTAGCTTTAGTCAAAGAAGATTTATTCACATCACACACAAACTGGCAGAATTACTTGGTAATGATTCTTTCCCTGCATTTTCCTTCTGTGTTCTTTTACTGCTCAGTCAAATGCACATTCCAGAGGCAGAGCTGCGGTACATCAGGCAGGTGGAGAAGCTGGATGGATTTGGACAGGAGAGCTTCCCCGCAAAGGTAAACCATCAGGATGAGTCTTCCCTCAGTAATTAAAAAAAATAAAATTAAATCACAATAGTGTAAGTATATGACTAGACATGTTTGTCTCTGTTGGTGCTACTTGTAGTGGAGATGTTGTCCTAGAGTGTGATAAAAAAGCATTTGAGATTCTAGCCTTTGAAGTTACAAGTTCCCATTACAGTGAGCAGTGACTGTCCTTCATATATATCCATGATATTTGGTTTTAAGGACAACTACACCAATGACATTTTCATCGGCGTGTCCTTCATTGGAGTGTTTGTCAAGCACAGAAATGGCAGATCCATCATGCTTCACAGGCAAGTCTTGTCTCGACACATTTTTCGTTTCAATATTTGCATAGATTTATATTTCTGAAGTTCAACTTGTACATTGAATGCTCTCACGTATAACAGATGGAAAGACATTGGCACTATAGCTCACAACAAGTCGGCCATCACCGTGGAGATAACGAGTCGAGACGACACCATCATTTTTCACATGGTGAGTGTTGTGTCTGCGGATGCCTCCCAGGGCTGCACTGGGAAGTGAAGTCATGCAAATCATGTGTGTCAAAATCACTGCATTTGGAGCAGCTATTGAAATACCTGCCTTATCGCCGTATTTGCAGGAGGATATGGAAATGGCCAAGTACATTTCTCGGCTCTTCACGGCCAGACATAAGTTCTACAAACAAAACAAGATCTGTGCAGAGTAAGTTTGAAGGACACCTTTGAATTGCATGAATGTTGTGAGAACAAGGGCATAACACCTTTTGATAATCACCCTTTACACTAGAATTAAGTAATACAACTTGCCTAAGAAAATGTTAGTCATTTTAGCAAGAAAAGCTGTGTCAGTATAAAAAAATTGCTCTTTACTATGAGACAGACATTTCCAGGAAGAAGAGAATGAAGAATTAGTTTGAAGAGACTTGTCATTAGACTTGTCAATGCAAGAGAAATAGTGATAAGTTTGTGTGTTGTTTTTAGGCCCACTCACTCTCCTGCACCAATCCGACGGCGCTCCACCTGGACCCACCGCCTTTCCCTGGTAATGTCAGAACTGCTTTACATTCACTGTTTTCTAGTTGAGAGTGGCTGTGTTTATACCCTTATAAAACAAAAGCAGATGCAACTAATCAGGGAGTCTAAATGAAAAGACTGAATTGGCGACCTAGTTTTCTCAGCCAGGGCAGCGCTTTCTTGGACACTTCATTGGCACAGCGGGCCCTGTTGGAAAGTTTGTCTCTCGGGTTTGATTTCCGGTTGCGACAATGAAACCAGTGATTTGTGAGTTTCCCTCCCTGCTGCCGAGACAATGGCCAAACTAAATGTGGCACAATAGTTGTCCATTTATATAAACTGGATCACAGATTCCAGTCAGGAAAACCACACACACGCACACGCACACACACACACACACACACACACACACACACACACACACACACACACACACACACACACACACACACACACACACACACACACACACACACACACACACACACACACACACACACACACACACACACACGCACGCACGCACGCACACACACACACACACACAGGAGCTGTCAGCAACTTTACCACTCGTGCAAATAATTATACAATTTCTCTAGTTTTCGCAATGTAAATGTTAAGTATTGAATATTACAATTCAATTTACTGTGACTACGTTTAAATGTCATTATTTGTTTTGTCTTGCTTCTTATTTAGCCACGGCCTCAGTCCTGCAATTTCCAGTCAATGCGTTCACAATATGGAGAGCATTATCAGGACACGCAAAGCTCCCAAGGTAAGAAAAAGAATACCCTTCAGGCCTATTTTATTATATATATTTTTACTATGTAGCAGTCATGATACAAGCCCTAATACCAAGACTCATTCCATTGCTTAATGCTTACGATGCAGTAATGCCAGCCTCAAATAGCGTCACATTTTTTTTAACCACAACTACAAACACAATAACATTTTCAGTGTCAGACTACATGGATATAAATACTTCCTGAACCCAATGCAAATGCAGTTTCAAGGCCCAATCTGCCAGTTAATAAGAAAAACATTTTTTAACAGAGCTAATTGTGTGTTTCCCACAACGCATCTGACTCAGAGTCCATTTTCGATTTAACAGCCTCCCAGCCAGTTAAATGAAATGTTTGGGTCTGAAAGTGGTGACCTCATACGCGCTTTGCTCTTTCATTGACTTGTTCTCACACTCGCTATGCCTTATAACGCCGCGCCGGAGAGCCGCTCGTGTCAACGGTAAAACGGAAAGCGTGGAAAAAAAAGAGTCTGGGTGTGCTTTCATGTGTGGGTGTAAGATCTCTCCACAGGGCGACCTCAGGCATCTCTCCAATTGTCTGGGCTCAGATTAGCTTTGGGTGTGCGATAGTTTCACATGAGCTTTATGTTAAATATAACACAAGAAAAATAATAATAATGCATCATGTGTACTGTATAAGCCCTTCATCGTTCATTGCAATCATATAAAAAATATAACTGTAATGGTTGAAAATTGAGAAATTCCAAACAATTGTAAACAAAAGATTGCACCAAAAATATCTTCATGGCATGAAGCTTAAACCAAGGACGCATAAAACCATAATAATCAGTAGGGCTGGGAACTGTTACATTTGTTTTGATACCAGTACTTTAACGATACTTGGTCTTCGATACTGGTACCTGAACAATACTTTTCCGATACATAGACTAAAATATTATTATTGTTCAGCAATAATGTGTGGAAGATTCGCAAATTTACAATATTGGGTTCATCTCCAATGTGTGTCAAAAATTGGGAATAATTTGGGGGGAAATGTTGGACAATTGCAGCAAAAATAAGGAAAAAATATTTGAAAAAAATAATTTAAAAATTGGGAAAATTGGGAAAATATTAATAACAAAAAAAATAGCAAAAATGAAGTTGAATAACATAATAAATAATAAAAAATAATTTAAAAAAGGAAAAAACAAAACAACTAGTTCACTTCATTTAATGTTGTTCCTGGACCAACAGCATCAAAACTTGGATCTAAAGTTATGAGATTATGAGATAATCTTTTTTTCCCGATACCAAACTGGTATCATTTAACCGTACCCAGCCCTAATAATAAGTGCATGATTTCCTTTTTGTTGTTTCTTTGTAGACAGTATATTCCCTGACGATCCCTACTACAAATCAGAGACCAGTCTTGACATTTGCCAAATGGACTTCCCTTACCGCAACGGCAATGTTCCCAATGGCAGCATGTACAGCAGCCCCAGCCTGGGCTCCCTAAACCACTCGCAGACATTCATCCCCCCATCGCCGATGTCTTCCAACCTCAGCATCCCGGGCAGTGAGCTGATGAGGCCCGACTACCTGCCCAGCCACCGCCACAGCGCCATCATAGCCCCGTCCTACAGGCCCACACCGGAATATGAGGCTGTGATCAGACAGAAGAGGCGCATGCTGCCGGCCCACCAAGACCTTCACAGTCAATCGCTGCGCAGCCTCAACATCAGTAATGCGTGTGCGTACAGACAGCCGGAGGTTCTGGTCTACAGCCAACCGGAGATGAGGGAGAGGGGGCCGTATCCTGGCTGCCCTGGACCCTACACAGCACAGGTAAATAATGAGCTGGAGCACAATATGCACTAGAACCACATTTTGTATGATGTGGTATTTGTGCAATTGTTCACTTTATCACTAGACCCTTCATTTTAGAAAGCGCAAATATGACTAAAGTACACAATGAGAAAAGAAGAATATCACTTTGTTTGCACTTTTTCTTTGTTTTAGATCAGCTACAGCAAACCAGTGTCCCATGGTCCTCATCAGGGAGGTCCGGCCAACTCCCAGGGCCTCGCTCCGGTCTGTATAAATGGAGGAGTCAGCGCTAATGGAGGGGGAGTAGGGAGCTCTATCTCTCACACTGTCAGCACACCTGAGCTGGCTAACACCAAACAAGGACCTAATGCTGGGAGCTACGCTGCCACTGCGAACATGCTAAGGAACCACTTGTCGCGCCCCCCTCCTCCGTACCCCTCTAACTCTTTCAGGCCCGCTACCAGCACCCCGGACCTGGCCAGCCACAGGCACCGCTGCATCGGGGGCAGCAGTCCTGAGCTGGTCACCCGCATGGTGCAGCTGTCGGTCAAAACCTTCCAGCCTGATAGCTCGGCTGTGGTGCACCAGTCTCTGCAGGAGGCCAGTGAGCCGCTGACGGCTGCGGCCAAGCACCGCTCCACACTGGGCAAAAGGCACAGCATGGAGGTGATTAGCAGCATGCGAGCGGGAGGCATGGAGGGGATGGTCATGAAGAGTATGAACGCCCCGCTGCTGCGGAGAAACACTCTTAGAGAACACGTAATGCCACCGCAACCTCAACCTATTCCCCAGACACCTCCAACTCCTCAGCCACCTCAGCCGATAAAGGAGATCCCTAAACAGATTCCTGCCCAGAAGTCGCCTGAAACGCCTGTCGCTGCGCCGGTGGCGTATCAGCACCAGAAGACCCTCTCTAACGCCACCATGCTCATCCACAGCAGTGAGAGTGAGGAAGAGGAGGAGGAGGAGAGGCCCGAGCTGGACGTTCAGATCCCAGGCCTAAATGAAGACATCAGCATCAGTGCTCAGCTTCAGGCCGCTCTGGCGAAGCTACCCAACAAACCTCCACCCGAGTACCCAGGCCCACCGAGACCACCCAGCTCCACCCAGATGCGTCCACCCAGCCACCACCATAACCACAATCAAGCACCTCAGAGCAGCCACACACCTGCGGACATTAACCAAGGCCAAAACCGAGCACTTACAGCAGGACAGAGCCAGACCTCTGTGGCGCCTGGTGGAGAAGGTGATTGTGAGGGCGCGAGTGGGACGCTGACGCGCGGAGGGGACCAGAGTGGGGTGAATGGAGGTGTCTTGGGGCCCTCCATCTCTGAACCGGACCTGACCTGTGTGAAGGAGCGAGTGAGAAAGGAACCAGTCAAAGAGAGGCCCGTCTCCGAGATGTTCTCCCTGGAGGACAGCATCGTGGAGAGGGAGATTGCGCAAAGGGTAAGAAGGGCCTGCATTATGTCCAAAAAGTAATGCAATTGTGATTAGAATTGTAGTTTATGTTTCTAAAATGTAAGATTTCATGCACATCCAGGAGCATTCACTCAAATCTGAAATGTGAGGTGTAAGCAAAACAATAAACACATGCATTTCAGAGTGTGTTTGGAGATTTGAAAATTAGCAGGAGTATTGTCACCCCCCAGAAAGACAAATTCAAAAGTTAGGCAGTGAAATATTTTTTCCCTGCAATCTTTTGTTTACTTGCTCTTTCAGCAGCTCCCAATTTGCAGTAATCCTGCACTAGTAGCACAAGGCTCCGAGTTCACCTTGGCAGGTAAACCCTCCAAATCCCGTAGATTATTTCTTTGGATTGCAAACTGTTATTGTGCTTCAGCCATTTTTCTCATGCCAAGATATTAAACATGTCATTTATTTGTATTACAATGTTTCTTTGTCCTGGAGTAAAATAGTAGCTTTTTCATATAGCGTTGTTTTATTTCTGTATATTATTCAATGCAGTAGACATTGACAGTTAGATATAGTTATTTTAAGGGGATATTGTTGTCTCCCAAGCTGTTGTTTTGACTGTCCCGCTGTGGTTTAAGACCTGGAGAAGGGTGGAGCTGTCCACAAGGTTTACCAGCATCAGAGATTATTGGCTTTAATCCTCCAGGAAGAGGAGACTGTACAATGTGGGGCAAAGTGCGCAAAGATTGACCAGTGGTAAAAAAATAAATTAAAAAAAGCAAAGAAAAGTCATTTGTATTTTCTGAGAAGCTACACAGCCACAGAAAAATTGAGGAGATAACCTAAAAAGGCAGAGAGAATGGCGCAATGTGAAGGAGAAGGATGAAGGCAATATGCAGCAGATTAGACGCTGCACGACTACCCTTAATAAGCTTTCTTCTTAGTGGGTCTCGTAGCGCACACCTTTTGACAAACTCGAAGGAGAGTTGCTCATGCGGCGTTGCCCCGGACATTCACTCCTCCCAGGCTCCCACACTTTTCTCCCTGGAGACATGCGCACAGTGTTTTGAAGCGGGCTGCGATGCTGCCAGTTAAACTAACTCTGGGCTCCTCTCTGTTGAAGACTCTGGAGAGACAGAAGATGTCAGTGGACTCCGTGAAGAGGCCGCTGATGATGGCCGCTCTGAACGGGCTGTGTGTGGCCCGGATGCCGGTGACAGGGACGAAGGGCCCCGCAGAGGACAGCTCCAAATCTGCTTCTGACGAGAGGGTGAGGTGTTTACATTTGCTCTCATGTAATGACTAATTCTGGCATTTCTATTTCTAAAAGCTGACAAATGTAAATAGGCACTGTCTTAATCTGAAATGCATCTTTGTTCGAGGATACAACAGAAATGCCAGCTTCAAGTCAAGACAACTAGCTGAATGTCTCTCCCTGCTCTTCACCCCCCTTTCACACTCAGCTTTCCTATCGGGTGAAACCTACCCGCCAAAATAATAAACAGGATTCTTGCATACATTAGTTAGGGAGACAGTGAAGTGGTTTGAAAGCGGCTTTTGTCTGGACTGCTGCTCAGCTAAAGGGGGTAAGTCTTAAGTGGGCTGTGGAACGTGTGGCATGGTGCTGCTTATCGCCGCTGGGCCCACTGGTATGTCAAGAATGTGACCTGAGAACGAGTGAAAGGACCACAGTTAAAAGAGCTGATGCCCTCTCAAACATGGCTGCCCTTGTAAACAGGTAGCTTTGATTCAGACAAATACAGCAGAGTTTTCGGTCTGTGTTAAAGTCCATCAATTTCCCATGTTATGTTACGTATAGCTTCTAAATAATTCTGAAAGTAGATTTTGGATTGCCCTTATAGAAATGTTGAAGCTTAAACAGATAATTTGGACATTTTCAGTGTCACAATATAGACGGGTTTTAACACCCTAGTTATGCATGGTTACGTGTTCATTGTCAGACATGTGCGGTCAGTGGGCGAAGTCGTAAACGTTCCTCCTTGTTTTGCAGTGTAAGACCTTGGAGCTGAAGCTGGAGGAGGATCAGGTCTTCACGGAATATGAGCAAGTGCCTAAGAAGAGGTCGGAGTGCGCCGCCACCACAGCCACTCTGCCAGAAAACGCAGAACGCAACCGCTTTCGGGACGTGGTTCCCTATGAAGACAACCGCGTGGAGCTGGTTCCCAACAAGGAGAACAATGCGGGTTACATCAACGCTTCACACATAAAGGTGAACACTGTTTAAATCTGTCATTGGACGGGGTGGGGTTTAAACAAAAGCAAGAAGATGTCCCCACATATCTCTGAACATTTTGTTTGATAAACCATGACAAGCATTTTTGCGAGCATATTATTTATATACATTTCTTGTTGTGGTTTTTAAGAAGAAAGCAGTTTAGACAGAAAGGATCAAAAAGGCTGTTTGTTCATGTAAGCGGTTTGAGAATTCCTTGAGAATGTAGTTCAAACCCCCTTAAGTCAACTAGAGCTGCTCTCACTAACCCTCTATTCATCTGAAAACATTTTGAGCATTTACAAAATAAGTGAATGACAAATACATGTAATAAATTAAACATTTGAAAGATAAAGTACCTGTTTATCATATTCTGTGTTGTATGTGTTGAGAATATTTATTGCTAGTTTAATAAAGTTGTATATTTGAACGTGATAGATGAAACTGGCAGTAGTGGTGCCATCTTGTGGTGGTTCTCGTAACATTTCTGTATTTGTCACAGTAAACGTGACATTTTTTACACTTTTATTGTCTGCTTATTGTTTTCTAATGCCCTATTTCCCAGATGGTGATCAGAGGAGAAGAGTGGCACTACATCGCCACTCAAGGCCCACTGGCCAACACCTGCGCAGACTTCTGGCAGATGGTCTGGGAGCAGGGGGTCAACGTCATTGCCATGGTTACAGCTGAGGAGGTACGCACACACACTCATGGGACCCGCAGATGTTCCAGTGGTCAGCATCTGCCATCTGTGCATCCCTTCACTCTTTGGTGTGTGTAAAATTCTTTATATCATATAACCTTACTACTCTCTGCTTTAGGAGGGCGGTCGCTCCAAGAGCCATCGCTACTGGCCCAAACTGGGCTCCAAGCACAACTCTGCCACTCACGGCAAGTTCAAGGTGACCACCAAATTCCGCACTGACTCCGGCTGCTACGCCACCACCGGGTTAAAGGTAAAACACCTGCTGTCGGGACAGGAGAGGACCGTGTGGCACCTGCAGTACACAGACTGGCCAGAGCAGGGCTGTCCCGAATATGTCCAGGGATTTATCTGTGAGTTTGGACACACCAGTTTTCTGTGCCACACTGCTGTATGTAAGATGTTGTTGATTGTATTCTCTGCATCACATTACAGCTTATTTGGAGGAGATTCAGTCTGTAAGAAGGCACACTAACTCTATGCTGGACACGTCCAAGAGTCTTAACCCCCCTGTGGTGGTGCACTGTAGTGCTGGGGTGGGCCGCACTGGAGTGGTCATCCTCACCGAGCTTATGATTAGCTGCCTGGAGCACAATGAGGTCAGTGATCACTGCTCTTCATGTTTATTATCTTTTCTGGACATCAAATGTTGACCAATGTTTCTTATGCGTTGTTCTATTTCAGCCCATGGAGGTCCCGGTCATGCTGGCTAAGCTGAGGCAGCAGAGGATGCTCATGGTGCAGACAATCTCTCAGTACAAGTTTGTCTACCAAGTCCTTATTAACTTCCTCAAGAACTCCCGTCTCATCTGAATGTGTCCATCCAAGATTCAGTTGTACTTGATTTACTGTTTAACAGACTCAAAGTTTTACATTGGGACAGCCATTGAACATTGGGCAAATGAAGTGTCTTGGACTCTGTCTTGCCTTCACACTGGTCTGGTGAATGAGCAGTGTTTTGCAAGTTGATATAAATGTTATCCAGTTGCATTTCCAATGTCCTCACTGGCTCAGAACAGTGGTATGCTGCATGGACAGTAGGTGGCAGTATTGCTATTGTTGGTCAGATGTAGACTCTAAAAGTATTGCCAACTTAAGTGTTAAATCACACTAAAATGCCATTTATGTTTATTTGGTATCAACCAATACAACCTTTTGCCAGTAAAACATTTTTTTGTTTTATTTATTTATCCTATCTCCATTAAATGGCAACGTTCATTTTCATTGAAATCCTATAAGCTTTTTTAAGTGTCTGAATATGTCTTAATTGTTCTACTAGCCTTTCTCTGTTTTCTCTGTAAATAGTAAGTGTCCAAATAACTATGTATTATCCAGTTTTCAGCTCCGTGATCTTGTGTTTTTGTTTCAAAACATTGTATACAAAAATCAATGTTTACATTACAGCTTTTGTTGAAACAGTTATTCATAACATAAGTGATTTGTTTTTGTGCCTTATGAATCCGAAGAGGCTGCCAGGATATGAACCCAGTTTGGAAAGATCGATCCAGCTTTTACCTCCAAAGAAACAATCGTTTAATCCGTGCATCTGTGTAAAACTGCAGTTTATTGTTGCGTTGGTTTTGTTTTTGAAGGATGAGAGAGAAACAAATGATTTTTGAAAAGGTCCTGCCGTGCGATCTGATCAAAGTCTTATCAAGTTAATGTGTCCCATTTAAAATTCATTTTCAGCATTTGTTTGTGTTGACAAATGTAATGCAAAACCAGCCATGCCCAAAGTAACTTTGTACATAATAGGTATGGAACACAAAGATGTTTAAATGTTTTATATATAAATATATATATTTCCTTTGACTTGGTACCACAAATACTGCAAATAATAAACTATGCATGCTTTTTTATTTTACTGTACCTGTATATAATCTTGTTTATTAGCCTTTCAGCCCAGTGCACTCTTGACATACAAGTGTTTGTTGCACTTCTTTTGTTGACAGTATTTTCTCACAGCATTCCACTGCTTGTTTTTAATTTATCTCTTCTCTCTCTTTCTTTGTTGGCAAAACAAAAAGATTTACAAATATATGTACAGATGTTTTGTTTATGCAATTTCAGTGCATAACTTTTCTTTGCCCAAATACTGTATGTATGAAGCTGTTTTACCTGCTCATTATGCAATAAAGCCTTATTTTCTTTAAGAAAGTGACCACAATGGCCTTGTTTTTGTGTGAAACAGTTGTTAGGTTTCATGAAACAACCACTTTCTTGTCCCAGAGGCGAATGCAGCTGCTCTGGTCTGTGGCTCTGACCCTGCAAAGTGTGCTTGACACCGAAGGAAGACGGGGACAGCTGATGTGTCTGGGCCACAGCAAACTGTCCATTAACGGAAAACACCAGTTACTTTGTTACATAAACGTTGTATTGACAAAATCTGAGTAAAAACATGACTTCTCTGTTACAAATACAAAAATGGTAAGTGCCTATAGTTCTATAAAGCTTCTTATGTAGTAAATGCAGTCCATAGGAGTCATTACTGTGTTTTTAGCTCTTCATTTTTGAGCCATTTCATTGCACAGCTCTGTCAGGTAAACGTGATCTTTTCCATGGGCCACCTCCATTATAGCCATTGCCTGCAGCACAGACAGAAACACATCAGTATGAAATCTGTTTGCGATCACAACAACACATGTCTTGGTTCAACTTTACCTTCGTTCGAATTTTGAGTGCATTAGAGGGCCTGTCCAATGCCATGTACAGTCTGCCCAGCTTCAAGTAGAGAGAGGACAAATTCAGGGAGTAGGGAGAGTAGAGCTGGCTGCAATGAAAATATGACATTAGTATAAGCTCCATTTACATGAAAAACATTTTTGAAATACCTGTATGGCCTGATTAACTTCTCCCCATATCTGACAGCTTCATCCAGGTCTCCCTGGTACAGACACACGCCCATGGCCTGATACATCATGTGCAGCATGTACACATTGGAGTCTTCGAAAACTGACCCCATCTTCTCCAGGCTCTGCTCGCAGATCTCCAGCAGCTCACTAGGGGGTGCTAAAGAGTCAAGGTCCAGCTACCAGCCAAGTCTGAAACCTCAGCACATTTGTGAAAAGGCGATTAAATGAATGTCAGAGGGGAATCCAAACCAAAGACTGAGGTTGCAAATGGACACATGACAGCGTGTAAATCTAAAATGAAATACATGAGATGAAACTATTTACAGTTAATTGTCTGGGAAAAGGTAATTGCAACTCTCACACAACTCTCATGGATTTAAAAAATAAATAAATAAATAAATGAATAAACAAATATCATGAAAGGATATTTTTGCAGGATTTTGAAGCTCTGAATTCCTTGATGGCTTTCCTGGCGTAGCGCTCCATATTGTTCACATCCTCCTCTTCGATTGGATCACTGAGCTTACGCACTTTTAACTTTACCTTGTCCTGAACGAATCAAATAAACATATAATTTCAATGTTGCAATAGTGAAATATAATAGATTTCTTACTTGGGACCTGCTTTGACACTCCGGACAGTCACAGGTAAAGTAATAGGATTCTCTCAGCCTGTTGTTGCGATCGTCTGTTGGGTACAGGAGGTCTATGTAACTGATGAAGACCTAAAGACACAGGCACATACACTTTGTGATACGTTTTTGTCTGCATAACATTATTGCTGACTAAAATTAGTATATTAGGATTTAATTGATACAAAACATTTCAAGACATTGTCATTGACTAATAAAAACAAAAATCAGCAGGAGGGACATAAAGAAAAATATTTGGATTTTCTTTCTTTTCAATCAAAAAAATACAAGACTAACTTAAGACTCCAGTGTGATACTACTGAATGTAAGTTTGCTAAAGCCGCTGAAACTACACAATACCATTTGCTTTGTTGTCAGACTCTTGGTAAAAACAGCTTTTGTCAAAAGGCTAAAACTAAATTCAAATGTGTTTTGAAACTTAACACTGTGGGGCAAACAGAGAAGTCTAAAACTATGTAATCACTTTCACTGGCAGAAATCAGAGAGGCAGACGCCAGGTCTGAAAATACCCACACTGGTCCTTTTATCTGCTGATTCCCATAAAGCTCACACACTGACACACTTCTACTGACCCACTGCCATGGTCCTGGTACAGGCTTTTAAAACCTATACTGTGATGACTATATTTATAACATATGTGTTTCCCGTATGTAGAAAGTGCATGTATTGCTGTTGTTGACTACTTCTTCTTTTTGCTTTACCTTTAAACAGGAAAGAGATGATAAGGGATTGTTTTTGAGGGGAGTCAGTGACCCTATTGTTGTTGTAAAGTGCCACAGAAATAAACTTTGATTGGTTGATTGATTGATTGATTGATTGATTGATTGATTGATTGATTGATTGATTGATTGATTGATTGATTGATATTGTACATGTTTTCAGTGGTAGCGGGAAATTAAGCAGCAAAGCTTCGACCTGGCCAGAGAACTGAACCTGGGATTTCAGTTTCTTGCTGTTAGGTGAAAACGTAAACCACCATTTTTGTTACCGTAATCCAATGCCTCTGCCCCTAATACTTCAACTTCATAAAAGAATCCCAGACAGTTTTAGTGAATTAAATGCCTTCATTAAAAGCTGTAGCTCATTATGTTCAGTCAAACATGACTAAATAATGAGGTTTTTTTGCATCTCTGTGTCAGCAACTGCCCTTTCTTACCTCATCTCCAGCCTTCATGTCATTTACAGCCCGAATCTGCGCCGACGTCCCTTTGTAAGTGATGATGGTGTTGGGATTACAGTTGTGGTTGATGAGGGCCACACTGTGAAAAATGAAATGCTTAAATTGAAATCACTTTTCCAGCTCGTCTGTATACACAACAAAGCAGCTCCATTGTCCGATAACGGTTTCAGTGGCCGTGAGACATGTTATCGACCTTGTTGTTACCTAGCTGCAAATAGCCCAATGAGAGACTGAGGGGGTAAATTCACCTTCGTGAAGCCAATTTTAAAACTAAACAGCTTTGGTAACAGCAGGGGGGCTAGCTTAACCACCAAATGACCAACTGGGGAGGACAGAGTCGTCTACCCCGGATACACGGCACTGGCTATTTAGAGTCTGGCCAATGGGAAAAACAACTCCAAAACAAAGACTATACAAAGAAACTTGCATGAATGTGTTGCTTACGTGGGGTACACAGCAGTTCCCAAGTGAGACAGCTCCTCGTCCTCAATAGTGAATCCATTGCAAGCGACCTATGATGTAGATTCGGCACAGTTATCAAAAGAGAATACTTGTCGACAAAGGTTGCACGGTGTTTTGTGTCATGCCTGTGAGAAGAGGCTCAGAAGCTCATCGTGGTCAGGGAAGTCCAGATGCTTTGAGTAAAACTGATGTAGTTGAGCAATTTCTGCTTCAGTCATCTCCCTCTTCTCATTGTCCATATCTTCCAAATCTATATATAAAAAAAAAAACACCTATTAATACATTTAGCAAGCAGGGAGCAATCTTTACCACACCAACTGCCACCTCATATTTGTCTCATAAAAACCACCACACAACATAAATGCATTTCCAACTAAACAACTAAAATAACAGAAGACCAACCAGTGATACAAGTACAACAGTTTGAGTTGCCAATCCCCTCGCACTGTGACAGAAACAATCACCACCACTTTCTCCATTTACAGTGTGCGTCTCTGAGTATTGACTTGGACATGTAACACAACACCACGCTCATCCTCACACACCAGACACTCAGCCTTTCAGAATGACCCACTTTTACTCAAGGGGGACAAGCTCGGTCCCCCAGAGCTCTCATCTGGCCCTTAGACCGCACCAAGTGGGTCTCTCGCGCCATCTAGTAGTTAAGGCATAAATGAAGATGAACATGTTTCTAGTTTGTGTTCATATAAATGCATTTAAGGAAGCAGAAAATTGATTCACTACAACATCACATTAGTTTAATCATGAATTCTGAATAAATATAGAGTTAATATACAGTCTTAATTTATTGAACACTGCCCCCGTGGTGTCTGTAGCGGCGAAGAGCACATAAATTATAAAAATAAATTGGATGTAGCTCAAAAGAAACAACAGCAACGATGGAATAAAAGTTCAAATAAAGCTTCTGCACATGCATGGATTAGGCTCTTGTTCTGCAGAGGCACTTGTAATCAGGTCTGTGTGTGTCAGCCTGAAGAGCTCTTTAAGTTGTTACACTTGTTATACCGTCTCTATCCCATTTGCTCCACTTCTGGTATATATAGATGTGGCTATGGGGCCCTCTCTCTCTGCCCAATCTCAATGGGCTGTGCTGAAGCAGGACATGCAATGAGCCCTCGAATAATGTGCATAGTCTTATGTGAACAACGGAGGAGGGACAGTTGCTGTACCATGTGAGCAACAGACACTTATGTCCGAGTAGTGAATGTGTTTCACCCACGTGATTGCATCTCTCCCACTTGCAACATCTCCTCTGATAAGCATTTTTCTTTCTGTGATTTCTACAAAGTCAATAACAACACACTGTGTATTATACACCTTGTAAAAAAAATGACAGCATTTCTTTCACAGATTCAACCAACCTTTTTAACAAGGATCCTGGCAACCAGCCGTGAAATCTCAGATGGACACCATTTCTCCCCAAAAGCAACCATTGAGGCGCATTCGAGCTTGTGCATGGGCCAGTCTGCTTTCTGCGCACAGTGCAATGATTCAGATAGAGCTCAAAGGCAGGAGAAAATAAACGATGTATCCAACCTTCAGTGTGTTCAGTGTTTTACAGGCAGTGCAACTTCAGCATTAGAACTGATCTTTATTTACGCAGTGTCCTGTACCTGACATTTGGAATTGCAGTAGAACGCTTTCTTGCACTTGCCACATCTCGCCAGACCTTGTTTGCTGTTTATGATTACAATATGGATCCACAGGTTAATAAACTGAGTGCTTAGTGGCATCATACACAAGACAAGATGGAGCAGTTGCTGGTGCTTCGTTATAGCAATGAGGGGCTTTGAAACATGCTGGTGTATTAATAGAGGCACACCGAGGCAGCTGCTTCACTCATAAAAGCACAGGGCAAAACGTTTTAGAGTAATGTCTAAAGGAGCACATTGTGCAGTGTAATGTTGGTATTAATAGTATTCAGCATTCTGTCAGTAAGATTGCTCCCCTTTGTGCTGTGTGCTTTGATTGTATCAAGCTGTAGAGCATCATCTTACTTTATGTATTAATGTATTTGTTTAAAACCTATAACCTAAATGGCCAAAATATAGTGCCAGGTTATTTTAACATCTATTAATTATTGCAAACTGATTCATTTCACACACTGGCCTGCATTATATTATGGCCTCATTTTACACTATTTAATTGAACACAGGAAAAACTTTATTCAAACAGTAAATAATGTGTGCTGACCTCAGAGTTGCCACAAATATATATCTATAATAAACAGATCCATTTAGTGAACTGCTCTGCAAAAGCTTAAGCCCTCTTCTTTGACAGCAGGCTCATACTGCGCAACACTAGAGTTGTCTGATGCCAGTGCACACTTTTCGTTACCTGGTAAAGCAGAGCTCACAGAAACTGCCTCTTTCCTCCACTGCCAACACGGACGAGTACGCGGCGCAGGAGAAGAGCAGATCCCCCACTTTAAACGCCCTGGTCACTCGCAGACCCCGACCTTTTCCCGGACTGTCAAACCTCTCCAGGCCCTTGATGCTGGCGCTGCCCGGCATGGTGGTGATCTGTCTCCTCTCTGTCCAAAATGACCATGACGCACCGACACTGCAGCTGCCCCACGGTTTGATCGACACCCACCAGACTTCTGGGCAGCAGTTGCAAGGCAGACACCACCTCCATTAACATTTAACACAAAACAAAAAAGAGCAAAAATAAAGGCCTGAAAGCTGTGAACTAAAGCCCAATTTATAGACATTTTATAGGCTATTTAGGTTGACTTTTATTGCAACTTTCTCTTTCTCTCCCTCCTGTCATTATACATGCGTGATTAGACTGAACAAATAGAAAGCAAACAGCGCCGCCCTCAGTTACAGTGGCGCACTGCAGTCTGGCACTTGGTAAATGAGCAAAACTTGTAGCAAGATCATTTTTAGCACCTGTTGCACGTGACACGGCGCTGCTGCTGCAACAGATCGCCGTCTGAATGCAACATCGTGAAGGTCAAAACGAACGACACGAACAGTTTGTTGGAAGAAGCCGCCAGCTGGTGAGTAACATGTAGATTTGGGCAGAACAAAGCTCATGTTCCTATGAACCAATAAGGGAGCATCCATCTCTCTTGGGTATGACAGGCTACTTAGCTGTTTTTTATTATTATTTGAAGTGCAGGGACAAAAATAAATAAATAAATAGTAACAATAAATACCAAGCTTTGTGTTGACACTGCATTGTATTTCACAGCATTGTTTTATAAGGTCACATCTCCAAAAGCAATTTCAACATGTGAGCCATTCACTGCTGAAAACCTATTAAGCTTTTCTCTCTCTCTCATCAAAGAGAACTCTAGCTTTAAATGTTCAAGTAACATTTCTACTGCAAAATTTAAAGCCAGCCTCCAATGGTTAAAGTAACTCACAGTTTTGTTTTGTTTTGTTATTTCCCCTTTTATGTATAAATGTATGGCCTTGAAAACCTAGAGGTGCCCTTGATTTCATAATGCGTTTTCAAATGAGTGATTAATGTAGTAAGTAGGAAACCACCAATCATCAAAAGCCAGACCACAGGCCCTTTGGCTGTGCCCTTCTTGGTCACAGTGCGCCATCATGTGGATGTTGACTGTCAGCACATCTAGACTTGTGCTGAAATCGATATGCAGATAGCTGTTACACCAACTCTCTTCAACACAAAGGTAGAGATGAATGGCTCACAGGTGTATTGATGTATCGTGCAGTGACTCTCTCCGCCACAGCACAAATAAAAAATGTTCCCTCTCACTGTGAAGATTTGCCCCTCATCTCTGTCCGGAGCCTTTATCCAACCTTGCCCCAGTTTTGGTTTGATTTATTATAATTCCATTTTCCTGTCTTTTCAATCTAAAGATTTGTTCCTCTTTATTTTTAATAACGCAGGAGCGAAGGGAGGCATGTCGCTGGGAGATTATGGTCGTCGTCTTTGGCGTCTCGTCTTGATTACATCACAGGGAGCTGATTTGATTTGGAAGAAGCCCTCTTGTCCCGGTACACGATCTCTTTAGACCTCCCCACTGTGCTGATTTTCTTGCTTTGTCAGAGAGGATGATCTTGATGAATATGATCTGAAACACAGGGAGGGAGCGGGGGGGATTAGGTGAACGGATTATAATTTTTCAATGATGAGAAATAATAAGAAACAATAAATCCTAAGTAGATTTAGTTCTCAAGGAAACCCTGTTAGAGTAAATCATGGGTACAAGAGTGGTGAATTAAATAGATACAGTGGGACTGACCTGTGTGGCCTGTGGAAGACTCAGGTTAGAGCCTGTTTAAATGCAGCAGCCGCATGTTTTTGACAAAACATGTTTTGTGATTGCTATTAAATTTGCTATTTATGTTTCAAAATCAAGATGTTTACTGTGTTTACAGTTTACTTTAACATTCCCAGGAGCTTAACACATGACAGAAGACTGAAATATAAACTGCTAAACTAATTCAAGAATCACTGGCATTTATGAACAGGTTTGTAGAGGCCCAAACTACAAGGTCAACGGGTTGTCTCCATGGAGACTGGATATTTTGTAGTGTGCGAAAGATGTTTGTAATAGGATGTTGGAATTATGTAATCAGGATAATAATAATTTGAAGTTCAATAGCATCAGCGTGTGCTCTGCAGTCTTATTGACTGATTTTCCGCACTTATACTTAAATGCACTGCCTGACCAATGAAAAAGTCACCACAAAAAAGACAGGGTCACATACAGATGCTGGTCATATAATTATTATAATCATGAAAAAGTGCATTTACTTCTGTTATTCAACTTAAAATGTGAAAATAATATATGATATAGACTCATGACATGCAAGTAACATATGTCAAGCTTTTGTTTGTTATAATTTTGATGAGTGTGACTTACAGTCCATTTTCTAAATATTCTGATTTTCTGAGATTTTTAATGTGGGTTTTTACAAGCTGTGAGCCATAATCATCAAAATGATAACAAATAAATGCTACATATTTCACTAATATGTGAGTATATCATATATTAGTTTCACAGTTTAAGTTGAATAAAATAAGTGAATGCACTTTTTCATGATATTCTAATTATATGTCTTTAGCTTTGATTACATCACACATTTGCTGTGGCATTGTTTCAATAAGCTTCTGCAATGTCAAAAGATCTAGTGTTGAATTCATTTATTACCAAGATCTTCTGTTGATGATGGGAGAGTGTGACCACTGTACAAAGCCTTCTTAAGATCTGCAGTCTGGCCAGTCCATGCCTCATGCTCCCTGAACCACTCTTTCACAATGTGAGCCCGATGAATCCTGATATTCATCTTGGAATATGCCCATGCCATCAGGGAATAAGAATACAATGGAATAACCGGACAATTCAAGATGTTCAGGTAGCTGACCTCATTCTTTGGGCACATAGTGTTGCTAAACCTTGACCTGACCAACTGCAACAGCCCCAGATCGTAACAGTTAAATCCAGGTGGTGACCTTTTTTTCTGGGTCGTCCAGTATACTCTAAGCTATAATTCTGTAGTAGCTGTGTCACTTTTGCTTATCATTTGTACTTGTAAAGATCTCTGCGCTTTCCTTTGTGATTCATATTTTGCCCGCATATGTTATGCCTATGCTGATGGTCTATATATGAAGTGTATTGTCACCCGGGGGAGCTCGTAAAAAAGGCAGCTGATAATGTGCCTGTCGTGGGTCATTGTGTGTGTTGTGTGTTAATGCGTGCGGTAAAAGACCTGAGCTGCTCTTGTTCTTGCGGTACTTGTCCTCACCTTATCCCCGTGACCTTGTCATCACAGGCCGTTCCCACAATGCACCACTAACCAGGGGTCAGCAGCAGGCCACTGGGTGAGATGGATGAGGTAAATGTGTTCATAGAGAGCACTGTCCTGGTGGGTAGTAAGACTCACTGTAGCCTCCCTGATATTCCCTTCAGCTAAATGCGACCACAATACAGTAAATCAGCATTCCTTCTTGACTGAGACATGTCTGTGAGCTGTGTCTCCTGTCGTCTGTATAGAGCCAAGCCTTAAACCTAACCCTCACTGTCTCCACCAGTGACTGGAGGCTAAATGACGCCTGGCTGGATGCTCCGCCGGCTGTCCGTCTTAGCCCCATCCACCACTGTTTATCCATGTGTCTTTGCTTTGGCTCAGACCTGCGCTGTAGGCCACTGGGCTGAGTGCAGTGCGCTGCCCCATGTCACCCACCTAAGCTCTGCTTTCACTGGGCAGCTTAGCGCCTCACCCTCAGCCTGCTTTATGAGCAGACAGCTGGGCTAATCTTGTGCTCGTCTTTCTCCTTCGCTATTGCCTCATCACTCGTAACTCTTCAGGTTCTCGTCAGGCCACTGTCTTTTTATAGATTTTACACAATAGAATAAACTATAGCATTCTCTATTCAAATTGCAGAAAAGCGGTTTAATGAAGGTAAATCTTACATTAAGCCCCAGGCCTCAGACCTGACGAGGTCGCTGGGTGTAAACAATAGTGATTAAAATAGTTTGGTGTTTATTTCCAAGTTTAATGGACTTACATTAGGCTAAGTGTCTTGCACATTACATTAACCTTCACTCTGCCTCCCTGTGTCCTACACCTCCTTCTCCTGCGCCTGTCCTCTTCAGGCGTCCAGCTAAACTTAGAAGTGACAACAGTTGCAGGGTGACACCGAGGACTAAATCAGAGCAGAACAATAGCCTCTCCGATGCTCCGTCACTCCATCCTCCCCTTTAATAGACTGCCATTGTTCTCTCTGCTGTTGCTCTTTCGGCCAGTTTGTTAGCTATGCTAATGAAGGTTGGGCTTGTGTGGATTTAGTGAGTGGGGATTTGATGCTCTTTAACTGGGCACTTTTAGAAAGGGGAGGAGATCATAAGTGTGGCCAGTCGGCTATTTACCAACAGTCAAATGTCAGAGCAGTGGATCGGAAACAGTAGCGGCACATACAGATCTATTACAGTTCTCATGCACCGCTTCTATTTGATATCTGTACATCAACAGAAGAGTCAGCGAAATGCAGAAAAGAGGCTATTATAGAGAATATGTTTCAGTAGTGCAGTCTGTACTGTACGTGTCAGCATGTCAGAGTCCTTGTGAAAAACAGTTGAGTAAGACAAGATGCGGAGACTACAGTAAGTATAGTGCAGCAGTCATCCAATCATCAGTAAGTCTGCAAATAGCCTGGCCATGGCTCCTTTGAGCTTTCGTCTGAAAGGAATTCTCTTTCTCCTTGGTGTATTAATAGTCCTGTGCATTGTTTCCTACTGCACCACCACTGCAATCAAAGGAAGTTGGCGGGCCGAGTATACACATATTTTCCTTTGTACCTATGTTTAGCCCCATGCTAAAGTCACTCGTGAGTGTGACCGAGTGGATGCTTGTGCGCATTATGTCAGTTGTATGTTTATTTATGTGTGTAATGCTATACATACAGTCATTCAAGCTTTAATTGTTATGTGTGTAAGCCGCGCAGACAATGTGACCTTAGTGTGAGGGGTCACTGTTTTGACTGGTTGTTGGCAGGAGACTATGGCGTTTATTTAAATGCATGTTTATGGTTTAAGGACGACTTCATGTTAGGTCCACAGAATGAAACATTTTCATTTCAATATTCTTTATAGACAACTCAATGTACAAAGAATTCTGCTACGTGGCTGCAGATATGAATTGCTTCTTGCTGTAATGTAATAATAGCACTTCCGCCAATCAAGCCTGTTGTTTAGTTGTTTTCTTTACCTGTCTGAAAAGTGTCAAAAGGAGCATTAATGCACTGGGATCTGTGAAGGTGCTGTGGCCGAGGGGTGGCGTCGAGGCATCATCGGTCACTTGGAGTCTGACTCACCAAGGGCACAATGGAATTAGTGAGATTCTCCACAATGTGACAGCTTGCTCTGGCTAAATGGTGTAATAATCTACCCCTCCACTCTCAGGCGTCCAACCACACACACACACTGTCATCCCCTTCCTATACTGCCCTCCCCACACCAACTGGCACAGATAACATTGTCTTAAGCTATAAAAAAGATGTTTTTCCCCTCTCTCCATTGCGGTAATTATTGAATTAATGCAGATGGAGAGAGACATCTGCATGTTAAAGTGTTGGCCTCTCTCTTATGCACAGCAGATGTTCCCCTGTCATTTACTCAAATTACGCTGCTTAGATACACGGAGGCAGAGCGGCAGAGCGCGAGCACACAAAGTTACTGGCCAAGGCGACATTGTCTTACAGCCCTGTGTCACACACTAAATTCTACATCTGTCCTTCAAGTCCAACACTCTATGTCCCCTCTGTTAATGAACGGGAATATCTTTATGGCATTAGTGGGTAATTTAGGGACAACAGTGTACCCACAGGCGGTATCTTTCACTCTTCAACTTTGTGGGCTTTTAGGCTGACCTCTATTGTACAACATCCCTTTGAGGATTATCAGCACATGATTTAAAGTAAGGCCTACATAAGTGTGTGTGCATGATAAAAGATAAACAGAGTACCTTCTCCTTGAGATTATAATCCAGGTTGGGTTGGCCTCATCTCTCTGGATTATGTTGATAAAAACATTCTTGCATTATATTTGCAGTACTTACTGTATTAATGCCAGCAGTCGGTTTTCAGGGAGGAAAAAAACAAACAAACCTGGCCCTGTGTCCACTCTAATCTTCGTCTCTTTCAAACTTTTGGCTAAAACACCATAGATCTTTTCCTTAAACATTGCCTATGCTAATTTTCAGATGAACATAATAGTAATGCAGTTATTAATACAGTCATCTAGAATCGTTTATAACAATAACATCAAGTATGTTTGAAACAATATTAGAAGTTCTTTATGTGTCTGGGCGTTTGAGAATATTCTCGGGGTACCTTGAATGAAGGCGTCTCTACACATGATAGGTATTTCAATATTGCGGCTTGAGCCTGTCGAAAAGTGGACCGTTTCAACAGCGTTTAGCAGTGTGCTCCATCTTTCGTCTCCACCGCAGCTCGCACTCAAACCCCCACAATCCCAGGGAATCTCTTCCTTCTGTTCTCCGACCAAAAGCCTCACAGCCAACACATGCTTTCTGCGTCTCACTGCCAGTTATCACTCTTAACTCCCTGTGATAAGACTTTACTTTCTGACCCACATGTTAAAAAGTTCAATTTATCTGATGCACCACGAGCGCGGACGGGGAGGCAGGCGGGGATGAGTGAGCAATGGAAATACCTACAGGCGAGAGAGATGAGGCGCAATATGTTGGATCGTTTTTTGTGTTTTTTTTTTTTCTTTTTGGGTGCTGGTGTTGTTTCAGAAGCAGTGTTAGCGCAGTAAGGAGCTCAGCAGTCTAAAGAGGCTTTGGTTCAGAGGGAAAGATGGGCCATATTACAGCGAGGCCAGAAGCCCGCTTGATTAATGGACCAGGATAATCACCTCATCAAATCACTCTCACTTATTAAATCTTGTTTAATATCGTAATGAGGGCCCTTCTGAGCAGCTTTGGTAAATTCCCTTCGCTCCTGGGTTCTCCACGGATTTTCCTCTTGTGTCATTCCTCGTCACTCTCCCGTGCTCTTCTCCCACTTTCCAATTTGCCAAGTCTCGTATTTCCAAAACGCAAAGACATTATTTTGCATATGGAAGTGATGCATGCCCCTGTTTCAGATGGATGTCGTGCGGAATTGCATTAACATAAATCTGTGTAAGCAAAGGTCAGAGCGACACCACTTTTCGAGTCTTGTACAGTTTATGGAAACACTTGAGGTGAGCTAATATTTCTGCTGTCTCCCTGAGCGTGATTTGTGAGGCCTCTCTCTTGATATCTCAGCACATCCAGGGGGTGTGCCTGTGAGCCTGTCGGGTTCTGAAAGGACACGGCTTGACCTCAGGTGGCGTGTGTAATTCGCTGAAAGACACCTATCAATAACACAAAACAGATCTTTAGTTACATATAAGTAATATACTAGAATAGTGCACCGAACCATCCAGATTTGACCCAAAGATTCTAATGTTGAGGTACCAGTGTAATTCACTCGCTGATCAAACAGCAAACCTTTGATCATGGACAAAATAAGAGCGATCTTTGCCGTTATCGCTGCTATACCAACTGTCTATTCTCTCTCAGCCATTGACTTATTTCATCCCGCCATCTCTATTGTCTTTCCAACTGCAGCCCTTTGTCCTCATCCCAGAGATGGATCCAACACTTTCTTGTCTCTGAGGGCAGATCTGGCAGCAACTGGCTGAAGGTGACCAGTCCAGGCTTGAGAGTGAGGTTAGGACTCCATCTTCCCCCCGAGTGCCTCTCATTTTTCTGTGCCTTTATTGTTGGGGAGCAGCTGTTGTGTACCTGGCCCTCATGCGCGCCGCCTGTGCCTGGGATCTTGGCAGTCGAGCTTCGTAGGCTTTGAATACCAGAGTGAATCAATTCTTAAAGATGACTGTCTGCATTGGGCTGTCACATGGACCAGCCCAGACCCGAGTGCGGGGCTTAGGGAGGCTCTGAGGGTGGAATGCTCTTTGATGGAAGAGGCAGAAGTATGAGGAGGGAGGGGTGCGAAGGAAAATATGGGGGCTTGATGGACCCATTGTTATGCCAAGGAATGCCCTTGACGGACGTGGAAGGATGTCTTTTGCCCGTGAACTCTGCCGCACAACGTTGCTCAGGGAGTACGTGGCGAAGTGGCAGGAGAGATGTTAGCATCTTCTCACCAAACCCCACCAAAAGCGTAGCTGCAGTGTTGCTTCCTTCTCTCCCCTGTTAACAACGTGTTGAAAATCACTCTAAGACATGGCATGTGCGGCCAGCTTAGCGTTGAGTCACCGTTTCAGCGTGTAAAGGTTGGCCAATTAATGCGGGGGGTGCTATAGGCCCTGGCCATAATACCCATAGAAGCAAAGACAGAGATTGACAACAGCTGAGCGCATGAGCGCAGACAGAGATGGGCGACCTGGCTTACGGGCCTAACCTGCCGCGTGTCCACTGAAGTAACCCGAGAGAGGCGAGATCACAGCGCGGGACAAGAAACAGATTGGCACAAAAGATAACCTTCGCTTAGTCTCACTTTTGTCTTTTCTTCCTCGACCCCTTCTGAAAACAATACCCTCCAGACCGCCCCTCCCCATTGCGCCTACCTTGAAAAAAAGCCTGGTTTATTAATAGTTCAGAGAAGGGTGCTTGGGGCAAACTACACTGGAAGGTTAAGGATGAGGGGAGCAGTGAGCAATCTCGGCTTGCAGCAGTCCCAGCCGCTGTGGTTTGCAACTGTGTCTTTTTTAAGGAAAGATCCTCGTGCTTCGTATCCATGTCATGACAAATAAATACCACCGGCTCGGGCCAGAAACAATGGTTTGGCTTGTGGGTGGTGATGGTGGCTGTGGGAGGTGGTGGGACTGGCTTTTTGCCTCTGCAGCTGTCCCGGTTGTCACTCCTTGTCTTGAGGCTCACTACTGGCTCAGAGCGGCAGCCCGCTGGATCAAGGGGATGTGTCATGGTGCATGTGTGTGTACGTGCATGACCGAGCCCCTGGAGATACAGTACTGTGAGGTAATTCTTGGTAGTCCGCAACGTCTGGGAATAAAAAAAAAAGGTCCCAGACACAAAAGGCGAGCTGAACAGCGTTAAGACCCCTTCGGCATGGAGCAGACCCCAGGCATGAGGTCATCGGCCTTGCTTTAGCAGTCTTTGTCCCGCGCAGTGATTGACGGGAGGGGTGGCAATCAAAGACAATTGTGGGATCGGTAGCAGCCATGGATGTCACTCATAGTTCTCTAGCATGGATACAAAATGTTTCAAACTGAAACGCTTACAGACGGTATGCACATAATGCCATAGGTGAATGGTAAAATCTGTTTGAGTGGCACTCCTGAGTGATGAAATCTTACTATTTGATTTTGCCACTCAATCTGGAGTGATGAGGTTTCTGTTCAGAATGAAAGTGATATGTAAGTGCATTATTTTATAGACAGAAGTCCTTTCTGATACACCTCTCTCTATTTATCCAGGTTTGGGACCAGCACAGGGCATACACTGGTGTGCGAAGGATATCAAAGCGTTCTAATAGCGTTGCCCTCTTGCCCCCTGCTCATCACCTTAATAAGAAACACAGCGTCTGTGAATCTTTTAATCTGGACTGATAACAGCTGATAAAGTTTAATGCACTGCTAATATTGAGCCAATAAGCCGGTGAGAGCGGCGCAAAGGAGTAAAGCAAATCTCGTACGCCGCCCCTCTCTCTGTATGCAGCCCTTATGTCTCAGAGATTAGCCCTTGCTCAAACACCTCCTGTTCATCTAAGTAATTAAAACATCTGAATTATGGGATTATGAACTGCTTTCCATTTAATCCAGCACTGCAGGCTCTCATGAATGTGCCAAATGGGTCAATAGGAAATACAGTATATTGCAACTCTGTGATTTCTGATTCGGTGGTCGACAAAAGGCAAGGGATGCCAATAACGGCTATTAAAAGAGTTGGTGAGTGTTTGAGGGAGAGGGATGGAGAGATCTGGGGAAAGATGGAAAGAGAGACAGAGAGGCCAGAGCAGCTTTGCCCTGAGTGCCATCTGTCTTGGACCCACTAGACCCAGTTTAGACTGGAAGAAGCCAAACCAGTTCAGGCTGTTGTTGCTAATACTCGGCTATGTGGATACAAATGCCTGTGTGCGGGGGTTAACAGGGTCACGGAGACACAATACAGATTACAGTTCAAATATATATTCATGGAGGTGAGCCTCAAAACTAAACATGTTCTATATTTCTTCCTAAGACTCCTGTTGTCTTTGTCCTGTTATTCATGATTCTCTGTTGTCTTTTGGATTTCTTGACTCCTTCATGTGACTGATCATCAGACGACTCTCAGGTGTTTGCCTCTGGGGCCTGGTTCATCTTTAGGGCAGATTTGGATTGGTCCTTTAAGAAGTGGAAATGTTATTCAACATTTTTGCTTCAACCTTTTCTTTAATTCAGAAACAACACACAAAGAAACAGTGACTGACACATAAGGTAAACAAGAGAGCTTAGAGAGCAAACAGCAAACCATTAGTCTTACATAAATTGGACTAAGTTATGTCTAAAATGTGTGCAAACCATGTCTAAACTATGAAGCGTGTATACATTACTAAAGTGTGAAAACATTACTAATGCGTTAATTAAACTAATGCCACACATCACATTAATAATATGGCCATAGTATTTGATTAGATTAGTTTCTTGGAAAGGGGACAGTGCATTAAACATATGTCTAGTAAGTGTCTTGCCCAAGGACACAACTACAGTGCATGCAGCGGTCATACTTCCGATTGAAACTCTGGATACATTAATATATTTTCCAGTTATTGAGCCTCTGCCCTACAAAATCAAGTTGTTCAACTTATCCCCAACTCTTAAGTTCATCAGTAGCTATAATGCTAAATGTAAAACATACTATAGTATTTAAAACACTCTTCTTCTTATATTGAAATGACAGATTCAAAGCAAGAATGTTTAGTGATTTATTGTGTTCTCTCAGATGCTGCATGCTTTCGTCCTGCTTCTCCACAATTGGAGCTGACTAAAAGCATCATGACATGGGGGTCGATATGAAGATGTGTTGTGGCATTTCCAGTGTCTTCTTCACGATAGAGTGGGCAGAAGCTATGTGTCCCATGTGCTTGGCCTGTCGGCCCACACATACAGTAGGCTCTGTATGTGCATGTGCGGCTGTGGATGTGTTCATTATGCCGCTTGTGTTGCTCGTAATAAGGCCTCCAAGTTGACACTGTGACAGAGGGGGCCCTGCCGTCCAACAACGAAGGCTTTGTCGCAGAGCTCCTCTTGGCTTGTTATGGACTTCCTTCTCTCCCTCTTTCTCTCTTTTTTACTGGGCCCATTTTCTTGTCTGAAGTCTTAATTTGGGGCGAGCGGCCAGTGGGCAGAGAGCGGAGCAGGGAGACAGAGAGAGAGAGAGGTGCAGAGTGGAGCGGGCCATGGCTGCAGACGGACGCCTCTTTGTTCCTCCTTTCCCAGGCTCCTCTCTTGAGTCTCTGAGGCTCCAGTTGCATCGCAGCTTTCCAGAGAGATGAGAAGAGAAAAAGACATGTGGCAAGAAGAGAAAGAAATAAGGACACACTGACTGAGCTGTCCATCCAGTCCATACTCACTAAATTTGTAATTCAGAAGAAAAAAAGTAGGAACAGGAATTTGTCAATGAATGAGATAACATTATTAACCACTAGGTGTCTCTGTGTTTGATACCAAATCTGTGAATATTCAGAACTATGGACACGTAGGACTATACACTACATTTAGATCAGAAGTAATATTTTCAAAACTTACTGTAGTACAAACAGCAGATAATTGTATAAAGCATTCAAAATGACACACGTGAGCATTTTATTATATTACAAGGAAAGGATTAGATTTGCAAAAGCGTATGAATCACTCGCAAGTTGAACAATTACATTTGTAAATTTCAGTTCTGATCTGATAAATGAAAAAAATAAAAAAAATAAATCCTAGAATCCAGACTACACAACTCAACCTCAAGGCAACATAAAACCAGTTGCCTTGTAGTTGATGATTGAAGGATTTACGTAATGCCGTCAATTTCAGCAAGACCCAAATGCCCAGCTCAGTACAAACATATTACTAATACAGAACTTCTAACATCCTTAAAAAGTTCCCTAAAATAGACTTCTGTATTATCGGTGATGCTGACCAAGACAGTCATTTTGAAAGAGTGGGCGTCTAAATGAAGTGAACAGCTCATTTCGGCTGCCTGTAGGTGGACTGTGCAGGAAGAAATCAAAACAAAGTCCTTGTGTTTGTTCGTCACAGGTTATGCCGAAATTGGGCTGTTATATCACATTTTTAAACAAACACTGCATGCACTCAAAATGAGGTATAGTATTGTGTACTGGTTTAGAAGCCACACTGTGTGACATTTCATTGTGTACGTAGAATAAATGACATGCATTTATTGTGGTTCCGCTGTTTTTGTAGTATTGTATATGGGCCTGGAATTTCGAGTTCTTGACATCCATACAGTGTTGTGACAGGTTTTTCATAACAGCGCTGTTAGACGGCCTGGAAATTGTTGTGTTGTGTAAATACTTAACCATATGGCTGCTTGTATACTTACACATGGGGCATACCTGTTGCCTGATTATCAACTTCTAAAACATACAAATAGATGTAAAACTCTTTCTGTTTTGCTTGATCTGAATCGTAACATTCTTAGTAGTTGCTGTCGCAGTTAAGAGTATGTCAGTCTTGTGAAAACACTGACTGGAAAATGTTCTTGAACCTGGCTTTTGCGATAACGAGTGACCACAAGTGACAGGAGCGAGAGGAGGGGCACAGAGGGACCTTGGGGGCCGTGTCAACGTTTTCTGTGCCGGAGCGGGGACAAACATTGGGCAAACATTGGGAAAGTCTGGCAGTAGCCTTTGAGATAGGGGGCCGTTGATCTAAGACTGAGTGGCTGAGGTCTACTATCTACTGTGTGTGTGTGTGCGTGTGTGTGTGTGTGTGTGCGTGTGTGTGCGTGTGTGTGTGTGTGTGTGTGCCCACGCTCCAGCCAAGGTCCCGCTGACACACAGAGCAAACACGGATACCTGAAGACAATGACCCTTGCCCCCACGCTGTGAGCAAAAACAGGAACCGGTGAAAGTGACTTGGGTGACTTACCCCGATCCCCGCGGGCGCCAGAATGATTCGGGTAGAATAATTGTACGTACATTACACGGGTCGCTGTAGACAGAGGCGCACACACACACGCGGAGCACAGATGTGGGCCGAGCTGCAGGAAGAGAGAGTGAGTCTTCAGATGTAGCGACAGATGGTATTTGATTACGGAGCAGACGGTCGGTGTTGTACAAAGATGCTGCCTCAGCCCAACCTAAGGAGCTGTAGCCTCCGGTGAAGGCGAGAGGAGAGAGATGGAGAGGGGAGGGGGCTGCTGGGGAAGGGGGGGAAAGCAACACACGGGAGTAACAAGAATAAAAGCAAAGCATGCAAGAAGCAAGAACACAAAAGGAGCAACTCCAAAAAATGAGCATCAAAGGGAAAAGGGAGATTGAAAAGCAAGTGCGGCGAGCAGAACAAAAGGAGTCGAGCGACGGGCCGGTCTGTGGAAAGTACAACAGAGGTCACGATAAGAAACAGTGAGATGACGCAGAGAACACAGGAGGCCCTTTACAGCGTTTTTCTTAAAAGACTCCAAACTTGCCAACAAAAAGGGCTGATACCGTATGTCAGGACGCACTGGGAGCAGGGGGAACACTTCTAACATTGATTCGGTTCAGCAGTTTTCAGCTTCACAGGCTGCGCTTGTGTGTCTGAATCCATAGCCCCGAAGGCTCTGGAACAATATTACACCAACACTGTCCTCCATTTCAATTAACATGCAATAAATGTACAAATCGAATCTATCGAATCTAAATCACTCGAGCCTCACAACAGGAAGGTCTCAGGTTCAGTCTAAAACACCACTAAAACATGTACAATAGGTTCCTCCTCTGGGGACTCCCATGAAAATGTGATTCTGATTTCAGATTTCAATTAGACTTTCTGTTAAAAAGTTACAAACAAAACAAAATCATTGACATTTGGCGTATTTAACACTTTTCTAAAAGTCATTTTGTTTTGGGGAAATATTTTAGTGTTTCAGCGACATATTGTCAAAACAACAGAGAGAGAATGATTATTTGTATTTGCATGTATTTGACTTTTCTTGAATTTACATATTTATATTTGCATGTACTGCCTAAAAGTGCACTCTATGGGAGGGTGAAGGTGAGATGGTTCCTTTTTGTCTTAGGGCCTTGGTCACAGCAACATAAAAACACAAACTACAGCAGCCCGATCACAAACCTTTTTCTAACATCCTCATCCCTATATCTTATTTCTTAATTTAGAATTTAAATATATATTTTTTAAAAGCAGCTTAATTGATACATAAAAAAAATCCCCATGAATGACACAAAAGGCATCGTAACAGAACTAAAGAGACTGCTCCGAAACAATAAAAAAAATAAAAAAAAACTCTTTTCTGAAAACATATCGGAGAAAGCGCACAGTGAATGCCAGCGCTTAATGATAATGATTTACATGTCGGGGTGGGACTCCCATGGGTGGGGGAGGGGCCACAGTGTTGAGAATTGTGTCACTCAGTGGTTCACAGGTTCTCATAATCGGCCTTTTCACACACAAACACAACATACAACCACACACACACACACACACACGAGCGCGGTGAATTTCAGCAGTCCGCTCCAGCCGTAGTGTAAAAGCGCACATATTACTGTACGACACCGCATTACAGCTGAGTGGTTTTATATCTACAGCCTCTGCTGCTGTGATGCCAACCGGGTCACAGCGCGTCACAGGCGCACAATGGCAAAATACGTGAATAAAAACATAATGCTCGGGCGACTTCAAATAGTATGGACACACAGACTAGAAGTTTCACTCAATATATTTTTCATATTTAAAACTCATCTGTACACTGCAAAAAGTAAATATCAAGCATTGTCTTAAATGACTTGCATTGAGGAAATATATCTTGTTTTGAGCGTTTTTCGCTAATTTAGACATTTTTCCTGATCGGAGCAAGTTTACTTTGCTTGTTTGAGGACATTTCAAACTGGTTCTAAGGTAAATCTCGCTTGAAATAAGAAAGTAAAATTGCCAATTAGATAAGACCAATTTTCTTACCCCATTGGCAAAGAAAATTACCTGAAATAAGAATGAAATGTATTGAAACGAGTCAGAAACATCTCAGAACAAGTGAAATAATCTAGGAAAAATGCCCAAGAACTACTTACCCAGTCAAAACAACTAAAATTTGGATTATTATGCTCAAATTGAGATGTTTATACTTATCTAGTTAATTACTTTTTGCTGTGTATTTACTGTATCTTTTCACAGCCATTAGGAACCGTGTAAAACCTTTACAAACGTTTAAATAGAAGACCATATTTTGCCGAAAAACTGCAACCGTTTGTATAAAAAAACTTGTAGTACCATAGATTTATGTACAAAAAAATCCCATAATTTTATTAACACTGCTCACACATTAATGTTTATGAATGTGAACAAGAATAAACATTAAATGCTTAATGCTGTATGAGAGTAATGGTAAAATGCTACCAACTCTTTTTTTTCTGCTTGTTTTTTGTGATATAATAATATGTGAGAGACGCTCTGTAATTTCTTACCCCCTTGGTTAACTTGGCACATAATGCAAAACTTTTCAACATCCGCTAAAACTGTACAAACCTTCAAAGCGTTACACTCAACAAAATTATAACCCGTTTTCTTTTAAGTGTGGGGTGTGGTCGCCGGAAAAAGGAGTTTGCTTGAGAGGGGGCGAGGTGGGGCGATAATAATCTTGCGCATCAGATAAAAAGCCTCCTGTTCTTTCTCTTCCCTTTGGTCTTTGTCACCTTCAACAGAACCATTTGCGCGGCCCGGGCCAATCCTTCAGTGAGAAACTCCTGCTTTTGCTCTCTCAGGACTGGCGATCTTAAGAAGAGAGAACTGGACCCATAATGAAGGGAGTAGCTCTCTAGTCTTTCTCTTGCCTTTCTTTTGTCATAAGCGCTTTGTCTGTCTGCGTAAGTCAGCAGGTTAAGCAACCCGCTCCCGCTTTGATCCTTTTGTGAGGGACGGCGACGCTCTATTAAAGTCGCCCAAGACGGGATCAGCGCTTGGTAAACTCGCCTCATCAAAGCACACAGTGAGAATATAAGAACTTAAAAGTGTAATTGTAAACGGACTTTAGCTTGGTTACAGGTGCGTGTATCTTGTCGCTTTTGTGTCTGGTCTTTGTAGTCCTGAGAGTCTCCATCTTGCCCCGGGCCGAGTGCTCACCTTCGACCTCGCATTGTGGCACGAGCATTCAGAAGCAGGTGAACGTAAAGGAGTGTGTGTGTGTGTGTGTGAGAGAGAGGGGGGGGGGAAGCTCCACTCCTGATAGAATTAATGAGAGCGCTGCTTAAGCATATATTCACAGAGAGGCCTCTTTATATCATCTATATAATGATTCAATATGCCATAGATTCAAGGAGAGCACTGTCATTCAGACAACTTTCATTTGCCAGATTCACTATGGCTCATTTACAGTGAAAGACAGCCTTTAAAGGATGCGTGTCTGTCTCACAGGCTGTCTGGCCCGGTAAACTTCAACCAGTCTTGTAAAAATGATATATTTTTACAATTATGAAGTGTTGATAATGTTCAAGTGCAAAATGACTTTGTTCAAGCCAATATAGTGTGTATCTTGGACAGCTCGGGTCCCGTGCACTGGCGCATTTAATTTAAAAACCACTGTTACAGCAACTACAATTATCAAGTGCATATGACACATTAGATTCAGTTTTACCTAAAACATAGTTAGCAGAATTATTTTTTAAGATTTTGCACACAAAAAATTACCCACTTTTTAATAGTTTGACATGTTTGTGATGTTTATGGTTTCACTTCCTTATTGGACACTGACAGGAAGTGACATAGATAGAGGCAAACCATTTGAAACTGTTGCCGTGCCGACCTTGTTATGTCAATGGGAAATGAATAAAACGGCTGTGGAACTTTACCTCTATCTATGTCACTTCCTGTCAGCTTGAAAAAATTATAATAATAACTTTTCCTCCCAACATTTCCTATATTAAAATTGCTGCTTGATAATGATAATAATTAGTCTGTGTAGTTTTTTTTTTCTTTTCATCCAGGTAACATAAATGCTACCTGAAAAGATAATGCTTTAGAAAAAATAACTATTTCAACTGGACATTTCAACAGTCATCCAACTTTCATCATCCTGTGACCTGTGTCTGTCTGTGTTGCCAGATAAGATGGTATACCACCCTTTGAGGAAATCCCCCTTTGCTCTAAGGGGTAAAAGTTGTTAGATCTTAAACTTTTGAGGAGCTAAAAGTCCAGTTGAAATGTTATTTTTTCTAAAGCGATAATGATTACTTAAACACTGATGTCATCCATCTCACTAAATCATATTTTCAAAAGCATTAAAACCTGTCATATGCACTTAAAGTAAATGCCACAGCCCCATTTCACCACCTTTAAACTAAGTTATTTCAATCAAAAGTCATTATTGATGTGTTCTAAACTAACAACATGTCAAATAAAAAATAATGAAAACTTTAATACAGAAAAAAAAGGTCTGAACTTGTAGAATAATAATAGTAATAATTTATTTTGTTTCTGCAGTGGCAATAAGGGACAAACAAAATCTCCAAGTGCCAATCCTCAGCAAGCAGTGTTGACAAATAATAATCATAAACAACAACATTATAACAATAATAATCATCAAAATATTGTACACCCCTTTAACACAGTGCCTAGAGTTGCACACTCCAAAAACATGGTCCAGTTCAGCAATCGAAATCTCACAGACCAGTGCAGACCAAGTCACTCATGTCCAGTCGATGAAGTCCAGTGAATTTGCTCAAAATCAGTTCATTCAGGTAAATCTATGTTCTTAGCAGTGTATATGAGGGCCTCATTCACACATTCACAACTAAAGTTAGTTTTTCATACAACAAGCCAAACGGATGAGGGTTCACACAGTCCATAAAAGTAAATAAAACACCCAATAACATTAAAGTCTCTTCATTTCACCAGAATCATGAAAAACAAACAAATAATAATAATAATAGTAATAATTATCATATAAGAACAACACAATAGCTAGGTTCGTTCAGGAATCGCCGCAGAGGCCTTCGAATCGGGAATGCTACTTCATAACTTCCATACATTCGGAAAAAAGCAAAAAAAAAAAAAAAAATCAGAAGGAAAAAATTGGAAATCTTCAAAATCAGATAAATAATATTAGGATGTTTAGAAGTAGGAGGAGCAGGAATGGCGCTTTTACTCGTGTAGCAGCTCCTGGAGGCAGTTGGGGGATTTGAAAACCTCGGGAACCTCGCTGTCCAGTTTGCAGATGACTTTGTAGATGGCCTTCTTCCAGGAGGGGTCCACGTCTTTCCCGGCCACGATGGCGTTGAAGAACTCTCTGAGCGTGACCTCCGCCACCTCCAGGAAGCGGTCGGGCACCTGCGCAACAGACACAAGAGAGAGCCACCGGTAAAACACACGGCAAAGCAAAGATAGACAGTGACGCACGGGGGAAATTAACAACTTCTCTCTAGAATAGGCTTCACTTTGACCATAAAAAACAACATGGCAACTTTTATAGTGATTATGATTTGTGATATCAAGACCCCTGTGTCAAATTAAATGCGTATATAATCAATCCAAAAACCTCGACAGTAGCTAAGAAAAAAGCTACTGTCTCATTATGTATTTAAGTTATAAAAGTATCGTCCCGCAAGTGTCTACTTCCTTAAAATCTTATCAAGGTGGTGGCCACTTCTTCTAAAGCTCTCAGGTTTCTCACACATGGCGGACAGTTCTTCCACTTCCCCTCTGTGCCACCCCGACGTGAGTGACGGCTTTACGGTTGCGCTGTAAATCTGCGAGTGAGGCGTCGAGGAGCGGTGAAGGAGCCGCGCTGGCGAAAGAGGAAGTACTAAACGCTTTGGGAGTGCGGAGACACGCCGCCTCTTTAGTGCCCCTGACAGCCACGCTCACTAACACTATGGAGATGATTAGTCTGGCAAAAATCTGTGACACCTTCCCCCGAGCCAGCAGTCTGTCACACACACACACACACACACACACCACCTCCAAGTGCAACGGAGATGACACTGTGACGGTGCCATATACCACAGCGCGCAGGCGGCCGGGCCCGGGGTTTGGGGGCCAGCAGTCTCCCAGCCGTAGGGGTCACCTGCCGGGATAGTGCTGACTGCCTCCCTCCCGCTTTTCTCACCGCGCGCTCTGTGCCCAAACGCCTGACAGTGCTCCTCCAGCGTCCTGCGGATGCTCATCAGGAGTGTCAGGACGCGCCAAGGTTAGTGGCCACTGTAACGCGCGCTTAGACAGCCATGTAGTCCCACACACACACACACACACACACACACGCACTCATGGGACCCCGCGCCGCAAGCCCCCCCCTCCCAACCCGCCCCCCTCCAGGTGATAAATGGAGATGCCCTGTGCTCTGTCGCTGTCCAAAAGGTGAGGCGTGAATAAGAAGCTTGGCCAAGTAGAACCCCAAATATTAAACTCCCCATTGGGGCGATGCAAGTGATATAACTCATTGTTTGGGTTGCTGTCACACGTGGAACACTGGCACAATGACCCTGAAGTGAGGGCATCTCTGTTTCTATGTATACGCCTGCTTTTCCCATAAGGCCGAGCCGAATGAGCAAGTGCTGCACAGAGCGGTGTGGATGCAGGGAGTGCCGCATTACTAAGAATATTCCTGCGCGGAATTTCTCCTGACGTTTTGACTATAAAAGGACAGCAAAACGCTGACTGCAAGGAGAAAGCAATGTCAAGGAGAAAAGGGTATTGGTATTTCAGATTCTCTTGACTGAGAGAGCGCGAGGGACTGAGGCTGTAAGGGAGGAGGGAGCGGTGCCAGAGAAGGAGGGCCCCCCGAGGGTCTAAGGAGATGGACAGGGGTAACAGCTGATGAGGAGAAAGTGAAAGCTCCAGCTTAGCATAAGACTTAAGATGATCTCATTTTTCTACTTATTAGACTCACTGTATGACTGAATGACTGTACTGTATAGATGTGAGTGAGTATGTACAGTGTGTTAGACTTTGAATAGAAAAAAGACAATAAATAAAGTACCAGCTGAATGATTTGATTGACAGCTGTGTGAGAATGTTGACTAATGTTTTGAAATCTGACTCTAAATAAATAACCCACACCAAAATATTAGCTTCAGAATAAAGTCTTTTTGACAAATGATTGCCCGGCAAGCTCTATTGGCTGTGGTTCCGATAAAAACAGAATTTCCGCTTACACGCACATCGTTTATGAGTGTTAACAGTTGGACATAGCGCACAGTTATTCCCTGCCGGCACAGCTTTTGTTTTTGAGAATGAGCGAGCTGTCTTAACTGTCCGCGACCCCTCCCTCGTCCCGCTCCCCCCCCCCTCCTGCCCCGTACTTTATCTCTCCCTCTCTCTGGGGTCAGCTGTTGGGCCTTTGTTCCAGGGGCATTGTGGGGGATTATCCGGTGTGGGCCACTCATTCGCCCGGGCTGTCCGGTAAATGGGGCCAATCGCATGGCTCACAATCCTTCATACATATTTCATAGGGCTTTTGAACAACTTCTCAGCAGAGCCCAAAATTAAAGGACAGATGTACACAGAGAGAGAGAGGGGAGGAAGGAGGTGGCGAATTATGGCAGCACAAACACACGAGATGAAGGGGATGGAGCGCGTGTGAGCGACTATAGAGAGACCACGAGTGAGGAACACAGAGGAGTCATTTGCTAAATAAAGTCAGAAGTCCATCTATTACTTCTTGTGTCAGTCCCAAGTCAGGAAATAGATGGTTGTGTCAGTGTCACATCAAACATAGACTTTATATTTACAAAAGGACTGCACAATATGAGAAACAATGGCAATATTTTTTAGATTTCTAGCTTTTTCAAGGGTGCAATTGGACTTTTCATGCTTAAATCAAAGCAAAAATGTGTAATGGAAGATCTTAGTGTAATATTGTTGCTTCATGTTGTGCTGCCCTACCAAAAAGCAAATTCAAATCGAACAGGGAGCCCCATATCAACTTGAAAACTATAGGAAGTTGCTGGTTGTGTTGATGCTGCAGTTGTATTCTTTAGCCATGCAAAAGAAACCCTGCGCCACAAAAGGAGGGCCGCGCGACTTCCCTTGGAAGTGGCCGCTCAGAGGTTGTTAATCACTCCCCATCCATTGCTCCCGCATCTCCCTCTCCTGTGACAGGTTGCTTTGAGACAGAAGGATAAGCTCTTTTTTCAGAGAGAGGGGAATCGGATTTCCTGCTTTTTTTTTGATGAGATAATAAAATATGACGGCGGACAATAGAGGGCTGTGGACGGCTTGCTGGGAGCTATTCATTCTGGGCAGCAACCCCCCTGTCTTAAGACTGCTTAGACAAACGTTTAAAAAGGTAGCCAAAGGGGCCCCTCCACTGAAGGCTACTGTTACACACTCACTCTCATGTCTGTGCGAGTGCTCTTCTTATACACTGGCTTCAGACGGTTTCCAGAACTCTTTCCATTATTTCTATTTTATTACGCTGCAGTCTGTTAAAAAAAAAAAAAAACTACACTTATTTTCCAGGAAAACGCAGCAACAATTACAATAATGATAATACTTTGAAGCAGTATCAGGCTTGAAAATAAGAACATAGAACATCTACTTAGAGGGGTATGAACACACGAAGCCGCTGCCGGTGAACCTGTAAAGCCTGAGAAATCTCCTGCCTCTCGGTGACTCAGGGCTGGCTATTTGTTTGCCCGGCCGTGTGTTTTCGGCCCTTCGCTTTTGGGAACTGTCAGGAGATGTATTGCACCTTCTATTTGCACAGCGTTGGCCAAACAAGACGAGACCCTGGAAGATAAGGCTATACAAGCGTCATGTGTTCGTGCCGGTGGAGGGCTGCAGCCTTGAAGGATGAAACGCAGGGACACATGGGCTCACGCCGCCAGCCGGGTTAATTCCTAACTTTCGGATGAGCCTGGGAATGCCAGTGCTTCCCATGTATTTTGTTACATATTAGGACAGTCGGCAGGTCAAGTCGATCACCTGGCTATACCATTTTGTTCTTTCTTTATCATGGTCAAAAACGTGCCCTCCTGATCCGTTATAGAGCACTCAGCCACAACCTGCCACTTTGAGTTAATGAAATGAAAACTGTTGCTATAAACCAATTACAGTGGCCTCTAAGTAAGTCGCTGTAGCCTTGATAAGTCTATTTCTGACGTGTGCAACAATCAAATCAAATCACTTTTTTCCCCCAATGAAGTTCCTAAAACATGAGCTACTTTTGAAAGAGGCACAATATCCACTTTGACCTGGTCTTTCTCACAGTTAAACGAATTCAACAAAAACTGATGGACTGTGACATCTGACTAACTCAAGCCAGAACTTCCCAGACCCTGAACACGCACATACCCAGAGCTCTCATATCTGCGAGGATCAATAATCTACAAAGGCCTCGATAAGCCCTTGGCCCGCACTGTCACTTTGGGCAAATAACAACCCATGTTCTTCCTACACCCCTTTCCCCCCGTCCCCAAGCCCCACCGTGCGACTGATAAGACTGTGCCACCAAAACAAGATGTCGGGTCACTTGGGACGGATTGTGAAACTTTTGAAAATGGATATGCACCGGTTTGCCAGAGATCAATCGTCAAACCAAAAAAAAAGAAAGAAAAAAAAAAGTTAAAAGCCAAGTCAAGGTGTCTTTTTCACGTGGAATAGAGACAGGAAACAGGCGCCAAAGCTGAGCAAATAGCGCTTGTCCACTTCACAGGGAGCCTTGGAGTGCGGCGGGTCTTGTCATGTGCGTGTGGTTTGTGTAATGTGTTTGAGAGAGCTGTTGTAGCGGCACATGGGGCTTTTCTCAAGGCGCGCCTCCATCTCAGGGGTCAGGGACGGGGGGCCAAACGCACTAATCAAGTCGCTGTGTAGACTGTTCTTCCATTCGCTCAGCTACCACACAGATCGACTGTCCCTTAATTCAAATGAGTGGCTTTGCATACATTTTCCTCCATGACATGCATGAGGGCTTTATCCATTTCATTCATTGGACTATTCATGGACTTCAAGTGATCTTAAATGGCATTCATAGATCAAGTATTGTCACTGAAATCCTTTCGTTTTTTAATATTTTGATTGTTTTTTTGGTTGTCGTACATTGCAAGACCATTCTTTGTTGGCTGTCGATGATTAGCTCGAGATGTATAACAACGATAAACAGCAGGGGGCTCAGAAATCGCAGCTCGGGTCTTTATGCCGACTTATAAATTCATGTGGAAGTCACAAGCTGAGAAAGCGCCAAGGAGGGGTGGGGTGGGGTGTTGAAGTGTTGGGTGAGCGGAGGGGGTGGGGGGGTGGGGCCTCCGGGGGTCATAAAGTCAGTGCGGCTCTGAAACATTACGAAAGCAGGAGGCAGAAGGCAAAGAGAAAGGCCGTGGCGTCTGGAAGATAGGCGCGGGACATCTGGAGAGGAGGAGATGGGGAGGCCGAGGAAGAATAGCGGGCTCCAGGGGCATCAGAGGGGCGGGCGGCCAGACAATAAACGCAGAGCGAGCGAGGAGGGAGTAGGGATCATTGACGGAGGCCACGATTTGAAAAAAAAAGAAAGAAAAAAAGTCGATGCATGTAAAACGTACATGAAAAAGCGCATAACGTCATCCGATTATTGGAATTTCAGCTTCAAGTCCGAAAAGTTTGCAGTGGTCGTATCGAGATCGTGTTTCAGCGCCAACAACAACAACGGCTTCTCGAAAGTGTCTCGCTTTTTTTTTGGTACAGGACAAAATTCTGGTTGTGTGGCAGTTGAAAAGACATGAGTAAGCTAAAGATCTGTTTGAGGGGGGAGCTTATCAGAGCGATCGGTTCTCTCGCTGGGCGGCGTTGAGAGCGGGACAGACAGAGGCTCTTTTGACACATCTGATGCACACCCTGGTCATTTTGGCATGAGTCCACTTTGCCACGCTCCATTAGTTCCACACGCACACACACACACACCCAAAACAGAGCAGAAATAATGACATAATCAGCAGCTGTGCCACCGAGCCGGCTGGCCCTCACAAGGTGACCAGGGACGGAGGAGGGAGGAGAGGGGGGGTTGGTTGGGGGGCAACGGCCACAAAAAAAAACATTTCTGTATGTAACAATATACAAGGTTCGAGGTGATAAGACGCCGTAATGAACTAAATCGTGCGGCTGGTGAAGCGGATGCCTCTCTATACGGTTGTTTTGGCGACTTATTCTGTTCATATTGGCTTCTTTTCCTTTAAAGACCCACACGGAGCTGGAATGAAAAGAGCTGTCAGGACACGTCAAAGCGGGCCCTCAATCGCCCGCGGCCATTCGCGGCAGCTGATCCCGCTTGCAGGCGTCTTTTTCTTGCCGCTAATTCTTCCTGGTAATTGTAACGCCATTCAGCTGCTCACAAATGAAAGTACATGGTAATATCCTGAGATTAGCTGCCTGCCATAATCTTTATCTAGTCCTTCTCCTTTTGTCATCGGACACTAGCGGGGGGCCGCAGAGTCAAACGGCAGGATTAATTGATTTCTGATGATCGCTGAAATGAAGTGAAATGTAGAGGTAACAATCGACAAAGCAAATATTGCAGTATTGTCGCATTTGCAGTTATTATACCTCACTTTTGAGAAGAAACTAGATCAACTGCACATAAACATGAACCTATAGTATTAAAGCGAATGTTGAAATTTGCAGCCAAGATTGTTTTAGACTTTTCTAAACTGGCCCAACACAAAATACAGGAGCTGCTTGTTGCTTTGTTTGTCGTCTACTGTACAGCTTATGATAAATGCATATGTATGTATCGCACTCGAGAGAGACAGTGGGCGATTGAAGAAATAGGAGGCATGTGGAGGAAAGACTTGCCTTGTTCTTGACCCGCTGGCAAATCGGTTGTATTTCTGGTCGCTCTGATCCTAAATCTATAGCCGCCACTGTTTCATCTTATTCTGGATCTTGTACTTGTTTCTTGTGTTTCAAATCGCTCCTCCAAGAACGCCTGCAGCTCTGTGCATCTCTTCAAGTATATCTTTACGAACACGCTCCTCTCACCAGGAGCAATGACGATGACCCGTTCACCCCGAAAATCCCAGAGGTCAAAATCGGGTCACGCACACGTTTTTTTTGCAAACCCCCCCCCCCACCTTCTCATGCCAATAAGAAGACAAGGAAGAAAGAGGAGAAGGAGGAGGCAGGAGACATTTGCGTTCGCGGGACGGGAAGCGTACAAATGGAGCCCCGAGTGGGACGTGGAGAGGAGGACCGGGGGAGACGAGGGGGAAGGAGAGGTGAAGCGCACAATGCAACGGGGCACGGCGGTTGGACAGACAGCATCTGCTCTCAGCTCTCTGTGGCTCTCGTAATGGATGGAGAGAGTTTTAGGAGAGGAAGAGAGACGGAGAGAGAGAGGAGAAGAAAGGACATGTGACAGAAAGACGAGCTGAGTGAGGGAAAAGTGAACAATAACTTGGATCAAGATAAGTGAGACTTCAAAAGGTGTTTGGTGTCACAACACAAGTGCATGGAGGTGCGGTTGGACTTGTACACACGAGGAAAACCAGAGTACAGCACGACTTCCAATCCTGTTTTGCACGTGGGGCTGTAATACATTTATTACCAGCTGTGTTATATTACACAGTAGTTAACAGCCCGTTTGTAAGTTCAGCCCATTCCAGCTGCCGGAGGGATTTCCACAAGAAATGATCATTTTGAGCTCTACCTTTTGACTCAAATTCTATTCTTTCTACATGATCTGGACCTCTGGGGATCTGAGCCATGTAAGGGGACCCAGAACCTCCCCCATTAGAATTCACTCATATTTTATTTCAAAAACTAATTTTGTACGCTCATAATTAGTGATGGAAACAATTATCCCAATCATAAATTCTGATTATGACTTTCAGGAGTCCTTGGGGTTTTATCTGCTTAGTAACTAATGAGTCCCCGGTTCCAAAAAGTTTGAGTTTGCTTTATGTAGATAACCAATGCATTTGTTTTGAACAAACGAAAACCCCAAACAGTAACATTTTGTATGGTCCCCTTGATCGTGTTCATGGACTGTGAACACCTGTGCGTCCGAGCGTTTTTTTCAAACATCATAGGAGCTTCTACTCTAGGGAGGAGAGGTCCCCAACACTGAAAACTTTGCCTTACAGAAATCTGAGAGTTTCCCAGAGCCATCATCGTCATTGAACCCCACCTCTTTGTGTGTGTGTGTCCCACACTATTAGCGGGGTCGCACACATTCTTGTCTTATGAAAGATGATGAGTGTGTTGTCATTGCAGGGCTTCAAAGACACAGGACACACTGAAGCCAGATTTTTCACTTGAGTCCTCACATGAAAGCGGACGACCGCTCAAAGTCAAGGCTTGCTTTTTTCCCCCGAAGACTTTGATGAGCAGAAAAGATAGAAGAGAAGGGTTGAAAAACCAGGAGGGGGGCTTGAGAAATAGAGGAACGCAAAAAAGCCGGGGTCTAGGTAATTAACGGCAGGCTCTTTAATTACCGATGGTGTTCATTGTGCCAGAAGCAATGTGACAATTACGCTGTTAAAACTTCCTAATGGAGAGGATGGAAGACATGCAAAAGAGGAGGATGAAAGCGCGAAAGAGGCGACAGAAGGAAGCGCGGACGAGTGAAACGGAAGGGGAAAAAAAAAAAGTTGAGAACAATTGCCACAAAAGAGGAGCTGGGGCTGTGTATTAGGCCAGCACAGTGACAGAGCAGATTAGCATCAAACAAGAAAGGCCACAGACGTGCAAACAGAGGACATAGTCTTTCCAAGCAAGTAACCAAGGTGGACGGGACTTTGATGATGCAGAAATCTGGCAAAGGGAAAACCTACTGTTGGATTTGTGTGCGCGCTGGGCTTGCTGAATGTGCGTAGGCTCCTGTTTCAAGTGGTGGCGCAGGAGGCAGGTAGAGGAGATGGAGGAAGTGGAGTAGGTGGGGTAGAGGGAGAGAGAGAAAGAGAGAGCGCTACCAAAAAAATAAGGCCTAAGGGGCATCCTGATACACACTACCTCAGTGAGTCACCCGCGCAAACAGAAGAAATATAACAAACGTCTCCGCGCACCTTCACAAGACTCCGCTAAATTCCCACACAAACGCCTCAATGGTTCAGGGCCCACGCACCCACACGGGCTAACGCTAATAACTCCCACATTAGCTCCATAGACAGGAGAGAAATGGTGGACTCAGGATGTGTGATGGCACCACTTGAACCCATAAGAGGCAGGATTTTAGGGGGAAAGTGTGCTGTTGTACTGAAAGCCACTGGGGCTTTTTAGTTTATGAAAATGTGGCTGCATTATTAGAGTAAAAACTGCGATGCCCGTTAACTGTCTAGAAGTTTGCGATGTTAATCCAAAAATTCAGATAGACCAGTTTGACAAGTGAGGGACAACTCCATTGGCTGGTTGGCATTTACACAAACATAGCGTTCAATGACACTCATCTCAACGTTCCGGAATATAGCTCAGAGCTTTAACGTAATTTCCAAGTGATATTATTATTATACGGCAGTTATGTCTGCAGGCCAGTTTGTTGGCGCCCCCATACTTCCTCATAAACTTGTTTGCCGGCGCTCTTCTATGACGAGCGCCCTTCTCGCTCACAAGGCAGTTAGTTTGTCAAGGGGAGTTAAAATTTGCATCGCTGGGCAAATTTTCCTTGTGGTAATCAGCTCCTGTATCTCCCAGACACCTGCCCGGCAAAAAAAACCTTAATATGCAAAACGCCCTCCGCCTCCCTCCTCTGGTTTCTCTCCTCCGCGGCCAACAGAAGACTTATTCACCTGGCCACGCACTCTTTTCCTCTCGGCCTGTCTTCTTGCAAATTTTCACATTTATGTATGCAAATCGGGCTGTTCCACTTAAGCCCGGCTCAACAGTAGCTTCCTGGTAACAAGCGAAGAATGATGGTCTTGTCAGGAGGGTGAACTTTACGGCTTATACAAAGAAGGTTGTTGAATGAAAATGATTTGGCATTAGAAATATCAAGAGCCCCTGACATGTTAGAACAACAAAGCGGACAGTTCTGTGTGACTAAAAAGTGGGATTAGAGTTGTTTTATTAAGGAAGCTAGTGCATATACCCTTTAATGCCCATGCAAAAGGGTAGTGCCGTCTACTCTTTACATTTGCATTTGTTTTTACTAGCAAACAAACACGTAGACTTTGATGTCAGTGGGAGTTCTTAAACAGCGTTAAGTGTTTAGTTCGCCAAAATGGATATCCTTTGTGGAGGGGGGGGTGTACAAAGGATAATTTGATATGAAAAGAGAAGCCGGTTCCAGGATTATGAAAAATGAAACCTAGCGGAGAGGACACTTCAAGACTCCATTTCGGATCGCCTTGTAATAAGAAGAGGAGCTGCATCTGCAACTTGTAGTTTTAAAGCCACATCCTGCTTTAGCTCTTGTTGCTCCAGAATTACTGAAAAGTGTTTTTTTTTTTCTCCCTGGTTCGAACATGCTTTAGCAATGGTTTAGTCAGTTCAGTCCGCAAACATAAAAACATTTTAACCATACAAGAGTTGTGGTGTGTCCCGTTCGCTCAAAGCCTCCCCGAAGAGGGCTGAAGATGGATGTGGGGGAGTGTGTGTGCACGTGGCCGGCCCCAGCGGACGAATAAAGCATCTAGAGACAGACCCTAAACCGCGGCGAACAGAAGCGGCACCACTTTAAATGTGAGTGCTACAGAAGTCCCAGCGCTCGCAAGGGCACTTCCTTCTCTCCTCTGTTTCTTTACCCACAATTCCCTGTTCCTCTCATCCCTCCCTGCCCCACCGTCATCCCTTTGTCTCCGAGCTCTCACCCTCTTTCCCCTATCTATCCATCTATTCCTCCCCCCTTTTTCCTCTCAGTAAAACAGTAGGACGCTTAACCTTGATAACAGTGAGATCCCCCCCTCAAAGTGACACACACACACACACACACACACACTCTCTCACACACACACATAAGCGCTGGAGAAATGCTTTGCCAGCATGCCAGGCCGGTCCAAGGGACGGCTGTACCCTTCGAGGTGAACAGGACACAGGGAACTGCAGCAACAACAAAACACCCACGAGCGCTCACTTACAATATACGGACAAAGTGTTTCTTCAGAATAAAACCCAGGACGACTGCTCCCACACCCCCCACCCTCGACTTTGACAGAGTAAAGGAGAAGTGTGACAAACGACATACGATAAAGGTGAGGCTGTCTACTGAGAATTAGCGACGTATTGTATATAATGAACTGGAAGACGTGTAGGTATACACACGAGAGGAAAATGAGGACAGGGAAGTTATATGCGGCTCTCAAATACACCTATGCATGCACAGTAAACCACAAAAAAGGAATTAGACAGTGGGGAAGAGGTACAACCAGCAAAGTGGTTTCTTCCTCTTTGGACTCAAGTTCCTGGCAGTTGTATGTGTCACTTATCTCAAAGAAATTTTGTGAAAATGTCACTGGAACCATTACGTAAAAGTAAAATAGTAATAGTGCAGTGGTGTATGAGGTTTTCCCATGAGCCCATGATGATGAACCGATCAGGCATAGGTAATGAACAGTGATAGAGAATAGGGATGTATGTATGTTTCTATTACGAGCGCTGCTGAATTGCCACATACATCGTCAGGAGTGTGTCAGTATCTATAGGCGACGTGAACTTGACTGGGAAAGGACACAGGGAGGGAGATGGTGTCACCCTACGCTATCAGCACCTTGAAGTATCAGGTGTAATACAAGCCTTCCCATAAGGACGGCATTATTTTCAGCAGCGTTTTGCCTCCAAGCGCACACATTTAGAATGGTTTGGTCTCATAGTATCTCGCGCGTACCTCGAAGTCGTTGGCCTTGTTGTAGTGCATGTTGAGGGCCCGGAACAGCTCGCAGTCGCGGCTGACGCCCAGTTCGTCCGTCCCGGTCACTCCGTCGTTGATGGACTGCCGGGCAAACTTCTCCATCTGGATGTAGTAGAACTCCCTGAAGTTACTGAACCACTTGATCAGCTGGGACGTGATGCAGCGGTTGAACTGAAATCAGACAGAAAGCAAACATGGGAATGGATTATTGTGAGTTGATTGGTGTCTGAGTGAAAACGAATAGTCTTAGGCTGAGCAATTAAGCGAAATCACGATCTGAACTTTGATCACTCTCGATCGTTGTCATGACGCTTTTTAATCGTCGCGTCTACAGCCATATCTGTGACAGCAACAGCATTTGGTTTGGAGTTTGGAGGAGACAATGGGAGATCTTTGATTGTTAAATGATACTGGAGTGGAAAATCTGAGCAAAAGTTTATTTAAAACGTTCATCTTAACTACATTCATGAACCATGTTGGTAAAAGCCGCACATATTTGTTTTATTATGAAAAAACTCTCCTCATGCTTTCTGTCAACTTCTTTCCCTTATTGTTTTGAGTCACTTTAAAAGTTTACTCAGGAAATGTCCAAGAATATATTTCACATTATTAGCATTTTGGTTCTCAAGTGAAAAATGTGGAGAAACGATCCAATTTTGCAGCAAAAGCCGAATATCGCACCGGAGTGAGAGCGGATAATAGAGACATTCATTTGGACAGCTCAGGAGGAGGAGGTGTGTGCGGTTCATCTGCCCCCGCTGGGATCAGACCTCCCCCCGATCATAACCCCACCACCGAGGCAGAGGTGGAGGGGGGCCACCGCAAACACATAATTGACCAGGAAAACGATTAAGTCATCATCTGAAGCTGTCTTGGCCTATGGGGGGGAGGAGGGAGGGAGGGAAAGGGGGGGGGGGAGAGTAACATGTACTTAACCCCATTCAACAATTACACTCTTTCTGTTTTCCCCTCGCAGCCGGGGAAGAAGTCCGAAGGAGAGCGGGACAGAAAGAGACCAAGGAAGAGACAGAGACGGGGCAATGTGATCTGTGCCGCTCCGCTGGACTCAATGGGGCGAGGTAAACCTATTAGGAGCCCGGGACGATCCCAGTGCTTTTTTTCCGCCTGGTCTAAGCAGTGAAAACAAACTGTCTAAACATCCAGAGCAAGAGATAAGGCCCTCGGGGGGCGGTGATAACTGCCTCCACTGGCCACAGTAAAATACACCGCAATACTCGCGTACATAATATAAAAACAGCTGGGATTTCGGGGTGATTGCTTCTGAAAAATATTGGCATATCCTATTTAAAAGCTGGTTGCATCTGTTTATCTGCTACTTTATGATGAATGGATATATGATTGCAAAAATATAGTATAGAGTTTAGTTTTATTAATCAACTTTCATGATGATATTGTAAAATAATAACATACAACATTTTATTGCCCTTTACCCTTTAGATTTCTACTTTTGTATAAGCCTTAAACTCTTCTATTAGCTCAATCCTAAAGTACACAGACATCTCTTAATAGAGGCGTTCACTTTCTCCCCTCTGCTCTCTTTGTGGTGAAGAATGGGGGGACAAAACACTACTAAACGCTGAGCGGACGACTCGCTGGGGAGGCCGAGTGGTTTTGACATGGAGATTAGGCGCTGGTCATTGTTCAGCACATACACACACACACACACAACATATGCAGTCCACAATCTGGCACCGCAGTCAGAAATAAACATGTGTGTGTGAAGATGGATCTGCACATGTAGCGAGAGACACAGGAAGTTAGGAATAGTTGGTTCAAGGTGGAAAGGGGTGGTATAGAGGAGACAGAGGGGGCAGTGCCATTTTGGGGATGACATAATGTCGAAAGCATAAGTCTGCCTGACATTGTTTGGCGAGGCATGTGCGTGTGTGCATGTGCGTGTGTGTGTGTGTGTGTGTGTGTGTGTGTGTACAGGGCAGAGGAGGGATAGTTGCATGGCCCTAAAGTGCGTGGCGAGCATAAATGTGAAAACGAGAGGAGGGAGGAGGAGGACGGTGCAGGTCAGGCCCGTCGGACAATGGTGTTTTGATGCTCGGGGGGAGGGAGGGGGGTGTGATCGGGGAGTGACAGGGGGAGGGGGGGGGGGTTGATGGGGGGTCCGGAACGTGAGCAGTCAGCAAGCTGGGGTCGTGACACGGGAGCGTCGAACAAACAAACTACTGACACTTACAAATACTACATCAGCTGCGGGCCCGGGCTATTCTTAAACACACACAATGTAGCAGACAGTGCGATGTGACGGAGCGCAAAACTCTTTTCACCCGCTAAGCCTCGCCTGTGTTTGGAAATTCTCCTGCCTGGGTTGAGTGAATTGGCGGAAGGCGCGGGTTAGCATATAGCCGCCGCGAGCTCGTAGTAAGATTAAAGTCGGCGAAAGTGTTGCCATCCTTCAAGCTCCAGACCTTAAGTGTCAACGCTGCAAGTGACACAGGCATTTTTCACTTTGAACAAGGATTACTTTATGAGACTGACAGGCCTTTTTTTTTTTTCTTTTTTTGTGAAGACGCATCCTCCCCAGCCAGCACCTCCTGACTGAAGCTTAACAAAAGATACAATATTTACTGTAGCTGCTGCTAAACAAGCTAAATGATGTTGTACTCCCAAATGAGGCGCCCCGGGGAATTTGTTTTTTGGCAAGTGCCCCCGTAGCTTCCAGCAGTCTTGGTTCATTAAGTTGCTGGTGGGGTACAAAAGACCCCCCGATAGCTGCGGAGGACAAGAGCGCTCAGTGCAAAAAAAAAAAGGAAAAAAAAGGGCGGTAATCGGTTCAAAGGCGCACATCACTGCGGCTCCTTAATCAGGGCTGGCAGGGGTCAGTCAGCAAAGACACCACGGAAAATACATGTGTGCGAGCGGGTGTGCGAGCGGGTGTGCGAGCGGGTGTGCGAGCGGGTGTGTGTGCGTGCGGTTCGGGCCGGGCGACCGAGGGGCAGATGAGAGAGAGGGAGAGAGGGACAGGGAGAGAGCGTTTCTCACACTCACACTCAAGAGGCTGTGAAAGGTCAGCACTTAGAGCCGGCAGTGCAAGATATAGACCCGCGTCCTGGACATGCAGCGGGACGCACTTAAGTCCAGAATAGGAAAACTCTCAAGCAGCCTTCGCTCAGCCGCTACTGTGGGTGGTTTGGTTGATGTTAAGGGGGTAAAAGACAGTTCTGGAGGGTATAGAAGCTTTGTCAACACACACACATTCAATAAAAGTAATGTTCTGTTGATGACACATGATTTGGTGAAAGCGGAAAGTTATAATTCCACTGCTCTATAAAGTATCTTATTAATTGTCTCTGAGTTGACTGAACATGAAGCCCAAAGTCTACAGATGACCTCAGAGTATTCGGTCACATCCAGAACAAGCGCAGAGACGGGGACAGAATGACAGCGAAGCACCGCTCTCCTCTGCCACTATCATAAGCCCCTTCACAGTCATCAGGGCTTTTCCACCTCTTCCTGTTTTCGCAGGAGTGAATTGTGGGAGATAATCTCTGGCTGCCTATTGGCTGACCACACACAAAAAGCCGCCCTGGAAAGTGAGCTTTTGTTGCTGCGGCGACTCAAATCCAGTGGCTCGCTTCGCCTTTCTCTCGCACACCCGGGCCCGACGATGCGCACATACCACGCCACAGCATCAGCGAAAAAAAAGAAAAGAAAAGAGAAGGAATGGCATTTAGAGGCAGGAGGAACCCTACTGACCCCTGTTATTCCACAGCACACGGCTGGCCCAAATGTAGAGAGAGGGCTACTATTGGTTTTAAGTTTTAATTCCTGTTTACTAGAGGCGCTTTAAAATTTTGCTTATTTTTGTGAATCGCTGTTGAATACCATAAGTGGTTGATATTTACTTTCAAGAGAGTTTTAATCAATATAAGAACAAATACTACTACTTTGGTTGAATCTTTTTCATTCTTAGTTATAAGGCAGTGGTTCTCCAACTTTTTAGAAAGAGCCTTTGTGGATTATTCTGTAACTCCTACAGATTTGCTCAGTTTTGTTCATATCCCCTTTAAAATCCCATCTAATGACTTTTGCTCAGTTCAGTATGACTTTTGTAAAACTCCTTCACAGTCACAGCTCACGTATAAAAGGAAGACTTATTTAATTTAGCACTAATTATTTAATCTGCTCTAATTACTTGCGCTGCATCAAGACAATGTAAAAGTCTTCAATGCATGCCCTGGTTTAGATCGCTGAAATAATGACACCTGTCAAAACATTTGACCAAACACCAGGAGTTAAGAACTTCTTAATAGTCTTAAAAAGAGCTTAATGAGGGAGAAAGTGAATGGCGGCGTCCCGCAGTTGTCGGGTCAACCCACTTCCCACGTTCATTAGGCCCCTTACAGCACAGGTCTGATTAGTGAAGACTTACGTCAAGACTTCAAGAGGCCACACTGCATCTAATTAGATAGTCACTCTCATTCCCATACATGTCTGCTAACATGTCGCCTATTGTCCTCCACTGAAAACATAAACAATCTGATCTGGCTCATAATCCCCTTAACTATCTTGCCTTGTTACAGTATCTCATGAGACTCTTGGAGAAGAGGCCAACACGTCAATCAACTGGCCACGAACTCTAGATCGAAATGAATTTATGACTTAAAAATGTCCACACTGCACAGACATTGTGAAATAAATCTATAGAATCAAGCAACATTCCTGCCGGCAGCGACCCTGCTTTTAGTTTGAGACCAATCATACAAGAGATAGACGTGTGACAATGTGAGATGAGGTGGGTGGCACTGGTTTCCAAGTGGGGGCAGCTGGGAGAAAAGAGAACCTTTATCTTCTGATTTGAATAAGATGGCCTGGATCTGTCACAGTGTTTACCCCTCCGTATGGTCCAAGAGGGGTGCGCAAACAACAACAAAATGTGCAAAAACTCGGTCAGACACAACGTCGGCTATTGTGTTGCTGTTTGTGCTGCAGAGACATTGTTCACTGTTTTATTTTTCGGAGGTCCTCAGTACGGCGAACGCTTTGTCCAACTACCGTCTGTGCACTTCATAGAGAAGCACTCACGTCGCACTCATGTCTGCCCTGCCCAACCCTCACTGGCCGCTTCATGTAAACTTCCTCTTCTTCCATCTTTTGCATAAAACCATAACTTGGCAAATGGGGGAAGGACATTATTCCGAGACAGAAGCCTACTTTGTCTGCAGTAACCGAAGCTAATGTTGTCTTTAAAACTTGTGTTAAGTATATTTTTTTAAAGTTAGTAAGAGAAAGACAGTGGGAAAAAACAGCAAAAGACTCACCTTTACATCAGAGAAGAACATCTTCAACATATTGGAGCTGGGATAGCGAGTGTAGAAAAACATCAGCTTAGCCTTCTTCAGGTGATTGGGGGAGAGGCCCTCTTGGATCTGAAATAGCTGCTATTAAGGATAAATAGAGGGAGGTAGTAGCTCAAACACATGTATTTGTTTAGGTTTATTTATTCTGTTAATGATTAGCAGCAGGATTCACAAGAAAATGGCATTCGCATGAAGGACAACCAAATTTCTTTCAAGCCTCGATGCTGACGGGCGTATGAAGACAGTGCACCAAGGCAGGGACATTTGCTTGTGATTAGAATAGCTCGTATCAGGTGTAAGTGTCACGGTAAATAAAAACGCTGGCCGGCGCCACTCTGCTTTTTACATAAGGAGGCTCATTTCACAGTCAAAGTAAGTCTTTGCCTACACCCTGCGCTAACCTCCACCCTAAAATGGAAGAAGAAAAAGCGAGACATTTGCATATCACAGACAAAGACAGCAGTTAACGCCAATGACGGGCAAGAATGCCTAATGGCTTGGCTACAGCATGTGCCAACTCCGTATATGACAGTGTGTTGTTGGCTTAATATCAATGCCCAAACTATATCTGTGTGAGGTAGGACTGAGTGATGTGTGCAACCTTCTCAGGCCATCTCGAAATGCATGTCAGAGGCCTCGTCTTCTTAATGGATGGCTTGGATTGAAGACGATGGAGATGGGCTGTGGGGGCACCTTGAGGGAGAGCATGGTTCCAACCTTCAATTACACCCCCCTCCTCCCGGTGCTCCACCCCTGCCCCCCAGGCGCTCTGCCTCTGCCAAAGCCTCGGAGGAGCACACGAAGGAGGAGGAGAAGGAGAAAGAGGCTTCTGTGAGCCTTTGGACAGAGCCAGAGATTGGGGGGACCAGAGCACATCTGCGCCACTGAACGGCCCAAGCCATTTCCATGGTGAATTAACAGCCGTATAATGCATCTGATAATATCAATCTGGTGAAGAAGACATTGAAAGGAGCTCTGGGATGGGGGGCGGGACGCACATGAAAACCTGAGTCTATTTCAACAAGGGTTTATATCAACTAGAGGCTATACAGGGCTTTAAATTACACACTAGGTGCAGCCCTAAGTTTTTATGAAGACTGTTTACACTTGACTGGACAAAATACATTGGGTGACGTTATTTATGATCTACAGGGATGGCTCTGATCGTTAAAATCAGTCAAGTGTCCAGATGTAGCTGTAACTATAGAGTCGGAAGGAGGCATCAGCTGTGAGATTGGATTGCCCTTGGCCCCAGGGTTACATGGCTAAGCCAGAAAATGTTGGGCCACACCGGGCTGGCTCCTTAAAGAGCCTGTCTACTTTATGTGATTCACAGAATAGGAGGGAGACAGTGGTTGTCTGCGCAGCGAGGGTCTTGTGGGGAAACCCTGGCAGAGCGATGTTACTCTGTCAGGCCTGGCCAAAAGAGCAGCACTTCACTCTCCACACCACACCATCTGCTGCAAGTGGACCAACACAATGGCTGCTCACACACAGGCTGAGCGCAGAGTAAAAGGAGCCTTTCAGTGAGACTAGCTGGATTATTTGAGTGAAAACGTTTACTCTAAGAATTATTTGTTTTTGCAAATTTAATTAGGATTAACAATTTTTCTTCACAGCTAAATTACAAATGATTTTAAAACAAAGCGATTTTGGTTTTAACCCTGAATGCAACATCATTCCCTTTCAGCGGACAATTAAGACGCTTCGTATCACCTAATGAGGCATTTTCATTTTCAATTCACTCACAGCTTGCAAATGTAATTGTGATTGGACTTAGGGGTGGCGTGCAGGACTATTATTTTGTCATGATGGTGCACTCACACCAGCTGGCCCACTGTTCGCATGCCACATCTGACAAGACATCATCATTCCCGCAACACTTCCCCAAAGCACAAAGTCATGAGAGGGAAAATAGCTGCTCCTCTTCCTAATTTCAGGTGTAAGGACAAGAATATTTGGAGTCAGGCGGAGAACAAATGTGGAAATTGATAGCAGCCATCTGCTCCCCAGATTGCTCGAGCTGCTGAACTTGAACGCACCCCATAAAATGTCAAACCGTCCCTGACTTCTAAAACTCAAAGATGAAACTTACAAAGTTCAATCAACGGTCAACTTTGGCACAAGAAGAAAAGAAGATAAAATCATATATATATAAATATATATATATATATATATATAATATAAATATATATATATATATATATATATATATATATATATATATATATATATATATATATATATATATATATATGTGTGTGTGTGTGTGTGATTTTAAATCAGAGATGTACACCTGAAAGGGCCTGGAATGTGTAAATGGTTCAATGAAAGCCACAGCATCTGGCATATGTGCTTATTGTTTGATTGTTGTCTACTTTCTCTCAGTGCATGTATGTCTATCTCCCTTTTCTCTTTTCATCCCTCCATCGGGAACTAGTAGAAGCAAAGGATTATGGATCTCTGGAAAGCGTTCACCCTTGGGTCAGAAGACAAGACAAGGCGAGGTAATGAAAGATAAACAGCTCGCTGCAAACACCTGTTAACGTCCGCTTCAAAGAAAGAACAGGGGGGAGGGGGGCGGTGGTTGTACAGGGAGAGAAAACAAAAAAAGAAGTATTCGGCTGCCAAGCAACAGCCGAAGGGCCCCCCAGGCTGTTGACAGATCTTTATGAAATGAAAAAAAGAAAAAAGAGACGACAATGATTGCAGGCCTTTTACAACAGCGATGGGTGATAAGGAAGAGGGAAAACACAAGCAATCATAAATATACATCTTTACCGAGTCCTCAGGCGAACCTTTAGTGACAAACAAACACAGATACTACACCTGGAAACAGACAAGCACCAAGCAAAGCAACACAGCTCTGGTGTAAAGTACAGAATATTCTCCTGACTCATTACTTAAGCAGACTGGATTAGCCAAACAAGCAATAACCAGAGACACAATGAAAACGTTTAAAAAGTGCAAGGCCAAGGTGGTATCGCAGAAACAGAGAAGGGACTGAATGTTACTCTTGAGTCTCCAGGGGGTTCAATTTGAGCCTCCCACAGGGCATAGCCTCTTTATCTGCAGGGCACGGTTGGGGCACTCTGGGGTTAACTATAAGGGAGGCTATACAAGACCATTGTTAGCCAAGTTTCATTATACTATCTACTTCCTTCACTGTGACCAGTTTTATAAAAGGAATTGGGGCAGAAAATGTCATGAGGATCTGATGTTTATAAGTGAGCTTTTAAAGTATTTGAGGTTGAAGATGGTTGAAAAGGTGGTCTAGAGTATGCGAAGGAAGATGTATTGTATGGGTGTAAATAAATATGCAAAAGCAGTAGAAATGACAAAAGAAAAACAGTGAGGGAATTGAAAAGGTGATTCACCAATGTATTTTTCTTATTTTGAATAGAAAGGTATAACAAGTTAGAAGTTAGATTCACCTATTTATCCATTAGTTATTACTGTGTAAAAGGATACATTGCTGCCTGAGTAGGGCGAGATGTCGGCCATGTCTTGGAGGTCGCTGCACTCAGATTTGATGAGGGACAAAGACAGCGATTCGGCTGTGCTGCCTGGATGTGCCGGTGAAAGGGAGCGGTGGTGGTGGTGGTGGTGACCCAAGTGGTGGTGACCAGACGCCATCTTGGTCCGCAGGCTGGTTGTTTCTCTGGACAGGTCCATGGAATCAGGTGAGGAGCGGTCTTTCCCTCCATAACCTTGGGGTGCTCCCAGGGGGCTCTGAAAGGGATAACCTAAAAGTGGAATGGGAAATGGGTGCCTGAAAGATGGGGGGCTGAAGCCCATAGAGGCAGATAGTGAGGAGGGGTGAAGGGCAGGGTGGTGATGCCCACCGTGGGCCCCTACAGCAGAGGACTGGTGGTGGTGGTGGTGGTGGTGTTCACTGGGCGTCTTCCTCACAACTAAAGGCAGAGCCTCTGTTTGGTCATTGGCTGCTCCTGGCAGGCCTGGTATACTGGCAAATGAGTCCAGAGGATTGGGAATGATGACGTCACCAAAGCACTGCAGGCGCTGGTTAGCTGTGTGGAAGTTAGGATTGTCTCCATTAACTGTAGGGGGAAACCTCTCTGGAGGAATGGAGATAGGGGGAAAGGCTTGTTGGGGTGTGGGGCGTGGAGGCTTGGCGAACACTTTGACCACTGTGTCCACTACTTGGGTCATCGCTGAGTTGAGTTCCTGCTTCAGCGTTTCAGCCAGGTGTTTTCCTTCAGTGTGCATTGGGCCTTTGCGTCCCAGTCCCTCTCTCCTTGGCTTGTCTCCATCCAGTAGAGCTTGTCCCTGAAGTAGTGCCCTGGCCCTGTCCAGGAAATGACCAGGGTCCAGGTCAGACATCTCATTGTCTGAGCGTAAGTCCTCTCCACCTCTCTCATCAGCACCATTGTCGGAACGGACCGGACTGTCCTCAGACATGTTTCCTATGTCATTATGAAGATCATTGTGGAGCTCATTGTGCTCAGAGTCGTCTGTTGAGTCATAGATCTGAAAGAACTTCTCTTGGAGCTGCCGCAGCTGCTTCTGCATGTCTTCCAGCTGCAGCTTGAGTTGTCTACGCTCTTCTTGTTTCTGTTCCTTCCTTTGACACACGAGTTGTGTGAAACTCTGCTGCTGTTGCTGAGGCAGGCGCTGCTTGCGCTTGTTCTCTCGGTTGCTGTTGCACACCTCCCCGCCCCGGGGGCTGCTGGGGGCCTGCTGCTGGGAGTTAAGGGGTGGGCAGTCTAACTCCATGTCCCGGTCTACATCAATATCATGATCACGCTCATGTCGGGATGATGCAGGGACCACCACATTCGGTGAGTGGCTCATGCCACGAATAATGTTCTCTACGCGGGCTCGCTTGGCACGCAGGTGTTCATCATTAAGACGCTCAATGTCAAAGGCGCCCAGGCCAGGAGGACGGCCAAATGGTGACAAGCACTCCTGTGGGGTGCTGTCCTGGGAGGAGTTACTACATGCATCTTCTTGGGGTGCCTCTGAACTTGTATTGGAGAGCCCTGAGTTGGAGAAGCCCACATCCCTATCACATCTGTCTCCGCGCTCATGCCCTCCTCCATTCTTTGCCATGTTATTCTTGAGAAGCTGAGAGATAATAGTGGTACCAGGGAAGGGCATCATGGCATCTTCGTATGAGTTAGCCCTCTTCAGCAGCTTTCGCAGTACATTAGACTTGGACTCACTGTCGCTCGCTGACACTACGCCAGGCCCACCGTGTGGCTGCACTACTGAGCAATCCATGGAGTCTGTGTCTGATCCGTGGTGAGAGTGAGAGCTCAGAGAGTTCATGGCACTGAAAATGGCTGCTTTGGCGCGAGCAATGCTATCTGCAGTGGTTACTCCTGTGGAGGCTATGCTGCCTACTGTCCTCTTCACACCGATGTCCACGCGTCTTCGTTTGGTCTGTCTGTTCAGAAGGGAGTCGCTGTCATGGTCCGGCATCACGTGCTGCGGCTATAGTGCCATATCCCGCAAGTCACTCCCCTTGATCAAAGCCTTTCCTGTTCCTGTGGACAGAGTTTATAGATGTGTCAGTCACCATTGCCAACCACTGTAATATAACATAACACTTATATCTAAACATGCAAAAAAAAAAGATTTAACAATGGGTAGAGACCTGGTTAGTCTTGGAATTATTTAACATTAGCTTTTTCTACGGTGTAAGGCCGAGAACAGTTGCTTGGATGCACCTCAGAGGTGTGCGGGGAACAGGCGAGAGGGGGTTAGAATTAGGCCTTTGCTTGACATTCCAGGGCAAAGTCCTACATTTTATCCTTTCCCCTGTTACAAGCCACGAGACACTGAACCAGTTCCCACGGAGCACAAAGCTGCATAAAATTATGATAATTACTTAAGTAGTTGTCCTCATTTACATATACGGGCGCTTGAGCCCGCACAGGGACAATTAACTAAATAAATAAATAATTACAGTCTGAGTCTGAGATGGAGAAATGTAACAGGAACTTAATTCAAATTATCTGTTTTTTAATTTCTGAATAGCTTTAATGACTGCATAAACTCACACAGGCTTCAAGTTGTAGAGTTATAAAGCTATATAATTATTTGTGTTGGTAATGTTTTTTCTAAATTAGAGTAGTGAGCTGACAATAATCAATATGGCCGTCATATTGGAGGCAAAGGGGAAAGTGACACATAAAAGAAGCACAAAATAGGCCTATTGATTTTGGTGCCAGCGTGAGCTCACTTCTGGGTTTTTTGTTTGTCTTTTCATCTGGCAAGGGTAGTTAATTCTGCTTAAATGAATAGGTCAAGGGGGTCAACTCTGGCAAGGAACAACCTAAAGCGCTCTTACAAAAACCCTAATGCTCCTCTGAAAGCAAAACGTTTTGTCAGTACAGACTCGCATCAATAACGGTGTGAGCAGCAGTAAGCAACAGGGTTAGTGTGAACCCCATCCCACTCAGGAATTCCACTGAAAAGTCAAGTATAAAATATAAAGGTAAAATGTCACAGCTGTGATGCAGGTAGTTCTTCAGAATGGCAAAAGGGTTCATTCTAGAGCATTCCAAAAGCAGAAGGATATAAAGAGAGAACTTTTAAACACATATCAGAACATGCCTTTTTCTCACCAGTCCCTTATTTGATTTTACTTATTACTTACTTTTTATAAGTCAATAAAACGTTTTAAAAGTGTTAAATTTGTCTGTTATTCCGGCTAATAACTTTTCAAGTGAGTTGATTTATACTCATCTTGTGATTTGTAGTGTCACATGCAAAATTAAGAAAGACACTATGCCTCATACATCCACACAAATAAAATGATTTTCTTCTCTCTTTAGAAAGCAACATAAGTTTTATCAAATGAAACACAAATGGCTTTGTGCCTATTATCAGACGTGATGGGACGTTCAGAGGAGTTGACTTAGGGGTAAAAGTGACTTATTGCCTCAGAAACTTGACAATGAGCACGAGAGTCTTTAGCACCTGTCTCCAGAGTCAGTGCACCTGTCCTCTGACTGTTGCTCATGCGCACTCGCACGCTTTGTCACTCACAGTCACTTAAAACTATACTTTGTGATTAATCTCACTTGTTTTCTCAAAGAGTCAAATCTGCACTTTCAAAACATGTAAAAGATTCTACATCAGAAAAGTTCACACACCTCATTTCTAACGCATTCACGCGTATTTTTGTTGTTGTATCCGAGCTCAAAAGAACAAATTTGCCACATTAATCGCTCAGAATACAATCACGAAACACAACACATCTCCACAACAGCAAGACGACTGAGCCAAATCATCAAATGTCACGCACAACATCCAATAAATTCAGTCCACTCAAATGAGAATAAAATGGTTTGCCGGTGCTACATCAAACTCAAAGTACAACATTTCCGTCCAGTTTTCGAGTCGCCGAATCGCACTCTTTCCAAACTTACTTCAATACGTGTAAACCAACTCTCCAATCTGCGCTGTGATGAGGAAGGCTGGGCTACGCGAATCATCCTTGCAATAAAAAACCCACCGCTGCTCACTCAGCTCTCAGCCAGGATCCGAGCGGACGGCAACACAAGCAAATAATGCCCCGTACGGACGCCAAATTGGATGTTGATGAGAAGAATGGGTTTATTTGTTTGTTTTACGCACGGCAAGGCATGGCACACACGGGAGGCACGGCGCGAGGACAAGGTTACTCACCTTTAAAAACGACCAGAGGACTGTCTCAAACTCCCAAAAGGCGTCAAAAAGGGAAGTTTCCCCGTGGAAGGATGGGTATATATATATTTTTTTTTCAAAGAGCTGGACAAAGTGCCCCCGACAAAGTGGATTGGAGCGAGTGTCACGCGTCCGATCGCCCCTCTATCCTCCGATACGGACCGCGTGGGATGCAAGAGGTACTGTGGTGCAGGAGCGCTCCTCGGCCACTAAAAAGATTCACTTTAAGACGCGGCAGAAGGAAACAGGAAGACGTGCGCGTCATGAAGCGTCCCGGTGATGTAAGAGAGGCGAGCGAACCAATAAGAATCCTTCCTCGGTACGGGGCCGGAGGACGACGCACTGAACTTGACCACACAACGGGACTTGAGTGAAAGAGAGAGAGAGACACACAGAGAGAGAGAGAGAGAGGGAGAGAGAGGGAGAAAAGAGGGGCAGAACAAGAGGGAGAGGGGGGAAGGAAAGGGGTAGTTATGGATGTCTTCACAAAACACCGGTGTCCAGTTGTGGTAGGCTACGTGTCGTTATTAAATGCACCGACTGACCACACAAAGGCAGAGTTAATATCAATCAACTTTCTTCCCATTAAGAGATGAGTAAGTTACGCTATTTTGTTCAAGATCACCGACTCTTAATCTAAACAAAAATAAAATATACATAATGCATTATTTTTGTATCAACTGTGTATGCATTCAAATAGGTCTATAAAAACGTACGCATTTGCTCTCAGGTGCAAAACTGGCGCGCATGTTTATTTCACTCTTATTGAAACTTTTTTGACTCTGTCCAACAAGTAATTTGAATGCATAAATTATACACACCTCTCACTGCAGGATAGCTACAGTGCTTATACATTTCTGTAATACACATAGATCCAATAAATGAATACAAAAAAAAAAAGAGTTCATTTTATTGTTGGAATTGTGGCGCTGTGTAAAAAAAAAAGAAAAAGAAAGAAAATCTAACTCATATATTCTGGTGTGGCTGATGCGCGGCAGCACACATGGGCATTAGGGTTAACTCTGGCACGCCGCGAACATATTTTACGCGCAGCATTTTATGCCACGGAGTGATTTATGGACAAACTCCGCGGCGCGCGGTCCGTGTCCGTTGTGCTTAGGAATTCACATGATCCAGGACGAGCCCAAAATCCAGCGGAGATAAGCGTGGCATTCGCCGGGCTTTATCTACGAATGCGTATTTTTTTTTACAGAGAAAAGACTTGTTTTAAATTAACCAGGGAAATAAAGACTACACGTGTTATTGCATTTGGATCTTTTTTTTAACTGCATAACAAAAAATAAATCACAATATAATCAAATACAACATCACAACTAGATATTTATATTGTTCAAGCTCCCAACCTTTTACCATTTCCAAATCAGCTTCGAAAAATATACGCCCTTTCTTTTAGGCTCACATTGTTAGGCTCTTTTTAGGACGATTATTTTCTTTTCATCTGAATCATTAAGCAACATTTTCTTTTCATTTGAGTTCACTTTCGCGTCGCTTTTACGTTTCATTTTTTTTCCCAGATAGAAAATGATTATGAATTCACTCGATTATTAATTACCATGTAGGATAGGCCTACTTTAGATTTCAAGGGATTTTGTTTTCTTTCGTCACTTTGGTAAACACATCCAGGGTCACCGCGGAGCTCTCCTAAACCCTTTCCATTGCGCGCTGCGTCAGGTGCCCGAAAGATGCCATGAAACAGGCGCGTCTACTTTCCACTTTGCGAGGCGTGCTGTGATATTTAAGAGCAACCGAACTGGGCAAAGTTTGCGATTTGAATAGCTTCTTTTTTTTTTTTTTTTTTTTTTGTTCCAAAGCAGGTGTCGTCGGCCTGTTGCGCGCTTGGCCTTAACTCCCTCGGGTGACTCCGGTACGTGCACGGCTTGGAAACACATCACCCCCCCACACACACACACACACAGGTCCGCTGTTTAGAACCACGCGGACAGCGTGTTTGGAAACGGAAGACTCGGAAACGTGTGGCTCTTATTGCGGCCCGGTCCAGGTGCTGGGACTGCGCGTTTGTGCTATTTTTTACAACCGTTTAGACGTAGGCCCGAAAGAAAAAAGTTAAAGACCTGGTGAAAGTAAAGCTGTCCCCAGGGGGCTGTAAAAGGTGCGAGGTTTGATCGCTTTCTGACCGCGGTTAAGTGCCCTGCAGGCGCGTAATGGACAATTATAATGGAATGGCACATGCTTTATATTATTTATATTATATTATTATTAACACTGTTGAAAATGTTTGGCTATTACTATTTTTTTTTGTACAAGTTTAAATAACCATGTGCCTTAGTAAAAGTGCAGCACAGCCTCTTAAATAACAGATAGCAAAATAACGGACGAATTCCAAACAATAAAATCGAAAACTTGTTTTATTTCCCCCCCCTCAAGAATAAAACAGAGTGAGCATTTGCAGCTAGAGACGGTGGGAGTGCGCTAAAAGCTGTTTTGTTCTGCGGGGGTCTCGAGGTGTCTGAATAAAAAGGGTTAGGAGAGTTGGTGATGGAGTAGAGGACGCGCATAAGACTTTGTCCGTGTGTATTAATGAATGCGTAGGCGTGTGACAGTCTCTTAAGTCCTTGTTGGGGCCCTGTTCAAAAGTATTCTAGCAAAAAAAAAAAAAAAAAATGAATAAACTACTGTAATTGATCTAATATAGAAAGTGTCCTTATTCTGTGCGCTGGGGCCATTCTGGCGCAGCATGGCCCCCGTGACCCACATCCCTCTTTTTAGGCTACAAGTGCTGATGATGGAGGCGGGCGCATCGTGTTTATGTGACACAGAGATAGAGGGAGAAATAGCCCAGATAGAGAGAGGCACAGAAAGTTGGGCTTGTCCTCTGTGGCCTGCCTAATTCAGTGAAAGACCAGCGCACACTCATGCAAAAAAAAGCCTTTATTTGCATGCCCGGGCTAATGTTACATGCAAAAATAAAACATAATCAAAACATACACGATTTATAAATAAAACAACAGAACATTGAACATAGGAAATGGTCAAATTGGATTGGTATTAATTCGTGCCTTATGTATGTTAGTAAATGAAAATCCTGCGTCGCTGGTTGTCCAAAGGAGGTCATGTCCCACTGCAGCGATGCGCAGCGTTGCCAGTTACGCACAATCAGATCAAACATTGCCCCTCTGTTATAGGGTTAAGTTAGCGATTTCAGAGGTTAGCTAACATTTGGGTAAGATGTTTATTTAGTAGATTTCCCAGTAAGCAAGTCCAAGGTGAACGCCACGTGCACACGACCCACACAAGCAGCTTCAAAGTCCACTGTTTTCCCTATTTGAAAACGCTCCTTATTTATTCTTTAGTAATGAAATGAACAAGATGCAGTGTTTGCAAAGACACGTTTAGGGAGCTGAGTGCAATTTAAACAGACATTGTCTATAAATGTGTGCCTTTTATCCCTGCTCTTACCAGACTTGGATGAAAATAATAATCAATGTCAACATCACGGGAACGAAGGGCGTGCGCGCTTCACCCCTGCGTGCACACGCAGAGCGGAGCGCCTTGGAGGTGATGCGCGCATGAGACGCGCAGTGGGAAACCGCCTGGAACTGTATTAAGGCTGACGTCCTTAAAACAAACAATGGCAGCATGAAATAAGGGCTTAGTGCTGAAAGTCAAAGAGCCCCCCCAGCCACTGTGCCCTGTTTATCTCCCCGTCTGACACACGCGGGTGTTTCTTGGGGGTTACACGCTCGCAGCTCCGTTGGGAGGGGACCAACTTAGCTTCTGTGAACTCTCACCTGTCAACACACAAAGAGGACTTTACTTGTAAACACGAAAGGACTTTTGTGTTTACTTCTGGCGGTGACTTAGTCTAATTCAGTGAGGGAAGTGCAAAGTAAATGAAATAAAAGTCTGCAAAGGGGTCTTTCTCATTTAGTGGATCCGAATGGAGGGATGTAGTGTCACGTATCAACATTAAATTAGTGAAAACCTCAAAGCCCATACCTGCTTTCATTGTTTGGCAATTTTATGTTGGCTCAGTTCAGCTGTAGCCCTGAGCCATTTTTTTTTTTAGCATTTCAATTTTATTTAGTAATTTCTTAAAGCCTTCTCAAATAGGCAGTAGTCAGTGTAGACCAGGCTCCTGTTTTGTTGAATTCAGCCCAACAAAATTGTAGCACCATATAGCACAAAGGGAAAAAAGCCTGTTACAGATAAGTGTTGCTTTCTCTGAACAGACCATAATTATATTATTCAGTGGAGGTAAGTGGTGCTCCCTTGGGGGCATATTGTGTGGCACTAAATCATGACCATAAAATAAAATGAGAAAAAGAGAAGATAGACTATACAGTCACAACACAGGCGTAGTCATAAAATCAAAAGAGCAATTAGATCTAAAGAGAGAGGAAGAATAAGCCTACGGAAAATACATTAACGCTGTGACGGACAAGGGCAGGGGGCTTCTAATAAAATGCAGGTTAATGAGCTTTTAATAGCTCCTGAATATATGCTTGGTTAACGGCCACACATGCTCTCTCTCAGTGCTTTCTGTAGGTGACTGACGCAATTAGAAGTAATTAGCCAGTGGTTACCTGTAACTCTGCCTTTGTGTGAGCTATAAAGAGCAGAGAGGCTATGAAGCGACCTATTCACGGCTTAAGAAGTGTCTGTCAACACATGCATTACTTGTATGCTGAGCGGTGTGCCATGCCGTGTACCTGCTGGTCCCCCTCTTGTCCACCGTACCCTCTGACCTCTTGAGTGGGCAGTGTGTGCAGCGGGGCCTTCGTGCTCCAGTGCCCTTCGCCGGTGACTCCTACTGCCTCTGTGATGATGACCTATGAACCCACCAAAGCCCAGGATGTCCCGGGGCGAGGTCAGGATGAGGGTAAAGCTGTTGTGTTAGCTTGTAAACACCCTATTCGATGCCTTTACACATTCATACTTAAATCAATCTAATCATAAGGTTGGATTTGTAGCAGCACAATCGCTACAAACCAAAGGAATATGTTTTTACCGCTTGTGATTACTCGCAAAATAGTTTGTTATTCTTATTTATTTATAGAAGGGACAAAGTACAAGTACTGATAGACTCCAGATTTAAGTGATATTATCCATATATCGTCCCTAACAAATGTTTATCTCATTCTGCTTTTTGTAAACCATTATCAAAAAAGAAACTGGTTGTATAAAAACAATGATCTACTAATGAAAACTGCTCTTGTCGACGTATATATGGTTTTACTCAGCCAACCTGTTGTTGTTGTAGTAGTAATACACTTTCAGCTTTTACTTTGTATTGACCTATTGTTCTCTTCTCCCATTCCTCTCCATAATTATAGTGTATTTGTTCTATAGAATAAGCCTCCACTGCATACCCGTGTGTGGTAATTAATCAGAGAGTCTCGACCACATTGGACTGTGCCTGAACACGCTCCAGCCACAGGTCAAAACGCAGCAGCCTATAATCGCACCCCTATCCGTCGGAGTCACTATACACTCTGCTCCTACATCCACTCAGACACACACACACACACCTGGATCCGCGCGCACTACCCGAGATCCTGGCGTTTTCAAAGACTTTCCCCTGTGGACAGAGCCGTGTGCCAGCGCCGCTATAAATCACGGGGAGGCTGGTGCTGAGGGCATGGTGCACCTTGTCCAGGCTGCCCCCACTCCTGAGCTGAATAAACCATAACATCCTGCCTCTCGTGCTGCTCGACGCCCTCAGAGCACGACCCCAGGGAAGACCCCCCACACACACTCCCCAGTCTGCCTCTCCTCCTCCTCCCCACCACCACCACCATCATCATCATCATCTCTCTTTACCGCTCTATCTTTAGGATTTTTACATAATTCCCTTGTTTTTGGAACAATCTGCAGCACCCAGACTCTGCAACTACCTGCTTATTTTTGGGTTTGTAAAGAGGATGACAGTATATAACAGTTTCTCTCTTATATTTAATTTATGGAGCCATTATTGACTTGTTTCTCCCCTCATTTCATAGATAAATAACTGCTTTAGGCCTAGTTTAGTGAGCTGAGTTTGGTAGTAATCTTTGAAAGACACTGTCACAATACACTTCATATGCACTCTATACCCTTCATGTTTGGAAAGGAGAAAGTGAAAGCAGCAGGAAGCAAGTGTTTAACGTGTGGATGCGGCATCCTTCATCCTGTCGCGTGCCAGATCGACTCTTTCCTCTGGCCTCATCAGGTATGACCCAAACCTGGCACTTCTGTATCCATCACATGAACTATAATGTTTCTTTACACTGAGAAGGTGTAAGTGAATACTCCAGGTAAAAAAAAAACAGTAAAACACAGTAAACAATGCATGCAAGAATCTGCTAAGAGCTGCCTCCTGATTATTTGCTACGACCCAGCCAGGGAAGCAGCCTCGCCCACATGATTGCAATAAAATGGTGTGTGTGTTTTTGGCACTTAACGGTACAAGTGATTACTTCCTCCAGATTTCATTTTTGGAGAAGTGAAATGCCAGTTGATCTGCTGAAATGCAACAGTGTCTTTTAATTTTTGCTTGGGTTTCATCTGCGTGCACTGCTGAGGTGTACACTATGTTAACAAGCGCTCTGGTCTGAATAACAAGGAATACACCAAATGACAGATCAACGCACGCACAGCGATGTTTTTCAATGGGCATAAGATTATAGAATATGGTGTCAGTGTCTAAATTTGTACTCACTTGAGATGAATATACTGTATTTTTTCTGCATATTTATTTTAAATATAAAGCTGGTTGATCTCATGCTGCATTGGTCAGTCATTTCAGCCAGGAGAGCTCGTTTAAAAAGGTGGGATTAATAGTTTCAAACTTTGATGCTTGAACATAGGTATAATAATAAATAGAGAGGCAGAGGTGGCTGATGGTTCTGCTGCTGCTGTGGAGATAATGTTGCGGTATGTAGCTGAAATTGCAGGATAACTGAGGGAAGAGAGAGTGCATTTCTGAATGACTTGAGAAGCGATTGGGTTGTGATTGACTGACGGGTGACACGAGGCAGGAAATAGGGGACATTCCCGGTGTTGAATGTCTCCTTCAGCTCCGTGACCACTGTCCTGGTTAAAACACACTCTTGTCTCTGCCTGAGCCCCTCTGTTATGTATTCGGGCACATGCAGAACCAGAGCAGTCTTAAAGGACCAGATTAGCCCAAGATTAGCTTGGCATGTGTCTATTTGTGGCTTCATTGTTATAGAGATAAAAGATCTGCTCACACATGCATGAGCAACTATCACATGCGTTCAAGTGGAAATGTTTATTTTGGTCATATGACGGTTAACGGCAACACCAACACACTTGTAACACTGCCGAAACTTCAGCCAAGAGCCACTGCAGTTCTTAGAAGAGATGGTGGGGTAAGCTCTTCTTTAGTTGCCATAAGCAGTCTGTTTCTCTCGGCAGGAGAGAGAGAGAGTGGGGGGATGCCTTGACCATGCTCTAACCTGGTATGAATGTGCCGCTGTGGCCCGGTGCCGGACTGCTGTAGTCTCATGATGTGCCTCTTTTGTTCTGTGTCTGAATAATAGCTCTAAGAATAATGTCTAATGCTCTTTTCTCTGTGCCGCTCACCGAGACACTGCAGCGCTCTGCTTTTTACCCATTCACCGGAGAGAATGAAGGGTTGGCTTAGATAAACAGCAGACCTTATACATTGTTCCCTTGTTATACCTTTGTGTGTGAGATATTTCCAAAAGAGGAACCATCCCGACACTTTTTAGTTTTTCACTGAAGATGTTTCAGTTCTTCAGGGAATCTTTTAAGTGAACACTTTTTGGGATTAACAGAACTATTATTTGCAGGAGGATGTTCCTTCACTGTCAAAATGACGTCCATTCTTTGTTGTTGCTCATACCTTACCTATCGTAGTAGAGACTTTGAAAAATCGCCAACTGCTTACACTTTTGACTTGTTTGACAGTTTTATACTTGATCATTTTACATTCGCTAGTGTTTCCATTCACTGTAGCGAGGTTCGAAGTTGTAGCAGCGGCAGTGCATGACGTACATGCATTAAACTGCCCTTCCTGATGCCCCCACACTGTCTTCTCTGCCCAGTGTCTTTAGCTCAGTTACAGGACAGCTGTTGCCCGAGGCTGTTCCTGATGCTGCCGGCCCTTTTTCCTTGCAGGAATCTCTGCGTCCTGTTCGGAAGTCTGTGGAGTCGGGACTTACTGTCATTGGGGCCTGCCGGACGAAAGTGACAGGGCTTTACTCACCCACTGACCCATGAAGAGGAACACATCCCCAAGTAACCCCACTGAGGGCTGAATCTCTGTTAAACTACAGCAGCGTTTCATTTGTGTCCAGTCTAGAAAACAAGCCTTTGTGTTTTAGTTTGCACTTTTGACTGGGAAGGGATTACGATCTGCTCTGGTCATTCGAGATACACGTCACTAAACGCCGATGCAGAGAAATAATGCATCATCATTGACAAGCTACCAACCTACATATACAGGTCACTTTGTTTCCGCACCCTTTCTTTCCTCCTACTTTTATTTCTCCACTTAATCATCTTTACATGTTCTTTGGAATAGGTTTGATGCCTGCTCTCATCTTAATCTTAATCTCTGAAGTCCAGCAGAGAGTCCACAGATTAGAGGCGGCTCTCAGGAGATGCAAAGACAGTGGGTGAAGCAGTGTCCATTTAGCTGAAGATTATCCGTTAAAGGGAGTGGGAGAAGGAAAAGAGGAGGGCGCACTTAAGAGATAGACCGTGAGCAGATAGACATAAGACTGATGCAAATGGATGCAAAGTGCGACGGGTTTTTTACCAAAGCCGTGAACGAGTGGAGACGAGATGAGGTGACGGGGCAGAGGAAAGAGGGCACAGATGAAGAGATAGAGAGGAGGAGGAGGAAAAAACAGGAAGCGTGAGCACAAGAGCCGGATTAGGCAATAAAAACAGAGCTCATCAAGTGTGAATAAGTCGCACTGTGAGGCTGGATGGAGGCAGGTCATGTGGAATTGTTAAACATGCAGAAAAGGGAGGACGGTTTTGCAAAGCCCAGTATCTCGACAGCAATCATCTCACAGGGCTTTCCAAATGTTGCTGATTTGATCAAACAGAACCACAATGAGACAGACATCAAATAGTGTTCAAGTTGCATTGTTTCAGGATGTGGCAGTACATTCCCAAGGATGAAGCAGAGCAAGGTAAAGAGGGGTGAGATGGGATGGGAGGGTGCCCATGTTAATCTCCTCATTTTCATTTCTCTTACCATGTGGGATTAGAATGATTTTATTTAAAGTGTCAGGTTGAGCTCCCAGATTGAGAAATCTGGATTTCACAGGGATTATTATTGCACACACGGAGAGACGCACACACTTCTCTGTCACTCTCTAATAACTTGCTTGAGCAACAAATGACATTTATATTGGGTCTAAGGCGCATTCTGTTACCTACATTGTAAGCAATCTGGAGCATTGTTTATATTCGTGCCACCATAATGAAGTGGTCCGTCTCTGGCATTTTCCACGCCTCAATGAAGCTGAAAACAGTAACCCCAGATATATACTTCTCTTTCCATTTATCCAAGCTTAGAAACAGCACAAATTCCATGCATTATTACGGGTCAGCTCTTGTGCATCACATCATAGGCCCGCGTTCAACTCGGTTTCAGTGAACTGAGGCCAACACAGCCCGCCCAAAGCCCCATCCTTCTGCGTGTCAGATTTACCATCTAATCTACATTAGGATAAGTCTCTCAGCTCTCAAAGGAAGAATAAAAACCACAGTCACCTTTCTATCCCGCCGCCCGGCCCCGTAGTCTGCCTCCTCTCATTACATTAAAGGATGAAGCAGCGGTATTTAAAGACATCATTCCCTTCATCTGTGTAATTTCTGATTATTTAAGAGAAGCCGTCCTCGATCCCCCAGTATAATTTATCTTTAACTAAAGACTGTGCCTTCATCTGACTGATTGATCTTGCTGCAAATGACATGAGAGAGTTTGTTATGGCTGGGGCTTAATCCGGCCTCAGCTCCGAGGTCGGCCCCCCGTCTGAGGAGCGGCTTCTCATCAACGCAACAGCACTCTTCAGTAAATGCAGTGATGGGTTTTTGCTTTTGCAGCCGAGTAGGCCGCATACACAGTGTTACACTGTTGCCATTCGCTATTTTTTTTAGACACTTGCTTGTCCTCCTGGATTTAACCAACTGTTGGTCAGGTCTAGGTTCAGCAACACTATGTGCCCTAAGAATGAGATCAGCCAACTACTTGAATGAACATGTTATCCCATTGGTGGATTTCTTCTTCCCTAATGGTACGGTTTTATTCCAGGATGACAATGCCAGTGGAAGCATAATTTTCACACATGGATTGGCCCTCTCAGAATCCAGATCTTAACCTCACTGAGAATCTTTGAGATGTGCTGGAGAAGACTTTGCGCGGTGGTAACACTCTCCCATCATCAATCAAGATCTTGGTGAAAAATTAAAGCAACACTGGATCTTTCGATTTTGCAGAAGCTTCTTGAAATAATGCCACAGCTGTAATCAAAGCAAAAGGCGGTCCAACCAAATATTACAGTGTGCAACCTTTTTTTGTGGTAACTTTTGTTTGGTCAGTGCTTAGAGCATGTCAGATATGCGCCTTCCACTTCTGATTTTGTTGAAGATTATGCAAATGTGAAGGATCTGTTTTGGCCCATTGGTGGTCTTGTGAAATAGCAGTGCTAATAGTCCTATCTCAACAATGTGATGGGCAGCGAAGCGTAACAGCACACAAACACACACATATGATCCAGGTCTTGGGAAGTAGGTTAAGCAGGCTGGAATCAACTCTCACTGCTCTGTCCCAGCTTAGGAGGAGCACTCAGAAAGGGACAGGGGGACAGTGGTGACGGGCCGAGGGGGGATAGGCATCTTCTGTGGGGACATCTGTCACTAAAGGGCTGCTATTTTCCAGTCGTGACCCCCAGATTCTGATGTATGTATGACTGACTTGGAAACAAAACCATGCCGGACCTCAAACCCCTCTGGGAAATTGTTAGGATTGTAGTATTAACAGAAGTGTGGTGGTCGCAACATGTGGACAAAGGGGCAACAAAAAGATGAAAAAGGTTGAGAACATGAACTTTGGTGAAGCAGGGCTATAGAATGATTGACAATGCGCCGTAAATGATCAAAAGCCATTGAAAAAAGCCAGTGACTCCAGTGGCATGTGTCCACAAATGTGCCGTTATAGCGCTGAATGGACAGATCTGCCCGGTGCCATCTCTGAGAGCGTTGGTGCTCCTCCCGCAGGTGTCTAAGCCCAATCCATAAACAATAACTCTCTGACACGCAAATCATGAATACACACCAATACAAAAGACTCATTGTATGCTCATGTGTGTCAGCCAACCCATTCTTTATAATCTGGGATTAGAATATTCCCATCCTGAGAGCCACACAGGAAACAATGCTTTACTTTATGGGAGGAAGTGTGCAATAATGTTGTTAACACCTCAATCTGCCCGTCTTACCCAGCACACACTGTGCAGTCTTCTGATTCACTTTCAATTTGTATTTTACTGCGTGTACATATGGTTTAAAATCCTTATCATAAAGCCTACAAAAGATCAGACAAGTCCCATTTATTATTCATTCATTAAACTTGAACTGTAGCTACTTTGAGGATTAAAGTGCTTTTGAATATTTTCTGCAAATGTAAATGTAATGATCTTAAACCTTAGCAAAAGCAAAAACAACATGGTGATGTCCTGCTCCCAGCAAAGTTTTGAATCAGGGAAAATCCTGCTCACAGTGAAGCCACATGTTTTTAGAGGTATGCTAAGCAACACCTCAGTTTCTGTAAACTGTCATCTTGATCAAACATAATAATAACATGGATTCTGCTCCTCACTATTGCTTCGCTACACTTTTCCGTGCATTCGATTTTTTTCAACTCATGTTTTTGCTGGACCCCCTGCTGCGTCCATATAAACTACTGTACGTGCCGTAGTGGCCCCATGGGGCGTAATCCGACACGGAGATCGTCCATTAACACACTATCAAATCTATTATTCTGCGTTGTGTCACACTTCCATGGGCCATTTGTGGCTTTAGCGCTTCAGGGTCAATTTGGAGCAACATGATCCCGTCTTTAGTGTCTTGTTGATGTTTGGAAGTTTAGATATTCTTCCGCTGCTTTTCTGCAGCAAGGAAAGGCATGATTTTGTCCAACATATCCTGAACCGGAGCTGTGACAGTTTGTGTTGGAAAAGAGGGTCAACAGTGATTGTATTTTCTGGCTTTCTCAATCTTAATCCTGTCCTTATAATACCGTTCTAATCTATAGGTCTCCATTCTTTCTATAGGGCTTATTTGGGTGAGGGCTGTTTTCTAATACCGCTTAATACCAATTGATCCCTGAGTATAGCCAAGTTCTTAAAGTAAAATACTCAAAGGGGATTAAAAGTGACTGCGTACAAGCAAAAGCAAACAGAGAAGTGTTTTACTGGCTCATCGTAAACAGTATTTTGTTGGCAAAGACAGTGATGGTGTTTGGTGTGCTTTTTGCCGATATATGTCTTTTCATTAAAGTGCATTTATCTAAAATGGCTCCTTTAAATTCTTCTATTCTTTTTGTTTAAACAAATACTATGCCCTTAAGCCCCTCCCCTCGCTCCCCTTCCCAGCAAACCTCCATAGCGTACCGTCTTGACATGTTGCTTTGTAATTGTGAAGCCTTAAATTTCAACATGCATGGCACATTTTCAATAAGCTTTTCAGCATTTCAGCATTGTGCGTTTCAGACCATATACATCGAGAGCGCGTTTACTGCGGGCACATTTAATTACGGTAATAGTCCAGCGCTACTATATCTCCTGCATATGCGCGCGGCAGCTGTGTGATCAGTAATCAGTTAGCAGCGGGCTAATGCTCCCTCCTTAACCCAGGGGCCTCATAAGACTGACACCGGCCCCGCCCCTCTCAGAGTCAGGGACAAATCCATTACGCCAAACAAGGGCGTCAAATGTCAACAAACAAACAGGCACAGATTGTACAGGCTTGCTCCAAAGATTACGTGATTGATGTCAGGGAAGTAGGGTGCCTCTCGGAGATTGTTAGACTGGATAACGTGGCCAAATTGTTGCTCATTTATTGCAAGATTTGTCTGTATTCCTAAGCAGGCGTATCGCACTGCAGTTGTGCGTTTTGGAGTTTGACGAGCAGAGGCAATTCAACAACCTTGTATCTTGTCGTATTTTGTTGGGGATTGGGTTCACAAACAATAATGTCACCGCTTTTTTAATGCTGTAGTGAAAACACCTTCGTCCAGTTATTTTTGGCAGCGAAGACACCGAACTTCAGGCTAGTTTGATTTGAATAGGCTTAGAGATTTTTGCTGTTACCCATCTCAAAACATTTGCATTTTGACAGTTAAAAGGCAAATTCTGCGCACTGACTTGTGTATGCTTTAGGTTTATTGGACTTGAAATTTAAATAGTCCTCACTCAACAGAAGAAAGATATCTGGAGTAGTATTTTGGACATTTTGAACCACTCCAATCTGGACTCTGATTTTTACAACACATAATCCATCACTGGACCCGTTCTGAGCAGCTCTGCGCGTTTATCACGGCGTCATCGATCAGCTAGCATGCTGTTAGGTGAAAGTGAAAGCTGTTTTTGTAATGCGTCATTCCCACAACTACCTGCAGAAGGCACTCCAGATTAGATGGAAATCCTGACCAGCCCGGTCTCTCACTTCTTACACTCTTTTCTATACATAATGTGTCTTGTTTCATTCATAATGTGCGTAAATCTGGAGAACATTGTGGCACAACTTGCTCGTGTAAAAGGCCTCAGTTGTAACTCGAGTGTGCTGCTTGTAGCGTGGTCACTCAAATAAAAGTCTTCGTCCGTACTCATGAGGGAATGTTACAGACTGGGGATGCAACCTTTCTAAATTACAAAGGGAACATGTCTGGAGGGATTCTGGGCATTTTGTCAGGGGCTCCGTGGCCAGTGCCTGTTCTACAAAGTCTGCACAGAAATAGCAGTCCCTCAGAAGTGCCTCAAAGACTCCTGCTACCTCCCCTCCAGAGTCCAATGGTTCATGTTTTTACATAGGAACTAGCCTTTAGCATGTAGAGTGATCTGGCAGGTTGGAGGAAGCTTTGATGCGTCGTCACCCAGCCGGTCGGGCGCGCGGATCCCTAGGGCGCGCCTGGGTGACTCTTCTGTGGAGGTCTCCCTGTGCCCCATAACCCAGCAGATGGGCTCAAAGAGGGGGCTGGAGACACGGAGCCAACCTCCAGCGCTCAAACAGGGGAGCAGGGGAGCAAATGGCCTGTTAATATTTCATACACTCGCGCTCATCTCCAAACGGGGGAAATGGACGGCACTGAAAGCACCGAATGGAGTGCAAGGAATCAAAGATATTTAAGTGATCTTGAAGTAGTCGCCGTGGTGTGTAATAACTTGTATTATTATTATAGAAACTGACCACTGTAATATCTAAAGTGCACAATTATTCTTTATTGCAGGGAAACCAGTAATGTTTAAACCGTTTAAATTTGTAAAATAAATCAATATCTGAAAAAGCTTAATTTGGCGATATATTGTGCAGACAAAAGAGGCAATAGCCTATCTGGTCCAAGGCAGGGCCACTGTGAGAGCACATATCAGTTCATTTGAATGTTGCCATAAATCTTCCACTTACCAGTTCATTGTCAGTCACCTCCAATTACACGGGCTCCAGATCCTTCCTTAAGCGTGCGCTGTATCTCGTGAGCTAACCTGGGCGCTAACAGCCCCTAACCTCTGTGCAGATGAGCGGAGGTTAGCCTGTTTGCTGCTGGGTAATTGCCCCGTTCATCAGCTCCCCAGCCCCGGGGTCCTCCTCATGCCATTAATGTGTGATTAGGGCCGGTGGGGAGCAGCAGTTAGGAGGTTAAAAAGCCTCTGACAGGCTTCATCATGAGCGAGGAAAAGCCGGAGACTGATGCACGCGGCACACAGATGGGCCAGAGACGGCGCTGCCAAAACGCTAACTTGTTATTCCTCCTCACCTCCAAAAATCAAGCGGCGCTAATAAACGGCCAACACGGGTGCCGTCACTGGTGCAGGTGTGCGCAAACAAGGGCGGCTTCGACAAAATGGAGGTTTCTAAAGAAGAACGCGGAGGGTTCAGTTTAGAATGAACCCTCTCTAGAGTTTGGGGTAAGGTGTTGAGGGCCATGTTGAGGGTACCAGGAAATACTGTCCATGGTCTTGAAACGATGAAAAAAGTTGAGGAAACACACATGAAACAACTAGCTGCTGGGTCACTCAAAGTCTGTTTTATGAATATTAAAGGAACAGGCCACCATTTTTACATACTGAGATATGTTCCTACCTTCGCTTTGACGAGTTCTTTAGGACCTGTCTGATCTTCACCCGTGCCTTCAGTCACGTAAACACAGCGCAGATGGCGTTAGCATTTAGCCTCTCCCCCTCTCCTCTATAGCTCCAAAACTGGTCAAGATAGAAGCTACCAAGCTCTTCCACGTTTTCCCTATTTAAATATGGTTACGTGAAGTGTTACACTACAAAGTATAATTACACAAAATTAAACAATGTGGATTTTCTAAGCGGATAAAAGGGGGAACTATAATGTAAGGCGTAATAATACCAGGAGTAATTTGGCATCCGCACAGTAAAGTGAAGATCACTGCGCAGTAAAGTGAAGATTACTGCGCGGATTGAAGGCTCGGGTGAAGACCAGACAGGTCCTAAAGAACTCGTCAAAGCTAAGGTAAGAACATACAGTATCTCAGTATGTAAAAACGGTGGCCTATTCCTTTAAGAGCTTTACATTATAAAATCCCAGAAATCGTAATGGTTTTGACACAATCCCACACAAGCTATTGCACCATCACACAGCACTACAGTTTAAAATGGCATGAAGACTTAGCCATAATGAAAGAGGTGCCAAGCGTTTATTGGAACTAAACGTACTCTTGGCTTTCTTACTAACTTCCTGACACTGATTGGACTTGAAGGGACTCATTGTCTTGGGAGCAGCTCACTGACAAGTTGAAGTTGACACAAGCAATCCCAACTACAAGCTGAAGTTTCTGCCTCACGCCTCGCTCGCGTCGGGGTTTTTGGAAGCCTTTAAGTTGTCATCTCTAATACATGAGAGGTGCGGCTGTGTAACGAAGTCATTAGACGCGGGAGCAAAGATGAAATATAAATCAGATGTCCCTCTCTGCCCCTCCCCGGTGAACAGGTGGCAGAGTTGAATGAGAGGGTGCGCTAACTTGGCTGTCACTGTGTTTTCCAACAGAACCGCTGCCTTCTAAAGCCAAAGCGCCGTGAATTATACATCTATGGCAGTAATTCTCTCAGCGGAGGGGGAGACAGTGAGAAGGGGGCGAGAGAGAGTTAGGGAGATTAATGGCTGGAGCGGTTGGTTTTGACGCAGCGATCCTTGGCGCCGCTTCCCACTCGCAGCTTATTGGCTTTTCAGACCACATTTATTTATTTCGTTAACAAGAGAGAACGGTGCACGTCGCTGTCACTTTTTTGGCTCGCAGTGTGCCGGGGCAGACTTGTCATCTCCTACGCCATGGCGCTCGCCTTTGAACCCTGCCATGGACTGCAGAGCGGGAATATTAATAGTGCAACAAATAAGACTTTAAAAATAGCTGGATTCTGTCAGAGGCCAAGTGCCAGTGACACTTTTTGTCATGCTGACATACCTGCTGTGAAAAACAGTGGCTGCTGGAAAAAAAAAGGTGTTGTCACATGCTTTGTAGATGGAAAATATGAAAACTCATTTGCACATATTTGTAGTTGAACACATTGTTATTTTAGCCCCCATTATACAGTCAAATACTGGATGTGTTTCATTCAGCTCAGTCCAATGTGAGAGCAGAATACAACAGGTGGCACAGTGAGTTCTGAAGAGTGTGGAAACGCTGTGGATGCTGATGTCGAAATATGGATTCTTGGAGATGACGTATCATGGAAAGTGTCCTTCAACAAGATATAAATTCTTTAGGATTGGAAGACCCTGAGACAATGGACAAACGAACTGTACCTAGTTTCTCTTTATGCCCTTCGTAATTCTGTGGCCGATGGTGAATTTCAGTTTGAGACCGCCGTTCCAGTGCCTTTGTTGGACTCTTAGTTAACTGCACTCTACCAGGTGAGTACACGCTGGTGTAAATCAATCAACCTGCAGCCTAATCTGTGTCCAGCCTCCCTATGGAGTCCAGACAAAGGCCGTGGGCAGCTAAACCAATGAACACATTCACTCCATTTTCAACACAGCGCGTCATGCTGCAGGTGAATGTGTCTGGGAGGTCGTGACCCTGAGTTCCCCCCGCCTGTGGGATGACAGCAGAAGTCTTCCAAGGAGTTCATGTTACCAATGTCACCAAAAACAAGAAGCCACTGTTCCCCCGCTGGGCTCCTTCTCCCTTTGTCTTGGAGGGACTGTGCACCGGGGCCGGCAGGACGTGCTGGCAGAGCTGAAACTGAATATTATCATTGGGGGGAATCTTGTTTCATGTTACTGGGCAGCAATAGGCCAGGCACCTCTGCTCCTCAGCTAACAGGAAACAACCGCTAACTTCACACAAAAGACCAGAAGTGGCGACGCATGGATCTTATTTGAAACTTTCTTTTTGGGCTTTGGTTTCCTTGAATGACCCTTACAAATTTCAAACTGATCTACATTCAAGCTCAACTGCTTTACTCCCCCTCCGCCGCGACCGAGGTCAATATCTCACTTTACCTGCAGCTACACTTTCCTCTGTCACTCAGGGCTCCGGTCCATTCATACAGCAGGTTAGCCCAACAAAGGAGGCCGCGGGGGAGCTGCCTGAGCCTTGTGCCTGTATCACACACAGAAGGGCGAGACTGTAAGCTCCCAGTGTGACGGCTGCTTTGTGCTCGTCCGTCAGCCTGGCCCTGGCTCCTGAAGATACCTTCAGTCAGCGCGCCCGGCTCCCTGAAAGGAGGGATTCACACAGCCCTGAAATATTGATGTCCGGAGGGCACCTGCAGCACAGCCACCTTTTGACCTCGCCGCTGTAGTCTTGGAGAAGGGAGCGGATGAAAGAGAGAAGCGGAAACTGGCACTGAGGGCGTGGCTAGTTCACAAAGGTGTGGAAAAGTACTTTGATGTTTCAGTGTGTGGTTAAGAAATAAAACTGCAACAGCCAATAATCTCCCTCCGTTTGGACAGGTATAAATCCTACGTCAAATATTCTTGCACAGTTCTGTTGGTGTACTCTGTCTATAGGCTTGATAATTCTCAAGGAACTGACTTTCTTCTGCTACTTGTTGCTGAATAAGTAACTGTTGGATGTTGGAAAAGTAATATTTGGGTCACGTTTGCCTGCTTTTAGCGTGCAGTCTCTTGCTCATGATAAGCAGTTTATTCATACCAGATACACGGAAGAAAATTCCCTTTGATCATTTGATGCAGTTTATGTAGATCAAACTGAGTGACTACATTTCACTTTCAAATCAATGACATAGACAAGACATGAATGACCACTGTACTGTTAATTGTTTCAGTACAAAGCCAACTGTTTGGCTCTGATTTTAGGACACAGAAATGGATTGATGCACTCGAGAGATGGGGCGAGGGGAAAATAGGGGGAGAGAGAGAGAGAGGGTATGGATTGAAAGTTTGACATTCCTCTGGGCGATATGTGTCTCGTCACCAAACGCCTGTATTCTTTTAACGGGAGTCAATACCCCTTTCCGCTTCCCAAGCACTCAGCATGAGCTGAGCTGGGGCAATGCCATTGAACGGGGACAATGGGGCCCTCTTAAAAGGCAGCTTTTAACAAGGCGTGTGCACATGGATATCAGTACTGTTCGTAGTTTTATGTGTGCAGAGATCAAACGCAGAGACAGTGGGTGCATTCTCAGTGAAGACACAGATAAACAAATGACTGGAGGCAGGTGATTTAATGTGTTTTGCTATGGCACAACATACACACTTCTCTTTTCTCCTGTTTCCCCCGCACAGCCCAGGCACACATGCTTTGGCTCGTCAAGTTTAAAGCATTCATTTCAAAGGCGCTCAGGACCCTGTACCACTGCGTTAGTCAAAGAGCCGGCTCAGAGGAGAAAGTGGGGACATCTGAGGGGAGCACAAGAAGGTGACACACAAGCACAGAAATATAAAAGCGGAACTAGGAGCAGGACAGGCTCAGCGGCTGGAGGGACAGGGCCCGGCAGGGAGGAGCGGGGAAGGAGCGACCGGTGGAGCCGAGGGAGGGGCGCGATGGTGCGCTTTCAACTGCCTTTTGTGGGCCTCTCTGCAGATGTCACCAGCTGTTCCCCCGCATGCACGGCTCCAAAGCGCAGAACATCGCCTGCGGCCCCCTTCTCGGGCCACCTTTCAAGTGTCAATCAGATGGGGAGGGGTCAGGGGTGTGTGAGTGCATGTGTGTGTGTGAAGAGCGGAGAGGAGGGGCAGGGAGTTGGGGGGGGGGGGGAATGATTTCGGTCACTGTCCTGAGAACGGTGCCAGAGATTCGCCATTGATTAAGCCCCCTCCCTCCCCTCGCTCAATAACAGTGAGGGGATAGAGCCAGGCGTGTGCAGCGTGCAGACAAAAGAGACCCGTGGGCAAGGTTAGCTGGAGATCATCCGGGCTAGTGATTCCACCGTTAGCCACTGTGTTAGCGACGGGCTCCGCTTAACGCCCTCCCTCCGCAGCAGCGCTCCTTGGTTCGAACCGTGAGGGTGACCTACCATTAGAGGGGCGAGCGAGAAAAGTTGTTCAACATAAAATAGGCTGACATATGGTGACACCGAGACAAACGCTGTCTAACAAGGTGCGCTTAACAGTGCTTAACCTTGGGGCGTCTCGCAGCTTGACATAACTCCAAGACATGTTTATCGACTACATCAATATCTACTCTACAGCAGCAGTGTTGGTAACCTTCTGATCCGGCCGGCGATGATGGCACTAAACTTGCTCAGAGCTATTCAATCATTCGGGCAGGGTCAGTCACCGAAAGCCTTACACGGGAAGTTGAGCAATTCTTCTTTGGGTTTACACTTGCAGTCAAATTGAATGCTTTTACACTGACGAGGTGTTGTGCCCATAAAAACACAGCGATTTCACTGGTGGGAGAGACGGCGTGCATCTTATCAGGCGCTGTAAGTAGGCCCATTATACACACTATTGCCACTGCCCCGCTGATAACCTCTGTGCTGAGGCTGGAAAACAAAGGCCTTTGAAGAACAGAGGAACCGGTGGGCTTCGCGTGATTTATGTTGTCCGAAAACAAGATAGCAGAGTGGAGGGTCCGCTACATGGCTGACCCCGGGGGCTTCCTGTCACCTCTTAATGTGCCCACTGCTCCGCGGGGGATACCCACATACAAACACGCGCGCATGATTCACGGCCTTTCAATGGGTCGTGTTCATGCGGCGTCGCAACATTCCGACAGACCGTAAACTATCAATTTTACACAATGTTTAGATTTTCCATGATCAACTCAATGAACAGCAAAACAAGCAACACCTGTTTAGAGATTCTTGTGCGGACCCCCTTATCAGCCCATATATAGAACCCTGTATCTCTGAAATTGAATGAACATACCAATTTTGATGGTACTACTTGGTGTTTCCCAATTGTCGACTGTCAGTCTAGCTCAGAAACTGTAGTGAGCACAGCCTGAATGAGAGGAAACGGCATGCTGTGTATGGAGACAACTGTTTATATTTAGACCTTTTCTGTACTTTAAGTTCTACACTTAAGAAGGGACTTTTTGAGGAATAAACAATAGTGGGAAAATGCATAATTTCACATCGACATCACATCACATTTGAAGTGACTTACTGGGAGTTTTTCCTCCCTGCTTTCTCTCACAATACTTAGAGATCTCCAAACAGCAGCTCGTGATCGACCAGCCTTTGTTAAGTAGCTCCCCAAAGACTTTCTACATACACGCTTTATGACTCACTATTTAGATGCATTTTCCTTTTGTCCTGATGAAGCGTTGACATACTATATTATAGATAATTGTAGTAGTATTGACATGTGTTGAAATATCATCTTGGCTGCTAACTCTGCAGGCTGAACACCACCTAAGGCGCATAGTTCCACACGTTCCTACAAAGCGTGAGCGGCTCAAGGGGTGAAAAAGGGACAACCTCAATGTCTCTATGCTCCTCTGTGGCCAAACAACCTCTGATTCTATCTCCAAAATGTCCTTTATGGACTCATTCCTAATCCATCTATCCCTGTCATCTCAATGTAGCGCGTTTTCCTTAGTGTCATTTCTAAAACATAGTATAATGTAATAAATATAAGGTTCCATATTTCAGTCTTCTGCTGAGTGTTGTGTACAATTAATGGATATGCCCCAAACCTGCATACATAATGGAAAATAAGCACTTAATTGTTCTTCTCATGGGCAACTTTCAAGGTAAAAGGAAAAAAGTCTGATTTCAGTTCACTTGCCATGTTAATAAATGATTACATAAAATGACAGTGTCTGTGAGGACCACTTAAACTCTCTTTTGTGTTGTTTTATTCAGCGCCCTTCACTTAGTATTTGCAAGTATCTTCATCAAAAATCACGATTCTTTGTCATACCATATCAAAAGAAACTGGTCAGAGCCGCTCCTTCGGTCTCCGCTGGTCATTATAAATTCATCACACAGATATTTCCTGCTCGGTGGAAAAAGAAAAAAAAGAAAGCAGTGACCGCTCTTCGCGTCTGCGTCACAAAGCGAAAAGAGGCCAAATCGCTCTCAGCTGTCAGACATGTAGGAAAACACAACTTCAGTCGATGGGGCCAGAACTTTTTTTCCAAGGGCTAATATCCTTAAGCATTAATCACCGCGATCCCCCCCTCCTCTCAAAACGCACAAAAAAAAATCATCAAAAACACTCTTTCACATCCCTCCTTCCTCCCCGCTGGGCTGTATACGCCAAACCTTTCGCCGTCACACACAAAGTTGAAACTTCATTAATCAAAGCGCCACCTTTTTTTCACTTTTCTGCCACACGCCGCCGCCACCCCATGCCCCCATCCTGCCCCCATCCTCCTCGACCTCCCCACCATTAAAGTTCATCAAACGCGTCAGAAATCAAGAGTGACTTCCTCAATGCTTCCCGGTCATTTGTCTTTAGGGGCTTTTTTTTTTTTTTTTTTTTTCACCGTCAAATTCGTCTCTCGCCCCCCGAACCCACCTCCAGGGTCACCTAAGGGTCTTTGCGGGTCTTTGTCTGGTCCGGCGGCTAACTTTGGGAGATTACAGGCGGCATTCGTGGCCATCGTGTTCTGTGACCTCCTCCCTTTTCTCTCTCTCTCTCTCTCTCTCTCTTTTTGCACAAATGAAAAATAGCAGGAAACGTATATCTGTCATTGTCTATTCAGGAGATCACCTGTAAGGAAACGGAGCGGGCCCGACAAGTGCTGACACAATCATCCCCGCGCCTAGCAACACATCCTGGTTCCGGCCCAGACGCGAGGGGACCGTACAGTACGTCTGAGCTCCTGACCCGCTTCCTGTCCCCTCTCCCATCCTAAAACCGCAAAAAGGGGTTGGGGGGGGGGTGGGGGTGGTGGACAGGTTATCACATGCTGAAAGAAGGGGAATTCTGCAGAGGAAAAGAAGGAGTTTGGTGCCAGAGGTTACATCAAGGACTGACAATCGTTTGCTTTCAACGTCAAACACTGTTCAGCCGTCCGTTTGTATTGGTTAATCAGAACCGCTTTAAAGCAATCCTCCTTTTATCAATTTCTCACCAGTAACAGCTGATTTTATGTTTTTATCCTGCTGTGACGTGTGCAGTGGCAGATCAAACCTAAACAATATAACACACGACCAGCAGATCAATGAACCAAACGACTGCACCGAAGGGCACACAACTCAAATGATATATTGCATCATCAAACTTTATGCATCCGCGATCTCTCAACATCTGGACTGAGTAAATAGAAAAGGCTCAATTACAAGTTGCTCATCGCAATTAGTCCGACTCGTAAACCCCTGACCCCCGCGGTGAACCTCCTGACTGCGCTGTCCGTTGATTTACCGGATCCAGTCGCGCGTGTTTTCAGGGGGGGGGGGGTGTCAAGTCTTAGTCCCTGACTCAGCGAAGCACGGCTGTTTGATCTCCGTGTCGCTGTTGTCGCGTCGTGAGGTCTCTTCCTATTACACGCAGGGCCGGGAAGTGCAGGTCCCTGGAGGAAAGAGGAGAGACCTGTTTATCCCCAGCAGAACCCATCGCGCAACTCGTGCACCTGGCCTTTGATATAACAAACACGCCGAAGCAAAGGCAAATATGTAATCACTTTGGTTGTCCATTCCCAGATTGTGAGATGCGAAGCTAACGTAGAATAAAATAGTATCATCCCTTGTTACCTGGGCTGAAAAGTGAGACAAAATAAAGTAAATAGATGGGCCATTGTCTGTAGGAAGAGTAAATAACTGTGTCCGCTTTCATTTTTTTGCTCAAAATAAACTGCATTTTAAAATCTTATAACGAATATGTACTGCCACGGGATAAGTCAAATGCTTAAAGACAAGTATGATTCATTATATGTTGGCCACAATTCAAAAAGGAATAAACTTGGCAACAAAATAGTTTGCAATTTGGCATCGAGATTAATGCTTTGTCTTGAATTGATTTTTAAAAATACCCCGGCTGTAAAAATATCCATTACCTTTGGGTGTTTTCCAGGTGAATGCGATTAACGCTGACCTTTTGTTGTGCTACTTTCAAAAACGGCAGAGCTTCTTTTTTTTTATTTGTAGAAATTGACATCATCTAATATTTCAAGACATCACCGCAGTCTATTCACAGCAGTCGTCTCAATAAATAGCCAGTACTAAGAACACCACGGCGATATTTAGAAAGCCATTTGATTGCCAGAAATAAACTCTATACTGCGATGACAGGAGAAGCGGGGATTTCTATCTGTGTTCTCTCTCACTTAGGAAACATACTGTTAATAAAAATACCCCGCTGCAAACCCTCAGAACATGTTGAACATCCGCCATGTTGGCAGCAGGACTTTCTATTGTGTGGCCTCTGTCAAAAAAAAAAAAAGAAGTGGTGCTTTGACATCTCGCCTTTGTGCTCACAAGGAGTCAGATTGCAAACAAGGTGAAATGAAAAGAGAAAGGCTTCCTATCTCTCTTTCACGGTTATTTCATTTACTAGCTGAGGCCCGGCCTAGTCTCCACATTTGATATTCTGAGATTATGAGTTGTTACAAAGATATGTCCAGTATAATCCCTACAACCCGTCACTCCTACCTGTAGACCCGCACTAAGTAGACCAGTGGTTCCCAACCCATTCCAAAAACTATGGCCACTAATGTTTAAAATAATGAATGCTAAAAATAATTTCAAACAAACTGCAATTGGAGTGTTTGATGCACCCATACTCCTTTCTTATATTTGATGATTGTTACTCATGACCCTTTGACCAGACAAAGCTCTGAGCCTCTGCAATCCCAGAACCACTGTAATGACTGTATAGTGTATTGCCAATTACCTACTCCTGCATTGTGCATAAAGGAGTGAGCCCGTTGTCCAGAGCACCAGCAGAATGAGCCACTACATCGACAATATGTTCGCTAAACTCAGGGAATAGAATTCAAGAGACAGTGGAATATTTATGGATCAATATTAGGGGTTCATCTCTCACGGTTCGGTTCACGGTGCAGGACCCGCGGTTTGGATTATCACGGTGCAATCTAAAAAGTAGTAAGTTGGTTTTGAAATGAAATAGCCTAATGATCGTTTAAGGGAGTATTTATAATGAAATTGGCAATGCTTTCAAAGCTGCTGTATAATCAACTGTACCTCTGGGCTCACAATATGTGAAAGCAAAATAGAAAACAAATGGTACAGCAACAAAAAAAAACAAAAAAAACGACGTAGTGCAGGCCATGCGCTTGTTAAGTGGTAGTTTCAGTTTTGCTTTCCTCACGTGGAGGCTAAAGCACTCAGAGCAGGAGACCGACATGTTTCTTCTTCTGAAACACTGAAGAGGCCCCAAGAGCCCCCACACCTGCAGCACAGTGGAGGCGTCACAAGAGGCGCTACAGGAAACAAAAACGGGGCAAAGGAGAAGATGGTGGAGAAAGACTGTTGTGGAGCGGAGGGAGCTGCGCAGGTGGAAGAGGATGGTGAAGCTGACCAGTGCAGGACACCACGCTCTGAAACATGGACAAACTCAGGAGGCGCTTTCCTCCAGACATGCTGCCCAGGTTGGCCCAGGCACAATGTTGGCGCGCCATTGTGCCTGAACACAATTTTGTTGTACAATGACAAATAAGACACTTACTTACTTATTACATTCAAAGTCTCTGTGAAAAAGTACATTTTCACATCCTATTAAAGGAATTACACAGACTGAAATGTAGTTCAAAACCAGCACAACCAGGATTGATGAAATAGGTTTGTAATAGTTGAATACTATTATGTTTTTGTGTAGAATTAGCAGTAGAAAAGAATTTTACTAGATTTCAGTATTGTTTAAAGGGAGAGGGCACCATTTTTACCTACTGAGATATGTTCTTGCCTGAGCTTAGACGAATTGATACGTACCTGTCTGGTCTTTGTGCGTGCCCTCAGTCACACAAAACGACCAAAGATGTTTTAGCATTTGGCCTCTCCCAATGTATTCCTATAGCTCCAAACGGGGGTGAAGTTGGAAGCTACCACGCTCTTCCACGGGCACGCACAAAGATCAAACAGGTACACATCAACTTGTCTAAGCTCAGGCAAGAACAAATCTCAGTATGTAAAAACGGTGGCCTGCTCCTTTAAGGTTAAAGGGGTCGGAACAAATTCTGTTCACTGTTTACAATGACACAGCAGCTCAAAGAGACAATCATTTCTGAATCAAGCTCAAGCATGTGATGGGGAAACACTCTATAAAAGCTCCTGTTGTCTCTCAGCAGCCGTCTTTTCTTGAGCTGGCTCCTGCTCCTGCTATTGTCCCCGCCGCACCTGTCACCACGGAGTTTAAGCACAGAGTGGGCTGTGGAGTAGTATGTCCTCAGCAGTTATCAAGCGCATGCCCACGTACATAGTGGCACATTGCTCCTTGTTACATTTGGGAGGCGCAGCGGAGGTCGCGCAAGTTGTGTGTGCGCCATTGTTGGAGGGTCTGATTAATCCTATGAGCAAAGGCATAAACAGCTGAGCGTCCCGGGGCTTTTCATCAGAGCGAGTGGCGCCGGCATGCATAAACCGCACACATACATGCTCATTTAGACGCTTTTAAATTCCCACAATCACCTAGCGTCTTAGCATAGCACATCTACACGTTCCACTCGAGTATGTGATAGGGCCCAAGTGCAATTTATATCTAACGCTAAAGAGTTCATATTGATTTAGCCGAAGACAAACCAGGGGCTCGCAGCTGCTGGTACTTCTCACTTTCAGGCGACATGACAAGAGCATGTGATTAGGACACTCAGCAGCGCAGCATGTGGACCCGCGGGTGTCTGTCAACGCCGGGACTACTGTAGTATGCAGGACACCCAAATGTGAAGATTTATATCTATTAATGGCTATGTTGTGTAGCCAACAGTTGCCAAAAAAGTTTGAATATTCACAAGCTGATACTAACATGATGTACTTATCTTGAAAGTCTGGTCACCGATATTTAGTCATAGAACACAATGTAGGATTAAAGTGTAAGTCTGTAAGATCGCAAAATGAGGAGAGAGAGAGAGAAAAGTCAAAAGTAAATCTGAATGGACTTGAAAACCACTACGAATTTGCAAAATGAGGAGAGAAAGACAGTAAATCATCATGGTCCTTCCCCTTTCCACCTGTTTGAACTTGACAGGCCTGTTCACATGAAAGCTCGTCTCATTGGTCAAAGTGACGGCCCCGGGGATTCTGATTAGTTGCTTAGAGGAAAAAACAAATCTAATTTAATAATACTTAATTTACATCAAGTTGCAGGCTCAGGCGGTCAATTACAGGGTCAATTCATTTGTAAAGCTTTAAGGAATTCTTCTGACCAGTTTAAGACTAGTCCAGCTTTAGTCTTGATCTGATCCTAGTGGTACTTTGAAAAATAACATTTCATGAACTATACTTTGTACGAAAAAGACTAAAAGGATTCATAATGTGTCAGATGTGTGTTTTCATGTTTCAGACGTGAAAAGCTGGGACAGTATTTCTGAGTGTAGAGTTGAATTATCTCCTTGCAGGTTCTTTGGTCGCTTTTACTGACATTAGCATCACAATACAAGCCCCGAATTTTAATGTATTTACCATGGCCGCACTGTCTGACAGGCCACGTCAATGCAGCGCCTTCAATGTAAGAAAGTGAAGTGACACATTTCAGCCACTTTGATGTACAGCTACCCCTCATAATTCACCCCCCCCCCCCCTCTCCCAGCGTCTAACCTACATCTTAACCTAAACAAAGGATTATCATGCAAATGCAGCGCTGTTTACTTCCCTGTCCTCCTTCTCCAGTGCCCCTCTTAATGCCATGTGGTCCTTCTGACTGTGCATTTGCAGCCCTTGAGTCTCTTCCACTGGGCCATTATCTGCTCTTATCTCTTCCTAAGTCTCTGTCGCCCCTTTCCCTCGGGAGAAAATGGCCCGGCATTGAAAACCCAGGATGAGTTAAGACGCTCTGAAATACTCGTAACAGATGTTTCACCATTTTAGCCCACGTTTTATTGCTTGGGCTTTCTTGCTCGGAGAGGCGGAGTGAGGGCTAAAGAATAGAGAAGAGATTTCCAACATTAGAAGGCCAACAGCTGGTTGCGTCTCCTTCCCCGGGTGCATTAACCTCGCTGGCCCTCTCGTAGCAGTGCCAGTACAAGGAGCCTCTCAGCAGCATCTGTAGGGCTTAAGTAGGGCGAAAATATCTCTGTCGCTGCGGCAGAGAGGGGACAGTGGCAAATCCTGGAAAAAAATACTGCAAGATGGAAGAGCAGGTCACGGCACCAGATTACGCGTTTGTCTTTGGCACAGGAAGCTTAGACAAAAAGCCTGCGCTAAAAAAACAGTTATGAAACATGCTTATTCACTGCGCTCCGTTGTTAAAAAGAGCTATCCTTATTGTCCGGCTCAAAGCTCCTTTAGCTTGCTTTTTTCCTTGTCAAGTTTAAACCCCCTTTCTCCCATAGTGTGTATCATTATAGCAATAATTTGTGGGGGAAGATGAAAGTTCTCGCGTTCATATTGGTTTAGTGTGAAAGTCCCAGTTCGTTTGCGTGACCGGTGGTGTTCGGAGGGAATCGGGCCACGCTTCTCTCTTGAAAGCCCCAGGGCAGCGGTGGCGACGGTCATACAGTCACAGCTCACCACCACCAACGTCGATTTGGAAAAGGCGCATCATACCATATTCACATTTTTATTATCACTACTAAGTACAGGTTTGTCAGCCCTATAAAACCATGAGTTATTGGCTTCCCTTCACACACGGGAGTCAGTTACCATTCAGCCAGGATCACTTTGAACGCTCGGCGCGTACCTTTTCTTGAGCAAACAGCCCCGATTGTCTGGCGCGCTCTCGACGCCCCAGGCAGCTGCTTCTCCTTAAGCCATGGCCATCTCTGTCATCATTACCAGGGCCATCATCGGCATTATAATCATCGGGCCTGCTTAAACACAAGGCAACAAAGGTACCCAGGCACACAATGGACGCCCATGGCTTTGAGGAACATATCAAGGCTTAGTGAAAGAAAAGACAGAGAGCTGGTTGTCTGTATTTGAATAGGCGCGCACTGGGCTGGGTCTGGTCCCCATCTTTGCTCAGTATTGGATGTTGTGTGCTCAAGGGAAAGGTGTGTGAGTGTCGGTGGGTAGTAGCGGGACAATAAGGACAGGTGCTGCTGAGTTTACCCAGTTTGTTAGCTTTGGGACAGGGACATTGCACGCACACACACACACGCTATAAGGAGAAGACCGCGCCCACCAACTCTGCTCTGTCAGTGGCGTCTTTGTGGTGTCGAGGCTTTGAAAGAGCTGCTCACCTGTTTGAACGTCAGCACCTTTACAATGTCTTGGCAGATGACAAGTTTGTTCTTAGCATAAACGTCACTTACGGTTCTGAGGAAGGGATCTGAATATCGCCGACAGGACTGGGTTGATTGAGTTGAGGATGTTTCGCTTCAATCTTCAGAAGCTTCTTCTCACTGTTATAGTCAAATATGGTTAATCAATCAAGCTACAATAATAACTGACTGTTTATTACATTGGGTAGTTCATTCAGTCTTATTCTTCTATGCGTTACAATTAGGGGTGTATTGCATGCTATGGGCTCTAAGAAATTGCATATCGTTTGTTCCACTAGGACAACTGTTTGGAAACATCCATTCACAGGCAGAACAGGGGGAAGCAAGAGAATCAGACGACCGTTCACAGAAAGAAAATCCATCCCAATGTCAATCCCTGAGAGACGTGAGTGACAACTACTCTGAGTTTGTATTTTGTTTTACGTACAGCCCGGCTGTGAATATGTTCCACGGCGTCCTCTCATGATGATTAAAACATGCACGAGTCCAGTGAGTCGAGAGATGGGCATTAACTACTGTATGTGAAATCATGTGGGCACAGTGTGGTCTGGCTGACAAGCGAGCATCAGTCGTCCTCTCTTGACTCCTAGAGGGAGCAGCACAATCCTGACACAAATCCTGGCTAAGGGTCCTTTCTCGCGCCCTCCCTCCCCTCCATGAGGCCTTTCTCTTTGCCATCAGTAAATCCGGGTTTCACTACAACTTAAGCACTTAGCTGTAATCCCCATGAAGAGGCACTGCCCCTGTGCAAGTCACTTTTGCGCCATTAAAGGCACACAATAGGGCCATGTAAGGGACTCACTTAAATGGATTGAGCACAAAGCCGACGCTTGATAAGTTTTTAGCCGCAAGAATCCGCCATTTACACCCATCCTTTTGTGGATTCTCTTAGATGTACTTGTCTCAACAGTCTAAGCCGATTTGATCCCTATTTTGTTTAATTCTTGCAACAGAGGAAGGCTTTAGATACAGTGCGTCCTTTTCCTCATAATAGAAGATGGAGCAGAGGATGACTATCAGGGGACAATGGCCTCTTATTGATATGTTCAAAGCTACAGTGACTTTCTAATCTTTTTACATGGCAAATCAGCCTGGGCGAAGGAAGTTGTAGTTTGATAGGCTCCTCTCTAAGGAACAGGAAGTTGACTGCAGATTCTTCAGAAAAAAACACTAATTCCCAGCATCCTTTGGGGGCGAGCAAGAATGCATCCAATAGGCCTTATCAAAGCAAGAACAGTGGAACACAAGCAGCCAAGACAAGAGGCCAGAGACACAACACACTCAGCTGAAAGATCATTTAGGGAGCGGTGCAACGCGGGAGACAATTCAGACTGGTCATATGTGAAATCAATTAGGAACAGAGGACATGACCAGAATATGCCATCACCAAGGGCTGTGGCTACAATGGCCTGTAAGCAGAGAGAGGACAAATGTACATCCAAGGGCACAGGGCCACTTGGGCAGCACTGTTCGCCACTGTTTTAAAGCACAATACATAAATAACATTGTTCAGTTTGGGGTGTCTTTGGATTTTTTTTTACATTTTCTATTTACCTAGTGGGCTTATCATCCTACAGCTGTATTTGGGCATTTCTTAGGGTAAACTGTGCCAGAGTGGATCGGAAAGAGACTAAAATAAAAGAGAGAATAAAATGACTTTTATTTATCATTGGACGGGTGAACCCAACAACTTAACATATGCCCAAATGTGTACCCCACTTTAGGATGTAGTAGGATGTTGCTCACTCATGGAAATGGAGGAAGATGAATGACTGATGATTAATGCCGTCTGTCTCTGACTGTGTATTTCTAATGAAAATTCCATTTAAACAATGTTTTAAGCTTGCTTGAACATACACTATCTAACATATGGAGAAGCCGTCAGTGCTAAGTCAGTGCGAGGCGCTCTAATCCAGAGGTTCAGTCCATGTCTTCTGGTGTTAGTGCAGATCTCAGTAGGAGGTGGAGAGGCTCTTCTGGGCTCAGCACCCTAATGGCTGGTTTAAGCTCCTCCAGCCAGGACTGTGCTGCTCAGTGCTCAGACTAAAGCCTGTGCTTAAGGACAAGACAAAGGCAGGAGCAGGGGGACACATAAGAGTATTACACATGGCTGCCATACGTCAGTATGAAGCAGAAGCAGCTGACCTCACTCACACTGTTTGTCATCTGATTTAACATGAATGCATGTCCACAATAAATCTCAGTTAGTTTACATGTATAGATGTGTTTGAGTATTTTATCCTAACTCTGTAGCTATATGAATATGCATGCGTGTGTACAGTATAGAAAGAATAAAAATTTGGCTTTCCATATTGTGGATGTCACATAATATAATTTCTAGTATGACTGATAATATGTTGTAGGGAAGGGAAATGTATTTATATAACGCTTTTCACAAGCTCTATTTAAAGTAAATCGCTCATTGAACAAACTGACATTTACAAAGTAGGTGTTCACTTCTGACGATCATAGACAATAAAGGGTTAACTGTGGCACCTCTTTGACTTTGCAGGCCGAACTTAAGCTACTAAGCAGCATCTGTCTACCTGGCTGAGATGCTGTGAGACCTAACACTCTCTATAACCTCCTGAGCAGACTGCCTGAGACCTTCTCCTCACTCGTACACAGGTTTACACACAAACACACGAGCACACTGTAGTTCGGCGCAGATGGTCAGGGAGGGAGCCCGGCCAGTGCCACTCGGACAGAAAGACACAAATTGAAAAAGAGGGAGAAAGTGAAAGACGGAGCCGAGGACAAGAGCATAAAACTGGACCAAAACATCACAGAGGGAGAGAGGCGGAAGGAGAAGGAGGTGTGACTCATAAAACAATCAATTGTAAGTCTTAAAGGATAGACTTGAGCAGTTAGAGCAGGCAACATTGTTCTGCTAATGCAGTTTTCAAATACCTTATGGTATTTGGAGGAGGTAAACAAGGGAAAAAAACGGAAATAAGTTGGCAAATATATTTTCACACCTAATTAAATCAAATCATGGATCATGCAAAGCTGTTACGGTCGTTACTTCTCACATGTACTTTGTAGACGTTGCAGAATATATTTCTCTGTCAGGTGTAGTCATTTGTTCCTTAAATGCAATCTGTTTGTAAACAAATAAATAAGTGGATTAAAGATGAAAAATGGTACAATATGTTTGGTTTACATATGGTACCATGTGCAAAGACAGAAAACGGGGCACAGTGAAAAAACACAAAGGCATCTCTGTGAGCGTGTTGTTTTGGGATGTGAGAGCCTTGGTCCAGATGGCCATATTTTCATTCATTTATTTCATGTCACAGTCGTGCTTTGATCGCTCCTCTCTAATAATTTATGTTATTTCCTCTTGAAGTCATTGTTCCGCTCTGCGCTGTACCCAACACGAGCTGGCTTTGACTCCCGTTCACCTGATGGGAGCAGCAGAGCCAGTCCCCTCCCCTCACCGTCCCCTCTCCCCCCCCCCCCCCCCCCCTGCACCGCATCCACCTTTGCTCTTTGAGGTGTCTCTTAGGGCTGTCACGCTACACTTTTGTACTTGTACACTCAGATCGGGGGTAAAAACTCGGCGAGTGGTATCACTGGGGACGTTTTGGAGACAGTGTTTGGCATGTGTCACTCATGTATTATTGATCACATCCAGCTGCCCTCATCCACAGATCACTTAGACAACGGCGCGCAAATCCCCGCTTCGGCTCTCATATGGGAAATAAAGCACACTTATATTGATTTTCTAAAGACTTGGTCCAAATGTGGGGAGAATTACTGACTCGTTTCTTAAAAAAATAGAACGAGCGCCGTGCAAATCATAAATACTAATTGTAAAGTAAAGTTATGTGTGAAGAAAACAATTACCAAACAGATGCAAACGGGAGACTTCAGTGCGGCACATGTTTTCTCTCCAGATGAAGGAAATAAATGAACGGGTTTAATCTGATTCTTGAATTAATCCAAACAACATCAGGTGAAAGCTAAATGAACGCGCCGCAGAGGGAATGCTTTGACGACTTGGGAGTAAACTGGGAGACGCTGCTGGGAAAAAAACAAAACGCGTTTGGGCAGAAGTGTCACACGACCAGCTGTTCAGGAAATGTTTGATTATGGGCATCATAAAGCGACGCAGATAAAGTGAAAGCAACAAATGAGCAAACGAGTTCAGGGCTAACAACGTCCCCTCTAGATGATCAAATGTGTAACAATAGTTTATTATTTTTGCATTAAATTGTATGGAAAACATACACAGACATATGGACAAAACAATGCCAATGACACGAGACTTCCCCGAAACTACAGCTGATCAAAGACCGCGTGTTCCACAGGAAATTCAATAGTTAAATAATGATTGTTTGGTTTGACCTTGACCCGAGTCAGTCAGATGTTGCCCACTTGTTTGAAGGCTTGGCGCTGTAAGAAAAGCCAATGGGAGGAGGGGTGCATCAGCCCCAGCTCCAGACCCACTCAACCATGTCTGTACTACCCCCCTGTAGCTCCTGTTTGTCCTCCGCACCCCCGCCCCGTTTTTTTTTTTTTTTTTCCAAATGCAAGTCACCATGAAAAATGTGCTGGTCCAATATTTGCACAGAAGTGGTGCTGGGACAGGCAGATAACCTATCAGTATTTGAGTTTGGCTTCCCATGCTCCAAATAGCCATCCTCCGCCTGTTTAGCTTATTGATTGGCTTGGCAAGAAACTAGGTCCCCTCAGCAGTGACCAAGGTCACACAACACATGGACTTTGTGCCACCCAGTCACTCCAGCCTCCACGGGCTCCTCATGGCTGTCTCACACATGTGCTCATTTTGCGGACAACTGAGAAAACTCTACAGCATTATGGCACAGTAATATACGATTAAAAAAGTAATGGAAGCATCACACTAGCCTCTTAACTCCCTCCTGAACCGAACACATTTTCTCCAGTTCAGTATTACCCAGATCTAAAGCTTCTTGACTGGAGCTTACAGCCAATAGGCCAGTGTAACGCCTCGGTTTTTTCATGAAGCTTTTAGATTTGGGTCAAGTCAAAGTTAAAGTGAGGGTTGAAATCCTCAAATCAAACTCTTTATTGATGAATTTATAACCTTTATTTAATCAGGAAAGTCCCAGTGAGATTATACATGCTTTTAGTGGTAGTGAATAAACATATAAACAAACCCCTTTGCAGACACGGGTTGAACATGCAAACTCCACACAGAAAGATGAGAGCGTGAACCAAAGCACCACAGGGCTCATAAAACTGACCTAAATTACGAAGCCATTGGAATGTGTGGTATGATTACAAAATCTGCTCTTCTTTTCCTTGATCAGAATGGAGATATTTCACGCACGCTGACATTACCACAGACTGTCAAAGTCTAACGGCCCGACATAACCCTCTGTCTAAAGTGGATGTATTTAATGGTGTGGACACGGCATGTGTGAGAGCATGTGTGGACTGACTCAGGGTATGGAGCGCTCCTCTCTAAGAATCAATGGGATTGAATTCTGAAGGTTTTCTCAGGGGCATCAGCTCGGCCTGTCAATACTGCTCTGTGTCACAAGTGCATTTTCCTGTGCACTGTCCCGGGACATCCCTTTCCCCTCCTCTCCTCCTCTCGCCCCTCACACATCTCCTGCTCGCCCCCGTCCTCAATTAAACTTGCCCCACTTAGAAGCCCTTTCATCTCACAGGCCTTTAGTTAAAGCACACACCACTTTAGCGCGTACAGTACGGATCCCCAGCATTTGTGAACGCGGTGGATCCAGGGCCGCATAAAACATAATGTGCAGTCGTTATCAAGATGCCATCACTTCCTCAGACACTTAGCATCAGCTGCTTTTTTTGGGTTGCACAAAGAATTCATTCGGGCTCTCGCTTACAAAAGTACAGCGGTTCTCAAACCTTTAGCAAAACCACCTTTTAAAGGATCCAAGCTTAAAAAAAAAGGCCTAAATCAACCAGGAAATTTCCACTGAACACTATCATTGCATTGCCTTGTATCATCCTCTTGATGGTGGGAGTCAGGTGCCGTAACGGGACAATGATGAGCGGGACAAGCTGCGTGATTTATGGCAGTGCCTCTGACGTGTGCCATGCTCCTCATGACAGATACGGCCCATACACCCTTAGTCCTTGCCCGGGAACCCACCACAGGACGCTGGGGTTGGGGCATCTCCTATATGTCCCCTTCACCTCCCCCTCTCCGTCCTATCTGCGATGTCGAGGGGGCCCTTGGATACCTGCTGGGCTAAAAGTCACGTCCAGAAACCCCAAACACTATTCATATCACATAATGGGCCTTACTGCTCTTATACGGGCCTCCGGGGAGTTGGGTGTGATGGCCCAGAGCAGCACTCGCCCCTGGGCCACAGCTGCGTTTGTGTGGCAGATCTGGGCTGCTGCCACACACGGGCTGGCCTCACTGCCTCGGGCCACCCTGCAGGCTATAGCCGGGCCTTAAAGGACATGATACAAGAGGACGAGGAGCGAAAGCTATCGTCCCCGAGCATTTGACTTTAGATGTTTGTTTTTTGGTCCACCTCGTCTGCCACTGTTGTCCCAGCATTCAAAACCACGTTTGTCTCGTCAGTGAGTCTGAGACGAGTCATTTTTCACTCGGATGTCACACAAAACTGATGCGCTTTTTGAAGCTGCATTGTATATTTAACCAAGTATTTCCTTGGGCCTAGACACTGCTGTCAGCCAATCACACTTTGTTGGCTGTAGCGACTGTGGTTCTGGTTGTTGGGCAGTTCTCTTATTAGCTGAAGGTTCAAGGTTCAATCCCAACTTGGACCACTGTTGCTTTATCTTTGGGCAAGACAATTACACCTTGCCTGAATGAATGTGGTGCGTGAGTGATGGAAAGAGACTACACGAATTTGCAGCCATGTTTCCCTCGCTCTACCCTACAATGCACCGTAAACCTCTCTGGGTGTATGTTGAAAGGTGCTATAAGTGTAAAAGAAGTGGAAGAAGACGGTAGTTTCTGCTGAACTCAAAGTTTGCCTGTCACGTCTCTCCTTGTTGAAATATTTTGACTTCCTCATGACAAACACAGGCTCACACAATCGAGAGACTTCTCCCATGTGAGGCCCTTGTCTATAAATACAAGTGTTCTTCACCTTTCTTGCAGTCCTGCCTCCTTCGCATATGCGTCCCCTCACGTGGTCCGGTGTTCGCCCCCGTCGCTAAACAGCTGTCTGAGATGTGGCGCCGCGCTGTGCCCCTCCTCCATCACTGTCATCTCCCCATCACCTGCATCACTTCTCCTTCCTTCGCCTCATCCTCCCCGCACTTCCATCAATCAGCATTTTTCCGCGCACGGGGCGATGACAAGGGCACACCCGTCCCCCGGCCATACATCACCTTTATTGGGGGGTGTGGGGTGACGGCGGACTGTGGTGGCGCTGCCGTTGTCCCAAACTCCTTCACAAGTTGGGATGGGGCCAAGTTTTTATCTGTGGTGTCCATTCAGCCATTTTGTGTCTGAGGAGAGTGTATCCTTGATGGGTTACAAATAGGAAAGAACGGCCCAAAAGTCTGCCGGGTCAAACCAGGCCGATAGACGATAAACCGGCAATATGGGCCTAAAGACAATAGCGTATGAAAAACTCTTCTTGTTCAGCGACATATTCAATAAAGATCGTATATATTTAGCTGTTTTCAGTCTTTTGAAATTACTGTTACTTCACTGGTATTTAATTGACCTAACTTTGCAGGTAGCGTCACATCACCAGCTCGTCTCCATGTAGATAATACTTTGGCTACTTTGGTTCACTTCTAAATGCTTTATTGTGACACCCAAGGCAAATGTCACTTTCTACTAAACTAATCAACATAGTCAGGGATACAGGATGTTCTGAGTCGCTGACTATGTTGACTATGATAGTTTTTGACTGTCGTTAAAGACCAGATACCTGACTTTTTGGTGTCTTTCTAGCATTCTTTTTGTAGTATGTTGTGAAAGCAGTCAATTGTGGAGGGAAAAAATATTATGTTCTGTATGATCAACCCAAAGTGTCAATGTGCTACGAAAAGGGGTATACCTATTTCGTCAGACTTTGAAAATCTGATGAAATAGGTACACCTGGAATAGTTTGGCAACGTATGGTAAAAGTATGTGACCTCTGGACTCATTTTCTGCCGGCACAGATGGAAATGAATCCATTTAAACAAAGGGGAGGCTATTTGAGTGCTGACATGAGTAGAACAAGACAAATTAAGTTGTCTCGACTAAATAACGTAGTTGATTACCACGTTACTCAACATGTGAATGAAACATGAAACAGTCAGTTTAACTCATTGTGCGTTGTCACGATAAAACACTACCTCCACGTACAACTAAGCGGCTGAAACAAAGGCCTTATCCGTGATGCTGTTTCCCCATTTGCTGTAAACACTGTAAAAAGTTGCGACGAAGAACCTTGGGGAGGTGTTTTGGTTCAGTCCCATGCGATGCGCAGCTGTACACCCCTAGAACTCCTTCCCCCTGTCCTCCTCTGTCCTCTCCGTCCCTGTCTCTCCTGCACCACCTGTTTTTCCTCCACTTCTCACACCTGGACTCTATTCTTGGCTTTTTTGTTTACTGCTTGTGTTGTTCCAAAGTCTGCCCCCCCTTCCCTCTCCTCTTTCTGCACGGCTCCCACCATCTATCACTCACTCCCTCCTTCTCTCACCTCTCCACTGTCTGCCCTTGCTCTGGCTCTCCTCTGGCTCACCTCTCATTAAGCCCCCGTGCCTACTGCCACCATGCCCAGTGTCCACCCACTCGTCTCACACCTCTTTTTTGTCTCTTATCCGCGTCCTCTGTCACCGACAACCTTCCAAAATTAGCCTTTGTCTTCCTTTTTGGACATTAGATGTAGGTCAAATTAATACAGAATATGTCTCTATAGCAAGGTAATGAGGTAGAATAAGTTCTCTGTATTAAGCAGTAATCCTGGAAGTATAAATGTTTTTTTTTTGTGCCTGAGTAGTTTCGCTCTTGCCACACAGAAAGAGGGTCTTGAGTTTTATTTGTCCAGCTATTCCTCATAAAACCTGATGAGTCCTTCTCTGTAATATCCAATTCTAGAAGCAGGGAGAGGCTCTGTTTGAACAGAGTAACAAGTACAACTTCTTCTTAGTTTCACACCTAATTTACCAAAGGAAAACTGCCATTATTTGCTTCTACTTATACTCACCACTACTGCTTCTAGACACACAAATATGCCTCATTCACTTAAAATGCATAACACATTAGACATAATTCCCCCGAGAACATAGTTAACACAATTGACTCTGTGCATAACTTCAAATCATAAAAACACCACCCAAAAAGTGACTTCCTTCTTTTTGTCCATGCATATGACTGAATTTGTATTTTATCTACACTCTTGCCTTTACTGTAATTGATTAATTTTATGTTGATGTCCAGAGGAGAAGGAGCGACAAAACAGAGGTTAGGTAACTTTGTGTGAACGAGCAAGAAAAAATAGTGCTCAAAACAAGACTTAAAAATAGTGCTCAAGACAGAGCGAGTCAAAACAAGACTTAGAAATAGTGCTCAAGACAGAGCGAGTCAAAACAAGACTTAAAAATAGTGCTCAAGACAGAGCGAGTCAAAACAAGACTTAAAAATAGTGTTCAAGACAGAGCGAATCTAAACAAGACTTAAAAATAGTGCTCAAGACAGAGCAAGTCAAAACGAGACTTAAAAATAGTGCTCAAGACAAAGCGAGTCAAAACAAGACTTAAAAATGCATATAACTGAAAGTATTTTATCTACACTCTTGCCTCTTACTGTAATTGATTAATTCTATGTTTATGTTTTTATTGATTGTATTTGTTTTCTTATATTTATGCAACTGTGAAGCACTTTGAATTGCCTTGTGTATGAATTGTGCTCTACAAATAAACTTGCCTTGCCTTGCCTGTTTTGATCCAGCACGCCAAAATAAAAGCACACAGCTCGTCTCATTGATTAGTTCAGCAGGTACTAGCCACATTACAAGAATATAATTAAATACACACATTTTAAGTGTTTTGTCTTTTAATAGTTAGGCAGAAAGAAAGTTGAACTAATGAATAAGATGGTGCTTTTATTTTGGTGCGCTGGATCGAAACAGGAAGTCACTTCTTGGGCGTTGTTTTGATTTGAAGTTATGCACAGAGTCAATTATACTTGAGATTTTGACTGACATTAAGTGACATAAGTGAAGGTAAGCAATTTTAAGCTGTTGCCGTGCCGACCAAGTTAGGTCAATGGGAAATGACTACGGAACTTTACCTCTATCTACGTCACTTCCTGTCAGCGGGTTAAAAATACAAATAAACACAACTTTTCTTCCCAACGTTTCTTCATTAAACGTGCTGCTTCACTGAAATAAAATGATAATTAAGCAACTAATGTATGCAACTGAAGAACATTTGTCCAAACCCGTCACCAAATGTACAGTGAATGGCAATAATGAATGTATGAATTGAAATATGTTGTTGCTTTCTGTCTTCGTTTTAATCAAAAGTTGAGCAACATTTATGACTATTTCCTGTCTATGGATGCACACACTTACACACACACTTACACACACACACACAAAGCCGTCAGCCTTACCTTGACCACGGTGCTCCTCCGCTGATTACCGCCCGTACTTCTTTGCTCCCAAACACTATGCATCACAAAGAGCGCACTGTCCGTGAAGGGCTAAAATAATTGTTTATAATAGCCCATCCACTTGCGATGACGAGAGTGTGTTTTAGGGCGTACACGAGAGCCGGCGCTTTGTGCTCGGCTAATTTTCTTTCCCGCCGTAAGTGGTCAAGGTCCGGCGTTTTCGAGCGCGCGTGCGAACGGGGCTATTGTTTCAGGAGATGCGCCAGTGTCTGTGCAGAGAGCACCTACCCTTGTCCGTCCACTTGAGGAACAATGGAATACACTTCAGAGATGCCGCCTATGAAGTATGCTTATGAGTGCGTTTGACGACTGTGAAAAATGTGGCAAGCTTGACATTAGCACAGCCCAAACCTGCTTCTATTTTGACCATAATCACCCTTAGACTTACTTTGGCCGATAGAGCTGTTTCTGCACAGATCTAAACATTTGAGAAAGAAAAGTTATGCACTAGTTACACAATATACCCGAGCTCAGGTCTCACGGATATCCTTGATCATTCACAAATAATGAAATGCGTTGCTGAGGTCGGCTGAAGTCATTTGGGGGAGCGAGGATTGTGGAGCGATCGAGAGGAAACACATTGTGATTTGGGTGTTTTGTTTGACATGAAAGCTTGCTAACAGCTACGGTAAACAGGAGCCGTGCCAAGGCTCACAGGTGTCATCGGGATCCTGGATCGGCGCCACGCAGAGATGACTCCAGGCCGGTGTGAAGGCTGCGGCAAGACGTTACGGCAGAAAGAAGAAAAGGGGGCGAAGGTCGGCCCGAGAATGAGGAGGAGATGAAAGAGACCACCTGTGATCGAGGATTTGCATAAACCACCTGAATATCTGCAGTGAAGTGGAAGGGATTCTGAAGCTCCCATTATAATGCACTCATACCATTTCTTTTCATTTTAGACAGCTATATCACAGTTTGTGTCTATGTGAATAAACAAAAACACTAATATATGCTTTCATGTGAGAAGAATCCAATGAAGCACTTCCTGGTAGGCCTGTCATGAGAGAAAATTTGAAGCTTGATATATAAAGGCAGGAAAATATTGCGATAAACGATATGATACTATCAACTCTAAAGCATAAGAATGACAGTAAACCTTTGCTCTGAAAGTGCGTAATCATGTCCCTAAAATACCACACAAGCTGCAATAAACATGAAATACAATGTAACCCAATTTGCTTCAGTCAAAATTTAAAGTTTTACAAAGAATAAATAGGAGGAATTGCTAATAAATGTACAGTTAATCTGTTATTTATTGAACAATAAGTCGGTATGATCATTATCGTGACAGCCCCCACTTCCTGGTTCTGTTTAAACTGAACATTTGCAACTCTCTAGAAAAATAACAGCTTTGCCACACAGCATTACATATGCAAACTTGGGATAGAGCTTAAACATTGGCTTTGTCTCTTTTCTGTCCTATTTTGCTCATGGTCATGTCAAGGTCACGCAAACTACTGTTAAATAAAAGTTACACATTGATATAGCTTAATCTATAAGCTTTAAGAAAGGCTATAAGCAGAAAAGATAGCAAGAAAAATGAAAGAAAAAACAGCATTATGTCTGGGAAAAAATGAAAGACCTCATTTACAATCAAACCTTCTACCAAAGTGTCTCCAGGTGAGCAAAAGAAGAATAACGGGAAAAAAGAATTTAGCAAAACAAAACAACACTCTGACATGGAGGCCACCGGGCAAAAAGTAATAAAGGACTATCTCCAAGGCATGAGCCAGTGCAATCCCAAACAACAGCAAACTCCTGGTGACGGATAAACCTTGCCAAAGAAAATAGGTTACCTCTGTTTCTCCCGGTGGCCCTGGGGAGGCGCTCAGCGGAAGAGGGGTGCCCCAGTGTCACCCAGGAAACATTTAGCCACGAATACTGCCCCGCAACACGGCTGAAAAACACCCCTAAAACTGCACGGGACGGGCGTGACGTGGACTGGAGGCTGTGGTAAATATGGTGCATTGGATGGGGCTGTTTCTATGGAGGAAAATGCATTGCGTGTTCTATGAATAACTAAACACGGGAAAAGATATGTATTTTTCCTCATTATTCATAAGTATGTTGGCAGAGTGCTTTACTTTCACTGTTCAAAGATGCATTTTTAGACTAATTCCTGAGAAAAGTTGCATTGCCAGTTTTGGAAAGTCAGATCAGGTGCCCCTTTCCAATAAGGAAGTCAAATAAACAGCACGAAAATGCAAAACAGCCCCACCCCCACTAAATAAAAAACCTTACTTACAGTTGTGTTAGCTGTTCTAGTGAGATGAGTATCCACTTTAAATACAGTAGCCATATGTATGTATATTTACCGCATACTTACTGCTCACACACTGCCATTTCTGATCGAATGACATTGCCCTTAATTAAAATCATTCTTGTCTTAACTGTGCGCTCATCTATCCCGCTCTCCTTGCAGCCATCTGAGCGTGGCTAAAGCTTGTCTTAATCTCCCTCCTCCAGCATCACGGAACAAAGAGCAGAGCTGGCACATCCTTGTTTTTCTAACTAATGTCGATTACATATTTGATAAACAGCCATTCGCATTAGCCTTAGCCGAGGTCAGGATTAGCCGTGCTCATCCTCAAACTGCTCTGTGTCTATGCCTCGTCTGTTTGTTGATCTTTTTCCTCTTTTTTTTTTTTTTTTTTTTTTCTGTTGCCCGGTTGTTTGTGGCCATCTGAAATCCTAAAGGACATGACTTCCCACACAAATATTTGAAAGAGTGATTAAAAATCGTTTGGGAAAACAGATTATTGACTGTTGCCGCTTTTGTCGATCTGTAAACACAAAGACGCGTAAAGAGTTGAAGCAGGTTTAAAGAGATGAGGAGTGTTACTTTTAGTTTCTTGTTCAGAGGTGTACATTTGTGGTGAATTTTCATGAGGTATGAGATAAGCTTTTATGGACCGATATAGCAGGGGTGTGTCCAGACTTTTTCCTTTGGGGTGGCTACTGGGTGGCACCAGGACCGGCCCAAGTCTTTTAAGCTATGCCAGGCCGCTTCTGTCCGATTCCCACGTGACCGCCTCTCTTCCTGCTGTATTGTCATTATTTTAGTCACTACATTATACTCTCTCTCATTTCTAACCTTTGTGGGCTGGATTTTTAAGGTTATAAATTTGGTAAAGCACATTTTAAAGCGAAGCATGTCAAGGATTGTACCTGTAATCACCAAAGAAAAGAAATAATCTGAAATCTGTTCACCTCATGTTGTCTCTGCTCTGCTCTGTTTGCTCAGGTTTATTAGACTTTAAAAACATGTCCTCACTAATATTACACAGATATTTAACTGTCCAAAGTTACTTAGAAAGGCGCAGCCAGAGGTCGAGTCGTTAACGCTGCTGCCAAGGAACACTGTTCCAATCTCTGCACCGTGGTGCTGTCCTGGCTCTGACAGTTTGTTGAATATCTCTCCTCACTATTCATCTCCTTCCACCCTCAGCTGTAATCAGCTTGGCTGTTTACTTGTTTTTAGTTCTTGCAATGTTGAGATATCACTCGACCATTTACCATGATGAGTCATGCGGAGACCAGAGTGTGATGGTGGACATGTGGATCTGACAGTGACGGTATGTGACAGACCCTGAACCTTCTCATACCCCACTCGATGTCAACCTTCTTGGACATTTTAATGTATACGTTTGTTCATATTTGTGCACGTTTACACATTTCCGGACTACAAGCAGCTACATTTTTCCCATGCTTTGATCCTTGCGGCTTATACAGCGGTGAGCCTAATTTATAGATTTTTATGGTCATACTGAATATTGTGTCATGTGTCACCCTACCGCTCCTCCACCTCTGTCTGCGGTGTTTACTGTTCACCGCAGGGGGGGCAGCAGGATGCCAAACTCCCGAGGAGGAGTCGCTGTGCGGGCAGTGCTTTGGCTTGACTGAACACACTCGTGTTTAACTAAAGAATGATATAGTCCAAGTTCGTAACATACTTTTATAAAAGTACATGGATCTGTAGGCCACTGTTCTCTCTGTAAAACAGACCAGGCCTGAAGAGAAAAGTACAGTATTTCCTGCACTGATGGTGCTTCAAATGTGCTTGGAACAGCGTGGACAGCTGCGGTTTGTAAGACCAGTAAGGCCTATGTATGTAAAAAGAAAAAAAAACGTTATATTCAAGTTCGCTCAATAATCCGGAATTTACGGTAAAATAGATTTGAACTTTGCCTTGAATATACTGTCCTGGATTCCAAAGCTGGCCTAACCCATATAATCTCACACATTGGTTGAAATAGCTTTAACGGTTTGGTGCCACTAATGACCGCTGACCCATACACATCGTCATTGTATCCTTGGGCAAGTTACTTCAACCATATTTCAAAAGAAAGCTGCATATTATAAACATTTTGCCACAGTATCACAACAAGTGCAGCAGGGATTGGAAGAATTCCTATTCTGAACAATACATTTGGAAAAAGTTTCAAGTGGCTTCAGTTGCCCACACACAAAGGCCCTGATCTGCTTAGGGTCCTTAAATCTCTCCCTCTGTCCTTTTTCTTCCATTCATTCTTATATCGGACTCTTTCCAAAAAGCCTCGGTCTCGCCCACACAGCTCCAACCCCACCCAGACCACTCCAAGAATCTTCAAAGGGCCTGTCCGGATCACTATGGCCCGAGAAGAGCATCTTAAAGACCTCTCCAAGCCCCTATTAAAATGCTCAGAGGTGTGTAATTGACGGCCAGATGCCATTCTCTAAAATGGGCTGTTGTGAAGTTTGGGTAATCCCGCCGTTCTCCTCCAGAAAACGTGATCCTTCTGAATACATTTGACATTAACACTAATCTGTTTATTGTTTCTCATACTTAGCTGCTGCTGTTCTTTATAGTTTCTTCAGTGAATTACAAGACCATTTTGTGGTTTTGGACCACATAGATAAACAGCAGAATAAAGATTTATTTTCTTGTTGACTTCCATCCAAATATCATTACTGAGTGCTTTGTGAGGTCCCGTTTCGATACTGGATGCTGGAGTTCAAACACAGAAAGTAACTACAGTTTTCTGACCTTAAATGGGACAATACGTTTACATGAGTTCTCCACGACCCTGTCTCCCCTTCGTTGCTGATCAAAACCTTGCATTGTCCTACTTTGCGAACCGACCTTATTCTCTTTTGCTTTGATTCAGTTCAAGTCAACCCAGGTGATGACTCCTGCTTCTCTCATGTGCTTTTAGATCAGGAGAACTACGAGGCCTAATTACATTATGGACAATAATGAGTTCTCGGACCACCGTTGACGGCAGTGTTTAGGGGCCTGATTGTTCACTCATGGTTCACTAATGCGTCGCAATAGGTCGGAGAAAGATGTACGGACTTCTGTTATAATTGGACAAGTGCTCCAGAATGTCTTTGCTACGATGAATATAATTAAGTTTGCACGTTCTATATTAAAAACCTATTAGTCTCATTGCGCATCCCAGAAAATACAACATTGTGTTTGGTTGAATAAATAAATAGGCATTTCGTATTTGTATAATTTTGTGTGGATAATTTGATTAACAAGAAAAAGCACTGCATATGTTCTACTAGATACTTAAGCTGCACTGCATCTCTTACCTTTTACCCAATGAAAGAGTAAAATCTTATGCATATTTTGATGTGTTTTATGCCTGCCTTTCCATTGTAACGTTGACTGGGGCTAGCCAAAAATGCAAGGTTTAAACACATTGGGTCACACTGGGTTAATAACCCATTGCAAATATAGCTTTGCTGGTGTCTATGGCAGATCATTAGCTTGTTTGGTATCACTTTAGTGTTTTGTGACAGTTTAGCTGCTCTCGTCTCTTGATCTAACCTGGAATGTTCTGCAATGTGGCTTTAACAATACATTTCCATGAAGACAAGTGCGCCGCGTTATTTCTGTCACGCTGGACTTAACCAAATAAAATCATTGGAGGGATTGCAGTTGTTCAATTAGGACTCATTAAGGCTTTGTGATTGGCTGAAAGCAAATGGGCCCTCACTTACTGTATCTGGGAGCCTGGGGGTCAAGGATTTGTGGAGAACGTGATTGGACGCTCGTAGCACCAAGAGTGGGCCAATTGCTGGGCTATATGATGACCTGCGACCCCCGCAGCCTCCTCATCCTCCCAACTCCGCGGCTCCATTTAGCTAACACGAGCGGCTAAAGGACTGCTAAGTTGTACTTCAGAAGTCCTCCAGTCCAATCACTCATTTATCCCAAGAGATTTTATCTCTCTCCAGAGAGAATCATCAAGAGGGATCAGCAAAGTGCGGGGTTCTGAACCGGCAACCAACAATTATCAAAGTTGCAAACCTTATTGGCAAACGGGCTGCTTAGATTTTGAAGCTGACGGCCCTGGTAGCACTTTACTTTACAATTGGAAAAAGCTTGGTACCTGAAAGGGATAACATTACATTACTGTGAGGAAATTAAAACAAAACACACGTGTAATATATCTGGAAATAAGAGCTTCTGCACCTTCATGTTTATCCGAGGAAGACAGGACACTCACAGTGAGGAGATGGGTGGGATTGGGCGGCAGGATCTCACAGCGGTTAGAGCTCGTGCCTCACAGCAAGAGGGTTCAAGGTTCGATTCCCGGGCCAGGCCTTTCTGTGTAGAGTTTGCATGTTGTCTTCGTGTCAGTGTAGGTTTCCTCTGGGTGCTTCGGTTTCCCCTATCACTAAAATATGTACAATGGGATCCCTGCTGGGGCCAGGACTCAGATTGTTAATCTTTCCTGGATAAAAAAAAGTCAAACAGCCTCTTCAGTCCTGCCTCAAGGAGACGATGATCAGTGACAGGTCCAACCATAGACTGCAAAATTAAGGAACTGTTTATGGGTCCAACTGAGGTTTGTCAGGAAGCTGAACTTTCTCCTTCCCTCCTGCTGCTGGCCCCCTATTGCGTACATTTACTGTATGTGAAATTGCGCTGTTAACTATTTTCTTTTGCATCAATGAATTGAGAAATGCAAAATCAATTAGATTCTCTGCATTTGAATATAGTAATCTGACATTGACAGCTATTGACAGCCCAGACTCTCAGACTCTAAAGTGTTTAAAGACGTAACAGGGTTATTACGTGGTTGGTATTTTCTTTTTGGTGATACTATGGTAACAAAATGCATTAACCCAATACGGTAATACTGGGAGTGTTTGGACAACATGGTGAAGTAAATATGTTAATAAGTAAATGTGGGTAACTCTGCTTTAGTCTCTAAGTACTGGACAGCGGATATTCTCTCAGATGGATTTCTCTCTGAGTGGCTCTAAAAGATTTGGGATTTGTGGAGTGAGCAGCATCACTGTTCACACATTTCTGTCCTTGCACTTGGATTGATTGGACTGGAGAGAGATATGAAAATATGAATGTAACAATTTAATTTAATTATTTATTGGTATTATTATTATTATTTATCTTTGCCTCCATGATGAACAGATTAACATTTCTCTTCCTTGAGTACAATCATGCGCTCCTCACCGGCGATCTGAATCCACAGTGAGAGGGGACATCCAGCGGCCCCTTTGGTCAGTGCAAACATTTTTTTTTTTCTACAAGACCAGCTTTGCATCCGATCTGCTCTAATCCCTCCCTCTTGAACCTTAGTCCACCGCGATCCGCATGCCAGCAGATTAACACAATACGCAAAGATAATTCAGCCATCCCAGGACCGTCAGTGATCTCTCTCAAATCTATGAAGATACCTCGTCCCGCCAAACCCCAGATTAAGTCCACAGATCTGCAGCCTCAGACCCTCTTAGGCCATTTATTAGCATTACTGTCCCATGCTTTAGTTATGTGATTTGGAAAGCAGATAAAGCTCAGTTTGAGTGTCACAAAATCTGCCTTGGTTTAGATAGACGGATATCCAGATTGAGAGCAGAAGCAAGTGAGCGCTGAGTAATCCATATTATGTGCCGCAAAGAGGGAATTATTTAAGTGTCTTTGTTACAGTCTTTTTGGCAGCGGTCATTTAGGGACATAACGACAGAAGCCAGACCCATTCTCCGGTAGATTATGTGATTTCAATTAAGAGGCTGAAGATTGGAGAATTACGATTTACATTTATTAAAAAAAAAAAAAAAAGAAGGAAAGATTGGGGGAGATTTACAAAAAGAGAGAAGACTGCAATTCCTAAACCACTTAAATGCATTTGTACTAATGGAGGGTTATTTGGATTTGTTTGATGTTTAAACAAATCTTTTATTTTAGCTCATGTTGAGAGCCAGAATCATTGTGGTCTTGTATCCAGTAATTGCAAACAGAGAAACCTTTTGTCTACTTATTTCTACACCTGTTAACAACCCCAGTGGCACGTGCACCTTGTATGTGGTAGAAGTTTCCACTCAGTTTGTAACTATACTTCCTGTTGGCTCTCAGGGTTGGCAGCCTATGTGTAATTTGCCATGTTGTATTTCCTGAGGACTCTTGGCTGAAAGATGCCCACAATCAGAAGAAGACACACCTGTAGTTGACAAACACAGTTAACTGCACAAATCACAGATCAGATCCAACCGGAGCCAACACAAGTCCACGCCCCCTCGTGGTCTCAGAAGTTTGGGTTTGGGGGCCTTAAGTTGCCAGCCTCTTGCCTGTGTTGTTCCCAGTGCAGATAGTTGGAGAGCGCGCTGTGTTCCCGCAGCGACAGACTGTGGCCCCTCTCTGCCGCGCTCAAGGGCCCTTGAGGCGGCCATTATCTGGACGCCCGCCTCGCCGAGGCATATGGGTAATTACTGAGCTAATAGAGTGATGGAGGGAGAGGCGCAGGCAGGAGCCTAGGCCAATTAGATGATGCATTAGTGTTCTGTCTTTTGTAAGCACCTAATGTGTGGGGAAAGGCTGGGCGAGATCGAGAAAACGTGTCATTTCTGAAGGGTCAGGATCCTTGTGAAAATGCAAACAGTCTCTCTCCTTCTCTCTCTGACACACACACACTTACAGCAGTGTGTGTATTTAAACATGTGAGCACTGCACACAGCTCACTGATTACAGTGCTTTGTTTTGCTCTTTTCTCTAAGTGTCTGAAGAGTGTGAAGTCCTAATTATTACACACTGGCTCTGCCTCACACACACACACATGTGAAGCAAATGCAGATGAGTCCAAATAAACCAGGAGACCCTGCCCAGTCCATTGAGGTCTGCTACGAGAATCCACTCCATCAATTACATTAAAGAGGCTCCTAATGACGGACACAGCTGTAATCACACTCAGCTGAAGCGTCTTTGTTTGCTCCTATTATCATCAGCCTTGTAGAGGCCAATCTGATCTCGAGCATCAACACATTGTTCTGCATTAAGAATGTGCCTTTGTCATTGTCCAGTCAGCTCGCATTGTAAAATACAGTTGTGACAGTCCAGCTGCTGCAGCGGCGGCCAAAGAAACTGCACAAAGTTGGCAAATTTGCACTTTCTTTCTTTTACTTTTTGAGTGCAACTGGTATAATATTCTGATATACTTTCATGCAACCACCATGCAAAAGCCAGTCAGAGCATTTCAGTAACATGATCGTAAGACCATGTTAAACTTCAACATCAAAACGGAAACTTTTAACACTGATCTGAATGTGTGCACAGAATTTCATGTCACACATTATCAGCCTTATTTGATCCCCTTGAACTTCACACTCGTCAACTCAATCACCGCTGCCAACGCATTATGAAATCTAAAATTACATGCAAATACAGTCATTCATTTTCTTTATTGTTACTCCACGGTAAAATTGTGTCGCTAAAGGTCGGCCTGGACTAAAGCATATGATTAACCGGGCCAATGGCATCTTTGTTAGTCGCATAATAACTCCAAGGACCTTTCTGTATTACTGGCCACTTTGATATCAACCTCTCCACAACCCGTGTGCCTTGTTTGGGCAACACAAAACATTCCTATTCTCTGTGGCCCTGTAATAGCCGTTATTATTATTCCCAATTACAAAATAGTGGAGCTTATTATCAAACAAAAGACTCGATTGGCGATATGATGAATAGAATGAGTAGTGCTTTTTTCTGTAGGTGTCACTGGCATAAAATTGGTTAGTTTTACATATTTGACCTTGTGACGGCGCGTAAAGTTGCTCTTAATTGCTCGTAATTGCAGGTGATCTTTGATGAGCCAAGTCGCCGCGCAACCGGGGGGGTGCGTTTGCCGCGGTCTGATCTTTGGTGCTTGATAAAGGGGCTTTGGTGAGGTTCAAAGACGTTCCCAGACCGAATCACCTTGAGGAGTTTGCTTGAGGCAATCTTCACACGACCCGCGCATGAATAAAAGAAACAAAGGAATAGAAGCTGACGTTTAAATATGTTTTTCAAGCCGACCAGGGGAGAGATTATAACAGTGGCGCTAAAGTCTTGCTTCGTAAGGTTCTGATTGGGGAAAAATATATAATATGCAATGTGATGTAGATGTTCAAGGAAAGTAAAATATGGATGACATGGATTTTTTCTGTCGGTGATGTGGGCACATTTTTCAGGAACGTTTTATTTTGTCTTCTTTCAGTAGGTTATATTATAAAAGAAGACACTGTATTCATCATTGATGGTGTAATAGCAGGCTAGTGGTCATAAGATTAAAGTGACAGTGACAGAATTGAGATGTTGGAAAGTTGGGAAAGCTTAGACCACAACCAACAGTTTCAAAATGTTACTCTTTACCCTCAAAAAAGAGAGAAAAAAAATCAGAGCCTTTAATGGTCTTGTATTTTAGTCTACAGCACATTTACACAGCCAAGGTGAGGGCTGTGTCTTAATTTACAGCACACAAACACAGCAAAAACACAACTTTATCTGAATCTTTATTTGAAAAGGCCAAAATAATTTGTATAATAGACTATAAAGATATTTTAAGATTTGTATTCTATTTTTTTTTAATTCTGTATAGAAAAAATAATTTGATGATTTGACGGACTACATGGAGTTTAAAAATGTTAATATTATGTGTTTTCCTCCCCCTACATGTTCCAGCCATGTCCTAGTGTGTAGACCTAAGACCTATTCACCACGACTGTCTCTAAAATCCTGCACTGTCACTCAAAAAGGTGTTAATTCGGGTCCGAAGTGCTGTCATGCACGAGTTTAACATGGAAGCTGCAGTGACGCGTAAGACCTGAGGTGGCAGTAGTGAGGATAAAAATGACCAACTTGCATATAAACAGAAAAGCATTACTCAAGAAAATCCGGAGGCAAAGTCAGATGTTTAAAAAGAGCCTTGACCAGAATCATTCCCCTCTATATTTTTTTACACAGAGGGGAATCATTCTGGACACCCCGCCCCCGTTGGCGGCGTCAGAAAATTCAAACTAGCCCGTCCAATCAGATTCATTGATTTGCGTCACGTGTCTACGAACGGCGCACAAGAGAGAGAAAGAGCGTGTCTCCAATCGCTGGTAAATGACCAAAAACACATTGAGTTTCTTGATTCATAATCAAAATCTCTAATAAAACGGCGTATGTACTGCTGTGGGAAATGAAATCGACGCAGTGGTGACCAGACTCACCCGCTGGTACAGTGGTGAGTCTGGTTCACAGGCTATGTAGTCGGCTCTAAAGCTGGTTAAAATCAGCAAAATACCATTGAATAGGGCTAGAGCTCCGTTGGATTCGGAAGTAAAGAGATCACTTAACAAATGTATATTGACCATTAAAAAGTTAGAAAACTTTATTTTGAAATCTTAATTGCTATGGTTACAGCCCTCATCACTTTGGGCCCATGGTGATTGCAGCCCAGAAGAAAGTGTCCCTCTCTTGCGGGGAAAGATCCCAGTGAGTCGTGGATTGTGGGAGCTGCAGTAAAACCAAACACATGCTAATGTGCGACCTGCCTCTTCAGCATCACCTCCTGCCATACAGATCCTGGGCTCTCAAGTACAGACAACCTGGTCCTTAATCTATCAATGGGAGGCCCTCCTCTCGCAGCCATCCTTCACTCCTGCAGACACACAGAGCGCTCCTCTTCTTCTTCTATGCTTCCCACTGACCCTGTAACCTGTCCCCATCTCCTCTCCTGCGTTTGAGAGCTCTTCAGACGTCTACTGAGAAAGAGCACAAGCCTGTGAACGAACTGAGACACTGGAGATGATGTGTCCAAAAAGAGAATCCAGGGACACGTTTGAAAAGCTTAAAGCAGGAGGTATGCTGGATATAGCCCCCAAAGGTTACAGCTATAGTTCTTGTATTAACATGTGATGCTCCGGTATTCTCTGTCATGCTAATCCTGCGCTTTTGTGTTAGCCGTGGCATGCTAGCTCTCGTCTCCAGTCGCCGGTGTGGAGTGGACGATCAGAGGGGGTAAACAGCGCTGTTGTCTAAAAGGCTCACATTTGAATACATTGTTAGCATTAGCATACATTAATTATTCAGCCCCGCTAAAGGTGCTAGCCATTTCCCAAATAAGCCTCTGTTGTTGTTTACAGATGGCAAGCGCTTCCAGGAATTTGGACATTAAAGAAAAAAAAAAAAAGTAAAAAGTGATTTGCTTTCATCACGTCTGTGAACCCCGTGGCATTAGCAATCAAAAATATCCAGCTTTTCCGCATGATTACTTTGTCATTTTCAAGTCTTGGATGGGGAAAAGGAATAGTGGGAGAGAGCCGAGCCAGAATTTCCTGGAGGTAGCATATCTCTCAAGTCTCCATTGGGGCTGGATGGAGGCTGGAGGAGGCTGAGGGGGTGAAGCTTCTCTTGCGTGTTTATCCACAGTAATCAGGAGTCGGTGGACCAGGAATGGGAGCTTGGCAGTGTGGGGACCCTGCCACATTAGAGAGGAATGAATAGCAACGCGCCAAGCCTGGCACACCAGCGACTACACACTGCACCCTTTTCTGATTTCCTCAAACTTTTCAAAGTGGCAGATACGCTGAGACTGTTGATAGGAGGCAAACTGGAACACTGTGTTTGTGGATGTGTGTGTTTTTTGTTTTTTAGTTGTTTTTTTTTCCTTGCTGAACTTTTACAGCAAAGCGATGGCGTAAAAACAAAAGAAACCGTTCGGGGTTGACAAAGAGGAGAATAGATGGTATGCGAACGACAAGCCACCATCTGCTCTGGAGAACGACCAAAATCTTGACACACTTCAGCAATCCCACAATCCCCTGCTCCAGGAGCGTTCCAGGCACCCCATTCATGCAATGCTCTCGCTCTCAGAGTCTGTGCGATTCCCCCTTTTCTCTCTCCTCCTCAATTAAGTCATTAATTCCTTTCTTCGCCCCCCTCTTAATGACCGCAGCGGCACAAACAAGCCCCAGTCGCTTCCCATTGAGGCCCTCTGATTGGGCATAATTGCTGTGAGTTCCTAAGTACAGGGAACCAGCCATGAGGATGGTATTGTTTTAGGTAACGGTTAGAGGGACATAGAAGAATATAGACATTCAGTAAGTTTACACGCAGGTGAAGTATGCAAGCCGAGTTGACCTACGTAAATATGGCCTGAATAGAGATGTCCCCTGCAGGTTTACTTCTACAAAAGTATAGCTTGGCACACCAGACTATTCTCCTCCAATATAAAGACAAAGAAGTGAGTATGGCTGGCCAGGCTAACAAAAGTAAGTGAAAGTTACTTGGTGAATTTATTTGACTTCAGGGCGAAAAACACAGCACAAATAGGATACAGGGCAATGCTTACACTTAAATAAGGCACATCCTTTCCTGGGTCACTCGTTCCTGTGCCATTGTCTTGACCAAGTCTTCCGTCCTCTCATTATATAAAGTTAAATTACACATTCCCATATTAACACATACAGTAAGTCACCACACCAAGCAGCAAGTGATCAATGTGAACAGAGAAGCCTTGAGTGAAAGCTTACGTGAGATCCAAACATAGTCGGAGTATGGTTACTTTCCTAATTCTTGCTTAGCACATGGCAATCTCTCACAAGATCGACTATAGCTTTGTGTTGGGCCAGAGTTGTGTATCTGGCATTGTTTGCTGCACCCGACAAGCTTTGCTCGGTTCTATTGTTCTGGCATGTATTGTGTCCAGTTTAAGGAAGAATCGGGATTAGAAGTGACTGGTGCTGGCTCTGAGGGAAGTGCCAACACCCAACAGCTTCTGCCGGGAGCATCCACCAAGAAAGCCCTCCAAGAGCCCCGAGTCCAGCATTCTCACCGAAATCAAACCGTCTTGTTTGGCTGATTGTGCATTATGTGCCCATCTGCAAAATCTGGGAATGAGACTGAAAGAGTGGGTTTTTGGGGCCTGATAAAAGGGGGCGGGGCCAAAGAGTAAAGCAGCTGAGAATTAGTCTGTCTTTAATAACACATTTCAGGGTTAAATGCATGTTTGAAATACTCGCATATTGCTCCGTTTTTCAGATGAAGTGCAAACACAGAGCGAGAGAGAAGGACAAACACCGAGCAGCGGACAGATAAAAGAGTAAATCTCCAGATTAGAGATTAGCCATAGTAGCAGATTTAAAGGCCGGTCTGGTGCCGTGCCAGTGTGCTCAGGCATCTCTGCGTCTCTTGTGGCCCAAGGACTGCCAATGAGTGCATCAGTATCCGTACCGGACACCGTTTTAGCGCCATTCGCTTCAAGGCTACTCCGGCTCGTTTTTCCACCTATAAAAGCTTCTTCTTCTTCATGTTGTCAAGCAGTTTGTGTCGAAAAGCTTCTGCCTTAAGTTTGACGTCCATCGCCACGTCCAGTTTTGAGAGCAGCGAAAGCATCAGTGGGCAAACGCTACCTAACTTTCGGGAGGGGTATTGCTAATGCTCAAAGTGTGTTGGTATCATGCTGTGCCGACTAATGATGCCCTTGGCCTGATGTTTATCTTTGATGTTTTTAGGCCCTCTAAGCACTTCTTATTGGGTACTAATTCCTGTTTTTACATGGGTGTAAGTAATCTGCCATAATCAGAGCGTCCATCCAAACACTCTAGCCCATATGTAAAATGTACTAGGTCAAATTTGTGTTACATACTCTTGTGATATAAATCCCATTGAGGCAAAGCTTATGTTGGACTCCTGTGGCGAGTCTATATCTAGAATAAAAGCAACTTTAGGCGCAGGGGATATTTAACCCTTTGTATTTTTAAAATCTGGTTTAAAATATATTTAATCTCTGCTCATTGTCAACAGCTGGATAGTAATAGCTCTGATCCTGTTCCTTTTAGTGGCTTAAAGAAATGTGGAACTTTTTAAGGAATTAAAATTAGTATCAAATATTATCGGTATTATGGTCTTATAAAATTCAAATTATAACATAAATCATTATTTCTCTCCCAAATTAAAGAAAATAATGATGCTAATCATTGCTGTCGTCATGGGGACTTTCATAAAGTCGTAAAAACATAATCAACTAAATGCGTCATCAGAAGATTCTGACCATAGTGAAAATATAGGAAGTCACCAAGTGTTAGCTTCCATTGTTCACACACTAACATAATGGCACCAAATGGGTATATTTAGTCTGAATGCATCTGCAGTACTTGTTTATGTGTGTGGCCATTACACCATTTGTCGTTGTGTTTTTCTTTCTTTATTGCATTTGTCCTCTATTATATTTTTCAATAAAATACCATCAAACGGCAGTTAAGACAGGGCCACGAACAAAGCGCGCTTCTGGTCGCTGTATAATTCTTGTGTAAGAGGCTTACAGACCAGTGGTGCTCTGATACCGGGATGAGATCTTGGAGAGGCGTGTCTTTGGACCCAGGAAGCGGTGGCCACTGATTGGAGAATAGAGCACTTGGACAGAGCGCGTGCTCTGGGGTATCACTCACACCCCAAAAGACGCTGGGACACAATGAGAAATCACAGCTCTTTCACTCTTCGTCCATCTGCCCGCCACGGAGCGTGCTCAGTGTGTGCCACTTGGCCAAACTCTGTCCCATCAGCCACCACAAAAGCCCCCCGATCCAATCACAGGGAGCAGACCTGGGCCAAGACCATGAAACGGAGAGCCAAGGAACGGAGCAGAATCAACAGCCCATTCTCTAAGATCGCACACACACACAGCACACATGACACGCACAGGCCAAGAAGAGACAAAGAATGGCTGAAAATGGCAGATTTAAGGCCGGGCACAAAAGCACTGCTTTCTCATCTTTGCCACAACTTGTTCCAGCTCAGTCTTCAAAGGTTCAAAAAGATACTACACATGTGAAGTTAGCATAAGTTGAGGACAGAGAGATATGTTCCCTCGCTCTCTTGTTTGCCTAAAGCTCGCTCGGCCTCCTCCTGGTGGCTGCTTGTTAATTGCGTGAGAGCAGGTCGTCAGTTGCAGTGCATTAGAATAATGGAAATAGATGGCAGGGACCTACGGATGGCAACACAAACCATCTTCCCTATTTGCATGGCTGCGTGCTCCGGGACAATTATGTCATTATCACAGACCTCTATGTGTCATGTGCATGTTGTGTGTGTGTGTCATGTGTGTTATGTTGTGCGTATGCTTGTGACAGGTGGCCCAATGACGGGCCGAGGAAAAAAAGACGTACCTTTAATCACTATAATTTTTACAAACATGTTATCTATATAGCCTTTTTAAAACCAGTTTCCTCTACCCAAAAAAGTAAGGAAGCTGAAATGGTAACACTGTGTTCTCTGCACACATGACCGTAATTGCGATTGTCTGAACTTGGACTCCCACTCAGGAAACAAGATAATCGGCAAGATTTTATGATCAGGCAATGAACTTGACTTGGAAATTCCCACTTTTCTGAAACATGGGTACACCTTTACCCTGGCTTTGACCTAAACGGGACCCAAACATGGCATTCCCCCGATTCTACTCAGGAGTATTGTCAGTGTCTTCCCTTCCTCCCGTTACCTCAACAGACCTTAACATTATGGAAGACTTAAGAAAACATACTAAAGAGCACAGTGGGGGGACTTTTGACCTTCTGACACTTCCTGTTCATCAGATAGGGAAATGTGCTGTTTGCTTTGTTATACTTTCCAAGATATTCACCAAATAACGATTGTAATGTTTTCACAATGGAAGTGAATATGTTGAAATGGTTTAAAGGATGTAATTGTTATTTGGAGGTGGTTAAAAGTGGCCAAACCTTCATACTCATATTTTCCATGTCACAAACTCCATCGGACAGTGTTGGCATTTCTGAAAGCTTTTGGTGGATCAGCTTTGTTATTTTTGCTTTACTGTGCCACGTCTAATGTGTAATACTAAAATACAGTTATGCTAAAAAGTTTTCATACGCAGAATTTTAGATCTTTTTTTTTAAAACTGTTTTTCAAAGAATATGAATGATAACACAAAAGGGTTTTTTTCACTCATAGTTAGTGGTTGTGTGAAGCCATTTATGGTGAAACAATTGAGTTTGCTATTTTTAAATCATAATGAAAAAAGAAAGTACCAAAATGACCCAGAGCAAAAGTTTATTAGCCCCAGTTTTGATGCTGAGTATTGCCCCCTTTAACATTAATGACAGCTTGGACACTGTTGTGGTAGTTGTGAATGAGGTTCTTTATTTTTTCTGATGGTAAAGCAGCCCGTTCTTCATGACAAAAAGCCTCCAGTCCTTGTAAGTTCATGGGCTGTCTTGCATGAACTGCATGTTTGAGCTCTCCCCACAGTGGTTCAATGATATTGAGGTCAGGAGACTGAGATGGCACTAACGGGACCTTCACTTTATTCTGCTGGAGCCAGTGGCAACAGAGAACCAGCTCTCTTAATACAAAGCGTTACTATACAAAAACTTGTTAAGGATTACAGAGCCATCACTATACGAGATGGGAGACAAACAAGGCAATTGCCCCAAGCTGGGCCTTTTTCAACATATACATATACATACTGTATGTTGAAAAAGGTTGAACTGAGTCATAGGACATTTTAACAGTGTCTCCTTGATGCCGCATTTTCGTTTCGTTATGGGATTTGTGCACTGTTTTTTGTTAATGTCGGTCCTCAAAGTTCCCTCTTACCTTGGGCTCCATGCCATGACTGTCTAGAAAAGGCTCTGAAGGAGTACAGCGCGACGTCCTTTGACCTCATATGACACTCGCTGCTCCCGTGGGGAAACTCGGGAGACCCCCTGTCGCCTCTTTCATTGTACCTGCACACGCTGCTCTTTCCCTGCTCGTGTTTGTGAAGTAATAGCCCTTTCAAATACACACAAAGTACATGTTTTTATGGCACCGGTGCGGATCGCTAAATTAAAAAAAATTAGTATTGACATGACAAACCTGAGCAGTGGCACAACAAGAGCCCATTATATCCATCAACAGTCTTCGGGCCTGTTTCGCCGGTGTTGGACAACATGCATTTAGCTCATAGCAGCAGGCATTGTGGAGAAAAAGGTGCGAGGTCCCTTTTTTCTATGAAACCTCTTACCGCGCCATAATCAGGAGTGATAATGCGGCTCATTCTATGCTAATGTGTGTGTTTTACAGCAATCAGGCGACAGGTGATGATAGCTCACGCGCCGAAAGAGAGAAAGAGAGAGAGAGAGAGAGAGGGAAGCAGGGGCCCGGCATGTCTGTGTGTGTGAGTGCGCGAAGTGTGGACGCAAGGCACCATTAGTGACTTCCCAGGTCCTCTTCAGGAATACAATGGGCGGCCAAATTGCTTTAATGGAAAAAGGCTAATGTGAGACGCACACGCCGCCACACGAGCGCAACGCCTTAGCAAATCACTCAAGCCGCTGAGAGGGAGAGAAAAACGGGGAGGATATTATCACTTACACTTGAAAAAATAGAGATGGAGGAGAGAGAGATGGGTAGGACTGAGTTGGTAGATGCTCCTCGTCCACTTACTTCCACCCACGAGAGGCAGTCGTTTTCCAAAACACGGCCAGAGCAGGGTCTCGGATGGCTCCTTGCTGTTCCACAGTAATAATGCACGAATGAAAACAGAGCCTTTAGCAACGTTTTGTTCATGAATAAGGTTTGCAACTTGACATACCAGAATCACAGAGACTCGAATAAGGAGAATCGAGATAGATATCAATTTTGAACAAGCTGTAAAGTTTTTCAAAAGTTGATTCAGTATCTTTTTCCAGGCCTAGAGCGCGTGCACAGGCATAATACTAACAACTCATCAGCACAGACAGTTCTGCCTTTTGTCCTCATTTACATCTTACAATGAAAGGCACACTTCTGTGAACAGCTGGCATCCCGGGCATCAAAAAAAAAAAAAAAAAGTCTTCCACAAGACAAATTACGGGCATTAGCATAACTTTAATAAACACCTCACGCGGGCCCTTTTCTTTGAGGGACAGGTCGCACACACAGACGGGGTTGCTCTGTAAGGAGAGGCACGTCCCGGGCCGCTCCTCTGTGCCCTGCTCAAGGCGGCAGCATCTGTTTGACTGCAGGCCATGCCATAAGGTCCAGAGCTCCAAGGATCCTGGGCTCTCCCTCAAGAACAACCCCCCCCTCACCCCACCTTTCACCCAAACACGCCGTGAGTGGCAATGGGTACTTAGAGTCATTTATACACCACATTTTGCTTTTTATACCTTCGAAAGTATGCACAATGCGGCATCTTTTAAAGAACCGTGGGCGTAGTCAGACAGTGGTGGTACTCAAGAGCCTGATTTAGCCATTGATGAGTTTAGAGTTTGGATCTTTTTATGAACCTAAATAAATAAAATAGGCCTGGATCAACAAGCGCAACATTCAATAGCCGCCTTGAATGATACTATTGTGATGTTTGACTGGACATTTCAACATAGAACGGCATCATTTTAAACACAATACAATCAAGACTCATAAGATAATACAAAATAAGTAGGAAAGTGAGGCTGACATGGAAATAAGTTAGAAAGTTCTTGACTAAAACTGAACTTTTGCAGACTTTCGAATTGCTGTGTGCTGATGGAAGACCTCATATACAGCATTGTGTGTCTTGGGATATAGATAATGTGGCATAACGATAATTTGGCAATATATACAGTAAATAACTACATGTAATATATACTTGCACTGCTTCTCTGACTGTAAGACGTCACAGCAGCGCCTCCCTCTCCTCCTTCCGCCGCCCGTGTCTCCCCGAAGGCCCGCTCAGAGGATGTCATCTGGCTCGGGCGTGTGTGTGTGACTAGCAGAATGCGTGTCTTCGCCAAAAAGACTTGCCCTGGGAGGAACAGACAGATTAGTGCAAGAGATTCCCCCTCCCACTGCACCGTTCAAGGCGCTGTCTCCCAGGACCCCCGATCTGTAGCAGCGGCCTCCAGGTCGCCCACGGCAACCCCCACGATCCCCGGCGTGAGGGGGGATAGTGAAGTGATCTGATGGCACACTCCCCGCTGACATTCTTTCCTTTTTTCCTTTTTTTTTTCTTAGGATTATATTCATGTAATTTTTCCTCATAAAATAAAAAGCTGCAATTTTGTTTTGTTTTCCCTTTTCCACAGCTTGAGCTTGTTTCGGTCAGGAATGTGTGGATAGAAAATAGTTTTTGGAAACAGAAATAGAGAAAACTTGTCATAATGGAGTGGTGTTTTCATCAGATCCCAGTTTTCAAAATCCAGCTGATGAGTTATTCATGAGTAAAGAGGATATAGTGTATTCACTCAGTTATTATCTATGCAAAGTGCTACTTCTGAGTAGAAAAATAGGAAGGAACAGCACTTCCTCAGCAATGATTTTAAGGCCTCAACTGCAAAGAATTCAAAAGGCTATTTCATTTTGTCAGATGGGTTCAAAAACTAAATATCAGCCCAAGCTTTTGCACATTTCTTAGGTCAAAAATGTGCACACAAAAAAAAAGAAAAAAGAAAAGCTCATTATGTCACACCATTATATCTGAATACTAACCGTCACCAGTTAGGACAAGGAAGTGACAAATAAAAAAAAGAAGGAAGTGTGTCTCATATTGTGAGCCAGGTATCGAGCCTCACAAGGTCCTGAAGAAGCATTGTCATAATCTCCTGCTGAGGGTGTTCACGATGCCCTCTGGGGAAACAGAGGAGTGTCGAGGCCTAGAGTGAGAGGAGGGGAGAGAGAGGGAGGGTGGTCCTTGGACAGAAGAAGGGATGGAGGGAGGGGGGGGGGTCTGCGGGATAACAAGCAGTGCACAGAAGGTGTGTGTATCGGAGCGTGAGAAAACAGTTGAGACAGCACGGGCCCACTGAGATGACTGCCGAGCTAATGCTGTGTTAGTGGGCTGCTAACGGCATGCCTGGGTGCTGGCGCTCTGCCCTTCTGCGCGCATCACAGTGGCCCGCAGCGGGACGGGGCGAGGCGGCTCAGGTCGGGGGGGAGCGATTAGTAGTGACACGTCTTTTGGGCACCGGGTGGGACCTCTCCACCATCTGAGCCTATGACGGTGACTCACATAAGACTGTATACGCGGCGCTGGGTAATTCATACGGGGTTAAATCCAATGTGGCGGGGAAGGTGAGCTCAGAGCAGATCAGGTAACAGGCACTTCCAGGTGAGGGGCGCGCAGCAAGGCATCTTGGGTAATTTGACCTGAAATTTGCTTGTTGGAGGGCATCTAGGGTTAATCGCATTACAGGTGAAGGTTAAGTTACCGACTGGAAGTATACGCACATACTGTAGTGGTGTCTTTCGATAGAGCGTCGTCCGATTACATTGTAGCCAAGTTTAACCACGTTGAAAGTTCACGCGTGAACCGAGCACATTGTCTGCTGGTTTGGCTTTACCCAAATCTAAAAGCAAATAGTGGCAAAAGAGCGACAAAAAACACACGAGTAAAGAGTGATGAAAAAGCAACAAAAAAGTGCCGAAAACAAAACACAAAACCACAAAAAAGAGATGAAAAAGTTCTGATCAGTTTTGTCAAATGAGGCGTCACACTGGCCTTAAGCTTTTAGATTTGGGTAAAACCGAATTGAAAATGTGCTCGGCTTAGGCAGAGGGTAAGAGGTTAACTTTTAAAATCTTGCTATTAGCTCTCTCAAAATCATGATACAAATTATTTTTTTTTTCCATTCACAAATGTATTTATTTATATACACATCTGATGAACAAAGTTGAATATTTGTTTTAGCTTTCAATACAATGGCGTGAAAGAAATAAACTCCTGGCTCCTTTTTGATCTGCATATTGTCACATCAGATGCCCTTCCTGATGGCACAACCTTTTATTCAGGCTTAGGACCAGCACTAAAAGAAAGTGGCTTGTGATTTTTCAAATTGCTAATCATTCCTCCCATGTTTCTCCTGACAGTGCGGTGATCCCTCGGCGACCCCTCCATGACCCTCTGTTGTTTTGCGTCTGTGTCCGAGCGTGGCCGAGCAGACACAAGGCTAATGAAGTCTCCTGCAGGTGGAGAGAGATACAGCCGCTCACAGAGGCCGTGGCGGGGCAGTGACTACAGTTAATCCAGCCCCGAGGCCTCCTGCCCTCGTAATTGGGGGGCTGCGGTTACTGTTGATTGAATTTAGTTACAATCTAAACAAAATTTTGTTGGAAGCCGCTTATCTTGGCGCATCTTAAGAACCTTTATTTTCCCCAAGTGACGAATGCTGATTCGGACCATTTATTGCTTCAGTGCACAGATAAGTACAACTAAATCTGCAATACAATGGCCAGGTTTCAGATTACAAATGATCAGGCTACGTTTCTATTAAACATTACACATTTTTGTTTGTTTGACGTTTTATTACTTTTTGTTGAGAAAGGAAAAAGAAAAGGGGTTGTGATGAGAAATGTGGCTCTTTTTAGGGAGTCTGTTCTTTTGGATTGGATGAAAAACTAAGTGTGTGATTATTAAGCGATGGGAAGCAACTTTTTTTATTTATATCAATATGCACTTTATGTGTCCACATCTTATAAATAATTTTAGTCGATCGTAGTGAAGAACTCACTCTGCTTCAATGTCCAAAAATGTGGGCTGGATTGGAATATGCAGAAAGGCTTTGAGGTGTGTGGTTAACAGTTTAAATCCCACTCAATCCCCTGGTGCTGTTTGAGGAATCGGGTAGAGTAGCTTTATCCAGAGATAAAGTCAGTACAGCCTTCCATGTTTTGCTGTGATAAATGCCTGACAGTTGATATCTTACTGTTGCACTTAACGCTGCCATGATACAGACATTTGAGTAACATCTTGCCTATGTTTTGCCTAATGATGTTGTGTTGTGCGTTGCAGGGCTGAAATAAAGCAGCATTGTCTCCTCATTATGACATCATGGCTCTGACAGAGGCTGGAGAAGGCGCCCCAGGACTGTGAGCAAAACTCTTCAGCTTGGCACAAGTGTGTCCCTCCCTGGGCTAAACGAGTCCTCGCAGGGCACTGCGAACGAAAGTCAAAGAACAAAAACAAACCCTGACCACCAGCAGGCCGAGGTTGTGGGGGGCATTTGGCTGTTCACTTGTGCTAGCGTGTGAAAACGATAGTCAGACCGGATCGTAGCAGCGCCATGCAGGACGGGGAGGGGGAAGACAGTGAGATCCAGGAAGTTGGAGAGGAGTTCAAAGGTCAATTTAGCCTCTAGGGTTGGGTGATGCTTTGGGGGCTCAACCTCAAGGGTGTGTGCAGTGCATCATGGGAGTCCTTGGCATGTCCTCCTAATCTCGCCTAGAAGCAGACTGTTACTTCCCCTTGGCTCTGCGCACATTCACAGAGATATGACACAAACAACTAAAGCAAACACCTTATGATTAGACTCTATAAAGAAGGGCAGTGGTTCTCAAACTGCGGTGCATGTACCACTCATGGGACTTCTCATGATGATGCTCAGGATTTGTTTGCAATTCCATATTTTATTTTATTTTTTATTAAAGATAATTTTATTATGACTGAGTGATACATTTTTATCCTGGTGAAGACGTGGTTTACACATAGTTAAGATATGAATTACTCCAATTGACTTTTTGATTTTAACCTGGGTTAATCCCAATTTGATTTTGGCCTGGTGGTTCTTAGAAGCTACCACTGTATTTTAAAGGTTCAAACTTACCATACAAAGAATTCTCAGGGCTCCATTGACCCGAATAAAATCAAGAGACAAAGGTTACAAGTTTAGAATTCCATCCCGTAATTGAGATCAATACATTTGGTTCATATAAAAACAAAGGAAACAATTTATCGCTTATTCAGCAGTCACTGCAGCAGGACAAAGCTATTTTTATACCTCTTAGTCTGGCACCTTAGCTCTTGACTCTAAGAACAAACCTCTGTCCAGATTGCTGAGGGTGCACAGACACTTTTAACTGTACAAAGACACAGAGCTGATCCAAAGCTTACCAAGAAGACAACCACCTGACAATTTACAAATTTGATCAAGTGTTTTTATGTTTCAGGTTAGCTTGGTCAAACTATGGCACTTCTTCAAAAGTTAAGAACCACTTAAGTTGGGTAAACAAGCAGCAACAGTAGATCTTGAGTGATTGACATGAAATTAAGGTGGAGGTTTGTTCCTGGCAAATTAAGTCAACCTTCAGAAAGTTGAAATGCATGCCAACTTTAGCCACAAGGGGCAGATCCAAATGAGGCAAAGCATTTTTCTCCAAATAAAAGCTGCCCAGGAACATGCCTAAAGTGAGACGAAGTATAGCTTGTGAAAACACACGTGCAGGTGTCGCCTTCTCCACTGTGAGGAAGATTGACAGTGTTCTCCCTGCTCCGGTCTGAACCTCTGAACCTCAAAGTGTGTGTAATGAGACAGGTCTCACGACAAGCTCTAATCAACTCAGATGTATGACTCCTTTAGCGAAGAGGCCAACACCAGAGGATACAGCAGCACTGCTAACTGTACGCCCCCCCCTGACCTGCACACGCGACACCTCAGTAATGACTATACCGCGCCAAAGTTCACATTAAACATTTATTTTACTTTACCTCACTTTTAAAAAATAAAAGACTTGTTGTGTGTAAAACAAAGCTACACCGCAAGTGGCTTTTTTGTGCAATTTCAGCTCAGCTTTTGTACACATAAAGTCTGAAAATATGACCATGTTTAATGAAGAGCAATGCTGAAACATGCCAGCTACATTTTCCCACCCACTTCTATGCAGATGATGACACAGTGCAGCAACAAAAGGGTCATTGTTGCGTTATGAAATGTGTTATTTCTTTTCCCAGCCTCAGTCAGAGCTTTGATGGTTCTGCTAAGTGTAACATGAATCAGGATGATATTGTGACGCTTAAGAAAATGTATATACGTTTTTTTCTCTTATGTATGCATATTTGTGTCATCAGTCCTGACCAAAACAGTTATTTTTTTCTCTTTCAAGCTCAACCGTACACAGCTAAGCATCTACCTTCAGCGCATGTGTGTGTCCGCTCATATAACGGATAATGTGACAAACAGTGAAAGTGACAGTAGCTTTCTCGAGCCATCATTGATGCTTCCGGTGGTAAACCTGACAACGACCACCTCCAGCATCCCATATCTTCAGTTCCATCAACAGACCAGGCAGTGCTTTGAGTTCTCAGGTCGGTTTATTGGTCTCAGTGCATCCAGAGATGATACAGACAGGCACCACGCACATGAGTAAGCATCTTAAAGAAATAAGTATGGAAATCTCACTCGGTCGCACTCTTGAAAGTTTTTGTAAAATTGTCGTACTGTAGTGTGGCATGATGACAATGCTTTTCAGTCATGGTTTAAGTTAAGACAATTGTGGCGTATTAGATCGGTAGGAGATATGTATGGCAGACACAGCTGTGATAGTGATCGAAGTGCAACACACACCTGCAATAATAACATTATTGTTAGTTCATAATAGACAGAATTCAATACACAATTACATTTTTGCATGCACAGAGTTTAGTCTTACTGAGAATGCACTCGTAAAAATCTGAAAAAGGGCTGGTTTCAAACACACTGTCCATATCCTTGGCTTTTAAAAACAAAAACATACACTGACCCTAACTGCAATCACAATATATTAAACAGCTATCTCTCTATCTCTAGACAAGTACTTGTCAATACACAATAAGTTACTGGCTTACATACACGGCTTTGTGTTCGTTCGGCTTGCATAGTGTCCATCGGTGTGAGTGGCACTTGAAATGGAGTCGATGAAATGTTCCTAATGCCATTTTTAAAGAATAGACAGTTTACATGTGACATTCTTGGAGGTTAACACACTAGCAAGCACCGTGGTTCACTCTTATGTCTGGGCTTTGTTTTCATATTATCAGAAAGACCTAAGTGTTGACACATAAAATTACTAAAAAGCTATAGTGTTAGCCAAGCGTAGTTAGCGCCTGCCATAGAGTCACTCACTTGTCATTTTGTCTTATTTTGGAAAAACAAAGGAACGGGACACAGCGCCGACAGTCCCGAATGTAGTTTATGTGTACCGTATTTTCCGGAGTATAAGTCGCACCAGCCAAAAAATGCATAATGAAGACGGAAAAAACATACAAGTTGTTCTGGAGTATAAGTCGCACCAGCCACCCTGGCGCACTGTTGACAAGCCTCTCCCGGCAGCACGTTGCGCAAGCACCCACTTGCCAACTCCTTCCTCTAGCCTGTGGCCTAGTGGCCATCTAGCTTTTAGCCCGTGATTAGCTTTTTTTTGTTTTCTCTATTGCAGTAACAGTAGGCTCTGCTTTTCGCCAGTCCCTCACAAGTTTCTCGCTCACTCAAAACCTTCTTTCTACTGCTCGATTACCGTTTTCAGCTGCATATTTTACTACTTGCAGCTGTAATCTGTAGAATATGATTTTCTTTTAGGGGACATTAGGTTCAGTGTAGCAGATACATGTAAAATTATATACTATGATATATAAGTCGCACCTGAGTATACGTCACACCTCCAGCTAAACTATGAAAAAAATGCGACTTATAGTCCGGAAAACACGGTGGTTTATTCCATGTTTTATTATCTGGAGTTTGTAAGTGTCTAAAAACATATCTTGTTGCAGTTATGTTTACAGCGCGTCGCCATGGTCGCTGCCCTCCAGGTGATGTCAATGAAAACTATAGGAGGAATACGATCACGACCGACAACACATTATGATACGCTAGTAATATGGAAAATGTCATCGCTTATAGCAACATTACGGTGTTCTTATGACACGTCCTTATGGCCGTAATATGCCACGAAAAAATTAAATAAAAATCTACGAAATGATGTAGAAAATATATTATTGCACAGGCACAGACATTCCCTGCATTTAAATTGTAAAATAAAATACAAATGCGGCAACTTCTTCAAAAACGGCCCAAAAAACAAAACAAAAAAAGACGCATCCTGGCGTTTACGTAGCTGCATCAGTTGTGGTCCAGTCCACTTTGGAAAAAAACGGATGGGATTTGATGTCGTCTGCTCCTCCAGCTCCAGCCCCCAGTCTCTCCATGGGATTATACTGAAGCAACTGAAAAATAGAGACCAAACATCAGACATATCGAAGTGAAAGATGCAGGTCTACCATTCTTGTCGAAAGGTACAGAGTGCTTTCCTCTGAATTTATATGTTAAAAAATGAAAAATGTGGATTTGAAGAAAGATGAGCAGCTTTTAAACATAACAGAACTCGATGGAAACATTATTGCAGAGGACACAGTGTTACTAGTAATGGCTGCCTTCGTGATTCGCTAATTGCAGGCAGCGCTACATCTTTAGTACATTAGATCCAGCGGCCGGGCTTGTACCTGCTCCAGCAGAGATCTGGCTTCCTCTGAGACAAACTCGGGAATGTTGAGCGCTGTGTGGCGTCCGATGCCGGCAGGATGGCACCTCAGTAGAGACTAAAAAACAGCAAAACAGCAGCCCATTAATGGAAACAAAGGCAATCCGACAAACAGTGTGGGAGCCGAGTCAAAGGGTGAGCCTCACGACTGCACAAATAGGAGGATCCAAGCACCTGTAACAACACTGATGCCATGAACGGTAACAAAGCCGTCAGCTGACTGCTTTCTCAGTACGCAAAGAATCTGAAATGGTCACGTGGAAAAGCACTGTGCAATTATTTTGTTCCTTGTTTACACAGGGCAAAGTTTACTGGTCAGGTCAAACTGCCTTTTAAAATCACCAGAATGAGCTTTAAGACCCATAATGTCATTTTCACCACAGTCTGAAGCTCTATTGTGGAAGTAATTGACTGTAATGGGCGTAATTGCTGCACGTATCTATCTGCCGCATCCTTCAGCTCGCTCAGGGATGTGTGCTGCAGCTAAATGAGAAAGCAGGAAAGTGTTTGTTTTCTAGTGCGCTGCCCCGCTCCGCGTCTCCCTCCTGATACGTGCTGCAGGACTTCTGGCTGGCGTCCTAGCTTTAGTCAAGACTGCTCCAGGCAAGATCTTATCCGGCAAGGATCAAGAGGCGCCGTGAGTGCCGCTGTGTGTGTGTTTCCCTGCCAGGGCTGTACCCAGACATAATCATCAAAGGAGACATCTGTGTCACTGAGGTTTTATTCCAGGTAACTGGGTGTGTTTTATTGAATGTAAAAACACTAACCTAACACCCCCCCTGCTCTTGTCTGGGCCATTGATGGGAAGTACTGATGCCTGATATGTGGATATGCCCACTGGCAATCAGCTACAGTGTATTCAAATGTAATATACAATGAGAAATAAAGAGGCAGACTGCGCCAGGTGTGTGCTATTGTGCGTGCCCTTCAAGACAGGAGTGAGGTATAATTATTTAAAGCACATTTATGGCAGCTGCAGATCCAACTGTTGAATTCTAAACAAAAGGTAAAGGGCTCTTGCGAAGCCCCATCAAGAAGACAGTCCTTGATTGTGGCTGAGTGAAGTTGAAGCGTCTGGAGGGCTGCCCCGCTGGTCACCGCTGTCCACGCCTTTCCTGAGGTTGGCGTGCGCTGAGAGCCCAGAGCTGCTCCAAGAGCCAGCAGAGAGACCCGCGAGGGGTGACCCCCTGGCCCAGCAGATGGAGCTCAGGCTGGGGGAGAAAGTCACACCAACACCCCTGGCACTCCCCGAGAACCAGAGTAAGAAACAGCAGCCAAGACGAACCCCTTTCACACACACACATAGACGCCGCTACAACGGCACGATAAATCTGAAAATCACACACTACCTGGCACCGTTATAAAGCAGCAGAGATATCCCTCAACACCTTAGCAGCAAACGCTAACCAAAATGTTTATTCATTCAACTTTTTACTCACCATTCCTGTGAGAAGTTCAAAAAGGATGGCCCCCAAACTCCACCAATCACAAGCCGGAGTCTCCTCGCTGATACCGCCAACCTCTGGAACAGCAAAGACAGCGGTATCAGTGTACACGATCTGCACCAACACTCGCAAACATGACATGCTTTTTCTTATGAATGATCTCACATAAAAGTAAGACAATCTTATTATTGAGACTCTCTCTGTCACACAGACACACACACACACAAACCCACGTGAGTCTCGTGAAAGGATGATTTGCATAATAAAAACTGTTAAATTGAGGAAACCGTCTGTGCCGCAACTTCACACCATCTGCATGACCTGACCTCCATCGCGCACACAGAACCCTCCAAGAAATACAAAGCAGTAACACGGGTAAACAATATGAGAATCCCTGATATGCAGCTGTCTTTTACCATAATTAATAAGAAACTATTTAACTGGTGGCTTAGTTTCATTTTTTCTTATCTTTATTTATTATTAAAATTAATGAATTCACGAAGACATACAAACACATTATCTCTTTTATCAAATTATTTTTTTCTATATTTCCCTTTTATGCAGTCATCACAGCAAACATCTGGGTCTGAGCATTTGCATATGGCTTTGGAACATATTCTCCAAAGAAAGTCTCTCCTAATGTGACTTGTTTGGGGACTGGCACAAAAAGTACATGGGTTTGCGATCTCTGTTTGCACAAAAAAAAAGTAATAAATCCATTATATGCAAAACCGCTTCAAATCTACAGTAAATAATAAGCCACAAATCCTATTGTAATGATGCCCAGCTCAACCACTGGACACCAGATGTCCTCCTCCCTCTCAGTCTTACTCTCTCTAAAGGGGAGTGGGGCGGTCACCCAGAGGCGCCCAGGGTCACAGCCGGGCTCCTCAGCTGGGGCCGCACAAGAGACGCCCTGCCTCGTCTTCTTTCGGCTCCTGGGAACTCCGTGGGCCTGTGCGGCTCTCTTTCAGCCAAGGTTAGAGTGGGGCGATGCTGGGACTAAACACACACATACAGCCAACTGAACAGCGGCTCTTCAGGGCTCCCCGGCTGCCGTGTTTTGACAGCCAAGGAGAGGAGATCGTCATTGAACGGACTAGTGATACCTGCGTTGGTTATGGGCTGCAGGGGAGGATACTGGACGCACACATAAGCGTGCACGTCTCAGAGCAAGGTCGATGTCATCACAATGGATTAATGTCTGAGGAGCTGCGGGGAGAGAGCAGCGCAGAGAGCTGGCTTCGCTTACCACTCTGTCAGAGCAATGCACGGCACAGGGGGAGGAAGCACGAGGAGGGCGACAAGGAATTAACCAAGTCCACAGGCCACGGGTCACTCAGACCCTGCTGTTACACACCTCGATCTGCCACTGTTGTTCTGCTGAGGAAATTCAGCAGGGGAACACAATGCCACTCTTGTTCTTTTAGCCTGAACCACAGACTTCCTTCTCTACCTGTGAATCTTAACAACAGCTCATGTCCACTCCTCTGGGCACGATAAGGAACTTTCTCTCTTCTCCTCTTAGACACACTTCCCTAAAACCTGAAGCCACAGTTATTGTTCTCAGAGGAAGTTAAGTGCACACAGGCAGGAAAAAGAAGAAGACTTTGTTCTCTGATATTCATTTGTCTTAAAATAATTTAGTTCCATGTGTAAACTAGAGAGATTAAATTTGCCATAACCAAATGTATTATTCACAATCTAATGACAACAAATATAACAATTTACAGCTGAGATGAGCACTCTGCATAAAATACAGTTGAAACCCGGAAAATTAGAATAGCATCCAAAAGTTCATTTATTTCTGTAATTCAACTTAAAATCTGAAACTAATATATGACATAGACTCATGACATGCAAAGTGACATATGTCAATCCTGTGTTTGTTATGGCTTACAGTCCATTTTCAAAATATTGTAATTTTCTGATATTTTTTAATTTGCGTTTTTTACAAGCTGAGCCATAATAATCAAAATTATAACAAACAGAGGCTATACATGTCTCACTCTGTATGTGATGAATCTATCGTATATTACTTTCAGTTTGAGTTGAATAACAGAAATGAATGCACTTTTTAACGCACCTGTATAACCAAATTTACATGATTGTATTGTAGTCATTTTTTTTCCAGTTAAACTGATTTTTGTGAGTTTTACAGATTCAAACGTTTGTTTTTGTTTACTCAATAAAGCAGAAACCATCTGATGTTTATCTGTGATAAAAGTGTGAGAAAGCAAAAAGCACATCAGAATAAATAACACATTTTCCAGAGCCACTCCTGTTATTGTGTGTTTAAAAACATGTTTCTCCCCGTCTTACGCACACTCCACACGCACATACGGTCAGTGCAGACCCCCTGCTAGTTTTCTGGCAAACAGTCATAAATCTGTCATCAGGAATGAAGCCATCACTGGAGCTGACCCTGTCTGGATAAACAGCCACACAAAACAAGGGCAGGACAGACGTTAGAGTGCATGATCGAGGCACATACATCCAGCACATAATGCACAGCACATACAGGCACTTCTATAGGGGATCTGAGGCCCAGTGCTAGAACTGCTATCAAAGACATCAGCCTCTTCAGTGCAGACAAAAACATATATGAAAAAAAAGCTCTGAATAAAAAAGGGTCATCCAAAAACTATAAATTTGAACTTATGTTGAACAAAAGCTTTACACACCCCCTACTGGGGACTGAGGGTATTTCATTAGAGCCACAGGGGATTAACCATCGTTTAACTAACAGGACCTCACATCTGGACTGAGGGGAGGCAGTAGGTACACACTGTGCTCTTATCCAGGCAGCACAATCAAATATTACACTCAAGTCCACTCTGTAAAATAACACTTAATACAGTTTAAATTACTTTCGTTTGGTCAAAGAGCTTTTATTATTGTCAAATGAAACCATAATTATTACAATAACATTCCAACAATAATTGTATTGTTGGAAAAACTGCTGGTTAGTTTCCCTAAATCTCATCTTTGACAGCGTACTGAAATGTAACATTTTAGTAAAAATATTATTTAAATTATTGCGTTGATGGCATATTGTGCTGGTGGCCTATACTTTATAGAAGCGTCTCATCTGCTGCCGACAGCTAAGACTATGCTTCTACCTGTGTCTGCTTCCATTAGGAGCTTTTAAACACAGCTCCTACGGTAATAACAGGCACACTTTGGATATTAGATGGAGCATTTGTTGCTTTCAGATTTATTACATCGGTGGCATACATTCGAGACACAAGGAGGATTTAAATCTGAAGCGACCTTTTTGGCTCAGTGAAGAGGATGAACGCGAGAGAGTGGCTTTACACGAGTGAGTGGGAGAGTGAATTGAAGTAAGGGCCATTGTGCGGGTTTCCAAGTACTGGTCTCAACATGTTAGGAGTTAGGACATATGAAAAAACAGAAACACATGTGTCTACATTAGATTTAACATACAAATATCCACATCCACCTACGCTCACATACTGGAGAGCGAAGTAGAGCCAGAGCTCAGACTCCAGCAGCCACAAGGAGACATCAGGCAACACAAAGGGTTATGATACCTGCACATTGTTGTGCAACAGCACTCTCTATGGGCAAACACAGGAATTTCAACCCAAATAGTTCTATCTGTACTAGAAGTGACTCACATTGCTTTAAAATACTGTTTGAACAAAGCAACATTTGCACACACACAGAACAAAAAGATCTTTAGAGAATCTTAAGAAATGGAACAAACCTCTACTCACAAATGCCTTCGCTTGTTTACCAGCATTAGACCCGCACATGTGTCTGATGTCTCACCTGGTGCACAGTACATATTGGCCACAGCCTCCTTGTCACTTGACTCTTCCACATCAGTCCAGCTGCAGAAGTACGTCAGCTGAATATGACCTAAAGAGAGGGATCAGATCTTTAGATGAAATGTAAAAGTGAAGTTTGTGTTCAGGAGTTACTTTGACTTTAGTAAAGTCTGCAGCACATGCCGCTCACAGCACTTCCTTACTCAGATCCTTTCGGTCTCTCTACATTGCTTTTCTAGCTCACAGCCCCGTCGATTACTCCTGTTTAGCTGCTACCCGTTAACGCTATCATTAGAACTAATGGTGTCATTAGGTAACTGTGGCCATTAGCCTGGGCTAGCCAGACTGATGCACCACACTACATCGGTGATGGGCCCTTTAGAACAATAATCACCAGCAGAGAGGAAAACAGCCACTCAGAGAATTAGACGCTTGTTGATAACGAGGCGGAGTGAGATGATTGTAGATGCGCAAAAGAAAACGGAGGAGGATACAGTGACCTCTCGCTAAAACACTTTTCTCTGGTAAAGACGAGCTTATATTTTTGACAAGAGACTGAATGAGAGACTGAGAGAAGTTAAATGCACTTTGCTTGTGCACATCCTGCTTTTAGACTTCGCTATTAGGGGTAATTAGTTTTGTGCAATGGGAAACAGCATGTACACAGTATTACTGCTGTAAGAATAACACACGGCCCTTTTCTTCACAATGTTCTAATAAAATAGAATTTGTCCCACCTTGGCGATCGAGGAGGATGTTGTTGGGGTTCAGGTCTCCACAGATAATGCCCTCCTGGTGCAAAGAGTCCAGAGCTGTGACCAGCTCAGAGGCCCAGCACTTCACAAACTCCTCTGGGATTCGAGCTTTGGAGGCTGCGAAAGACAGCTCATCCAACTCAGCAAACAGCCGAGACACTTGTTTATCAAAGTCAGAGCCGCCCGTCTCCTCCACCCTAAGAGAGCTCTCCTCTGGCCCCAGGAGACTCTCTGTGGCCTCAGACACTTCTGTGTCAGTCCTAGTGGGCACTGAGCTCACACTGGCACTCCCAGCATCAGGACAGTCCGAGTTTAATGGAAGAGACTCTAGCTTGTCTCCAAAAGAGTCAGTGACAGAAAGATTAGAGTCAGGCTGATCATTTTGGCTTGAACCTTCCAGCACTACTTTCTCTGAGGCCTCTTCTCCATAGGCCAAGTTGAAGTTGTCCCATAAAGACATGAAGGGAGAGGATGATGTGGCACTGGTGTCCCCAGTGGCAGAAGCTGTGCAAAACGACAAAAGCTCCTCCTCTTCCTCCGGTTGGCTGTGACGCTGTAAAACATCAGGCTGAATGGACTTCTGAGGAGAAACTGTGGCCTCCAAACCCACAAAGACTCCAGAGGTGTCTGTGTCTTCCTGTAAACAGTCCACAGCTCCTGTCACCAAAGGCAGGTTGACCAGCAGGTCCGGGGGCTGGCCCTCATCCTGCACTATGGCCTCTTTAAAGGAGATGACAGGGATGGACTCATGGGAGTCTTTATCACTGCCCTCCAGGCCCCACAGCTCTGAGCGAGGCTTGACTTCCTGAGCCAGCTCTGGAAGCTCCTCTGTGGCCAGGTCTGAGGTGGAGAACAGGGCCAGCTGCTTGTGACAGACATGCGACTCTCCCATCTCCACAAAGGGCACCTCACTGCCACTGTCTTTACTGTCAATGCGGAAAAACTCCATGGGTGTGTGCTTGGACTGGTCTAGGGACAGAGGCACGGCAGGAGAGGGCAGGGGGCTAAACACATCACTATGGTCCTGTCCCTCAGCGTCCTGTGTGAGTCCACTCCTGTCGGACGACTCAGTGAAGAAGCCCAGTTCCTGAGAGCTGATTGGAGAAGACAGACTGTCATTACTGAGCAGTGAGCGGCTGCGGGAGGAAGTAGTGGCATTGGGCACCTCCAGTGATAACATCTCCTGCTCGCTCCGCTCCTCCTCCAGTGCTTCAACTTCGATTTTTTCTTGTTCATACTCAATGCAGAGAGCGAGATAACTGTTGGTGACCTCATCCTCTGATGTGGCCTTGCACTCATCGTCAGAAGTAGCAGCAGAATCCGACTGGGCTCCTGTTAGCGCCATGACCCTCGGTGGGAAGACACTTTTAAGAGTGCACGTAAAGATAGTCTCCCCTTCTTTAAGCAGTCTTGCAATCGTCCCCGAGTCAGCGCTAGCTTCCCCCACCTGCGCTAAAGCATGTTGCGGCGAGTGAACGGCGGTTATGTGGCTTTTCTGGATGAAAGGAATGTCAAAACTTTCTTCTGGGCTGGAGGTGCGCAAGTATTTTCCAACATGGGACCACAACTTCCCACCTGTCGACAGAAAACACAGACAATTGTCACTGCAAAAGAAGCATAAGATAATTTGAATATCCTTTAAAACACACACACACAAATACAGCGTAGTACAAAAGGTCAAATGTTTAAAGTGAAATGTACAGGAATTCATCTTGACATTCTGCACGGAAACATGGCCACACTTATACACCCACAGCTGTAGGACAGGGCCATTGGAGACTAGCATCTGTTGTGTGTGATGAGAATGGATAGCGAGTCCACAATGATGATGATGAAGATAGCAGGACGACTTGATGGCTTTGAAAGTGAAACTATTCACTTGTTTTGTCCAATGTCACTCGGGTCAATGCCTCACTCTGTCCTTGATAAACTGTTAAAACGAAAAAAGCAAAAAAAGCTACGGGGATGGGGACAGTGCCAGCGTTTGTATCGCGGCAATTAAGAACCGCTCTGTCTTTTCTAACACGATCAGGTAAATTGTAATAGCCCTTATAATATTGAGCACTGTCCACTGATACGACGACACGGCGGCTGTGGGGTCCAGCAGATTGAACAGGTCATAGGGCATAACAAATAGTACGCACTCGCTCACCTACGCACACACGCGCCACACACAGTCTAAGAGTAAGTGGGATATATGGAGGCCCAGGTGTCGGCGCAGCTAATGAAGCCTGGCGCCACCTGGTTTTCCAAATAATGACCTGAGACTCGCGACTATTGCTATCACACATCTGCGAGGAGCAAGGGCGGAATATTAGGAACAATACAAGCGAAGGATAAAGTGAAGGGTTCATTTGCAAAAACTGATAAGTGCATTAAAAAAAACGAAACAGCATGGGTTAGTAATTATTTCTAATAGCCAGATCTACTTTAATGCAACAACAATGTTAAAATCCACCCAATGTGATTTACCCGCAGCTTAAAGTAACAAACAGGACCTTTTTTTAACCTCTTAACCTCCACCTGAGCTGAGCACATTTTACTCCAGTTTGGCTTTACTTTTCTTAAAGCTTCTTGAAAAAAGTGCCAAAATAGCGACAAAAACAATGATGAAAATACAACAATAGCAATGAAAATGACACAAAAATATGATCGATTTGTGGCCTTTTTATACATTTTTAGTTATGTTTTTGTCACTTCTTTTTGTGTTACAGTTGCTTTTCCGGAACCTTTTTGCCGCTATTTCGATGCTTATAGATTTGGGAATATGTGCTTGGTGCCCTTTCCTTTCCGATTAATCCAACAGCTCTGTTTCTTAAGAGAGAAGACAATAATATTTACCTTCAGCGTACTGCAGCAGAAGGAAAACTGTATCTTCAGAAACAATGAACTTTTTGAGCTGCACCATGTGTGGCAGAGAGTGAGGCATTATGTTCCGTTTAGGCCTCCCACAGTCACTGCTTCTTCTTAGTCCCTGTTGGAGCGGAGACAGACAGACGGCACAATTAACCAAAAGTAAGGACGCAGAAGGACAAAGTGGTAAAGTAAAGATACCCTAAATATAACGGGCATACAGTGTGCAGAGGGGAGTGCTGCAGGTTGTGTTAAGAATAAGTGTGAAAGGGGCAAAGGAGAAAGCTAACATTAACCAAGTGCCAGCTTTGCCCCATGGCATCCCAAAGTCACTGGATTCATCAGGCCACATACAGCGCGTGACTTTAAATGCGCCACACAAATCTATCAGCGCTACACGTAAAGTTCACATTGAAGAGTGTGTCCTGAGCATGTATGTGTGCATATGGCGGTGTAGTCATCTGTGCCGCGCTGCGCGTTGGCATCTGGCACACGTCTCACACCTGAGAGCAGGGGAGCTGACAGGGAGAGGCCCATTAGAATCAATTACAGCGCTCACACAGAGGGGCGCCTGGCACGCGAGCATCTACAGTGGACGCACACGCACCAAACTTACCTTCAAAATGAACGTCTCCTGTGTTCGCTTGTCCATGACCAGAAGAACCTGTAATAGAGGAGTGCCATTAATTGCCATGTATGGACTTACTGAGATGATGTAGTGGGGGTGTCCCTCAAAGCACTGTTTTTCAACCATCAGGTCAAGACCCATAAAAGGGTCACTGCAAGATAAATGTGGGGGTCTAAATTATACTAGAAAAAAGAGCAGTGGTAAGAAAAATACTACTGGGCAGGGAACCAGGCAGCCAGAAATAAAGAATTGCCCAAATTGTAATATTAAAAAGGTAAAGGTTCATTTACAACACTGCAATTATAAGAAAAAGCAAAGTGTTTTTTTCTTTAATCCCTCCCCGTACAGGCCAGCATTTCTCTGACATCTCTATCCCTCCCTCCTCACTCACTGGAACTGTGCGAGCATATGCAGACGAGCTGCTGTGTGTTGGTGTGAGGTGCACAGTCTCAGTGTGACCCCGACTGGGACCAAACAGGTGCAGGCTAAATGGATATGAATGGAGCTGTGAGTAAACAGAGTGGCGGTGCTAGCCAGGCGCTAATATAATTAAGACACAAACATCAGGGAAGGGAGGACAGGGGAGCAGTAGGGTGAGGACTTCTCTCCATCTGTCCCCTCGTCCCTATTAAAAGTGCAAAGACAGAATGATTGGGGAAAAAAGAGGGGGGGAAAAATACATTTGAGTTGTTTGGTTTTTGTTGTGTAAATGATCTGACATGATGACAACCACTGCCCGTGAACACATGCCAGGGTTGTATCAACATTTTCCTTGGGGTGCGTGAGTGTATAGGATGAGCATCATTGACTCAATGTTGTGTGGCTCTTTCTGAGCTGATGCCAAGTCATTTCATGGCTGAGTGGTGAAGTTGCTTTGTTGGCAGCTGGTTGAGGAGACCGGCAACCTAAACTGACCTTGTGATCATCATGACTTACTCTAAACACACTCATCATTTATAATGGGATCCACAAAATCTACTTTTATAGCTTGAATTAAAGGCATGGCCAGAGAATGACAGGACACAGAGGAAGTAATACTTCAGATGGATAAGCGCCTTCTGCTGTGATCTGACCTTTAGAGTATGTGGTACACTGCATACTGACCTTATCTATAATGCCCAACACTCTGTAGACTCTCAGTTCTTCTGATGAAGGATGCAGCATTTCTCTGCTTGACGATGGGCAACACTGTGCTGCCATAGCCTAAAACAAGTTGTCAAAAAAATATAGATTTTTTTTGTTCAGTGCACATCAGGCTGACAAAGAGGAAGTAAAGTGCACCACTTACCACAGTTTGCGTTGATCCTTGACCCATGTTGCTTTTCAGATGCTGACAGGAGATTTGTTCAGCACGCATAAGATACTCTGCAGTCTTCTTCTTCACTGCCTCACGCCGCGTAGCACTTGGTTCACCTGCAGGAGTAAAACAGCCCATCATTAAGTAATGAAGCAAATAAGATTATTAGAACTGAGAAATACAGTTTTATAGCCTTTCTGATATAATATTATTAGATCCGATCAATATGCTGCGGTTATAGTAGTGGGTGACCTCGGATTAACAGCTCACCTTGGACCCCTTGCAGAAGCAGGTCCACTCCACTCCGATAGTAAGAAAACGCAGCCTGGTAATCCTGCTCTTTCTCCTTCTTCACAGCCAAAGAGATGAGCCCACTGGCTTTGTCCAGATAATCAGACTTGACTTCTTTCGAGTTACCACTGTTTGTCAGTTTCAAACTTCCTGAAAAGAGCGGAGCCTTAGGAGCCCAGGCCTCTAGGTTAGGGGCAGAAGATGCGGGTACAGGGGCAGGAGAAGGGGTTCGGCGGTCATGCAAGGAGGGCAATCGAGGACTACAACTGCTGCTAATGTTAATGGCTCCCCCTTGTGGTAGATTTGGGGAAGTACGACCTGAGGCCATGCCATCATCAATCTCTGCTAAAGAGTCTGTATCCACAGCAAGGGAAGTCAGATCACTGTCACTAGATGGACCTAAGAACCGGAAATAGAGTCAGTAAACTACAAACGTGACGTATTTTTGCTTTCAATTTTGCTTTAAACTATACCTCCATAATCAGATGTGAGAGTCAAATCCTCTGCGCCACTAAGGTCCCTTTGAACTGTAAATCAGCAGAGAAATTAAACACTCAGACAACATTTAAAGAATAAAGGGTATAGAGCACAGACCTACCATCAGAGCTGCAGTCTGACAAAGTGTCTGCGAGAAAGTCAGACAATGGTTCTGCAGGTCCAATTAGCTCTGAGCCATCATGGACGTCACCTCCCTGAGGAGAGAAAGTGTTAGCCATGCAGGTCCTTGAAACAATGTGTTATTCCGGTTTACAGACCTTGAAGAATTCCTGAATGTGCAGACTGTTGTAGAGAACAGGGATATTAGCAGAAAATTGCAACAAATCCTCTGAGCATTGTCTTCGCTCCTCAATCACTGTATCATCAAAACGACCTGCGAAAACACAAAGGTGTACCAATATAGTGATCTGGATGTACAATAACAACATAACTGCATACATAAAGAGTCTGAGTAGAGGATTTAAACATTACCAAACACTTTTGCTTTGGCAAATGGAGGAAACAGCTCAGACTGGCTGCAAACATTCTTGTGCAGCTGCCACAGGTTTTGGTGAAGCTTACGGAAATCACTATATCGTTTCCAAACTGTTATCTGGAAGAAAACACAATTCTGATTATTTAACAATACTGATGCACAATAAATGCATTCAATACTTTGCATGAATGCCACTCGCGGTGCAACTGCTTTCACTGGACTGTAGTTACATTCACTGTAGCCACTCCTGACTTACTTACTGTAACTGTACTGAAAACATCAGGTCTTCAGTCTATGTACAATGCCAAAATGCACTTATTACAATAATATACACATTCATGATAAACCTTGACAGTTCACAAGAGAAAGAAGTAGGACACAGCTTTGTATAACCACTCCCACACCGCTGAGCTATGAAGGTATGTACCATCCCAACAGTAATTGGTATCATGCTTCAAAAATTAGCCCTGGTTTCACGTTAGACTGCATTCCCTACAGTTAAAACAAACTCTAAATACTTGTGTTTGACATCCATTCTTAAATCTTCATTAAAGAATGCACAAATTATCCACCCTATTTTAGGTTTTTCTTCTAAATATTTGAGCAAATCACAACCCAGAAGTAAGTGCAGCTTTACAGCCTCATCATACTGTATCTACTGGATCCATTCAGCAGCCTGGAGAAAACTCCTTTACGCAAAACACTGTTACATTGTATGAATGTGTGGTCAGCAGTAAGCATGTCTTACCTCTTGGACATCTTCTGGATTCTTTCTTGAGATTATCTGGATTGAAAAAAACAAATATTATTGGTTCCAAAGTTAAGTCTTCCAGGTTACGCCTCTGTCTCGAAGGCTGAGTATGTCCAAGTACAACCTCTCACTATGACAAAGCATGCATTATAAGGAAGCCATGGGTGTGTAGGAGACATCACCAACATACAAGCAGCTGAGCCCATTTCCTGTCCGGACAGTCACAGTGGTCAGTGGTCAAATGATTAGATGCACTTGTGGCAAGTGGCTGGAAAATTGTATTCTCGGTTTCAGTCATGAGATCTCGACGTTGAATTATAATATATTTTTAACCAGTCCACTGGATCAAATCATTGACGTGACAGCAGATGTGATAGACATTTAGTAAAAGGAAATGACAGAGTGGCATCACGACCGCGTAGCCCGTAGTGTAGCGACAGTGTTCACATCCTGACATCAGATTATTTAACAACAAAATGTAAGCGAAGCGAATCGGTGTTTAGACACACAATGACAATCGCCCATCTTTACGAGTTACCAACCAATATGACTTATTCTACTGTAATAACCTCGTCTTTATCTACTCAAACCAACGTCACTAAAACAACAGAATCGTGAATCTTACAGAAATGAATAATCTTTGCATCATCATTAGCAACACATCCAGCTAATGCTAACAACAAAACCCCAGGGCAGTAGCATTAGACATATTTACACACACGTACCCTTGCGGTCACTTTGTACACCGTGTAGCCTTTCTTGTGCTTTTTGGGGTCCGTGACAGTATAAAAACGAGCCAATTCTCCTTTGTCCCTCTGAGATATCATTCTGATAGTGGCAACATTTCCAAAGCTAGCTGTGCACATTCATTCACAGCCACAACTGGAGGAGATTTACGTCCGAGCGCCCCCTGGAGGAAAGGCCATGTAACTAATAAACGTCACGGAAGAAAGCAAATGCACTTTACATATTTTTTTTATATATTTATCTGTGTATTTATTTATTTATGAATTAATGTTTTTAATTATTTATGTATTTTTTTTTATTTTTTTTTCTTAACGTTTTTTTTTTTTTGCGTGGGTTTTTCGTTTTCTTTTATTTCCCCACGTTTTCTTTATTTGATGGATGTCACAAGATTTGACTAATGTGTGTGCAAATCAAATATTGTGACAATGATAAGTTACATTCAGAAGGCTTCTTGGTTATGACGCCGCAAAAATGAAAAAGTTCAGAACTGCAATGTTTAGTTCGACCGACAGAGGTCACTGTTGTCTTACATAAGTGGGCTCCACCCGTAATTTGGTGCCAATGAAATGTAAACAGTAAACATCATACTCCCAGGGCCTTCTAACAGTTACACATGCCTTATAAAAATGTCGTGCTTTAGCCATAACATTGTAATTGAATTGAATAATAAAAAAAAAATAAAAAAAAAGAGATCATAAAATGTACAAGTATGGCTAAATGAAATGCCTCAAAAGGGATCATCTTAGTCCCACGTTACATGGGTGAACATAATCCTAACTCAGCAATATTAAAAAGATAATAATAAAACGCATTTTGCCCTGGCTGTATGATTCAAACGAGCGACTTGAGTCACTCTTGATACCTTTCCGGTTTCCTCACAGTCACTCCCTCCGCGCCTCTGCTGGCTGTCACTGACTCTGTACGCGTTCAAACTTGTCGGCACATCCAGTTCTGTCTCGAGTTTACGTAGTTGTTTAGCTTAGGCATATTTGACAGGTTTCGTAATGTGTTAAAGTTTCTGTCGCTAGTGTTGTGTAGTGGGGGGGAAAAGTACAGTGGTTTCTTCCCTTTTAGTCTCCAAAAAAATCAGCGGGGGAAAATGTCCAGCTGAGGAGCGGAAATCCCGAAAGCTCTGGGCCTCTTTTGGTAATGATTGGTCAATATTTCGACAATGGCTGCAAAGGTAGGTCCTGCGTGTCACCGGTACAGCTATATTATCGAGCTAAGTGTTGTGTAGCTTTCGATCTTTGTTGACAGCTGTTTTTATGAAATGTGGGCGCCTTCATGGCAATGGACTCGCACCACAGAGTCCCCTGCAGCTTTGCACACTTGTTTAGCTAACTGCCAGGTTTGAGTTTGTTGTGCTTTTAAAAAGTTGCTTCTAGAGATATTTTAGTGTAAAAACGTGTCAATGATGCGCACGGGAAACTTTCTGGGAGTTCTTCTCAGGTACTCGGAAAATGCGTGCTACTAAAACAGTGTCTTGTGACATTTTACTACCTTTCCAGTGTGGGTCATTTGTGCTCGCGGTGTATGCTGGGAATTGTAGTCCATTGCAAACAGTCTTTGCTGGCACAACATTTTAAAGCATATTTCTTTTCTTGTTCTGGTGTACTCTCATTATGCATTGCCAGCCTAATATTTAACAACATTGAACTTTATACATTAGTTTTACATGTAAGAATAATCAGCATGCTTGTACACAACAGCAGAGTAATTTGGGTTGTAGTTTTTTCTTGTTTATTGTTGATACTTAGTAAAAAAGAGTCAGCAAAACTAGAACAAAACCCGTCCTACCTGTTTTGTTTGACCCCAAACTCAAAGCCACATCTCATTAACTACATTTCTATTTTTCCAGGCAAAAGTTTTGTATGATTTCAGTGCGGAGCCTGGCAACAATGAGTTGACAGTTAAAGAAAATGAGACCGTCACCATCACCAATCAGGTAGGCCCGTGTGTTGTACTGTGATGTGAGTTGACATTGGCTGCATGGTCATACTTTGCCTTGCAAATGCTGAACGGGAATGGGTTATATACAGGAAATACATGATGTCATTTTTTATCGCTCAGCAAGAGTTCAAAGGTCACCCACTGTGCTGACCTACATCATTTTCTTAATCAAAGCTGGTCCAAACTGTAGCTACTGTTTCAGGAAGAGTTCATTGTTTTTTTTCCTCTGCTAAACAAGCTAAATGAAGTCACTGTGTAAATAGCTTATTGATTTGCTGAAGTTTCTCACAGATTAGTTGTAACACTGCACTCTACTCTTTCTAGAGCATTGGAGGTGGCTGGGTGGAAGCGCAAAACTCCCGAGGGGAAGTTGGACTGGTTCCAGAAGATTACATTGAGGTAAGAAGACATGTTTGTGGCTGTGGTGCTGGTAGCGGTGGCAGGATGAAGGCTTTTTGTTGTGGCCTCTGATCTTCTACAAACTCATCAACATTTTATATTGCTGCTACAATGCTACAAAAGGGATTTATATTATTCCAAAAATTTCCCTAACACAGCAAACACATGTTTTGCAGATGTGTGCATATGTGAGCAATGGTCTACTAACGGTATTCATCATGTGGATGTGATTCACTGTGAAGCAAGCGTAACTGTTGAAACAGTTTTAGCACACAAACTCTGTGAATTATCAGACTAAGTGACAAATAATTAAGTTCACAGAAGCAGCTGATTTAAAAGAATGCCTGGAGCTGAAGGTGTGGTTGTGTTGTTTGATAGTAAATATTTAAACTGAAGAATTTTAACAAGTACTGTAGACTTCAACAGGTGAAAGAGAACACGCTCATGTTATTAGCAAAGGTAAAACATGTATTTGGATGCTTTGTATTTAAGTATCCAGCTAGATAGTAACATAACATACTCATTAAATGGTAATTCTATAATTTACTTGCGTAGTAAATACATGATACCACTTCAGCAATGCTCTTGCCACTAGTACTATTGCAGTGCTGCCACTATTGACTTCTTTTGTATCAGTCTACCCTACCACTTTAGTTAAAATACTGTCTGCTACTACTAACTTTACCCTGAAGGCACAATATATTGTTACAGCCAATATTGAGAAAACAAACTGACTTTTTGGCTTCAGTGTTTTGATCTGACTTGTTCTCCTAACATTAGTCAACAGAGGTCTGTTCTTGTCTTCCTCCAGGTCCTTTCACAGTTACCATCCTTTCCCACAGCAGCTCCAGCAGCTCCACCAGCACCACCTCCCAGCCAAGGAAACGTGACAGCTCCCGACTTGTCCTTCTTCGACGCCTTTGCCCCTGCGTCCGCCCCAGCTCCAAACCAGGTACGGCTTTTGCAGTTTCCTGAAGTTTCAGAATTCATGTAAAAGTTCTCTGCAATAACTAAAAAGCAGAAGCTAGTTTTGAGCAATGGATCTTATTTTACATTTCTGTGCGTGAACATTTTACCGACAGAAACCTAGATGTCAGATTGCTTTGAGGGACATGATTACCTACAATTGAAAAGTTGCAACTTGAGTAAACACTATCAACAAATCACAAAGTCTGTAGTTTAGTTATATGTCTTAAAGGTAATATCTTCTGCATACAACACAATGTCCTTCTTCACAAGGTCATATCAAATGTAAAACCTGTGAACCAAGGACTTTTTAGTTCTCACGAAATGTTCAATGTTAAATAAATCTCAAATCTAATCGCAATTGCAATAAGTGGGACACACCCTGCGGATAATGGTGGATAGTTGCTTTTTTCTGAGGTCAGCATTAAATTGTTTGGAAAAGAGGAAATGCGTCAGCTGTATTGAGTCACGCGGCCGTTCGCATTCACAAATAGCGTTCTACATCTAACCTAAGCTCACTGTGTCTGCTGTTAACATCACGGTGGTGAGTGCATAAAAATCACCTTCTCTCCCTCTCAAGGTGGATGCTGGGAGTTTGAGTCCCCAGCCCGATACCCCAGACACCCCACTCTCTCCCTTCTTTTCTTTTCCAAGCCAGGTAACAACCTGTAAAGGCTGGTGAGCAGAGACAATGAACCCAGATTCCCTCTGCCCCGCCTCCTGATCAGTTTGAGTTGGAAATTGACCCGTTTGAAAGCATGAAATTATTATTATGTTGTCACGTACGACTGATTAACCTGCACAGCCTGTTTTCAAATCAGCACCAGTAAAATGTCACTAGATCCTACTCACTCAGTGTTTTTTGTTTCATAATTTTAACTGGTATGACTCAAAATTGTGTAAATTCTGGCACTTAGTAGAAACTAGGCCCTGATATTTTTCATATTTAACTCGTGGTGTATGTTATAAGTCTAGTTCTGAGAGTGTTTTTTATCATTAAGAAGTACGTGTTTTGTATGTCCGTAACATTGCCTGCCTTGCATACAAAACATGTCTTTGTCGTTGGTAATCTACCGGTTTTCCAAATGTTTCTTCTTCTCTTTCTTTCAGACGAGTAACGGTAATGATCCGTGGTCTACGTGGAATGCAGATCCTTCTGGAGGCTCCTCCAACAACTGGGCGTCCAACCCAGAGGGCACTCAGACTGGGAAAAGTGCGGCTCCTGACCCCTGGGGCTCCGCGTCCCACGGCCACCCACAGGCTTATCAAGGACCAGGTCGGTACCGCTTTCGACTGTTGAATTACTTTGGTTACGTTCCGTATTCTGAAGAACCATTGACGCAGCTGAAGCCACAAAAAGGAAATGTAAAAGAGAATAAGCTATATTTAAAACCTTCTCTTTTCTCTCTGAAGGCCCATATCCCTATTTGATTGATTACACAGGTATCTCGAGCCTTGTCTTCTTGAAGCTTTGTCAATTCTTACAGGTTGATAAGTTTGCACATTTAACAGCATGTGTGTGTCAAATTTGCCCATGCTTAGACTTCTCATACCCGTATGCAAGTGAAGTGAAGCTAATATAGTGTTTCCCTAATGCGATGCAAACAACAAGGATGTCTTGCCTACTGCAGTGTATGTGCATTGAACATTGTACCTCTTTTTATTATATTGTATGTGTGTTTTTGCATGTAACGATTGCAGGAGCTGAGGATGATGAATGGGATGACGAGTGGGATGACAGGTCCACTGGAGGTTATCCAGAGTCAGAGGCCGGAGAGGGTGGGGCCATGCAGAGAGGTGCTGGAGCCCATTCAATGAAAATATCCCTCAACAAGTGAGAGCCAACAAACACCACAGTGGTCAAATGTACTTTTAATGATATAAAAAGTACCTAATTCATTGTCTCTGTCTGAGCAGGTTTCCCTTCTCCAAGTCTGGTCCAGAGCTGTACCTTCTTTGTAAACAGCTTACAAAAGGCAAAGAGCGGATACCGATTTATGTGAGTCACAGCTGGACTGAATGTGTGCACACATTCTGGTACAGACTCTCCTAGCTGTGTGTCATAACATCTCCTGTCTCTGCTTATTCAGGTCGGAGAAGTTGGCCCCGTTTGGTCCTACCCAGAAACACAGGTTGACTGCGTTGTTGCTGACCCGAAGAAAGGCTCAAAGCTGTACGGCCTCAAAAGTTACATCGAGTATCAAATCACACCCAATGTAAGTTTTCAAAAGAAGACAACACCAATTAAAAATCGAAGGCCTGAATAACGTCTTATTATGTTTCATTTAGTCCACAAATAGGCCCGTCAATCACAGATACAAACACTTTGATTGGCTTTATGAGAGGCTCCTGGACAAGTTCGGGTCGGCCATCCCCATCCCGTCTTTACCTGATAAGCAAGTGACAGGTACTGCGCCTTTTATCAATGATTAATGGGGAAATGTTTGAAGTCTAATTTTCCGTGTGTCCGTAGGACGTTTTGAGGAAGAGTTTATTAAAATGCGCATGGAGCGGTTGCAGGGCTGGATGACGAGAATGTGTCGGCACCCGATCGTTTCGAGTAGCGATGTGTTCCAACTGTTTCTCACCTACAAAGACGAGAAGGTATGCGCTTTTGCTCACGCACTTCAAAGAGTGCCGCATAACTCTTGGTGATTTGCATTCTCAAAATGCATGCTATACAAATGAATGATCTGGATTCAACACTATGAATGTTGAATGGTTGTTTTCATTTTGACTTTGGGCTAGGATTGGAAAATGGGCAAAAGAAAAGCGGAGAAAGATGAGCTGGTTGGAGTGATGGTGTTCTCCACAATAGAGCCTGACGCCCCAGATCTGGACCCACTGGAAGTGTGAGTCTGACCTCATTTCGATAAACTCTGTCATGAAAACGCTAATAGTTGAGAAAATGAACGTCGCCTCTCTATTTCCCCTCAGGGAGCAGAAGTGCGAGCAGTTCAGCAGGTTTAGCAAAGCCATGGACGACGGCGTGAAGGAGATTCTCACCGTGGGCCACGAGCACTGGAAGAGATGCACAGGCCGTATGTGCTTGACTAATGCGTGTTGTCTGTTCCCACTCTCCGATGACTTAAGTGCTATTTATATTATTTTGTAAACTCACTTGTGTTTGTGTGTGTGTGTGTTCGTTCATAGCTTTACCTAAAGAGTACCAGAGGATCGGCAAGGCTTTTCAAAATCTCTCGTCTGTTTTCGCCAGCAGCGGATACCAGGGTAAATACCGATATGAGCCAAGCTGCTATTTGTTTTGTGGTAAACGCTCTTTCCGTTTAGCCTCAAAGCTCTTCTGCCTGATGGTGGTAAACAGTGAACTTTCAAGTCTAGTGATGTATAGAGAATACACACAATCGGAATATTTTTTTATTGTCATGGTCACTGAAAGGACAAAATAAAACATACATGAATCATGAGAAATATATTTAAAAAAGGAACAAGTACTACATCAGGAACAACGTGGCAAATTGACACGACGTTACTCTCAAACCCTTGGTGTGAACAGAATCTAAAATCTAAAAACATGTACACAATACAAGTGCAGTGTCCTTGAGGGGCTGGAGTGGACCACAGTTTGTGAATGCATTATGGAAGCAGAGGAAGGGAGGGCAGGAAAGGGAGAGAGTTCAGCTTCCTGACAGCCTGTGGGATGAAGCTGTCCTTCAGTCGGCGAGATATCTATATGTATAGGAAGATTTAAAAAAAAAAGTAAATTGAAATCCCTGTGACCAGAAAATGATTAAGTGGGTGTGCAGTGCAGTATTTTCTTTGGAAATTGGATTTAGTTGACTACTTAGCAAGTAACCGTCAGAACTCTCATGATGGGAGTTACTCAAAGTGTAAATTAAATGCTGGAGATACTAAAATGAATTATCTTCATAACAAACGATTACTCATTCGCACAGTACGGCCTGCTGCCACCATAATGCTAATTGTCTGTCACTATGTTGAAATGGACTCAGCGTTTAAGAAATATTTAGATTTCAAACCTTGTGTGTAGGTGAAGCCACCCTCACAGACGCCATGACGGAAGCAGGAAAGACCTATGAGGAGATTGCCCAGCTGGTTGCAGAACAGGTATGTGATGTTTAGTATTACAGTAGCAAACCGCATATTGCAAAACAATGGTGGAGCAAGGATGTGACGCCTGAGGGACTCATTTCTGTGTTTACTATCACAAACAGTAGTAATTTGTACATACTTGTGCCTCCCTTCACGATAACTATTTTTTTACTTGTTCTTGTCGGCCCGTGTTGACGTTGTGCAGGACATTGTGTCGGGTCATGACCCCTTAGACACAATGTCCTGCCTCTCATATCTGTCAAGGAAGAGGCTGAAGTTATTAGTAGTAGTTCTTTAGATTAATATATTCTTGAGATATTAGCATGTCTGTCCCACTCGCCAACAGCTTACAGAAGACTTATCTGATAAGCTTGTGCTACTTCTGAACAAAGTAACCACATATGTAGATAAATTCAAAAACTGTTTGTAACAACAGAGAAAGTAAACTTAATTTAGTACCAGAATCTTTATCTCTAGAGCCATAGTGAAAAAGTTGGTGTAGTAGTTGCAATCTAAAGAGCAGACAGTTGCCTCAATGATGGAACATTTACATAGCTTTTTATCACTTGGATAACCTATTAGGCCTTCTATTTTTACCCTTATCTCATCTTTAGATAGTAACTGCTCGAATGTTTTCCAGCCTAAAAAAGACCTTCACTTCGTCATGGAGACCAACAATGAATACAAGGGTCTGCTGGGCTGCTTTCCTGACACCATTGGCGTCCATAAGGTTCACTATATTTTGACAATGCTGTTTCATTATGCTGTTGACGTCAGTAGCTAACGCGTTTCTCTCCCATAGGCTGCAATAGATAAAGTAAAAGAAGGCGACAAACTGGTCGCAGCTGGTAAAATCACCCCTCAGGATAAAGTGGGCATGGCCAAACGTGTCAGCACTATGTCTTATACATTACAAGGTACTGCGGTCAAAACCATAGTTACTACAGGTATAGGGAATGATTAAATGATGAATTCATATCTGACTCCTCTGTGTCTTTTAGCTGAAATGAACCACTTCCATAGCAACCGTATCTATGACTACAACCGGGTCATGCAGCTGTACCTTGAGGAGCAAATCAAGTTTTACGAGACGGTAGGAGCTTGTTCATTAACTTTCTCGCTAAATGTCAGAGACTTGGACCTATACCGGCCATATTGTTGGCAGTATTGTACATCTGGCTTCAGCTGCTGACGACACACATGGTGGATTTTCAATTGATTTCCGAGTATTTGATCCCAAATTCATTATAAATCAAAATTTGAAGGTCAAACGTTATGGACAAAATCCACCATGTTTGCTGCAGGTAAGCAGGTAGCGCTGCAACAGCTTACAGAAGACTTATCTGATAAGCTTGAGCTGCAGAATGTAACACAAATGAACCACGGAAATTGCAATGTTGTCACCTCGATGAAAAGTTGTGAAAAACCTTTGTTCTGTTTCTTCTTTCTGCGTCTCCAGATTGCAGAAAAACTGAGACACGCACACGGTCAATTCACCACAATGTGAGAACCATGACAGTCACACTACAAGAAACCACCCAATATTCCTGTTTGTACGACTATTATTTTGGCCCATTTTAATTTCATTTCTACTTGAGTTCACCTGTGCCTTGGACAATGTAACACTGTGTACATATCATCAGCAGTGCACCTACAGCAGAAGACTATTTCTAAATGTTCTCCAATTGTAATCTATGTCAACAGTACTGTGCCAAAGTCTGAGGGAGGCTTTAATGAACATTTATAAACATGTAATTCTGTCACGCTACTGGCCCTAACTCGCAATTGTGAAGCAAAATCTGGGGTATAGACCAGAATATTTCAGTAGAATTTTTGTCCTTGGCCTGGTAGCCTTCAGATGTTTCCTAAAATAAAAAGAAACACACACACAATTGATTTAAACACTGATAAAACTTGTCACACTTTTGCACAGTACTGGAAATTATAGTCAAGCTAACTATTAAGTGTCATTGTCATTACATTGTTTTGGATTTGCTTGGGCCTTCTGCATGAGCGCACTGCTTCCACCATCTAGGTTTATTTTTTTCCCTCAGCATGCACTTCCTTTGGCTCCAACAGGAAGGCGCATTTCCTTCCTCCTGTGCCTTCCTCACGTCACGTGCCTTTACATTATATTATTGCACAAAACAAAAGTGCTTTGATTGTATTCCCCAACCTGCATACTGTGATACTGCAGTTTACATTTTTAGACACTTTTAATTTCTCACTGTTAAAATAAAGAAAACAAAGTCCCAATGAAGACGGACTAAAGCCTTTAGATTTTTCATGAAGAATATTTATCCCTAGATTTAGATGTTTTATATGAAGGTGTTTGAAGCACTGCTAAATAACAATCTGTACTATAAGAGCTCTAGTTACATCCGGAGAATATGCGATGTATGCAATTTTACTTCTGCTTTTCACCAGCTTACAATCACTCTAATCGCGTCCACTTTGTACATTCTTATGACTTAACCGAATGCAAGACATATTGTAAAAGTAATAATATTAAAAAGAAAAACTTTATGCGTTTGGGCCCATCAGGTGCTCTGTCGTCAAGATATTTTATGTATAGAACTGTTTGCCATATGTAACTCAATTCTGTTTGATTTATTAAACAATGATTTGTACTCACTCTTTGTGTCGGTGTTTAGTTTAAATGTAAGTGTGGTATTTTCCATGGATTTCCAGTTATTGAGCCTGGTTTTACACACTGTGCTTCCTATTCCCCAAACAGACTCCTCCTTTTAGGAGATGGGCTTATGCAGAGACACAGAGGGGCCTGACTGTGCAGGGTCAAAGACTGTGTTTGTTCACTCACTGTCAAAGGGCTCATGTGTAGAGGGCTTTAGGTGCAGCTGGTTGTGGCCCGCCAAAACCACACAAGGACACTTTAATGTACTTCCATTTGACCCAAGTAACAGGGTGGGGCCTTCAACTTCACAACATACTGCTAATTAAGTTCAATTTATTTGATAAATCCATTTTGATATTTGTTGTGAAAATTGTAGCTGTTCACTGATACAGTTGACATGACATTATTACAAATATATAAAAAATACTTTCAAGATTAAAGTAGACACCAAAATCATATAATGCTGCGTAGACTGTATATAAATATAAATAATAAATGTAGTTTCACAGTGGCTTATATAAAAGTACAAAACATGTGCAAAATACTCAACATGTTGCTTACACAGTTGCACTATATTCCTCTTTGTCTGGGTGCTTTCCTCAAGAATACCCATATTAAAGTCTGTTTTTATCTTTGATCATCATGATGTACAATATCCCAGTCTCCCTGCCTGATGTTTCAGGGCGACACGCGTCTTCTGAAGGAGCGCGGTCGGATCATCATACTGACTTTACGCAGAGAGTAATAGTCTGAGTCTTTCCATGAGTGCCACACGATCCCATCTGGACCCAGAGGACCACGGCCTCGAGGCGTGTAATGACCTCCCTGCAGTTACAAAAGTGATTAAAACCTCACATTGCGTTTATCGATATCTGACTGATTGTAGACCTATATAACTTTGGTCTTACTCTGTAGTAGACTCCATTCAAGTGTGCATAAAAGCACTGGTTGTACCACCATCCGCCATGGGAGATCTCTGCACAGATGTTGCCGCTGTCTGGCGTGCTGAAGCTCTGTTTGTCGTGGTACCAGCTGAGAGAGTCCTGGGCCGAGCCGCTGAACCCAGAGACGTGCAGGCGGTACTGGTGCTCTTCATCCTCCACACTACAGAAAAGCAACATAAGCTTTATTTACGCACATGTTAAGACATTCTATCAACTTTTTATTGTAAAATGTTATAATGTTTGTGCCTTGTGAAAAACACACCTAGAGTTGTGCTTCCTTTCATTCACACATGTTTAAAGGCCCTGTACCTTATTTCTTTTAATTTGCAATCAATGAAAGAGGGAGCAAGTATATTTAATTGTTTGTAGTGTCTAAACTCATCCCCAGCTTTCCCTTGCATCTCAATATTTTACAGGGATGAGTTTATAACCATGTTTTACAACCTTTCAGGGTTACTTTTCTGAACCACTGTAACAGAAAAACTGGCCTGCAAGTTCATGTAATTGATACAGACGGTTTACAGTTAGATGCTCAATATTTTGTCCAAGAATGGCTGAGTTTACAATGTACTGAAGGAGAAAACAAAGTGTTCCACCACTTGCATAATGTCAGGTATAGGGCCTTTATGTAATCCTGCATTTATATGGCGGTATATAGTATATTAGAAACACAAGCCCGCCTCCCTCACAGGTGCACCAACCACTTAAAGAAATATTTATACCGCTTTACTCCCCTTGTACCAGCAGAATATGAGGTCATGTCTTGTGTATGTTTGTTAATTGAGGTTTATTGACTTGTTTTGAGCCTATACATAAAAAATCCTGCACAATAAAGGACCTTAAAGACTTCAGGGTACTAAGACACTATGCTGCAACTTGCGAATCACCTGAAGCTCTGGTAGAGGGCGTGTTTGTGCTTATTGCTCCAGTCCTCCAGGTCTATCCGCAGCGTGTATTCGCCCTGAGTGCTGAGGTCGTGGATGTGGTCGTTTCCCAGCCAGAACTCCGAGCGCAAGTCTCCAAAGCCGTCCCTGTAATCCCCCCAGGTCCGGTCAAATGTCACTGCTCCATCCACCCTTCGTTGGATCACTGTCCAGCCCCCACCTGGAGCACAGAGACAAGGCATATGTCAGGTCTAGTGGGAGCATGTGGGGCACAGCAGGACGGCCCCAACCAGACAAACAGGCTGTAATTTAATTGGTTGGGTAAAGAGAAGAAACCATTGTCTAATATTCACATTGGGCAGGTTAGAAATCTATGGTAGAATTTGCCTTTCTTTCAAAAACACAGACTCTCCCCTAGATGAATACAGGCCCCTGACATAAAGAACTTTCTGAACACAGCCAATTAAGTTTTAATGAGTTTGAGGGAAGCGTCACTCACCATCTGTGTCCATATCACAGTAGACCTGCACGGGAACCCCAGCCATCAGCGGTATGACTGTGTAGAGACCTGATCTCCTCTCGCCATTGTAGTAAATAGAGGCACAGTCAATGGGGCAGTTCCTCATGTGTGGCGATTCTGCAGAGACAATACTTTTAGTGTCTCGCGCCCTCTTCTGGTGGAAAAGTGCATGGACAGACCTGGGGGGTGGTGAGGCTCTTGTGAACTCATCATTGAGTTGGGGTGGAGGACGTTGAGCAAACAGCCAGGACTTCTTTTGACTCTGTCCACCACCTCGGTCAAATTATGGACTTGATTCTGAATGGGAGTTCACAGTCAGATGTTATTGATCATATGTGCACCATGTGTTAACCACTATGTCACTTAAAACAGGTCAGGTCAAAGCAAAATGGTAATTCTTACTCTTGAAACTCTTAAAAAAAAGAATTAAGAATTAATCTGAGAGGTGCTGTTACCTGCAGGTCCAGTATGAGGGTGCCCTGTATGTGCAGCAGGCTGGTGGCTTCTGTGTAGTGCATCTCCAGATCATGAAGTCGTTGTTCAACAGACATGTTCAGGTGAGTCCTCTCCTCAGCCTATCAGCAAACAATCAAATGTTTTCAATAACCATCCATCTATCCATCCATCCATCCATCCATCCATCCATCCATCCATCCATCCATCCATCCATCCATCCATCCATCCATTTTCTTCCGCTTTATCTGGGGCCGGGTCGCGGGGGCAGCAGTCTCAGCAGAGATGCCCAGACTTCCCGATCCACACACACCTCCTCCAGCTGTTCTGGGGGACCCCGAGGCGACACCAGGCCAGCTTGGAGACATAGTCCCACCAGCGTGTCCTGGGCCTTCCACGAGGCCTTGTCCCACTAGGACATGCCTGCCTATAACCAATATACTTTTTGTTAACTTAATAAAATGCAGATGCATCAAATTCAATCTTTTGTGAAACTCTATTATATCAATGTAAGCTTAAACTGGCCTTGCAGGTTCACTTGTGCACTTGGACTAGAGCAGCTTGTGTCAAGATTATCCCACTGTCCCTTTGCTAGATAAATAAATGCTCAAGCTGTCTGAGAGTCATTACCACTGTCAGTATGGAGCTGACTTTAATGTACAGGAGCAATGGCCACCTGCGGCAGAGTATCTGAGTTATTGTTTGTTTAGCACTAAGACACATGTAACAACATGTGTAGGGGTAGCATGGCTAATCCTGTTAGCGGCTAAGGCCAAGGACAAGCTGGGAGTGTGTTAACTTGAACTGTGGTGTTAAATCATTCTACTCCATGAGCAATGACAAGGCACTTTTGGATAAGTCATGTCTTTTTTCTAATTTAAGTGTGGGTCCCTTCTATTCTATAGTATTGGGAGAATAGTCTTGATTTTACCATTAAATTACAGAATATGGGCTATAAACTATATTTGTCATGTATTTAATGCAGCCCACCTAAATATTCTGGTTCTATTCTTCATTTTTGCAATGAAACTTGCCTTGCCTATAACGTACAAACCTGTACATTAGGCCTTAAAATAAAATGACCTGTAGTTCCAGGACCTTCACACGGTGCCGGTGGTTCCTGAGCTCCTCCTGTAGCCCAGACACCGTCTCCCTCAGCGCAGACAGCTGCCTCTTCAGCTCCTCATTCTCATGGAGCCAGAAGGACACTTCATCGGTGCAGCGGAACATATCAGGGCACCTCTGCCCCTCCACCTGAGGCAACGTGGCCACAATCCGGCACATCCCATCGTCCATCAACTGTGGGCATCATAACAAGAATAAATATACCACAAAGCCAATTAAATATGAACAATACTGGCTAAATAGTGTCCATTCTAAAACTAACATTGAATACAATGAGCCTTAGGAAGGGTCTACTCTGGATAAGCATCTCCTACTGCTTTCTGAATCCACTTTACTGAGGGGCTCTACCTCTAAGCTCGTCCTGAATTATTATATCTTGCATTTAAAGGTCTCACCTGGTTGGAATATTCTCCACACTGGGTTCCTCCTCCATTGAATCGAGTTGCGTTGAAGGAGCGCACCTCAGAGACCATCACCAGCCCCGTCAACAAGCACAGCCCAGAGACGCTCCAGGCGGGAGAAGACATGGCCGACACCGCTCCACTGTTAAACTACCTCTTTCTGTCCGGGAGAGGAGAAGCTGTCCATTCCTACGTCCACCTCACCTGCCCCTATTGAACACATAGAATATCACAAGGTCTGACGGGGCATGAACTTTTGGAAGGACAGGGTGATCCCATTTAGTTTATTACATTACTGTCTTCAGGCTCAAACAGCTTAACACTGTCAGGGAATTTAAACTGACCAAACATAAAGCATTAATATGACTCAGAGTCCAGACACTTTTACACTCACTGTAGGTCTAGAACATTTTTAAAAACATATATAGAGAGGATATATTATAGATAGTTGTGTATGTGGGATTTATTAATGGTTGTTGGTGTTGCTGTTTGTTCAAATCAATAATCTTTTGTGTGAAATTGTTGATTTGAGACAACTACTGTTACGATATAAGCCTCTACAACAAAATCAAATGAACTGAAGCTACTGCTATAACAGATTAGTGCTTGAGATATCATTATATAGCCTCAATAATACTAAATAGCCAACACTGTCATGGTATAGCCTACTCACCACTGCCATAGGTCATCTTCTGCCAATAAGTCCAGGTACAATCTTCTGTTTATTTTCTGTGATCCTACAGCTGTGTTTCAGTTCGAATGCGTCACGTTTCTGTCACCCTCTCTCTCACTCTCACTGGAGACATCTTACAGCCATAATCCACCTGTAAGAGGATTGGCCGATGGGAGATGGAGGCAGACGCAAAAGGGAACGCAATTTTTGACAGAGTAGCATATCATCAGGGGTAATGCAAATGATGTCTGCTCATGCAAGATTGTAGTGTAAAAGTAGGCCTAAAAGTATTTTAGACCCAACTTTGTGCGCACACCCTGAACTACCGTCTCAAACAACAAAACCGATCCTTCTATTTGGAATAGGCTGCCCTCGAGCCTTCCCATCTGCCACCATGACTAAAGGACTGCTGCTCATCTGACTAGTTTACTCACAGTATTTGCTCACAGGTCGCGCGTGGCAGTCAGCTGAACTTGGCTGTTTTTTTCCTGCACCAGTCAAGAAGTCCACTAGGGGGCAACAACGCACCATAACTTTGCTAGGCGACTTTTTCTGTGATGATGTTTCATTTTTTTTGTCTTTGGCTTTGAGACCATAGTTTCCAAGTCTCGATGATTAGTATGTTTTTTCCATATAGCCTAAGCCTAGTGACATTTTGTATTATCATTGTAGGTACAATTTTTACATAGGCTACAAAATAAATCCTATAGGCCTAAATAGTCTCACAGTTCTTCCGCCAAGTGAATGCTCCTCCCTGGGGTCCCCTGCCCTGAAGTATGCCCTGAAGCCCCTGAGTTACTCTACAAGGCTGGTCTCAAACTTCTTACACTGAGAACCATTTAAAAAAAAGTATCCTTGAGGATTATGTTGCCTTCGTATGGTCTCGTAATTATGGGGAATACCACTGGCCGAAAATTTCACACATCTCACTTGATCTGGTATTTTCCACTGGGAAACTGGGCGATAATTTTGATGTCCGAGTTCCCGAGATGAGATGACCTTTGACCTTTCAACATGGGGCGGATCTAGAAAAAAAATCACGAGGTGGCAAGCAGGGTCAGGGATCATTTCTGGGGTGGCAACACATTTTACAATGTTGAATGGTTATAGTGGGGGTACACAAGTTTTGCTTGATCGCAAGGCAATTTTTCCGTTTAGATGCAGCTGAGCCTCCGTCAATTACATACAAATACTAGCATTGTCCATAACATAAGTAGAGGGCAATTCGTTGTCCTGTCAAAAAAGTACTGAGAGTGAGCCTCCGTAAGCACCCAAGTAACTTCTGGAGCAGATGTGAGACATTACATGATATCAATGGGGCGGCAGCTGGGGTGGCAAGACCTTTAGGGGTGGCAGCCGCCCTGTGCCACCCCTCTAGATCCGCCCCTGCCTTTAAACACCAAAGAGAGCAGCGATAATACATTTTTATGTCTTTTAGGTGATTGCTATGAAGCCGACACTTAACCTTTTAGCTTCTCAATTTTAATTTAGTCTTTTTTTTTTGTCTTTTCCTCTTTCCACAAAAGCAGATGCAAAAAAGTGGTTCAGCAGTTTGTAGATGAATTCATGATGATTTATTTGTTTATAGTGTAATGGTGCGTGTTTTTAATGTTTCACTTTGCTATGAGACAAAAGCACTCGCACACAATACACTCAGAACTACCACTTCACAACTGGAAACAAGCAGCATTAGACTTTGTGAAAACTTGAGATGAGTCATTGCCTATGGCAGACCAGGTCTTAAACAGAGCTTACCCATGACTAAAGAGGCCAAAAACTTAACAAAGACAATAACTAAAGAGGATTCGGAGTCCTCTAAGACAGTGTTTCTCAACAGGGGTATGGGGACCCTGGGGGTACTTGAGCAATAACAAAAAGAACGTGAAACTGATTACAATTTCAGAGAGTAATTTAGCTTCATTTTGAACACAACACGCTATAAAATACTGAATAATCTTAGTTTATTTGATCACTTTGTAATGATATTGGCAAGATCCTCAAGGTAGGGGGTACTCGGAGAATAGATGCACGACTCAAGGGGTACATGAGTCGTGCAGCAATGTTCTGTGCAGCCCTGTGAGGCAACTTCTGTTGTGATATTGGGCTATGCAAAACCATTAAACTTAAACTTAAACTTACTCGGAGGCGCATCGAGTTGCCTTGTGTACGAAATGCGCGGTATAAATAAAGTTGCCTTGCCTTGCCTTAAATGCACGACTCAAGGGGTACATGAGACAAAAAAAAGTATGGGAACTACTGCTTTAAGACCACAGTTAAAGAGGGGGTATGATGCTTTTTTCAATCACATAGCACCGGTCTATATCACAATGATGACGAAACCTTCTGTTGGTCTGTAAATGCAGTAAATTAGAATAACTGCCTTGTATAAAATTGCTCTCTCAAAATGGCTGTAGTGAATGTCTTGAAATAGGCCTCTGTCTCTTTAAGAACCTCTGACTCTTTCCGACACGCCCCCTCCACACGCTGTCTGTGGCATCAGTGGGGAGGGGGTTCTGCTGAGGAGCAGTGGTTGGTTACTCGGCTGGTGACGAAAGCTCGGAGGCGTCTCCAGGAGGTGGGGGCGTTCCTAGGTGGACTCAGGCAAACCTATCCCTAAAATGGCCGCCATCAGAGTTTTTACAGATTACTCAAAAATATATGAATGTGCCAAGGCGACACTTCAGGCATGTTTTTAATGAGGGAATGACATAATAACATGATGGAAAGCTTGAAAAAGTCGATTTTGCACAATACCCCCTCTTTAAGAAACACTGCACTTCACCACTTTCACCACCTATAGGCTACTAAATTATACCTATCATAACATGATTTTATTAATAAACTCAGGAACATTGAGAGTAAAAAGGATATTTTTAGACATGCCACCTTCATTTCTCATGATGAGATACAATGCCCGTTGGCTTCTCCTGGCAGTGAGCCACATGTTAATGGCTTTGGTTACAAAATTCAATTAACTTCATAATTGTAGCATGACGATAACTGCATGACACACCTCTTGTTCATTTCATTAGTTGTCCTTGTGTTGTTTATAACCAGAACGGCGCTGAAAGTGGGTCATTAGTCAAACGTGCTAAAGTTGAAATCACAGACAAACAGGAACATTTGTCACAATACAACGAAGTGACCTACATTATAAAGACCAGTCAGTCTGTCCTTCGTATCTGTAATGAAACACTGAATCTGCATTTAAAACAACCCACTGAATTATGCATGACACAGAAAGGCAGGTGTGTGCATTTGTCAGCATGTGAAGTGGCTTTCCCGAGAGCAGCGACACGGGGCAAAAAGCAGATGTTGAAGGATGTGACAGTTGAGAGCTCAGGCTGTAAACAGGGAGAAGAAGTGGGAGGGGCCTTTGGTGTCAACATGAGAGATTCCCGTTTATAGGCAGGTTTCATAAATTGAAACCTATGGCAGCCTGTCACGCAATTCTGTCACACACAAAGACAATGCAAGGACATGTAGTAGGCGTAACATTCAGTTCAGTTCAAGCAGGTAAACAACGTTCTTTGATACAGAACTACTCAAAGTAAGGAACAGTACTTCTGATTTTAGAGGGTCAGGACCCCCAAATTCTCTCAGGGTTTCTGAAAAAGTGATAGCAGGATGGCATTATAATGAAGGAATGACTGCATTTGCTTTTTATTATTTATTTTACTTAATAAAATAAAAGGCTGCATACCTATTTCTCTCAATCTTGTATCCAGGGGCATAACTGGTCCATTTTGTTGCTAAGGGCACAGCAGTTCTGATGTAAGATCCGCAGTTAATGTGATGGTTTTAATGCAACAGTTCCATTTCCCAGAAAATGTGAACCTCCAATTATTACAGCAGTGTCAGAGAGCTGGCTGTCTACAAAGATTGTAGCTCAACATTTACCAGTCTATCACTTTTTAGTTTGCTATTTGACTCTTTGTCGATGACATACACATAGAAAAACAGTTTTCCCAACTCTGTCAAGATTTATTGTGTGCTAAATATTACTGCCTCCTTATTTTTAATGACAGACGTGAAAAAACCTAATAGGAGTAGCTCAGCCAGTGCATGTTGTGGGTGGATTATGATGGAGAGAGCGCCGTCGTGACCCACACAGTGAACATGTGGCTCGTCACTTTGATTTGACATGCGGTGTCTCGTGTTGCACAATGTCAGGACCTGCAACAGTGGATCAATCAGTATCGATTAGTATGCAGTGTCTGCAAATGTCTACAATGGAGTGTCACAGTGCTTACAGTGTGTGCACTGGAATTTTTCCTTCAAAACCAACTGCTACAAGACATCCGGAATATACTTTCCTGATGTCAATATACAATATAAATACGGGTATCTGTATGTGTGACAAATTACAATGTACATTTCACCAAAAAAAAACATTTTGTTCTTCCACAGGCCAAATGTTTTGCATGATAAATGTTACAAAACATTTTCATATAGTATTTGGGCATTTTGTGATTACATGACGCTGTAGTCATGGTCAGCTTTATGGTCAATTTCATCACATGTAAAATCTCTACATACAAGAGTGAGAGCTAGAGTATCTTTGAAGGGCTGGTGTTTAGCACAGTTTGTAAACGCAGGTGTAAGCAGAGGGAGGATGACAGGGAAGGGAACGAGTTCAGCTTCCTGGCTACCCTGTGGATGAAGCCGTCCTTCAGCCGACTGGACCTGGCTTGTAGATTCTGTTGTCTCCGGGTCACCCATCACTGAAGAGACTGTGATGGGTGTGTGGGGACACCTGTGATTCCAAAGGCTTTGTAGGTGAGTCATGGAGTAAATATCCTGAATGGAGGGGAGAGGGGCACCGATGATCCGGAGGGTCCTCTGGCAGGATAGAAACACAGTGATGCAGCTGGTCAGGATGCTCTCTATGGCCCCTATGTAGAAGGGCCATATGATGTGGGATGTACTTTCTTGGGCAGTGATAGTGTTTGAGGATAGGGCCGTCGAGAGACTTGATGAGGCCTGGGGCAAAAAGGTTCCCCTAAACCCATTTTCTATTATTTTTTGACAGAACATGAGCTCCTTCATGGACCCTCCTGCTCCTGCCCGTGATGTGTGCCCCCACCGTCCACAGCAATAACAAACCTACTAAGAACTAGTTGTACTTAATACATTGACTGAAACAATGTACTAATTAATGTGAGGTTAGGACTGTGAGCAATACCAAAGAAAGAACTGAGAAATCTTCTTTTTAAAAAGTTTTGAAGAAAAACCCTAATTATGTCTTCATGCCAAAATCAGAACGTGTTTTGAGAGAGTAAAAACAGATGATCATTACTGTTTCTCTTTCCTTTTGCAAAATTCCAGTTCTGTTGAGCAAAATAAGCACTAAATTGGACCCATGTGCTTGTCAAAAAGCAGAGGAAATTGCATTTGTGTGTCAATGCCATTTCAATGTGCACATGACGGCAATTCATAAAATAACACTCGAGCTATTTCATGAAATTAGTGTCATTGTGAATCGGTTATTTGTCCTATTCTCGGCTTTTAGCAGGATGTTGTTACTTTGTAGCTAAAAGCATCATCTGTTTTCATACATGCAGGTGGCTGGATCACGCTGCAGATCTCGGGGTTGACTGGTTGAACCCAGAGGTTTGGAAAAACATGCGTTCTGTCATGTAGAAAGCTCCGGAGACTTGCATCAGGGATGGCATGTCCTTCACAGAACAGCAGCAGGCATTTCACACATGGTAAATCTGACAGAAAGAGTGAGGAGAGTGGTGCTCAGCTGGGAGTTGAAGGGTGAGAAGGACATTGGAAAAACCTGACGCCAAAGGCACGACGGATGATCAATAATTTAAAGCTAAAACACACAGAAAATAATATATGTTTCAGCTTTTTTTTTATTATATTACGTAGTATGTGTAAGCAGATCACAAGACACTGATCAGTGGGTCTTCAAAGAGGTAATAGCAGTTGTAGAATCAGTCACATGACCTTAAACACGCCACGAACTGTGGAATAATTTGCATACGTTATTCAGCATTCATGCTCACGAACACACATAATACAATGCACACCGACAACAGAGGCATGAGATGTGTTTTGTCCAAAGATTATGCAACACAAAAGTTACGATAATTTTTGTAGACATTTCAAATGAGACGTTACACTGGCCAATAGTCTGTACGCTCTCTTTTAAAGGGATGTTTCAGGATTTTTGACATAGGGCCTCAAGAGTTTAGCAGTGCCAGGCTAGTGCTAGGCTAGCGCATGTCTATGGTAACTAGTAGCCTGCATTAATTCCTCTTCAAAATCATGAGGTCGTCCTCCAAAAGTTGCCATATCTGATTTGTAGAAAGCTCTTTTGTGAATTCCACGTGTAGTAATGCCGGCCACAGGTAAATAAACTACTGTAGATCCGGTAACCTAGCAGATCACTCCGCTGCTGCGTAGCTACAACCAAGAAGCTGATGCTGATCAAATATAAGTTCTTTTAAATGCAATATGGTTATATTTAAAAAAAAAAAAAAAAATTCAGTCAACACAGACATTTATATCAGTAGTCTGGTGTTATAAGTGATTTGCCTCAGGCGCACTGTGCTTGGGTCAGACTGTTTTTTAATGCAAGCTACTAGTTACCATAGACATGCGCTAGCCTAGCACTAGCTTAGCACCACTAAACTCTTTAAATATAAGGACTGCATGAATAAAAAACAAATTTAAAAAATCTCCAGAAATCAACAACAATTTGGATAACTAGGCCCTATGTCAAAAATCCTGAAATATCCCTTTAAGATTCAGATAAAGCCGAACGGGCAAAAATGCGCTTGGTTAAGGCGTTACATTACATGTGGTTTACATGCACTTCTTCATTATCTTCAAGCATAAAACAGGGCAAAAACTGGATGCATTCACTGCCATCGTTGGGCTTGGCCATCTCTTGACTTCTGCATAAAAAATAGGCGCAGCATTCTAGGTTTAAACCGACCAACAACATTTAACGTGTTTCAGCAAACAACAAGAAACATTAGTGTCAATGCAGCTATTGTGTTAAAAACATGGATCTATATACACGTGCATACTGTAACCCGCAAAAGTCACTGAAACACATCCATAGTGAATAATGAAATTTAATTTTTTCATTTGTGTGTGTCATTAATCTCATACAAACTATCCAAAACGTATACCACAGTCCACAGTTACTGATAGCCACAAAGTAACTTAACATGAAGATTTTGAATTACAATATAACTTAAGTAAGTGTCATCTTTTCATCTGTCTGTCACGGTTCAGCATCTGGGCTCCTGTCTCCAGCTGCAGCTCTCACACACTGTAGTGTCATAATGTATTGAGCCTCCGATGCTGCCGGCTGACAGGCAGTGTTTGCCACCTGTTTCTGTGCAGCTGTTTATCATCACTTTTACAAATGGTGCACGCGCCAAGACAGGGCCAAATTAAACCTCCAAAAGAAACGCTTTGTTGTGCAGTGCCAAATATGTCTACAACAGCTCAATAAATTAGGAAACAGAAGGGTGTTGTGGAGGAAAACAACAACACCAGCCAGTGTGTGCACTGACCTCTTGGGGGGGGGGGGGGGAGTTTATTTTTACCACAATCTATTTTAAAAAACAAAATCTAATTAAAGAATGTAATTGAATGACCTAAGCTTTTGCGCCTCGGGCCACCTGAACAGATAGGAGCAACCACAAGGATAAGTAGCCTCCAAGACGGAGAAACTCTATTTGTTACTTACCTTACCTTGCTGTACTTTAAACGTATAAAAGCTGCTGATACCACAATATGAGCCTGAGTAAATGTTTCATGTCTTGGCTCAGCAGTGACGCAGGAGAGACCGAGCTCTCCTTCAGAACAGAATTACTGAAACTGACTGCTTCTCGTCGCCTACTCCCTGATTCTGTGCTGCTGTAAAACGGCTGCCTTCATCACACATAAAGGGCACAGGGAGGACGAGGAGGGAAAGGAGTACACATGAACACTATGGGCTCAGTGCCAGCGTGATAGGACTGGGAGTGTGGATTGGAGTTGTGTTCGGGCTGACTGAGCAGATGAGGCGCTTTGATAAGGAGTGGTACACAACAAATGGACTGTGAATGAGAGTGTCCGGCGGCTGACTGGGGCAATAACATGGTCCAGAGCAGAAAAGAGGATACAACTGTGGCAATTCCTTCATGTTTGAAGAGGGGTTCTCATGGTCTGTATGCAACTGTAACTTTGTTGTTGATTTGTCTTGTATTGTAAGCGCAAGGCCTTATATTGCTGCCACTTCTTATAGTGATGGGATTCATGACTTTTTAATGGAAACCAAATCTTTGGGATCGATTTGTATCTTTTTTACCCAAATATAATGAGAAATACTTCAAGTTCAAGTTGATACATTCCAATTTTTCAAAGCTCAGAGTTCAGTAGTTTGATGGCATCAGGAATGATAGTGGAGCTGCAGTATCAATCTGTTGCCGAACAAGCTTTTGCAGCTGACCAGGTGTGGGCGAGAATTTCCAGAATGGTCCTGGTTTTTGTCGACATCCTTCTCTCTCTCTTTGTATCGATTTTTTAAAGAACCCGGTCAGAAAAGTCACATAATCTGAAAAAAAAAACTAGTTGCACACCTTTTGATTAAAACTACCCTAGCTTAGTGGGCTGCTTTTCATCCTTTGAAATAACATACTTGTACGTAACCAGCTTTATCTCAAGGTCAAACTACTATTACTTGACCAAAGAGTTAGCCAGAGTAACAAAGGCAGGTTGATGATTCTTCAATGTCAAGGAACACCACTGATATCAACAAATTGCCTTTTCCCCCCAGACATAATTATAACACCAAATAAGCACCAAACCCTCTTCCACTCCTGTAAATTTGTCACCCCAGAGTGAACTTACAAGAAGGTATGCTGTGTTCCTTGCTAGTCATAAATTATGTGCAAATGTTTGAATTAATCATTGAGGCAGCTTTCTCCACCTCTTTTCCTTTTTTTTTTTTTTTTTAAATGAAGGATGACATGCATGTTCTACACAGGCGTACACATATAAAGTTGGGTTTATTGCTAATGAGCACATGACTGTTGTCTTACAGCCTATATTATGCTTTATAGTGTGATGACATGTTGACATAAACCACTACATAGCAGTTTATTTGAGTTAGAGTGTGTCAACTAATGGGATGCGTTGTGTTAAAACACTTGAATAAGCCGAGCCCCGGCACATGTCCCCCGGTGCGACCTGATCACCATGACAACAGCATCCGTGGGTAGGGAAAAATCCAAGTTTTCTGGCACCGGATGAAGTGAATACCGGGATGAAAGGCAACCCTGTGACTCCTTTCTTGTTCATGATTGACAGAGGAAGATGAGTCATAACAATGCATAGTAATCCCTCTGAAGTAATGCAGCGATCCACCTCCCGTGATGTGTATACTGAAGAGCTTTCCCAGCAACGTGTATGTGCTAATTGAAGGCTTTCCGCCACCGCATTTGCTCATTGTGTATTTATTTGCATGTGCGGTAAGGTTGCCTCGTTGAGCTCTTTTAAACCGGGGATCCTCTGTTGTGACAAAACCAATTACCGAGCGGGCATTATTGTGTTTTTGCCATCTTATTTGCCTTTCTTTGTGTTTGGTGTTCACAAACTGAGCTCTGGGACAGTATTAGAGACCAAAGTATACAGCTATAAGTGGGATTCATAAGTGATTTGTATGATTTGTATAATTAAATGTCACCCTTGGACCTATTTGTTGGCCCGCAGGCTTTTAGTTTTTAAAAAAAGGACTACCATCATAACCTTAATTACAAGGTTTTCGATGTGAGACAAACTGGACAATATATGCAGCCCTCAATAATAAAAAAAAGTGTCTCCTGAACATGGGCTTCCTTGGTTTGAGTCCTTTTATTCATGACTCGATGGGCATCTACTTGTGGTATTTTTTTCTCTCTGGGTTTTTGATTTTTTCCTTGCCATGAAGGATCCATCCGCGGCTGACTATTCATTTGGACATTGCAATTGCTTTTTTTTTGTTTCACTGGTTTGATGTCGGTGTCATAACTGGTTTCTTGAGAACTCCTATCTGTAAATCAGTAGTGATGAGGCAACCCCTGTGGTGATGCGGGGGTACACACACAAAAAAAATAATCAATTTGATTTGAATGACTCTCATAATTACATTCCTTGATCAAATCAGACTTCATTCCACGTGGCTCGATCGTACATTTCTCCCAATCTTGGTTATGACGCTGAAAAAAGCAAACATTTCAGTGCTAATCCATTGTCATCTGCCTTACAAAAGCAGTTGTGAATGTGTGCAAATGCCAAAGATAAAAACTCATTTTAGAAATACCCTCTGACCACGCTGCAGTGAAGAAAGAATCAAGGAGGATTATGTAACACAGTGACTGGTGCACGCTTAATTGCTACAGCACCATTCAGCCTATATGTCCACTGTGTGCTCACATAAAGGCAATTCTTCTTCATATAGGGTGAGTATTTTTGGCCAAGGGCACTTAAACAATGTGAAGAGAGGACGTGAATATCGCTCATCACAGTTATTCAGTGAGTAAGAGAGTGCATCTTCAGAGCAGCTCATTTCTGTCATATACTGTATGTGAGGGACAGCAACAACGGTGATGTCCCATTATGGTGAGTTTGGGAGTAAAGACATGTTTTCAAAGAAGGCAATTTTCCACCACTACTGATGCAAATGTGTGTTTTGTGTTCAGTGTATAGTGTGAGATGTTCAAAGTTAGCTTCCTCTATCCTGCACTGAAGTAAAAAAGACAGCATGTGGCTAAACCGAATGACCTCTGCAGTTGAAGAGAATGGGCAGCCCACAGCACTTGTGCTCCTCTGCTGTCGGGAGACTGTGGGCGAGAGCTGTACTTGCTACAATATAATGTATTTTTTCGTGAAAGCAGCCAGATGGATTTCTAAATGATGCCTTCTTCGAGTTTGACACAAATCTCACAAGCGGCGTTCACTTTTGTTTCCAAGACATTCCGTGAAAGAGCTATCCCATCTTCTCCGTGGAGAGTAATAGATTCTCTCCAGTAGGAATAAATTACGGCGCAGCAGAAAGGACGGCGTCGCTTCCAAGTGCGTTTTGTGACTTCATCCCTCTGAAGCACACGCTAACCCATTCGATGTAAACAGCAAACACGTCCATTTGTAATATAAGTCCCTGTCTCGTACGATGTGAAAATCGTTTGGTGAAATCGATCAATGCAAAATCCTGACTCATGCAAGAGAGTTGGTTTCCTCTTATCCGTGATCCCAAGGGACTTTTTTTTTTCTAATTGGAGAAATAGCTGCAAACTTTTAAAATATTGCAGAAACAAAGTAAGCAGAGTCAAGGGGAGTACAACTAAGATCGAACACAAAGAGTAATGACCTGGAGTAGAGAAATTAGTTCACTGCAGAGCTATAGGAGCTTCACAAACTCACTGACCAAGCACAGCAATTCCACAACACACCCCAAACTAAGCTTTTTTGTCTCAGCTAAATGACATTATTTCTTCTGATGAAGGAGCTGGATGAATAAATTCTGGTCTGAGCAACCGGAACGGCAGCAGCAATTCTTCCAAATTAGCACGTTCCATACATTTACCAAGTATTGCAAGATTTGAGGTCACTGCATTGGTTTCGCTTCATGAAATATTGGTGTGACAATGGTTAGCGGTCACATGAAAGGTACAACCATACATCAATGCCCGACGTAATAATGTTTCTTTAAGGACACGGTCTCATCTACGACTGCCTTTACAGTGCCATGCCCCGCGCTGGTCCACCGCACCAGATGTTTACAGTTCATTATGTCAAGGATTAACTATGACAGCCCTGTTAGCCATGGTACTGGCTGCAACTTATCTTCTCATAGCTCGTCTAATTCTAACTGGGAGCGATACAGTGTCTTACACAATATCTCAGTCAGTCGTTCTCATCCGTCCTAGAAGCAGCAGCAGATTCTCACTGTCCACTGTCTGTGGTGTTTCTCTAAAAGGAGCAATAACTAATATTTAAATATAAAACTGACATTTTCTGTGGCATAGGCTGTTGTACTTTTGTGGCGTCTGGCTTCAACCCTTTGCTAAATCATTATGCAAACCACATTTATATGCACAAGAAAACCGTATTCATAAAAAAAAAGCCTTGAGTTTCAGTGATGCTAATGCAATGGCAAATACTTTCATTGTAAAACCAAACTCAGTATCACAATTTCCACATTAACAGTACAGTTTGTTAATAGATTCCGTGTCTCTACAATGGTATTTGTCATTTATCTTCTTTCCCAAAGCCGATATTGATAATGTAATTATGTAGCTGCTCCGCGAGTCTTACGTAAAGGACATGGTGCCGCGCGATGTTCCATATTTCAGCTCAGACCTAGAAGCTGATGTAAGGCTGACACTGACAGAATAAGCCCCACGCTGCTGCCAGATTCTTCAAACAATAGTGCTTTTAGAGAAACTGTTGGTTCACATCAGCATTTTGTTGATTGAAAATTCAGCAGTTTGCTGTCTCCATCAAAGCAGGCCCCGACGATTATTCTCTGCTTGTTTGTATCACAAAAACAACCCAAGGAATTCACATTTCCCAATAACTTCTTGTGCTCTTGGATACTCTTCTCCTGATGAAATCTCATTCTAACTTCTTCTAATGACCAGTTTGCTAACAGTAAGATGTGCAGAATGTTGCAAGTTGTTCGTCTCTTCCTTTCCTCATTTCCTGTGAACACGGTTGTCCTGTGAAGTGTCTGGCCCAAAGGCACAGCAACATAATTCCCCAGATCGGAAGTGAACCAGTTTCCCTACAAGATCTACCTGAGCATCCACGTAAAACATCTGCGTATCCAAAACAAAAAAGGTTGATAATACAATAAAGAAAACAGAATACTAGCATTATTTTCAACACAGACAAAGACTGTTCACTTTGTGCGGGATCACCTCTTTTCAGACTCGTAACTTTGCTGGCGGACATCACCAGCTCGTCTCCATGGTGATGCTGTTGCTTTGCTTAAGATGCATAAAAAAATAACTTTAAACACATTAGTTCCTCTTAAAAAAAACACTATTTTAATAAGGTATTGCGTATCTTCTCACCCTCTGAAGTGTCTGAGCTAACTGACATCTGTGCTATCAGTCTCCCTCACATCAACCACAAGTCACAAGTGCCTCCCCGATCAAACTGTCTGCGTGGCATTGTGGGTGCAGCGCAGCTTTGAGCACGAGTGAACAGTGGCTTTATTATGCAACACTTGATTTGGTGAATGGGGGTTTTAGGAGGTATTGTGCGGCGTGTGTGATCCTGAGGGGAAAAACATACTAATCAGCTCTTGCATTATGTCAGCGCGGAAGATACAGCCGACACACAAAAGGCGTCTATCCGAGGACGGCGCGTAACACAGGCCTTATCCGGCAAATAATGAGCAGCTACAGTGAGAAGCAGAGCCATACAGAGTCAGTGTGAGAGGGGGGGGGGGGACTTCTCCGGTGATCAGAACTCCTCCACCACATAATAACAACCTTGGGCTAAAGCTTGTTATGTGAAACTGTCGCCCGTGCTCCTCGGTCGTGTGCCGTTTGAGTGCTTGTCTGCAAAAAAGATAAAAAATCTTGAAGTCGTTTTAGCTGTTGGCACTGAAGGATTTGATGGCGGAGAGTTAAATATCAAAGTGCAGTTCAATTGTATGGATTCTTCACTATGGGAGCTGTGTATTGATTGGGCAGTCCAGTCCACTGTTTGTCCTTTAGTTGAAGAGGCAGGTGTTCGGTGAATGTCCCTTGGCACAAAAAGGGTATACTGCTGATGTCCGATATCTGATGATCATAATAAAAATGAGTTACTGGTCTTCAATATTGCAAGGTAATGGGACCACCTTCTTATATGCTGCCCATACATCTTACAAAAGACCAAGGGCAACTAACTCCTCTTTATAGTCATTTCCTCATAGTTATTATATTCTGGAGTTGTATTAGACTTGAAAACAAAGTGAACCTGTAACTAATCTCCCAATATACTCCTCCCATCATCCCCGTAATGAGAAATTCCTCACTCACTTTTCCCAAAATGTAATGGCTCGACAAACGGAGCTCCAGTCACATCCAGGTCTAATGACAATTACAGAAAAGGAAGCAACATTTTGACATGTTGAATTAAACTAGCAGCTTCCTGAGGAGGTTACAGATGCTCATTAATTCAGCTTCTAAGCCTAATCCATTTATTTGAGCCTCGTCCTGACTCAGGGTTGTTGCTGCTGCTGCTGCAAAAAGGATCTGCTTGTCCTTGCCTTTGGATGGATTTTCCTCTTTTAATTTTCGCACTTCACTGACACACACACTCTGTCTCGCTGCAAAGCTCTGTGCTCACACCGACACATGGCCCAAAGAGACGAGCTCTTTTGCTTCTCACTGGTGATAGAAAATGGCACGAAACTGCCATAATCTTGGTTTCACGCAGACGCCAAGAGCTGCAAGGAGCAAAGTTATTAGTGTTGAGGGAAAGGACTACAGTGTGTTATCCACAAAGCATGACCACAAAAGAAAGGGATATAAAGGACTGTTACTATTCACTGTTCCAGACTTTAACTTTAAAGGAATAGGTCACCGTTTTTTCACATCTCTCAGTGAGACGCTGAGAAATTGGTACATGCCTTTGTTTCTTCCAGGCTGGATTACCGCAATGCCCTCCTCGTCGGGATCCCTGGTAAGAGCCTGCTGAAGCTCCAGCACATCCAGAACTGTGCAGCCAGGAGGAGGGGCAAATATGACATCACACCTGTTCTCCGGGCCCTTCATTGGCTGTCCATCCATTACAGAATCCACTATAAAATCTGCCTCCTCACATACTGTACCAGTGTGTCCATGGAACAGCCCCAGAATACCTCACTGAGCTAGTTACCCCACACACCACCACAAGTTGCTTACGGTCCACTTCCCCCCACACCCTTGATCAGCCTGTGACCAAGCTCTCCACAATGGGAGACAGGGCCTTTAAGGCAGTTGCCCCTAGACTCTGGAACGCCCTGCCAGAGTCCCTGAGGGCTCCCCAGAGTGTTGAGCCTTTAAAAAAGGTCTGAAAAAACTATTTTTTTAAAGGCCTATTTTGACTCATTTGTTTGTGCTCTTGTGCTTACTTTGTTTTACTATGTCAATGTTCATTTTGTTTTTATCTGATTTTATTCATCTGTTGTAGCACTTTGTTGTTTGAGGAAAGGTAAAGTGCAACATAAATAAAATGTATTATTATTATTATTATTATTATTATTATTGTTGTTGTTGTTGTTGTTGTTGTTGTTGTTGTTGTTGTTGTTGTTGTTGTTGTTGTTTGACTTTGTTATCCACAAGCCAGTTTGTAACCAGTATTGGCAGTTTGAAGACCCATCTGCACCCAAGCTTTAACTTCCTGGTTGATGTCATGAGATGTTGCTCCAATATTTCCACATAGTGTTCTTTCTTCATGATGTCATGTATTTTGTGAAGTGCACCAGTCTCTCCCGCAGCAAAACAACCCCACAGCATGATGCTGCCACCCCCTTATTTCACAGTTGGGATAGTGTTCAAGCGTGCAAGATCCCCCTTTTTCCTCCAAACGTGATGATGGTCATTATGGGCAATTTTTTTTTGTGTCCCTCTTTCTTCTGGCTTTTGACAATTAGAAATATTCTAATTGAGCTAAAACAAAAAAAAAGTTAATTCTGGTTTTTCATGCAAATCTGTGTTTTATGAAGTGCATGTAAACATATGGTTCCCGCTCTCAGTATGGAAAAAACAGGTTCCTTTAAGCTTCTGAACAAATTGCAAAAAAATGACCGCAATTACCAACATGTCAAAGCTTTCTGATACATAGACATTGTTTCAAAACATAAAACAAGGCTGAGGTTCCCAAAATAATGTTTATAATGGACAATCCACTTTAAAATGTAAAACACGAGGTATAGCTCTCACATGAGTGTATCCAGATGTTACAGAAGCGTTACATGTTTTTACCAACAGTGACCCAACACTTTGCCAAGTTGCTGCACTGCTGTTTTGTTTACTATTAATTGTTTTAGCTGATAAAATGCAACATATTCGATCTCAAACTCTCCTGGCCTCATGTCTCTATACCTGATCTCAAACAAGCTAAAAACATTCGCAATCACTCAACATTTCCCTGACACCTTTTGGCTGCAGTCACTCCATCTCATAATGATTTGTAGTCATGAAAAGTTCAGTGTCCACGCCATAACTTTTTTACTACCGTGAAGTTCAATCTTCTTGTCGGGTTGTTACAGATAAATGTCTGTTCCATTACACCGGAGAGCCCCCTTGAGAGCTGCCCCACACTACTCTGCCCCTCTGAATAACAGCCCTGTCACCGGCGATCACGAGACGGGGCCGGCTGCTCTTCCAAGCAGTTATCTACGGTATACGCTCGCTACCTTTTGCGCTCGTGTGTGTGTGTAGTGCTTTCGCATCAGCATCAGCGGCATTCACAGGCCCACACTGAATCCTCATTAACCCCCATCTTTGACTGCGACGTGGGAGAGGTGACGGCGGAGGCAAGATGTCCCCCTGATGCTATTTCTCATATTTCGGTCTCAAAGACGCTCCACAGCTTTCACTCAAAAAAAAAAAAAGCTCACGAATATGTTCACCCATTTCAATTGAGTCTCTCTTGTCAAACAAAAGCATGTGCGCAGGATTTCCTTTTGTGAGTCGTGGACCACGGAGAAGAGAAACATTCCCATCTTCAGACGCAGATATGTCAATTCCGGGACACTTTTATTTACTAAAATCAATAGTCACTGCCTTTATGGTTAAAGTCGGCACAACTTTTAATGAGGGAAGGCAGAAGCAAGTGAAGAAATAAGGAGAAATAAGCAAGACTTTGGCACTGTTCTGCAAAGATTGTGAAAATATTTGAATGAATTGATGGGAAATTCTTGACTTTCGTAACAAAAATCAAACGGAGCCTGAATGAGAACAAGGTCAATAAATAATGTGGATAGATTCAACATTTTTGCTTTGAATTCTGCAAATTCTTTTTTAATTAAAACCCCAATCTTTCTTCAAAAAAATTAGATAAAGCCTTTCCAATGATTGCATCATCAAAGGAAAACCTGCGCTTTCAAGAAATCGTGAATATTTTAAAGTGAACCACAATCTCCCCATCAGGTATTCACAGAGGCGAGTGCAGAGTGATCGATGAGCAGAAACAAATCTCATCCAGAGACATCTCAAATCTCTGAATGTTTGGTAAATAATGATTCTGTGCTGCGATAACTCCGGAGCGCCACTTTCTGACTTCAAAATGATTTCCTCTCTCTGATCTCACCGAGAGGTTTTCCTTCAAAGCACCTCTTGTGGCTTTGTATTTGTGTTTAATTGAAGTGGCAGTCGCGAATCTCATTGACAATATAACAACGAAACAAGACTCAACCCGACAAATCCATGTAGAATTGATCAAATGCATCTTTAGCTCAAGATATGTGCAGTATTATTGAATGTTTGCTGGTGAATTGGATCCTTCTCCATTTGACTGAAGCGTATGTGGCCCAGTGGTAATTCTGAAGACCTTATGCAGAAAGTGTCTGGTCTTCAAGGTTTGTCAGTCCCTATTCTGTACTCATACGTTTCTGTCGTGCTGTCAGCTAAATAAAATCGAGGTCTGAAAATACCTTTCTAAAGAGATGGGAAATAATTGTTATCCACAACAGATTTCAGACTCAACTTCAGTGTCAGTTTCCATAGAAAATGACAGCAGTTAAAGTGACTCACAGATTATGAGTCTGGGAGAAAGCGGCTTTTCTTCGTGACAAGTTTAAAGCAATTTGCCCGAATCATGACGTTTTCTGAATGTCAATGCGTCTAAGGTACAGTATGTTATCGTGATTAAGACTGTATTGTCTGTTGGGAAGTGTTGGGTAAAACCGCGTCAGTTTTACAGAGATTTCCATAATGGAGGAGTGAATAGTTTAATTTATAAATTAATAGATAATCAGACCATGGTCACAGCACAAAGGATGATAATGGATTTCAAGCGATCTTCAAGCAGTCAATTATCTCTAAATATGGTATCAAGAAAAATATGTTCTTAGAAGACAGATGGATTCCGAGGCAAATAAGAATGGTTTAATGGAACAGGCATTTTTTCCATACTGAGACATGTTCTTCCCTGAGCTTAGACAAGTCAATACGTACCGGTCCTGTCTTGGTGCGTGCCCGTGGAAGAGCTTTGTCGCTTCTAACTTCACCCCGTTTGGAGCTATAGGAATATGCTGGGAAAGGCCAAATGCTAACAACGTCTTTGGTCTTTTTGCAAGACTGAGGGCGCACAGTTCTTCCATACTGAGATATGTTCTTACCTGAGTAGATACATACCTGTCCGGTCTTTGTGCGTGCCCTCAGTCACGCACAAAGACCAAAGATGTTGCTAGCATTTAGCCTCTCCCAGCGTATTCCTATGGCTCCTATGGTGAAGTTGGAAGCTACCACGCTCTTCCACGGGTACGCACAAAGACCAAAGATGTTGCTAGCATTTAGCCTCTCCCAGTGTATTCCTATGGCTCCTATGGTGAAGCTGGAAGCTACCACGCTCTTCCACGGGTACGCACAAAGACCAGACAGGTACACATCAACTCGTCTAAGCTCAGGTAAGAACATATCTCAGTGTGGAAAAACGGTGGCCTGTTCCTTTAATATGGTTTGACTGAGTTCCAACGCTTTGCCAAATTACTATTATCTCTAAACCGCTGTCTATAATGTGCCATATCCTCATCTTCTATTACACCAATAGTGTATGCAATGGAAGTCAGTGGGCTAATCAAGTCCTTACAATTGTGCCAGCTATAATGACATAAATATCATGCTACAAGAGCCAAAAGCCTCAAGTGTCTTTTTCTGCATGGGCATAAAGTCAACACATTACCAAAACATGCAGTTAATAGGCCTTTAGGGGGAAATTAGTGAGACGTGAACTGTCAAACGGCTTTAGCCTGTGGTTTTTCTCGAGAACATCTTGCGGTTATGTCGGGTGCAATGCAAACATCAATATGTACGTCTGGGGAATAGGCGGTGTTCCTCGGAAAGCCTTTGCATGACTAACTTTAATTTATTTTTGCACCGCTACATGGTTACAGGAGATAAGAAGCCGGTGGAAGTTTAGCTGCTTTCATTTTCAAATTACCCTGTGGCTAATCCGAGTGGGGCAAACACTGCAATCACTGATGGATGTTGAGATGGCGGGTAATTAAAGGTAAGTTCGTATGAATAGGGACTGCTTTTGAATGGGACCTTATTGCACTTGCGCTTTTCAGAAAGATGCCGTCGAGAGTGCAGGTTATAAATATGTAAATAAAAGTGAATTGATATCGTCATTATTGTGCATAGCAGGCTTTGCAGATAATGAGTAAACTAGTTATAAGACGCTCGAGCACAATGAAAAAGCAGTCGCATATAACTCTTACTAGTCTCTTCTGCTTTGGACTACTTTCTGTACAAATTGTTCACTTTGCACAAACCGGTCTCATGAGGAAGAAATAATTGGCTTTATTCAGCAGTGATCAGAAAATACTCCCTGCAAATAGCCTTACGTAAGCTACGTCCTCTCCCAAATGCTTTATTTTGATGGGATGTTTGTTGTACATTAGCATTTTTCAACAGTTTAGATGCTCTTGAAAACAGCCTGCAATGTTGAATAAACGGAAACATCTTTTCGTGCAGTTGCTGAAATACAGAGACTAATGGCAGAGGAAGGCTTATTTCAGCTTGATGGCCGTATTTCAGTGGTGTTCAGTGGAGCACACGCCCAATTAGTCTTGAACCAAATGTGGTCCTCCAGTTCCTGCCACCGCACACTCGGCCCAGGATTCGATTTAAAGGGCTGTTGTCTAGACTCCAGACTCATATGCAAATACTGCACAGCGTCCCACAAGTATTTTAGAACGGAGAACATATAGTGGATACTTTCCGCTTCATAAACCGAACTGGGCCTCAATTAACATTCTCAATATCATAAAACCGACAAGTGGTTTTCAGCTGGTTGCTCAGGATTCAAAGGTGGGTCAAAGGGACAAATGCTTTTGTCAATAATAACAGCTTATATATAGTTTTGACAGTTTTGGATAGTCAACCTCGTGATTAATGCTTGAATCAACCGAAGACGGTCTGCCAAATGGTTTTGATTCAATTATTTTTATTTGGGTCATGTATTGTTTGCGAAACACTGAAATAGACAATTCCTTGGGCAGAGCAAACAAGTCATGGTGGCCCAGTGTGAATAATGTTCCAAGTAACAGAGGTAATCTATGATTTCATGCTGAGCCGTGTTTAGGGAGGGACATCATATGTAGTCAGAATATTGCATGTTCTTCGATTAGATTTATTTATAAGTCGCTTTACCATTTTGTTGACATGAAAGTAGGAGAGGGACTGGATCAAAGGCATTTTCAAAACTGCTGCTCCAAAAAAGAAGCTGCTTCTTTTGAAACAGCAGTGACAATGAGCTCCTTGGGACAAAGGAAATGACGTTGCTTCTAATGCTGCATTGCAAACCTGAGATTGAGATATTCGTTTAAATGTCATGAGGTGCTTTTTTTCTTGCACTTTGCTCTCATGCGCTCATCATGAGTCACCCTTCCGTCCAGTCATTTCCAGTGTGGTGGCGATCAGGAGGACCAGCTCACCGCCTTTTCAATTAGGTATTAGGCATCTGCACACCGGGGTCCCTGGATATAATCAAATTAGTGGAAGACCCTCCTGCCTGGGCCCCATTCTTCATGCAGGGGCCGTTTACTAACAAGGTGGATGAGACTGGTCGTAAAACACACCGGCTGCATGATTGGATTCAGCCTTAATTACTCACACTCTGATGTCTTGATATTTAGAGTATACAGTTCGAAGGGCAGCATCAGTCATCTTTGAAAGAAGCCATGATCTCAACCTCCTAACCCCCCTCTTTAACCGAGTGCATTTCTCCAGATCGGCTTTACTCAAATCTAAAAGCTTCTTGACTGGAGTTTAGTCTATAGGCCATTGTAACGCCTCATTTGAAAGCTAAGACCTACAAAGAAAGATTCTTCTTCGTTATGATTGTCACGTTTTGCTGCTTGATCACAAGAAAGAAACGTACAAAAAAAAAAACACTACAAAAAAAGCAAAGAAATTGTGACAAATATTTGGGCAAAAAAAAAGCAAACGTGACAAAAGTGCAACAAAAATGACTAACGTGTCATAACAAAAACAGCTTAGATAAGTTTTGTCGGTCTTAGCTTTCAATTGAGGCGTTACTTTGGCCTATAGGCTGTAAACTCCAGTCAAGAAGCTTTTAGATTTGGGTGAAACTGAACTGAAGCAAATGCGCTCGATTAAGGCGGGGTTAAGCCAGTGTACTCTCCTGCACATCCTAAATTAAACTTATGTGAAAATTGGTCAAATACAAGTCAATTGTTTGTGCTTTAAACGACAGCCTGCTTTTCTATTTTGGGGTTTGAAGTTTCTTTTTCAAGGCACCAAATGTGGCTCTGTCGAAAGAACGTTGGGTGCTTTACTATCCAAAAACATCACATGTATTACTTATAGCTACAAATACCGTAAGAACACATTCAGATGCCCGTACAGTGTAGCTTATATTATTTTCACCCTTCATGAAGTTTCAAAAACCTGGCAGCTCTTTCTCTCCATCGCTGTATCCCTCTCTAGGAGTGGGCTCTTCTTCGCAACGCGTTCATCCACTCAGTTCACTCTCACGGCGCAGCTGAACCACACGGACAAAACAAAGGGCATCACCCTGGACGCGTCGTTGCGCCTCACTCTCCGTGTGGACGAGCCAGTGGCGGTTTGATCCGTTTCGGCGCTTCTCTATTCGGCGTCGGAACGCCGTGTCCTGAATGCATTTTCTTCGGAGATGGTCGTAGCGCGCGCGTAGCAGCAGCAGCGACAGCGGCAGCACAAGCGCGCATTGGCACAATGTGCAGCCGCGCATCAGGCGCATCTTCCCACGGGCAAACGGGAGACGACGCTGAGATCTAAAGGATTTTATGTCGTAGCCCACGTGAAGAACGCTTTGTCGATGGGAAAACAAAGAGGAGAGATGGTAGAGAAGTAAGTCACAATTCATACATTTTCTTGTGGGAAAGGCTACTTCTGAGAGATTACAATTCGGCGTGCAATACGTAATAATACTTAAGTTTTTACTAAGGCTAAGAATTTGAATTTGCAGTAATGTTGTTCAATGCGTTTCTATACGTGAAGTCTTTCTGGCATTTCCCTCCTTTTGTGCTTGAAGACTGTGGCCTTTTTTCATTCAAAAAATAACGTACATTGGCATAAGCTCTCTGAAAAAGCCATTGATGAACACAATAATTAGTCACGCTGCCTGGTGCGCGCTCAGCTCTCCATAAGTTGTTGACATTAAATTTCTGACTATTAAGTCCTCGTGGGGCGGTTATGTAATTGCATCTAGTGTAGCGGGCTGTTGGCAAAGCGGGATAGTGCGAAACACTGTTGAATATTTGATGAGCTTTTGTGCCTTTGCCTATTTACTTGTGCCCCAGAGTCAAAACGGAGCGTGGACGGGGTTTCAATTACGCATTTGGTGGCACATTCAGACCCATTATGCAGATTTTTACATTTAAATAAGAGCGCCAGATACGTTATGGTGAACTGTAAATAATTGTGAGAGTACGAGCTCAAGGCTTCAGGGCAGTTTCGTTTTATGAGAGGCATAAGGATTGGCAGCATGTCAGGGGTTGAGGACAGTGTGACAAAATCGATTGGACGCGGGACAGGAGGGTGAGTGGGTGATGGGGGTTTGGGGGGATATAGCCTATCAGAAAAGTCATATAGCCATATGAGTGCTTTTTTTGTTACAATCTGTATGTTTTATTATCAGGTGTTATGTTTGCATAAGTCTTTTCACAACATTTGATCAATATATTTCAAAGATCTAATCTTCACTCCAGAGGCATGTCCAGTCAGATTTTATAAGGGTGGCATGGGGAGACATTTTGTTAGGAGTAGAACGGCTGACGGTCTTAAAGGTTTGAAGTGTCATTTCTGCTGACTTGATTTGACAAATTTTCACTATTCCTGCACTTTCATGTGAGCTTAGTGCACGTCCCATTATTTGTTCCTTTGGTGGATGGCGGATTATGAGACAGAGTTTAACTGCCTCAGGGGTGGCACCACAGGTTCCACAGACTCCAGAAGTGGCCTTTGCCCACTAGGCCATCCTGTCCACACCCCTGCTTCACTCAGTGGAATTGTTGCTGTCCAGTGATCTCTCCATGAGCCCAACCACGTGTCATGCACCTATTTCTCACATATTGCCCCAAACAAAGAATAAATACTGTAAGTGGAAGAGGTGAGTAATCGGAGGAGTCTGAGGAGGAGAAGCTAAATCAGCAGGACCAAGATAGAAAAGAGGGTGCATTTGATCTAGATGATCAAGATGAGATCGGTTTAACTTGAAATCCAAGCGTATCAATCTGATTAGTTGACACGACCTGCAGCAGGAGGTAGGGACGAGATGGAGACTGTTGAATTCACAGGCTGTACATGGTTACAAACCTTGCATTGTCTCCATGCAGTGGCCGCACCTGACCTCCTGGACCCGAAGTCTGCAGCCAACAACTTGAAGCCGCGCCTGTCCTTCTCGGCCAACCCCGTGGTGCTGACTCCGCCCGATGACGACGACGACGAGTGCGAAACCAGGATCAGCGTCATGAGGTGGAAGACTGTGTCGGCCATCTTCTTCCTGGTGGTGCTGTACCTCATCATCGGGGCCACTGTGTTCAAAGCCCTGGAGCAGCCCCACGAGAGCTCTCAGAAACAGGCCATCCTGGAGGAGAAGGTGAAGTTCCTGCTCCTGCACTCCTGCGTCAACTCCACCGAGCTGGAGAACCTGGTCAAGGTGCGTTCACTGGTGCCACTGCAGTCATTCGGAAGGTTAAGCTTTTACACATTTATCAGTACACCTTTATCTTCCTCGTCTTCAGTATTAGCCACACTTGCGTACTGTTGTGTGCACTGCAGTCATAAGTCCTTACTCCACCGATTTGTTGTTGGGAAGGGACTCCAGGGACTCTGTGGTAAACCAATGCCAGTGAAGATGCAGCCTCTTTGTTTGTGTAATGCAATGGACACATTATTTGATTGGAACGGTTTGTCGATTTTTCTCCACAAAGCAGCGGTTGTTCAATCTTTATCCTCTGCTGAAAACTCCATCTGTTTACTGCACTTTACAATAGAGCACTTTTAAATAGGAAATGCTTTTTTCAGTAAACATTGTACCTGCTTCTTTTGAGCAAAGTGGTTGCTTTGTGTGCATTAAACATGAAGTCTGAAATATAGCTTTACTGTTGTTGCTTTTTTTGTACAATAAGACTGTGAAGTAACGCCGACTGTAACAAGTGAATTTCTCCTTTGTGAGATCAATAAAGGTTTATCTTATCTTATCTTATCTTTTGTAGAGTGTTTCATCTCTGCTGCGTATTTAGAAAGCATAAGCCTTGCAGCCTCCTTTAAAATAGATTTTTACACATTCCATAAGTTGCCAATTACTTGCCTGCAGCCGCCACCGTCGCAGTTTTTTGTTATATAAGCTGAAAATGTGTTTTAATTGGATTCTGCCAAACTGGCGTAAGAGTCAATACGGTATATGCTCACACAGAGGGGTTGTTGTTTTAAACGTCAACCGTTTCCATCGTGATTGATGTTGTTCCACAATGAGTCCGCAATAATGACCTCAGTTTCCAACTCATTTAGCATCATTATACACTAAATAATGGAAGATAATATTTGAAAACGCAATGCAATTATAGTGGTCGCTAAATGAATGCTGCAGACCGGAAAATGGCCATTCAAAATCCCGTTCAAGAGCTGTTGTTTTTGTGTGATATAAACTGAGCGCGAGTGGGAAGACGCTTCCAAAGTTAATTGAAAATAGTGTCAAAATGAACAGTCAGTTTGCCGTCAAGTGGTTTACCAACACTTTAGTGCCAAAGCGGAAAATACGTTTTAAACTTGAGGAAAGGTGTGAGAATTCTAATTTGGCGACACTATGAAGAGGGGAGCAGGTTTTGCACGTGTTATTTTTGGATTTTCTCTATTAGATAAAGACAGACATTAATTAGAAAGGAAATGAAGGAGGCAGAGGATTGTGACGCAAATGAACCTGAGCCAAGATTCGGTGCCAGGCGCTTTGTTGTGGTGGAGTCCAATAACAAATAGGAGGCAGTAATTACAAGAGTTAACATTACTTTGATTCCTCGAATTGTGTTTTTGGTTGTTTGGATTTTACAGTTCAGCTGAGTGCTTTGGTTTTGATTTATTGCACCCTATGGTCTGTTCGATATTCACATTTGTAGAGAAATATGTCTCACAAGATAATTGGAGGGGCTTGCTGAATCATATGGAACATGTGTCCTGTGGGGGCCGTCAAATTGAGGTGATTCAGTGCTTCTACTAGTGAATAATCATGGAGGGAGCAGCAATTACCTCCTCATAGCGATAAAGTTGTTGCCAGAGAGTTGTAGTTGAGCCGCACTGTTGTACTCCAGCTGTCCCACTATAGATAAAGCACAGAATTATACTGCTGATTGTAAAAATGTAATGAGTCAAAAGCCGTGTTGGCCTTGCAATGGAGCATGATTTACCTTTAACCTGGTGAGGCAGCAATTCCGACTTTAATCTTCACTGTCTGGCTGAAACCCTCCTCACAGCCAACTTTGTCAGATTTTTACTGCCTAATGAATCACAGATGTGTCTTGCTTCTCCATTTTAAGACATTTCCTCTCAGCTATCTTTCAAAGTGAACCTTTTAACCTCCCTCTTCTCATCAGTTTACAAGCGTTTAGTGTGATTTACATTGCAGGAGTTCGTGCTGTTTTTCCTGTCTTGGTGTCCTCTCTCAACCATGCTCTCAATACTCTCTCAAAAATCGTCATTGTTTGTTTTGATACAGATGGACCAGACATTTCTCTCAATGGTTTATCCAGGGGCGGACTGGGACTGAAAAACAGCCCTGGACTCTGACCAGCCTGGCCCAAATTAGCGTAATTGTGCACTTCTACAAATACATATTTTAACCTCTTACCACCCGCCTAAACCAAATGCATTCCCTCCTCCTTTGGCTGTGTAACACCTCATTTGAAAGCTAAGACCCACAAAACTGACCTCGCGCTGTTGCTGTGTTTTGTCACTTTTTGTTGAATTTTTGTTTTTTTTTGTTGAGTTTTTGTCACATTTTTGTTGAATTTTTGTCACATTTTTGTTGAATTTTGTCACATTTTTGTTGAATTTTTGTCACTCTTTGGTTGAGTTTTTGTCCGTGTTTTTCTCATGCTTTCATCCTCTTTTTCATGCTATTTTGATGTTTTTCTTTTTAGCTTTTAGATTTGGGTAAAGCTCAGTTGAGGCGGGACTGGTGGCCCTCGAGCCAGTGGCCCGTCTGTGCTCTTCCAGAATGGACATATGGCCAGTCCGCCCCTGGGTTTATCTGCCTGTCAAAACTGCCCAGTGGAACCCGCCGGGATAAGAAAACTCACTGTTCAGATTTACCCATTGCCCCACTGTACCGTCCCATGTCCACACTGCTGATGTTTGTCTCCCCCTGAATCTGTTTAAAACGCTGAATAAACACATCGACAGGTTGCTGTTCTCCTGAGAGGGCTGCCCCCCCTCCTGTGTCTGTTATCTCTGACCAGTTAATGAAGAGCTCACTCACTGTCACCGTAGAAGATAAATGGCCAAACAAACTCCTCAGATTGGATTGACCTCTAGTTTTGTCAGGATGGGTTCAAGTGGGTTCATTGTAAAAAAAAAAAAAAAAAAAAAGCTGACAGTGCTCGTTCTAATGGCATTGATCTAGTTAATAAATCAGTTAACCTTGCTGTAAATTATTCCAGCTCCTACACTGAAAACTGAGGATAACAAATCAATTTTGGCGTAAAGGCGTGGAAATAACATTACAGAAGCACTTCGATGTATTATTTTTTTACTCCTTTATTCAACCAGGAATTCCTGAATCAGAATCTTTTCATGTCGATTTCAGGTTAGCCAAAGGTTCTAATAAAATATTAACTTAAAGCGCTTCAACTGAAGGCCTCATGTTTACTATACCAATTTCTGGCATCAGGTCTTTCTGTGGGTAGCACAACAACATTTTTAGTGAAATGTGGTTTTCCGCTTTGCTGAACACTGTTTATGCAACTCCCAGAGGTGCAGAGTCTTTTTTTTCTTACTGAGACATTTATTTTACCACAGAAACACATTTCACAGTCAGACCTTGGAAAGTTCTGACTTCGATTAAAGTGGAAATAACCTCAGAAGTGCGATGTGTGTGATACTGAGTGAACAGAGGTGCCGGTAGACACGTCTCCTCTCTGTTCTCGGGACAGAGAGATGTACTGGCAGCCCGGGACTGCGAAGTGCGGGATGTTTCCTGTTGATAGAGGCCTGCCACTGGGATTTCACATGGTTAGCTCCTTGTTAGCCACCTGTCCTCCTCCTGACACGCAGATACAGGCAACGGATAAACGCTGCGCTGTACGAACAGATCCCAGCAAGTCTTTAAATAGGAACAGGCAGGATTTGTGTCAAAACAATACAGCTGCAGAACACATCAATACAGTGGCCTCACATGACTTGTTAGAGCCTTTGTTTCCTGTGTTTTGTTTTTTAAAGTGTGTGATTACTTCCCTGGGAACTTTGTTTGGCAATGGTTTGTTGGTTAGGCCGCTTATTAATTAAGGAAAGATGTGCAGTGCGTAGTGATGAGCCAAGGAAGAAAAGTTTCTTTGTTTTTTGTGTTGATTCAGAACACAGGGGAAAAAATAGCTTCTGACAATCATTTGGACTCGAGCTACAATGCGACAGAAACAGAAAAGACTGAGCAGATTTAAATTGCATGTCAAAAGATTCACCCCAACAACCAAATCAGTCATCACAAAGCCATATTTATATACACAAGCATGTACGTATATGCAATCCTGCTGGTATCGAACTACCAGTCTTAAGGATTAGATAGTCTGCAATTTCTACTGCAGCGCTATTGAATATGCCGTACAAATACAACAAAGGCAAATGAGTATGTGATTCTGTAAACCCAATGCAGTTTAAAGTCTATCGCAGCAACAATGGACATTTGGTGGGACAATGGTCAATTTTTTTGCACAATTGACCCAGAAGGGATTGCGACAAACAAGCAACTACTCCAGCATTCACTCACTATGGACAGCGTTGGTCAACAAACTCATCAAAACCAGCAGCTGTAAAGAACTATGGGAATACTCGTCAGTCAGTTTGCCTCTTTCAGTTATGGGAAGCACTACTATTGTCCCACAGTCTTCCCGGGCCAGCCTGTTGTGTTGACATGTGTTTTTCTCTCCTCTTCCTCCGCAGCGGGTGGTGTCGGCGGTGCGCGCAGGAGTGAGCCCCTCCGCAAACTCCCTGAACCAGTCCAGCCTGTGGGACCTCAGCTCCTCGTTCTTCTTTGCTGGAACGGTCATCACGACCATCGGTGAGAGGAGTGCTCCCAGCCTCCGAGCAGTCATTACCCCTGTACCCTCACCTTTGCTCTAGTCTGCACCACTGATGTTTGTTGTTGTTGTTGTGGACCCGGGCCATGGGAAATCAATCTCCCCTGTCGGCTGAAGACTCTGACGTAGAAGAATCAGTTTCTAACCATTTCCACTTGCTTCTGTCGAGCGTGTGCACTCAAGCCACCACTGCTGCTCCTGCAAGTCCCAATACACTCACTCATTATCATATATCACTCCAGACTTAGTTACAGCTGTACATTTCCCTAGGGTTTTATTTTCTTGCAAGATATATAGCTTGCTCTAGAGGATTTATTGATACATCCATAAAACAATGTGGATTTAAAAGGGATTTTTCTAACATCCCAATTCTTCACAGGGATGAGTTTCTAAGCACATTAAAGAACTGATGTAGTTGGTCATGCACACAAATACACCAACAACAACTAGCCTAGGAGTTCATGGTCACCCAAAAATGCTTTACAGCTAAATGTACAGCAAGCAAAGGTTATTTTCTCCCTCCACAAATATGCTTTTACTGACACTGAAGGACAAATAATACATTATGATCCACTATACAAGAAGACATAAATACCTGCAGTTTCAGTCCTTTTTTTTGTGCAAATGCAAGCGCTTGCAGTTTTAAAACAATGGTTCAACGTAAACATGCTCTTCCTTCCTGAATTGTAATTGTAATGCCTTTCATTTGGCTCATATACAGTACCCAAACTACAGCTCTATTGCCTGCACTTGCTGCCTCCCTCGGGGGCTGCTCGGGCTCTTGAATTGCCCATGATGGCTTTATCATCATAAAGCTCTCCTGTATTTATGACCAGTCCATTGTTCCTCTATATGAGACTTCATAGCTGAGCAGTTCTTCCTCTGAATACGGTTTGATTTCTGCCAAATGAATGTGATGTAATGTGCCGTTGTATTATTCAGTGTTTGACTATAGCACGCAGCCATCTCTCTGACACCATTCCTCTAAGAACTAACACAAAATGAACCGCTATGCTGTACGTTTTCTGACAACGGCGGTTCATCTGGCTCTAACAGCAGCGCTCACGAGGAATATGGGGAAAATGCTCTGTGGTTACGTTATAATTTAAATTTAGCTTCAATAACCTTTTCTTTTCAAGTTGCAGCCTACACTGCACATTGGGTGAACCTACTTAAAAAATTACTTCAATTGATAACACAATTAAATTAAGTATACTCAACTTATCTTTTAATGTTGCACAAATTGATATTTTTAAGTCAAATTACATTTAAATAATGGCGCTTTAGTCTAACTTAAAAAGGAACATAAAACCAACTTAATATTTAGATACTGGCTTCATTACTCTAACTTAAAAAGGAACATAAAACAAACTTAATAATTAGATACTGGCTTCATTACTCTAACTTAAAAAGGAACAGAAAAACAACTTATTATTTAGATACTGGCTTCATTACTTTAACCTCTTAACCACCTGAACCAAGCATATTTTCTCCAGCTTGGCTTTACCCACATCTAAAAGCTTCTTGGAAAAAGCGTCAATATCATGACAAAAACGGAAGGAAATGAGGATGAAATGAACGCAATAAAAAAGTGGCAAAAATTTGACAAAAAAAGCCACAAAAACACATCAAAAAGGTGACAAAAAAATTATGGAAAAGTGGCAAAAATGCAATAAAAATGTGACAAAAATGCAATAAAAAATGCAACAAAAACACACACAAAAAAAGTGACAAAGATCTATGAAAAGTTAGGAAAAATGTGTTGAAAATGCAAATAAAAAGAGCCCCCAAAGAGTGACAAAAAAGCGATGAAAAAGTGGCAAAAATTCAATGACAACACGGCAACAGTGCAAGGAAAAAGATCCATTTAGATCAGTTTTGTAGGTCTTTGCTTTCAAATGAGGCGCTAGATTTGGGTAAAACTGAACTGGAGAAAATGCATTTGGTTAAGGCGGGGGGTAAGAGGTTAACTTAAAAAGGAACATAAAACTAACTTAATATTTAGATACTGGCTTCATTACTCAAGCTGTGGCTAGTTCATTAACATGCACTGTCCCTACCAAATAAATCAATAAACTAAACTAAACTAAACTAAACTAAAAAAGGAACATTAAACCAGCTTAATAATTAGATACTGGCTTCATTACTTTAACTTAAAAGGGAACATAAAAGTTAAACCAACTTCATATTTAGCTCTTTTTCTATTCAAAATATTGCTAGAATCTAATGCAACACTTACGTAGAAATCTAATACATTGAATTGTGTGTTACCAATTGCAATATTTTTTTCAAGGTGGTTCAACTTTTTCAGTGGGTCCCATTTACACTTGAATTGTGAGGGTTTTGCCCTGTCGCCCGTCAATGCTGGCAGGCACCTTGAAAAAGTGATGATTACTCATTTCTGATCACTCCTTTAGAAAGTTAGATTTCAAGTTACTTTATTGTTTACAATCAGTCAATAATAACGGCGCCGCCTCCACATACAAGTGACAACTGGCTTTACTACTCACTTTATTGGAAGTGCATTTTAACAGGAATACCAACAATGCTGACACAGACCTATTAAAGAGATTGCAGCACATTTCTTTTTTTATTACATCCCGTAGAGTACGATGCTGTGTCAATATTTTTCAACACTTTTCCATTTTGACCTGTTGAGATTGAGAAATAAAATCCAGGTTCTCCAACGATCACCAGGCCTGTGTAGAGTCGCCTTCTCTGGTGCAAGTATTGATTCCACAGCCTCTCCACGCTCATATTTGCCATCAGGGTGCTTGCCCATCAGAGCCGGCCCACTATCAGCCCAGTCTCTAGTCTTTGAACTACATCCTGCAGGTAGGGGCTGGTTGAGGTGTGGCAATGAATTGGCCACAGTTTTGAAGATGGCGGCTTAAATCTGAGCTGGCCTCGATTTGCCTCCAGTTTCTTAGGATGGAAGAAGCCACAAAAATGTCTACAAGAGCATACTGTAAAAAAAAAAACGTAGAAAGTTGCTGAAGCTCATTTTGAATTACTAAAACTAGAAACACTACTGCTACTTATTTTTCTGTATCTACCATTACTATTGGCTACTATCATTTACAAATAAGACAACTATTACGTCTACCATTTGCCACAAAGGACAACAAAAGAAAATATACTTTCTAGATACAGTACAAGTCTTTGCAATGTCTATAGTAGCCTATATGTACTTGATATCATTATGTGCTCTCTTGCTGGCAGAGCTTTTTAACAAACTAAAGTATTATTGATCACATAGCAGCTCTGTTGTTTTTGTCCAGTACACTTTGCTGATGCAGGCAAAACATGCTTTCATTTCGCCTGCATAGATCAGTTTTGCCTGTGTTGCCTCTCTGCAAATTCCAGCCTGAAAGCGCGGGTGAGTTGAAATGAAAGAGGTCTTATTATAGCAAAAGAGAGCAGAGGGGATGTTTGCTCTGGCAGATGGCGATCCGTGCGAATACCTTTACTGTTCGTTATAGCTGCCACGTTGGTACAATATGTTCACTTCCTGCCGAAGTTCATCAACTCTTCGTGGTTAAAATTAGATGGAGCAAAAGCACTGAAGCAAACAACAGCACAGACGTATTTGCCTTACTGTAGCTGCGCGGTTTCAGACGTGTCACTTTCATTCAAGCTTACATGAATCCATCCACTGCGCTGGAGGGACACACTATGGAAATGAGTAATCAGACATCGGAAACACAAACCAAACAACACAAGCTTGCACTTAAGTAAATAATCAACCGGAAAAGCGGGCGCTCGAGGGAAACAAATGTATTATTGAGAGGATGAGCCCAAACACACATACCACATACACTAGGGATAGGCAACATCAGGTCCGCGGGCCAAATCCGGTCCTCCAGCATGGGAAGCTCTGGCCCCAAGATGATGTTGAGAAATAACTTGACACAAATCAGAGATCAAAGGCCTGGTGATCTCATAACCCCCACCTGAGCCGAGCACATTTTCTCCAGTTTGGCCTTACCCAAATCTAAAGGCTTCTTGAAAAAAAGAGTCAAAATCGCGACGAAAACGAGGATGAAAACGCAATAAAATGTGAAGGAAAAAAAATCGACTGAACAGAAACAAAACAAAAGCCACAAAAAAAGTGACAAAGTGCAACAAATAAGTGAAGCATTAAAAGAGCGATAAAACGAAAATGTGGTGAGACTAAGGCTAAAAAGCAACGTAAAAACCCCCCGAAAAAACAACAAAAATGTGAAAAAACGCAGTTAGCTTAGCCAAAGTGAAGATAATGTGCTCAGTTAAGAGGTTAAAGTACTCAAAAATGTGAAACATATAGTCAATTCCTTTACATTTCTTAGCAGAGCACCCACTTAAGTCCTATATGATGTACGACTGGCATTTGTTGAAAGTGAAGCTTTACTTCGGGTGACAATTGACCCGAAGTCTTTTGACAATGAAGAAAATCGCGCCTCCACCAAGCAAACCTGCCTTACCCCTGGCATAGACCAATGTAAAAAAAATGTCTTCCTTGCCAGAGTTAGTATGATGACCCTAACCTTAAGATTTAGCAGATTAGCAGAAACAATCCCTGAAGCTCTTATCCGTAAAGCTCCTGTTAGATGTCTTTGGCTTTTGGACGTTTCATGCAAATTTCATCTTTTATATTAACAAAACACTATTACTGCCAGCATAGTTTACTAAAGTGGAGATGAGCACTTTAGTAAGCAACATTAAATGCCTGTGAGCTTTTAGTAAGGCATGCTAGAAGATTTAGAGAAGGCGATCCACGCCTTCATCACTTCAAGGTTGGATTATTGTAACTCCCTTTACACAGGGCTGGACCTTAAATCCCTCCAGCGCCTGCAGGGAGTCCAAAATGCTGCAGCCCGCCTGCTGACCGGCACAAGAAAATGGGAGCACATCACTCCCATTCTGTCCTCTTTACACTGGCTACCAGTTCCCTTTCGCATTAAGTTTAAAATTCTGCTGATTGTTTTTAAATGCCTAAATTCACTGGCACCTAAGTATCTGCCAGAACTGCTGCAGCTCTACTGTCCTTCCAGAGCTCTGAGGTCTGCAGACCAGCTCCTTTTGTCTGTCCAAGCGTGTGTCCAGAGGTGACCGAGCCTTCTCAGTGGCGGCCCCTAAACTTTGGAACAGCCATGTACATGTGCGCTCGGCTCAGTCTGTAGAGGAGTTTAAAACCAAATTAAAAACTCATCTTTTTGCTTTGGCCTTCGGTTCCATGTAGACCAGACACAGTTTGTGCCTTTATATATTCCAGTGTTTAAGTTTTATTGTGTGTGTTGTACATATTGTTACTGTTCTTGTAGAGCACTTTGGTCGACAATGGTTGTTTTTAAATGTGCTTTATAAATAAAATTGACATTGACATTGACATGCTTTGTAGTGAAGGCAATTTGAACTCTAAAATGGTGAAGGAGAAGGAGAGAGGGTTGCAAGAATTACTCAAGTGTAGATGAATAAAACCCCAGGTGGGAACCACATTTAAGTTAAAAAAAAAGTAGATAATAATACTGCATAATATAAGCTTTGAATTTTTACAAAGACTTCACTCACTCATGTAAATACTGAACTGACTGCACAATGATGTCTGTGGGGGAAACACTTGTATTATTAAAACCTTTTGCACTTGCATCAAACACAGGCATCTCACGTTTATGTGTGCTTAAAGTCAACTGGCATTTTCTCCGCGTGTGTCTTATCTTTGTTGAGTGCTGTGCGGCGCATACATTATGAGCTTTTTAATGTACCATTGTCATTAGTGAATAATTGAATACATCTGAAGTGGCTTTAACCTACACAATAACGCAGTCAGGGCTAAGGAGTTTAGAAGAATCATTAAGCTTTTACTGATCACCGCACTGCGCCTTAGAGACAATCCAGGCATTTCCAACACAATGTAATTATGTGCCTTCTCTCTCTGAAAAGAAAAGCATGAATTAGGTCAGTTTAAGCACATGCTGTAAAATGGGTTTTTGGTCGTGTTTGCTAGAACAAAGCTGTGCACAGCAATCCTCTCTCTATGAAGAAATAAACATTATCAACAATAGGCTGCATGTGCCCCGTCCACCTTCTTTTGTGCAGCTCATGAGCATCCCCCTGAAACTGGTGCGGACCAGCAAATATAGTAAGAAATAATGCCATCACACTGTCTTTATGTATGTAATGTCTGGTGGTTTGTGTGTTTGCTCCGACTGGATACAGAAAAAATCAATTATTCAAATGCAGAATATAGGTTGAGCATTACTAATTTAGTTTTACGTTTTATATCAGTGAGCTCAGTGACTCATCTGTCGGCAGTGTGCACAGTTGTATTTCAACCTGGAGAGACTCAGACAGAAACAAAGGCAGCAATTAGAAAGGCACACAAGAATATCAGCTTTGGCGCTCAGACTGAAGACGTGGTGTTATGGGATTGAGCAGGTTCGATGAGCGTTAAGGCTGTTGTTGGAGAAGGATGAGCAGCGGGTGAATCCAAGACAGAGCAGAGGCGTTGACGGGGTGGAGGTGGGTTGAAGCACAGCTGGCAGGAGGACGAGGCTGCGAGGGAGAATGGTTAAATGTGGAATCATGGGGCGACGATTGGCTGAGGCGGAGACGCGACTGGCGATGAGGTGTTGATTGGACGAAGGAAGGTGATGCCATCCTTCAGGTGCCTGGGCTTCATTACATAGACACTGCAGGGGCTGTGATGGCAGGAAGCTCCGAACCGCGTTGGTTTCCTGACTCTCATTAGATTAATCATGAAGCGAGTGGGCCTTGATTGAAGGTTTGCTCACAGAGACGTGTTGTGATGGCTTTTGAGAACCACCACAGTGTCATTATTACAGCGGCAACTCAGCTCACAGAGAGCCTGGGAAGTAAACAAACTGGGAAAAAAATGATGGCTGCAAGATTATCACAAATTGAAAATACCATAGAAAGCAAATACCACATGCTGCAGGTATTTAGGCTATTTAATGTCCCTTGCAAACAACAAAATGTCCCGTCATTGTGCGGTCATACAGTATAATGTATAAACATATACTGCCCTGCTAATGCTCTGAAGGGCATTTGATTCTTTGCATTCGTTTTTCAGTTTACACTTATTTTTTTAATAGTCCTGCCCTATGTGTGATATTTTATTAATTTACCGCTTTTTCATAACCTCTCTGGAGTGCACTGTCTTGGTCCACTTGTAGTCTCTGTTGTGTTTTTGCCGCTTGTGAATACGGCGCGTAACACTGGTTTACCCAAAGAATTACACGTTTAATTAAAGGCTATTGCGAGCAAACTGACAAACAAAACACTGATCGAAAATGTCTCTTTTCAGTCATGCCGTGAACATGTTTTAAGGTCTTTTATGCCTTCTTTAAACACTGATTTTTTTTGTTTGCTTGCTTCGCCTCGTCCTCAGGTAAGTGCTCGAGTATCAGGGTGACTCACGATCAGGGCGAGCTGCACAAACAAAGCACATTTTCAGAAAGAAAGTACCAAGTGGACCAAGTGTGAACTGAACTGTGTCTCTAAAGATATAATACAATACTCAAAAATGAAGCTCGGTTTCGCATTGGTTTCGCAATGTCAATGTTCTTGTTCAATGCATTTATTCAATCCCTTTCTGGTGCAGGCTTTGGGAACATCTCCCCCCACACAGAAGGCGGGCGGATCTTCTGTATCATCTATGCGCTGCTCGGGATCCCCCTGTTCGGATTCCTGTTGGCTGGAGTGGGGGACCAGCTGGGGACCATCTTTGGGAAGGGCATCGCCAAAGTAGAGAAAATGATTGTGGTAAGTGTCTCATTCTCACATCAGCTGGACAAAAATGTCACACATTTGTTATTTAGTGTGATGAAGGCAGGGAAGTGTTATAATTAGTGTGGCATTGTTGGACCGCCTCTTGTTCATCATGATACACAATGCAGCTGGACTCTCATATATCAATGGCAGCATGTGTAGATGAACATAGTAATTTGGTTCGCAGCTTTTATTAATCTCATGTTGTCAATTGTTTTCCCACGGTGACTTTGAGAGCTTTAAAAAGGGCCCATGAATAGTTTATTACTACCATGATAACTCAATAAAGCAGCTCTTGTGGCATAAATAATAACCAAGTGAAGTGAACTTTAGTGAAAGCTTGCACAGAAGACTGGATGTTTTGAGTTGCCATGTCAACAACACGCTGCAGTTTTGTCTAAAAATGTCGACTCTTATCGGAAGAAGTGCAGCGAGGTCACTTTCTTGTGTGTTAAAAGCTGCCACTTGCGATTTCATTTGATTCGTCTCAGAAGATAATAAAGTTGCCATGCGATAAAGGATAGCTTATCTAAAAGTCACGATAGCCCAGGCTGCAATAACATGACCACTATTCATTCTGACTTTAAGGGAATATAGGATGCCTTTGTCCTGTATATAGGGGCCTATAAACTCTTAATGAAATGGCAATGTAATCAAGCAGCTGCTCGGCACAAAGCTCTGTAAAGTTGACATTTGGAAAGAGCTATGGCCGCCGCGGAGTTCCCCAACAACACAATACAAATTCAATAAACTTAATTTCCATGGCCTTTCGCCAAACATCACTACAGGCTGTCATTACGTTTATCCAGAGGAATTATGCAGGGAGGCAAAGACATGACATATTTTTCCTAATCTTCATTTGCAAATGCCGCAGACACTGATGCTGTGTTGCTCTGTCAGGGTCATATAGATCACTCTTGGAGATGTGAGTTGATTGCAGTTTCCTTGTTCAAGGCAAAGTTGTGTTGTCGCCATCATTTCAGTCTGCTAGTCTCCAGCTGGCACACGGCCGCTGCAATCAATCTGATCAACACACAGTGAGGGGAATAAAGGGGCATGATGCTATAGCTTTAGTGGCCAGTGCAGTCCTTGTTAGAATACATTTCTGATGAGTTTTTTTCTTGTTGTTGTCCAGTTTCACAGTACCACTTTGATATTGGACTGTTATTATATTGATGAGCAAATATCAATGCTTCTGGTCACATCTTCAGTGACGCTGCTGGATTTCTTTCGCGTGATCGGGTCTTTCACATCATGCGCTCTCCTCCGGGCAGGCCCCAGCTTGTGACTAGCTACTCTGCCCCCATGGTTCCCCTCTTCTTAACCGCAACCACACTGAGACTTCCCATGATGCCCAGAATGCTGAAGGCTTTGGAGAAGGACTTTGCAGTAAAGCCTCTGCATCCCACCTCAGTAGAGACACATCTAGCCTCTCAAAGGACTCAGAGAAGAGCACTTCACTGCAAATTGGCGTTTGCAATGTGACTTGGAAACTGAAGGTCCACTAACATCTGCCAGTCATTTGCTGAAGTCAGAACACCTGCTGAAGTTCTCCCTTTTGTCCAGCTTTTACAAAACTGATGGACAGGGTGGAAGCGCCTGGCCCTCTCTATTCCCCTGAGACGGCCCCTGCAATACTTTTGAGTGCCTGGTCACCTCCACCTGTAGAGACCCTCCCCAACTGCCTTTGCACAACTGCTCACGATGTGCTCACTCCTCACAGGTCACACGTCTCTGAAACGCACTGTCCCATCTTAGCCATGCACCTTTGCTCGCCCATGCCCACTTCTCTGCAAGACCATCCTCCAGCCCAGCTCTTGCCACCTCCTGGACTTGGTGGCACTTGTCTTTGGGTGCAACGCTCTTGGTCGCAGCAGAGCCCAAACCTGCCCTTCCTCTTGCCTTCGCCCTTCCGCAACAAAGCAGCATGGCCATGGATATTCTACCACCACGAGTATGGAGAGTGAATCAACAAGACATACAATTGTAAAGCAACTTCGAGCATCTGAAAAAGGGCTTTCTAAGTTTAATGGTAAAATATGCTCTCTGACTCTCCTGTTTTCCACGCCAGTGGAGCTGAAACAGTCTCGCACACAGAGCCAGTAACAGGTGATGTTAGAGATTTATTGTGGGCTTTGTGCTGGGTTTCTCTGGGGACGAGGCAGAGGTTGGCAGCTGGCTGAAATGGCTCAGACAAATGAAGCCTCAGTTAAAGAAGGCCCTGTGCAGTGAAGATGTAGGAGCTTGCATCCCAGTGGAATATATTAATGCTTACACAGAACAATGGGCAATTTACTGCACAGCTTGTATATGTCTTTCTGCTTTGCCTGTAAATGTGCTGTTTCTTGTTGTTTTTTTTGCAGTGGTTTCCAAACTGCAGTATGTACGTGTAGCGCTTTAGTCATCGGTTGGTTTAGTTAACTTATATAATTGTATTTTACACACCGCTGAAGTGGGATTACAGCTTCAATACTGCTGATGCAAAGTGAACGCCACAGAAGTTGTGCTCAGAGATAGTAAAGCATGATAGTGATCTTTAAGCTAGTCCTCTGAGCCCTTGCATAAGCGGAAAAGGGCAGGAGACAAAGCGCAGACAGGTGAGAGCGGTCAGAAAGCAGCAGCCTCCACACGATCGGATCTACTGCGACGGGAACAGGCTGAGCTCAGGGCGGGCCAAGTGTGCGATGTGGCACACACTCTGCGACAGTCCGGGGATGAATTCACATGTTTGCTTTGGCGTGCGTCTGACAAACCGCGCAGTGGCAGCACAAAGGGGTGACAGGAGTTGCCAGACACTTCTCAAAGGTAAAGGGAACTGACTCGTGGCTGTAAGAAAGAATCCTGGGGGAAATCACAGAGTAGGAAATAGACAACGTGCAATCAAGTGGCAATTTCCGTCGCAAGGACCATTATGTGGGCTGGGGACGAACAGAAAAAAATTAGCCACTAGAAAACAATGATCAAACTTCCTGATGGGATTGCCATTATATTACTTTGATAAGGGTTTTCATTTAAAGCCCAGACTTCAATTACAGTTATTTCTGGATCTGAGAAGTGGGTGTTGGAGAGGATTATGTCGAGACGCACAGAAGGTTGCAGTAACACTATCAGAGGTAGTAGCAATGATAGTAAGAGCAGTCACAGTTTCTACACGTCTTAAAAAATATAATACAAATGTTTCAGTCTGATTGACATCTACAGGGGCGTGAAAGGGCTTAGCATGAGTCTCCCTTGGAATCTAATTAGTCGCCCAATCAGTTAACCACAACAACAACAACAACAACCACAAACAGCGCCATCTTCTGCCAAATCAACAGGCGAAGCACTACACTCTGCTCTTTACTGAGTCTTCCGCTTTCCGAGTGTTATAAATCAGCATCAAATGAGTGTCTGTGATTGGGGCGACGCCAAACTTGTCCGAGTAAAGGAGTTGCCGTGAGCCGGATGATACGTGCTGCTTCATTGGAATGGAGAGAAAGAATGGCTGACTATGCAACTGTGATCATGATTTTGTTTCATTACCATACCTTTCGTAACTTTGCCTAACATGATTGAACTGTCCAATTGTCTGGTATCTTTCCCCAAGAGTCATCCGTGTGGAATTAATCTGCACCTCATGTGATATTGTTTTTGCTGAACCTGTATCTGGCCAGACGTGTGGAAGCCATGTGATGTGTGCATTGCCATCATTGTGCCTCAGACTAATAGGGATGTTGTTGTTGTTGTGGATATCGCCGGAAGCCTCATATGTGACTTTCTCAATATCACCTGACAAGTATCTCATCTTTCCCTCTATTTGCATTAGTAATGTTATATATACCCTTGTATGATTTTGCTCATTACTACAGATTCTCCCTCCACAAAGCACACCGGGCGCTCAGGTTAAATGTTATACTATGCACATATACATTGTCTTCTCTGCCAAGTGCCATCTCATTGATTTCAGCAACCAAATATGGCCATAAATAAGTTACCAGAATGCTGAATCTTAAGGTCTCAAATCTCTATTAGTAATTTACTTAAAGCTGGCTGTCGCTGACCACGGAATTGTACCCCGCTGTGGCACCAAAGCTAAAGTAGTCTGGACATATCTATGAGAACATGAAATCAAGCATTGCGGACACGAACCACAGCTGTGATTCTCTTTGATCTCCCCTGTTCTTTTACAGAAGTGGCAGGTGAGTCAGACGAAGATCCGGGTCATCTCCACGCTGATCTTCATCCTGTTTGGCTGCCTCCTCTTTGTGGCGCTGCCAGCCGTCATCTTCAAACACATCGAGGGCTGGAGCGCGCTGGAATCCATCTATTTTGTGGTCATCACCCTCACCACCATCGGTTTTGGAGACTTCGTGGCCGGGGAGAAAGGTTGCATACATTTTTGTTTCTTTAAGTTCTTTTTATCCTTTGTCAGTCAGTGGGTTGTTCAAAGGGAACTGACGCTACATTATTTAAGCGCAGAAATATTGATTAATACCCTTTTCATCTCTGGTCCAAGGGGGGCTTTTCTTGTGGAGTTTGCATGTTTTCTACGAGCCAGCCTCCCCTAAAGCTAAGGTCATGTGCAGCATACCAGGATGAATGAGAGTGTTTGTGAGTGCAACTGTGGGACAAGGGATGCTAATCAGCCCATGGCTATGGTCCACCGAGGCATGTTTACATGAATGAGTCCCATCCTCCAAACAACCATTTTGATTTTCTCCATTGTGCTTTTTTCACAGTTGCTCAACAATGACTGTGATGTGGTAATGTTTGAATCAGTTACAATGTGGCCCTGTATGTACAGCATTCACAAACTGGTTAAATTTCTATTTTAGTGTTGCTTTTGTTTCAAATTTGATGTGCGCTGAGTTACCTTTCTCACTCAGCTGTTGTGCACCACTGTAATAAGGCTCTTAGTACATAAAAGTACTGAGCTTTACATCACCATCTGTTCAGCAGGAAATCTGAACATTCACAATTACAAAAAAACACAAATTATAGGCTATAAAATCAGCGTTATATGTGTCTACACACACACATACTCAATGTTCTCATCTGCTTCCATGTGTCCTATTTGTTCTGTATGGACGAGTCCAGTAAAATAATATATGTTGCAAGCAGCTGCACTGAACGTCCCTGATAAGCAACAGATGGGTAACAGATGGTAAAAATCACAAACACTTTGTGGCAGATTAAATTTCCCTGGGCAAACCTAATGATTATGGATCAGATTAGCCCACCTGCGTCAACACCGCTGCTACAGTAAACTGATCAGGCCCGGTTAGTTAAAGCGGCCCATTATCTTGCACTGCAGTGGTGTTCTGGTGATTTCACGGAGATATCGATTGTCATGGGGGCCAAGGCTTAACAGATGTACGGAGATTTGAGCATGTTGTTAGAGTTTGATTTTTTGAAAGAGCAAGAAAAAGCTTTAATGTGATTATAGTTGATGTTTTTCTACACTAGTCTTGAAAAATCTATCACTCTTTCGTGTGGTAATTCCACAGTATAAGGAAATGTGTATTGGTGCTATTGTGGATGGACAGATAGGAATAGAAAATATTTAAAGGTAAAATATGAAGAGAGGTTTTAAACATTGTATTTTATAAACATCATCCATCTGTGTCAGCATGAAGTAAACAAGTTATTTACTGCTGTGTTGTAATTTATTCACATGTAAAAAAAAATACAACACAAAACACATAGTTTAAATTATTATTTATGGTTTATTTGGTAGGGACAGTGCAAGTTAATGAACAAGCCACACCGGATTGTATCCTTAGGCTAATTTTCATCCGTCGTCCCCCATGCGCACTCTCAAACACACCCTCAAACATCCTGGCCTATTGTACATGTTTTTAGTGGTAGGGGAAACCGGAGTACCCGGAGGAAACCTACGCAGCCATGGGGAGAACATGCAAACTCCACACAGAAAGGCCCCGTCCTTGGTGGGAATCGAACCCGGACCTTCTACCTGTGAAGCACAAGCACTAACCGCTGTGCTACCGTGCCGCCAAATGTTGTTAAATGTGATATCCCCAATGATAGTTTCAAGACATTTTCTCCAATATTCTGGAAATTCTAATCCTCAAATAATAAAATAGCCAGATAAATAGCCAAAGAGAGTAGAATTGTTGGAGGTAAAGCCGGCCATACACGCTCTTTTCCTCTTATTGGCGTGTGAGGTGTTCGTTTATGCTTAACCACGTTGTGTAACCCACTTGTCGTGTGTTTTGGCTTCTTCAGGCGGGTCAGAGAGCTCCTCTGGAGCTTCAGCTGAGAACAACATTTATCTGGACTATTACAAGCCTGTGGTGTGGTTCTGGATCCTGGTGGGGCTGGCGTACTTCGCTGCTGTGCTCAGTATGATCGGAGACTGGTTCAGAGTCATCTCCAAGAAAACTAAAGAAGAGGTACGTGTCGTGAAATCAAAGTGTTGCATAACTGTTGTGAGTGGGAGAGGTGAAGGATTGTAATAGTTCTTGTGTGTTTGTTTGTATATTATGTTTGCTGGAAATATACAGGAGACCTCCATATGGATGAATATTTGAAAGAGAGAACCACTGCACACTTCAGTCAACTTAGAAAATAAAGTAGCCTGCTGCAACTACAACTTTCAACTTCCTTCCTGTGATTATTGATTAACTTTATTTTTTTTCTTTAAGTTGAGATTTAGCCAACTTCTTTACTTTCTCTTTTTACAGTGAACCACTGAATAATAACAAGACAGTTGATGTTGTTCTCCTACCAATATATTGGGATATTACAATATCGGCTATCGGCCAATCTAGCTGCGATATTTTCAGACCGAAAATGACCAAAAGAGACTTCCTGTTTTTTGCATTGGAAAGAGCAAAGTCAGGGCTTTAGAACGAGTCCTCCCACACCTCCCTAGGCCTCAGGGAGGTGAGAAACATCCATTGTCAGTCCATCGCAATAAAAATTGGTTTCCTTCAAGTTTTTTAACACAAGTTTCACTAAACCTCCGTCAGTATGGACATGCTGCATGTCATTTTGAAGTGTAGTCTGGAGAATTCAATCACTGAGTAACTCAGTGATTGTTTGTATTTGTATTTGTATTTTTGAGAAAATATCGCGGCTTGCAACAATATACTAAAGCTAGCGACAACTAATCAAAGCTGGGACCAAAATGATTGGATCACCAAAGTAATGAAATAAAATCGACCAAGTATTTGTTTTTATTGGATTATTGACCAGACATTTGGAAAAATATTGGCAAGTAAAAAAAGTAGTTTTTTCATTCAAAACAAACAATATTGCAGAAGAAAAAGTTTGTGTTGATCTAGTGTAAGACCAGATGCTTTACGGCTGCTTTTGAACCTCCACTGTGGATGTTATATCATTACTTTCGTAAACCAGACAGCCAGTCTCCTGACCGCAGCAGCAGGTGTAGGAGCGGCGGCTTTGAGAAAACATCGTTAGTTGGAGTCTTGGAGCTGTGCAGATTGATAACTTGTTGGTTTGAGTTAAAGATTTAAAGACATGGAGTGAGAATGAGAGAAAGCAGTGGTAAAGGTCGGCTTTGAACCTTCAGATAATGAATAAATAAATGGCCCTCGGGAACAGAAGGAGGCCTAATGCATCATAAGGTGAGATCAATGTTCTTTTTCTACTGCTAAGATTTCTAAAGGCCACAAAGAACAGAAATATAGTCTTCACATAAATCTCTACTTTAGAAACCATGGGCAGGAGCTTCATTTTCTTTGTGAAGCTCATATGTTAAACCTTGGACAGTAAAGGAACACATGTTTGGCCTTGATTTGTTTTATGCTTTATTGTTTTGTGAAAATAGGTGAAGCTAATGGTCTCTGCATATGGCTAATTACTTCTGTTTAACTCAGTTTGGCTGAGTTAGATTCATTCATTTATAATGAAAAAGGTGGCAATGTTGAGCAATATCAGTCTACCAAAAAAAGGTTTACTAACAAAGTCCTAAGCTTAAATTACCTCATCTGGCAGTACTGATTAGTACTATGGCTTTACCACTGCTAAAGCTGTCAACAGCTTTACTTAAAGAGACTAGATGCAAGTTGGTCATTTTATGCTCACTACTGCCACCTCAGGTGTTAAATGTAACTGCAGCTTCCATATTAAGCTCATGCATGACGGACTGAATTAACACCTTTTTGAGTGACAGTGCAGGATTTTAAAGGCAGTTGTGGTGAATAGGTCTGGTCTTATTCTACACATTAGGATATGGCTGGAACATGTAGGGGGAGGAAAATACTTGTTAAACTCTGTATAGTCCCTTTAAACACCAGGGCTAGACTTTCATCATCGTTTTTATAGTTAGACCATTTTTGCACTACTTTTCTCAAAATAGGGAAGTAGAATTGTCCAGGAGTAAATTGATGAAGGTAAACGTGTGGCAAAAATATATAATAAAAAGAAAAAATCACTATACTTATATGCAGATGTCACAGGATAGAGTCTTGCCTCAAATGTTGAAACTTTGTCCAGATCACATTTTGAAAACTTGTATAAATGAATAACAAATTATCAAAGTTCATGCTGAAAAAGAGAACAGAACTGACATTATGACGTTTACATTTACTTGGATAAAAATTATTCTAAATTGACAGAACTGTTTATTCCGTCTATTGTGAATACCCCTGTGTATTTTACAGCTGTTTCTGTTCTCTGTGTGAAGCACTTTGAGTTGTCCTTGTGCAGAAAAGGTGCTTCACAGACAAAAGTGCCCTTGAGCAAACTGTAAATGGATAAAAAATGCGAGCCCGCTGCCGGTCAGAGTAACATTTTGCAACTCCTGTCACTCTTGTTTCTGCAGGTGGGTGAGTTCAGGGCCCACGCCGCAGAGTGGACCGCCAACGTGTCGGCCGAGTTCAAAGAGACCCGGAGGCGGCTCAGCGTCGACATCTACGACAAGTTCCAGCGGGCGACGTCCATCAAGCGCAAACTCTCCTCGGAGCTGGGCATCAACGCCACCCTCAGCCAAGAAATGACTCCGGGCAAGAGGACCCTGTCGGTCAACCTGGGGGACGAGCGGGAGTGCTACCCCAATCTAACCCTGTCCCTCTCGCCTGTGCCGGGAGCGCTGACCAGGAACGGGAGCTTATATCTAAACGGACTCAGCCCGGACTACGCTGCGGAGCGACGGGACTTTCCTATCGGGGACAATCTGAAATAGGAAAAGTCAAAACAAAGCAAAAAAAACTGATAAATGGAGCAGCTTGAGATTTTTTTGCCAACTGGATTTTGGGTGGAGGAACTGATTATCAAAGCCATTTCCTTACATGAACAGATTTCTGTGCCAACTAACAGACACTTTGAGACTGGACTGAAGATTGTATGAAAAACTGAGAAGAAATATCTATATTTTAAAAAAGTAGCAACAACATTCACAGATCAGGCATGACATTAAGACCACAGACCGTCGAAATGAGTTTGTCCCTTGAATACAGTGGGTTCAGGAAGAATCTATCCTCCTTATCCCTTGGTTATGGTTGTGTTCAAATTATAATCCGCATTCAGGTTTACTTTGCACTGAATGAAAACTCAGGACGTTTCGTTTTTTCTTCTTCTTTTCTATCAAATCTTGTTTATATTGAATGCATCAGTGAATAGGAAATAAATTAACAGAATCAGACTTTGAGAATCAAAATAAATGAAAGACTTTCTGAACCCACTGTGCGATAATGGTTGGAATAAATCAAGCGGCGGGCGCAACATTTTGTCCTCACAGGAGAAGCAGGAACAATGAGGAGGCACGAGGTCGAGTGGGTGATTAAAAGCGCGACAACTTATGACGTCTAAAGGAGTGGGTTACGGATTTAGAAAAAAAAATGGAGTGGTCCAGGAAAGAAAGTAGACAGTTCAGTGGAATTGTGCATGAAAGGAGTGGAGACCGTTGCTGTTTTCCGGATGTTGTGCCTGATCAGTGAATGCTTTAGTCATCACAGAACTTAGATAGCAATACATTTCTTTAGCGTTTTTTGTTCAGAGGTCTTGAAATCTGCATCAGATAAAGCATCCTCCTCAACTACTGTTTATCTCTCGCACCAAGAATGTGACGTTTTCTTTTTGTTTACACTGAATATGAGTCTGGCCTTGCGTTCGTTCTGCTGCTCTTTCGAATGTTAGTATCCATGAAGTTTTGCAGCTTTTCGCCCTGAGGAATAATACACTTGTGCCTTACTGAACTTAAAATTGAGTTTGTGTAGCAGCATAGTCTTGTTTATTTTATCTGCAGGTTTGGGTTTCACAATCTTTTTTTTTTCTTAACGTCAGGGGAGCTTTCAACATGCATTCAGTTTGTGCTTGGGTGAACTCAGACATTGACTGGTAGGTTGCGTTCATGTCATACCATTTTAAAGGCCTTTGATGGTCTGATAAAGATCTGGTCTGAGTCTAGGGAAAACTGTCCACCCATCAATACTTCATTCAAATCCTGACCAAATCTAGCTTCAGGTTCGGAGATGGGTCCCTGGGCACCCACAATCGATACGAGAAAATGGATGTGGATGAAATGCCCACCAGCACAGACACTGTAGTTCTCATTTACTTCTTTTCACTTTGCAGACTGGATTTGCTTTTAGACATGGACGCTCCTATTTGGTTTCTGTGACTTTGGTTCAGGCGAGTGTGTTTTATTTGTGCTTTTGTCTTCAGGGGTCGACACTAAAGCTTTTACGCTACAATGCAATAGTGAGCAAGTATGAAAAACGCTTAAGTGTTACTTAGATGCTCCTCGTCCCCAAGGAAAACCAAATAATGATTGAAAGTGGCTTTGTTATTATGATCCCACTCACCTCAAAACGTTCTTTGTTCCAGAAGTAAAATTTCTATTCCTTTTCTTTCCCATAGGGCTGAACAACATGGACAACATTTCATATGCCAATATTCATAAAAGATATATTGATATCGATAACTACAGGTCTTCAGGTTTTCAGAAAAATAAAAAGAAAGCAGTTTTATTGGTGAGAATTTATATTGTTTATATCATTGCGTTATCAATATCTTGAATGTTCATATCGCGATATCGATACAATAACGATAACCATATATCTTTCAGCCCAACCATAGACTTAACAAAAAAAGTATCTAGATTTTAATTATTAAAAAGTACAGGATACTAGGGCTGGGACAAAATATCAGATCAGGTCACAATACTTTGTGTCGCAATACCAAGGATCAATACTACCAAGTATCGCAATACTTTCAATACTTGTGTTTGGAGGCATTTTTATCAACAGTTACACAGCACTTTGTTACATTTTGTGTTAATACACTTTTCAATCTTAACATTAAATGTCAAATGGCATTTGGTTTAGAAACTTTGGACACTTGACTTTTCCACATTTTAAGGTTCACATGTCACTTATCATAATTACTTACTGTATCGCAATACGTATCAGATCGGCCCTTGAGTATCATCGTGACAAAAGTGGATGGCCCAGCCCTACTGGATACTGGTGAATTTGTATTTTGCATCAAAGGCTGGATATTATATTTAATTGACTGTGACCCCCTCCCTAAACAGTGATCAAAAAGGTTTATGTCCACAGGTGCATAATCTTTTGAACTTACTGGACCACTCAAAGGGAATTTAACTTCTAGAACGGAGACGTGATGAGGTGTTGTGACTCCTGAGGTCCATAGTGTTTCACAATAACAGTATGAACACGCTGGTGTCTGTACAGTATGAATAGCGATAGATTGCTCTCCAGTTTCTCCCCTGACCATCATTTGATTGACAGCTATTCAAGACTCTTCTGTCAACACACATTAACGTGAAGGAGAGCTGTCGATGCGTGTTGCGCAACAGCGGAACACGTAAGGCCTAGAAATGAGTTTGTCAAAGTGTGTGGGCAAGTGAGAATTCATTTGCCTCCGCCCACTCCTTTTAATTAAGTGTATTCCGCGAGCATGCTGAATGTATTTATTCATATCACCACAGAGAAGCCTGGTTATGAATGTATGACACTTATGTTTTCATGCGCCGACGATTTATGGGTGCAAACTGCAAAGATGAGTGCAATTAGCTCAGAGGGGGTGTGTCTCTAAACCAAACAAGATGCTAGATTAAGCAGCGTTTCCCACAGAAAAATCAACAAATACTGTGTGTTGGTGTTGCCGTTGGGTTTAACAGGAGCACTTTACTCTACAGCACTGTACTAACATTGTTTGGGCGAAATGGGTGTCTCATGGCATTGTAATTCTGATGTTTACGTTGAACCAGGACACACAAACCTAATTTATTCACTGTTAATAATAAGGGATGCAAATGCCTTATCCCTTGTTATCCCTTACTTTGCTTTTTCCTTTGCTTTCACTGTATTGTAAAGTAAAGTGCGTCTGAATTAAGATACGTTTTCCAGTTATGCGCATGGACAAAGCCCAGGACCAGCTTTACCCTAAACATTGTTGCTAAACAAAATGAAATGTAACTGGAAAGACTAACAGGAAAGATGACTTCATGTTGAATAAGTGAGATGAATCCTGGACTGTGGAAAATAACGCATTTATAGCTAATTTACAAAGCATCGTGTCAGTCCATGTGATTCTATACCTTGTTAAAACCTGCATCATTCACGGCTAAATCTGTTTATCAGCACCAGAAATAACGCTCAGTTCGTCCACTCTTGATCTGCCTTTTACACACTAAGTTTGCATGCTTCTTTAAGTATTGATTACTGTGTCCAGAATGGTCAACTTTTGTATGATATCAATGACACTAAGGCAGCAGTGTTTCCAGTATGTTACTGTCGGTATGTCATTTTGGGTCATGGCACATTTTTCAAAGATTTAGAATAAAGAATTTATACATATAGCTGTTGTTTTCCAGCGTTGTGCACTTCTTTATGCAATATGTTTAGAAATGGGAGTCTCCTGCCTTTCACAGAGTGTGGGTTTGACTCTTGGATCCGTCAGTTTGCTGAATCTTTTCTCCATTCACGCTTTAAAGTGACATTGTGGAATATTCCTGGTTACATGTTGCAACGCCACAATGACACGTGCAATGGGTTATCAACAAGAGCATTCGGAAGAGGACCTAATGCGTTTAAACCTCAGAAAATCCCGACTCTTTTAAGACAGGGGGGGGGACAACAAAGACACAAAGGAAAAAGACGTCATTACTCATTTTCTAACGTGGTTTCTATTGTCGTTCCCCTGCATTTTTCCTCCACAGACACCAGGCTGCTGCAGACATGTATCGAGTGGCCTAATGGCTGTAATTACATCACCGCACAATGACACTGGCTCATAATGTCGCGGGCTGCGTTCAACAACATGACTCACGTGTTACCAAATGTTCCTGACGAGCACAGCGTGAGCTGCAGAGGTCCACGCTCATGATCTTTGGCCCGAACACCTTCGCAACGATCACGAAATTGCTTTAATTTGCTTCCTTATTGCACATTTCTTCATCGACGAGGCGGAAAGTTGACTTTACCGGTGACTTCTGTGACAGGCTAAGAAAGACACGTCCTCACAGCTGCAGACAGGAGGTGTAAGGGCGTCCTGTGAAGGGGTGCTCAGAGAGGACATGACCTAGGACGAGAGAGCCCTCCTTCAGCAGAGTGACTCACAGCCGTTAGCTGATTGTAGAGCGCGGCGGCAGACACAGGGGAAGAGCAAAATGTGAGGCTCTGCACATGCATAATACATGGACCTCAGAAAGAGAGAGAGAGATGGGGAGCGTTTAGAGGTTGAATACTGAAACACACGGCCTTCACCGCATTCCACGAGGGCTGAAAATTACAATATGTGGCTTTAATACTGCTTCAGGACTCTTGAATCTTGCGGTATACCTTAAAAGAATGAGTGGATAATAGCACTGGTACTCCAACTGGCAAACATGAAGTATCAGAAACTTCGGGGATTCCTCCAAGTGACAAATGGGACGGTGGCGTGCAGTTTTGATTGCAGACGAGAGAGACAGTCTTCACATGACTCAAACACCAGGCTGTTGATGAGGATTAACATTATAACACTGAAAAGCTCACACAAGTTGATTTTGCATTATAGTCCCTTTAATGTTGACGGTGTCTAAATAAAGGCACATTCACTTGAATTGTGCATGTTGGTCCTCTGCGGATTAGTCCATGTACATCCTTAATCAGCATCCATGTGTTTAGTCGTTCAGAAAAGACTCTCAAGCTGATATAATAGCAGCAGGTCAGGCTTGGCTCAGGACAGTATTATGATGGCATGTTCCAAGTCAAGTCTGACATTATTTAGCACCAAAACAGGAACTGAATCACGCAGTGGTCACTGAGCTTGTCATTGTCATTATCGAGATCAGCCCTCAGTAGCTTTAAAACAAAACAAAAACTCTGTAACCATTTCTGTTATGCAAAAGCTCATTGAACTGGCCACTTTGACTTCTCGTACGTAAGAGCAAAAAGCAGCACAAAGACGTGGGTTAAAGACGACTTGCCTCCTCTGTGACATCAGAGAGAAGAGTGAGTCAGCGTCTGGAGCTAAAAGTAACTGTTGAAGTTATCCGACTGGTGGGAAGAGGCGATGCTGTTGAAACGCATAGTAATCATTAAAAAACGACTTCTTAAACATGGCTAATATGCAGGTTCTGCTGAGAGTGGCCTAAATCCCCTTCTTAATGAGCTTTGTAGTCCATAGCTCTTTCACTCTTGAGTCACACTTGGTGACTGTGGTCTATGGTGGTTCTCAAATGGGAAAGCCTTTTCCATACACACAATATTTAAATCATAAAGCTACAACTGCAATACAAGCCAAACTTAAATATACATTTTAACTCACTACTACTGATTCAGTCATAAGCATACAAGTCTTTCCAAACAGTAACACGACACATTCCTACTGACAAGATGAATGTAGCATCTTGCTAAAGGACACAAATGGATTTAAACCATCAACCCTCCCACCTAAATAGTGGTCAAGACCTCATTAAGCCTGATTGACTTCACTGATGTTTTGTTCCCTCTTACAACACTGTTGCATACACTGATCTACTGTAACCTTTGTGTTTCTTTTTGTCATGTGAGGCTGTGCAGATGGGATATCCTCTCCCGCTGGCAGGATGACTGACACATGACCTTTACTGCTCCCTGAGCGTCCTGTGAAGAGGAATAGACGGACTGTCCTTAATAAATCGCACTGACTGCATCCAAGTGGTACAATATATAGATATGTCCGATGCAGAAAGCTGAAAGGATAAAGAACTCTGTACAAAGGTCCATTGCAGTGCATAAACACCTAAACAGCGCTTTCATAGTAGCTGAAGCTGCAGGATTTTTCATAACCTGCTGTCATTCCAGGACCATCTCCAGTTCTGCCCCCTCTTCATGACATTTCTTTGTGGATAAAAAAAACTATGACCTGCCTCATCTTCAGCTATGAGATGGAGCAGGTCATAGAAGCAGAGCCTTGAATGGTCACGCCTGGAGGGAGGCAGCTTAGGTGTGTGTGTTGCGAGATTGATTTCCTCCAAATTGGTTTGTAAAATGTCACTCTGTTTATGTAGAATTTATTTTCATGAAAATAGTTCTCACCTGTATAACACGTTTGACTCTGTGACCTCATCCAGCTCATACACTAATGTTTTTCAGCTCATGAATCTGCTCCTCAATTATCATCAGACCTGCAATGATTTGACTGAAGCACACTTAGGTTTAAGGGCATCATTATGTGGGGTAATCACAGTAATGGTTTGGAAATTGAAGGTTTTTTTTTTTTTTTGGGGGGGGGGGGGGGGGGCAAAATGTTCATGTCAGCTCACAAAGCCTTGGAAGAAAAACCTTGTCTTTTGGTTGCATTTTCATAAAACAACATTTGCACCATTACCTTTTAGCATCCTACATTAGAGCGCTCTGCTCTCACACATGCTTAGACACCAGTGTCCCAAAATAATTCACCCTCAATTGAGCTGTACCACCTGTGGATCTACCCCTCCAGTCCAAGTCCTGCCCACCATCACCTGCTGCTACCTCTTCTTGTAACCTACCATTAGACTATTTTCAGTTCAATTCAAGCCGTCATTTTCCCCATGTGAGTTTTTTGGGTAATGGTCATACGTGACTCATAAGTTAGGGTTATATTTTCTCTCTGTTAGGGTCATTCCCATCACGTTGGTTTCATAAAAAGCAATACATGTGGCATAATGGAGAAGGTCCTCAAGTTCCTCATTCACAAAAATCACACTGTATTTACTGTAATATAAATGGTTAACATTTATATTATATTTATACTATGTTGCTGAGAAATGTTGACAGCAAACAAATACAGATGAAAAGAAAAATAGCAATTGCTGACAGGTACGGTGGAAATGCAATTGATAATTCACTCTGATGATGGTTCTTTTAGGGAGACAGAAGGTTTGTTTACCTGCTTTACTAGTTTCAATCACTTCCTGTGTTGGCTTCATCAAACTTATGAAATAAACCGCGCTCTATAGTGTCAATTCAATGTGTTATATTGTCATTTTGATTATGTGTCTGAATGTTTGCTCCTTCGCCTTTTCCCTAAGTTTCTTATTATTTACATATTTTTAGATGCTAGTCCTAAAACCATGTCCAAAATTCGAAGAAATTCTGCAAAAGTAACATGTAGATTAACAAAAGGCAAAAGTGTAAAGAATATCTGCAGAACAATAGCCGCCCGCTCAGAGGGATGAGTGAAGGAAACCTCACAGGAAAAGTAACACATTATCTGGGAATAGACACTGTCAACAGGAACAAGTGTTTTATATGATGGAAACATGAGGAAGTCTATGCTTAGAGCAGACTATTTGTACACATACTCTAATGACTGTGTGGGGAGGAGCGGTATTTAAGTCTCACAGTGGGGCTGAACCTTTGACTGACAGATGTGCAGAGACGCCAAACATATTTACTCAAGTACAGATAGCTTTAGTTTTCCCTAGTGAAGAATAATAATAATAATAATAATAATAATAATAATAATAATAATAAAAAGAAAAAATAATAATAATAATAATGCATTCGTCTTAAATAGCGCTTTTCCACATGTTCAAAGTTGCTTTACAATTTCATGCATTATTCATTCGCTGGTGAGCTAGTAGTGAGGCTACCAGTTTGCTCCATTGGCCACTCTGACCCTCACCCAGGCTTGCTGGTATTTCCCAACGGTCTCCCATCCAAGAACTCACCAGGCCCCTCCCTGCAGGATCGGGCAGAGCAAAGGCGGTATGGCCTTAAATAATGAAGAGGATAATTACTCATGTGGGAGTGAAAGTGTAAGTGTAAGTGTGTAAAATGCTGATTTATGTTTTAGTGGCAACACATTTTGACTGAAAACAAAATAATGTGAATGTTCAAATATATTCAAAGAAACTACAGGCTAAACTTGCTGTAAGAAAAGCAAATATGACATGCTTTTCATTTTTACACTGACTGAGTAACTTTTTTTCATTTATTTATTATTAATCAAGAAGGAATAAAACTCTCTGTGGAAAAGCTTCCCAGTACCAATAAGTCTTCTTCAAAGCGTTCCTCAAATACATATACTTGTAAATGTAAATGCAACCAGCCTTTGCTGATACGTTTTTACAAATAGTCACGACTAAATTAATTTATCAATAATTTAATTTGATAAATGGCAGAAGTAATCGACTCACTGGGGGATCTGTCAGATGTTGTTCTGTCAGTAAAACTGCAGGTATAACCTGTATCTGTATGAAGTCCCTTATGAAGCTCATACATGGTCCTGCATCCACCATACAGTTCTCTAAATATACAATATATGTTTCAGACAGCTCCTACTCTTCATTTATTAATATGGTTACATAAGCCCACTTATATCACAGTGCTCAGCAGGAGCTATTGCAACAATATGCTGCTTGGATAAGAGCACATGGTTGAAATTCGCAATTTCCAGCGCCCTGTTGTTTCCGAAATCCACCTAAGAGCTCTGATATATGGAGCAGCACATTAGCCACTGCTGAGAAGATGTGTGGGCTGAATTAATAGCACCATGGTCTGACGAGGTGGCATTCATGAACACTTTAAAGTTGTCATCTACGTAACAAGACAGTTTTATTCTGCCTGTAAGTGGGCTGGCAGGATGTCTGCGTGAGAAAATAATGCATTCATGCAAGTGTGCTCACAGGCAGCAAATGAACATTTGAATTAAGTCACGAACGCTGAGAGAAGAAAATCAATCCTCAGAGAAGCAGATCACACAAAGAAGGATAACTGTTCACAATGGTTTTTAATAACATGGTACAAAATTACAAAAGCCTATTGTAATCTCACTCAGTCTAATCTGCCTGTCACAGAGGATGGATTTCAACTTTTACAGGGGGATTTTAATCATGAATAATTCAATTCATTTCCAGTGTGTGTGAGGAGAATTGGCGAACTTAATGGTACAGTATGTAGCAAGTAAAACGACTTGTTGACCACATATTTAATTTAAAAGTAGGATCCAATGATGACACTTGTGTACTTGTAACTAAATCACTATAATTTATTTGAAATTATTTACTTGTATTCGATATCTGGGTTCTTCTTGATGAAAAATGAGCCTTATAACAACACCACACACCCAGCCTTTAATGCTTGGCTTGAGCAAATGTTGAAGAGTCAATATATTTGTAAACTGTGATTTTCTGTGGTTCACTCAGTTCATCCTTTGAGACACAGCAATAATCAAGTTCACATCGGGCCCATTGTGTGCAGTTGAGCTGGTTTAGTCTTTTTCTACGGGAGGGAAACATCTGGTACCTTCTCCTCTTTGATGCCCCGCTTTCTTTCATGTGGAGGTTTTCTGATGTGGAAAAGCAGTCTCACAGGGAAGTCAGAGGCGCTAACAGGAAGGAACAGGAGGAATCCTTCCTGCCGCCATCACGAGACAGCTGAGATACAGTAGAACAGCCGTCGCTTTGCATTTTTAAGCACAAAAAAAATCAGAAGAGACCAGAGACCAATCATGTATTAAATGGTTTGTTCACAAATCTTGACACTGATCAACCTTAAGTCCATTTAGCTCATATGCGGCCCTCCCTGTGTATGGCTTCAGTAAACTATTGCTACATATTATAAAAGTTCAACAATGATTGCCTTACGATACATACTTGTACACACTACAGTGGTGAAAGTTCTGCAGTCTTATAACCAGCGACGCCGAAGATGAAAAGATTAGAAGTCCCGGTCCCATCCTGAAAACTCCTCCTCGGCTTTCGTTTGGTCGTGTGGAAAACGATCAAAGTTGATGTAGCTGGGACCCTGCAGCACAAGCAGACACACGCGGCACCGATTAATAATACATTTGACAAATGCTTAACAGAACTCTGTGCGGAGTCGTCCTTATCACTTCCGGGAGGCCTCCCTGAATGATAATTGAGACGATTAGCAACACGTCAGGCTCCTCGTTGGCTGTTTGACTTGCCTTGCGCACGAGTCGGACCGTGGGAGCGTCCAGCTGCCCCACGCGCAGCTTGTGCCAGTTCATGCTGCCGAACCATCTGAGAAACGCAACGCAGACGTGAGCCAAAAACAGGGCACCCTCGTAACTCCCTGGGGCCGTTCAAGGATGCGGTTGCCACGGTTACCTGTGATGTCGGACGTCTTTGATCCCGTTTTTGGTGTTTCCTAACCTTTGCCCCGGTCGTGGCCTGGGGGACGACAAAAACAGAGGGATCACAAAAATGGTCTTCATGGCTCTCCCTGTACGAGTATGACGGGTTGATTTACACTTCCATATAGCCTAATTTGTATGGATTTGAAGTCTGGATGCATATCTGACCCCACACAAAAACTAAAAACATGTCCCAGTGATACTAAGCATTATTTATTCATCTCTAAAGGTCTGTACTTTCAGCAATTATTTTACTTTTAACAAGGCTTTGACGTCACATTTATCATGCTGCTGCTCCTTACTTCTTTTTTATGGATACATCTACTTTTTAGAGATTGTTCAAATGAATCCACTTGTTCCAATGTCGTGACTACAAGTCGCCTACTGGGCATTGGGGGGTGGACTTTATGTCTCAGGGCTGACAAATTGACTGGCGTGTAAGCTCAGTCAAGTATAAAGGGTCATTGTTAATTCCCCTCACATGCATCATTTGTCGATGGCAGGAAGTTTCGGGTTATTTTTCAGAATGTTTTTTAAACGCCACGCGCCTGAAAAGCCCACAGAAAACCAAAACAACCGATTACTTGTGCAACACAGTGTTTTCGTCAGGCGAATGCACAAGCTTGAATCCCGAGCGTGTTCATAACCCCTCACCTGCACAGCTTACTAATAATGGACTTGGCTGCTTCACTTAAATAAGGAGGATACTTGAGCACCCCATCCAGGATCTTAGCATAAATCTTCTGTGGCTCTGAGCTCGAGAATGGAGGACTGTGGGGATAAAACAAACAAACATATAGCAACAATGTAAAGGTATTGCATTGCATGATATTTGTGCGAACTACCAGTAAAAAAAACACAAAAAAAACATGAATGGGTATTGCTGCATATGCTATAAATCACTGCTGCCATCTACTGGTTGAGTGCGACACTGGCCATCAAATGTCTATATTACATTACTATAATAATTGAAAGGTGACTTACTTTCCCACTAGAAGCTCAAAAATAAGAATCCCCAGGGACCAAAAATCTACAGCAAAGTCATGCCCCTGGTTTTGAATAATTTCTGGAGCCATATATTCAGGAGTACCGACAAAGGAGTACGTCTTGTCTCCCCGATTGAGCTCCCTAGCAAAACCAAAGTCCACCTGTGGGGAGAGAGAGTTAAAGGAAACTTTAAGAAGCTGATAAAAGAGTCGCATAGATAGTTTCATGAATGACACTGACCAGTTTGACATATCCTTTCATGTCCAGCATTAGGTTCTCTGGCTTGAGGTCACGGTACATGATGTTCTTCTTGTGGAGGTACGCGTAGGCTTCCACCACACAGGCCGTGCAGAAGACCGCGATGGGCTCATCGAAACGGCCCCTGATCAAAGAGACATGGTGCGATCATGAGCACTAACGAACTAATTAACTTTCAAATGCCATCGAGCTAATTACTGGGGATTCTATAGGGCAGCGATCACCCATAGGCTGCCCTGGGGCAAAGTCCCACCTGACCTGACCCTGAGCAAGCTGATTTAGCTGTTTGGAAATGCACCAGAAGAACATGCATATAAGGATTTTCTTTTTATTCATCATCTTTCTGACTTTAAAGGTGCTTTATGTAACTTTTATGCGGAGAAAAAATGTTGATATTAGTTTGTAATCTACTTTCTAAGTATGGAAAGTTAGCATGGCGCCTTTAATTTTACTTTACTTACCTCTACAATGCCCCAGGATCAATTGTTTTGTAGGTTTTCTGGTGAGAGTGACCAGAAACCCTAAAACAGTTGATCGTGGAGCCTCTGTGATGGAAAGTAAAGGCGCCATGCTAACCACTCATACAGCCGCTGGGACACTACAAGGTCCATATCAACTTTTTTTTACCGCATAAAAAGTGACATAATGCACCTTTAATGATGATGTATCCAAACATTTTATTTTGAAAAAACACTCACACTTCTTTCAGCTTGGTCCACACCTCCCCACCGCCGCAAAACTCCATCACCATGTATATATACCGCGAGTCTTTGAAGGCAGCGTAAAGCCTATGAACACAGGTCAAGAACGAAATAAAGCATTTGTGTTGAATGTTTGAATTAGAAAAGGCGTTGATCTATTGCGTAATGTGTACCTTACAATGAAGTCACACTGGATGGCTTTTAGGATCTTCTTCTCAAACAGTATGTGCTCCTCTTGTCTCTTAGCAACTATCTGTTTCTTACTGACCCGTTTCAAGGCGTAGTATTTCCCGTGATTCACTGTGGTCATCTGGAAAAAGAACGGCATTCTTTTTTTGGGAAATATTATGCAGAATGGCTTCAATGTTACACCCTAATGTCTCAATAAAATGTCACCCATCCTTCAATGTCATATTTTATAAAGTAAAGTAAAACCATATTACAAAAAAACAAAGAGGTCCTTAAGTAGAAACTAAACTTTATGTCCAAATCATATCACATCCATGTAGACGGATGTGTGACCCTGAAGGGAAGAGGTCTAAAAATGGATGCGAAATTCCGACTCACAAGCTGAACACGTCCAAATCCTCCGACCCCCAGTGTCACCGGGTCGCCCTGGTAACGACCCTCCTGGTACTGCACTGGAACAAGGTCCTTGAATCTCAATGTGGAGCCGGCGCTAGGACTGAGATGATTAAATAATAATAATAAAAATCTCCTCAACATAATGCCATGGTAACTTCTTCAAGTAGGCCTGTAACATCGACATTGACTAGGGAAAGTTGTTTGTGCCTCACCTAGATTTTTCTGGAACTTCTGTGTCTTGCATGACCTTGGAGCTATACGAAAGCAAAACAAGAAGCCAATGTAAGTCATGCATGGCCCCATATTGAAATACTGTTGAATAGAATTTGTTACGCACTCATCGAAGAGCTCCAGTTGTTCGATGGGAATGGTCTCCTCAAAAACCCTGCACGAATGAACAGGACAGAGACCAATTACCAAAATGCACCACATCCTTTCCTGCACAATTACAGATTTAGGGGAATCTCAATAATTCAGCATCCACTTACTCCTTGTCAATGGAGAAGCAGGTAACAGGGCCGTCGGCGGCGCAGGTGGCAGTCCTCAACACCTCGCTGCAAGCAAACATTTCACCCGTCAACTCCACACTACAGGGTTTGACTCGTTAGCTTCAACACAAAACTAGGGTTTCAGGCGCAGGTTCATTTGACAGCATAACATTCAAAGGTTGGTGGGTCAATCCCAGGCCTGGCCAGTGCATATTGTTAGTGTGTCCACCTTGCCTTCAGTGTCAATGTACAGTATGTATGAATGACAGTGTAAGTGCCAGTGCGGGACAATGGATGCAAATTGGGCCATGGCTCCAACCCGGAGTGGATCGTGCATCTCATGTATAAGCATTATAGTGTGCATTTCTAAATGTTTGCAGAGGTTTAAACTAAACGGGGCTAGACCAATTTTTGGTGGAGTTTGGACACCCTTAGTTTAGAAGGTTTTATGTGTACTGGAGACTGTATAGTTTGCATTTTGCGGAGGAGTTTACATTCCCTAAATAGGTAAATAGGTTTTGTGGGATAAAAATGGGATAATTGAAATTGCAGTTTCAACTCAAATCTAATTATGTAGCCTTTGTTTAAACTTGAATGCCTTATTGCGACTATACAACGGTGCTCTATCAAGCGTCAGCCGAGTGATCATCATCAACAACAGTTCCCACACTCCCTCTCCTCCACACAGCACTTTGAGGAGGAGCATGACAGCAGCCTATGGGCAGAAACGAGCTACACAAGGCTCGTATACTGCTCGGAGGCTCCAGTGGTGTTGTTGTCATGGTTACCGTATAAGGGCCTGTTCTCCGAAATGCTCCCCCTTTCCCATTCTGCGGATCTGCTTCTGATGCCCGTTCACGTTCTTGGTCACGAGCACCTGAGGGGAAACACGGTGGAGAGGGCATTAATGCGTATAGGCGCACACAGATCCGCTGCTTAGAGACGGGGGTTCATGCAGAGTACAGCACATGGAAATACCTCGCCTTTAAGGATGATGTAGAAGACATTTCCCTCCGTGCCCTCGCGGACTATAATGTCTTTGTCCTGGTACTTGACCTGGAATAAAACCACAACGGTTGAGGCTATGAGAGGGTTGATTTTGCTTATCAGATCATTTCTCCTGTAAATGAGTGTCAAATGTTAATCTAAAACCGCTCCGCAATCAGATTCACGCAACACTTCTGTGAAAGCTACTGTAGGCGGACAATCAAATGAACTTGCTCCATCAAAAACAACAAGCTACTCACTTCTTCCATTGAGTCAATGATCTTGGACAGCTGGACGTCATTCAGGTCCTTCAGAGTGCGGGACCTGCGGGCGCCAGAATGAAAATGAAATTAGAACGCGCAATGAAAGACCATCAGGACGTTTCAGGGGCACTCACGTCTTCAGGAAACCCATGAGCTGCTCTCGTTTCTTCTTGGACTTGTTGGTGATGATGGTTCTGTACGTCTGCCGCTCCATGCACCACAGACGCACTGGTGTCTTTGCTGCAGTTAGCAAAACAATTACTCTATATAACAAATGCATATACATGTCCTATTCTACTGTCAAATTCTAATGCCAGAAATATTGTGCAAATTTTATTCATTTTGTGCAGATGACCCTGCAAGCAGTACAGTCTCTAACTATTCAATGATACCTAAAGCCTGTACAGCCATGGAATACAAATGTAAGCAACAGTAACCTTATGTTTTTGTTGTTTAGTCTTTACCTTTGACTGTGGCTGTCCTCTTGCAGTTGTAAAGAATGGCCAACTCCCCAAACACATCTCCAGTTATCAGAGTACGGAGGTCCTGTCCGGCCTGGGTCACTTGTAGCTCGCCCACTAAACACACAGAGTTCTTATACCGTTCTTTTCTTAGCATTTTAGTGATTAAATATGAAACATGGACTGCACCTGCCACGATGTACATGCTGTCCCCCTCGGAGCCCTCTTTGATCACCTCCTGGCCCGGGTTGTACTTGGACAGCACGAGCAGCTCCACCATCATAGCTGTCTGCTCGTCATCCAGCCTCTTCAGGAAGTCATTCCTCTGGATGGCCTTGACTATTAGATTGGTCTCTCTGTGGACAAAGAGAGAGCAGCGTCATCCTGGAGAATACTTATCCAACTCAGCGAAATGATGGCAATATGTTAATCAACAAAGCCAAAGGTGTCCATCTGCCCCTTTTTTGTTCTTTTGGTGTGATACAACAAAAGCCTTGCCACATGAAAGAACACACTCAGCCCCCGTTGCACTTACGTGGCAGTCTTCTTGACTCTGTTGCTTGTGATCTCCAGCATCTCTGGGATGGGCTCAGTAGCGATGACTGCGGCTCGACTCTTTCTGAACTCCTGCACCTCATTCCCGCTCTGTATAGGAAACTCTGAGCAGGCAAACACAAAAGTCAAGAAGTCAAATGAAGTTGGGTCTGATGATATGATTTGTGAGATTCTTTTATCAGGCCAGTTTATTTGCTTAGTGCCCACGTGATTCTGCCGTGTGAACGACTGAAATCTGCAATCTCTCCAGTCATTTTTAAAGGGAAAATCACATTGTGGAGGAGGAACAAACACAGATGAGGCAACTGCTATACAGCGATGGGAGAGCAAACCGTTTAAGCTTTCGTACTCCTGCTACCTCGAAGAAGTCGGACTGCAGGGGCTGCCACGTTAAAGGATATGAAAACAACTGGTCTGTTAAAAGGATAAACCAAAAACAAACGATCATAATGGAGGTTTTATTGTCGACTGGACTAGGTTGTTTGAGTTCAGGACGTTTCACTTCTCTCCCAGAGGCTTCTTCAGTTCTTGTTCATAAATAAAACACACACAGTGAACAGGCTTCCAGTCTTATCATTTGACTTGATCTGAAAGTGGAAAAGAAGTCCTGAAATCAAACAACCCAGTCCAGCTGATGGTACTGTATTTGAATCCTCTACAACAATGTAATATTCACAGATGGTAAATGGAAAATGAGGTGAAAAAATAGAAGCAACGCGCACTAGAAGTACTCTCAGAGGTGCAGATGTTGAGGAAAATCTTCATAAATCAAAAATACAACATTGCACACTCAAGCAGCCGATGTCCAATTTTTAATCAGGATGATGATAACGTTTCAGCAAGAGCCTTCATCAGATTTTTTTATAAATGGAAAATGAGGCCCATCAGTCCCAAAGTGCTTTACAGGAAGGGAGCCAGTCACCCATTCACTCTCATACACACCAGTGTACGCAGACACTGGAGGTAAGGTCTAATGTGCTTCTGCGGGAGCTGGGATCCGAACCCCAGACCTTCCGATCATGAGACGACCCGCTCTACCAACTGCGCCACTGTCGCTGTGAGATGACTATAAGCTTACACAAACAAAACCACTAACCTGCATCATGATACTGGCTTTGCATCTGCTGCAGAACTTTCTCCTTTTCTAGCAGACGTTTTTCTGAAGAAAGAAAAAAACACACAATATTAATAATATTGATGATAATAATATACCTATATAATATAATCTTAATGTCTTAGTGGTATGAAACTGGAGACATGTTGAGAACCCACAGCACTGAGATTGTGTTGACTGGGGGAGCGCTATATAAATCTGATGCCAAGTTAATACTTACCCAAGTCTTTGTTTTGCCTCTGTAGTTCTTTGTTGATCACACATTGTCTCTCTAGTTGTTGCTTTAGGTCCTCGAGTTGCTTCTCCATCTCTGTAAGTGAATCATTAGGCACTTGTAACACATGTAACACAATCAGAGTGTAACACAGATTTGTAATATATTAGCATTGAACATGCACATTCCCACAACTGTTGCTTTACTTTCACATCAACCTTTCCCCAGCTGGTTGAACAGTGGGGAAGCAGCTCAAGCCCTCACACCTGTTTAATAATGCAGCGTGAAATGAGGCAGTCGGTGGGACGTCCCCTGAACGCTTTTACATCCAACTGACACCTTCAAACATCTCTGGTGCATTTCAGTCTGCTAATACTAATAATCTGCTCCCTGGCTTTCACGTCATTAACGTCATTTGAAATGCTCGACAGACAACAGTGGCAACGTTTGAATGGTTCTGTTCAGGATTTTTACAAAAGAAAACAAAAAATCAGCTATAAAATGCACAATTAAAGTTCACTTACAATTTATCTATAATTTAAGGCCTTTATGAAAATATAGCTTAGATGGAGTAGAAAGCATTATATTTATCTTTCAAATATACTGGAGTAAAAGTAATCAGTTCTCGACAAAAAGATAACCAAAAGAGGTGTTTTTGACGACCTCTTTTGGTTTTGTTTCTCGGTGGGCTGGGACGGGGAAATGTGGGTCACAAAACCATTTTTAGTGGTTCGCAAGCCTTTCCCAAGGACTTTGTCAACCAAAAATGTATACAAATGTGTTATAGTTATTGCAGTTTTAAAGACTGATTCATTGTTTTAAACAATAATATGTGGGAAAATACAATATTTTGCATTATTCAAGTGTTTACACTTTATTTTACATTACCCTTGATACATTGGGCCTTCTAAATTTAGTTCAACGTAATGTGTAACAATGTGTAATAACTTGTATGGGTTACATACACAATGGAATAATATGTATTAGTTTTATGGAGGTATATATTATAATAAGACTTTAACTCTAACCTTAAGCCCAAACCACAGGGTCTTATGTTTTATTACTTTATGTACCTCCAAACTACAAATACGCATTATTACATTGTATATGTACCACATAGATACAAGTTAGTACAGACTGTAGTACAGCAGATTACACTGTAATAAATTTAGTTTGGAACAATATGTCCAGATAGTGTCAAATAAAGTGTATCCACATATTTGTATTTGCTTGTCATCCTATGCTGTCGGTGGGTCCCAATGCCAAACCAGAACCACTGATTTATTTCATTACAAGAGAAGGATCAATGCCTTGCCTTTACATCCTGGTCTGTTAGAAGTCTTCAAAGAAATATTCACTAATTCAGTGCCTTCCGTACAAGAAGATGCACTAACCACTCCAAACCAATAACTTTTTTATACCGAGGAGCTGAGAGCAAGAAAGGCAGGTATTTTCATTTAGATGGAAATGTTTATGCCTCTATTGACAGAACAAACACTATAGCCACTCTATCCACATCTGCTCAATGGAAACACAGTGTAAAGACCTTCAACCAATCAAAGCACAGAGATCGGATCACATGACTCTAACTGTGTGAACATTGAACATTAAGATTAGACAACGGCAAATCATAAAGTTCATTCTTTGATGTTGACTGTGTAACATTTACACGCTTAGATAAGAACAGAATGGATGCATTTTAAATAACACTGAAGCCAAAAAGAAGTGTGTTCATTATTTCACTGATAAACAACAATAACAGCATAACAACCAGTGATTCCTTCCACATAGTCAAACATTTCCCCGGCTTTTAATTAACCAGTCACAACAGAACACACACTGGGGCTGTAGAAGTGCCCACTTAATTTATGTGCTTTCTAGGAAATGATAAAGATTGGGGTTGTGTAGTTAACCTTAAAGTGCTTGTTGACAATAAATGTTTAATGCAAAGTGACACAGAAGAAATTAGATGCTTAAGTCATTCTAAAAATCTATTTGATAACCTGTGCTACTCCACTAACAACTCATTTGTCATATTCTACAATGTCATGCCCAGTTCTTGACTTTCATGAACTTACTGCAAACAGTGTAATTTCAAAATGAGCAATATTAGGTTTGCTCTAGTTGTTTTAAAAATCCATTACATTTAAGTGCATTTTTTTTAATAATTTCTCTGACTATAGGACAATTGCAGCACAGAAAGAATGTCAAATCAATATGATCGATATAACCTGTGCAAGCGCCTGCACATACTGTTCTCAATACTGTCTCATGACTAATTCAAAACAAGTGTTAACTTCAGCTCCATACACCCCACAGGTATAGCATTATTAATGGATAGGAGAAAGAAATCACTGCAACACCTCACGTGCACACAATACAAAGGATATTTAGAGCGAGAGTCACTCACCTGCAAACTTCAACACGGGAGCAAGAGACGGAACTATCTCATAAAGACCTCATTGATCTTGTCAGGGCAATAAAGCCTCACTTTGAGCTTAATAAAAGAGCTGTCCCTGTCCACTCCCTCTATTTAACAATACCTCTCTGCCTCCCCTGCACTTGCTCCTCTCAAATTGCCATGCAGCCTCTTTCCACGAGTTACTATTTTTACTTCTTTCTCACAGCTCTCCCCTCTTCTCTCTCCCTCTCTGTCAATCTCAGCCGCCCAGGTGTTGAATAATTAACCACAGCCTCTGGCCCCTCCCTCTTCAGCAGGTACAGCTCAGCAACAGATTGCATGGGCCAAGTACTAGAACTTTGCTTCTGGAGGGTTGAACAAGGTTTTAACAGTGTTTCTGTAAGTCATGCCATGGGTGTGTTACAAGAAATGGTTGAGTTACCCCCCTGATGTTTTTAAATGGGGCAGACGAGTGCAATGTGACAGAGGGCGTGTCCCGCGTGGGCGTTTATGGCTGTGTCAATTATGGCTGTTGTAGTTAATCAACAACATTAATAACCCCACGCTTTAAGATTAAAGGGCTATGGATACAGCGGACAGCTTTATGCCAAGACATTTCCCATCAACAGTCTTATATTTTATGTCCCCTATAGGAATAGTTAATGACGCAGTGACGCTTTGGGGGCCCAGATTCACTCTATTACGACAAGCAGTGACCCACACAAAAGTATAAATCTCTGACAATCCAGTCTAGTCTTTTGTCAGAATCAAAATAAAGAATTTCACTTTCAGGGTTTTAGTGCTGTTGATTGAAGCGTTCATAAGGCTAATCATCAAAAACTGAAAGAGGCACAACCTCCCACGACTCAGTGGTTTTAGGTTTTCTGTTTGACATACCAATAAATAACTCCTCTTACTGAAGAATATCTTTTATTACACTATAGATCAGATACAACTGACAATGTCTCTATACATTATACATTATCATTTTAATGCCCTTACACAAGTGGCCTTCAAGTTCATAAAACTTAAGTGAGGAATTAAAATAATGACACATGTGCAAAATTCAATCACTGTAATAAACTACTTAAAAAAGCACTGATGATCAATCAAAGCATGATCAACTTTGCCACAGGTCATCGCTTTTTTTTTAAAAACGACACACAATAACAACACCCAGTGCAAAAACACACTTTTCCTCATTAGGCTGGATTCTGAGCATGACATGGTTACATTCGGTCAACAGAGGAATGTGTCTAAATATCAACAAAACAAACCTAACTTCATGAACTAACTGAGCTGTAAAGTAGTCGATGCGCCTTCATAATAGCATTACAACCCATAAAGACATGTCTAAAGTGATTTTTAGCCGACTAAGACCAAACTAACGTGTAATAACTAGATAATAAATAGGATATTAAAAAGGTAATCGACATTTTAAGCAGCAAGTATAGTGTAACAACTCAGTACATGTTGATTTTTCTATTTATATGCAGTGGCTAATTGTTCTCAGTCTAGAAGAGGTAGGCTTCAATGTGATGAAATTATACAGCGAGTGCAATACTACTTTACTGAATAAATGACAAAGTAATTAAATAGTGGCAAGGTAATGTGCGTTCATTCAGCGTATTCACAGCACCGATATAATAGTATCTCGAGCTTAATCCTTGATGCTGCATGCTTCATTCAGGTCGTCCGGATGCTCGAACGCGGCCTGGGCAAACTGTCCGAAAAGGTGCTCCATGTAGCCCTCGCCTCGTGGGAGCAGGCCCTGCAGAAAGGCAATGTGTCCACCGTAAGCCGTCACCAGGAGCGCCACATTCGGAAGGCGCTTGACCATGGCCAGGGGGAAGGCTGTGAGAACGTATAATAAATGGTAAGACATATCATACAGTCATATATTAAAACTGGCCCTTTTATGATCAGTGATTTGTTGCCCTGATTATAGTTTATAATTTGCATGAACTTATCTCAACACTGTATTTATAAACTGGGGATTCCTGGAACTCACCATGTTCGGGGGAGAAAGGGTCATCTGCAGCATTGAGACACAGGATGGGTACAGTTGTGTTGTGAAGCTTATAGGCAGGGCTGGCATCGTGATAATACTCCGCGCATGATTTGTAGCCGAAAAGGTGAATGGTGAAACGTTCATCAAACTCTCTGATGCTCCGTGCCTGAGAGTGACAGAAATAATGATTAGTCTTCACAAAATAGCATGTTTGTTTTTATAAGGTAGCATTTTACAGCAAAGTAATAGCAGGTAATAGGATGGAAATAGCATCGTTATCAAAAGTGAAATTAGGATGAGTACATGGAAACTAGGCAAGTAAGTAAGTGCTGTATTTGTCATTGTACAACCGTACAACGAAATGGTGTTAGGCGTTAGTCCTGAGCCGCTGCTACTGAGCCATGCTGCCATCGTGGGCCAACCTGACCAGCATGTTTTTGGAAGTCGGGCAAACCGTAGCACCCGGAGGAAACCTGGCTGGCTGCCTTTGGTCTCCTCTGATCCTCTGAAACAGCGCCTCCTGGGTTTGTCCCTGTGTCAGAGCGTGGTGTCCTGCACTGGTCAGCTCCTCCGCCTCCTCCTTCCTCTTGCGCAGCTCCCTCCGCTCCACAACAGTCTTTCACCATCTTTTCCTCATTTGCCTCTTATGACGCCTCCACTGTGCTGCAGGTGTGGGGGGCTCTGGGGGCCCTCTCAGTGTTTCAGAAGAAGAAATGTGTAGGTCTGAAATGTCTTTAGCTCAAAAGCTACATGTTGGTTTACTTTTAAAAAGCTGCTTTCATCAGGACCATTATGGACTCTCTGCAGTAAAAAAATCCACTTAACCTCACAAAAACAGAGCAAAGACGTCCAGTAAACCAGTGTTACACAGAAACCTCAAATGCAGTTCACAGAAAGAGGCAAAAAACGCAGCTATACCCAGAGAGAGGGAAGATGCTGCCTGTTTACATGTTGCCATGACATTCTATTGTATTTTTCAGGATATGGTAGAACATTTTACAAGTAGTCATCGGCACTTTATTTTGTAGTAACATGATTAAATATTGTAAATTACCAGGTAGCATGGTATGGCATGTTATTTTCTTATTAATAATTCGTTATCTATGTTTTTTACAACTAATTACCAGGTAAAGTGTGGTTAAGAAAATAAAAAACATGTACCTTTATGACATGGTCAACATCAATCACTTTTTCCAGAACGTTTCTGTGCCTGTGGGATACAAATAATATTACACTCTGAACTTTATAAAGCAATTATATATCCCTAAATCAGCGATGTTATTGGACCTGTTGACAGCTACACAAAGGCCATTGGCAAGGTGTCTGTTGAAAAGCAGGAAGTTGAGAGGCTCCTCCATTGAATCACACGACTTCTGTGCATCCCAAGGGACAGAGATGGTAAAACCAGCCACCAATCCAGACTCCAAACCTTTCTTTGCAAGATAGTTTAATAGTATCATGCTGGCAAGAGAAAGACAGACAAAAAAGTCAAGCGGGGCGGGGGCATATCGACAAACTGTCTTTTTCACCGTTTCATTCAATCCACTGCTGACAAACTCACCCGCCCATAGACACACCAGCACCAAGCAGCGGCGAGTCAGGGAAAATTCGTTTGACATGCTGCACCACACCTTCAAGGTCAGAAGTACTTGCCGCGCAGTAAGTGACAGGCGTCTGAGGTATGCAGAGAAGAAGCCAAAGTGAAGAGTCAAATGTGTGTGAAAAACAGGAAGTATGTGTGGCCATGTACTTACAAGCAGTTCCTCTTCTCCAAAGCCGCGGTTGTTGAAGACCACACACCTGAAAATAAACAATACAAATATGTAATAAAATGTCTTCCCTATTAATTTTACTCCAGTTAATTGTTTTCGGGCTGACCTGTAGCCCCGGGTGGTGGCCTGGCGAATGGCATGGAGTACATAGGGCTGCTTGCTGTTTCCCGTTAGGCCTGGCAGGAACAGCACTGTGGGGCGAGTGGAGGATTCTGGGTAAGCTTCACTAGAGACATTATCCACCCAATCCAGGGATATTTGACCCCCATCGACAGTGCGGATTAATTCACTGGAGATAAAGAAACAGAGAACTGTGAGAAGAGATTTAATGCTTTAAATGAAAGTAAGCCTACATAAAAAAGTACCGACTTGCGATAATTGATAGTGGGCCTGCTCTTGAGTAAGGCATTTGCCAGGGTTTGCAGTCTGCCTCCCCAGCACCAGGGAGTGGGCCTGAAGTGCTCAATCACCACTGGACAGTGTTTGTGGAGAAAGGCACCAAAGGCCTCACGGCAGACCAGAGCTGGCCTCTGAAAGAAAACAAACATAAATTTATTACATACTTTTAACTAATGGTATGATAATGATCCATCAGTTTAATGACATTTAACTATAAAGTTGCTTATACAGTAGACGTTTTCAAAGTTGTCAACTGGACTAGACTGTGGGGAGGGGTTAGACAAAGAGTATAGAGTCCGGGAATGTGATGTCATATCGCTAAGCATTATGGGATTAGCGGCAATTGTAAACTAATGGAGATTTTAGAAGTGAAAATACTGGAGTTATTGTTCACATTAAAACACTTAGACACCACAGTGAGTTAGATGTATTTACCAGCAGTAACTCAGCAGCTAACGGAGCTGTTCCACGGCTTTTTTCTCCACTTAATAAACTGTTTTTAGCTAATGTTAGTCAATGGAAATGTATGCTAACAGCTGCAAAGATGGCCGATCTCCATGGTAACTGTAGACTTTCCCGAACTCTATAGCAGATAAAGCTAAAACCCAACAAACAGTCCAGGTGACAACTTTGCCAACAGATCAAAGTACAAGACAAACCGCTAAACTGTTGCTGTGCCATGTTGATCAGTGAAACTACACTACTTGCTACTCTATCTATGAACTAGCGAAAGTGCGGGCCTTTCCAGTGAACCCCCCGCGTCACCGACCTGCTGGCACTTGCGGCCCCACAGAACCAGTGAGGCCGTGACGGAGCAGACGAGCACCGTGTACGGTCGGGTCACACACTCCCAGCATATCCTCCACAGCTCCCAGTGACAGAGAAACATGACACAAGCCTAAAACAAGACTACAGCAACACAGAGTCGGTCTGAGGAGGAGAGGCAGGCTGCGGAGAGATTATGAGGTGTGGTGAAGCTGGTTGACCCCCGTAACCTGCCTTCATAAACATCGCATTATTATGTCGTCTCGCCACTCCACTCCGCGGCGTCCCATTGGCCCCAGACGGTATCTTCTCCAGACGTCAGAACAACAGGTTTGAGCCTCTGTCCTTCCACATTTCCGAGTGACACCTACTGTATGATACAGCAGTCGAGCTGTAAAAAAGCCGCAGCCTAAGTCGGTCACGGGTAAATGCCAGTGCGCATGCGCGTGTGAGTATAGCGGGGTTTATGATACAGACCAGCGCCATCTAGCGTCCTGGAGCGGTAATACATGTTAATGCCAAAAAAGTCCATAATACTGTAATATCATTTGTGTATTTATTAACCTCTTACCATCCACCTAAACCGAATCCATTCTCCTCTTTGCCTATAGGCCAGTGTAACACCTCATTTGAAAGCTGAGACCCACAAAACTGATCTTTTTCCTCGCGTTGTTGCCCTCTCTTTTTTGCTGCTCTTTTGCCACTTTTTGTTACTTTTTTGTCCCTTTTTGTGGCTTTTTTGTTGTGTTTAAATCCTCATTTTCTTCTCATTTTTTTGTTGCTGTTTTGTCGCTTTTTTCCCCCAAGAAGCTTTTAGGGTTGGGTAAAGCCAAATTGTAGAAAATGTGATGGGTTCAGGTGGGAGTTAAGAGGTTAATGCATACTGTCAAAAAGGTTGGTATGCATTACTGTTTGACTAGGATAGTAACATATAGGAAAATGTAGAAAACATTTGACTTGGCAGTATGGTGCTTTTACTTTGATAAACTAAGAAAATAATTTACACAAATGTGTGTTTGTTATTGTTGATTTTATTAAGAGAATACATTTCTTAATTTAAGGAAATAATCACACTCTGTTGAGGGTGGTACGAGTTTGTGCACAATTGCTCATTTGAAAGTGATTTCTTTATCAAAAATACAAATTGTTAAATGATGAGTATTTCTCTCTATCGAGGCATGCCGGCAACAATCTCAGACTCAATTCCACATTCATTGTTTCCACGTTTGATCTTGAAGTAACCTGAAAGAATATGCATTTGTGTTCAAAATGCCTTTATCATGTTTTATTACAAATACTTCTAATACCTTTGTCACCCCAATCCTCATTCCAGGAGTTTGCAACCAGCCAGTAGGGAGTGTCATTCTCCTCTCCCCAGCCCAGGATTTTGACCGCATGACCCCCGAGCATATCTCCTGTTAAATGCTGATACACACCTGACGTAACAACATACCAGTTAATATAGTGTTTAACAAAGATGGATCAAATGTTGGAAATGTGTCACTTTAGTCCTACCGGATTTGTACTGGGGAAAATCAGCATATACATCGAAAGCTGCCTCGACAGGTCCGCTCTTAAACAATTCAGTCTTGATTTGGTCTTCACTGCTGGGGACATTGTAAGTGTGTCCGCCTGAAAAGATTACATAGCTTTTATTTCAAATGTAAAACAAGTGTCAAAATGCATTTCGGCGAGTTGTTTTACCAAAGTATTTGTCCTTGGGATACGAGGGAGAGTATCCATCAATGCACTGCTCCACGCACTTCGGGGTGTCTGTCTCACCTTGGCACGGGGGTCGAGTGCCATTTACATGATGCTCACAGGGAGCAATAGTGTAGGGTCGACAACCTGAAAACATCAGAGATTAGTTTAATCTCTTTCAATAAGTTAGATTAAAAAAAACAAGAATATAGTACTGTACTACCTACCCACATTTGAGTTATACAGTCCTCCTGTAACCAATCCTTTCTGTGCCCAGAAGTCCCAGGCAGCAGAGGGGTATCCACCAAAACAGCTGTATTTACATTCATAAGTTAAACGGCAAAACTAATAAACTGTACTTTATGTCAATGGTGTTCAGACTCACCCCATGCCACATTCATCGCAGCAGGTCAGGAGGTCCTCAGCTGAAATCTGCACCGTCACCTTTCCATCACTCACAATGCAGATACGGTCTGATATGGCCTCCACTGCCCCAAAGGCCTATAGGAAATTAAAGTGGTGGCATCAGAGCAACTAAGAAAAAGTCCAGGGTCTGTTGCTGCTTTGTTGCTTTGGACAGTTATTCTAACATTTAACACTAATCAAAACAAATATGATTAAATTTGTCAAATAAAATGATCTCATGTTGATCAGACTCACCCAGCAGGACCCACAGTTACCCTGGTCTCGAATCTGTGGGATGGTGGGACAATTAGGCCACTGCTCACGGGCGTCAAAGCGGTCTGGAAGTTTTATGTTCTCAGTGTTGTGAAACCTGTGCAATAATAAAGAAAGGTGTTGAAGCCGTATAGCCAAGGTGAACCTGCTGACTACCGCCTGTTAGGCATCGTGTCAGGGTCCAAACACTTACACCTGCGGCAACTTTGGTCCATTCCTTATAGTCCCACACAGTGTCTTGATGTACGACAAATCAACATTGTTGAAGTTTTGTCCTGCCTAAATAAAATACATCAGGATCACTTTAGGAGGAGAAATGTGTTGAGCAACTGGCATGTAATAAATTTGTAACATGTGGTATTACAGTCCATGTAGTGTTGGCTTTATTCACAAAGTCAACGATCTCCAAAGGGGAGAGAGGGTGAGCTTGAGAAATGGTGACATAAAGTGTCACTACAAGACACAGAGGGGTCAGACGAGTCATTCTGAAACAATAGAAAGCTATGAGGAACATATAAACAAGGCATTTTAGACAAGACAAGCAAACAAACTATAATCAAATCTTAATTTGACTTTGTCTATCTTTATCTTGCACACTACAACTACTGTGGGAATAGCCCAAATTATTAATTTTAAAGTAACATTGAAAACGATCTTACCTGGCTGTTTTCTTGTAAGACTCAGTAGTCACTATGTGATGTGTCCTACTTATGTCACAAAAAACAGCTGTCCTTGTCATTTTTGATGCTTTTATTGCCCAATAGTTATGAGATCACATGTGGGACACATCGAGTACAATCTTGTGACTAAGTGACTCAAAGGTTCACAGGTGTTTTAAAGTGATAACACTACAGCCGCTGAACTACTCCTATACTATAATAGACATTAACTTTTTGCATCTCCTTGTTGCATTAGATGTTGATATACACTCAAGCTGCTTTTCAAGCAGAAAAGCTTGAGCATCTGAACAGTTGAAGCTCAAAGAGGATGGTGCTGCAACAAGAATATGACCCAAAAGCAAATCAACTTCAGAATGGTTTCAGAAAAAAAAATACTCGTTCTGGAATGGCCCAGTCAAAGTCCTGGCCTAAACCCGATTGAGATGCTGTGGTATGACCTCGTGAAAGCCAGTCACACCAGACATCTCTGTAATCACTCACTCACTGAACTGAACAGTTTTGTATAAACCAATGGTCCAAGATTCATCCTGATCGTTGTACACTTCTAATCTGCAACTATAGGAAACATCTGGAAGAGGTTACCACTGCCCAAGGAGGGTCAACCAGTTATTGAATCTAACAGAGTACTCACTTATTCCTCCCTGTTCTGTTAATGTTTACATGTTATTCCCAATAAAAACATGATGAAATGTAAATATTTAGGTGGAATTAGTTAAAGCAGACACCGTTTACTCATTCCTGTCATTTTAACGATCAGACAGGCAGATATGTGAGAAATTCCAAACGGTGAACTCACTTTTTCCTCCCGCTGTATTAGACAATGTAAAGACCACTGCAATGGATATCGTAAATATCAAACAAATAAATCACCTCTATAGCCATTTATTGATCACATATGTACAAATCATTAGGACACATTACATAGCAATGTTTATAGCTCCCTTTGGTTCTGTACAAGGTTTGTCTGTTCTAGCCTCTACTCACCAAAGCTGTAAGGGCACTTAGCTAGCAGCTTTATATACATGTGTTTCAATACACAAGTATTTCATTTCTTATTCATTATTTACTATATTAAAGTCTACTCCCTTTTGCATTCATCTGTTCATCTATTTTCTTCCAGAGTTGAAACGTTCAACATTTCTATGCTGTATTTTACAGAGATCACTGGCAGTAAACATGAATGATTAAAAAATGTTGGGAAGTTTCCCTTGTTGAAAAAAAACAAGCATTGACAGTTTTACAGATTAAGTTCAATTTTCCGTTCCCAAACATATAGCAAATTCAAAAGTCTTGGCTTGACCATACAAGAGATATGCTTCTGGTGCATATAAGCAAAATTAGTCTTTATCTTTATGTTTATCCAGTTGCAAAAGAGTCCGTAAAAAATTATAATTTTCCCACAAAACGGCAAACAGTGTGTCACCATAGCTTTGGTACAGTCTGTTGTTCTGGAGAAGCCTCCGAATGAATGAGGTAATTCTGGAGATTTAAAAATCTCACCACTTTAAAAATAAAAATGAATCCTCAGTCCTTGCAGATATGAGGGATTGAGTAAGGAACAGGATGGTGAAGCCTATTGTCCCTGCATATCGCCTGTGCCTTGGGCCTGTGCTGCTGTAGTACTGAGGTACTGCCAGCTGAGTGCAGCAAGGAGCATTGCAGCAGAGAGGTACATGGGGGACAGGTGATGGGCTCTGGTGACATAGCTGGACTGGGACTTCTCTCGGATTACAGCAAGGATGTGCAGAGTCTTATCCCGAGACGGGTCTGCGAGCGAAACTTTGTGCAAAATCTGTAATAAAAAAACAAAACAATGTCACTTCCAGTGTTTTTCCTAAATGAACATAAAATACCAGACTCAATACCTCTTGACTGTACTGGGCGATGATGGTCTGTACTGCTCTCATGTTGGTGGCCTCCATCATCAGTGTCACAGCTTGACCCTTCCTGATCTTTACCACTCCCTGGAAGACCATGGGGTTGTTGTAGCATGCTGAGAGTGTTGCTATTGCCATTACCTGATTCACAAAATAAAATATTTTACATTAATGATTAGACTACAGAAATGGCAAGCTTGAACAGATGAACACCAGTTTTAGCTCATTTTTAACTCCACTCTAAAATATGATAAATGCCAAGTTTATGGCTGATTCACAAGACTTAATTTTGTATTTATTTTAGTTACAGTACATAATAACAATACTTGAGAACTTTTGGTAAAAACATTTGAGCAATGTCAGACCTGTGGAATTGCACAGAAGTTAAAGACGCTCTGGTTGCGTAGACGGGACAGGTAGGTAATGACGTCTGGCACATGGCGAAGAGCGTCTGTAACCAAAAGGTTGAGACAGGACAGGGCAGAATCCAGCTTCTCTGGCTGTGCAAAATCCTCCAGATGATCTCCAAACTGGCTCCAAGCCTGCACAGCCAAATGTGAGAATTTAAAACATACATGCCTTGTTGACGGTCAACTACTTTGTGATGAATGCAAAACAGTTTTATCTATGCAACACTGTCCGCTGTAATGAAGAAAAAAATGCAACAATGTCCCACCTCTTTTGGCCAGAAAGCGCGACCATCTTGTGTGTCTTCTAGATAATCCCGAATGATATTGGTCTTCTGTAGAAAGAGTCCCATAGAATTGGCCAGTTCACTATCTTGTCCCACCTCAGGGTCCTCCAGCTGAGACGCAGAGAACAGCTGAGACAGGCCAATGCCCACTAGCCCTGCCACATAGTGACAGTACTGCAATCAAAACATGACAATATATTAGGCTTCATGAACAATACAAAAACACTGGAATTGCAAAGCGTTATCTGGTCAGAGGGTCAGGTCAGAAGATAACATTAGAGCAAAGTAAATAGTAATTTGTTTATTTTTTCTTCAAAATAAATGCTATGGGCTGTGGATCTGGACTGTGGTCATGCCTATCTCCAGCATGAGCAGGGGAGGCTTCAAGTAAAGAAGAAAGTGACAGGAACTGAGATGTGAGACGCTCAGAAGCAGTCAAGTTGGATACTTATATTATCCATTTATTTTCAAGTTCTATAGAAGTAGTCACATTAAGTTAAATGATTTCACCTTGTCCCATTCTTTCATGGATTCCACCTTCTTCTCCAAAAACTCAGCCATTCCTTCTCCCATTCTGAGGCAGATATCTGAGATGACCTCTCTGTACTCCTGTGCAAGGTTTCTGAACTCTAAGGAAATCTGTAAAAAAGGTGTGTGCAAAAGTTTGTACTTTTACAAAACTTCACAATAAAAACATGCATTGTCCTGTGTTACGGACCGTGGGGAAATCCTCCAAAACCTGCCGGTCCTTCTCCTGGCTCTCGGTGAAACACCATTTGTCCTGGTAAAGGTAGGTGTGGAAATTATTCAACATGGGCACCTTCTTTTCCAGTGGAATCGTCATGTCATCCTCCACGGTGTCCAAAGCTCGCAACACCAGGTAGAATATACACACTGCATGTCTGGTGAATAAAATGATACAGATAATACAAAATTGTGTCAGTCTGTTTTGCTGATTTTGCATTTCCCCTAAATGTCCGACTGGCACAGGGCACAATTGACCCGGGGTGGTATAAAGAGAACACACATTTGTTCACTTGCATATCTGACATTCCTACACGAGTATAGCTATAGCTGCATGGTCTCACTGGCATTTGTCTTTGCGACTCAATGCCGCTGTTGTGATACTGGGACCGCAGGCATGGAGATATTCAAGCAGCTTTTGGCAGGTTATGGCTTGTTGCATCACAGCAGCTGCTAAACAATGTTTTTGTTCATGCACCACTGCACAGTGTAGCAGGGTGCTGACTGTTCCGCTTTCAGATGATACAATTGCACGTTGAAACTATACTGCAGCATGGAGCTTATCTTCACAAAACACGCTGAGAGAGACACACCCCTCTCCTGTTGTTGTGTTTTACCCACCTTAACTCTCCGTCCAATGCCTGGATGACAGCGGCAAAGCTTCGGCTGGTTTGATTTAGGTACACATAACAGGTCCGCAGACTCTCGCTCATGGACTCCTGACAGGACAGACAGAGGAAGGTCGTGTGTCGGTAAAAGATAGTGGGTCTGAAAGCGCAGGAGGGTCGGGCGGCCTCCTGCAGGCCTCGCTCCCCCAGCCTCCACCCGAAGGGCAGGGAGCGAAGCGCAGCGGACCCTGGGCCCCGTGGTGCCACCGACAGCGAGCGCTTGAACACGGACAAATACGCGGGACACTTGCAGCAGGCTCCGGCCATGCGAGAGCTCAGGAGCACGCAGACAGCAAACGACAGCTAGCCATTTTAGCGTCACAGGGGGCGTTGGGGAAGTTTAACACATGCAGAGGACAACAGAGGCGAGGGTCGTGTGAGGTAACGCGTTTTGGGGAGGATCGAGAGCGGTCTGTTGATCTATAAACAACATGTGCCCAGATCTCCCTGCGCTGTGGCGGCGGCGCGAGCCTGATCCACGCGTTTGTACATCTGTTGTTATGATTTTGGGCATGACTCCACCCACTACGCCCAAAACGCCATGACTCCTTCCCCTTCAAGGAAATGAGGGGTACTTTCGTTTATCACTCAGCTCTTTCACTACATTGCACTAGTGAGCTACATATAATTGTACTAACATTAAACTATCTCCAAACGCCATAGTTATAGTATAAACGCAAATGACACAAAACAGCTGGCCCCACCTACTGGCAACACTTAGAATAACCATACATGTGTGCGCAGCATATATTGGTGTTATGGTGTTATCAATGGAGCGCCTCAGCACTATAGATAAAGGTCTTTACACTCAACTTTCATTGTTTTCTTTTGTAAGCCTTGTGTTAACTTTAAATGTAGTTAGGTTAAAGCAAACACATTACACAAAGGCTGTGGATTGGAATTAGTTATTGACTGATACTGACGTCCAGGTGTCTCTTTCGCCCCAGCCGCGATTCTCTCAGCCCGGGGTCACAGGTGGATTATCCGCGAGGCATGCGCACAGCATCTCTGCCCCGACGGAGAGCCCTTCAAGCTCATTATGCAACGCAAATCCTAAGTCAATGGTCATCTCTGGGCCGAGTGCGCGAGCCAAGCACAGCAGAGAGTGATCTAATTTGACTCAGTCCAATTAGCCGCATCTTTCCATCGCAGCTTACAGGTGTCTGCGCCACACAGTACAACTAGGAAGATACTCTCCAACCGTATAACCTTTGCAGAATAGAGAGCCAAACGCGCAAGACTGTTTGGGGAATTACCTATATAACATAATATGCATTTGCAATCTGGTGAGGCGCTGTGCTGACAATTACGCGTACTTACATAATCCAACTTCGGCATGACAGCGCTGCAGCCTCCCATTTTAAACCTGAACAAATTGAGCAGCTCCTCCGGGTGCCCCAGAGACTTCAACACGTCCATGTTGTCCGTAAGTTGAGCGTCTACATAGGAATCAAGCGAGGACAGAAATGATCGTCTCCATCCGAGCGGAGATACAGATGCAGCACCATTCACCCGGAGGACAGCAGGCTTCAGCCACGAGCCTCGTCAGATCGACTCACGGCTCTGATTGGCTGAGGCGTTATGAGCCTAGCGCAGAGCAGCCAATGGCCGCTCAGAGCGCCTGGTGTGATGCTCCGCCCAGAAGCGCTGCCAATGCGCCGACGCTTCTCATTGGATGCTTTCCCCAAGGCATGGGAAGTTGAGGTATGCGTATAATTTACCTGGCTTTATGTACTTACTGAGCAGAGTGCGTACTTTAATTATTCCGAAATATACTCCATCAGTTTACAAACATTTCTCTCTTTCACTTTAGGGGCTCTGGCCTAATGATGGAAGAATCAGATTTGATGTTCTTCCACTTCTTAAAGAGCATTTGAATAGTAAAGAAAATAAAACAGACAGAGACCTCCTTCCCTCTTCAATGCGTGTCCTTGTTAGAATACAAGAAACATACATTGATTGAGAACGACTTATTAGTTTTAATAATTGCAAAATGTAGGTGAAAGTGAAGTAAAGTAACATATCTTTGAATATCAGTTAACCTCTTAACTCCCGCCTGAACCGAGAGGATCTTTTTCTTTACGTCATCAGATTTTTTCCCCCATCATTTTTTCGTCAATTTTTTATCACATTTTTGTCATTTTTTTTGTCATTTTTTGTAATTTTTTTGTCAAATTTGTATCACATTTTTGTCATTTTTTTGTCACATTTTTTTCTTTTTTCTTTGTCACATTTTATCACATTTTTGTCATTTTTTGTCACATTTCCATCATTGTTTTCGTCTCAGTTTTGTTGCTTTTTTCACAGCTTTTTTCCAGAGGCTTTTGGACTGGGGTAAAGCCAAACTGGAGAAAATGTGCTCGGTTCAGGTGGGAGTTAAGGGGTTAAACAATATGAACATTTGCAACAACAACAGAATGTTTACTTGGCATGGAATAGATGTGCTATACTTGGTTTTATATCATGGAAAATATGGGATGTTCAGATAATTGCACAAAAACTGAATTTGCCAAAGTGGAAGTAATAAAATTGCCGAAACAGAAATTTCAATTGTTTATTTTATTGTTTAAAGTTCTTATGGATTAGAGATGCTTTAATCCCTCAGTCTGTAAACATGTTAATACTTTGAAACCTGTGCAGAGAATGTGACCTAGAAAGAATATTCGCCTGTAGTTCCTCAACCTCTGTTTCCTCATTTTCATGAAGCCATGTTTGATTTTCATCATTGGGAAATACTGCGCGCTCTTCATCTCTTGTCACGCACAGACACTCTTCTGGGTCAGAAGGCTTCCGTGCCAACATGTCACTTTCACTATTGGCTTTTTCCACCTCTGGAACGTTGCTCACCTCCGCCCCACCCTCTCGACATCTGCTGCTGAAACCCTCATCCATGCAAGTATTTCATCAAGACTCGACTGTTGCAATAGCCCCCCTATGTGGTTTCCCTTCTTCTGACTTTCAAAAACAGAAATATTTTCAAAATTCCGCCGCCCAGAGAGCACATCACCTCTGTCCCCCAACAGCTCCACTGCTGCCGCCTCATACAACAGTGCATCAATTACAAGGTTCTGCTCATCACCTGCAAAGCCCTCCATAACCAGGACCTCCCACAGCACCACCACCACCACCATAGCTGATAATTAATGACAAGCCCAGACTTAAATTGCATTAATCTGGTTGACTCTTTGCTTTGTTTCTGTTACTAAGTAAGTAAGTAAGTAAGTAAGTAAGTGAGTAAGTGAGTAAGGAAGTAAGGAAGTAATGAAGTGAGTAAGTAAGTAAGTAAGTGAGTAAGTGAGTAAGTGAGTAAGTAAGTAAGTGAGTAAGTGAGTAAGTGAGTAAGTGAGTAAGGAAGTAAGGAAGTAATGAAGTGAGTAAGTAAGTAAGTAAGTAAGTGAGTAAGTGAGTAAGTAAGTAAGTGAGTAAGTGAGTAAGTGAGTAAGTAAGTAAGTGAGTAAGGAAGTAAGGAAGTAAGGAAGTGAGTAAGTAAGTAAGTGAGTAAGTGAGTAAGTGAGTAAGTGAGTAAGTGAGTAAGGAAGTAAGGAAGTAAGGAAGTAAGTAAGTGTGAGTAAGTAAGTAAGTGAGTAAGTAAGTAAGGAAGTGAGTAAGTAAGGAAGTGAGTAAGTAAGTGAGTAAGTAAGTGAGTAAGGAAGGAAGTGAGTAAGGAAGTACAGAAGGAAGTAAGGAAGTACGGAAGGAAGTAAGGAAGTAAGTAAGTAAGTGAGTAAGTGAGTAAGTGAGTAAGTAAGTAAGTGAGTAAGGAAGTAAGGAAGTAAGGAAGTAAGGAAGTGAGTAAGTAAGTAAGTGAGTAAGTGAGTAAGTGAGTAAGTAAGTAAGTGAGTAAGGAAGTAAGGAAGTAAGGAAGTAAGGAAGTGTGAGTAAGTAAGTAAGTGAGTAAGTAAGGAAGTGAGTAAGTAAGGAAGTGAGTAAGTAAGGAAGTGAGTAAGGAAGTAAGGAAGTACAGAAGTAAGTGAGTAAGTAAGTGAGTAAGGAAGGAAGTGAGTAAGGAAGTACAGAAGGAAGTAAGGAAGTACGGAAGGAAGTAAGGAAGGAAGTAAGGAAGGAAGTAAGTAAGTAAGGAAGTAAGGAAGTAAGGAAGTAAGTGAGTAAGGAAGGAAGCAAGTAAGTAAGTAAGTAAGTGAGTAAGTAAGTGAGTAAGGAAGTAAGGAAGTACGGAAGGAAGTGAGGAAGGAAGGAAGGAAGGAAGTAAGGAAGCAAGTAAGTAAGTAAGTAAGTGAGTAAGTAAGGAAGTAAGGAAGTAAGGAAGTAAGGAAGTATGTAAGTAAGTAAGTAAGTAAGTAAGGAAGTAAGTAAGTAAGTAAGTAAGTGAGTAAGTAAGGAAGTAAGGAAGTAAGGAAGCAAGTAAGTAAGTAAGTAAGTGAGTAAGTAAGGAAGTAAGGAAGTAAGGAAGTATGTAAGTGAGTAAGTAAGTAAGTAAGTAAGTAAGTGAGTAAGTAAGTAAGTAAGTAAGTAAGGAAGCAAGTAAGTAAGTAAGTAAGTGAGTAAGTAAGGAAGTAAGGAAGTAAGGAAGTATGTAAGTGAGTAAGTAAGTAAGGAAGGAAGTAAGGAAGTATGTAAGTAAGTAAGTATGTAAGTAAGTAAGTAAGTAAGGAAGGAAGGAAGTAAGGAAGCAAGTAAGTAAGTGAGTAAGTAAGTAAGTGAGTAAGGAAGTAAGTATGTAAGTAAGTAAGTAAGTAAGTAAGTAAGTAAGTAAGTAAGTAAGTAAGTATGTAAGTAAGTAAGTAAGTAAGTAAGTAAGTAAGTAAGTAAGTAAGTAAGTAAGTAAGTAAGTAAGTAAGTAAGTAAGTAAGTAAGTGAGTGAGTGAGTGAGTGAGTAAGGAAGGAAGTAACTATGGAAGGAAGTAAAGTTTATTTCTGAAGCGCTTTTCACACAAGTGCTGTTCTGGATGACGTTGAGTCAACAACCTTCTCACGTCCTGCTCTCTGCTGCTCCCTGAAGTACAGTGGTTCTCAACAGGTCTGGACCCAAAAGTGGGTCACAAACCATTTTCAGTGGGTCGTGGGCCTTTTTAAAAATTGACTGTTGATATTTTAATACATTTTATTAGTTAACCTCATGATCATATACTTTTCTGTAAAGAAATATTTTGCATATACCACTTCAATAGGGACAAAAGTTTATTTTTACTTTTTTTTATGATACACTGAAGGTTTGTTCCCAAAGCTATCTCTTGAGAACCACTGTGCTAATAGACTTGTATGCACTCTATAGTGGCATCAGAGGTGCCCAAACCTTGTCAAACGTGTTGCTCGGCTGGGTTTAGGGAAGTGCTCCAGCTCCAACATGCCTTTTTGGAAAAATTGTCCAAGCATGTTTTTGTTTACACCTTTTTTTAAATCGTATTCCATAAATCTATGAGCAAAAACAAAGCAACATGTTATAACAAATCACAAGCAGATAATGTAGGCTGATACAATAAAGTGTCACTGTATCTCACTACAGTCAAACCAATGTTTACTTCCCTGTTTATGTTCAGCTCTTTAGACGACATCAAAGCACAGCACGGACGGGCCATTTAGATGTATAATAAATGAAGAAGTTTTATTTAAAGTATACTTTCTAATTACTTAATGCTCTGCTTTAAAGTGTCCTGATTCTTGTGTGAATTTGGCAAATGATCCACACAATATCCGGATGCTGAAATATAAGGCACTTAAGGACACTGCTCCTATGAGCTCATAGAGACTTGCACAAACACAGGTTAGGTGAGTTCTCCTGCCTCGGGCTCTTCGCTATAAGGGTGACTGTTGCAGAGTTTGAAAGTTTACTAGAGTGACTGCAACATATCAGGAGTGCCTTTGTCAGCTCTGACGCCCTTCTCATGGAGCTTTAAGGACAATATCTTTAAATGTGTGATTGTAACAAGCCGTATACACTCTGCATGGAACCTCACATGTGAGTAATTTGCATATTAGCAATGCTTTTGAGGATTAACTTGAATCGCAGTTGATCAGAAATACAATACTGTTGTTGCTGTTTTTCAGACTCACTCGTAAAAGGTCTTTGTGTGACTGCCAAGATAATGAGCCACCTTCAAAAACAAAAAAATATTTGTTGGACACTGACCAGACAGGCACGGAGGAGAACACGCAACAGTGAGTAAAATGCAGCTGCACCGTAGGCTCAAGCGATTACCCTTTTCTTATGATACAGGTTCATGACTTAGATTACCTTCTGGTACAAGTTTTATTGGGCTGAACTATGACTGAAGTAGTTCTTAATAAGTCATAAACATGGATACATTCGTAAACAAAGACTAGAAGTGTAGCCTGAGTTGTTATATTGTGCTTTGTTTGGTGATGGTCAAAAACATAGGCGCAGAATAGTTACCGAGTCTACGCCTTTTTGCCTCAGGGCAGTTGTAGAAACAGAAATGTACATTCGGGAGTGTTGAGTAAACAGAATGAGCCTGATATTCAAATCTATTCAAATATCTTTTTTTTGTTTTATTTCACAGGGGCAGTAATGGAGACCGAAGCACTCCCCAGGACCATGAGAGGGCAGAAGACTTGAATGAAGTTGTGGACCTTTCCCAGCTGATCTCAGTCTGGTCTGACACGCAGGGCGTTGGATATAAAGCCCTTCGCTTTCTCCAATCCAGAGAGACCATTGTGGACATTTTGCTCAACGACTCGGTCAACAAGAAGTTTTTGGAGTTTCATCGCGATATCACAGAGGAATGCGGGGCCGAAGATAAGCAGCATTCATGGGCCGTTATTGAGAAAAGGGAAGAAGTTGTTATGTACGGACCCTATTATCCCAACTATAGCAAGAGAGAGCACAGTGAGGACATCATCATCAGGCAAACTGAAGAGCTGCTGGAGTCCAACAGGGCCACTGAAGACTGGGCGGTGTATGTTTTCACCATGAACAGTCCATGCCTCTGTAGAAACTCTGAGCCCCCATGCATGCTCAAACTGGTTCAGAAAGCCAAAGAGTGGTGGCTGAAGTTTCGGGTGAAGACCAATGTCGGATATAAGAAATGCTGGGGTTTTAAAGGGACCAAAGAAACTATGTTCAGGATGATCAACTATAGCCAAGTGCAAGCCATGCAGAAAAGTGAAAACTATGAGGAATACGTTTCACAAAATCTGACTGGTGTGAGTCTGTTATGTGAAAATGTATTTGCGCTTCTCAAGAATATGTTGAAATCTGGACCGCTGAGTTTTGATTTGTCACTACAAGGCCAGGAGTGGAGGAGTTACTTCAAAGAAATGCAATTTATCCCAGAATGTGCGCATGAAAATGACAAAGGTTTATTGATAGAAGCAATATCGCGCATGACTGAAGCAGCAAAGACACTATCTTCAGAGAAATGCTTGAGCCTAGAGGAGTATGTGGCAAGAGGGCAAATGTTTGCATCAGATTATAGTTTTAACCCACAAATGACTGAAAGCTCAAAGAATGACATAAGACTTGCATTTCAAAAGTGTTGGAGAGAAATGGTTCAAGATAAATATACAGAAGAACTGAGAGACACACTAACAGAAGATTTCAACAAATGTACCAACCAGCTGTTCATCGAAGACTGTGTGAATGTGACGCCCACATTTCTGCACATTGGACGGGTTCAATTTAGAGATGAGGTTGGTATCGAAAGTTAAATGCCAAAAAAATAGCCAGATTTGTGTGTGTAACTGTCGGACAGCTTCAGCTGATCAGAAGAAGCATATGCTCCTCCATCTGTTGCTGTGACACCCATGTTACTTTTTTGTAGAGGAGTAACACTTGTAGCACTTCCCAAAATATACAAAGAGCTTGTGCTATTATTACAACTGACTTTACCTACAAGCTGCACAATAAAAGGGACGTCAACCAACTTTCACATTTAAAATGATTTTCTTTTATTGCTTTTTGGAGATGCACATGAAAGCGGTCCATGCAGGACTTCTACAAAACTGTCACTGCATAGTGTGCATCCTAGTATTGGAGTGGAACGTGTAGTGGAACTATGTAAATTGTATTATATTTCAAAATAAAACATACACAAAGGTTTTGTGTAAACTTAACAAATTATATTTTAAGTAATGACTAAGAAAAACTGTGCTTTCAACAAATACTGATAGAAGAAATAGTAGAAGACTATCAGTACCTCAGTTTATCATCGTGACGCGTAAACTGAGAACCTCTTGTTGTGAATACAGTGTTTGCTCAGCAGGAGGCGCTACATCCACATTGTATTCATTGTGCAACTTGTATGCTGCATAGGTAGTTCATTGTGTATAACAAAGTAATGCCATGTTTCTCTGGTAGAGTTTACATCAAACCAGCGCAAAGAATGCATGTTTTCTATTGCACTAACGTGAAACGCAATTTAATGAAAGAGTAGTTGTAGTTTTGCGTTTTACTCCCTTAAAACAATGTACTGAACACATTTATCCCTAATTAATAATTCTTTATTTCAACTCTACATTATTTAGTAATAAGAAAAATGCATGGTGCATTATGTAACTTTTTATGTAAAAAAGCTTTTTATTTATTTATTTAGTGCATATTCGACCTTTGAGTGACCCAGCGTCTGTATGGGTGGTTAGCCTTTACTTTCCATCACAGTGGCCTCTATGAGCAGGGGCGGACTGGCCATAGGTCCGTTCTGGAGGAGCACAGAAGGGCTGCTGGCTTGAGGGCCATCAGCCTGTAAGGGGGTGCTGCTACCCGGCCTTGCAATTGCACAGCGAAGCAGGAAAAAAAAAATAATCTCTATTCTATTTGTTTAACAGCTCTATTGTTAATTGCTGACACAGCAATTGCGCAATAAAAATTAGGCCTATTATAAATTGATGTCAAAATATGTTTTTGTGGATGTGTGCGTTTACACTAACTTGGGCCCCTGTCTATGAGGCTCCAGGACCGATTGTTTGTTAGTTTCTGGTAGGTTTTAGCTGATGGACCTTCTCACCAGAAGACCTAAAAGACAATTGATCCTGGACCTGGAGCATTGTAGAGGCCATTGTGATCGAAAGCAAGGCACCAAGCTAATCACTCATACAGCAGCTGGGTCACTCAAAGGTCAAATACACACATATATATATATATATATGTTTCGCATACAAATTTCCCTAATGCACCATTAAAGTGATATTTTAACTCTGAGTAACATCTCACTTGCTTAAAATGTATTTTTCTTTTTTTTTTTTGCAGTTAACATTTTGTTGTGCACTTCCATATATTCTACAATCAATAAACAGTCGAAGAAAGTGAAAGAAAGTGACTACGCTTGATCACCCCTCTCAGTGGCATTAGTGTAAAAGAAAAGCTCTTTTCTTCAGTTCAGATATTTTCATTCATACGAGTTGAAGTTGAAGACTGAATCAACATGCTGCTTCCTTCAATCATTTGCAATGTGAATGCAATATTTCTGCATTTTGGGAAATTCAGTTCCTGTTTGTCAGTCCCAAATATGTTCAAATAAGGCACTGAAAGAAAGCAGTAAGGCAGCTTGTGCTCAGTTTGTCGAATATAAAACTAGCTTTGTGACACTGGTTCCGCTAGGCCAGGATGAGGTTATTCCACGGCTCAGTCTTGGAGCTGGCGGATCCCCCGTGGCTCCCTGGGGACACTTTCAGAGGGATGGCGCCCACTTGTGCTGACATGTAAGCTGGCAGGGCCGAGATCTGGAGAGATGAGAGGTGACAGTGGTTTAGCACATACAGGGTCAGTAGTTCTCCTCCTGCCTCGACCGAAGAGACGGCACCTGTGCGTGTGTGCTGTGGTGAGAGTACAGGTGAGCGTCAGGCTCCGTCTTTATCTGTCGGGGCTCCTCTGAATGGGACGGGGCTCGCGGAGTGCTGCTCGGTGCTACTGTGCTCCCCTCACTGCCTGTGTTTCCTGTGGAGCACATAGTTCACACACATTACATGATTAAAGCACATATTAAATGCTCTCTGATATCATTATCTGAAATAATACTAATGAATCTGTGGTCTCTTTCACATAAATTATTAAAGGAGCTGATTTTACTTTTAGAAATTATTTTATCCTCCTTTGGTATATTGTATCAATTTCATGAACTTGCAGGCTATTTTCTAGCATTTTTATTTTGTAAACCTGTCCCCGTAAAGAATTTGAATGCTACAAATACATTAGGAAAGTTACGAATGAGTTTGGACGACAACTAACATTTTGATTTAGTGGCCTCCCTTTCATTGTTTGCAATCAAAACATCAGGTATAGGGCCTTTAAGTAAATAATTGTTGCTATTATATTCATACACATATACTAACCAGATTTATTCACATTTTTGGGTTTCCGTTTGCGGGTCTGAATCCCCTCTTTTTTCATAGCCAGAGGTCGAGGAACCTTGTGGGAGAATACAACATTAAGTGCCAAACACAGAACTGATTTTTTTCTGCGATGTCTTTCATAAATCAGTCTTACCCCATGGAGTTTCATATAGAGGCCACAAGCGTTGCAGACGGGCTCTCCCTCTGCGTTGCGGCGCCACAGCGTGGTGGTTGTGGTGTGACAGTTGGTGCAGCACAGACCGACTCTTCTGGAGGCCGACTGTGGAGCAGATTGTTCTTATTAGCAGAAGAAGCTGTAGCTGGGAGAGTGTAATTCCTGTCAGTCACTCACCAGTCGTCGCTGAGGTTTGATCAGAGGTCTGTTGATACCGTTCATCTTGTGGTACAGCCCGCAGGCGTTACACAGGTAATGGCCCGTGCCATCCCGCCTCCACAGGGGGGTGGACATTGCCCCACAATTTACACACTCACGCCCCTCAGCAAAGTCATCAAAAAGGTCTGGAACAAAAGATGAAAATTCATAATATTTTATAATTTCCTGCTGTTTATTATTACGTTATAAGTTATTACATTATAATAATCTGCATCTAATGAAGATTATTATGAGCTATTTTGTAGATCTCAGCTGTGTAGTTTAAATAACCTGCCACTGCCAGAAAGAGACGTGACCCTTTCCAATGCACCGCTCAATAACAGCTTGGAATCCCTTCTTATCGCATTTGATAAAGAGTTGGCCTGGGAGTAAAAACAGAATAGAGCTGCCTGACATCCAAACTCATTGATATCGTAACATTTCTTTGTCTTCTCATAACTTACTTATCTGATTCATTATATCTTGATTGTCTCCTTTGGCATAACGTCTGTCCCCAGAGGCACTTGCTCTTTTAAGAGTGATCGCTTGGCTCTCTGTTAGAACTTCTCAGTGTTTTATTTTATTCTTTATTAATGAACCAGTATGAAGCGTCACGGATTAAGTGTGAGATAGGAAATAAAAAAAAACCTTTAACTTGTTCTCTCTCTCTGTAAAAAAGCTGTGATTGCGAATATTCCCCCAGAGCAAACAGACCTTAGGGCAGGTCAACCTTGAGGCGGCTAATGTAGCCAACACAACGCGGCAACACACGACAACACACAAACGACAAATCGTGGCGTATTTTTGTCAATGTACAATGAGTCTTTATCGGGGAAATATCCTAAACACTCTTATCCATCCATAGGGCAAAGGTCAAAGGCAAACAACAGCTGTATATTCTGCTGGGTGAGACAAACAACAACAACTGCATCGAAAGATATGTTAAAGTTTTCTTTTCTTTTGCATTCACGTGCATTATATTAAAAAGTAAATTCATGTTGTGAAGAAAAACAAAACAAAAACAAAACCCTGGATAAAACCAGACAAGCAGATCGCGGCATTTCTTGTCAAAGTTCAAAGTCCACAACGTCTTCTCTTTTTAATAATCCTTTTATATTCCAAAATAATACTGTACTGTATAGTCTATAAAGAATTACACTTAAGCAATTAGACTTTTTTAAACAGGTTAATAGTTAAAGTTGTATATGTTTACTTCAGAAATGTAGAATTTAATGTGACGCTTGTGTATTAATGCAAAAATAAATGAATAAACAAACTAATAACGTAAATTTTAACTGGGGCTTTAATCACTGGGTTGTCTCTTCCAACATAATAAGACACTCATATCACATCAGGATTGTTTTTTGGTTTTGTTCTTTTGTTTTAATTTATTGTCATTGATGATTTATGATGATGTCATTAATGTCACTGTTTGTTTGTGTGTATTTAATTTAATTTTGATTAGAATAAATGTGGATTGGAAAAATTAAATCCCTTGTAAAGCATCTCAAATCATAAGAAAGAAGTGTAAAGAGTGCGTGTGTTGCAACTCTGTTTGGGCCAGACCGGTCTTTACCCAAAGTGACCATATAGCACAGACTTTATTTTCATCAGTGGAGAATAAAGGGCACAGTAAGATTAAACTGTTATTTTTTTATTTTTATATAGGGTATTGAAATAAATTAGGAAACAATCAGTAGTTGGTCTAAAATGTCTTATAGTTCATACAGTTCCTATGTGACTGTAAAAAAAAATGGCTCAAAAAATATGTCTAATATAAAGTTAATAAAATAATAGATTGATAATAAATAATAGATAAATAATAGATTGCATTTGTTTTGTCATTAAACGTTTCGGTTGTATCTGTTTTAGCGGGAAAACTGTGAGTAAACGCACAAATAAATGTTCAAATTGAAGCTGACGCCACCAGTCCTGCGACCGCTTCACCAAAACTGCGACTTTCCAGGCAAAAATGTACATCGTAATATTTGCATAAAATACCGAATGTTAAGATGTGATAATAAAGTAAAAAATAAAGCTTGAATCAATAAAAAACATCCTGGTGGTTTAAATGGACTGAATTAAAGTTAATTCGCGCATTTCATTAACAGCGCGGGGACACGGGACTGTGAGTTTACAATAAGATCAAATCAAATAAAACATTTTGCAAAAGTAATTTTCAAAAATGTGTGAATTACCAGTTATTTTAATACTGTAGACTACATGATATATTGATTTCTAATAAAAAGGTAATTTAGTAATTGAGTGAGTTATTCTTGAGCCTGTTTATTTCAGGTTAAATTGACATTAAATGGGCTAATCGCTTTTTAATCAACTGCTATCAGTTTAGTTAACAAGGCCTAAATGAACCGTGATAAACGCAGCGCTGTTTAGTGAAACTCCAGCTTTGACAGGCCTCGATGTGCTTTACCACGAGCTCACTGAACTCACAGCCTTATTTCTCTTTTTTAACTTTAAAACTTTAACTTTGATTTAGGTTGATTTAGATTTAGGCAGTTTTCCTTTTTGCCTTGAGTGTTTAAACCGTGTAATTCCGTGTTCTGTGCCTGCGCAGTGTTTTCAGCTCTGAAGTTGATACTTTTAGTCGTGAAACTTTAAAGCTAAACTTTGATCTTATTTTAAAGGAACTGTTGCGCGGGCAAACTGAGCGCTCTCACCTAAGTTCGGATGCCGTGTGGCGCCTGGATGACCCCCGGGCTGGAGGCCGTGCAGGACGGGGCTGTCGAAGGGAGATGCCGTCCATGTTCCTCCCACGTTGGGGCTCACGTAGGTGGGGTAAGGACTGTGGTACGAGCTGCTGAGCCCCCGGCCTCCGTAGTGATCTCTCCCGTTAGTGGAGATGTTTAGCGGGCTGGAGTAAGAGACAGTGTCCCGGCCCGGGGCCATTCCCGAGGACAGAGGCGGGCTGGTGGAGAAGCTGAAGCGCGGAGACACCGGGGAGTGATTGTACGAGGACTCTGCGCCCGCCTGTGCCCAGGCGGAGTGGCTCGACACCGGGCTGTTCTGCTGCGACGCGCCGGTCTGAAGATAGGGTAAGGCTGGGATCATCGGGGTGACCACCCGCGTGGTCGGTACATAGACCGGTGAGGTACCTGCGGGAGCATTGTGGAGGAAGCCAGCCTCATAGGAGGAGGCTCCGTGGTTACTTGTCATTATGCCCTGGTACATTTCTCCCGAGGCTGGACATCCGTGTTGTTAGAAAGGGTTGGTGCTCTTCACGCGCAAAGCTGGCAGAAAAATAACTTGAATAGAAAACATCCGCAATGTAAATTAGAAAACTGGTCCAGGTTCAGGTCAAACAGAAAACAAAACAAAAAAAGTTAACAGAGAGAGAAGTGAAGAGGCACCAGAGGAGGAGAAAGAAGAATGAGACAATGATCAAGGTCCCAACTGTTATCATCCAGCCCTCTCTCTCTCCTACTCAGATCTCTTCAACATCAGCACATGACTGCTGTGAGTGTTTTCTTCTACCACAGAGAGGACTCTCCACTTGTAGCTTTGGCCACTTACTTTACACCAATTGTCCCTTTTCTTATTCCTTCCTCTGCGTATGTTAACATTTAATTGACTAATTCAATTTAATGATCTTCTCCCCTTCTTTGTTGACCTACTATTCAAATGTTAAGCTATAGATACATACTTTTATGTAAATGTCTTTTGGTAAAATGTCACAAGTAAAATATTAGGGTGGAGAGGTGTTTCTGAACTCAGACACGTCTTGTAGTGGTTGTCCTCATGAGGACAGATTTATATTACCTGCCATCGACACCAATGAATGTAAACACACAAGGCCATTTCATTGTGTAGGCACTTCCCACTGACCGAAGTGCTTTGAAATATGGGATGTGTGGGGCAGGCTGCCAGTACAGCTCAGTGTAGCAAGTGTAGCAAACATTTAATGTGGCTGGTTTCACAGCCGAATTGTCATTAGACCTTTTCAGTATTGATTTTATGACTCGCTCCTTTAGAAGTCAATGTGAATAGCACAATCCAGCCCCAAATAAAATGGGGAACTGTCATCAATGTGTAACCGGGTCTGATAACAGCGGCAGTACTTGCTGCTAATATTAGGGAGTGGACCTGTACAACATTATTGTGTGGGCACATAACTTACAGATGATTAATCCTTTTATGGTCGACTCTCTGTACATATAGAGTTGTTATGAGAAAAGGGCATAGACTCGCCTCTGGTCACATTTATTAATATATTGCTTTATATTTTTATGTTGTATTTTATTAGTATTTTTATGTTTTATATTTTATATAAACTTCAGAAAAGGACAAAGTTTACATTGAGTGTGTTTTTGTGTTTTGATTTTTGATGCAGTTCCTGCATCGCTGACAGTGACATAGGCCAGAATCTGTGGCCCTGTGTGTTTGTGCGTAAGCCATATTACACACACACACGCACACACACACACAAACACGCACGCACGCATGCACACACACACACACACACACACACACACACACACACACACACACACACACACACACACACACACACACACACACACACACACACACACACACACACACACACAAGAATGCCAAAACTTCCAAGTGGTTTCTGACCGCAATCATGGAAAATGTCCTTTAATTCTTGTACAATTTGCTGGGCCAGCTGCAGTGAGTGTTAATATGGTCTTATTTTGTCCGACCAGCCGGCGTATACCTCTCTCTGTGTGTGTTGTCAAAGGGTGATTTAAGAGGTGCTGCTGGACTGACATGACAGAGATGCTGCAGGAGGAGGTGTGGTGGATGTGTCTGCGTCAGAAGCAGGCACCAGGAAAACTGTCCCCGTCTTGGCTGGGGGCAAAGACTCAATCATTTGGGGGTCACTGAAATGATTGACCAACTTTGGCCCTTGGTCTTCCTTAACACGCACTACTCCGCCGCCACATCCACGAATACACGGGGCCGAGGGCTCTGGTAGACTCGTGGCTCCAGGAAGAAGACTTCAAATGATCCAAGCAGGAAACCCACCGAGCCAGGAGACCCACGATATGGTGCAGACAAACACATGCATGTCCGCGTACTCACAGTCTCGGTATTCCACATGCAGCGTCAGTGCGTGGGTTTGCAAAGTAAGCACAAGCCAGGCTTTGATCTTTATTGCTGACCTCATCTATTTTTGTGTTTTATCTCATCAGATTAATCAGTGGAGATCTGCCCGAGCTGATCAGGAGAGTGGCGAAACAGTGTTAATCAATGGAGCCTCAGCGGGACTGTAAGTCACTGCAATCATTCGGTATCACAAACACAGATTGTTTGTGGAATGTGGATATGAATAATAGTTAGTTTCTATTAGTCTCATGAGGGAGAAATTTGTTTTGGAACAGGGCGGCAGCTCAAAGTTACACATGCTCAATTATCACGCATTACTGTCGTCACATGCGCATTATGGAAACGCAAAAACAAAAACACACACAGTCTTTTCCTCCACTGCCTGCTCTCCGACTACTCCAACAGTAAGTAAGTCCATCATCTTCTCTACAATGAGCAGTTCTTGGTTTTACAATTCATGCTTATATTTGTATAGGCTCATAAATTGAAGATACTACTGATCTAAAAGGACTGCTTAAACATTGAGGGTAAATACATAATCTGCAGATATCTGTTGAACTTTAATATAATATTTTACGCTTAATCGATTTTTAGAATGAGCAAATGTATTTAAAATTTTACTGAAAAAAACAATCACATTGTATTGTATTCAACTGCAATGCCCATCTTTCTTTCACTTTCTTAATCGCGTTCAATTCCAATCAATCCAAATATTTACAAGCCCCATATACCTGTCCTTATATCCTTCATTCATGCATTAAAAGTCTACTATCTGTATCCAACAATAAGAAACCTAATCAAATCCGTTCACTTGTTCAGGCTTAGATTATGATTCAGCCAATCCTGATCCTGGAATATGATGTTTTATGTGTTTTTCCGCGGTATCAGCGTGTTATTCTTGGGGATTAGCCGTGTTTGATCAGGTAAGGACTCACAGCGGGACACCTTTAGCTACTCCCTCTCTCTCATCCACTCACATCATTAACCTGGAGTGTGTTTTTGGACAAATTATTAACTCTTCACTTGGAGGTTCTTGAAAATACACTTCATTCTCAATGAGGAGGTCCAATACATTGCAGAGCACTTAGTTAAGCATGCAAATAATTATATATATTTCATGGTAAAAGCTGTAATTTCTTTTATTGGATGCATAGAGTGTCAAAGAATTGAATTCAGTTGTTATTATGAAATATGTAAACCCATGCTTATGTAGCGGCTGCACCATTCTGCATCATAGGCAAGGAATGAATACCTCATAAACCTTTATTAACGTTCAATAACAGCTCTATTTAGTTTAATTGATTGGTGGAGTGCTTATTCCTTTTCATTTTTTTCACTTTGTAATGTATTACTGTTGGGTAACTAGTGTAGAATTGTTACCAGTTAATTTGCATAATATAAATTACTACATTTTGTAACAGAAATAACTAAAAGAGGCCTGGACTGATCCCACTATACATAAACTACATGTCGTATATAAAAATGATAGAAAAGGTTTGACTAGCATCGGATCTTTACAGGTCTACCTTTGACCCAGAAAACATATGGGGTGCCCTATAATACCAAAAGTGTAGGCGCAGGGAGCTGGTGTATATTTTTAGCATTGAGGACTAAGGGATCCCAGGACCTCTCCCTGTGATAAGCATTGGCCAAAGTCCACCAGCTAACAAATAGGACCTGGCCAACAGACACGCGGCGTCGGCCTTTAATAAACTGATACTCGGGGCTCGTGTGGCAGGTCGAGGAGAAAGCTCCGTGTTTGTACCTGAAGGGGTTAAACCGGGGGTAAGATCAGGGTTAGGTAAAGGTGAAATGGTGACGTCATTGCAACAATAGATGCTCAAAGAGTTCAGGTGGAGTTCAAGTGATGGGGGGACTGAGGCGGTATTGGTTTATTACAAACAAAAAGGCGAAACGAAAAGACTGCGGGTCTCTCTGGAAAGACACCGCTGGCATCAATATGGAAGGAAAATGTGTGTTTTATGAGGTTTTATGTGGATTTGCATATGCGCTTTTTAAGGAGAAACACCCATAGACCCCATAGAAGGTCATGTGATGTTTCATAGTGCAACTAGGCAACGTGAAATGAAAAACTTGGAGCAAAACCTACATTTAGTACATTTTTTAGCAATTGCATCTTCCCTTGGACATTGTACAGCTAGGACTATATTATATAACATACTCCTTGAAAATACATGAATCTTATCCTGGCTTCTGTATCCTGATACACAAATACAAAAGCGTACTGATAATAGGAAATATCTATTTAGATTTAATGATTCCAGGACAGGTTTTATTCACAACGCTTCAGTCTCGTATCACGAGGGAAGGTTGATGGTGATGCCGAGCACTATTTACCTTTCATAAAAAGTAAATAGGAGACATTTCAGTGAAGGTAAAGGAACTGTCACAGACGATTGTTGTGACAGCGGGACAAGGAACAGAAGCATTGAAGACACAGGACAGAGGACACAGAGGATGCGGCGGAGATGGCAACAGACAGGAGGAGCAGTGGAAAACAAAAGAGGCTCCACACTGTGCTGCTCTTATCTGTCTGACGCTCTTATCCACTGTGGGCTGTTAGTGTAACCCCCTCTCCCTCCTCATCCCTCCATCCTCTCCGCTCCATCCACAGGCCGCCGCGCTGCACCCACTTATCAGGCCCTGAGCTGACGTCAGGGGCCCGCTGGAGCTGGGGGGCCGGAGACGGAGGCAGATAGCGCGGCTGAGGCTGCCTCCACTCAGGCTGTGGGAACCAGGGACCCAACCCACCTCGACCCGCGCGGCCCCGCACGTCCATCGCGCGCTCTCCCAACAAAAACACCAGTCAGAGGTGAGGATGAAGTAATTATGACAAATGTGTTGCACACGGCGGAAAATGGCCGAGGCATCAATTCATTCACTGACAAATACGGTTTATAAAGCTCCCCAGATGTTGTGCTCTCTTCTCAACCATTATTTTTACACATTTTACACGTTTCCCGTTTAATCATACGGCTAAAAATAGATGGTTGTTTTGCATTCATATGGTAGTGGGGAAAAAAGAATAACACTAATGACAGAAGGAAAGTATTGTGGAGATAATATCTAGGCAATTTTATAAGAAACTTTGCCTTCATCAGAACTAAAGTGCCTGTACCCAATAGTTTACTGTCTGAATTATAAAAGTAGCAACATTATTAAAAGCAGATTAATTATGGGAATGTTTTACTGTAAAAATGATTGATTGAACAAGCCAAAACTGAGCAATAGATAAACTCATTTTGGAGATAATTAGTGCCAGAAGAGAGGGGGAGATGTGTGGATAGTGAGTGCCGGTGCAGGTCATCAAGTGCAAGGTTGACCATGGGGAGTGAGAGAAGCTGGCACTTTTCACATCATTAGTTGCAGGTGCAGCTCTCCCAAAGTGTGCAACACACACACACACACACACACACACACACACACACCATATCCATGCCATCTAAAGCTGTTAATTATCACTACCACTTGACGCTTGATATTTATCCCTCAAACCCACCGCTGTGTAGTTTTCCAACGCTGCTTCACTTCACGTACAGTAATGGGAGGGAATTGGAGGAATTGGACCATCAATCTGCCACTTAGCCCCGTATTTTTCCCACTCGGTGCTCAGTTTGTGTCAGATGTTTTGGAAGATGGATTTGTCGGATGGGGAGTGGAGACACACTTATCAGTGAGTTGTCCTCGATAAGGAGCAGGAGATTTGTAACGGTTGCAGCCGCTCTCAGAAATGTGTTTGTTCCAGTGTGTATATGTGTCTTTGACCTCCTCAACAGCCGAGTAGGAGGAAGCAAAGCGCGGCCTTGACAAAGGGCTGAGAGGTGCAACTCAAAGAAAGAAAGAAAGAGGCCCTTGTTGCTCAAGCCGTCTCTTCCATGTCTCGCTGTAGTGGGATTCTCTTTCTCTCTCTGAAAACACACACTCCCCAAATCTCACCGGTGACAGCGGCGTCCTTGGGCTTAAATTACTGAATGAGCGAGATGGACTTGGATCTGAAGAAATTACAAATGTAAGATAGTGACTGCAAAGAATAGAATTATGACTGTGTCATATTAGTGGAAAAATACTCAACTTACCAAATTGAATATTTACTTTTTTTCTTGCAGCATAATAAACGCTTAAAATAAATGATAATAATGCTTCATTTCTACTTTTTTTCTTACATTATAGATAATCCAATTATCACACTGTGTAACCTTTCACCAAATAAATAGAATACAATACAAAAAGTGTTTTTTTTTACAGATATTTTTCTGTGAGCGGCTCACCTCTCCTTAGACCTGAATGTAACTTTACTTGGAGCAGGACGTCTCTGGCTGGTTGAATAAAAGCAGTCAATATGAATTTAAATTAGGGTTAGGGCCTCATCCAAACCCCTAACTACTGCAGAAATAGTATTATTTGTGTCGAGCTGGTCCTTAGGAGCATGTTTTGTAATTGAAGGCAACTATATATTTTAAAATGTTACACAGTGTGCCTTTAAAGTGCCTATCACAAGTTTTCATGTTTTCTAATTTTTGACAAAGAGAAGTTGAAAAAAATAGCGATTCTTATGTTTTTATTTATTTATTCATTAAATAAATACATTTCTAAATTTAAACATTAGTGACATAGGATGAGGAGAGCGAGAGTTCTGTAGATCTCTACGTTGCTCATGGCCCATTGGTACAGTATAGTTGCATGTCTCTTCCTGTGCCCAAGGATCAACATTAAACACCATCATGTCCAAGTGGTAGTCTAACCTGTCATATGCAACTATGCAACTTCATGATGTCCCATTGAAATGCTAACGGTGAGATCACATTACTGTGATAGACATACAGTATACCCAGTCGCCCTATCTCTCTGACTCAGTGGCTCCTCCTGACCCTCTGTGACATGACAAACCGCTGCTCTCATTAGTCTCTTTAATTAGTCCAGAGTCGTTGTAATGGGCTCGTCAGAAGTCTGGCCCAAAGCCAGGCTAAAATAAACCAATGCAGGGATAACACTGCACAGGCCCTGCACAAACTGAAGCCTCTGCAAGTCACTCTGATTAGGATTAGTTAGTGTTATTGATCTTGTGTTAGAGAGAGTCTAAAATCTCAGAGGCTTTTGACTAAAACCAATATCAAGTTGTAGAATATAAAACAACCATCAAACTCCAAAAGTTATTCTTTCTAGCAGTAACATTGTAAGTTTAGGTTTGTCACCCTGCATTAGAGCCTCACCTCAAAATTCACTGGCTACAGAGGTAAAATAGAGTTAATGTAGGCATAACAGAGGTTTATCAGCTATGCGATAACTAATGACTATGTCCCAAATACCAAATGCTCGAAAAGATGTCAAAATGCTTGTATAACTTTTTGGTTTAATGTTTCAAGTGAAATTAGTCTTTCCCACCAATAAGAATCTATTTGAAAAATGAATAAGAAATGATCGTGTTTCAAAGTGGGCGATTCGGCTCCATCTCTTTCTCTTCATGCTCAAGTGTGATTTGTATAACAGTATGTGAGCCATCACCATTATTTAAATTAATCTTATCTCATTCTTGACATATATTTTTTATTTATTTGGTCTTTTCAAGTCTTTAGCCTCAGTGTGTTTATGTGTGCACAATCTCGCATGATGTGTAAGCTGCATGGTGTGTGCAACGTGGCGTCTATAGCTCGCAGAGAATCCATCAAAGCTTATCATTATAAGTAAACATGACAGAGTGGACAAAATGTCTTGTGCGCCGTCGGACCAGCTATCTAACCGCAGGCCCATATCTGCGATGATGGACTGATGTGGCGCTAGCTTAAGCTAACTAGAGTCTGCTGGAGTGTGAGAGGAGACCATCAAAAGACTGACGGTTCAGGATAGCTTCAGACCCCATAATAATCCCCTGTGTTGATTTATTTAGCATCACGGGCGATTCATTAATTACAACAGACCTCAACTTTTATCAATATTCAAAAACACCTTCCTATGTCACTTCCTGTACCCAAGGTTCAATAACAAAAGAATCACGAAAAAATGTCAAACCAGGGAAAACTAGGTACAATTTTTTGGCAGAATTTTACATGTAATTGTGTTAACTTTGTTCTGGTGAATTTTGGACACAGAAATGACTTAACCTTTTTAAATGTCATATTTAACATTGCTTTTAGTCAACATCTCCATGGAGACGAGCTGGATACGTCCCTGCTCCCAGTAAAGTTACAGTACAGTACTTCGGAGAGGTGAACTTTTTTTTAGATAAAATAAATGCTTGTATTCTATTATATTTAAGGGTGAGATATTATGCGTTTTGGCTTTAAGTTTCTGCTTTAATGTTTTTACTGTCTTGTAATCAATGTAGAATCTATAACAATAGACAAACATTATATGAATTTACTATCAGACTATCCATCCTAAAATAGATATGCTTTAATAGAGATTTGAAAACTTTCTGACCCCGCTCCTTTTGTCCTGCACAGAAACAGTCGACCGAGGCCCATCTCACCATCATAAATGAGCAGACGTGGACATTTCATCGAGGTATTTACCGCGGTTATTTATAGGCCGCGTTTGCTGCGGCTCACGGTTGTACCTACGTGATGTACCGTAACTGTAGTTTTTCATGTCATGCAGCCTCTTAAATGGCAGATGTGATCAGAGGAGAGTTTAGGAGTCCTCCGGGAGATTTACCGGGAACGTTAGCTGACTTTTTATCATCTGTGGACATATCAAATATCAGAAAGGGCAGCATATACCGTGGTTGCAAGGCTGTGGCCAGGGTAAAATGTGTTGAGCGTTGGGAAAATAACCTGTATAGATCTTTGTGGGTGAGGGTTTAGCGTGTGTGCAGGCCGGGGTCAGTCTATGTGTGTTCCTCTACTTGTTACAACACCTCTGATAAGCAAGGTAAACAGCACCCCTATTGCGATCACATGACCACGAGCTGCATGAAAGGCTACCCAAGCATATAACTATAAAGCAATATTTTTGGGCTGTTTTATTCCTCCAGACATCGCCCCTGCCCTGCGTTGACCATTCAAGTCTAAAGAAGCAAAGACCCGGCGACTGATAACCTTTCGTCTGCCACTCAGTCCGCGGGGGGGCAAAGGTTGTGAGCTGCACTGGCTCAGCTGACTGCGCAGATTGACAGCGAGTCAGTTGAAGTGGCACGGGACGGTGTACAGTATAGAGCCGCTCCATGCCCCGGCGGTCAACTAGAAAGCATGTGTTTGTGTACGCGTGCTTAAGGAGTCATTAACCTTATGGTGACCCAGTAGGTGGTCATTAATTTAGCCCGGGCCTCCCCGAGACCACCACCGGAGCTACAGCTTCTGCCCCCCCCCCCCCAGTGGTTCTCGGACTTTCCACACCACATCATAAAATATTTGACCTTCTAAAAGCACCAAAGCCAGGCCAAGATCAAGAGCGAATCAGGACCAAACTGGGTCCAACATGAGAATAGATGGAAGTAAGTGGGTGTGATCCATGTCTAATAGTATTCACTTACATACTTTTATATCTGAAATGATTCCTAGTACTAATGGCTCCATACCTGTGGCTGGAAAACAAAGTTGTGACACTTAAAAACATGAAGAGACTTTTTCAGATGATATGAATGAAAATAGATAAATAAATATAAACAGTATATATGTGTGTGTGTGTAATTTATAATTAAAAACATCATCTTTATAGCCTTATGTAACAAATTTGTCATACATTTACAATCCGATACAAAACCTGGATCTTCACTTACTTAGCTTTGTGTGACAGAGGCTTTTTCGTTGTTTAGGTTTGGCGACATCTTGCTTTCATTGTGTACTTGAAGTTATCTGGAGCTGTAGTCTAAGCTGCAAGTGTGTGACGTCTGGCCAAAATGTCTTCAAATCTGCTCAAGGCCTGCTGCGGGTCAGAGCTCTGTGACTTTAACTGTTACTTGATATCAACTTATAAGATAGGGCCTTTGTTTTACCAACAAACCAATATGCACTGATAATATGGATTGCTGTACCTGGTTGTAAGAATAATAATTTATGTAATGGTGTTTTTAGGAGAAGTCACTGTGGCTCCGAGCAGGACAGGATCATAAAAGTCTAATATTGCCGTCTGAAATTAAGCTGTATATAGATTTTCTATGACAACGAAAACGAGGTCGCACAATGCATTTTACTGTATTTTCTCTGGAAGCCCCATCTTGAAGGAATTATAGGGAAATTTACAATAACTCATCATTTTAGGTTTATTAAATACTGTAAAACTCTACAACATTGAACATAAATAATGTGTATGGTATAAAATGCTGGGTTTAAAAGGTTTGTAAACTGTAGATTTTAAAGAACAGACTGTGGTACCCAAGAACACATGCCAACACAAACCCAGCTTTCATCTCACTGTGCCCCATAATCCTCTGCTCCAGCAGGCCGGAGTATGCAGGGAGAATGGGAAGGTGTTGGTGAAAGTCTGCACAGGCCAGAGGACGGACACACCGGCGCCATGGCGATCCCCAAGACAAGTTATCTCTCTTCTCCCATTGATAGTGCCTGTCAAAATAACTGCCAAGATACACTGGCAGGCAGGAACTGGTTAACCGCTGTTGTCCAATCAGAGGACCTGCTGTGTCTGTCTGGTCCACCTCAGAGGGCCGTCTAAAACAAAGCAAAACTCCTCAGACATGATTTGAATTCAAGTGTAGAGATATACTTAATCCATAGGCCTAATATTTCACAAATTATATTTTATCGGCAATTTACTCCATTAAAATCCGATTAACTTTTTCCACAGATTCCACAATTAAACATTAAAACATGTTTTTGGCTATTATCTTTCTATTTCCTTATATAGGGTTAGGGTTCCCTCTACAGTTATAGTAAAAGCTTTTATTTGTTTATTCAAAGTATTATTATTTTTTTGCCATCCTACAGAATATTCTACAAGGCCACATTTCTCATCATCTTTCATGATTGGTTCACAATATGCCCGTTAGCTCCAACAAGAAATCAGATCTATATGGATCAGTACCAGACTGTCCTACTACAATATGTGGAATAAGTCAGGCACATTAGCCAGGCAGCAAGCCAGGCTATCCTCCTCCTCGATTCAGTTGAGTAGCATTGCAAAGTCTCCCCCTAGCGGTAGATTATGTGAATGTCATGATTGCCCGGTGAGTGCTCAATTTGATAGGAAATAAAACAGTAACCTCACGTGCTTATTATTTAGAGTAGGAGAAAGCTGCAGACCAAGAGCCGAGACAGATCTACCGTGAAGCGAATCCACCGTGATCGTGCGCCCTCTGCTGGTGAAGGCGGATCTACACCGATCAACTTTTAGGAAGGTTGATCTACTTCACGCACGTGAGGAGTTAGTAGGCTAGTTATTTACATTTCTTCATGATAACAAAACAAAATTCTTATGAAGAAATTTGGAAAGTGTATTTAGATGCGTCTGTTGATTGATAAAGACAACATAACTTCGAACAGCATACAACTGCTTGTTATTTTTGTTCCTAAACGATCCTTACCCTAACAGCCCTAACCTATCCTTAATCCTAACCCTAACAACCCTAACCTAATCCTAATCCTAACAACTCTAACCTAACCCTAGTCTTAACCTTACCCTAACAACCCTAATCCTAACGATTTTAAACTAAACCTAACAATAATTGTAAAACATAAATTAACAAAATACCGTCGTGGATCTGCTCCGACCAGCAGAGGGCGCACTATCACAGTGTATACTCACCGTCGTGGATCTGGGCCCCGGGTCTGCAGTTTTCTATTATTAATTATTAATGCCACAATTTCGTAGATTCGATATAAATGTATTTCGTATAAACATATAAACTGATGGGAGAAATAAGAAAAAAGTGCGTTCCCTGACCGGGAATCGAACCCGGGCCGCGGCGGTGAGAGCGCCGAATCCTAACCACTAGACCACCAGGGAGCATGGTGCTTTCTAAAAACCTTTCATAATTATTTTTAACAGTACGGCATCCATAATGTTTTGATTTGTTATATCGAAAAAGAAAAAGACATTTGTTTTTTTCGAGGTTTTTTTTTTATATGCACGTGATTTAGAACACAGATTGTACATTGAAGTCTCTGAGTGCTACGTGTGAGCATAGACATCGACACCAGGGGGAACCCTAAGGGAGCGGCTTCATTCAGATGTTCGTGTGCGGGATCAAGATGCTCTTGAGGTAATGCTATTTTCGATCTAAACTAATCTGTGACATATCCACGTTTGCGATCCAAAAATGCCGTCATTCATTTTCAAACAACTAGACACTCTATGAAAACGTGCCGCTGCATATGTGTTACCATAAACACGGCTATCATGCGCGAAACCTCCACCAGGTGGCTATTGTCTTGTAAACAAGTGGCTAGCTAGCTTTGCTTACCGAGGCTGCCGTTCAATCAGCTGAAACCGTGGACCTTGATCGGTGCGTATTTACAGCGTTTTTGCGGTAACTGTGAGTGTCCGTCTTCTGGCACAGCGACTTATCTGCCTCATTCAGCCCCGGCGCTGTGATCTCAACATAGGGCTGCATATGGATGTTTTCTTCTGAGCTGCAGACTGCTACGCTAGAAGAGCTTTGCAGACGCTAGGTAAATCTGCACTGTCTTAATGCATTGATCTAATAAGACAGCTCTAGTACATTACGCAAACTACGCTGTTGCTACATGGAATTATTGTTGCGATTAAACGGTGTTCTCTTTTTACTCACTGTGTTGCGGCGCCCTCCTATATTACAACCAATCTCTCGAATTGATATATAGATTTAAGTTTCGCCCTTATTGCATAACACATGTGTAAAATATCAGAAGTGCCTTGCAGCCGCGTGCGTTTTCCATCCTGTTGGGCATGTGTCAGGGAGCTGAGTCGGTGCGTAATAAGGTTTTAACTGCGTTTGCCTGTAACTGAATAAGATAATGAGCTCAGTTTTGAAACCTACAGTTCTTGTTTGTCTTATACAGGACGAGGGGAAAGGAGTAAGAAGTAAAGGTTGATCGTCCCACGGTTGTGTCTGCTGGCCTGGACACGCAGATCGGGCGCGTGTGGGTGTTTTGCATGGCCGTGCAAGCCCAAGTGCACTTCTAGCCCTCTGGCCAGATGGAAAAGACGGAGAGGAAACCGGGGTATTTTGCGAGGTAAGTCAGTGACACCAATCTGTATTTCGTTTTAAAATACATGTGTTTACTCAAAATAGCAACGCTGCCATCATTAATAATGTCCATGTATGAAATATTGATGTGTTTTAATTAGTTTGCGCTGACATCACTAAAGCCTTGCTCTAATGCTTTGTTAAATGCTTGAGATGGGGGATCATTTTACGTCAGGGTCTGTGCAGCCATTCATTGTTCATAGATGGATTTTTAAACATCAAACAGCGATGTGATATAGTCCTTTAGGGATTGTCTTCCTAAGTTAAAATAGAAGTTGGTGAAATTCACAATCATAACAACACAAGAGGTTGGAGTTATCCTCATGTTGGTCACAGAATCGTCTTGCCTTCAGAAAATGTAGAACTGTTATGATTGAGGTCCCACGAGACGGTAACTCAAATATTGAAACATTGTCTGTTTTCGGCCACAGAGAGATATGTCAGGATGTGATGGGCCTTATCTGTCATCCCAGCTTCAGCTCGCACATGAGCCCTGCCAGCTCCAGATCCCCATATGTTCACCGCTTTCCTGACAAATGGAGCACAACATTTTGCAGCGTTATGTAAAGTCAGATAGTGAAGCACGTTGTAGCATTTTTTATATTTTTTTTTACAAAGGCCATGTGATGGTAGCAGATTGAAACGGGGGGGGGTTTACACATCTTAGTAAAAGTAGTTTATAAGACAATGTAACAATTATGATTATTATCTACAAAGGCTCCATAAATACTCGTCTGGACATTTAATACAGTATATTCTCATCAGTACATGGCTTCCTGTTTATGTAATATGCGGCTACAGCCACTCCGTCGGAACAGAGTAGATATTAAAAGTTGAGGGATTGCTGGTTCAACATTCAGGACAGACATTGGGGATTCCTTAAAATGCCTTTAAGAAAAACACCTTGCGTCTGTGAATTCCTGAGTTGAAAAGCAGATGTGAGAGGCCTGTGTTTCAGTGGGAGAGTCTGTCTGCAGTCTTATCGACCTACACTTCCATTACCCGTTTCAACATTATGGCTGCCTCTGTTTCCTCTTCTTCATTCTGCCGTGGCCCGGAGCTAAACGCCTCTGCATCAGGAGGACACATAATAGATGTCTCTGCCCTTATCCGTCCTTAACAAACTTAAACCCACACTTAAAGCTTCGCTGACCATTGGCTTCATACAGTTGATCCATTATCCTTAAGTGCACCACTTTTGTAAAGCAGCGCTGAGGCTGAACTGCATTGCAGCACCCCTCAGTGAACCCCCGGAAAGATCTGGACTGTAACTGCTATTACATAATGTCGAAAACTATCAATGATTAATGATAGCGTGAGGACAGTGTGAGAGCTGATCCAACAGGGCTCGAGGGAACATAAGCAAAAACAACTAATCGCACAAATCTGGTGATGCCACTTTTACAATGAGCTGCAGTACAACTTCTAATACAATAATAAATAAAAGATGCTTCATATCGTCCAAGTTGGAAGTTGCTATTAATCTAAGTTTTAATGTGAATCATGAAAACCATTTACAGGTTGAGTAAACCTAACAATACCGGATCGTGAGGTCTGACATCATCTTCTGATGATTCTTCTGTTGGTTAAGCTTTTTACATCAGCAGATAACTAACATTGATAGCTGACTGGAAATAACGATTGAGTAATGATTTGGAATCAATGCAGGACAACATGTCAATGTTTTTCTGCATCCTAACAGACTGAAGAGGCGTAAGCAGCTGAAACAGCTGGAGAAAACTGCCAATGAGCAGAAACCTCCAGTCATCTCCTGTCCTGACATTCCCAAGGGCACAGACCAAAACAGACGAGAAGACCCACAGAGAGCATGCTCAAGTAAGTCTGATGTGTCTCAGTAGTTTCAGAAAAGCAGTACAGAGCTTTAACTTTTAAATTACTTGCATAATGTGAAATTCAAAAGGAGAAATATGTAACATTGACACAAATAACTGAATAGTTCATTTAATTTCTTGTTCAGCCTTAGAAATCAAAACATTTGATAATGTTAATATGTTGTAATATTACTCCTCAAACATCATGTCCTCACTCCCCACGGAACAAAGCACAGCTATTATCTGCTGTCACACATGCAGCCGGCAGCTGTGTAAACCATGTTCAATATTGCTATAACTATATTTATGGCCCTCTTGCACAGAGTAACAGTGAAAATTCAACTTCCCAAAAGTTGTTTCTTTGAAAGGCGCATTTCTAGCTTGTTTCACTGAAATACAGTGACTCATGCAGCTGGTGTCTTCCTCTGTTACTCTTTCTATAGAAAGAGAAGTATAAAGAGAAGTCACTGAGAGCTTTTTCAATGGCTCTGAAAAATAATGCTGACTGTTGTATAGTACAAAGGTCTCATTGTAGAGTAAATTTGTGATGTCAGCGCTGTCAGAGGAACACGGGTGAAAATTCAATTTGTTTATCATGTAATTGAAAGTAATTAACTTTTATTTTTGTAGATGGTGGTAGTAAAAGTAATGAGTCAAAGTGGGAGAAGAGAAAGCCTCCTGGTACAGTGGAGTTTATTGTAAGTACAACTAAAACAGTTGCATTTTAAAAATGTGATTTGTCTAAAGGATGCTTGCTAAGAACGTCTATGAATGCATTCTTCTAAAGGTCGGACCAGATGATTCACTCAATAGCATCGCCCTCAAGTTTAACGTCACCCCAAACAAACTGGTCCAGTTAAATAAGCTGTTCTCTCGGAGTGTGTATACTGGTCAGGTAAGGCGTTCAACCAGCATCAAAATCCACTGTTGAACATCTTTATCTGTCCAGCTGACACTGTGTTGTATTTGATCAAAACAGAAGCTTTTTGTTCCTGATCTGAGCCCGTCTGACCAAAACTCTCCAACAGAAAACTCTCAAGTAAGTCAACTTCACAAAAGGGACATCAGTGTAAAAGTACAGCAGCTGCAGAAAGTTTCAGACTTGTTGTGATTATTTCTGTTACTCATGAAGAAACATTCTGGCTCTGTCAGCTACTTTTATGTTAGAGTTAGTCACCAAGATAATATTTGTTTATTCTATTGAACTGCTCCCCCTGTTTATTCACCATGCTGTCAGCCTTGCATAAAAACAGGCTCTTCAAAATCAAATATCATCTGCTCCCCCACACCCAACCTCTCAGAACTCTCTCTCAAATTACCACACTGATTTATTTACCTTGTGTAATGTTATTTTTGTTCTCTGTTGTGCACCCTTTTGTGCTGGATGTTGTGGTGTTGACTTGACTTGTCTGTGGAAACAATCTTTCCCACATGGGACATTAAAAGATTACGTATTTCTATTCTATTTCTACATATTTGAAAATATAAGAACATTAATTGATTTCTCATTTTTTTGCTTTATTATATATATCCCCTAAAGTTTGCAGATTTTATTGAACATGGTCAGAATGAAAAGAAAATGTTTCTAAACTTTCAAGCTTTTGTAGCAATGTAGAAAGCCTTTGTGGAGCTACTTGGAAAGGTCTTGAGCGCTACTGGTTGGGGAAAATCATTTGTTCATCTTTTCTGTTTTTAGTTGGTTGTTGTGTTATAGTAGATACAGAGAGGGGTGCAAATACACCTACTGTATGTCCATTACGTGAACTTGTGACCTGTCTTTTAGGATGGCATCTCAGACTGCAGGTCGGTCAAGTCCATCCGACGAGAACTCTCGCCTAATTCAGAGGATGAGAGCCCAGCGACGGTTAAATTTATCAAAATGAGCTGCAAGTACTTCACAGACGGCATGGTATGACTCAGCTGCATCCATCACACACTGTCCCTGTTTTTTTAATCGATTTTTTTTCATTTTTTCTTCTGGCAGGGAGTGGTGGGAGGGGTGCTGATTGTGACCCCCAACAACATCATGTTTGACCCCCACAAGTCGGACCCGCTGGTGATCGAGCATGGCTGCGAGGAGTACGGCCTCATCTGCCCCATGGAGGAGGTGGTCTCTGTGGCCCTGTACAATGACGTGTCCCGCATGAAACTCAAGGATGTCCTGCCATCGTAAGAGACGACTGGAGTTCCTCATTTGTTGTGCAACTCTTTCATGGTTCTTTTTTTTTTAAACATCTTTCTTCATCCTAGTTGTAGTTTTGATTTCTATGTGTGCCGTCTTTTTACATTTTTCATTATGAGTTGAGTCCTTTTTTTTTGTTTTGTTTTTTCATTTGATTTTGTGTTTTTCTGTTCCTCACTCGTTTGCCACCATCTTGTGCGGTGTGCTGTGTCGTGCCCCGTGCCCTGGTAGGGACCAAGCTGAGGATCTTTGTCCCGTGTACAGGCCAGGGGAATGGGAGCAGCTGCCTTCGGAGCGGGACCTAAACCCCTTTAGTCGCTTCGAAGCTAAAAATCCAAAGAGGCCCATTGTTTTGGATGAAATCGACTCCACCCTGTTGGAAACTGGTGTGTAATTGATTTTTACATTTTGTTGTTAAACCTTGTCAAACCTACTTGGAATAGTATGTTCTAAGCTCTGAAATCCTGTTTACTTTTAGCATTATTTACTGCTAAAGCGCTCCAGTCTGTATTTGGTGCAGCTAAGAAACCTATTGCGGTAACTATGGCAACTGCTGAATTTTTTTTTTTTTGGTTTACGGTTAATGCCTCTGTATCTTCTCTCGGCACATATGAACCTAGGTCAAATTACTGGCTCATAAAGGGAGACTATTGAAAATGATGTGCTTGTGGTTGGTCATAAATGTGGCAGCTTTGCGAATCCAATCTCTTCCAGGTTCAACGTTTGTCGCTTTTCTATTTCGAGATTTCTTTAAAAAAAAAAGCTGTGTCTCCATTAAGTTGAATAGGCACCTGCCTTACACCTGAATTTATGATAATATTGAACCCGGAAGTGTCCTCTGCATTATTCACCAGCCGTTCTGCACTCCGGCACCAATGATTTGTTTGCCGGTAGCCAAAAATGGTGGCTTGTATCTCATTTTAATCACGTGTAATTCCCCTGCTGCCTGCGGAGGGCACTCCAAGCAACATATGGCATCCCTGATAGTGCGTTTTCGACTACTCACATCAATTTAAAGGTGCATTATCATTATGTAACATTTTATGCTGAAAAGAAGCGTTCATTTTAGTGCGTATTTCACCTTTTTAGTGACTGTGCTTTCCATCATAGTGGCCTCTATTAACAAAACCTACCAGAAAATTAAAACAATTGATCCTGGAGTGTCATAGGGGCCTCCACGATGGAAAGTAAAGACACCATTCAGCTGCTGGGTCACTGGAAGGTCAGATACACTTTTTTTACACTTTTTTTTTTGCCACATAAAAAGTTACATAATGCACCTTTTTGAATTTGAAAGCGTGAAATATGAATGCTGAGGTATCCAAAAGCAGGTGCAGATTCATGCATGACATGTCCTCTTTAAAAGTCAAATCTGTTTTGTGCAGCGAGCACAGAAGGGGATCAAACCGAGAAGTCTCCATCCGATGAGGGATTCACAGAGCTGGAGCCCACTGTGAATGGCAGCACTGAGGAGGCAGAGGTGACTTCCATGACCCTCACCTCAGATAAAGACCAAAAGGAGCTTCTGGGACAGAGTTCGTCAGTCCAGGAAAACAGCCAGGACACACCAACCAAGGGAAAGCAGCAGGAGGAAGAAGAAGAAGAAGAAGACGAGGAGGTAACCCAGTGTAGCTCCACTGGGGACGCAGAGTCAGTACAATCTTTATTAGAGACCGGCAAACAGGGTAGTAAAACCAAAGACGACCGAACTCTGGACCACGAAAAGCTAGATTCTGTGAAAGAAATCGAAGATGCTATGATGGCAGCCCAAAAAACTGTTTGCACTCAAGAGGATGTGCCAAATGTCCTCAAGGTTTGTTCCAAAACATTAGAAAGAACAGAGGAAGTAGCCGACGGACCAGCAGGAGGAAATGAAGTCAGTGAGGAGGAGAAACGGAAGAAAAACTATGAGGCGGAGGTGAAGTCGTGGCTGCTACAGAGGATGCAGGCCCCAATCGAAGGTATAGCTTATGTAACACATCGAGAAAAGCCATTTACTCTGCAGATTACAGTAACATGCAGTAAATGGGACCCGCTTGTGTGTTTTTCTTTGTAGATATGCTCCTGTCATCGGAGGACAAGAGTAAAAACCCACCGATGTTTCTGTGCTTCAAAGTTGGCAAACCAATGAGGAAGTCCTTTGCGAGCGGTTTAACCTCAAGCCCGGCCCACACTTTGGGAGGCTGGGGGAGACAGCCAGAGTATTGGTTTGCGGTGCCACAAGAAAGGTAGGCTAAGCTATCTCTTCGAATTGACCTTTTCCTTACGTATGGTTGTAATCCCTCTGCTTTCGCCTCCCAGGGTGGACCATTTGTACTCGTTCTTCGTGCAGTGGTCCGACGTCTACGGGAAGGAGGCGCGGGAGCAGGGATTTGTGGTGGTGGAGAAGGACGAGCTGGACATGATTGACAACTTCTTTGGTGACCCAGCTTCTTGTAGCTGGGAGGTGGGTTTTACAAGCAGTAAAGTAAAGTACTTTTTAAGATTGAGGTTGCACTGACCTTATTTCATTTCTAGATTATTACCATCAATGAGGCAAAGCGCAGGCAGAGTTTCGGGAGCTGTGAGGCCGATTTGTCCGTCGACGTGCTGCCGCTTCTCACAGACGCCAGTGACCTTTTAGAGGACACACACATCGAGAAGGTAGGCCCTTAAAAGCCACGTGATGTTTATTGACAAGCACTCATTGAAGGTGCAGAGAAAACCCAGGTCACGCCAGAACTCAATCCGATTATCTCGCTCTCTAGCTCGCCTGTCGATTGCCGGCCCGGGTGCAAGGTTACCCCTGGAGACTGACCTATAGCACTGTGAAACATGGGACAAGCATTAAAACCCTTTACAGGAGCCTGGCGGATGTGGACAGCCCTGTGCTGCTGGTCATCAAAGACATGGATCACCAAGTGGGTTCTCACATTGACGGGGAAAAGGCTTGTTGGTATCTAATGTGTGGGTGATCATTATGTTCTGATGTTTAGATATTTGGAGCTTTCTCAACTCATCCGTTTCGAGTTACTGAGCACTTCTACGGCACGGGCGAAACCTTCCTCTACAGCTTTTGTCCCGAAATCAAGGTCTGTATGTGTTTATGCAGCATAGTGGGTTAAATGTTTAATGTTGTTGGTGGGAAACTGACACAAGGGAGTGATTATCAACTTTCACACTAACACAACTTTGTTTTTGTCCTTTTAGGTGTATCGCTGGACCGGAGAGAACTCTTACTTTGTCAAAGGGAATATTGACTCTCTGCAGATGGGAGGTGGAAGGTACATACAGTGTTTTACTTGCATGGGAAGTCTTTCGCTGCATCAAATCCGACAAACTTCTTCTCTTCGTTCTAGTGGGCAGCTTGGTCTGTGGCTGGATGCTGAACTGTATCGGGGAACTACCACTAAATGTGCAACCTTCAACAACCAGCCGCTCTCCGCTCAGCAAGACTTCAACATCCACAGCCTGGAGGTCTGGACTTTTGAGTGACATTAATCAAGATCCACTTCTATCCACAAGTTTAAACATCCCTGGGTCTTTTCTTCGCTGCTCAGAGCCAACCACCTTCACCCCAAATACAGTCAAGAGAAAGGTGGAATTCTGACTATTTTTGAGGAGACGGTGGGTAAATGTTGGCTTGTGTTTTTTCAAAGGTAAGATGATTCAGGGAATGCGTTGGTAAACTTACGAAGTGGGTCTAACCCGTTGAAAAGTTGCAAGTGTACTTTGAATTGTGCTGTTCGGAGATGTGAGAAAAAGACTCGTCCTCACATTTTATTGGCTGCCTTAACTTTCACCACTAGCTGTCCCAGCATGCAGACTGCCTTATTTTTTTTTTCCAACATAAATGTGTGGTCAAAAGGGAGACACTGAGGCCAGTCTGCTTCTGTTACTGATGAGGGTATTTGTGTAAATACCGAATTATAAATAGCGGTCCAACAAGCAGCGTGCTAATTTATGTAGGCACTATTGTTTATTATTTGTGTTTAAAATGTACAGAATTGTGAGCTGACATCCAAACTCTAGATGTTTGAGCAGTGCTTTGTTTTTGTTTTTTTCCTATATCACAAAACTAAATCAAAACTTGAATTTGTGTCTATCACCACAGAGGATTGTAGGTCCTTCACTAAGCATTCACATCCAGTCAGTTCAATATTTTTTCTAATTGTTTACATAAAAGCACTCTGAGAGGCATTTCAGTTTCGTAAATGTTTACTCTTCCAAAACGTGTTAGAGCGCATATGTATGCTGATTCTTCACAATGACTAAGTTACAAATTTGCTTGTCTCTTTCATTTTCTTTTTCTCTTACAAATTTAATTATTATATTTTTTACATTGTATTTTTACTTTTTGTGGTCTTCAATGAAAATCAGATTTTCTATTTTGCTTTCATTCAACGCAATTCAACAAGCACTACTCCTAAAACGCACTAAATCATAACACATTGTCTTTCCATTTTTGTAGTTATTGTTCAATGCTGCAGCCAGCTGTACATTTATTCTGTCACTTTGCACTAAAAGGGTTTTCCTCACTGAGGTCCAAAGTTAAAAAGCTTTTTTTTTTACGTATGTAAAGTTGCCACTGAATGTTGGTTACCAATGATACATTGGTATCAAGTTTACTTCAACTGGGGGAAAAGGGACGTTCTTGGTTTTTTCATGCTACTAAAGATAATTTATTTTTAAGGGATATTTACACCGGCTTTTGGTGCATGAATATACAATTCTGCAAATGCTCAATACCATTATCATACATGTCATACTATTTACTCATTGCTTTATGTTAAACTTTGTTGTTGTGGCTGTTCAATGTTGTCACTGTGAATGCTCTCCAAGACAAGTATTACTTGTAAATCCATAACTGATGTGATTTATCAAGAATCTATTTATTGTGTGTTATTACAACCACATTTAAGCCTAAATAAATGGTAATTACACAGCGCAATTGTTTTTGAACTCTTGTTTATTTATTATATTTTTATTTAATTGTTTTTTTTATACCATTTGCCAATCCCACAGAACAGAAATTGCCCAGTGGGGGAGAAAAAATAGATTGGAGAACAGAGTGGTGTTCTTTGCAATAGACGATCTATGTATTGTAGGAAGTACAACTACGGCACCGGCAGAGACATAACTTTCGTGTTTGGAAGAGGGACCAAAAAACTGAGACTAATAATAAATGGATTATGAAGACTGTATTTTCTGCATGATATCACAAGGCGAAGACAAAGAAACAGAAATCCTTAAAGAGGTAATTCTACTGAAGCAATGTTCCGGGTTAGGTTATTGTACTGTATGTTGTGACGACTATGTCCGTACGTCTGTTACAATGGTGCGTTCAATGACCAACAGTTGTATGTGTAAAGAAATGTATTACAGGTGTTGGTCTCTTTTTACAGAATGAGGAGCTATTGTGTTTTCGGGACATAAACCCTGCTGCACCCCATCACTACCTTGTCATACCAAAGGAGCATATTGTCAGCTGCCTGTCATTGCAATTGTGTCAGCAAAGTTTAGGTATGGCTGTTTTTTTTCCTTATTTTTTAAGGGTAGTGTGGCTCTTAAAATCGACAGGGGAAAAGGCTTATTGTTCCTTAAACACAAGAGAGAAGAGAAACCTGAAAAACTGTACTCACTGATATCACCAGTCTCACTTCCCAACCTCCAGCTATTGCTTCTCGAAACAAAAACACTGATTATTTGAGTGAAAACCTTTGTCTTTTTCTTGTGTTTTCCATGTGCAGTTGAGAAAATGACTGAAATGGGCAAAGCTGTTTTACAAGAACAAGGAATTTGTGACATGAAGGACATAAAGTAAGTATGCATGTATAGTACATCAGGTAGGTTGTCTTCAAAACAAGTTCTTAAACTGCTGTATGTTTGTTTGCAGGTTGGGTTTTCATATACCTCCATTCACTGTATTTCACCTCCACCTTCACGTCCTTGCTCCCTATAGCCAGGTCTCGGAGGATTTTCTTCATAAATTTATCCCAGGAGGAACACGGTTTGTGGAGGTATGCACACATCAAGCACAAAGAAAATGTAGCAACGCCAGTGTTTAAAATAATAGTCAACGTCAGTGTCAATCCTCAATCCTGTATTACTCCTATCAGTCCTAATATCTAGCATTCACACAACAACATTATGAACATTTAAGAGGCTTTGGGTTATGTTTGTGTTTCTTATCTGCAGGCCGACACCCTTTGGAAACTTATGCGAACCAGATCTTCCCGTGCATTAAATAATATAAATGACTGCATTGGTGAACTGCAATGAAGGGATGAAACTTTTGCACCTATGAAATGACTTTATTATAAATATATTTTTCTCTAAATATTTGACAAGCTCACAGTTATTATTATAATGACTTTATTTTATCAAGTCCAAGCCTATTCCATGTACCACCAGGAAACCACCAGGAAGTAACACATTTAACTGGAGCAGATTTATTGTCAGCTATGGGTAGTATCCAAAGGACTTTATAAATATGTTAAAATATTATACATTGCTTTATAAAGTAGCTAAACAAGGCCTGTGTAATTGCTACCCTTGTTGTGAAGATCTGTAATAATTGGCAGGCTTTTCTACCTATTACTAAAAGTGCTTTACATTAGGGAACCACTCGCCCATTCACACTCATACACCAGTGTGTACACAAGATATTTATTTCATTTGTACAGCTTTAACCAATGTCTGTAACAAAAACAAAATTGTTGTCAAGGAAAGAATGAAAGTGAGAAAGGGGTACGTTTTATTCTTCAGTTTACTCCTTTTGAGCCTTTCTGTGTGCCTTCCTTAATAATTGTATACGGCGAAAATTACTGTTTGCCGGTTTATTTATTTCTACACAAATAGCTCAAATAAACGAAACAATGAAATGAATGAAAGGTGTGTGTGTGTGTGTCTTGCCCAAGGACACGATGGCGGTGTACACCTGCGGGATTCGTACCGCCAACCTTCCGGTAACAAGACGATCCGCAGCTGTCGCCCCAATACATAATACATAATACATTATACATTTCTTGAATCCAGTCTAGCAGCTTGTTAACATGGCCCTAAAGTAAGCTACAATGTTTCCTTGTGACTGGCAGATATGCAAAGCTTTTTTATTTTTTATTTTTTTTTATTAACATTTATACAATTAATAACAACAAAGTAGTGCCAATATGAAGCTGTCCCACTTTACCAATAGCACATTGGCAAAGTGGGACAGTGATGAAATCTCTTGTAATAATTTAAGTATAAAGAATAAACATGTGATTTTGAGATGTTTTGTTTATATAATGTATCAACAAAAATCTGCATGTCTGTTAGTTTTAAAAAGTTATAACCTTAACATCATAAATCCCCAAATGCTATGACATTGGACATACCTCTGCTTTTTTACTACTTGGTGGTAGATTATGGTTTGCCACGCCATATGAAGTGAAGTTATATCCACAAAACCATTGTTTTCTGATCCTGCACATTCTAATTATTCGGTGTGTTTGTATTTTTAGTTATAAATTATGACACACTAAAAAATAATCATGATTAAAGTTAAGGGGAGACACTACAGGCAAAACTCAATTTTTTATCTTTTCAGGAATTGGGCCAAATTGGTCTCTGAACATATAAGCTTTCACCCGGAAACAGAAAATATGCCTAATCTTCACAATAACATGTTTAAATATTGCGCTTATTCAATGTTTTCCCTTAGACTTATATGGGAGAATGCAATTTCAAGGGCCTTTTTCTCAAAACACATTTTTCTGTAATTGTGGCGACACTATGTCCACGTCAGTAGGACCTAAAGACTTCACATTTTCCAGCCTTGGACTGAGCAAGATTTTTACAGAGGGATTTTTTATTATTTTATCCCTAGCCCCATTTATTGAGGTTTGAATGTCAAAAAGTAAGGCGAAAATTACATTTTTACAATTTTTTCCACAAAAAAACAGCTTATTTTAAAACCAAACAAGAAATCCAAAATCCCCTCTGAAAACGTCTTGGTAACTCATTCATCAATGAAATGACACCATAAATGTGAATGTAGCTCATCCATTATTCAGATTTCGTCGCCGAAAAGATGGGAAATGTGGGGCATTTTTAGGCATAAAACACCTTGTTCTTATATGAAAAGATAAAATGACAGAAAACTAATGTATGCAATGAATGCAATGTATTTTTTTCTCACATTCATGCCAGTGATTTACAGCAAAAGTTTCAAATTGATATCTGTTAATATACATTTTTTCCTTTCCTTTTCTTAAAGAGGGGGTATTATGCTTTTTTCAGCCACATAGCACCAGTCTATAGGACACTACAATGATGACGAAACCTTCTGTTGGTCTGTCAATGCAGTAAATTAGAATAACTGCCTTGTATAAAATTGCTCTTTCAAAATGGCGTTAGCGAAAGACTTGAAATAGGCCTCTGTCCCTCTGACCTCTGACCCTTTCTGACACGCCCCCTCCACACGCTGTCTGTGGCATCACAACAACACTGCACTCGTTGTCTCAAGTATTGAAACTACGATCGGTGCATTTTAATTTTTATTGTTGGAAAGGACCTACTGTTTATCACTTTGGGAACAATGGCCACACAGGATATTATTTGGAAACAAACCTTCCACACCGGACGCTTGGAAGGGGCTCTTGCCTGAAAAATAACTGCTGTTTGGAGGCTATCTCTTTGCATCTGCCATGCCCTATGGATCTCTAAATATACCCCCATGGACGACACCAGGATCTGCAGGAGCCCATACGATTCAAAGACGGACATTATCTGTGCAAGTGGACAATGGTTTTTCGAGGTTACCCGTTAGCTTGTTATAATCGACTACAGCTCATTGTTGATGAAAAGTCTGCTATAAACCACAAATGTGTAAAGCCAGGCTCATTGTGTGATCATCGTAAAGGCTGCTTCGAGTAGTTGCTGCTTTATTGACGTTATTTGTGCATAATATGCTGCCTGTTTTCAATGAATGTTGTGAAGGTGAAGGTTGTTAGCTTGTCGCGGCTAATAGTGCCTTAGCTCCGAGAGAAACCACTCGGCTACGACTCACTGTAGATGAAATGTGAGCAATAAACTACACAATCAACAAGCCAGGCTCCGTGTGTGATCATCATAAAGGCTGCTTCAAGCAGTTGCCTGTTTTAGTGACGTTTTCAATGCATAATATGCTTGTATTCAGTGAATTTTCCCGTTAGCTTGTCGCGGCTAGCTTGTTAGCTCCGGGAGAAAACCACTCGGCTATGACCCATTGTAGATGAAATGTGAGCAATAAACTTCCAAATCAACAAGCCTGGCTCCGTGTGTGATCATTGTTAAACGGTTCTTTATGTGTGTGGTGGTTTTATTGACTTTATTTGTGCATATTTCTCGTTTTCACGTGATGACTCGAGGTTTAGCTTAGCATTAGCTTTCTCCGGAGGCTCTGTGCATCATTAAGGCCCAGCGCAGAACCAGACACTGAAATAAGTGTTCTTGTCACCGGTTTTAATCCTGGGTGTTTCGGTAACAGAAACACTGATGTGTGTCTTTGTAAAAGTCTGCTGTGGCTCCGGTTCACAACACATGAAGCTAATCATCCATGATGACTCTGTTTACATCTTAGGGCTAGACACTGCGGGGAGGGGGTTCTGCTGAGGAGCAGTGGTTGGTTACTCGGCTGGTGACGAAAGGTCGGAGGCGTATCCTGGAGGTCGAGGGCGTTTCCTGAAGGAATCACGCGTTTTATCCCTAAAATGGCTGCCATCAGAGTTTCTACAGATTACTCGAAAATACGTGAATGTGCCAAGGCAACACTTCAGGCATGGTTTTAATGAGGGAATGACTTAATAACATGATGTAAAGCTTGAAAAAGTCGATTTTGCATAATAGGCCCCCTTTAAGTGTCCCACTTTACCCATTGTCCCACTTTACCCATATTCACCTTATTACATTTTACCAGAGGAAGATCTGTCATTAAAAGTCAAATATTAAGAGGAATATGCAAAGCTTTATTGAAAGCAGCACGAGGACCGCTGACGTCACTGATGGGTGTCTCCGGCGTCAGCCACGCCCCAACTGCACTTTCGGTATTTGCCAGCGTTTTAAACAACAAAACTGCAACAATGGAGCGTCACGGCGCAACTTTCGAAGACATTTGTGAGTTTTGCCAAATAGCAAACCAACAGACGGAGACGGAAATCCTGTGCACTGTGAGTAAGCTAGCGCGTACATTTCCTGGGTAAAAGTTGTGCCATCTGTATCAATAAACAATCTCGGCTGCAGGATCGGGATGGCGAGCTGGTGTGTTTTCGTGACCTGAAGCCAGGGGCCACACATCATTACCTCATTGTTCCGAAGACACACATTGACAACTGTACGAAACTGGGGCCTGGTCACATACAACTAGGTGAGCAGTGTTCATTTTGATAGCATATTTTGTTTTAGTTTTAGTCTTAGTCGTTTGACTAAAATGAAATTTAATTTTAGTCGAGATTTAGTCAAAAAAAGCTTTTCAATTTTAGTTTTATTCGACTAAAATTACATGTCAATTTAGTCGACTAAATTTAAGACTAATTTAGTCGACTTTGCATTTATAATATTCATTATAATATATTTAATCAAGGTCCTCGACTTCATGGGGCTGCTTCCACATGAATAAAGCACAAACCTGTTCATTTGTGAATTTAAATGATCTGAGGCTCTTTCAGATGGTCAATAGAAGTTTGGATGATTTTAGTCTCTCCTTTTTTCATTTTTATTTAGTCTTATTTTAGTCGACTAAAATATCTGGACATTTTTGTCATAGTTTTAGTCTCATGAGAAACTTTTAATTTAGTTTTAGTCTAATTTTAGTCATCAAAAATATCACTTTGACTAAAATTAAGACTAAATATTTTAGTCGACGAAATTAACACTGTAGGTGAGACTTAAATGTATCATGGCTCACCTAATGTCATTGTGTCTCATTTGTAAACAACCAATAAATCTCCTTGTGGTTGTGTATTAACAGTTGAACAGATGCAGGACTTCGGGATGAGGATGCTACAGATGAACAAAGTCTCAGATCTAGAGGATGTAAGGTAATGGCCTAATGTCACACTAATGTAATCTGTTTTTTGTGTAGAGTGACTTTATGTAGATACATTTTAGTCTGACCCCATCATGCTTTATTATTGTACTTGAGAAATACTTTGGCTTCTCTAACCTCTTGTTTTAAGTAATGCCATGAATGTTGTATAGGATGGGGTTTCATGTGCCTCCATTCTCATCGGTGCCTCACCTCCACCTTCACGCTTTGGCTCCAGCCAGTGAGATGTGCCACAGGTCAATACTTCGCTATGGCCCACAGTCACACTGGTTTATCACTGTAAGTAGCCGACAAGACACAAAGCAACCATCCAAAATATTTTCATTGACAAAGGAGGTTAATACAGAATAAGACCTATTGGCGCTTGGTCACCACAATTTCATTACCTTTTTTTTTTTTGGCATTTCATAATCCAATAATTCTACAAAACCCTTCCCTCAACACGGTCCTACCATGTATCCAGGCTATTCACTTTTCAAATATAAAAGCTGTCATTCCAATTTTCTATAAAGACTGTGTTTTGTTGCAGGTAGACAATGTGCTTTCTCAGCTGAAGACTCGCGGCAAAGTTAAATGAACAGTCGATATCTACGGATGTTATGATTCTTTTATAAAGCTGCTATTTTGTTATTTGCACGAAACCATGCATTATTGTATGTTGGATCATCCTGCTGTCATCCTGATGTAGCTGATCATATTCATATGTATAGACCAGGACATCTGCCATAAACCTGATGTATTTACCATTTATTTGTGTCATTTTTATAATCAGGGGCGGACTGGGACTTAAAAACGGCCCTGGACTGAGACCAGCCTGGCCCAAATTAGCGTAAACACCTCCACAAAGACATAGTTTACCCTCTTACCACCCGCCTTAACCGAGAGCATTTTTTCCAGTTCTGCTTTACCCAAATCTAAAAGCTTCTCGACTGGAGAGCGACAGTGTAACGCCTCATTTGAAAGCTTAGACCTACAAAAGCGATTGTAACTTTTTGTCACGTTGTCGGTGTGTTTTTGTCACATTTTTCTCATGTTTTGATGTTTTTTTTTCATTACTTTTTTGCGTTTTTGTCACGTTTTTGTGGCTTTTAATTGCTTTTTTTTCCTCCATTGATGTGGCCTGTTCACCACAACTGCCTCTAAAATCCCACACTGTCTCTCAAGAAGTTGTTACTTTGGGTCCGAAGTGCTGTCATGCATGAGCTTAATATAGAGACTGCAGTTACATGTAAGACCTGAGGTGGCAGTAGTGAGTATAAAAATGGCCAACTAGCATCCAGTCCCTTAAAGGAGAAAACTGAGAGGCCAGCCCGGTGGCTCTAGAGCCGGTGGCCCTAGAGCCAGTGGCCCTTCTGTGCTCTTCCAGAATGTACATATGGCCAGTCCACCCCTGTTTATAATTTTCAATAATTTTATCCCAATATCCTCAGTCAGATTTGAATCCATGTTCTGGAGGGAGCATTATCTTGTCGCACCACTTGATGGCAGTCTTTACTCTGTTGCTGGATAAGACCCCTTTTCTATCTACGTTGCTATATATTAGACATGTTGTTTTATTTGATGTGTTTGTAAATTATATATGTGTGTATGTATAGACACCATGTAATAAAGTGTTGGGCTACGGATGTTTTATTAGTGAATGTCAAACCTAGATAAAAAATTGATCAAAGTATTGTTCCATAGTCAAATAAATGTTAAATATGAAGTGAACCGCAGTGATCTTGCTAGTTTTACCTTCCTGTAAACAGTTTAATTACTGACTGAATGGATAGTAGTGATAGTGAAAGACTGATTCTTGACATTTTACGCTGACGTCCTGAAGCCCCGCCCCTTTTACAGTCAACAACTGGAATCCAGCTATTTGTATTTTCGTCAACTAGCTTCGCTTCGCTGCTGCTAACCGTGGACTTTTGGATAATACATGGAATCAATTAACTATTTTGTGACGATATTTGCACGGGACCTGCTGATTGGGAAACAAATCGAGAAATAGGACCGATGAACAGCCACCGCAAGTTAAAGGGCCAACGAGAGCGAAGCGATCGCCTTGCACACCGTCCTCTAGCCGCTTCGGAAAGCAGCTAACAGCGCTAGCTGCAGTGGACAGCTGCTCGGTTAGCTCGGTGCCTTCAACTCTAACATAGCTCGTGTTCAGCCGAAGAGAATGCTAGGCCTCTGACACTGGTGAGTTAATAAGGACGGCCTTTACTAGTTACAACATAAAGACGTGTGTAATGACTATGCTATAGCGATGAAGCGAGATGAGCCAACACGAGCTGGCTCTCCATTGGCTCTGTGGTAGCAGGAGAAGCGCAGGGCCACGCCTGAATCAGCCATCCATTTAATGATCTTTACATGTTATAAGCATATGATAATATAGATTAAGCACGTGTCATTAAATATATGTTTTCTGTGTAAAATCATGAACTGTGTGCTTTTCAGAGAGGACCGAGGCCCAGTTGGTCGTCACTTTGGAGTAACCATAGTCCATTATCAAGAAGGGGTTTGGCTGACTTCAGTGGTGTCACTGACACTCACCTTACTGATGCACCCCTGGTTTTGACCTGCTTCCGCTTCCAAAATGATGCCAGTAAGTGTAGAACAACCTACTGCTTTAATGTCATCAATCAGCTGGCCATGTTCCTCATCAAAACATGCTGCACCTATCAGTGAATACGTTGGGATTGCTGCTTGATTTGGGTCCTGTAGAAACCGTATTTCAATAGTGTTCAAAGCAGAGAATACACTGAACTCCTGAATGGTGATATTGCTTTGTTGGGATCGCCTTTGTTGCTTTTAGTGCTGAGAATACAGTGAAGGATTGTGGGGGAAAAACGAGTTCAGCCTTTTCTGCCTTCAGGGAGGGAAACATGAACTTGACTATGGGATAAGTTTACACACAAAAAAATAGGTCTCTTCTCTTTAAAAAGGCAGGGTCGGGTTGATTTTTGATCTGGTGCTGTCTCATCATTGCTCACTGAATCTCCATGTTTTCATATCAGCCGAAAATAGGTGATATAATATGTCAGGCAGAAACACTTGGCAACATTACAATTCATTACAACAATTCACTGCTAGCCCATGATCAAACCACGGAGGTGAAGAAATGCTATGTTGTCCCCACCGAGCCTTTCTAAGCTTCTGAATGATGTATCTTTGTTCAATCAACCTTGTGTGTGCGTTTATGAATTACCTTTTTAATGCAACAGATGTTATTTGATTTACTTTATGTCTTCATTCATAAGTACATCACTGTGGGGACTTTGTATAGGTATATATACATTTTTTTCATTGTTGATCAACAGAGGTATTTGAGCAGAGGCAGCAGATTTGGGTCAGGATTCCACTTTTAGCATTGCCGCTTTCTCTGTTCTCCTTGAGTAGTGCCTGTCTGCCATGATAAGTAATGGTTGTTCTAAGTCTTTTGTCAAGAGTGTTTGTTTAAAATGTCATGTCTTCTATTTTAGTCAGCTGTATAGTATACCACAAAACAGTCCTCATGCTCTGCACCGGTAGATTACGTCTCTCTTCTTCTATTGATCAACATCTGTCATGCTCTGGGTGGTTGACAGGTGGATTCAGCCAATAACAATGAAGTCTCTTAGAAGAAGCAGATAGTTTAATCGCTATGAAGCTACAACTAAGTGTACAAGAATTATGATCAAATCCAAACTGATATAGGGAATTTGTGCTATTATTATTTTTTTCTTTAAATACCTGTTAGAGTATACTAAGTATGCTTCATCTTGTGTCCCCAATTGACTACTACAACGCTGTCAGAGTCAAAAAGCCAGTGGAGCAGAGAGCCCTCTCTTGGATCTCGCGTGACTGTAGCAGCCAATAAGGCCTCTGCAGATCTGGGTCTGTGTGGCTGCCTTTGACTAATGCTGTTGTTAAGGGGAACTTTCGAGCTGAGGAGATTGTCAACTGGCATTAGTCTCAGGATGCAGTGGAGCTGGCGAGGGAAAACTCACAGGGGAAGTAAACATTGTGCCTCTTGTTGCCTTTTTAGTCAATGACGGTGTGCGACATAAAATATAAATAGTATTGGTTGAGTCACCACAACATTACTCTTGAAAAATGTATATAAAAATAGCTCTGGCTCTCAATGGTGGCTATTTTCTCTCCCCCTGACTTGCACATAATCCAGCCATTGTAGGTTTTTACTTCATTCATTATATTCTCGATTAGAGCCAGTCATCAAGCACATTTAAACTTCTTATTAGTGAAAGACACAGTCAACTAAACTCGTGTGATCACCTGTGGCTTTGACTTTCATGTGCAGTAACTAAAAGGCCGCATTGATAGCTACTGATCCTTTCCCCTACATCGATATATCTTGTTGAAGAGCTGCCTTTCCTTTGCAGACAAGCATTCACATTGCATCTTTTGCCATCAAGATCCGGCTAAGTTTCCCTCCTCAGTCCCTCTGTCCTCTCGGGCTGTTGATCTCTCTCTCTTTCTCTCCCTCCCGCTCCGAATCGCACACAGACCAAAGTGTTTTTTTCCTCCCAAGCCTCCTCTGCAGCACTTTCCCCAAACGCGCGGACCGCCGCTGTGTGCTTAAGGATGGCATAACAATTAAGCCCGATATCTTCCTCTTTTTTTTTCTTTTCTTTTTTTACATTTTCCTAAAACGGACCCGCGATGATGAAGCGCTTTGTGACTATAGTGTTGCGTAGCCTCGTTAGCCTGTCCAAGGAGAATCGTATTTGGGCAAAGGAGCATCAGCCAAAGGAGATGAAGAAGAAACGGAGGGCAGCCAAGAGAGCCGTGAACGTGGGCAGACACAACTTAGTGAGGGCGGTTGGTATTCCTCCTGCGGTCAGTCTATTCTGTATCTCTGCATAGTTGTGTATATGGATATGCTTGAGGTGTAATGTGCAAGTAACATTTTCAAATTCGTGGAGGGATTGCGGCTCTTGCAAAGTCACTGAGTATGTTTGAGAGTTGCTATCACAGGCATACTAATCACTCCTCTCGTACTTTGTTCTTTCCTGCACTGCAAGTGTTATGTGTCTGTTATAAAACTCACCCTGGCGTTAAAATAACACAACTTCTGCCTTTTCTCTGAGGCTGGGGTACAGTAAAGTGTCAGTAAAATGAAGTCAAGTTCATCCTTGTACCAAAAAAATGTGTGTACCCTTTAAGGATAGCACTTCAGAAAGTTAGGCTGCCCCAGTACAAATACAAATGGAGTTTCTTTCTATTATCTTTACCCTAAAAGGTGAATGAAGTTGCGTTATTCAGGTATCGCTAAAGTGCTGGTTCCTAAAAGAATTGAAAGCCCTTGTAAAATCTGATTGTAACTCGGCTCCTTTAGGCTATTTTTCTCACACCGATGCTCTAACAGACCTGCTGATAAAGCCGTGTTCATTATGTGCCCATTCAAGAAAAATATTGGACCAATTATAGGGTTTGTAAAGCAACAGAAATGAGACCTCGAAGTTCCAGCAGTCCCCGAGCTCCAGCGAGTTTCCAATTTGGCAGAAATTTAAGCCATTATGCTGACGTCTGAAGAAGCACACAGTGTCTCAAGGAAATGTCCATGAACCACTGCCATCATTAAAATGGCCCTTTTAGTCCTGGGCTCGTAGTGTTCCTGCTCAATGGCAAACTGCAGGCGATATTTATAACACCACAGATGGGTATTTTAAGATACTGTACATTTGTCCTTATTATATATTTATATAGTTAACAGATAATTCGTTTCCAAAGGTGAATTGATGCTTTATAATGACTTCAGACCCAAGGCAGAACTATTTAAGACTTGTATTCATTTTCATCAAACATTTAATCAGACACTTGTAAATCCGTTTCCTGCTTACTGTCTATCTGTTGGTTTTCTATCAATATTTCTTCTCATTTATCCATACACAGCAAATAAAAACGATCTTGTCCCTACTTTTATTTATGCATTTGCTGATGAAGCCACTTTTGGTATTGACTGTACAAAGTTATGCAGCCTGTCCCTGATTCCCTAATAGTTTCCAAAAGGTCACATTGCCGCCGCTGCGCTGTGTCACCTTCAGAGCAGTTTGACAATGTTTAGATCTGTATCGTAATTCCAGCGCACACACACGTACGCGCGCGGCATCTTGAGGCTTTGAGATGCGCCAGTGAGTTTCACCGTTTTCCCCAAACAGCAGCCGATGGGCGTAGAGGAGGGGTTCTAGGTATGCGGTGCTGTACATGTGAGGGCATGCGGTGTTATGTCGTACCTCAGTCTATCTTGGCCGGCTCTGGATAGCGATAATCACAGTTAACAGTGTGACAGGCAGAGGCATGAGGCCCGCGCACAAAAACAGCAGACCAGTCAACGCCAAAACGTGGTGTCAGCAGCAGCACATGGGCTTTGTCCCACACAGAGGTGCGTTAAGCTTGGCCTCTAGCCTCCGCACTGTAGCACTTGTTACATCGTGAACACAGCGGATTCAGAACGTTTTCAGGTTTTCATATTTCTGTTTAAACTACTATTATATACTTCAACATGAATTAACCTAAAAATGATTTGAAAACATATTGCGAAAAATACAAAGCCTGTAAAAGGACACACTGATAAACAACATGTTGTAAAGTCAATGTTGCAGCTTGATTTGGCCAAGTTGTTTCTGCTCTAAAGACAAAATGAAGTCCTCAAACAAGTAGCAGGAATACTTTCTCTATGATTATTGTTGTTTTTAGACCCAGCCTCTATGTAAGCTAGTAGGTAAAGTACGGTGCCTCACATGTGGGGGATACAGACAGCTTGGCTATTCTTTAGTTTGCTCTTCAATTTGCAATGTTGAATGTTTATTTCTAAGTCTGTGGTAAATACTTTCCGTTGCCCATGTTATAGAAAGGTGATGCCTCTTTACAGTAAGAGTGTAGATGGATATTCTAAATGCTAGGACAATATACTTTTGTCATGATCCGATATGTATCACGATACTCAGGGGCCGATACATATTGCAATACAAAAAGTAATTATGGTAAGTTGTATGTTTACCTTAAAATGTGTAAAAAGTAAGGCTTTTTTTAATCGCACTTGTGAAATGCGATTAATCGCAGTTTATTTTTTCTAATAATTATATACATTTTTGATACTTGTCCAACATAAAACACTTACATTTAAAGCATGTGATTACTGATTGCACATTTCATTTACCATATCTACAGTTTCATATTTATGTGAAAAGCCCAACAGCGGATTGAAAACTCCTTTTGGACAGAAACTGCAAACTTTTAGGTTCATGAAGTAGAATTTAAGGACAAAATCAAAATATTTTTTGTTTAAATGGGATAATTAAATTATTCGTGATTAATTAAATTAATCGTGATTAATTATTTTTGCGATTAATCGCGATTGATGTTGACAGCCCTAGTAAAAAGAAAACAGTCATGTTTCCAAAGTTTTTAAACCAAATCCCATTTGACATTTATTGAAGTGTTAAGATGGAAAAGTGCGTTAACACAAAATGTAGCAAAGTCCTGTGTAACTGTTACTGGAAAACAAAGGGATAAAAATGCGTCCAAACACAAGTATTGAAGTATTGCGATACTTGATATAGTATTGATATGTTGTATTGCAGCGCCAAGTATTGCAGTCCGATTCAATATTTTTTCCCAGCCTTAATAAACACCTCCTGAACCCAATGTATATTATTCCAGGATTTCTTCATGGCATTTTAAAACATGTCAAGTCATTAAATCCTTAAAAGTGACTCCAAATGTTGCCTGTCGTGTCCAATTTGCTGTTTAACATCAAATTTCCCCTCCCTCCTCTGTTTGCTATAACATTTGCAAATATTAAGAAGGTAAACATGCATTGATTGTTGTTGTGCTTTTGTGGCATTAATAATTGGTTTGTAAAACAGCTCTAAAAAGCAGTTTGACTTGCTTCAGCTGTTTCGTAAGATTGATGAATTGTTTTGTGTGTTTGTTTTCCAGATGATTTTGACCGTGTACCTCAGCGACGGGGAGCAGGCGGTGACGGAGGTGCCGATCACCCCGGAGACCTCGTGCCGCGACGTGGTGGAGTTCTGCAAAGAGCCAGGCGAGAGCGGCTGTCACCTGGCCGAAGTCTGGAGGGGCAACGGTACGAACCCCACCAACTCGCAGAGGCACGGAAAAATGTGTAGCGCCGATGTGATTAGTGAACACGGTTTACCAAGAGATTTGCAGGGATTTGCTCTGGCACGGCCACAACAGATTTCTCTCTGTCAACACGCTCGCTTTCATCCTTGTACCCGACACACCCATGTTATCAGCATTTTTTCTCTGACGGGCCACACCCCTGCCACAAACAAAATCCTTTCTCCTGGCTTTATAATATACGCCATTATGTAACCCGTTTTTGACTTGTTCTTGTATAATACAGGCAAAGTCCAGCACTCAATATGCACCGAAACCTGTGCAACGCTTCGCCTCGTGCTCTGGTCCAGACACACACATCTGAAATATCATGGTCATTTTTGCAGAACGAGCCATCCCCTTCGAGCACATGATGTACGAGCATCTACAGAAGTGGGGACCTCGGAAACAAGAAGTCAAGTTCTTCCTCCGGCACGAGGATTCCCCAACAGAGAGCAGCGATCAAGGTACAGCAACCCGCCCCTATTTTATTTAGGTTGACGTAAACGAAAAATACGTATTACTTTTTCAACATGGCATTTTGAGTTCAACCATTTCCGTAATCCAGCAACAGGAATTTGTCTTGCAGAGTTAATTTCGTCAGCAAAATATTCCGGCATAAATATTGTCATTGAAATATTGTTGCAGGAACTGGGAGGGGGGGAAGACGTACAGTATATTTCTGTTGGCGTTTTGTAAATGAAATGCCTTCTGGGAGTAAAAAAAATGACTTTCTTTAATTGCAGGGAGTCAGCAGTCTCAGGAGCAAACACCCCGAAGAGGAGGAAACGCCGGAGAGAAGCACAACGAGAATGGGGTGAGACTTTTAACTCAGAAATGACTGAACACCCGGTGTTTCAGGTTCCAGATATTGTTATATATTGATATTATTTCAAAGACGTCTCGTTGTTGTTGAGCTGGTGCGGAGTCACGGAGCGGAGATTATTTCGTAAAAAGCTGCCTCTGGCCCAGTGTTTTCTCCTGGCATCTTTCTGTCCCAGATTTTACAATAGGCGAGCGTTACGGTCAAGAGACGACTAATTCAAGCTCAAGGGCCTGATGGAGACAACAGGGAATGTATTGTTTTTATTGTGATGGAATTCTTCAGTGTTGTGTGGATAATATGTGCGTTTGTCTAAATGTATAATCTCACTGGTGGTAGTGGAGTTAATTGAAGTAGTTGTGGGTGTGGTAGATTGGCTGACACCCTGATGGAAAACAAATGCCAAATATCTGTCCTGTAACCGTTCAGGAAGTTTCTTATTAAAATGTCCTGCTCGGTGATATAACCGTCCCTAAGAGGATCATTGCTTTGGCTTTTTTTCTACGGGCCACTGCCCAAACCCCAGGGGCCTTGTGTCCACCGAGCAGAGCTGATCGTGCTCTTGAGAGGCCACTGCGTCTTAAAGAGCAGAGGTGCCCCAGGGGAACGCATGGAATCGGACATCTTGATTTATTTGTGCAGTGTGTGCTTCACAGGTCGCCTTGACAAATCAAATATTTGTTGCTATTCTTCTGGAAATGTTAATGTAGGGGTTATGTAATCCGCCGGTTTACCTTGTGACGCTCGGAGGGTGTGCGCTTGTCCCGGGGCTGGATTGGCACTGATGCTCCACTGCACAAGTCTCTGCAGCCCCTGGCTTCCTCCGCACGCCATCATCTGACTCACTACTTCCTTCAAATTCATAATAATGAGAGCTTTGTTATTGAATCTAATGTATCTCTGTGATTCATATCTGAAAAAGGTTGAAGATGAATTGTTTTAGTCCTAGTTTAGCCTGCATTAAGAATGTCTTGATCCATTCTTGGTATGCGGGCGATTATCATCTCAACAATGAGTCTAATCATTAGTGTCGCTCTTCTGTAGTCCTCCTCCTCATGTGTTTGGTTTTTGCAGGTGTCGAACCAGCGCGTGGAGCTCACTCTGTCCGAGCTGCAGGAGATGGCCTCACGGCAGCAGCAGCAGATCGAGGCTCAACAACAGATGCTTGTGGCTAAGGTAGCTCGTCCACTTTAATCAAATCTCTACAAGGAGCAGAGCCATGTTTGTACCATTGCAAAAACTTTACTCCAGGGATCTCCAGCCTTTAATCCCGGTAGTTACCAGGAGAGTACATTGAACACAGTCTGCAAACATATTCATTTTCTTTCCTTGTGTTCATCTTGGCGCCTAAGTTTGCTCCGCCCAAGTCCCACATTTACTCAAGTATCCTCCAAGAATAAGTAGCTGTCTTGCTTTTATGTTGTAAAGAGTATTTGCTATGTGCTAGCTGCTAACCGCTAATCTATACTGACAAGTGACTCCTCTGAAAACTTAATATTTATATCTGTTTTGAATAATTAATTCTGGATTTAGTCAGATCACCTCCGCCCGTCACTTGAACTCTTCATCTTTTGCTAACATAGCATGCCGTTGTATGCTAATTGGTGTAAAAGAGACAGATCAAAAGGCAGTGGTGTAGCTTTTGTTGTAGCAGAGCAAAAGTAGGCCCACTCAAAGCCCCGCAGTCATCTAGAAACCTGGGACTGTCGTTTCCTATTTTCTGACAAAGTGGAGCAGTTCTCAGTGGGATGGAAAGTCATTTGACCCTTTCTTAATCCGCAGACAGTCTTGACACAGCATCACAGTCTGGCTCGGGACAGAGTGAGCGTAGACCACACATTCACATAAGAACCGTGGTGTTTTTTGCCCTTTACTTTTTAATGCTCCAGGTTAACATGTATTTCACTTTTGATTCAGTTTGAGTCTAACTTGAGTCAGCAAACAACAACTTATTTGCTCCTGTGTTGTCTTGCAGGAGCAACGTCTGCGGTACCTGAAGCAGCAGGAGCGGCGGCAGCAGCAGACCGTCTCCGAGAGCGAGAAGCTGCAGCGGCTGAAGGAGCGAGTGGAGAATCAGGAGGCCAAGCTAAAGAAGATCCGAGCCATGAGAGGCCAAGTGGACTACAGCAAAGTCATCAATGGAAACCTGTGTATGTGATATTTACACAGATAAAATAATCTAAAGTCTGTATCTAGTCTGTATCTTGACTTGGATGACATGGATGGTTTTCCAGCGGCGGAGATCGAGCAGGTGACTGGCCTGTTCCAGGAGAAGCAGGCTGAGCTGCAGTCGGCTGTGCTGAGAGTGGAGCAGCTGAGCCTGCAGCTGGAGGACCTCCGGCGAGGGAAGCTCAATGGAGTCCAGAACACTTTAGGGGGACAAGTCACCGGCACCGCAGCGCTGGAGCTGAAGAAACTCTATCAGGAGCTCCAGGTGATGACAGCCTGACATCTTATGCAACAATTTTTAAAAACATTTTTTAATGTTAACCTTTTTCTGTTTAGATTCGCAACAAATTGAACCAAGAGCAAAACAGTAAACTGCAGCAGCAGAAAGATCTCCTCAACAAACGCAACATGGAGGTGACGCTCATGGACAAGCGCATCAGCGAACTGCGAGAGCGCCTCTACAAGAAAAAAGCTGAGGCACGTCAAAAAGAGAACCTCCCTGTAAGACTAGACGTGCATAACACATTGAAGACAATATTAGTTCTTGGGACTGACATTGATTGATTAGAAACTGAGAGACATTTACATTACAACTTTTCTTATCCTACAGCTCAACAGAGCCAATGGGCCGCCCTCTCCTCAGCCTGCCCCTGGGACACTGGGCAGAGTGGCTGCAGTGGGACCGTACATTCAAGTCCCTTCACCTGGCCGTCAGGAGGGGTACACAATGCCCCCTGAACCACTGAAGCCTCAGAGCCTGGGAGTCAACAACCAAACCAACCAGGGGCGCATCAAGTCAGGTTAGTGCCGTTGCCATGGGGATTTCATGGGGAAATGTAGCCAGACTGAAAGATTAGTCTCTGTGTGATTCCTTATAGACTATAAACTGTGACTCTGATATGATGCTATTGTACGCCTTGCGCCTCCTGCATGCAGCACTGTTCCTGCCTTGTTTGTAGCTGAAGAGTATTTCTGTAGCTCCTGTTCCTAACTGCCTCTCTGTTTGTGTGTGTCACACTGTTGTCCCCTCTCTTCTCACATGTCACTGCTGTCCTGTCTCTGTAATGTCTGTTTGCTTGGGTGGGCGGGGCGTTGCTTCTCGGGCAGATGGTGTGCGAAAGCCTCCCGGCCCGTGGAAGGTGTCTGATTTAGACATCGTAGTGGACCCGGTCCCTCCGTCCCATCCAGAAACTCAGCAAGGCCCTGTAGCCCCCTCGGGCTCTGACGGCACGTCCCGTGAGTGCACAGTGCGGCGTAAGCACAAGGATGGCACCTGCTGAACCTTCTCTGTTCCCAGAATCCTTAGCAGCTTCACTTTACTCCACTTCATGCTTGGCTTTCTCAATTTGCTTATTGTAATGTGTTACGTACATGAATTATGGATTTGTCTTCTCTGAAACTGAGCATTAAGTTATTATAATACAGTATTTGTTAATACGATCTGAAAAAGGCTTGAATGAGTGAAATATCTGCACAGTGTTGTTGTGATACCACAGAGAAACGCTGTGCTGCCCCCTACAGACTAAAACGGATTAAAGTGCTGCTGATTGTGTATGTCACATATTTGTGCCTTGTTTCTGAGAGGGTTCACTGAGCCAAGTGCCACAAATGTCATTAACTACAGTCCTGACTCCTGACCTGTTTGGACTTTTTAACTTTAATCTTAAGTTTTCACCGTTACTAACACTTAACATGCACAAGCATAACACACCTTGTCCATGTTAAAGTAATTCAACTGAACTATAATTAATTATTCATTTGATTTCTTATTATTTTTATTTCATGAAGAATACATAAACAGCTACAAAATCATTTGACCTTTGTTACAAGATTTCATTTTCATTGCCGTAAGTCTCAGGATCTTTTCATCCTATTGATCTTGGAGATATTTCTTTCTCTGTTGCCAGTTTGATGTGACATTTGTGTCGTATTTGAGACAATTATTGACCAAATCTATCTGGATACATATTTATAAATTTTGATGCTGGATTATTAGGATGGGATACTAAAAATCCTGAGCTTTGCGTTTCTTACCATCTCTTGGTCAAACAGGTCCAACAATATAAACAACTATTTATAGAGATCATTTACAACAATCCTGTTTTGATCTAGCTTTGGTAGACTTTGTGATTTTGTTCCATGGTGCTTCAAAAAGAGCCTGGTCATTTTATTTTCATTACAGCATCGTGAGTTTTTTTCTCATTAATTTCCTCATTTGTTCCCTCTTGTTCTTCAGCTGATGCTGGGTGGCCTGCTATAGGCAAGTCCAACACTTTGAAGCCACCAGAGAGAAGAGACTCAGGAAGTGATTCTCAGGGCAAGAGTTCCCCCTCAGGCTCCCCAGTCGCTCCAGGCGCAGACAAGGTCTGTAGTTCTTTTGCAGTACTTCCTTTTGTTAATGATCATCTATAGTTTCTAGATGAACACTAACATACTTATTACTCTTCTGTTTGTTCTCACAGAGGCTGGACTGCAAAATCTCTGTGTCCTCCCCCGCCGTGTCCAAGCCTCAGCCCCCTCCTTATGGCTCCCACCTCAGCTCTGCAAACTCAGCCAGCTCCTTGGACAGACGAAAGGACGTGCCGCCTCTTTCTCGTCCGTTACCAAACCCTCCCGCCTGGCCCCGTGTCCCTCCCTCCACTGGCTCGTCCTCTCAACAGATTCAGCAGCGTATCTCTGTGCCCCCCAGCCCGACCTTCCAGCCCAATGTCCCCATGTTCCCCCCCAGTCTGAGTGAGCGGCTCGACCCCCCTCCCGCTGTGGCAGTCCGACCCTTCATCGCAGACAGAGGCTCACGGCCCCAGTCTCCCCGAAAAGGCCCCGCCACCATGAACTCAAGCTCCATCTATCATATGTACCTCCAGCAGGCAGCGCCGAAAGGCCAGCCCCCTAAGACAGCTCTCAAAGCAGGTACATTTAGGCATTCAGCATCAGGTGCTTTTAACTCTTTTTACTTCACTAGTTTTGTGTAAATGCCACTTAAAAATTATAACTAACAAACTGATTGTCTTGTCCTCAGTGTATGGAAAGCCTGTACTATCATCCAGCTCCACCCCTCCCTCGCCTCTTCCCTTCGTCCAAGGGGTTGGGACGTTTTCATTGCTCCATACCGGAGGTGAGGACACTCTGGAGGGAGAGTTTGAAGAATTGGACGGTTTGCAGCATCTGGAACCCTTAGCCCCTCCTCCGAGTGTTGAGAACATCCCACGACCTCTCAGTCCAACAAAGCTCACACCAATGGTGCACTCACCTCTGCGCTACCAAAGTGATGCCGACCTTGAGGTGCTTCGTAAAAAACTGGCTAACGCTCCAAGGCCCTTGAAGAAGAGGAGCTCCATCACGGAGCCAGAGGGCCCCAGTGGTCCCAACATCCAGAAACTGCTGTACCAGAGGTTTAACACTCTAGCCGGAGGCATAGAGGGCAATGGAGTCAGCGGGACCCCAGGTGGCAACGGTGCAGGTAATGGAACCCCCTTTTATCAGCCTAATCCTCCGCCTTATCTGGGAGGAGAAGCTGACACAGACAATGGCAACCTCCCCTTAGAAACCCAGCTCCCACCTCCATCAGGACCAGAGGAGGCCGGTTCCGAACCAAGTGCATCCACTGACGCTAACGACAACGAGGCGCTGCCCCTGCCGCCTGAGGGAGCTGCAGACCCCAGTGAGGCAGAAGGAGCTGACGAGGACAACAACAACACCATGGAGAGTTCTGAGGCGCTGCTGCCCAGCCCTGTGCCTGAAGTGAGCACTCCAGAGGAGAGCGGAGAAGCAGCCTCTCATGCACTGGTGAGAGCTACACTTGTACGCAGACAACAGTAAATAAAGATCTTTTTTTATTATTGATTTCCATTTTGTTGCAGGAAAAGCGCACAAACTTGAAAAAGCCCAGCTCTGAGCGTACAGGCCATGGCTTCAGGGTCAAGTTCAATCCTCTGGCTCTTCTTCTGGACGCCTCGTTGGAGGGAGAGTTTGACCTTGTTCAGAGGATTATTTATGAGGTTCGTACATAGTGTTCAGTTTATTGTTTAGCGTGGTTCCTAGCCAGCATCTGCTTTCCTCAGACACTTATTACACATGAAGACGTGGTGACAGAGAGAATGATGCTTCACACAACTCTGTTGTAATGGTGCCACGAAAATAACATCACTTCATTGTGACAGTGGTGACATAGTTCACATATTACAACTGTGTCACATGATTATGCAAAGTTCAGTCACTTATAAAAGTGGAATCATAGTAGTGTCTGCTAAATGAAACGTGTTTTGTTTTAGGTAGAGAATCCAAGCACTCCAAATGATGAGGGCATCACTCCCCTGCACAACGCTGTGTGTGCAGGACACCATCACATTGTCAAGTTTTTGTTAGATTTCGGTGTAAATGTAAATGCTGCAGACAGCGATGGATGGTAAGTTATATTACAACACTTAAAAACATTTCCCTTTGCCAAAAGGACAACACAAACACTGTATTTTTCTATTCTGTGTGTCTCTTAGGACTCCTCTTCACTGCGCTGCCTCCTGCAACAGTGTTCACCTCTGCAAGTTGTTGGTCGAATCAGGAGCAGCCATATTTGCCAGCACGATCAGTGATGTAGAAACAGCTGCAGACAAGTGCGAGGAAATGGAGGAGGGTTTCATTCAATGCTCCCAGTTTCTCTATGGTGAGTTTTTTACATTGCGTTCATGAAACATGTAGAAAGACACTGAGAAGCGTGCACACCATCTGTTACTTTTGTTTGGTTCACAATTACATTTCGGCTTGGGGACTTTGCTTTGCAGGTGTTCAAGAGAAGCTGGGCGTGATGAACAAAGGAACCGTGTACGCCCTGTGGGATTATGAGGCTCAGAACTCAGATGAACTCTCATTCAAAGAGGGAGACGCCATCACGGTCCTGAGGCGGCAGGACGACAGTGAGACTGAGTGGTGGTGGTCCCGACTCGAAGACAGCGAGGGTTACTTGCCCCGCAACCTGCTGGGGGTTAGTGTTACACTAATGTTAATACAGATTCAGTTTGTTCAGGCTGTTCTTTTTTGACATATGAAGTTTATTTGTTTTTTATCATTCTTTACTTAGCATCATTTTATGCCAATTTCCTCACTTCCTGAATTGTTTGTTTCCCCCCTCAGCTCTATCCTAGGATCAAACCTCGGCAGCGCTCCCTGGCATAGCATCTCACTCCACGGACCTCTGGCAAACATCTGAACTATTCACTGACCCATGAGCAGAGAACAAAGGAGCCTGGTGCTCCGTTCCAGTGGCCATCGCCTTCTCCCCTCTCCCCCTCTCTGTCTCTCTCTCTTTCCTGTCTGTGGGCACCAAGCTTGGACGAACACCTTTACTCTCACTGATGCACAGATGGTGAAACTAAAGCACTCCTTAGAACACTCCTCTTAGTTCCCTCACATCCCTCAGACTGTCCTTCTTTGGGTCCTTTCTGATTTTAGTCAACACTATTACATTTATTGTATTGACATCTAGAGCAAATGTGTCATCTCAGCACTTTTCGTTTTTTGACTCAAGACTGATGTTACATTATCTAAGCACAGCGAGGTCCGAGTGCAATGTATTCTGTCTGGAAGGACAAGAACCCTGTGGTAACCCACCAAAGATTCAGAATGCTTAAAGCCACTCTGCGGAACATTCATTTGCTTTCTCACAAGAGCAGCTAAAACTCAAAACATTAGCAAATCAGCTCCTAACGTTCAGCTAGACGCCAACGATGCTACTTTTACTGCGGGCTATCGAAATGAAGCTTTTGGAAGAGGACCTAATGTATTTAAGCCTAATGTTTGGCAGCATGGGGAGGAGTTGTTGATGTATTTATTCCATTTATTCGGTGAAATGTTTCGCAGTATGGCTTTGAAATGCAGTTTCTAATCAGTATTGCTAATCCGAATAATATAGTATAAACAACCTCTGTTCATGAGCTTGCTTGCACTAGCCGTGTCAGCAAATTGTTTGAATTTATTTGAGTTTAAGCATTTCATCCAATGTCAAAAGAAGCTATGTGTGATGCCACTTTATGAGAATGTAAAAGCTAAAAAGGAGTACTATGGATGTCTATAGAAAAACTCATTACTGATTTTGACACAGTTTTAACTACTGCTTTGTACAGTTTTTTTTTTTTTATGTAGTACTTTTGCTTTTGTTCCTACACTAAGAAAGGATATGGTGGTTCTTTGTTTGTTTTTATTTTTTTTGTTATTTTACAGATCTTCTAATCCTTAAATGGCTTAACGTAATCTGAAAAATGTGTTACCAAAAAATATGTCAAATATATTCAATTCTGTGTATATTCAAAGATTTAGTCTATACGTAAGGGTAGTTAGTTTTGGACCTATTAACATAAAAGAAAAGTAAGGACAGGGTGATTTTGTTTGCAGTTTGAGATTACAATATAGTTTACTTCCTGACATGGGAAAAAAAATATTCTATTATAAATTTTAATGCCGTAATGATCAACTTTTACTACTTGTGTCTTTCTTTTCTGTTCGTTTTTTTTTTTTAAACCTCTCCCTTGGTATTGCATCCCAAATCCTCTTTCACGAAGTTGACAAACACTACATTTTACTTTTTTGGCAGTTTCCACTTGAAAATCTCAGGACCAACATGGTGCGGCTGTCACTGTTTCGCCACAAAACTAGTGATTACGTGTCACTTCTCTCCTCGCAGAAACCACGCTCACACAAACCACAGTGCAAAAGTGTGACCGTAACAACACTTGCATTTGTTACCGACAGAAAGGGTAGGGCTTGCTGCAAGACAATCCAGACCAATGTCCTTTCATTATTTTTTCGTCAGCGGTTTGCCCCCATAGTTCAAGTCAAACACTACAGCAGTGACACTAAACACACAGACTCCAAGGGTTCAGCATTATGACACAAAAAAAAAAGGATCAAAGTCGACTTGTGAGTAAACCCTGGGTGAATGAGTGATATGCCGAGCGGCCCAAGCTTTGTCAGAGCGAAACCTGTACATAGTGTGAGGAGATGAGTTGTGTCTTTTTTGCTGAATGGACAATTGGGCTTTCTGTAAAAAAAAATGCTGTACTCACAGAAATCTGTAAATGGTGAACAATAAAACAAGCTCTGGCATGAATGATACCTGTGCTTTTATGTGTGATGGTTGGAAAAAAAGGGTGAATAATAGATAAGATAATATAATCCTTTATTGATCTCACAATGGAGAAATTCACTTGTTACAGTCGGCGTTCAAGAAGATCACTCAGAGTTGTGCAAAAACAGACAGGAAAATGTGCAACCGGTAAAATAGAATAAAAACGAGGTATCCCATGTACAGCAAGCAAGCAGAAATACAACAATGGGTGAGCAACAACAATAAAAATAGGATAAAAACTAGAACAGGTCATATAAGTAAAATATCGGGGGTGTAAAGTTACAGTCCTGGTGCAGGATGTCAATAAGTGATGCTGGTACAAGGAATAAAGTGCAGCTGATACAGAGATTATTGCACATGTTACTTCACAGTCTTATTGTACAGGCCAAATATATTGTTGTTGTTTTTTTGTTTGTTTTTTTGAGAGGGGAGTATCTGTGAAGTCATTGAACGCTATACCTTTGTATCTGCTATTCTGATTTCCACCACAAGAGGGAGCCAGACGAGCTGCGGGGCCCTCAGACCGTAGCCTATGATCTCTTACTGTCCCGTTCATGTTTTACCTATACCTTTACCATGATCTCTAGTTTTTAATTATTTGTTTTATATTATTTTCTTGGATCATGTCGTCTAATATTAGCTATGGCTGTAACATTGGAAAGTCATTTATGCGCACACAATTTCAACACATTTTCTTCAGTGTTAATTTCGTCAACTAGAATATTTAGTCTTAATTTTAGTCAAAGTGATTGGAGTGGATTAAAACTAAATTAAAAGTTTTTCATGAGACTAAAACTATGACTAAAATGTCCAGATATTTTAGTCGACTAAAATAAGACTAAATAAAAATAAAAAGGAGGGACTAAAATCATCCAAACTTCTATTGACCGTCTGAAAGAGCCTCATATCATTTAAATTCTCAGCCAAAGGAGCAGCTCTGAGCTTTGTTCATGTGGGAGAAGCTCCATAAAACAGAAGACCTTGATTAAATATGATTATAATAAACATTATAAATGCAAAGTCGACTAAATATGTCTTAAATTTAGTCGACTATATTTACTTGCAATTTTAGTCGACTAAAACTAGACTAAAATTGAATTACATTTTTGTCAAAAAACTAAAACTAAATTAAAATATGTTAACACTGATATACTTGAACATCAAATCGTTAATATCATAATATTAGACGTTGCTTTCACTTTCACTGTAAGGCCTCAAAATCATGCAAGACTACAACACCCACAATGCAACAGCGCGAGAGCTCGGCGCATGCGCACTGGCCGTGTAGCGTGTCGATGACTTCACATCGCCGCCCCGGGCCAAGCAGTTTAATCATCTCCTATCCGTCCCCGCGCTGTTTTCTTCGCTTCAGCTTCTGCCCTCATTAGATCGCGGCTGCGCGAAGGGAGGAATATGTTCGACGTTTTAAGGTAAGAAACTCTTCTTTTGAGCGAAACTTTTTTTTCCATGATGTTGGAAACAAAGCGCGCCGGAGGAGGAGATCGCCACACCGGTCAGTTTCGTGTGATTGAGGTGGAGCTGACCTCGGCCCGGTGTGTGTCTGTGTCTGTGCGTGTCTGTGTGATCAGATCTGCAGCCGTCACGGTTGTCGTGGTCGATGTGACTGATTTTCCTGCGCCTTTTCCTGACACTTTTAATTGAGTTGGTGGCGCTTCTCTCTGTTTCTCTCTGTTTCTCTCCGTTTCTCTCTGCTCCGGGTGCAGAGCGCGTGGAGTCGGGTGACATTTGCATGTATTTTGCAAACTGTTCGATGCCAGTGTTGTCTTCACGAGCTGACCTCTCCTCTCATGCCTCGCAGAAAGCAAATTACAGAGACGCCGATGTCATGAGAGATGTTTTCTTTCCTCAGTGCTCAATGCGCAGCAGAATATTTGCCTGTAAATGATGGCATCCAGATGAACTCTTTCTTCCCTTTGAGTGTAAAATATTTTAGCCTTGGGTAACCTTATCTTTAATAACTTGGCTTGTCAGTCAGATGCATAAAGTTATTATCAATATCTCATTGCTGTAGGCTCTTGGTGGCTTGTGCAAGAATTACCAGCCTGTGTCTTTGTCTTAAAGCGATGCCTATTTCACATGTTATACCTTTGTTATTACAGTGTTTCCAGCTCACCGTCTCCCCTGTATCTGTAACTTCTGAAAGGAGGTCACATCCTCACCATAAAGCCCAAAGCTGCTACTCTACACTTTATAAAGGTGCCGTCCCTGCAGGCTTGGAGACATGCAATACCTCACCTGTTGTCACTCAATAATCCAATGTGTTACTGCTCTGCACCGCTGCCCGGAAGAGGAATGAGTCACTTTAGAAAAAAACATGGAGTAATTGTTGAGGTCAGAGGGCACTACACAGAGATTATTCCAGTGAGCTCACGCCGCACAGTCTTATCAGAAAAAGGACTTGCATTCCGGAGAATTAAAATGCTCTAAATCTCCGAGGGGGCCTGTAGGTGCTTGCATGGGCTGCTGCTTTGTGTCAGATGGCTCTCTGTGTGTGCAGCCGGGGTGATCTGCAAACATGTTTTCACTGTCAACATCGCAGCCACCTCATATGGTACTGCGCAAGTGTGTAAAAGTCCCACAAACACAAACTGACAAAGACATCATGTAGCCTAGAAGTGTAAACGCTGACAAAGCAGAGAGTTTTTCCTCAGACATGTGGAAATATTCTTGTTCAGAGGCTTGAAAATAAATCATACAAGCAAGTTTTTTATACATTTGAACCTACTTTTAACTGCTTTGTCAATATTTGTGTAGTTAACCGTGTATGTCTGTCTTGTGCAGGGAACAGGGTTGTTTGTTGTGGCCTCTGCAGGACCTGCGGCAGGTGTGCGCTAGCATTGTCGCCTTTTGTAAAGTGATATGTTATCTCGTTGTTTCGTCAACACCAGAATAGCCCCGGGCGACGCAGCTACCGTCTATCTACGCTGTTGGCACCGGTTGTTTGTGGACGGTTCATGTCATCCCTCTGTGATTACAGCCCTGAACACATAGCACTCCCCGCTGCGCAAAAACACACTCCTGAACACTGGAAAGTCGAAGCATTTAGCAGTTTCATAGAGGACAGCAACAGCATTCGCCACATTGTCCACCCTCGGTTTACTCCTGGGGAGACAGAAACAAAACTGAAGAGGGGAGGATTGCCCCAAATATGAGGAAGCTCAGAACAAAACTCTTTCATTTCTGTTCCCATGTCCGGAGAGAATGAGAGGTTTGTTAGAAATTCTAGCAGATCACCTGAGAAATGAGAAACTGAAAGGAAAACTGTTGCTGTGCTGTGTATAGATAATCGTTTAATTGTTTGCTTGAGTGGATCCATACTTCCATTTACAGTATAGTGATTACAGCACATTTCGTCTGTTCCAGCTCGTGCCCTGATAGGTGGCCCATAATAACACATTCATGATTTAAAGCCCATTCATCACAACATGCTGCGCGGACATCGATATCACACACAGAGGAGTTCACAGTCAGAGTGGCAGAGCAGCGTCCATCAGCACAGGCGGCACCACTGCAGCTCTGAGGGCAAGTTAATGACCGCCGTGTTGAGTTTCACAGTCCGGCCTCCCGCGCCGGCTAGCGTTAGGGCCTAATGTTGACAGCGGAAATGGCTACATAACAACTATGGCTTTAGACTAATTATTTTTTATGTGCGGATATAATTTGAAGGCTCTTTTACACAGCTGAGACCCCCATATGTCATCAGGCGCCTTTATGTTGCTGGCATTAATGTGCACAGGCAGGTGTCTGACTGCTGTCTCCACTGACCCCCCAAGGCAGGCAATTAGGAGTGTGCTGTTGTAAACGCACAGTTAATCAACCTGCACAGCTGATAGAGTGAGGTATGTAAACTTGAGACTAAAAGTGCATTTTTTTTTGTGTTTATCGATTTGAAACTATTATGGAGTGGAAGCTGATTTGTATGGAGCTTTTTCTCATGATTATATTGCAAAAGGTTGTAAATTAAACCATGCATTCCCTGCGGAGTGTGTAGTATTTAAGCCACACGTAAGTACTATGTGTCTCTAAAGTAGTGTTTGCAACAAGCCACTGTTAACTCAGCAAACCAGAAATGACTGGGCAAACTCCACAGACGAACTCTGTAGCACGGCGGCCTATGATTTAAAGTTTGGGGAGCGGTAGGAATGACCTGTTTTTTATGATAATCTGACATACTTTATAATATGCAGCATATGTTTGTTTGTGTCCGTATAATCCGCTACAAAAAGCTGCTGCTGTCATTGTGTGAGTGACCTATAACTGGGTGAATTGTGTCTTTGTGCTGCTGCTGTTTCCAGTGTCTCTCTGAAGTGCAGAGGATGCTGTGGGATTCGCTGTGGACCTGCAGCTCTCTGAGGTCCAGCCGTAACAATGGGCCTGTATGACTGTGTGAATGTACCATTCTCTGCGCGGTGTGCTTCACTTGGGCCAGACAATGGCTTCATTTAGCATCTCTTTGCTGCCACAGCTTGCTCTGTTGCTATAGTACCCCTTGCTGCCACACCCTGCCCCCCGCTGCCCCCTGCGCCTGTGCACTTGTCCTCGGCTCTCGGGGCAGCTGCCTTTGTTGACACACCCCGGACAGCTTCACATTCTCCAAATAGTTTTCTTCTTTTGCTTCAACAGCTTGATCAGTGAAATCATTTTTATTTTATAGAGATTGAAAAAAAAACAGCCTTCAGGCTAACATTTGGTGTCGTGTTATGTTTGGTGTGGCTGTGTGTGGCTTCACCGCCCACAGCGATCACAAGACCGGACATGCAGCACAGCTCACTTTTACTGTGACGATGTAGGATTTGGTGAACTTAATACAAAACCAGATATATCGTCTGATGCAGTAAATGGGGGCTGCACATGAGCTCCCCCAACACCAGCGACTCCTGACCTCTGCATTGTCCCGCTGTCAGAGGTCATGACCCCGTCTCGAGCGCAACCACTCAGCCCTGGCAGATTTTAAATGAATGTCTTTTGAACTGACAGCTCTCAGACGGCCGCTGAATAACAAGGGTTTATGGCACATAATGTACAGCTTTATTCAGACTTGATGAACAGTAAATGAGCTTTAATAACCTCATCACACTGTGACCTGCCTCAGAGGAGCCAGCCCGGGTCTGTGCTGGCTCTATAAACACAACTGGGTGACCCACCAAAAGTTATTTTAGGGCCGATTGAATTTGTTGCTGTTCTCAGGAGAACTTGGGACAGAGTGTGCTACTTCCAGGTGAAGGACTGTTTTCTGGGTTCCATACAAGGATACTTTATTGTTCTATGACATGCAAAATTATGGCTTCACAGACAATAGAAACACCAACGTTCTCTATGAAGTTCCCCTTTGACATTTGGATTAAGCACATTCTCAGTCCCCAGTATCTGTACTAGAATGTAATCTTCTGTTTCCCTGTTAAGAGCCATGATCAGCCCAGTATCATGCTGCGAATGGCACAATGTGACGTGTGGCAAACCTTAGAATATGGACAAATGAAAGAGTGGTGTCCAGGCGGCTGCAGGACGAGGACAGAGTGTGTCTGAACAAAGACATGTGGCCCCTGTCCCGTGTGTGGTATGAGGAGGGTCCCATCACTGAGCTGTTTAGAGGAGGAGGAGGTTTAATAGGCCAAGTGGGATTCATGCTTCAATCTGTGTGCCCCTCCGCCTTTGTCTCGCTCACATAATTAATGGTCGTTTTCAAAGCAGTAAAGCAGGAAATGAGAATTCTGCATGAGTCTGCATTTTAAAAAGTACATTAAAGTAGGGTAATGGGGTCCCACTGACTTGGGGGTGCAACACAGGTCACCATGATCTGGGATCCTTATGGATTAACCCAGTGACCCCAAGATCTTTTTCCTTGAAGCCCCCCTGATCGCCCTGGGGTCCAAAAGCGCGGCCCCACAAATGAATCAAAACGTAAAAAATAATTGCCAATAAGCTTTTTTTTTTTTTTTTCAAACTGTTTTATGCACCCGTACTCCTTTCTATGTCATATTCGATGACTTCTTAACCATTTAATTTGCTAAAATAATGTCACTTATGAGCTGACCCTCTGACCAGACAAAGCTCTGTCCCCCCAGGTTGGGAAGTACTGGCTTAACATATAGGAGTTTACTCTTTACCGTCTTACCAGAGCATACACAAAGAGGATTAACCTTAAAGATGCTGTGACCTCATCCAGGACACCAAGTATTAATATATGTATGTAGAGGATGAAGTTCTTTTGCCGCTTAACGTACACAATAACAAAACAGCAGCTTATCAGGTCACATGTCCTCCTATACGGTCCATGTGTGTGTGGAGGAGGTGACCTGTAGAAAACCTGGGGAACAGTGTTTGTTTCATGGGATGGGCAAACTTTGTTGTTTTTTGTCTGTTATGACGTCCCTCAGCCTCTGCAGTCCATCCAGACACAAAATCTCATGGATCATCCCTCCAACCAAAAACACGTCCTGACAGGATTGTTGGGCGAAGCACAAAACCCTGTTGTGGCTATTTGGTTCTTTCTCCTCTGTCTGTCAAAGCACGAGGATGTGATTTGTTGTGGGCCTGACTTATTTAAATAAGAGCATATTTATAAAGATAGTACAGTCTCTGTTGGTGATCGTCTATTTAGCGTTGTTCATTGTATTCTCTCACGATAATGTCATTAGTGGAGTGAGCGAGTGTTGTCATTGTGGCGCGTAATGTCAGTCATGCAGTTTATTAAATGGTTCTCATTTTGGAGGTTTAAGACATTTGTTTTTTTTCAGTCTTGAACAACTTGTCTGTTGAATTTCACCTTCATATCTGGTGAGTTTTCAGTGGTTTGTTTATGGGAAGTCACGGTGCTCGCTCTCCAGGGACAGAAGACGTCCTTGCTCCTTTGGGTAAAGTTTGAGGCCGTTGCTCTGAGCTGTAGAGTCTAACACACTAGACAGCTAGAGCAGTCACCAGCCGCAGCAACAGATAGTCACAGTCACAGTGATAGTTATACAGCTTTAAAAGGCCTCTGTCCCGCATCTCGTTTCTAATAGGTGTCCACGACGAGTCCCCCAAACATTCTTCTCTCTTCTTGGAGCAAATATTACATCCGTGTTTGAGATTCACGTGAGGCCTTAGGGATCTTTCAGTGTGCCACGTCGGTAATGCGTGCCTTACATCTGTCTTTAGCGTCAGCGCGGGCCTGTCCTGATTGGATTATCATGGATTACAGTTCCTCTCCTTTGTTTGTGTGTTTGCGGAACCTCTGCTGCGGGCCTCATTACTGCGTGCTGCGCGTGGATCTCCGCTGAACTCCGCCAGAGGAAGTGTCAAGGCGATGAGCTTGGCCTACATCTGGAGGGATCAGCAAGTTCAGCCGCAGCCTTTGAACCCTTAAATTCTGACAATCCGTAACGAGCACGTTCACCGCAGCTGCCATTGTCTCCTCAATGTCACCGCACCAGAGAGGCTCATGGGAAAATCGCTGCCCACTTTGCCATGCAGCGGGTTCAGGAAGTTTACGTCTCGGATCATCCATGATGGTGACATTTTACATTACATCTATTGAAATCCTGCCTATGTAAGAAAAAGTCAGTGAAGTGGTCAGGGAATGCAGTGGACACAAGTTTTCAGTTTTTGCTCACAGCCGTGTCCAGTGATGGTCTATCTTTGACTAGGGCTGGGTACCGCTGATACCGATACCTGAACAATACTTTGTTTGATACCTTTACGAAATTATTTGTCATATAGAACCATAAAACAGATTAATAATGTAATTTCTTTTCCTTTTCCTTCCATTTAATTTCTTTTGCATTTGTAGAATTTGTTTGTTTCAACCACGAAACTTCCTTAAAGGGACTATACAGAGTTTAAATATGTTAAAATTAAGTATTTTCCTCCCCCTACATCTTCCAGCAATGTCCTAATGTGTAGAATGAGCCCAGACATATTCACCACAACTGCCTCTAAAATCCTGCACTGTCTCTCAACAAGGTGTTAATTCGGGTCTGAAGTGCCGTCATGCATGAGCTTAATATAGAACCTGCAGTTACGCGTAAGACCTGAGGTGGCAGTAGCGAGTATAAAAATAACCAACTTGCATCTAGTCCCTTTAAACTACAGAGGGCGGAAAAAACACTTTTCAAGTTTTTCTTATTTTTTCCCCCATTTTGTTTCCCCAAAATTTCCCAAATGTGTCCCATTTTTTTATGTTTTTTTTTTTCTATTTTCCCCCAAATTTTCAAATGTTTCCACATTTATTATTATTATTTGTTTTATTTTTCCCCCCACATTTTTCAATTGTTTTCACAATTTCTTCCACTTTTTTTTTTTTTTTTTTAAAGTATACCTTAACCTTACCTTAACCTTTGTCTTTTGCTTCTTTTATACATTTTTTTTTGCTTTTATATTTTGATGAACAACAGCATCACAATTTGATTATAAAGATTTTAGATTCCTTTTCAGTACCTGCTTTCGATACTTTTATTTTTTTCAATATCAGTAGTAACTAAACCTTTTGTTTCCCAATACCAGACTGGTCGCTTAAGCGTTTAACAGTACCCAGACCTATCTATGACACAATAAAATCCAGGAAATACAAATCAAAGCGCATAAGCAGCAAAGGAGAAGACACCAAAGTAAAGAGGATTACTTAGTGTTGCTTGAAACAGGTGAGATACTATTCTAGGGGTGTTCTAACATGGCTTAAGGTTTGCAAGACATGTCGCCTTTAACATAATAAACATGGGAATAAATATAGGCATATGAATACTTCCTGCTCCCACTGTGTTGCTTTTTCATTATAGCTGTCTCTTCTCTGCCCTGGTGCAGCCGCCTCTACACAGCGGTGGTTCTATTGGCTTATTGGAAGCAGAAGCCGGCGTGCTTCTGCTGTGACAGGACCCTCTTTTCCAGGGGGGGGGTAATTACAAGCCTGGGTGAGGGTGGCAGAACCCAGCGGGACCCTTTCTAATCATGCCGTTTAATATGGGATACTTGGGGTCTGTGACAGGGGAAGGGCTGCTGCTGGATGGTTGGAATTTACACACAAAGCCCCACCCAGGATTAAAGCATATGTACAGCGCGGCCCGTCCACCACATGATACGGCCCATAATATAGCGTTCCCTTTTCACACATTCCTCCGCAGCAGCGCCAAACCGTTCTCCTAGCCCGGGCTGTCATTCACTTCTCCCTCTTCAGCTTCTTCTTGTCATTAACACTCTGCAATAAACTCGATCTTTAAAAAACACCGCCCCGAGATGGCTTCGTTTTTGTTTTGCTTCGACCAAGTATTTCTCGACGCACAGTAGTCCCGCCAAGCTTTGTCAGATTCCTCTTCTGTACAACTGTATAATCTGAGGATAAAAGCTTGTAATCACTTTCGAACTTTCCAAGGTCATCCTCCGTCTGCATCCAATCAGATTCCACGCTTCTTTGCTCTCTCGCTGAAGTGTTGTCATCTGGAGTCTGTTTCAAATCGCGCTCCAAAAGATTGTCGTAAATAAATAGGCGTAGCAATAATGTCGAAGCTGACGATTTCCGAAAAGCCCGTCGTTTCTGCTTTCTGGTGTGCCGTATTTAGTCATTGCAGGATTCTTTTCAAACAAGAAAATATCCCGTCAATATTTTATAAGAAAAATGGTTATTATGCTTCCAAAATTGTGCAGTTCTCGCGCTGTGCCGTGCCCATGGATCCATGAAGCGAACAGAAGCACCGTCGGTATGGGAACGGACCTGTCTGTTATTCCAGCTGCAGGACATTCTTTTCAGAGTCGGCTCCTGAACTGCTCTGCCTCACTGTTATCAGCTCTGCACTCACGCCTGGGACCTTTTACCACTGTTGAAATACTGTATGAACACCTCTGGAGTTGTTAAACGTCAAACCTCTCAAATCCTGTCTGTGAAAATAATAAGACTCTCAGTAATGGTAAGCTACAGTCAGGACAGTAAATATTGGAACATCGACTCTCATCTTTTTAGCTCTGTAGAATGAGCATGAAATGAAACAACCATGATGTGCTTAAACTGCAGGCTTTCAGCTTTAATGTGAGGGTATTTACATCCAAATCAGACAAACAGTGTAGGAATTACAAGTGTTTGTTTGTGTGCCTCCCGCTTCTTAAGGGACCATAAGTAATAGTGAGTGGCTGCTCAGCGGTTCCATGGCCAGGTGTCTGCTCTTCCCTCATTATGGCATTTATAAGGAACAGGTGAGACGTCCAGAGTTCATTTCAAGTGTGATATTTGCATTTATCAGCCGGACGATATTTGGGGATTTTACAATATCAGCTATTGGTCGATCTAGCGCCGAAAAAAGACGATATTAGCATTGGAAAGAGCAAAGTCAGGGCTTTGAAAACGAGTCCTCCCACAACTCCCTAGGCCTAAGGGGAAGTGAGACAAAATTGGTTAGCTTCAAGTTTGGTAAACACAAGTTTCACTAAACCTCCGTCAATATGCACATGTTCCACCTCCGTGCAAAATGCCGCGGCTAGTAACAATATGCTAATGCTAACAACAACTAATTAAAGCTGGGACAGAAGCTATGATTTGATCACCTAAAGTAATAAAATAAATTCTGCCAGTGCTGGAGCGGTCAAGTATTTGTTTTTACAGGATTATACCAGATATTTGGAAAATATGCCCAAAATATCGGTTAAAAATATCGGCCAAGCATATCGGCATCGGCCAATTAACGTCCCAAAATATCGGTCGGCCTCTAATTTGCATTTTGCATACTGTTGCGGTTAATTCTCAATCTGAGCTCATACAAGTTAGATTTCCTTTCCTCCCAACTCCTGAGTCACTGTCATCCCACACTGAAATAGGCTTGAACCGTTTAATTGTCTTTCTATTGCATAGTTGTGTTCTTAAAAGACTTTACAAATAAATAATTAACCGTTCTAACGACAGTGTCTTGTAAAGCAAGTGAGTTAATTTGTGGACCCCGGGGCAAAGGGGTAAAGGAGGCTGAGGGGCCGTCACTCAGAGTCATTGAGCAAAGGTCAAATGTTGTTTTTTTTGGCCTGATTTGTGACTTCCTTTGGGGGCACTGCCTCGTCCAGGTCACGCTTCTCTCTCCACAGAGGACACTGTGAGGCGCTTTAGCTCGATAATCATCAGCGCTTCGCGACACACCTCTGAGCTCAGGAAACCAGTGACAGGTCCATGACATGTGTCAGCACCTGCACCAGGCCCTGACTCAGTTCACGTCCGACGGAACAAAGGGCACACACCTGTAATTATCTTATGGATTACAGTCAACAATATCACAGACATGATTCAGTTCCTCAGTAGTTCCAATGAATGCCACGTTCTGGTTTGGGGTTTTAGAAAAGGTTGTTGCACCGTGAGTGTGTGAAATGTGTTTTTTAAGTCAGGAATTGGCGGTGAGAGAGTGACAGTAAATCAAGTGGGAGTGTTTGGAAGATTGTTTGGATAGAAATCCTGTCTGTATTTCTTATGTTGTCTCTGTGATGGCAGTAACTGGGTTTAAAATGACCTACAGGCCTATATCAATCAAAAAATTGGCTACGGGCAATATTGGAGTAAAAATAACAACAAATCAGTGCAGTTTGTTCATTCAAGTTGGCTGATTCATAAACTTTTCTGCTAACTTGTCCTGCCACGCTTTCCCCAGCTCTATGCGCTCAATAGCCACTCAAATCCCACACACCTTTTTTGCTTTGTTGTCCTGCCGCAGCTCTCTAAACAAACCCTAAACACGTTGTGCACAGGCTGAGTGAGCGGTGGGGGAGGAGGAGGAGGGGGAGCGCGGGGCGGGGAGTGTTGAAAAGAGGTGTGGCCTGGAGCAGCTAGTAACATCTGTGCCTGTCCCTGTGCCCCTACAGCAGTCTGCGGACACACACGGGCAGCGGGAGGTGACGCTGTGGAGGAGTCATTCACTGACAGGACTACCGCTTTACTCAACAATAGATCCAACCTCCTGCTTTCTGTGGGGGTTTTTCCCTCCTGCTCTGACTCCAGGACTCCTCCATCCAAGGTGCCTATTAGACAACTCCCGACCTGCGCGGAACACACACCTCGCACGAGAAATGCTTCAGAACGAGAAGCGCATCGTTCATTTCAACGACCGCGCAGAGACTCCGCAGTGAGACCAGGATCTTACGGGAATGCATGCTGACTCCTGGACAGGGTAAGATGCTCTCCGAATCTAATCGTGTGCTCGCAAAAAAGGGAGTGGAGGGTTGGTATCTGCGGGCTGGAATGTGTTGCGGACACATGTGACCGGTAGACAGATAGCCCTGCCGTAATGAGGGGAGTGAGGGCTTCTGCTTTAGCGTTATCACTCCAGGAGGATGCAGGCAGGCTGGATTCCTCTCATAGGTGATGGTGTCATGTCTATCTAATTAGGAGGTGTCCTGTTGCCAGAGTAACCGGGGGGGAAGGGCACTCGCTGACTTGACGGGTGTTCCGACCGACCGAGCCCTGGGGCCGCTCTTTCTCTTCGAGGGGACTGCCCCAAATGACAAGGCGGCTGTAAGAGATGCAGTGATCTGGTGCTAGAAAAATGCGCCCCCTGCTACCTCCCACCGGCGCTGCTCTGCGGTGTGGCAGCCCCGTTATCAGTGTCAGGCGAGTGTGAGGGAGCGCGGAGCATGCTTCTTTTTCTTTTTTTCTTTTTTTTTCTGTAACGGGGCGGGGTGCTCAGAATCAGGTCAGCGAGAAGGAAAGTCACCTTCACCGTTTCCTGTCATCCTTCTCAAATTCCACTCCACAGACCCATCCGATCTATACATTTCCTATACGACACCCGCAGAGTGCATTAGCGTCTTTGCTTTCATAGCGCCACCCGCACCAGGCACAAGCTCGATTTGGAATCCTGTTTTGATGTTGTTCCACCGGGACCCAATCCCATCTCCCGTTTTGCAGATTACAGGCGATGTAATGGGCAGACAGGCTTACATTAAAACACCCACCCCAGCCCCGCTTGCACCGCTCACTTTTCCCCACCGCTGTGGTCGCTATGGCAACTGAGGAGGGAGATTTTTTTTATTTATTTTTTTACTGGAGGGAGATTACATCGCTGGACTTCTGTTTTATGAGCAATTTGAGTCCAATATATGGAGTGTGCCCAGATGGGATACAATAATATTTACAGCCGCACTTATTACGATGGCTGTGTTTCATGATGTTTGCTGATGATGGTTATTTATTTTCTGATACAGTGTGAGAGTCGTTCATGATGGGCCTTTGGTGACGAGGAAGCACCGCTCTCCTGACATCTATTGGTTTATTGATTGTTTTGCTGAGTTTGCACTATGGAAATGGCAGATAATGGATCTCACGTTATTGAGTCGTGAGCACCATCTGCGCACACAGGTTCCTCCCTCCTACAAAGTCTATTTTTTGCCAGCTTTTGTTTTGTAACATTTGTTTTTTAAAGATGTGCTTCCAAACATTTTTCTGAGCTGAGCTGGCACCATTGGCAGAAGAAAAACTCCTTTGAGCCTGGATTTTTAGCAGAGTCATATATTACCATTACAAAGCAAGGTGTTCTTTTGCTTCCATTGTGTCTAAATGTTTAGGCTTGTAATTCATTATCCAAAGGTAAACTCCTCACCACTGCCACGTCACATGATTTAAATGTACGTTTCACGTTTACTCTGAAGTGGTCTTGACGCTATTTTTACTCTATATTTTCTCCTCACTCTTGGAAAGCAGCCAATTCACCAACCGAGACCATTAAACTAAGTCCTGGCGCGGATATTGCTGCATGTTCGGCGGTTTCCGACTTTGCCCCGCGTCTAACCTTCACTCGTATGGCTCACCCGGGGAAGAATGCTAACACGGTGAGGGAGAGATATTTAGATAGAGAGAGTGGGGGGGGGGGAGTGAGCGTCTGCAGGAACGGGTTGGACGAGGCTGTGCGCTTCGGAGCTGCCTCTTAAAAAACCTGCCGTTTCATCTCTGTCCTCCCCGCATTTCAGACGCTGCACTCCCCAGGCCCAAATGCACGCTCTCTGGCCCCGCCGGGACGAGCCATGTGCGCAAAACTTAAAAGGGAGTCGCCCTGAATGATGGTGCTTAGGTTGTTTTAAAATAGCAGTCAGTTTGAAGTAATGTAGGACGGTGAGCCAAGTTCTGACCCAGTTAATGTGTGACTCTCCATGTGCTGTATTTAATGAGATAAAACTAGGTCTAGAATTGAAGCGAGATCAAACAAAGGCTAACTTCCAAATTTAGCCTTTCATGCTCTTACGTGGCCCATATGGCAGGAGCAGGACTTCATTATCATCATCTTTCGACTGCGATTCAATCTCGTCTTATCAGCCGGCGTTACTGCGTCGAGCGGGCCATGGTCTCTCTTTCGCTCAGGCCCTGTTCGTCCGGTGATGCTCCTCGCTGATTGTTAAACCCGATTACTAACTGCGGCCCGTCGCAAACAGATGTGGCCGCAGCTCCTCAGCCCTCACTAATCTGAGTCATCACAGAGCGCACCACTTTTGGGATAATGTCTCGAGATGAAACGTGTGAAGACCACGAGTCAGCGTAATGAGGAAGGATGTGGAAACAATTAGATTAGCGTCTGTGCGGCACGGCCATCGGAGAGTCATAAGGCCAAACGGGTTACACAATGACACGCACAAAAAAGTACCTGCTTATTTCAATTCTTTTTCTTCTTTTTACTGCGCTGTTGTTCTGTGGTTCATCCATTCCACCACAACCTCATGACGTCTGTATTCTGGGTCATTCCTCATCATCATTTATCTGATTGCCAAACTTTGCACAACAGTGTCAGGTTTGAGTTCAGTGATACGACTTCAAAGGGCTGAACTTGCCGGACCAGCAGCGCCTGTGTGTTAACTGTGTGTGAGGAAGAAACCTTTCCTTCATGCCGCCGCCGCCTCTGTCTTTCTCTCTATTCTCTCTCTCTCTCTCAGTCTCTCATGTTAATCCTGTAATGTGAACCAGTTGATTCCTTCTCCCCAGGCCTTGTGACAGCACCGCTCTCTTGAGGCTGTGGCTTTGTCATGTCCCCACTCACACAACACTGTAACACATGATCCACGCAGAAGTATCAGGGCCACCACTGCTTTCAGAATTTGGATGGGTTTGGCCACTTCCTGTTTGTCAAAAGAGATATTGATTCTGTCTCATCTAAACTATACCAGTCAGCTGTTTTTTTAACCAAGGCGACTCCATCTGTGAGTCCAAGTCATTATTATGGACTGAGGTCCCATTCACTAATTGGCAGAGGGAGAGAAGTGAGCGCTGTGTCGGCCATATGTAATGAGTAAACAATGACTTCATAATAGTGATTTATGTGTGTGAGTGTTTAGTCAATGGAGCTGCTCAATCATCCCGTTGACTTTATTTAAACCTGAGACAGGTCCTGCTGTTGGACTGTGGCTCAGTGGCTGAGCTGCGGCACATGTGCATATGAATCTTCCTGTTTTCTGTTCCATCTCCTACTTTGCTGTATCCCAGTGTTTCTCAGATTGTGGTATGGGGACCTCTGCAGCTTCAGCCTTTGTTTCATTTGGAGACAATTCATGTTGTTTATTTGTCCTTTATTTGGGTAAGTCCTGGTTTATAATTGGTCATATTTAGTCCTATTTTGGACCTGGTTTAACCTTTGAATAGACCTCATATAGTTCCTTAACAGACTGAGTTTACATTTGGTGGTATACCGTACTCTGAATGGAACCTGGCATGAAAAGCTTGAGAAACATTGCTCTATCAAGTTAATTAACACTGAGTCCAGGCCAAGGAATTTCTTTTTTACATCGCAGTAGTACCTTTTGTCTTTGCAAGTCCAAGCAAACATGAAATAGTTGTGCTGTTTAAAAATATTTTTGTTTTGACCAGGTTCTTTCACCACTTCAGGGTTAGACCAGTGTTTTGTCTGAAGGTGCTGATTGGTTTTCATCAGACGCTGTTGTTGAAAGGAGCGACTGCTGGCCCTCACTGCGTGAATCCTGATGCTTTTATTTGCAGCTGTCCAAATTGATCCAAAATAAATGACCACTGCACTGCAGCGTCCTGGGGGTTTCTGTAAGCCTCTTGTGATGAGTGCAGCCCAGGGCGGACTTTTCACTCCCAACGCCACAGCTCTGTGCCATTACTGTCACATGCTCCACATTTACCCAGTGTGTTTCAGACTTACCAGAGTAAAAACAGTGTCAGTGCTACTGGGCTCAAGTGCTTTACTGTGGAAACGTTATAGTGAGATGGGCATCTGATCACAAGTCTGATCCATCCTAAATCCTAAATCAGAAAAGAAGATTAAACTTATGTTCACCAAATGTCCCGGTCCACCATTACACAGCTGGAGCTCTGCTGCACTCTCCACCAGTTTGGATCTCTCTTTCTCTCTTTCTCTATAGCAGCACGCATCCATTTTATATTTTTCCTTTGCTTTGTTTTATATTTTGTTTTTTCATTCGTCAGGCTGGGACTCTGGTCATTGACCTTGCACAGATTGGTACTACATGATTGCGATTAGATTTGTGGTTTGGGTGTAAAATAAAGGTTCAGTTCTCAGTGCACTTTTAAAATGACTTCATCCTCTAAAATATGAACTGCTAAACTAGTACTAGTAGGAATCACATGCATTTGAGATCACGAGGACTTGACTACGGAGTTGGCAGTCTCCATAAAGATGATACGTCTTACTGGCCATGAAAAAGCCACTCAGATGAGGTATTTTTGAGACAATTGAATAAGGAAGCAGCTGTCTATTTTCTCTGAGTGTATTGTCGTTGACAGATTGGAGTGGGTTGGGTTGTTCTTGGCATACTACATACTCAAAATAAAAGAATGAAATGACACGGTGCCACCTTAATAACTGCTTTGTTTGTGATTTTCTCAGTTGGAAATCCTTGAAGGTGAAACACTCTGATGGACTGCTGTTTCACTGTTATTACCAGCGGGACAGTTACCCTCGGTGATGGGCCGCGTCTCCAGTGCATTAGTGAAGGAGTCGACTGTATTAGCCGTATCAGACACATTTAAAAGAAAGTGCGGAGAAAGTCCAGCTGCTGCATTTCTCAGAACATCTGTTTCCAATGCACGACTGTCCACTGTGTTCTCTCTCCAAGGCAAATCAGGCACCTTTTGCTTTCAGTATTAGCTTTAGTCTGATGTCTGAAAGCACTAAACTTGTACATTATTGGTAATCACATTTATTGGACAACGTTAAACCTTTGAGCTGTGTTTAAAAGATGTCAAATTTACTAAAAGTGAATACTATTAAAAATACTCGACATTTTGTCCTTTAACCAGGACTCGTCGCACCTCAAAGACCAGCTTCTTTCCCCACTCATGCTCACACCAAATCTTTTCCCATAGGATAAACTATATCTTTGTTTATCTTTTGCACTTTGTTTCCCCACACACTTCTGCTTTCTCTCCGGTTGACAGCACTGGCTCAGCAGAGAGGTCTTCAGTAGGCACCGCCGCGGACTCCCATTTTCCAAACACAGGAGTCTTTTTACAGTCTGGGCCGGGGCCAGGTCACTATTCAAACCTCGTGGTCAAGAAAACAACAAGGCAATCTGGGGTTACAAATCTGTCGAGACAAAGGGGCCGAGTGTTTGTTTGAGTTCGGGAGGGATGAGGCGTGCTGAAGCTGCGCAAAGGAATTTTCGTTTCGCACGAGTTTCTCCACTAGGGGCAAAAGTCAGGCGTCAACATGGAAATGCATCATCGCCCCGGTCCGTACAAGTTGAAAACCATTTGGGAAACGGTCTTTGTTTGCGCGGCGAGGAGCGGTTTGGCCGTACGGCTCGTGTGAATGGAGCAGGTGGGGTGATGCTGGCATTAGCAGAGGCACCGAGGGTCACGGATCACCTGGAAATGACAGGAATGTCCTCTTGTCCCGACAGGCCCCTCAGTCTGACAGACAACCTCCGGGGCTAATGTCAGAGCGCCCGAGTTAACAATTACTCAAGAGAAACAATGTGCAAAGTGCCCTGCCTCTGCACACTATACATATGTCTATACACGGCATGTGCCATTTCTGTAAAGGCCGATATCTGTGGGCTTCTTTGTGAACGAAACTGCCCGGCAAATACTGTCCTATTCAAACTGTGAAAGTGAATATCAAATATATAAAAAGGAAACGTTGATATAACTATTTCTGGGTGCCGTTAAATGAAAACAATATACATATATATATCAAAAGCAGGTACCGAAAAGAAATATTAAGTCTTTATATTCATGTTTTGGTGCTGTTGTTCAACAAAATTTAAGAGAAAAAAAGTGAAATCCACGTTGACATTTTTTTTTAAAAACTGGAAAAAATGTGGGACAATTTGGGGGGAAAATTGGATTTTTTTTTATAATTTGGGGGAAAAAAAGAAAAAAAAATGGGTGGGAGATTTGGAAAATGTTGAAATTTTTCGGAAAATTGGGGCAAAAACACATTGCTCCCCCAAAAAAATGAAAAAATATGGTAAATTTGGGGGAAAACTTTTTTTTTTTTTAAATGGGCGGGAAACCTGGGAAAATTTAGAGCAAAATTGAAAGAAAAAATTGAAAACAAAAGACACATTTGGGGGGAAAAACATGGAAAAAATGGTAAACTGGGATATAAAAAATAAGAAAAACTTTTGTAGTTGAAAGACGTGTCTTGGTTGTTTCACCTCAAACGAATGATACAAATGCAAAAGACATTATAAGGAAGGCAAAGGAATAAATGAACACATCGGTATCGAAAACCAAGTATTGTTAATGTACCGGTATCGATTTTTTTGTACGGTACCCAGCCCTAGGCATAACTGTGTATTTCTATGGCTCCAATGAAAGTCAGTAATCAATATCTTGCTGTCATAATCCAAATATGTTCAGTTTTACACAGTTATTTCACACCACATTCTTTCCCAACATTGACCAGGCCATAAGTAACTTGCTTCTGCCTTGTGCTTTCTGAGATGGCAGAGCTGAGAGTGAAACCCTTTCAAAGCTCGTCTTGATTTACACAAAGTTTACGACGTTGTAGCTTTAGTTAATGGAAAAAGGGATTGGGGGGGGGGGCAGCTTGGTACTGGACAAATATGGTCAGAGAGCGCTTCAAAAGACCTCTTCCCTTTATGCGAGAATAGACAGCGAGTGTGAAGCCGAGCCCTGGTGGTAGTCTATTTGGAAAAGTCGAGGATGTGTCAAAATAAATACACAATGGGCCGTGCTGGTAAGAGGGGGCCGCTGCGTGTCCCATGTGTGGCCAGTTGACCCCAGGCGTCATGCGGGGGCCATAGATCTCTGCTATCCACTTTTTCAGGATCATAATAAATGTGCCCCGTTTGGTCATGCTTCACAATGGATGTCGTTGTCAGCTGCAGAGACACTAGTGCTGTGTGATTAAAACGCCAAGAGCACACTTCTATCCAAAAATATCCACTTACAAATCTGCATTTCAACTTGTTTAAGCCTCCCATAAGTTCAGCAGGGTGTGTGAGAAACGGGGATGTGTTTTGTCGTCTTAGAAACGGTAGGAAACATGTTTTAGTGAAATAATACAATAATAGATGATTTTGGTGTTTTGAAAAAGCGCTTTCTACCAGACAGGAAAACCAAAGTGGAACCAGACCTAAATTCAGATAGTGACGGTTTATGCCCAAGTTTTGATTTCCCACAAAACAGTAATTTGTGTGTGCGCTGTTCTCATTTGTGTCCCCGGTCAGTTAAAGCTAAATGATGCACCGAGCGACTTGACTAGGTTAAATTTAGTGTGTTTGATGCTGTCTGACCAAAGCCTCAGACTCAGAGGAAGTCTGGGAGAGGTCACAGGGAGGGTTTGTTGTGGGCTGTCGCTGGCCACCAATAGAAAATACATTCAGACCTTTTTACTCTCACATCTGTCTGCAGAGTGAGGTGGCAACTCTAAACCGTTTCATATACACAAACTGCTCCACTTCTTCAATTATTGTTTGATATGCATATTTGGCAACTTATGACCATGTTTTGTTTAAAACCTACTCTGTCACCTGTTTAAATAAGTAAGAAGAGGAAACATTCTTCAGACAAGGACAGCCACAGTTGGACTGTGCAGCCCTGCTCTGTAATGCTGGCCATTTCTGGCAGATGTACATGATGTATTTATATCATGCAGGCTGGATTGTACGCATTAGTTAAATACCTGATTGAACTGCAGTTGTTAAGTCTAATGCTAGTTCTTGCTAACGTGGCTCATTTTAAATATTGACAAAGGTTGTAATTACTCCATTATTCCTCATTAGGACGGCTCAATGTGAATAGGAGGACGAGCACATGAATGTGGGAGTAATGAACCAATCTTTGAAATAATAGCCTCCATTTCTGTGCTCACTCTCTCACAGGGGCCTATTGTATAAACTACATAATTAAATCTTTCAGCGCTCCTCCTCAGTAATGGAAGCCATTGTACTTTCCCTTCAAATATTGAAACTCTGCCATTACCCATTTTCTGGCAAAAGGTTTAATCTCTGAGCATGGAAACTGTAGCTGCAAATAAGTAACATTTTCTCCCACTCTGTTTACATGTTTGACAGCCTCTTTTCCTTCCCTGCAGATCTCTCTGACGCGGCCGCGCTGCACAGGCCCAGGAGCACAGCGCAGCCATGGCCCCGCGCAAACGCGGAGGCGGCGGGAGCCGTGGAGGGCTCTCCTTCATCTTCTGCTGCTTCAACAGCAGCAGCGACCACCCAGAGATCACCTACAAGCTGAGGGAGGACTTCGCCCTGCAGGCCATGGAGCCCGCTCTGCCCATGCCCGGCTACGATGAGCTGGACAGCATGTTCTCTGAGCTGGTGGTAAGAAATACATGAACATATACTTTACTATCAGTCTGAGGGAGGAGTGTTCAACTGCTTAATGTCAAATATTTCTGCTTAATGTCAAATCCTGGTGAAACCTGTTTTGCTTTGACCTGGTTCACACAGATGGAGACAAATTATTCACCAAACATAATCTATATTAGCTCATTTATTCAGACATGTATTAGCCTAAGGATTTAACTTCTCACTAGTTGAATGTTTATGCTGACAGACCTGTAAAACCCCACTGTCCTTTAGTCTGAAGTCTAAAGTCTAAAAGTCTGAGCCCTTTCAGTTTTACTGTCTATGTACATCTCAAACACGTTCCGTCCTGGTCCTGTTTACCATAGCGATTACATCAAGTCAGTGAATAGACTCTTCCTCCATGGTGAGCAGCTACAGGAGCTAAAGGCCAGCGCTGCTTCTCTCTGTCTCACTGTCACTCCTGATTTGTCGCGCTCACCTCTCTCCTGCCCCACTTTCCTCTCCCATGGTTGCCACAGTAATCTAAGCATGACATTTTTTCACTTCAGTTGAGCACATTCAAAGACCCCTCGTGTCTTGGCCCTTACCATCTGCTAATTGCTTGTTTTTGTCTCCTGCTCTTTATGAAGACATAATTGAGTAAGTTGAGTGCAACGACAAGGGGGCATTCAGTTGCCCTGTTTACCAAGGGAAAATAGCCACGTGCTTTTACTTCGACATAGTTGAACTGCCCTTGTCCGTGCAAAATGAAAACAAGACTCTGTGGAATAAGTTTTGGACGTCTCTGCTCCGTTACAACCTGTTAAACTCAACCTTTGACCTTTTTAAAGACTTTCCAGAAACCTACGAGACAAGTGAAGAAAAAGAAGACATATTTTACATTTAGACCGTGTAAGACTAGGAATGTTTGCACTTTTTACACGCTCTTATTTTACTCAGTGACCGATATTACTTCACAAGGACAAGTCTTTCAATGTGGTATGTCACTGTGCCTCGTAGAAAAAGGCATGGAAGAGTTCAATTCACAACTGTTTTGATTTCAAATGAGATCAAACTCAAAACCAGTGCAGCAAACACTACAGATGGTGCTTCTGTTGCGAGACTTCTGCTGATGAAGTCTTCAGTTACAGAGAAGTCACTAATGCATCCAAATAGCGAAAGTATTACTTTGATTTCCAAGGCCTCAGGACTAATGGGTCCGTCTTTAACAACATACAAATCCTGAAAGCTTTTTCCAGACAGGGCGTGAGCAGCAAAGAGTAGAATAGCCAAAATGCTGTATGTACTAAGTTAAGTGTAACAGTAGTGACCCTAATAATTACTCAAGAAACTGTTTGATACTTGGCGAACATAGGACTTGATGTAACTGGACAGAAAAAACCCCGACATCATCATCTTTAGTCACTACCTCTTCTCTGTGTTCGGACTCCGTGGCCCTCACAGCCTCATTCTGTGTCTGTTTTTCATTGTGACGCATGTTTGCTCCAGATGTTTGTGATTACCACATGTTGAGAAAAGAAGCCACACCCCTTTTCTTTGGGCCATTACTCACAGATAAACCAGACAAGACCTCGGAGTTCAGATTCATTGAGTTTCCAATGAGGGAACCTGCTGATCTTTCATTGTTAAAACAGACGCACAGGTAGGCCGGCCCTAGAGGGTTTGGCTGTCGGATCATTGTTGAACTGAGGGTCAAAACGAATCATTTTTCATTCACTCATTTCATAACTCGATGTTGACACTCATGCGGCTTCTGCTGCTGCTTTGGCTGAGGACGTAGCCAGCGATAATGAAACAAAAATCTGCATTATGCACCGAAACTACATGAAATGATGCTAAGATATAACAGATTTTAACCATATTTTCTTCCTCTTTTTTTTTTAGGATGAGCTTGACCTCACGGAGAAGCACAGAGAGGCCATGTTTGCACTTCCGGCTGAGAAGAAATGGCAGATCTACTGTAGCAAAAAGAAGGTACGAGCGCAGTGTTATCTTTCATCTTAAAACAAGCCACTTGAACGCATGCTCCGACGTACTATCAAATACCCGAGCGATCTGTTTAACATTGATTTGTTCTTATCTGCTGCACTGTCCCTACGTCAGCACATCCCGGCACGAGCAGGACGTCTGGATATTTCAGGAATGCGTACGATTATTTTAGTCTGCCTTTGACGTCAGGTGAAAGTCGCAGCGTAGAAGATGGAAAAATCAAAGCACAGTTCTCGTAATGCTGCGAAAATCTTTTAATACGTTTCAGCATTGGATGAAAGTGATCTAAAATTATCCCCGTCTTTGAGTGTTTTCAAAATAAATAGAGGAAATAATATTAAAATTACAATGCTTAGACAAGACTTAGGTGGATTTGTCTGAACGGGTATTACCGGCTTTGGCGTTTTTGCTGAACAGATGTTTATAAATCCTCTCAGAGACGTTATATCAACTTTTACGAGGACACATACGCACACGTAACAGCCGTAAACCTGATAACGTGTTAACAGGGATCATACAGGCCTAATAGACGCTGCTCTGTCGAACATGCTGACACAGGCAGCAGCCTCAAAGGAAGGAGGCATCACTTTCTCATGCTCTCAAACATGCCAGTTAACTTCGCTTCAATCACACTCGCTTTTTCCACATTACTGCATGACTGCTCTGCATGCACTTCAAAGCCCACCACGAAGAACGGCTCAGAGTGACACAAGCTGGATGAGAAAATGAGGGATACGCCCATAAGAAAATAACAATGGTCCTAAATGGTCAGTTTTATATATAATTAATCGCTTTTTGGCTTGTACTGTTTGATGCAGCCCCAATTGACTCATAACTACAAATCCTAACAACGCCGCCCAAGAAGTGACTTCCTGTTTCGATCCAGCACACCAATATAAAAGCACACAGCTCGTCTCATTCATTAGTTCAGCCGGTGCTTGCAACATTACAAGAATATAATTAAATACACGCATTTTAAGTGGGTTGTCTGTTAATAGTTAGGCAGAAAGAAAGTTGAACTAATGAACTGCTGAACTAATGAATAAGATGGTGCTTTTATTTTGGTGTGCTGGTTTGAAACAGGAAGTCACTTCTTGGGCAGCGTTGCTATGATTTGAAGTTATGCACAGAGTCAATTCAGGCATCAGATTGTATTGCGATTTATATTAATTACTTTTACAGACCTCATTCTTTGTATCAAAAGACGTACGCTGTAACAGTATAGTTTATCCCGTCTAAGACCCCCGTTTTTACACGGGTCATGCACCTGTCCCATCAAAGCGTCTGTGTAGCCATAATACATTCTGCAGCTCCGTGGCCGTGTCACATTTCATTACGTCTTTTGGTTGTGATAAAAGGCCCGTCAGCTGTTCGTCCTCTCTCCGCGTGAAAACGCAGGCGCCTGTTTGAGGTTAAATGACCTGATGCTGTGCCTCCCGCTGACGCTGCCACAGCAAAGGCTTCACCCGCAGCCATTTTAGAGTAATACATGTCCCGCATGATGACTAAGTCGATCTGTAATCCTAACCTTAACCTTTCAAGTTTTGACTAAGCTAAAAGTGTCCAGACTCAGTGTATTTGGTTACTGAGGTGAACTAATTACCCATAACTTCAGTTTGTTTCCTCATTACCTGTTCCTTGTCTTGTTCTGTCGCGTATGGCTTCCGCTCAAACAGATGTTTCACCATCTTGAATTAACGCCAGAAGTGTCCCAGTTTGTGTGGCCTCATTTGAAGCAAAGCAGCAAAGAATAAAGTCACTATGAAGCTGTATTGTTCATAAGTGGGTGTTGCGTTGGTTACAAGGTGAAGGGGAATATTGCTGACTCATCGGTCGCTGCACTGCCACACAGAGACAGACGGCCATGAAAATCGCTGATTCTGCAACAAGCAGCTCTGGCTCTGTCCCAGACATCATCACCGCAGCACCACAGATCGCCCATAGTGCGTGAAGGGGAAACACACTGCTCCAAGTCAAACAGGAAGGCTCTGGCTCCACAGGTGCAGCTGCATCAGAGGCAAAGGCCTGATAAGGAGAAGGTGGGGTCAGTGTGGGACGTACGAGTTCACTGGCAAAATGAGGCCTTTGGTTTCTTTGGCAAACACACTTAAAAAACGTCCCCATTTACCCAAGATAAGTCCCTCTGAGCTGCAGTTTGCTTTGGCCTGGCACCTGAGCGGGTAAAACCATGAAAAATGACTTGTCTGTGTCGCAGTCGTACAGATGTTTTCCATAAAGGATTACAGCGTTGTCGACTAGACTGGGTTGTTTGCGTTGAAGATGTTTCGACGCTCTTAGAGTTTAAACCCTTAACCCCCACCTGAACAGAGCACATTTTTTTCAGTTTGCCTTTTACCCAAATCTAAAAGCTTCCTGAAAAAAAGTGCCAAAATAGCAACGAAAATGAGATGAAAACGGGATGAAAATGCAACAAAAGAACAACGAAAAATAATGAAAAATGTAACAAAAATGTGTGGGGACAAAAGCCAAAAGAAGAGAAAAAGAAAAGTGCCAAAAATGTGACTTAAAAAGCTATGAAAACATGATGAAAACATGACAAAACTGTGGTAAAAATGCGACAAAAATTGGACTAAAATGCAACAGAAAAGCAACGAAAAGAACTAAAATGTGATAACAAAGAATAAGGAAGAAGCTTAAATGAGTTTTGAAGGTCTAAACTGGCCGATGGGCTGTAAACTCTCAGGTCAAGAAGCTTTTAGATTTGGGTAAAACTTGAGAAAATGTCTTCAGTTCAGGTGGGGGTTAAAGCAGTACTAAGTAACTTGTTTACCTTAATAAAACCTTTCCATAGTCCCTCTGGGGGTAATACAAGTGTTAATGGGATGATTGGGGGGTCTTTCATCTCCCCCTGGTGTCCCCCCCTGACCAGAAAACCACAATTCCAACTTTGCTGCCTATGGGTCGGAGGCCCCAATACACACTAATGGAATCGCAAACAAGAAGCTAACAGGCTAACGGGCAAAGCTAGCTGTGGGCTAGCACCACTTAAACAGTATTCACAGCCACAGCCAACATCTTCATTGTGTAATTGGATGTACAATATCCCTCTGTCCCTTTGTCTTAGCGTAGTATTTACTCTTACGTACAATTAATGAGTAAAAAAACTCAACATGCTACGACACCTGCAGTGGCGCATGTGGCCTCTAGGGGCATGAGTTACTTAGTACTGCTTTAAGAGATTAAATACCAGAATGGAGAACAAGTCTGATCAGATGAGCGAGAAAACGCCTCAACCCAGTCCAGGTGATGACTTTGAACACTTTAACTACGCTGGTTCTTTGTCCGGCTGCATTCTGTCTGAACCTGGAGCCATGTTGGTTTATTGAGCGGGTTTGTGCAGATTTCAGTAAAAGTTCAGTGAGCCTGTAACCTCTCTAAGAGCCTTATCCCATTAGGTTTCATATTCATCTGCCGGACTCTGCTTCCCCGTTTCCTGCTAACATCTTTGATCCAATCGTTCCCAAATAATTCCTGAAGATATAGCCCCCACATTTCCCCTCTCATCTCTACCCTAAATAAAATGCACAGCGTTTGAAGTTCGCTGAAAGATGACCCGCTTTAGATGCAGGAGGAAGTGGTCCCGCCGCGGCCCCAATAAAGGACTGAAGTCGTTCCAGGGGCCGCTTGTCTGCACTGGCACTGGTCATAACTCCGACAGCGGGGTCAGGCACACACCGTCCCGGGCTGGCTAAGTCTTTGCCTAAACTCATGCCCAATTAGCTTCTGATAGTCACAGCTCGCTTGTGCCTAATGGGGCAACAAGTCATAACAAAGGCCCTTTTTGTTTCAAAGCCCAGGAAGCCAAGGTCAGAGTGGATTCTATTTTTGTGCCACTACTTTTAACACTTTTATAGACGTATTCGAATAGAAAATACAAAAACATTAGAGTTTTATTGACCAGTATATAAGAGAATAGTAAAATGCTCTCTTCAACCCCATAGAAGTAAAAGCAAATAAAACTGAAATCTTTAGTTAATAATAAAAGCTGATATTTTTAACTAATTTGTTGCCTGATTTAATCTCCGCCGAAATCAGTCCGTGCCCCTAATCCAAAGATCCAAAGTTTACCATTTGCTAATCTTGAGATTTTCCCAAGCAGCTGTGGCTCGTCCTGAAAGTCAGTGAAGTGCTGCAGGATAAAGTGGGACGTGTTTCTGTGCTGCCCTACTTCGAGCCCTGGCTCCACTTCTGTTTAGGGCAAAACTGTCTCTGCTCTAACTTTGTCTTACAAAATTAGCTTGTTTTTCCCTTAATCCATGTGAAACTTTCCCTCCAGAGTTAATACGCAAACTGAATGTAAATGTCATGGATTTATGTATTGCTGTTCAAGCAGCAGCCCCATGGATTACAATAAAAAGAAGTTATTGCCTAATTATTGGTCAAATATTAAAGTGTGTCTCATTTTCTACCTCTTTGTTTTTCAGGAACAAGAAGAAAACAAAAGTGCGACTAGTTGGCCAGAATTCTACATCGATCAGCTTAACTCAATGGCAGCTGTGAGTCGTAAAAACTTTTCTTTTTTTTACGCTATTCAGATAGTAAAGACTTAATCACTCGCAGACTTTGCATGCTTTTCTCGAATTCCCAATAATAAACCGGTTCACACATTTCACTGCCACACCCTTTGAGTTGTAAAAATGTAATTGTTTTGTTCTCCTCTCACTGAACAGAGAAAGACCCTCTTGGCTCTGGAGAAAGAAGAGGAGGAGGAGAGGAACAAAACCATAGAGAGTTTGAAAACGGCTTTGAGGACACAGCCCATGAGGTGCGTTTGCTTTATGCACGCAAGCCATCGCCGCGTCAGCAATTCCACCTTTTCTGTGCTGAAGTCAGACTATGTTAATGTGCCCTTTTAAAGTAGATGCACTGAAAGGTCACGCTGGATTTACCTGCACGAGTCGTCTGTAAAAAAAAAGAGTATACACAGTGAACCTAATGCACTCCCATCTGTTTTCTTCAAGCAAACCGCCCATGTTTAAGCTGGGACACTTTTGTTTCTCCTGTTAGAAGCTGCTCCAACTCGTTTATAGCTCCCATAGGCCTTCCCACACATCCCGATTGTTCATGTGAATTCATCGTATGCAGCACAGACCGTCATTGAAACAAAGAGCTTTTCAGCGATTGATAAAAATGTGCCATGTTTAGTCTTTAGCTCTAGGACCCAAACTGTAAAATGTATCTGCAAGTTCAGCCAAAGAACTTGCAGATACAGTGAAATAACATATTTTTTCTTCTAAATTAAACTGAAAAAGTCAATAAAACCATTGCTTTCCTTCCGCTTCTGTCGGACAGATTTGTGACGCGCTTCATTGACCTCGACGGCCTCACTTGTGTCCTGAACTTCCTGAAGACCATGGACTACGAGACGACGGAGTCCCAGATCCACACGTCGCTCATCGGCTGCATTAAGGCGCTGATGAACAACTCCCAGGGCCGCGCCCACGTGCTGTCCCACTGCGAGAGCATCAACATCATCGCCCAAAGCCTGGCCACGGAAAACATCAAGACCAAAGTGGCCGTGCTGGAGATCATGGGGGCCGTGTGTCTCGTCCCGGGAGGACACAAGAAGATCCTGCAGGCAATGCTGCACTATCAGCGCTTCGCATGTGAGAGGACGCGCTTTCAGGTGGGACACGAGCACATGGCAGCTACTGTGGGGTTTCTACTAAAGTTGTATGAATTGATTAAGGCTGGGTGTTGTAAAAAAAAAGATTCAATACCGGTACTTTAATGATACTTGCTTTTTGATACCGATACCTGAACAATACTTTTTCCAATACCTATGCTAAATTATTTGTCAGATAGAACCATAAAACAGATTAATAATGTTCCTTCCATTCATTTTATGCATTTGAATCATTTGTTTGAGGTGGAACAACCATGAAACTTTTTTTTAATTACAAGAGGACAAAAAAAACACTGTCCAAGTTTTGCTTATTTTTCTCCCATTTTTAACCAATATTTTCATGTTTTTTTCCCCAATTTTCCCAAAGTTATACAACTTTTTTCTTAATTTTTAATTTTGTTTTTTCCAATTTTTTGCCCCAATCTTTGTTTTTTACCATTTTTTTCAATTCTCTTTCCCAAATCTTTCCCAATTTTTTTCCCCCACACTTTTTCCAATATTTTTCTTTTTCTTTTTTTTATTTTACCCAATTTTTTCCACTTGTTTTTCCCAATTGTTTTTTTTTTTTTTCAACTTTTTCTCTTTTAATTTTTTAATTTTGATAACCAACAGCATCAAAACTTGAATACAAAGATTTAATATTTCTTTTCAGTGCCTGCTTTCGATGCTTTTTGTTTTTTTGATACCAGACTGGTATTGTTTAACAGTACCCAGCCCTAAAATGTATTTTCTATCGATAAAAAATAGCAATAAGTCATTCCAGTACAGTTAGATTTCAATAATGTAACATAGGAATACCAAGGGGAATGAGCACTTCCTGTACTCCCTATAAAAACATTAGTAAAAGTGTCAAGCGCATTACGACATTGCAGAATAAGTGTGTGAATTTATGGCAACACCTGGTGTGGTTTGTTCCTCGCAGACGCTCATAAACGATCTGGACCGGAGCACGGGCCGATACCGGGATGAGGTCAACCTGAAAACAGCCATTATGTCTTTTATTAACGCCGTGCTGAGTCAAGGAGCCGGAGAGGTGAGGCCTGTCCCCGCTTCACTTCATCATCGCAGAGACATTTTATAGCACATTCGACTAAAACGTTTTTTCTGTTTCCGAAACAAGACGAGTTTGGAATTCCGTATCCATCTCCGGTACGAGTTCCTCATGTTGGGGATTCAGCCTGTGATCGACAAACTACGCTCACATGAGAACTCCACGTTAGACAGGTGCGGCCCTTCAATCCCAGAGGACGGTTTGCATTATTCACAACACCCACCATCATACGCTTTTCATGTTCCTCCTTTTCAGACATTTAGACTATTTTGAGATGCTCCGAAATGAAGACGAGTTGGCAATATCCAAACGGTTTGAGTCGGTAAGAAGCCAAGCCCCTCTCCCTTGTATTAAACCTTCTCTGGTGCGCATTATACTGAATTACAGACTGTGTTTTCTTTCTCCTTGTAGGTTCATATCGACACAAAAAGTGCCACCCAGGTTTTTGATCTCATTCGAAAGAAGATGAACCACACAGACGCATACCCGCACTTTATGTCCGTCCTGCACCACTGTCTCATGATGCCGCGTAAGTCTCACGGTCGCACTGAACACGATACTACGAAAACAGGTTTTACATAAGGAAGCTGCCTCAAAACAATCTACTGTACAAATGTATTAGCGCCACAAAGGAAACTCCGCAGATTTTTCGACTTGGGCCAGAAAGATAAAGCGTGTTGACTCGGGATAAGTGCATTCCAAGCCAAACTTAATGCTCGATAATGGAGCTACTGCTTAATGCTCTTTACTGGTTAATTAGCTGAAGTTATTTTGACAATGTTTGATGATTCACAAAAGGAAATATGCCGTGAATGTTTGTTTAGTCGGATCATGTGTTATGGGCGTGTAGTTGCTAAGTGGTTGCTCTACAGTTTCTCGGATTTGCTCCCACCTCCTAGCTCTAAATCATCAAATAAACATTAAGCAAAATGAAGAATAGGTCTGTGAGGATACAATCACAAACTACTCACAAACACAGAGGGTTGAAAAAGTATCCGCACCCTTTAACTTTTCGACATTTTGCCACGCTATGGACCACAAACATGCATATATTTAGTTGAAAGTATGGGTGAAAGACCTCTTCCTTTTAGTGCAACCAATTGCCTTCAGAAGTTGCCTGATGATTTCTGAATGATCACATGTTGACCCAATGACTGAATAGAGTCTACCTGTGTGTAATCTAACGTCAGTTCAAATACAGCTGCTCTGTGATGGTCTCAGAGGTCTGCTAAGAGACTATTGGGGAACAGACAGCATAATGAAGTCCAAAAACACACCAGACAGGTCCGGGATAAAGTTATGGAGAAGTATAAAGCTGGGTTCGGTTATAAAAAGATTTCCAAAGCTTTGAACATCTCCCAAAGTACAGTTAAATACACCATACAAGAGTGGAAAGAGTATGGCATCACTGCAAACCTACTAAGACCCGGCCGTCCCCCTAAACTTACTGGCCGAACAAGGACAACACTGACCAGAGCTGTTACCAAGAAGCCTATGATGACCCTGGATGAACTGCAGAGAGCTACAGCTCAGGTGGGGGAAACTACACAGAACGACTATTAGTGGTACATTGCACAAATCTGGCCTTTATGGAAGAGTGGCTAGAACAAGACATTTTAAAAAGAAAACCATAAAAAGTCCTGTTTGCTGTTGGGGGATACAGCAAACATGTGGAAGAAGGTGCTTTGGTGAGATGTGGTGGATTCATGTACAATTTAAACTTAATGTTTGTGATCCATAGCGTGGCAAAATGTTGAAAAGGGGGCAGTAAACCCACCAGAAATGAAATGAATGTGTTTTTACTGTATTTAGTGAAATGGTAGGTAGTACGGCTTTACTACCTAACATATCCTGTGGTCTGTGAAAGGGAAGATGAATCCAAGGCTCTCCAGCTGGTGGAGTTAGAATTGACTTTATTTCTTTAGACAGAGATGATGATGGCTTGTCCTAATAAATACTTAAACCTGCAGAAAACACATGTCAGGTCACAGGGTCAATGAGGAGCACCTTTTCCTGATGCGCCCCTCTGTTCACAGACAAGAGGAGCGGGAACACGGTGCAGTACTGGCTGCTGCTGGACCGGATCGTGCAGCAGATGGTCCTGCAGAACGACAAAGGTCACGACCCCGATGTCACGCCGCTGGAGAATTTCAACGTGAAGAACGTCGTCCGGATGTGAGTCACTTCGATCACACATGGAACAGATTACATCGCACCAGATTGAAGGATATAGACCGGTGCTGGTTAAAAATAGCCTCTTTTAAGTCTGTGCTTTTCTCTGATGCAGTGTTGTTAATTATGCCTCATCTGTTCCTCAGGCTGGTCAATGAAAATGAAGTAAAGCAGTGGAAAGAGCAGGCGGAGAAGATGAGAAAAGGTGCGTTTTGATTTCGAGGCACCGAATGACAGACAGTCATAACAACTAGGTCCAAGTGTTTAATAACAGACGTGCTTCCACAACAGAGCACCACGAGCTGCAGCAGAGGTTTGAGAAGAAAGAGCGCGAGTGTGACGCCAAGACTCAGGAGAAGGAGGAGATGATGCAGACGCTCAACAAGATGAAAGAGAAGCTGGAGAAGGAGAGCACAGAGCACAAAAACGTCAAGCAGCAAGTGGCCGAGCTCACTGTCCGCCTGCACGAGCTCAGCACTGTACGTCACCCTTACACTCCCTTTAATAAAGCCCTGTCCTAATATGGAAGCTATTAGAGGCTTGGAAAATAACGGTGGACAAACATATCAGTGAATTATGACTACGCTCTGGTTAAATGCGTATTATTTTGTGGTCGACATTACTCTAACAACATTTTTCCATAACTTAACATAACCACCCTCACTGATCAAATCTTTATAACCGGCAATCTGTTATTCTGACAGATTAAACCTCTTTTATGACCCGCCGCCTCATGCAGTTTATCATGTGCATCTTTCAGAGACAGGCCACGATGGTTCCTGGCGGGCCTCCTCTCACGCCTGGCCCACCGGGAGGACCTGTGCCTCCTCCACCATTGCCAGCGTTCGGAGGCATGTGCCCACCTCCGCCTCCCCCTCCACCACCTGGCGGGATGCCACCTCCCCCTCCCCCACCGCCTCCTCCCGGCGGACCCCCTCCTCCCCCCGGACGCCCCCCCATCGGAGGAGGTATCCCCCCTCCACCTGGAGCACCTCTGGGACCATCCTTCAAGAAGAAGAACACCCCCCAGCCCACCAATGCGCTCAAATCCTTCAACTGGGCCAAGCTGGCAGAGGTGAGGACCTGCCCCACACAAAAGCACCAGTGTTACCAAGGGCAACAAGCAAGGCAATCACTACGATCTTTCCCATGTTCATCCTGTAATCTTTACAATATGTCGCTGTTAGAGTAAACTGGAGGGGACTGTGTGGATGGACGTGGACGACGCAAAGGTCTTTAAAGTCCTGGATTTGGAGGACATTGAAAAGACCTTCTCAGCCTATCAGAGACAACAGGTAATCACACCACCGGAGTGCACACTTACTTTTTCATACCGGTTTTCATTCACTCTGCATTTTTTTTACTGTTAATTGTTTAGTGAAATCTTAATGTTTTAATGAGCCTTTCTTATGAGATCAAATGCATGACAAAGCAGTTAAAAAAACAACTCTTGGCTGTAGTTCGTTGCTCACAACAGTTTGAAAAAGCCTGTGGCAGCACATTGAATGAGCATGACTTTTGTAATTGGCCTAAACACAGCTTGATAAAGTCGCATTTTGTTTTAGTTTTGCTTGATTGATTGAAATGCATGTAGCAGACCATAAATAAAGCATGTGATGATGAACATGCAGCGCACACGTTCACACCGTTTTACATTAGCACTTCATCATGTGATTGATTTTGCCGTTTGTGACATTATGGGGCTGCTGCCTTCACTTAACTGCTTTACTTATTCTAATGATTGCTTACATCTTCCTGCTTCTTGCCTGCGTTTTAGGACTTCTTTATGATCAATAACACCAAACAGGTGAGTGCACTTACAGTACTGTCTGTCTACGGTCTAAGTGTTGTGCCCGACCCTTGAGAGTACTTTTGTGTTTTGTGTAGTCTGTGTGGGTGACTGATGGGGTTGTAAGTCCATAATGGGTATCTTTCTGTACTCCACCTGTTTTTGTTCATTGCAAAGTACTGCTTTTTTTTTTTCATTGTTTAATATGCTTTCAGAAAGAGGCAGAAGACGACACACTTGGCTCTAAAAAAGTCAAGGAGTTGTCACTGATAGACGGCCGCAGAGCCCAGAACTGCAACATCCTGCTCTCACGGTGAGGTTTAGAAAAGGCTGGTCATAGATTATGACAGGCAAAACATTATGACAAGTATAACAAAATCTGTTTGTGGAAAAAAGAATGGCATTATTTAAGTCATTTGTTTGATTGAGACGAATAGGGAGATACTATAGATGGAGAGATGGATAGGTGTAGGCACTTTGTCTTTTTATGACAGCTGGGTCAGATCAGAAAGGGGTCCGTGTCTATTAGTAATAGTTTTTTCAAAGTAGTGGTGAACTAATGAACTTTATGTTTCTGTTTTTCAGGCTGAAGCTCTCAAACGAAGAGATCAAGAGAGCTATCCTGACCATGGACGAACAGGAGGATCTGCCTAAAGACATGTTGGAGCAGGTAAGAGACCGTAATGTACTGAATGTGTACGGAGTTTGTTTTATTATAAGCTCCTGTAAATGGAAAACCTCTGGAGCGGACTGAGCCCCGCACCATAAACCCGTCCACTGGCTTTAATGTAAACACGAGTGCTTGAAGGTAAAGAGTGTCTCCTGCTTTTTCAGCTGCTCAAATTCATCCCGGAGAAGAGCGACGTGGATCTGCTGGAGGAGCACAAGCACGAACTGGACCGAATGGCTAAACCGGACCGCTTCCTTTACGAGATGAGCAGGTATTCAAACTAACAGTGCTTAGCTTTACAAGTACTGTGGGTTCAGATAATTTACAGACCCTGTTTTACTTATTATTTTATCATGTAGCTGGTTAACACTAAAATTATACACAGTCCCTCTGTTTGAGTGTCACTTTCTCTTTCCATATTCAGCATAAAACCTCAGCACTTCCTGAATCTCATTGGTGAAAACATGATGTAACATGGGTTTGCCGTTTTGTTGTGGTAGACTAAGACTTCACCGCAGAGAGAGCAAACAAAGGAAGTGTTTTACAGCTCAGACCCAAAGTGCACCACTGTCAAACAACAAAACAAAGTCCTGAATAAAGATCACCAGTGATAGACCGTAATGAAATCCACTGTTATACGGGTCTGGCCAGGTTTAGTTTTTCACCTTCCGATCCGTGACAGGAAGAACACAAGTCACACTGGTTTTCATTTGCTGTAGTCTGCGGCTCAGAGGCTTAAAATATAAACGCTACCAAAATCAGCCCACTCCCAACCACAGTATTAAAAGGAGTTTAGTGTAATGCCCGTGTTTACGGTTTTGAAATAAATTGTGGATTTCCCTGTTTCTTGTTTATAATTTTGGTCTGTGTCTTGACTCATGACTCATTTTCCGTGGTGTTTCCAGGATAAACCACTATCAACAGAGGCTGCAGTCTTTGTACTTCAAAAAGAAGTTCGCAGAGAGGATAGCGGAGATCAAGCCCAAAGTGGAAGGTGAGCTTCATTGATGACGACTACGACAGACACATCAACATTTAACTTCTTAACCCCAACCTGAACTGAGCAGCTTCTCCAGTTTGCTATTACCCAAATTTAATAACATCATGAAAAAAAAGCATCTAAATGGCAACAAAAACAAAGATGAAAACGCAAGAAAAACAACCACAAAGCAACAAAAAGCGAGGAAACGGCTACAAAAATGCTACAAAAACGATAAAAATAAGTAAACAAAAAGTGACAGAAAAGCAATGTAAAAGTGACAAAAAGGGACCAAAATGTGATAAAAACCCACTAAAAAAGCAATGGAAAAAAAGTAACAACAACACAGCAACCACGTGAGGACAAAGATCCTTTCAGATGAGTTTTGTAGGTCTTAGCTTTCAAATGAGTCGTTACACTCGCCTAAAGACTCTCGTCCAGAGGCTTTAAGATTTGGGTAAAACTAAACTGGAGAAAATGCACTTGGTTAAGGCGGGTGGTAAGAGATTAATAAGCAAGTGAAAGTAAAAACGTGTGAATGCCGCAGCCCTGACGCGAGCGTCGAAGGAGATCCTGCACAGTCGGAGCTTGAAGCAGCTGCTGGAGGTGGTGCTGGCGTTCGGGAACTACATGAACAAAGGTCAAAGAGGAAACGCGTACGGCTTCAAAGTGTCGTCCCTCAACAAGATCGGAGACACAAAATCCAGCATCGACAAGTGAGCGCTCCTTCCCCTGAAACATTTGGAGGCAGTAAAACTATAGTGCCTCCAAATGATTCTGGTCACATCTGGAAATCACCGTGCAAAATGTGTCATATTTATATCTGAGCTTCACTGTATTTTACTGCTCGCACGTCTCTAAAATGTGCTGTGTGTCTGTGGCAGAAACATCACTCTCCTTCACTACTTGATAACCATCCTGGAGAAGAAGTATCCAAAAGTCCTGATGTTCCAGGAAGATCTTAAAAGCATCTCTGAGGCAGCCAAAGTCAAGTACGTGCTGAAAACTACCGCTGCCTTTTCCTTTTATGTGCACATCTAACTCGTCTTTACTCCGCGTGTAGCATGACAGAGTTGGAAAAAGATATCGGGCATTTGCGGAGCGGTCTGAAAAGCGTAGAGAGCGTGAGTAGCCAAGATTAATGGCCTTTGTGTGAGTCACTTTGTAAAAGATTTGGTGCATGATATTACCTCATCTCTGTTTATTAGGAGCTCGACTACCAGAAGAAGCGGCCCCAAGAGCTGGGCGACAAGTTTGTGTCTGTGGTGAGCCAGTTTATCACCGTGGCCAGCTTCAGCTTCTCCGACGTGGAGGACTCGCTCACCGAGGCCAAGGAACTGGTGAGTTTATGTTCAAATAATAATGTCTCGGACCGGAAAAAACATCATCGGCAGCCCTGAATAGTCTGACTTCACAGATGTTTTTATTTCACTGTGAGCAAGCTGAAAGTAAAACTACACTTGGAGGAAGAGCATTAAAGCAGAATTAACTTGTTTACCTTAATAAATCCTTTCCGTGGTCCCTCTGGGGGTAATACAAGTGTTAATGGGATGATATGGGGGTCTTTCATCTCCCCCTGGTGTCTCTGGCCAGAAAACCACAATTGTAGCTTTCCCTGCTCCGACCCAGAGGCACAATACACACTAATGGAAGGCACAGGCTAACGGGCAAAGCTAACTGCGGGCTAGCGCCACTTAAACAGTATTTACAGCCAAGTTTGAGTGAAAAAAATGATCTCCATTGTGTAATTGGATGTACAATATCCCTCTCTCCCTCTGTCTTTTCTGTCAGGGTAGTATTTACTCTCACGGACAATTAATGAGTTAAAAAAAAACATGCTACGACACCTGCAGTGGCGCTTATGGCCTCATGTCATTTTACAATTCAATAAAGGTGTGTGTGTTTCTTCAGTCACAGCAATCTCTTTGATCAAACCTGGCAACCGCTCTATAGAGTCATTGTAACAGACGACATCAGGGGCAGCGTGTTGTACATCATTTTATAAGGGTGTCCGTCATGTGTCGAGATGAAAGCCTCAAGGTGAACGTCAAAGGCTTTTATAAACATCACACCATGAAACCTGACCACGCTCTCCTTTCCTGGGTGAACCTCACGCCCCTGAAAGTTAAATTTGAGCTCGTCTGTTCTCTTTTATCAGTGGCAGTGAGGGTTTTTATCTGCAGCGTGTTTTCTCTCATAGTGTGCTGCATTGACCCTGTGGTCACATGGCGGCCATTAGACTCGGTGAATCATTGACCGCGTCCTATAGTTAAATATTTGAGTGTGTTGAGTGGAAATGGTCGACAACCTGGTGACCCTCAAAGCAGCTTTGTGCCTCAACCGTACATATGCCAACTAGTTCTTATCTCTAATGTTTTAAATATAGGGTATTTTTTTAACCTAGTGTTCAACTCGTTATACTTACAAAAACTCTTAATGTCGATTTATTCACAATTACAAAAACATTTCACTCATTAGTTGAAACTCAGCGACGTTCTGAGCTTTCAAATGAGGCATGGCATGTTCACAAATGTCAACAAATTACAGTGTAAGGCCACCCTAGTGCAGTAGTAGTTGTGCTGTTTTTTTAACCAGTATGAGTGCATTGCCCTTTCTCTAAAAAGTGAACTTAAAATGGTTCTATAAAACTCACTTTTGCGACTTAAACAGAAACATACTTGAATATTTAATGCAGAATTACCTCGACATTTTATTGACTAAAGTCTTCCCCTGTACTGTATAAATTGCTCCTGTTATTAGGGCACAGCTATTTAAAGATGAATGGACTCTGGCTGTTCTCACATCTGGACGTCCCGCAACACGCTGTGAACACGGACCGCAAACACACGGCCTTAATTTGGGCCCCGGCTCCAGTCTCCGGACCCCGCTGTAATCAGTAGCTGGTCCATTCTGGGTTCACTACTGGCTTCAAAGCGGCACAACCGGTGCCCCCCGGTCCCATTTCAAAGAGCTGGAACCTAATGAAGTCTTGTAAAAAAAAGTCAGAGTGGATAAAGCCCTATTTCTGCTCTGTCCCCGTTGTAAATCTAACCCGCGGTGCCCCTTTCCCCTCAGTTCCTCCGGGCAGTAAAGCACTTCGGAGAAGACGCCGGTAAGATGCAGCCGGACGAGTTCTTTGGCATCTTCGACCAGTTCCTGCAGTCATTCAGCGAGGCACAGCAGGAGAACGAGAACATGAGGAAGCGCAAAGAGGAGGAGGAGCGCAGGGCCAAAATGGAGGCGCAGGTAGGTCCAAATATCTGATTGTGCCTCACAAACGCTACACAATAATCCATGACAATGTACCTGTCTCAGTGTTTTGAGCACACTCTTCATCACCATCACAAGTGTCCACTGGTCCCAGCTCTCACCAGTCATCGTGTCCTTTGGCAAGACACTTCACCCGTCTTTCCTCCAGTGTCTGCCTCACACTGGCGTATGAACATATGCGTGCGAATGAGGGATAAAAATGCGAATCGGTCCATGGCTACAATCTAGCGTAGCGTTTACTTGCTTGAGTCTCCCATATATCCTATTACCATTAAATACAGAGTTTAAAAATGTTAAAATTATGTATTTTGTTCCCCCTACATGTTCCGGCTATGTCCTAATGTGTAGAATGAGCCCAGACCTGTTCACCACAACAGCCTCTAAAATCCTGCACTGTCACAGAAAGGTGTTAATTCGGGTCCGAAGTGCCGTCATGCATGAGTTTAATATAGAGGGTGCAGTTACACGCATGACCTGAGGTGGCACTAGTGAGTATAAAATGGCCAACTTGCATCTAGCCCCTTTAAGTGTCTGAATAAACAATGAACAACAAATACCAACAATAATGACACAAAAATAATGTCCTCCTGTTTCCTGCAGCTCAAAGAACAGAGGGAGAAGGAGCGGAAGGCGCGCAAAGCTAAGGCCAACGGCGAGGACGACGGAGGGGAGTTTGACGACCTGGTGTCTGCTCTGCGATCGGGCGAAGTGTTCGATAAAGACTTGTCAAAGATGAAGCGAAACCGGAAACGCATCAACAGCCAGAACACAGACTCGAGCAGAGAGCGGCCGGTCACCAAACTCAACTTTTAAACCACAGAGAAGCAGCTTGTTTGCTTTATGTGGCTCTGACTGACGCACATTCCTGCTATTCCCAAAAAGTCTATATAACACAACAGCACGTTTCATCTTTATATCCGACGAAGCCAAACTTAAAATACTGGACAGAATGAGACTATTCCTGCTGGATCTTCATGGGAATCTGCTCATTTGAATGTTCTCCATCCCTCCTCTTCCTCGCAGTGACCTCAAGTGCTACATTTCCTCACAGATGTGCAAGGCGCTGATAACCATAGTATTTCTTCTGTGCTGTTTTTGTACATCAAAATCTATGCACATTCAAATGTACAGCTGTCTATGATTAGCATCACACAAGATGTTTAATTTTAAGGGGCCATTTTAATTGTGATCTATCGCTAAAGGGGAATGTTTTCCACGTGGTTCAAAAGACTGATGTATTGGACGCTGTCAAACGCTTGCAGACCAAACCATCCCAGAACTAAAACGCAGGGTCGTTTAACAGAAATGGTCACACGTTTGAGAAAGAGTCTTTGTGTGTTTTAAATGACTGTGTGACATTTTTATATATGATCACTTTTGACCTTTTTGTCTGATAAGAGCTGGCCTTAACTCTGTCAATTTTAATTGTTGAGTTGGTACTTAAAAGGCCTGGGCCTAATAATCGGAGCTAGTGTGGATACTCGCGTCGAACATGTAAAGCTGTGTGCTTGGGACACATGCACAGATGAATTTGTTACGCTAAACGCCATTGAATTCAAAATCGGGCAATACACTTTTTGTCTTTGTGTTGGAGTATCCTCCTTTTTATGGTTTTGTAAATGTCTCGGTGACAATAGATGGATTTACACAAGTTCTAACTGGAGAAAAGGCATCTGTAACCAAACTCGACATGTTTTGAATGAGTTTTAATATTTCCTAGTTGTGCAAATCCATCCACTGTCACACATTTCCATTAAACTTTGTAATTTAAATATTGCCTTTCATTGTTTAATGAGCTGACAAAATAAATGGGGATCATGTGAGTCTCGTCACATGTGGTGTTTTTTGGTCACTAGAGGGAAAGTCATGTGACCTGTTACACTTAAGGATTAGGATTAGTGCTTATACAACCATTAAACCTTCTGTATTACAGCACAAACAATACTCAGATTATGTAATTACTGAACTTGTATGTGAAAAATTACCTTTTTAAAATCCAACTTTCTTCCTCCATCTAGTGGTGGAAAGGAGTCACTGCTGACTGAACAGGGGACAGTCGGGAGTCTTGTGAGTTCATGACACAAAAAAAGACACTCTTGAAATGGTTTTCATGTTTTTTTTTATGAATCAAAAGCGGCGATACCGGTCACAGGTGTTAGATTTATCCTCACTTCAGAAGAAAGCCCTGAGTGAGCTCATCCTCAGCCTCTTGGACGAAGCGTGAGACACCGGTGTAAAAGGCTCGTCCCGACACTTCCACCACAACAGCCTTAAAGTCTCCACACTTCGTCTCCTGGAGGAAAAATAAATACAGATTTACTTTCAGTCATCTTCAGGCTTTGGTCAAACACTCATTTGGTCTAAATTCTTGCATTTGTGATTGTGCTTTTTCCACACACACCTCGACAGCTCTTCCTGTGAACTGCGACCCTGTGGCTCCACTCTGAAACGTCCTGGTCTGGTTCAGTTCAATCTGACCTTTGTGAAACTGAAGAGCCACTCGAGCGGTCACACCAGAGCCAGTGGGGCTGCGGTCCACCTGCCAACAGCATTTTTACACTTTATTACTACATAATACAGTGGTTATACTTGAGTGATTCTGTAATAACAAATGTTATTTCTGAAATAGATGTAGCTTGACCTGTGCCTCGGCAAACACACAGACATTGGAAGTGGGCTCAGAGGAATATTTATCTTTGCCGTCAGTGAGAATGGTCCCATATAGAAAAGCCAGGTCATCACTGACTGGATGGTGAAGCTTCACCTTTTAGAAACAAAGTTCACTTTAGGTTCATACACTAACCTATTATCTGTAATGATCATAACTCAATGTATATAGCTGTAATAACGATGGCAGTGTTAGTGTTAGTGTTAGTGTAATGCACTGTTACCTGAGCTTTGACCGCTTTGGTCACTGCTGTGGCTGCATCCACCAGATCTCGAGTCCTGGACTTGTTCACGTCCAAACCGAATCTTTGTGCATCAACAAAAGCATAAAAGGCTCCTCCATAACTGATGTCCACTATTACATCACCATAAGCGTCCACCTTCACTGCCAAGTCTAACAGAAAACATGTATTAATGATCGTGAGACACAGGACAAAGTTATAACCATCAGAGAGAGAGAGAGGCCTCTCACCTGTAGCAAAAGCAAAGGCTGGGACACTGTGGAACCTCACTGCTCCTGTCTGACCGTCTGAATACTGCACAAAGGCTTTGACCAGTCCACAGGGGCAGTGGATGTTCACTTGTGTCTCTGGAGACTGTGGCTCCTTCACCAGCTTATAGTCCAGAGCAAACCGTCCCAGGGCGATGACGGCATGGCCACACATAGTGCTGTAGCCCTCGTTGTGCAGAAAGAGCACCCCGAGGTGAGCATCCTGTAGCTCACTGTCCACCAGCAGGGCTCCGTACATGTCGTAGTGGCCGCGTGGTTCAAACATCAGCACCCTCCGGAGGTGGTCCAGGTGCTCCCGGACATAGCGTCTTTTGGACAGCAGTGTGTCCCCAGGGACAGCGGGATATCCACTGACGATGATGCGCAGCGGCTCTCCCCCTGTGTGCATGTCCACCACTGACAGCTCTGGGCCATTGTGGGGAGGGAGTTGCAGATCCATATTTCTGATGACTGCAATAATAAATAACCATTTATTTGTGTTTCCTCTGACTTCAGATTATAAACAGAGACAATTAGAAGACATTGGCAATACATTCATAACTGTCTGTCTTTCACAAATAAAAAATAATGTGTGTAGTTTACTTAACCCCAATATTAAGCCTCCTCATCTGGCAAAGTATGAACAATTTCAGTGGCCAATGAAACATCAGCCTCTTTCACGGACTGACAGATAGTTCATTATGACACTGATCTATCTGCTGGGCCCTATCAGGTCGGCTAATTGGGAAATACAATCTTCAAGGTAAATTGTGTGTTTGGAAGAAATAAATTGATATTTGTCGCCTCCTAGTGGAATGGGTGAGTATAACAAATGAAAATGTGCTCATGCAAATAACACACAAATGAAAACTGCAAATGCAAACTGCAAATATTTGACATCACTGAACCTACGACCTGCAGGCCAACAAGCTTCACTGTGTCCGCACTGTCCCAGCTGAGCTGCAGAGAAACGCGGGGCTCTAATGTCCTCGAAGAGCCTGATTATTGAAGGAACTGTCACCAACATGCCACAACATCGCATAATCATGTTACTTCATCAATAACTCAAAATAATATTTACAAAGAAATGTAAAAGTTTTACGCAAACTTTACCTTGTTCTTTGAACCCAAACCGCACCCGTCTGCAGCCGCTGGGGGGGCTTTTGGCGCCTCCTGATGGTTTGGAGGCTCAATTGCCCATTCTCTGCTCTTTCTACTTTCAGGTTGGTGTTGTCCTGTCAAACCTGTTTCAAGAAGATATTTGAAACAGATGGCCAGGCCGTAAACAGATTTCAGAAGTTTATTTTATTTTTTGAAAGTCTTGATGCAATCTTAAATAAGAAGTAAATAAATACAAACTCAAGCTTACATTTACACAAGAAAATCAATATAATCTTCTGTGAACAAATACTACAGGTGCATAAGTGCATAAGGTTAGGGCTTGCATAGTAATGTTAAAGGAAAAAAACATTAAACTTATCCATCATTTTGTAAACAATAGTGCAACTTTCCTGAGCCGTTCATTTGTGTTTAAAAAACGTTGCCATGAGGCAAAGTTACATACATTTGAAATTACACATGCCATCAAAAATAAATTACAAAATAAATAAAACTTAGAAATTCAGGGTTTTAACGTACATCAACAGTGTTCCATATACAGCATGTACATCTGCTGCTTTGATAAGGCACTTCAAATCCTGCCCAATTCCAGCAGTTAAATTGATACATAAATTATAAGTCAGTGTTTAAATAGATTCAAATATGTTTCAAAATAGAAGAAGAAACATGCAAAACTCAAGTAAAATAAAAGATAAAAAAGTTGAATCTTAAGTAAACATTTACCAGGATATTCTATAAGACACTAAGGTCATAACAGCATGCAGCTTTCCATGTAACATGCAACTCGTGCATTTTCAGTTTGTTGATGTGTTTGTGTCGTCATTAGAAGCCCCTGTTGCGCTGACTGAATCTTCAGTCTTTACTCGTCCTAGGGCAGAGCTGTGAGGCAGTGAGAGGCGTCTGTTTCCAGACAGCAGACGGAGGATCTGTCCCACTTGAGCCTCCAGCACCGACAAGCAGCCGTTCAGCCTCTGGATGTCCCCCTTCAGCTCAGCCTTGGCCTCCTGCAGAATGCTCTGCAGCTGGCTGTGCTCTGACAGGGGCGACAGCGGAGCGGTAAAAGAGTGTTTTAGAGATGCCTCCATCGGACTGCGTTCAATGGGACTGCGCTCAAAGGAGCTCCTTGAGACGCCTGCGCGGTCGATGCGCAGGTCGCTCTTGGTGATGCCGCTGTCACAGGAGTCTGTTTTGTGGAGAGCACTGGTTTCCTCTCCAGCGCTGGGACCCCCTTCCACAACTCCCACATCCCCACTACCCTCTGAGTCCTGAGGCCTGGTGCTGTGTATCTGATCGGACTTCGGGTCTGACTGTTTCTCTGCCGGAGGAGGTGCTGAAGCGGCACTTTTAAACTTGGCCCATCCTCGAGGCCCTCCTCGCAGTGTCACTGCTCCGTCCTGTCCTGGGACAGGCCTCTGTGTCCCAGGGAGCTCCACAGAGGGTTTTGCTGTGCTCTCGTCTTGAGCCTGACTCTGTGCTTCTTTCTGGGCTGGTGCTGGTGGGCCCATGATACCGTTGCTCTCTGTGGGGTGGTGCTGCTCAATTTGGATACAGTTGTGCTCACAGTGAAGTTCAGGGACTGTCTGTCCGTCCGCCGTCTGACTGTCCCGCCGCTGCCTGAACCTCTGGAACAGCTTTCTCACCGGGTGGTCCTCAGGGATGGAGAGAGCAACCTCGTTCCTCTGTCGCTCCTGTTCCCGCTTCACGTCTGCGATCTTTCTAAAGATGACCTGCCGTGAGACCAGAGGAGACGAGTATTTATCCAACAATGAGCAGAATATGCACAGAATACATCAGAATATACATAATGCATAAGATACATCCTGCATGAAACTTCACCTCAACTAAATCTACAGCCAACTGTGTTGAAATATTAAAGACCTGGCAGCACAGGGGAAACTGATAATGGGTCAATAATGCATCTGAGCCCAGAAAGCCTCTGGATTGTTCTAAAATAAACGCTTAGTATTCCGGCTTCTACTTTTTAAAAGATATTCTTGAGAAAATCAGTATTGTGTTTTGCTTGCCTAGTTTGCTGAACAAGATAAGATATTCTCCTCTATTTTTAACAACAATTACACCGAGAACCTAGCATAAGTACAAAGCGTGTGTGACATGTTTTTCAAAGCCACTGAACTTATTAATGCATGTTGGCGATTTTTCCAGTGAAAATATTTTAAGTGGAAAAAAATAAATATTGCAGAAGCAATGTCAGCGTGCCTGTACTGTAAGTGGTATACACTTCACTGTTACATAAATGTACATATTTTATATATACAGTACAAAAAGCCTCTGTCATTGTAGCTCAACAAATGAGATCACTTCTACTTTCTTAGCTTTCATTAACAATTCATGCATTTGTCGTCCCACAGGGACGACAAATGATACCACTTTTATCAGCAATCTACTGTGAAGGTCGCACTGCCATGTAATATCACTGTGAATTAAAGTAGACAGCATCAACACCACATTATGTTCTTTGGTTAATGGAGGACTACACTGTGTTTTGCCAGGTTTGGTTTAAAGGAGATAATTGAGTTTTGTTAAGCCAATAAATGAGATGATAAGAGTAGGAAGTCAGGAGTTTCTTACCCGTTTGCGCAGGTTACAGGTGAGAATGAGGTTGCGTGAGAAGGAGCTGGCGAAGGCGGTGTAAAACTCCAGGACCCTGAGCAGAGCGTCTCTCTTGATGACGTGAAGGTCGCAGTAGGTCAGCGCTCGGACGTTCGCACAAGAACGGGCCAGAGTGCTCTCCTTCCAAAACACATCCCCAAAGACGTCCCCCTTACCTGCGCAGACAGGGCACAACCAACCTGGAAATGCTGGCAGATGTACTATCTGACTTTTGGAAAACATTCATCTTTTGAAATTAAGGCATATATAATATTTAAAATACAAAAACGGAACCTAAATAAGCATGATGCCATTTTTTGGCCAAATTGAGATTTTATGTTGCATTTACAGTGAGAACCAGATGTTTACATACACTTTATAAACAGACACATTTGTATTTCTTTTTAAATGAAACCAGAATTAACTTATTTAGGTCAATTAGAATTTTCAAAATTATTTCTATTTACTAAATGCCAGAAGAATGAGAGATCGATTTTTCGACATGGTTTTATATTACTTTTTACAAAGCCAAAACTTTACATACATTTCATTAATATTTGGTAGAATTGCCTTTAAACTGTATATTTTGGGTCAAACGTTTTGAATTTCCTTCCACAAGCTTCTCACAATAGTTGGCAGGAGTTTTGGTCCATTCCTCCAAACAGAACTGGTGTAACTGAGACGGCCACCTTGCGTGCCCATGCCTTTTCAGCTCTGCCCATACATTTTCAACTGGATTGAGATCAGGACTTTGTGATGACCACTTCAAAACATTGACTTTGTTTTCCTTAAGCCACTTTGTAACCAGTATTGGCTGTATGCTTTGGCTTATTGTCCATTTGAAAGACCCATCTGCACCAAAGCTTTAACTTCCTGGCATGTCTTAAGATGTTGCTCCAATATTTCCACAAAATGTTCTTTCTTCATGATGTCATGTATTTTGTGAAGCGCACCAGTCCCTCCCGCAGCAAAACAACCCCACAGCATGATGCTGCCACCCACGTATTTCACAGTTGGGATGGTGTTCTCAGGCGTGCAAGATTCACCCTAATTCCTCCAAATGTGACGATGGTCATTATGGCCAAACAATGAATTTTTGCCCCGTCAGACCACAGGATATGCCTTCAAAGATGAAGGTCTTTATCCTTGTGTGCATTTGCAAACTCCAAACTGGCTTTTTCGTGTTTCTTTTGGAGTAAGGGCTTTTTCCTGGCAGAGTTCCCTCTCAGTCCATGTCGGTACAGTACTTGTTTCATTCTGAATAATAACGAACTCTTACCAGGTTCAGCATCTTCACCAGGGCTTTTCCATTTATTCTTTGGTTGATATTCACATTTCAAAATACAGCACATTCATCTCTGGGACACAGAACCCGCCTTCTTTCTGATCTGTATGATGGCTGGTCATTTCCATCATTGTTTGAACCAATGAACGTTCACCTTCAGGCGCCTTGAAATTCCACCCAAGGATGATCATCTGGGCTTTCCCAAATTGTTTAAAGGTATAGTAATCTTAGTGCATGTAAACTTCTGACTTTGTAAAATGTTAAAAAAAAAAAAAAATCTCTCATTTTTCCGGCATATAGCAAATAGGATTTTTATTTTTATTCTAATTGACCCAAGAAAACAAAAGGATAATTCTGTTTCATGTCCCACTGAATGCATTGTGCTCTCTATACTAACCACTTCACTTTATCACTTTATCAGACACTCTAAACTCTTTCTGCCCATTCAATCATTAAAATATGACTTAAGCAAGGAGGATATAACTAAAAAATAAACCTATTCCAACATAAAGCAAGACAATATGAATACAAAGTTGGTTTACCGAGGATTGCGATAACCTCATCGTCCTGAATGACCTCGAGTGACCCCGACACCACAAAGCAGAGAGTGTCCACGCTCTCGCCAATGTGGAAGATGAGGTCTCCTGGGGCGCAGTGCGTGGTGGTAAACTCCACTGCCAGCGAGCGCAGGCAACTGTCACTGGCCAGTCGAAACGCGGGGTGGTCGTTGAACACCTGTCTGTTCAGGTGCACGCAGATGTCCGCGCGCATGTCTTTGGGACAGATGGCCAGGACCTGCCACAAGAGCCAGACAACAAACAACAAACGTTCATTTGGGTTGGCTTAAAGGCAACATGCTTAAATTCTGAGTTCAGGTGAATTAGTACAACACTGAATTGACCGTACGCTGATGTACCTTCTCAGCATCGATGCCTTTGGACATGGCCCACGTCGACACAATGAAGTCCATGACTCTCTCGCTCAGGCTGTTGGGAACCTGGTAGAGCTTGAGGAAGTCGCGCACGTTGTTGAGCATCTCGTGGTAGCGGTTCGTGTTGGTGTACATTTGCTGGAAAATCGTGGTGACATTTCCAAAGATGGTGGCGTAGAGAAGAGCTAAAAACAAATCAAATGCTTGTCAATGGTGTCTCTAAAAGATTATAACATAGCCTACATAAACCTTCAGATGTGTTAAAGCTAAACCAGTAAAAAAAAAAAAAAAAAAGGAGATACTGTATCTGGAGAAGGCTGTGTTCAGCATTGACCTCAAAGAGCAAATGAGTGTATGAAGTCAAGGGGCTCCAGCCACTGAAGGGGAAACATCCAGGCACTACAAGATCACAGAGGTTAGAAGATCCAACATGAAGGCTCAGTGTCCATCGAACCCCCAGGCAAATTCTCCCTTTCTTGTGTTGCTGGTTGCTTCACATAATTAGAGCATTTGTCGAAAGATACTTAGTGGCTATAACCAAATGTGACACTGCAGTTGAACTGGATGATCTTGGTGATTGAAGCGGGACCAGGACAGGGCGTGTTTACTTTTGCAAGCGGGGGGCGTAAAAGCAGGGCTGTCAGTTTAGGTTTGACTCTGCGCTGCTATTGCATCACGTTACACACAGCTTTAGCCCAGTGGGACAGAGAGGAGCTCGTGAACCGCAGCCGTGACTCTCATCGATGCCTTCCAGTGGAGCAAGTCACACAAAACGTGGAGCTGTTACTGTAACTGCATGCGCCAGGGACACGGGATAAAAATAGAACTTTCATTTCTGAGAGCGCTACGTCTTACAGTATGCAGCAATATCTTCAATCATCCTTTTGAAAAGGTGCAGAGATATTTTTACTGTCTTCAGCCGATTCAACAAAGTGTCAGAGAAATCACAGAAGTATTTATGTTTTTAGGGTCTATTAATACAAGCTGGATTCAAACCTGCGTGACTGCTCTCACAGATGAACCACCTTAGGGGTAACTATGGCAACCAACTTCACATTTGTCGTCTTATAGCTAATATCTCTGTCATTACTGAACCACATGAAACAAGGACTGGCATAAAGTTTAACATCTTTTCTGTTTGCACAAAGGTCAAATTATTATCACATAAAGATGCTAAAAAGTGGTGACAATATTTAGAAACATTTGCTTGATGTTTGGTTGTTGAAAGCACTTGGCTGGATTGTGAATCAGGTTCAACATTTGTGGATTTTCTATTTCGGAGACTTCTGTACTGTGTCTTTCCTATTGGGACTCAAACCCACAATGCTGAGGTTAGAATAGTGCCCAGTATACAAGATACAAGTGCATACTGACTGAAGCTATCAGGGCGCACAAACACACCCTTATTCATAAACTAGACTCATGTCAAACAGACACTGGAGAGGAGGCAGGTGAAGTGTCTTGCCCACAGACACAACAAATGTGTGCTCTTGCTACCGCTGGATTCAGGATTTCTGATGCCCGCTCTGATATTGAGCCATTGCAGGTCGTAAGTCTGCACCAAAACTGTATCTGGCACCGTTATGTGGTAGATGTGGCCATGAGACGCAACAAAAGCAAAAGTAACGCTGTAATGGTAAAAATGTTATTTCCCATCACACAGAAATAAGTGGCTGTCAGCCAGAGCTTCATGGAGCAGCTCTGGAGATGTCACTTTTTATCACGAGCGAAGCTCGTACTAAACTCTCCTCAGTGGTGTGAATCACTGAGGCTGCAGTAAATAGGAAGGGCTGGTTACTTAACAGCCTAGATATAAGTTACAACATGAAGTCTTCAGAAACATCATACGCAAGGTAATATTTTGAAGGAAACACTGAGATGTAGCTGTGGCAATCAGCAAGCATCTGCGCAGTGCAGGTCGATACCATATGCCGCATTACTGGCAGCTGTTTTATAGCCCGCGGGCCCATAGAGAGCATTATAATGTGTAGCGTGATACTGAAGACATCCAGATTGTTTGGGCTTCGGTAGATGCTTGTGCTGCACATTATGAGCGGATGAGTGCATCAACAAAGTGGAAAGGCCATGAAACTGTAGGTTCCTTTTCTGACCCCAGGAAACCGGCCTGAATCAATGTTTAAAATGGTGTTAGCTCACTCACACCAGTAGCAGACGCCCACTCTCCATAACAAGCTCTCAGCCCACAGTCTCCACCTGTGTTTTGACTTGCTCTTATAAATAAAGACAGTTAAGGTATAATATAGACTGTTGAGATATATTCATATGAGCAGTGGCATTTAAGCAAGAAGTTAAAGCTACATTATCAGTTACACAATGGGTCACATAACATGTATGCTCTTCAAGTGCTGTCCCAAGCCTGAATGAACAGAGCTTTGTACATTTGCGTTCACTATAACGTTATGCTCATAACTTATTTACATTATGGTATCATTCTCTAAGGGTCACAAAGGACTATAAAAACATAAATGACTTCTATATTTTTCTAACCAGATCTCGGTCATTAATTTTAATGTCTTTATGACTTATTCATTGTCCTAATGTCAAACGAGTAAAAATTCTATCTGTAATCCTCCTGAGCTCTCAGCATGTTGTAATCTCGCTAATGTATTCAAACCTTCCTTCTTTTTCACTATCCTTTCTCTGTGTGCCACGGCAAATCATCTGCCACCAGGAGTGTAATAATATTTATATTTGTCTTGCTGTTTTAAAGCCGCGCTGCAGAATATTTCACCTAATAAATAGACTTATTATTTATGGGTGGAAATGGTCTGTTTAACCTTGGCTTTGAGCTGGATGCTTCTTCCTTTTTTGGTGTACACTGTACCACAATGTTCTGTACCAATGAGCCTTTCAGTAGACATTTCTAGACAACGACAGAGGAGCTGCTGTTCGTTTGCTGCTGTTCTTTTGCCCTCTAATCTGATTTATTTGAACTGTCAAGGTTGTTCGTCTTGTGCACAGAAGAGAGAAAAAACTCTGATCGGACTGACTTGAGCGCTTTGGAGGAGCTAGAACATAACAGCACTTGACAAAACGGTAGAGTACAAACATTACACTGGGTCTTACATGTTATCAAGGGCTACAGGGAGAAGGGGAGTCAGGCTTTTAGTGAAAGTTGTTGTGAGATGTGACGAAGAGCTTGTGGATAAAACATTTTAGATATCTCTATTTAGGCCTGGACTATCAGACAGCATCATACAGAGAAATGTATTCTTTTGAGGTGAGAACCAAATCACATTGTAAGCCATTTTCCTGTTGTTGCATTGTGTATATTCTTGTTTATGAATACTTACATCCCACCATCATCATCGCCACAGAAAATATCTTCTCTCCGTCGGTGGTCGGCGCGATGTTGCCAAAGCCGATGGTGGTCAGGCTGGTCATAGTGAAGTACAGAGAGGACACATAGAGGGTGTACTTGTTGGGTCCGCCCTCCCACCTCCCCGTCCCGGTGGCGTTGAAGCGGTAGGGGGCCCCGATGTCCAGAGCCAGCTGATAGAGCCAGCTGTCCTTCTTAATGCCCTTGGTGACTTCATCAAAGATCTCATGGTCGCCGATGCTGTACCAAATGCAGGCCAGCCAATGGGCCACCAGACCGAAGACGCACACCAGGAGAACCAGCACCGCGGCGCCGTACTCCAGGTAGTGGTCCAGTTTACGGGCCACGCGGCCCAAACGCAGCAGACGGACCACCTTCAAGGAGCTGAAGAGGCTGCTGAGGCCCTAGGAATGGACAAAGGTGGAGTTGAATACATGTGGTTCTGGCCACATGAGCAGAGAGAGTGAGCTTGCTGAACACAAACCATAAATCAGGAGGTCAGAGGCACAGTGTGTCTGCCAAAGCATTGACTGAAAGATGTATGGTATGTGCTTAGCAAGCTTACTCTTTCTGCTTATGTGTACTAATCAGCCTGATCTTTGAGAGCAACTGGATTTTTTACCACATTTCTAATACTCGAGAGCCAACTGAAGCACTCACCCCTACACGGTTTTCAACATATGTTTCTATATTGGAATGAATTCAAGCAATTTGATTGGCAAGCTAAACATGTAAATTTAATGAAGAGAGCCCAGATCTAGACCACACCAATTGAAATAGTTAATGGTCTATTATTGCATGCCGTACATTAAGTAGAAATAGATAAATAAAGTAGAAAACTATGTATTTGTATATGCACAGAAAGAGAGAAGAACTCTATCATTGTGTCGTACTGGGAGGACTGAGTCTTCTGTCCTTGTGATGTTCCTGTGAATCCCGCTTTCTCTGAGATGTCCCGAAGCAGATAAGGGGTCCTAAAAGGAATTATAATCATTCACCTTTAAAGTGATTACCTGAAGCAATTTTGCAAAATGAGAAGAAGAGTAAACTATTTGTGAATGTCTTACGTCATCCACATGTTCGAAGGCGTTGATGATATCGTAGGGCAGACAGGACAGCAGGTCAATAACGAACCAGGTCTTGAGGTAATTCATCCGTATCAGTTTGGCGTCAGACACGACTTCCCCGGCCGGCCCGACGAAGGTGGTGTGGAAGTTGAGCACAATGTCGACCAGGAAGATGACGTCCACCACGCTGTCCAGCACCAGCCACGCGATGTTGTTCTGCTTGGTTTTGAAGGAGACGTTGTACGGGACCATGATGGCAGTGTAGAAGGTGAGGATGAGGATGACCCAGTCCCAGGTGGTCTTAAAGGTGCAGTAGTGCAGGATGATGTGGGGCGGGGTCTTAGGGGCTTCTTGTTTGTATTGAGGAAGGATTTCTGAACCCAGCTGGAGTACCTTGAAGCAGAGGGGAGGAGTAGTCAGTACATCAATCACACCACAGATTTTGCTTGTACATGAATAGCATAGGTTAAGGTGTACATCATTGTCCCCGTATGGAAGTTTGTTTGTTGCATTTGACCCAACCTTCCATAAGGAGCAATAGGCGACCGTAATAATAATCACCTGGATGGATTAGGCATGTTTTTAATTTTATAGGAGACCAGACCAGAGGAGAACATGAGACCTTCACACAGAAAGGCCTCACAAATACAAATAATCTCCAAATACATGTTTCATTGACCAAAATAAACGTCAATTTAAAGACATAAAGGATACATCTCAACCTAAACCGATACATTCATCAAAATAAGACGAGATGCTCACCTCTGCCAAACGGGACGGCTTGTGATTGACCTCCGCTTTGCTCACGGGGGTCAGCTGCTGCACCACGGTCCTATTGGTGGCGAGTGCTCTGGTCAACCGTGCGAACTTTGTCCACCCTACAAGGAGGATAGGATGGAGTGGAAAAAGAAAGTAATTTGAACTGTTTTCATCTGGGGTAGCATATAGATTTGGCATATTACCCACTAATCTGTAACAATCTTGTAATAAAAGTGCATATTTAAAGATATATATTTTATCCATCCCCTCAGCCTAACCCCTTCACTGTATTTTCAAAGCTTTTCTTGTGTGGCTGTTCTTTGTTTCTGCTTGATGTGTGTTAAAGTCTCCAAAGGGACTTGGCACGGCGCGGGCCCACCGAGACAGGAGAGCAGTGAACCGCACTTACAACACCTGGACAGCTGTACGGAGCATGTAAGTGGCATGGGCTTGGGACTTTGTGCCTATGTGACCCTGTGTTAAACTAACCATAACGCACTAGAATATAAATATGTTTGCACTCTGTCGGGTGTCAGTTTCAGCCTGTCTTGTTATAAGTGAAAATACGCCTTGTTTGTTTTTAAGATTTATTCATGCATACGTAATCCTTGTTGATTCAATATTCAATGGTGGCTGCAATGAATTATGGGTAAACAAACACCAACTCTCTCACCTTTAGTGGAGTCATCCTCGATTGGTTGTTTAAACAGAGTGATGTCTCTGAAGGTGCAGAGGAAAAGCACCACTTTGTCGTTTTCGTTTCGAATCGGGGCGATCTGCATGTAAAGCCATATCGGGGTTCCTGTGGAGGAAGAGTTTATGAAAGAAAGGGCAAAGCCAGGAAAATACACAATTTCAGCCAAATGTTGAAACACTCACTGTTTTTAGTGTAGAGCAGCACTTCGAAGAAGTTGGACTCGTAGTTGTCAAACGTCTCCTTGATATGGTCTATCGTCATCGTATCAGTCAAGTCCCCGTACATAAAGCTGCAATGACAAGTATTGGATAAATGTCTAACCTTTAAAAGGGATTCAAATGGAAGTACTTAACTGTCTCTACAATAGACTTAAGTACATCTATAGTGGCGCCTTATAAATAATAATTCAAAGCACATCTCTTCACTATCATCAGTCAGTATTTTTTGGTTTGTGTTTTCAGGATAAATACCATTACTGATTCACGTACTTGCATGTGCTGCTCTTGTGCATAACCTCGGCGCGGTGACACCCGGACAGTTTGCAAAAGCCATCGTTGCTGTAAACAACTGGCCACTCCACGATCTGGGCATTCCCCAAAATGAAGCTGGTCTCTGAAGTAAAAAACAATATGAGATCATTAAAATCTAATTACTCTTAGAGACACACAACACACCAGTGGGACCTAAAAGGAGCAAAGAGATGCACAATAGGTCAGGGTTATGCAACTACAGCACTTTAGTATTATTACTGTATAATTAATAATATTGGGAGGAAATAAATAAGCAAACAAACAAAATTAACAATTAATAAGACATATTTTGTGTCTTAATTTTGAATGTCTTTTTAAAAAAATAAATCCTAAAAATTGCACACAAAAAAGTGCATTTATATTGTGTAAAATTCAGTTATGATTCCAAACCTGGGACAAAGACCTGAAAGCAAGTCAAAGGAAGAAAGTTATTAAAATGTTGATGTTTAAATCTTAATGTGAATTAAAAATGAATGAAAGGCTGCAAAGTTCTCCCGCTCAAAGTGCTCAGGTCTGAGGGAAACAGAGGGACATTCTGTTCACAATAACATCATGATGTGACAGCATTTGACCTTTTTACGACTTTGCCTCTGGTTTAACTGACTTATACTGCAATATTATTTTAAAGGACAGTATTTGTACTATACTACCATTAGCCTGTTTGACTGAAAATAGAAAATGCCACAGCCCACAGGCAAAAGAGCTACATGATGCTTTATACAGTGATACATCACATGTTCAAATCAAGTGTCATCTCATTGATCTTGTTCAGATTTCTGTTAAAGCTTTTATCTCCCTCCAAACGAATCAACAAACAAATCTGAATCAAATCAAATATACAAAAAATGGAGAATTGCCATTTTCACCTCCAATTATAGCGTTTGCAGTACATGGGCTTAGGGTAAACTATTAACAAAGAATCTAAAAGTGACAATAAATGAATAAATTCGTAGCACTCTCACTCATCGCACAGACTATTCTGCTCGTCCTCAAAGCACTTTCCATGAAGAACTTACCGCTGGAGCGACGGACAATGTTTTCCAGAAAAGTGTTTTGCGGTGCCACCAGTCCCCGTTTGCCAGAGTGCATCCTGATCCGGACTCAGGACGGGAGGCGCGCGGAGCTCTATCTGATCACAACTGCCCCCCTCACAGTCACAGCTCTGAGCTCTGCCAGAGGAGCCGCTGGTCCTCTGCGTAAAGCTGCTGGTGTTACACGAGGAGCATCCGGGCCCGACTTTACACAATAAGATGAGAGGATTGGAGAGTGTTTATGTCCCTGTAACATGTAAATGATCTCAACTTACATAGCGCTTTTCCTCCTACATTAGGCACTCAAAGCGCTTTACAGCAAGGATCCACTCACCCATTCATACACCAGTGTACGCAGACACTGGAGGCAAGGTGGGTGAAGTGTCTTGCCCAAGGACACAGCGACAGAGTGCACCTTCAGGAGGCGGGATTCAAACCCCTGACCTTCCGATCATGAAACGACCTGCTCTACAATCTGCGCCACTGTCGCCTGTAAAGCCTAACTAGGCCCTGGCCTACATAATCATACTATTATTAATACACAATATTCCAGTTCTTTTAATAGTTTGACTTCCCTAACATTGACACGAGGACATGTGAATCAGGCATGTGTGTGAGAGAAAGTAACTCGCAGTGCGACTGCAACTAAATGATCACATTCATTAGAATGACTTGACAGTTTGAAAGTGAGGGCCTCTGAGCAGCTCTTCAGTAGCAGACTGAGACAATAAGGAGCGTTAAGTTAAGTTGTACTTTATAATCTCTGTAGAGAAATGTGTTCTCTGCATTTGACCCATCCTCCTCAATGTCGCTGGGCGACCTGAAGGAGCAGTGAGCTGCCAGTACGGGCTGGCGCTCGGGGACTCATCTCCATGATGTGGACAGGAACACCTGGCTGGATTAACCTACCACATGTTTTTACCACTAACCTACGCAGACAGAACATGCAAACTCCACACAGAAAGGCCCTGTCCAGGTGGGAATCAAACCCGGGACCTTGGAGCTGCAGCAAATGTGGTTCTTCCTCCCCACTGCGATCAGATGTACAACACCTCATGTGCAATAACTCCTATGTTTTACTGCGTGCAATAATCTCTGTATCAGAGTCACTTTATCAACCACCTGTAAGTCTGTAAACTTTGCCCTGTCAGTGTTAACATTTTAATATTGTGTCATTTAAAAAATATATATATTTACATATGTTTTGCCTCTTTAAAGTTTTTTCATTCAAGATTTGTTTGCACATTAACCTGTTCTTGATTGCACTTTTTCCGGTCTATTTGCACCCCCTGGGTGTTTCTTAAGAGCTGATGTTACAAGTGAATTTCAGTCAATCAATAAAGACTTATCTTATCATATGTGAAATCAAACCTACATGCCTCAGGCCCAACATTGTTAACACAAAACACAACCAGAGTGCATGTAGGAGTTTGTTTCATAATCATCAGGTCGATTAATCGATCCATCAGCAAACTGTGTAATTCCACCGATCTGTTGTAATAGACTTTTATTTTGAAATAGACACTTTCGTTTTTCCCAATCGTATTAAACAACTTTATTAACTCGTGTTCAGTCTTTGCAAGAGCCTAGTTTCTGATTTAAATGCACAGACCTGGGCTGTTCAAATATATGCTGAGGGACAGATTTTTAGGCTATATGGACTGGGCATAATATAGGCCTAATTTACACAGTCCACCATTTTATTTTATTTTTTACAGTCTGCATAATGGCCAATAATGACAGATATAATATTGTTGCCCTTTAGAGAAGAAAACTGTCAAACTGTGTTGTTTTTTCTAGAATAATAGAAGAAATAGAAGAATAGAAGAAAAACAAAACTTTTCTACACTATTTCCAGCAGGTGGCGACACTGCAAAGTCGAGCCAAATGGGCCAAAGAAAGAAGAGGCGCTGCGGGGGCGGAGAAGAAGCAGCTGAATAACGGCCTGACGCAGTTAGTCTGTGCCGTATGAATCAGTCACATCTATATCCTCAACTAATGGTTAACTATCCGGACTCTGCCCTCGTGCATGCATGTGTGCGGTGACTGCGAGGCTCCCGCGTGGGCAGATAAGAGGCGGGAGAAGCCGGCGGTGATAGCGAGTTGTTATTTTATCAGTGAATGAGGAATGCAGACGCGGCCACATCGGGCTACACTTCTGCTCATGAACATGGTCTGAGTCTGAGCATCGGACTTGTTATTTACTGGCTGAAATCATGGCTGACGACTTCGGAACGAGGTTTGTGCGGATGTGCAATAACCTCCAGGACCCCAGTCTTGTGGCGAGGTTCCAGAACCTATGCGGCGTTAAAGGGACATTTCCGGACAGAGCGCCCGCAGAGCAGAGCGCAGAGCCGCACAGAGGCCTGAGGAGGAGGGCGCAGGGCGCAGGGCTCGGCAATGGGGCCGCGGCTGGTGATGCGCTAAACGGGAAGCAGCCTGGGGATTTGACTGCAGAGCCCGGGGGAGCAGAGGGTGCCGACGAGGACACCGTCCGATCGAAGCCTCTGCGGAGGAATTCACTGACTGGAGATGTGGGACAGGAGTTTCTCATCCATAACAAGTTTCTGTTCTATCTGTTCACTTTTGGCACAGAGCTGGGCAACGAAATGTTTTTCATCATCTTTTTCCCCTTCCTCTTCTGGAATGTGGACGCCCTGGTCAGCCGCAGGCTCATCGTGGTTTGGGCTTGGAACCTGTTTGTGGGACAGTCCACTAAGGACATGGTGCGCTGGTCCCGGCCAGCCTCTCCTCCAGTGGTAAAAGTGGAGGTCTTCTACAACTCCGAGTATAGCATGCCCTCAACTCACGCCATGACTGGGACAGCCATCCCCTTCTGCCTTTTCATGCTCACCTATGGCCGGTGGGAGGTGAGCAGTGCACCCACACACCAGGGTTCATAGAAATACTATGGCAGGTCATTGAGTTTGATGGTTAAGCTTTCCCTTCACACTGAGTGAAAAGTTGTCCTCAGTGTCCGTGAGCATCACGAAGGTCAAGGTTCTGGATAGGGTGGACTTGACCCCACACCCTGGGGTCAATCCAATTAGAGCTATAACTATTCTAGTGTTTCATGCACAAACACCAACATGCATGATGGGTGACAGTGACACACTGTGTGATTGTTACGAAGTCGTGTAAGAATATCTGAAACATGTCTTTCCAGTTTGACTACAGTGCGTTGTGCCAAAAGTGTAATACCACCAATTCCTACTAAATGGGCTCCTTCAGGACACATAATACGTCGCTGTGGGAATTTGTTTGCAGCAACTGATGCTGAGGTTTACGAGCAAAATTATGTCACTGAGTGTATCTGCTCTATTCTCTGTTCACGGTGAAGGTTAGACATGAGCGGGTGTGTCTGACACGAGACCTGGCCGATAAGAACAGATAAGAGGTGAAAACGTGAGGCACATAGCTTTTACTTTCATATAATTGAGTAATATCTGGAAAACTTGGCACCTCATGCAAGAATTAGATGAATGAAAATAAAAGACCAACTTCAAAGTGATTGTGTCCATTGGGAGATTTTCCTCTGCTTTTGACCCATCCTCCTGTGTCACTGGGACAACCTCTCAGGAGCAATGGGTGGCCCAGTACAGCTACCCTTCTCCAGATATTGAGCTATGTTCATGGTAAGGTGTACACGACACGTATCTACATGTACATGTTTTGGATTGATGAAAGAACTGGTGCACCTGTAGGAAACCCACACAGACATGGGGGGCACATGCAAACTCCACACAGAAGCGGGGAATCAAATCTGTGAACTTATTAACTCACAGCAACAGGGTTTATTCATTATGTTTGAGACACTTGAAAGTAACGCATGACTTTCATTTAAAGCCATCACAAATATTCTCCCTCCTCTACTCAAACAAACAGTTGAGAGTCTGAGACAAAGGCGCCCTGGTGTTTTAGACAAAAGGAGGAAGGAAAGGGAGAAGCTGACATGTTGTTTTAAACTTCCAACAAAGTAGAACTTAACCAGTGATTCACTGGACTTAACTGCTCTTCTCTCTAGAGTTTATCTAAACAGTTCCCAGCACTGAGGACACTAAGATAACTGGTGATTAGATACAATGGAATACAACTATGGAGCAATCACGTCACTTTAGTAACTCTTAATCGGACTGTGCTTGACCCTTTCAATGCCTGTTTGCATTAGAAATTATAGTCAGTGCAGTCATTCTTTTCTCTAATGCATAGGCAGTGCTGAAACTTGAGTATACAAATGTTTTTCTTGGCCCTGTGATGGAATTGCGATGAAGAATCTTTGAAGCAAATTGAATAAACACTCTTATGTTTTCTCTCACAGTATTCTTTTCTGTTTGGCCTCACCGTGGCTCTCAGCTGGAGTATCCTGGTCTGTGTAAGCCGAGTCTACATGGGAATGCACTCTGTCCTGGTGAGTGGACCGGTGCATTATAACTTTGCTGTTATTTGGGAGTGAGGAAAGACAACGTTTCATATTACAACACTGACTGCTGAAAATGCCCTCATGTTAAAGTCATCCAACCGTGCATAAAAAGCACATACTACAATGGGTTTCGACAGGAAGAAAGGAATCTCTTGTGTACATTGCGTGCGTGCTTTTCCTATGACACATGTCGCACAAAACACTTCTCAAAGCGGGACAATGTTTCTTTCTCTTCACGCTCTGTGGTGGTAAGCCACAGCTGCCCTTAGATTAGACTGACAGACACATGGCTGCGCACATCTACTCCAACGAACCCTTTGACCACCACCAACCACTCCCATCAGGATCTTTTTTTATTTCTAACACATTATCTAGTGGTCTGACACCAAATTCATCTAAATTATATGTGTAAAGATTCTACTCTTTCTCCCCTACAGAACTATATTACAATACGAAAAAAGAGAAACTAAAATTTCAAAGTGACATAAGCATTCAGGGCCTGAAAACACCATAAATACAAAAAAGCTGGAGCACTGCAGGTGAATGGGGAAAAAATGTATATTTACAGATATCAATTTGAAACTTTTGCTGTAAATCACTGGCATAAATGTGAGAAAAAAATACATTGCAAGTTTTCTGTCATTTTATCTTTTCATATAAGAACAAGGTGTTTTATGCCTAAAAATGCACCAAATTTCCCATCTTTTCGGCGACGAAATCTGAATAATGGATGGGCCAAGACTTTTTCAGAGGGGATATAGGATATCTTGTTTAGTTTTAAAATAAGCTGTTTTTTAGTGGAACATTTTGTAAAAAATGTAATTTTCGCCTTATTTTTTGACATTCAAAACTCAATAAATGGGGCTAGGGATTAGATAATAAAAAATCCCTCTGAAAAAATATTCCAAATATTGTTCAGTCCAAGGCTGGAAAATCTGAAGTCTTTAGGTCCGACTGACGTGGACATAGTGTCGCCACAATGACAGAAAAATGTGTTTGGAGAAAAAGGCCCTTGAAATTGCATTGTCCCATATCTATGTCAATTCAAACATGCAAACATTGAATCAGTGCAATATTTAAACATGTTATTGTGAAGATTAGGCATATTTTCTGTTTCCAGGTGAAAGCTTATATGTTCAGAGACCAATTTGGCCCCAAAACTGAAAAAAATGAGTTTTGCCTGTAGTGTCTCCCCTTAAGAAGAAGCAGCTGTGATTGTTTACTCTTTTTGTGTTTCAGGAGGTAATCACTGGCTTCCTCTACACTCTCCTGATTTTAGCCGTCTTCCAGCCCTTGTTGGAGAAGATTGATACGTTTTACATGATGGGGGACTACGCTCCTCTGGTCATTGTGGTGTCTCATGTCGGTTTTGGACTGGTGGCCTTCTCCCTGGACTCCTGGAGCACGTCCCGGGGCGACACGGCTCAGGCGCTGGGCACTGGGGCGGGTGCGGCTCTGGGCACTTATGTGAACTACCAGCTCGGCCTGATGGCAGACCCCGCACTGTCCTCTCTGCCTCTCGCCATGCCCGCTCTTAGCGCCGCCCTGGTGGTCCGCTCCGTGCTGCGCTTCTTCATCGGCGTGGCTGTGATCCTCGTCACCAGAACGGCCATGAAGGCGGTGACCATCCCGTTCCTCTGCCAGGTGTGCGGGCTGCCAGCCGATGACGTGCGGCAGGCGCGGCAGCTCATGAGGGTGGAGCTGCCCTATCGTTACATTGTGTACACTGTAGTGGGCTTCAGCTGTGTCTGTGTATCGCCTCTGCTCTTCAGCCTCTTAAACCTGGCCTGAACCTGGTCCTGGCTCTTCCTGCAGACTGAAACAGATGCTGCCGCGAAGAACACCGGCTCAATGTGTAGAGCACAAACTGGTGATCTTTTGTATTGATCTCAATGCCAACGTGAATTATGTAAAAATATCCCAGTGTTACTCTTGAGCAACCCTCCTATGTCCTCAATATATGGAAGTGTAAAACTGAAACCTTATAGACACATGTATATCTGTGCTGAATATCCATTGTACTCAGTAACTGTATAGTACTTTTAGCTAATCAAAAGTGTACTTGGGAAATATTGCTAATCGAACAAACCAACAGATGAGACCCATTGCTCCTCTTTGATTGAGCGTTGCTATACGTTTACAGGACCTGGTGGCTTTGCCTGAACAGAGCAAAGAGTATTAAATGATTTGAAAGAGATTTATTTAGTGTATAATTACTGCTGTATTCAAACCACTGACTCCAGTATTTATATGTTGTATTTGTAATTTCTTATTGTTCTGTTCTATTAATGTTTTTAATAATAAAGTTGGAGTATTTGTTCTTGCTCATTGAATATTTATGTCTCTAAAGATGTAAAATTATTGTAATTAAATTTAATTACTTGGTAAAAGGACTGTGTCCATCACACAAACAATGAATTAATAAATTATTTCATGACGAAAAAAGTGCTTTATTGTTCTTTTGTCAATAAAAAAAAGCTAGATTTAGATTTGACATACGGGATTGTAGACTAACATGATATTTTTGTAGGCGAAAATGATCTACTATCAAAGGACAAGACAGTTATTTAAAATCCCTCAAATATATAAGCGCCAATAATAACGAATATATTTATGAATCTGTTTATGAACTCCTGAGTAAGCTACCCACAACTGTATAACCCCTTGGAAGTACATTAACCTCTAACTATACTGCACCTTGTTGTTTTATTGTATGTTTTTTTCTTTTACTGCTTGTGAACATTGTAATCTGAACAGATAATCAATAGTGCCCTACTTGTTTTGTACATGTAATTGTAAATAAAAAAAAATAAAAAAATAAAACAAAGTTAGGCTTTTATTTTGAAGGCGTCGCTCGAGCCAAAGCGGATATCCGGGTGTGTCTTCACCTGCGCCAAACCAAAACAGTGCAGACTCAGAGCTCAGAGAAGTGTTGGCGTTTGAGGCTGCAGGATGTCCATGTCATTTTTAAAATATGTGCTTTTGTCACGCTCGCCTTTGTAATTGTTGACGCTTAACATCGTTATTGAAGTTGTATCGTGTCTAGTTTACAGAAAACTAATGCCTCGCTCAGAAAAGTCAGGAGGCAGAGAGGGCAAAAGGTAAGCTGTGGCCCAGCCGTGTTACAAGTGTGCTGTTGATTGTCTTGTAAATGTCTTGCTTTTGCTGACAGACATATTTTTTGCTATTTTCCTTTAATTTATCATGTTTTAGTGTCTCATCTCATGTCATTGTTGAATCTAATGTTTCATGAGGTTTTTGGACTTCTTGACTGTCTACCTTCTATTCAGCAAAATGTTATTACAAATGTATTATTTCATTGTTTCGTTCAGTTCTTCTTCTGTGTTTCTATTGTAGTTCAGGACTGTGGCATTTTATATTAAAGTTTATATTAAATTAAGTTGTTTTGTATTATCCCCATTATCACAGCAGGAGTTGCCTCTTAATGCTGCACCAAAGATCAAAACAGTGAAACGAGTAACCAATGTATTAAGTAATGTCCAGTCACAGCAGATGGAAACATGCTCCGGGCGTCAACCTGTCCTTAAACCCTCCTACAAACAAAGCAACAGTATAAGACACTTGTGTAAATTGTTTGTGTGTCTGTGTGTAACTCCAGGCCCAAACTGGATTGGAAGTTTGTCCAAAGGTTCTGCAGTATCCAGAGGGTTCTGTTCCCCTCATGGACCAGCCCGAGTGTGCTCATGTTTGGGACACTGCTTGGGATCACTTTGGCAGGTAACTATGGCAGATGAACTGTTAGACATCTGTAGAGTGTCTATTGTGTTTTTTTACATGTACGTCAAAGCCTATTCTATTAGTTATTAGCCTATTAGTTTAGTATTGTTACCTCAATGCACATTTAGTTCTTTCCTGTCGACCTTGAGCTTCTTTCTCAGTTATGTCTTTTTACGAGTTTGCAGTGCCTCGTCTCAACCACTTACTGTATCTTTTGTGCTTCCAGAGCAGCTGATCATTTACCAAGTGGGAATCCTCCCGAGCCACTTCTACAACGTGTTGGGAGACAAAGATTATTCTGGATTCAGAAGTTTGATTGGAAAAGCCATGGTGCTTATTATTCTCAACTCTACAGTAAGTTGTAAATCACAGCTGCACCACATTCACTTATATTATTATTAACTTATGTTGTTATAGAGGTCAGCCTGACTTCAGCCACTTTATTGCATGACCTGTTTGCCATTTGAATACATGGTTTATATTTTGCCCTGTGTTTTGCAGCTAAAAAGTATCGACCAGTACATCTGCAACCTGATGTATCTGCGCTGGAGGAGGACGCTGACAGAAAGTCTCCACTCGGCCTATTTCCAGGGCAGAGTCTATTACACCCTCAATGTGCTCAGAGAGGACATAGACAACCCGTAAGTTATACTATAGATTTACATTGCTATGAATGCTTACCAAGCACAGACCCAAGTTGCTTGTTAATACTTATTCAATATTGCTAAAGAGATGTTATAACAATCCCCCAAAAGTAGAAGGACAATCAAAATTTAGAGATTATTATAATTCACTCAGTCAAAATAGCAAAAACATTGGGATGAACTATTTTAACTAGAGAGTTGTTCAAATTATCAAAAGTCAGGGTCAATAATCAGACTTACAAGCTAAAAAAAATATACAGTATACAGTATTAAAGCACAATTTGGTCTTGTGAAAATCAATTAATATGTATCGGTTCTGTTTTGTCTAATAGTTTTGTTTTTGTTGCAGAGATCAGCGCATCAGTCAGGATGCAGAGAGGCTTTGTAAGCAGATGAGCACTATGGCCAGCCGACTCATTGTCTCACCGTTTACACTGGGCTACTACTCCTACCACTGCTATCACAGGTGGGGTTTTATCACAGTTGTTATAATAATGTTTGTGGTGAATATACTCTGGCTTCAGCGTGATTTGTGGTGTATTGACTGTCATTAACCTGCAGCACAGGCTGGATCGGTCCTGTCAGTATTTTTGGCTACTTTGTGGTTGGGACGATTGCCAATAAGATTCTCATGGGGCCAATTGTGTCAACACTTTTCGAGCAGGAAAAACTGGAGGGAGACTTTAGGTATGTCTATTATTTATCTTGCTATGCTAAATGTTGATTAGTTTTGGGGAAGTCGCTGTAGAGCTTCCTGAGCTCAACTAAAGAAACTAAGGAAGTGATTGACCTGCATTGTTGTGTCATATCATTATGTTGACATTAGAGAGATTTGAAGCTTGGTACAAAGTTTAAGGAAACTACAGCAGAGACATTGTTTCATTGTCTTTTTTGCAGATTCAAGCACATGCAGATCCGTGTCAATGCAGAGTCGGCAGCTTTTTTCAGGTCAAACAACAACACATGGTCATCAGTGTTATCTGTAATGACACAAACTGTTGCACAAACGCTTAATGTTTCAAAGTCTTTTCTCATCTTGTGACATGGCAGATTAAATACCTTGTGGTTGTTTCAGAGCTGGTAAAGTAGAGCACATGAGGACAGATCGAAGGCTACAGAGTCTGCTGCAAACTCAGAGGAGTCTTATCGACAAAGAACTGTGGCTTTACAGTAAGAACCTCAAGCACTCACACGTGTGTTTTTCACTAGCAAGAACCACGCCACAACAAAGTGCAATTAAGATTATATTCACAAGGTTATAGTGTAGAGTGAAATTGGGCGAGACTGTGGGTGGGGGCTCAGTCTCGGATGAACCAAGCTATTCGGGACCCCCTTCTAAGCAGGAGAATCATTGCTGAAATGGAACAGACATGAAGGGAGGGAGGGTGGGGTCGACAGTTTCAAACAAACTGAGATGACGAGGCTTGGCTTGACATATAATGGCCTGTGAGTTATTAGAGGCGTGGTTAGGTGAAAGCAAGAGTGGTTGGTGTGCAAAGTGTGATAGGTTGAGGCGAAGTCCCGCTCCCGAACCTAGTCAATAAATGTTGACTCCATGTGTTATTCTGACTATCTTTCCCATTGAGCTCACTCCTTTGTGTTTAGGGCTGCACGATATGAGAAATAAATGTAATAATCAAAAGAACAAACATGATACTGATGTGTAATATTACAACATGTGATGATGAATTTAAAAATTGTATCATAAATGAAGATCAGGGCTAATGTAATTGTAGTCCCATTAACCCGCTTTGACACGAGCACAACAGTTCTCTAGGTTGTAACTTCCCTTGTCATGAGTGAATCACTTTTGTTCTTGGTTAACATTAAACTGATCTGTTCTTCCACAGTTGGAGTAAACACCTTTGACTACCTCGGCGGCTTCCTCAGCTACATCATCATCGCGATTCCAATCTTCACTGGTGTTTATGACGGTCTGACTCCGGGGGAACTCAGCGCTCTCATCAGCAAGGTGGGTCTCACAGCCTCACTTTCACTATATGTAGGTGTCATCATCATAAACAAACTCCTCAGGCCAAATGGGACAGTGAGGTAATAGTTTATCAAAATGTCACCCACTGTTTGTCCAGCAGGTGGCGGCAAAGCTTGTGAAAAGCCCCACAGCTTCACTTCAGCTTAAACTTCACCTGTACTGTATCTAATATTGTCACTCTGAATAAAACATGCTGAAAAGTCTAATCTAAAACGCTCTGTGTAGGATATTACTTGTGGCCATTTTCCTTCATTTTAGTGTGAATAGATTTGATAGATATGTAGAGTTTTTTTCTACTTCTTTTGTGTAGTTTTAATATCTCATCTGCTGCTTCCTCTCCTCGTTCATATTCAGAACGCCTTCGTGTGCATCTACTTGATAAATGGCTTCACGCAGCTAATAGACCTGTCCACGGCTCTGTCGGATGTGGCCGGATACACCCACAGGTATCACTCTCTGCATGCCTAAGCCTCCTGCGCGGAGACAGATGAAGGCGGCGGGCGCATTTCTGTGTGTTTTCATTCTGCAGCTGAATCTCGTGCTTTCAGAGTCGGCGAGCTGCGCGAGGTGATGGACGACATCCTCCGCAAACAGTGCAACTACGACCCGGCATCAGGAGAGAGCTATGACTTTGACAGGTTTGTAGCTCTGACAGTAATGTATTCAGAGCAGAGGCAGCGCGTGTCAATGAAGATGTGAATTTTCTGCATACGTTTCCACTGTCCTAGCCCCATATGTGTGACATGTGTTACGTTAACCTGCACCAAAAGTATCAGAAAATCCCGGGATTGCATTTTTAAATCCACCCCTTTTGAGGTTTAATTTTTAATATTCTCTCCACAGTGACTTCAACGTCCACGGAGGCCCAGTGGACACGGCCTTCATACTCGACCATCTCTCCTACAAGTCTCCCTATTCAGACGAACTGCTGGTGGAAGACCTCAGCCTGAAGATCAGTCAAGGTCAACATCTGCTCGTGGTGGGCAACACAGGCACCGGGAAAACCTCTCTCCTCAGGGTCCTCAACCGACTGTGGGAGGCAGACAGTGGTGAGCTGCAAATGCCTGCTCTTTCTTTACTCTTTTGTTTGTTAATTTCAACAATTGCCTTCTTCTTTAGCAATATGTTATTACAAAACAATCCACTCAAGTATTACTGCCAGTCAAGGGTCCTGAGCCGCTCTATTGGCAAACATCGTGGGTTAGGTTGGGGGCGTTTCACTTCTATGTACAGAGGCTTTCACAAACATCCATTGGAAAAACCTTAAAGGAACAGGCCACCGTTTTTCCATACTGAGATAAGTTCTTACCTGAGCTTAGACGAGTTGATGCATAACTGTCTGGTTTTTGTGTGTGCGCTCAGTCACGCAAAAACACCAAACATGTTGTTAGCATTTAGCCTCTCCTCCTCTCCTCTATGGACCCAGATGGGGGTGAAGTTAGAAGCGATCAAGCTCTTCAACGTTTCTCCTATTTAAATACAGTTACGTGAGTAGTTACACGATCCAAGTATGAGTTTACAAAATTAAACATGTCGATTTTCTAAGCGAATAAAAAGGGGTACTTATTGTAAGGCGAAATAATACCTTAGGAGCACTTTGACTTTGTGTTTTTACGCCTTACAATATAGTAAGACCAGAAAGGTACGCATCAACTCGTCTAAGCTCAGGTATGAACATATCTCACTATGGTAAAACGGTGGCCTATTCCTTTAAATTTCTCACTGTATCACTGAGTGAAGGATGGAGGTTGTCCCTGTATCCGCTGCAGATGTGTGCATTGCTGTGCCAGGTGTAAACGTTAATGTATCAATGTCATCTGCCGGTAAAAAGTAGGACAGCTTCTCCACTGACAGCCCAAAGAGAAACACATTTGGGTCTGTGGGAATATTTAAATCACATTGAACTGATTTGTGCCCATTTAAATACGATCAGCTCTCAAGATACTTAAACATCAGTACAAAAGGAGTAGGGAGTGACCAGACATTTTCATATGCCTCAAAATAACGTTTGTCTCCCTATTGCTTTTTTTAGGCTTTGTTCAGATGACAACATGTTTTGGACCCAGAGGAACTCTCTTTCTCCCACAGAAGCCATACCTGACTGACGGTACACTGCGGGAACAGGTGCTTGTTATGTCTGGATAAAGACATTCTTACATATTTATAGTAGTGAAGCGCACATACTTTTACTCCAGTACATTATCATAGTGTTGTGTATAGTATGACTTCTTCTAATTAGTTGATTAGCACCAATTTATGGATGCAATTCTTTTAGCCACACCAGAATCACATTATTTACTATTTATTTACTTGCCTTTTAACAAACAATTACAAGCAACATAAATGATTTCAATAAATACACAAACAATGCTGGTGGATTTGTCCTTACTGTGTCTTGTTTCCACCAGGTGATCTACCCACTGAAGGATATTTACCCAGCATCAGGTATCAGTTTGTATAATCTTTAAGTCATTTAAGAGTCTGCGAGAGTTTTCAGAAAGGAGTATAGCTATGTTTGTTATGAAGTAGGATTTTGGACATTTTCATATGATCTGGAGTCGGTAACATGCTTGTCTTCTTCAGGGTTGGTGGACGATGACAGAATAATGAACTTCCTGGAATTGGCTGGAGTGGTGCGTGAATATAATCTCTCATCTTTAAATATGTTTTATTTCTGTGCGCATTGATATTTTTGCCTCCCTGCTCTAGTCGAGTCTGTTGAAGCGGACAGGTGGACTGGATGAGAAGGTTGACTGGAATTGGTACAAAGAAAATACAAGAAAACAAAATGGTAAGTCCTTTGTGCTCAATGTCTTTTTAACCAATGCCTTTTCCTTTTTCAGGTACGACGTTCTGTCTCCTGGCGAAATGCAGCGCCTCAGCTTTGCGCGGCTCTTCTACTTACAGCCTAAATATGCCAGTATGTTGTCTCGTGAAAACCTTTACATAACGAATGATAAATAACGAAAGATTTAAAGATGATAACGTGTACTTTTCCAGTACTGGATGAAGCCACCAGCGCGCTGACGGAGGACGCTGAGGCTCAGCTCTATCGCACTTGTAAACAGCTCGACATGACTCTGGTCACTCTGGGACACCGGAGCAGCCTCGAAAAGGTGCATTTCACAGCTGCTTACTTTGGTCAGGCTGATTTTATTCTAGTAGTGGAATCATTTTGGATATCCTCTACAGCAGGGGTCACCAACCTTGTTTCAGCTGAGGGCTACTTTAAGAGCATTAAGTTGTTCGAGGGCTACCAGTTAAAAACAAATCCTAAAGACTTAAACGTACACTGTTCACTTATAGGATATTGACCCCATATCATATTAAAATAGCTTTATTTTAGACTCATACTGAGTCACAAGAACCGAATTAACTGTAATTTTAAGAATTAGATTCAATAAAATGAAGTCCCATGGGCCACTGGACATGCCCCAAAGGGCCCCTGGGTGCCCGCGGGCACCATGTTGGTGACCCCTGCTCTACAGTGTAGCCTCTCCAACCCTGTCACAAACGCTTCCCAACGAAACACTAATAACCATTTATCATCTTTTTGTTAATGTGCACCAGATGTTTTCCCCCAAAAAACCTATTGAACATTTAGGTGAATATAGTAAATATATTCTGAGGAATTAATTGACAATATTTGTGTTGAAATATCACTTTGTCCCATAGTTACATAACCTCTTACTTACACCTTAACTGAGCACATTGTCTCCAGCTCGGCTTTACCCAAATCTAAAAGCTTCTCGACTGGAGAGCAATAGTGTAATGCCTCACTTTTCGGTGTGTTTTTGTTACATTTTTGTCACTTTTTTGTAATTTTTTGTTGGCCACTACTTTTTAATTTTTCGTCACTTTTTTGTCACTTTTTCAGCATGTTTTTGTTACATTTTTATCATTTTTTCGTACTTTTTTTTCCACTTTTTCGGCATGTTTTTGTCACTTTTTTTTTGTTATTTCTTTGTCACTTTCTTTGTTGCGTCTTTGCTGCTTTTTGTTACGTAGAAGTAGCTCACTTGTCCTTGAGTATATGATTCCTCATGTTGTTTTGTCTTTTGTTTCCAAGTTTCACGACGTTCAACTGAAGCTGTGTGGCGGCGGTCGGTGGGAGTTGACAAATCTAAAAAGTGGCAGTAACTGGACCCTTTCAGAGGCGCTATGATGATTACTGCTGTTCTGTGTGACAAATGGGGGGAATCAATACGGGATCATTTGCACTCCAAGATATTCATAATCAACAATGTCACTTTTTGTGGTAGAAGCCGATTACGGGCGGGAGAGAGAACACAGAGCCTTAACTCTGACCTTAATGGTAGTGTTTACATTTATTACAAAGGGAAATCTAACAGAGAATGATTCATGTTTGTACAAAAGGTATGATACATGTTTAGTTTTACTGTTGAAACATCTTCTTTATATTGTAAAATACATTTGCGCTGTTTCACAATGATTTGATAGAAAAGTATTAAAACCTTTTATAAGACACTTGTGGTTATTCCTGTTTATTGCACAGAGCCTGGTGACCCTGGATGATCTCCTGAACCGCAGTGGGGTCATCGAGCGTGCTCAGGTCGCCCAGCCCGTCCAAGTCTCGCTCCACCACTTTACGAAGAACCCGCCGCATTATTTTACCCGAGCGAGTTTTGGGTAAACGTTTAGCAATCTGCAACACAAAAAACAAGTAGATTAGCGCGAGAGAAGCATGAGAGAAACGTTTAAAGCAGTGTTAATTTCGTCGACTAAAATATTTAGTCTTAATTTTAGTCAAAGTGATATTTTTGACGACTAAAATTGGACTAAAACTAAATTAAAAGTTTTTACATGAGACTAAAACTATGACCAAAATGTCCAGATATTTTAGTCGACTAAAATAAGACTAAATAAAAATGAAAAGGAGAGACTAAAATCATCCAAACTTCTATTGACCGTCTGAAAGAGCCTCATATCATGCAAATTCTCTGCCAAAGGATCAGCTCTGAGCTTTGTTCATGTGGAGCAGCTCCATGAAGCAGAGGAACAAGATTAAATATGATTATAATGAATATTATCAATGCAAAGTCGACTAAATTCGTCTTAAATTTAGTCGACTAAATTTATTTGCAATTTTAGTCGACTAAAACTAGACTAAAATTGAAGATATTTTTTTGACTAAAACTAGACTAAAAAATTGAATTACATTTTCGTCAAAAGACTAAGACTAAAACTAAATTTAAATATGTTGTCAAAATTAACACTGGTTTAAAGGGTAGAACGTTACCTGAATGTAGTCCGGAGACGCGTATTTGGCTATAGACTTTGAAACGCTGTCTTTAAGCTGTCGGCGTATCTCGGCCTCGGTGATGTCCGCTTCCTTTTTTAGCACCACGAACGCATACACGCCTAACATGAAAGGAGGAAAACCGCTTTTAATTCGAGAACAAACCCTTTTTATAGTTATACACTTACAGTATATCCGTGTCAATAAAACTTAACTGAATGACCGGGCCTCAGCTCACCTTGTCCTTTGATGTCATGCGCGTAGCCGATGACCGCTGACTCAGCCACAGCAGAGCAATGATTCTGCAAATTAGACGGACCACACGCATGAGAGATCATAAACTTTGCACTCAAATTAAATTGTACATTTGTAAATAAGTAGAAAACGTTATTAAAACTTGAGCTGAGAAATTGAGCTTTAAATCCAGTATAGTAATGCCATTATATAATTCAAGGATTTATGTTATCTGTGCTGATAATGCTTACAGTTCTGCCTCATACATTTCTATGCCTTAAATATATTGCTCAGTATAATGAATCTACAAGATAAACCAATAAAAACAATATTGCACCCATTAAAGACAAAAATGTGAGCAAATCTTTTTGTTTTTCACCCAGAGGCCACATCGCTTTTATTTGAAATAATGCAATCATACTGTACATAAGGACTCTGAGCTGATCCCAGTTCTGCCTGAAATATAGAACCCTTCCTCTTTGTCACATATAAATTAAACCTTTTTTTCTCCAGCTTTGAACCTCTCCTCCAGCTCAGCTTTATCCAAATGTAAAAGCTTCCTGACTGGAGCTTACAGCCTGTAGGTCAGTGTAGCGCCTCATTTAAAAAGCGTGTTGCAGTCACTTTTTCTTTATCCTCACTCTTCTTTCACTTTTTTTGTTGCGTTTTCATCACAATTGTCATCGCTTTTTTGTTGCTCTTTTGTTATGTTTTTGTTGTGTTTTTGTTGCTCTTTTGTTGTGTTTTTGTTGCTCTTTTGTTATGTTTTTGTTGCTCTTTTGTTGCGTTTCTGTTGCTCTTTTGTTATGTTTCTGTTGCTCTTTTCTTGCGTTTTTGTTGCTCTTTTGTTATGTTTTTGTTGCTCTTTTGTTATGTTTTGTTTTTGTTGCTCTTTTGTTTTGTTTTTGTTGCGTTTTTGTTGCTCTTTTGTTGCGTTTTTGTTGCTCTTTTGTTGCGTTTTTGTTGCTCTCTTGTCACTTTATTCTTGGGTTTTCATCACATTTTTCATTGCTTTTTTTAATCAAATTTTTTCGCTCGTTTGTCACTTTTTTGTTGCCTTTTCATCGCACACACTTCATTTACTACCGGGAATGTGCCATCAAGTGAAGTAATATGCATTTTTTTTTAAATATATTTAACATTTCATATAGTGCGTCCTACTTACCACAACATCCTCTATCTCGGCCGTCCCGATCCTGTGCCCGCTGACGTTGATGACATCATCGAGTCGCCCGGTGATCTGATAGTAGCCCTCTTCAGTTCGATTGGCCCCATCTCCCGTAAAGAAGTATCCTGTACCACAGAAACGGATTAGAAGAAATATACAAATGGCCAACCAAGTCTAATCTGATATTATGACTGCACTGTTACCAGGAAAGGGCTGGCAGTAGGTCTCAATAAACCTCTGGTGGTTGTTGTGAATAGTCCGGGCCATACCAGGCCACGGCTGAGCGAGGCACAGGGCACCGGAGGCACTTTTAGAGGTCAACTCCTCTCCCTGAGCAGAATACAGAAACAAGACTGTATTAAAGGTTTAAATAAAATGGGAAGTCTTCGATAAAAAAAATAGGAATCCACGGTTTTGGTGGAGTGGCATGTGCACAATGACTCGTATTGTTGTGAAGCTTGAGCTTGTGCCAAAGAGAAGAGGAGGTCAGTGCCTCGCTCCAACTGTCTCCACAATCTGTGCAGTTCAGGAGCCGTGGCGCAGTCCTGAACCAGTCCCAGAGTAACAGAGAGTTTGGCAGGACTCGGGGGTCAGCGTGTATCAAAAGTGACCCAGCTGGTGAGACTCCCATAATCCTAATCTGACCCCAGTTCCCATAGAACGTAGGCTGTGTTCCACATGTGAAAATACAAGGGTGTGGACTGTACCTCATTGTCTACCAGCACTGGCTTAATGCCAAAGAAGGGTCTCATGGCCATTCCTGGGACAATCTCTGCGTCTGGGTCTGAAGGCCGCGGGGCAATGCAGATACCACCTGTTTCTGAGGCAAAACGGCAACAAAACGTATGAGAAAACCTGTGATGATAAGACTGTAGTTATTATATTTACTAGTAACACAGTAAGTTCAGCTGGTAGTGCATCTGAGACTGCAAACTGCCATGCCCTTAGCAATGTCCTTTGCTAAACCTGCTTTGTTTAATCAAGTTGTAACACATTGCAGGAGCTATCTGAAGAGATAACACAGAGGCAGCTGCAATAAGACACACTACTATACTATGTTTAGATTCATTTATGTGCTTTTTATTGCATCAAAATGGAAAATGAGGAGTGAAATCTGATTAGCTTTGGTCTCTCTCAGTGTACAGATGTAGCTTTAGTGATTACGGACACATATTAAGTGAATTAAATGTTATTAGGTCTGTCCGGGCTGTGGGAGTGGTTAATCTGCTGGTGCTGAACTGAGCGGCTGCTATAAAGTAGGGCACAACAGATGATCCCACAATAGCATCGGAAACCAGCATCCCATTCACATCGACCTCTAGTACGAACAAGTCAGATAAAAGCTCTTTTTTTACCTGATCTGAAAATGTGTGAAACATTGTTAAAAACATCTAAAATGCTGAATGTGATGTGGCTTTCAGTCTTTCCCTGCTGCGTAATCCAACAAGGCGGTCATATGCCAGCGGCGGATCAAAATCTAATTCTGCCTCTAAACAGGCTACTTGTTCCCAGATCAACCAAATGGCAATTATGAATAATGCCACTTAGTCCTAATGGGAAGCACAGTCCAGGGAAGCAGCATAACAACATAATCCTTTTTAGTGAAGTGGGGTATTTGGGTCATAATGTATCTGTGTCTGTAATTCAAAGCTTACCACGCTGTGATGTTTAATTATCAGCAATTAATTATCGACTTATGTGCCATTTGTATGGTAATTACGCAGCACGGTCCCATTTGGTCACAACTCAATCATATTTGAAGCTACTGTGTCGGGTTCATCCACGATTTGTTTCAAACATTACAAGCTCCACCAAAGATAAACACTTCTGTCCACAATTAGACATTTTTACCAAATGTGTGACTAAACATCCTGTAACTCAAGCACACGTTTTATTAGTTTACACTATAAGCAAATACAACACTCTGGCCCGTGGAGGTTTGTGAAGAATCTGTGTACATTTTGGAGTTCGCAGGGAAGTGTGTGGTTGTGTGCATTTCCAAGTGTCCGGGTGCAAGCACCAAACCATTCCCAGCGTTACATAACTGTGTTTTTGTTTCAGGGCTGATCAGGAGTGCTGTGGCTCAGACACAGGAGCAGGTTGTGACCCTACGATTACAGCTTTATTTGGAGCAAGGGAATAAAAGAAAGAGGTAATAATGGATTAGGAAAGAATGTGCTATTTGATGATGATCCTCAGATTCTTTGTTATCTAACATTAAGGGGAGACACTACAGGCAAAACTCAATGTTTTCAGTTTTCAGGTTTTGGGCCAAATTGGTCTCTGAACATACAAGCTTTCACCCGGAAACAGAAAATATGCCTAATCTTCACAATAACATGTTTAAATATTGCGCTGATTCAATGTTTGCTCATAGACTTATTTGGGACAATGCAATTTCAAGGGCCTTTTTCTCAAAACACATTTTTCTGTCATTGTGGCGACACTGTGTCCACGTCAGTCGGACCTAAAGACTTCAAATTTTCCAGCCTTGGACTGAACAATACTTGGAAGATTTTTTCAGAGGTTTTTTTTTTATTATTTAATCCCTAGCCCCATTTATTAAGTATTGAATGTCAAAAAATAAGGCGAAAATTACATTTTTTACAAAACAGCTTATTTTAATAATAATAATAATAATAATAATAATAATAATAATAATAATAATAATAATAATAATAATAATAATAATAATAATAATAATAATAATAATAATAATAATAATATAGCGCTTTTCTGGACACTCAAAGACGCTTTACATTGCACTATTCATTCACTCCATACTTGGTGGTAGTAAGCTACTAGTGTAGCCACAGCTGCCCTGGGGTAGACGGACGGAAGCGAGGCAACCAGTCTGCTTCCTGGTGTTCCCAAACGGTCTCCCATCCAAGTACCGACCAGGCCCTTCTCTGCTTAGCTTCCAAGGTCTGACGGGATTGGGCATCGCAAAGGCGGTATGGCCAAACTAAACAAGATCTCCAAAATCCCCTCTAAAAAAGTCTTGGTAACTCATTCATCAATAAAATTAAACCATAAATGTGAATGTAGCTCTATCCATTATTCAGATTTCGTCGCCGAAAAGATGGGAAATTTGGGGCATTTTTAGGCATAAAACACCTTGTTCTTATATGAAAAGATAAAATGACAGAAAACTTGCAATGTATTTTTTTCTCACATTTATGCCAGTAATCTACAGCAAAAGTTTCAAATTGATATCTGTAAAAACACATTCACCTGCAGTGTCTCGCCTTAAATCAATGTGTTCTTTGGTTTCTGTTTGTAAATACCTGTTTGCCACCATGTGTCCACAATCGGGCAGCGACCATCGCCCACGACCTTGTGGTACCACTCCCAGGCTTCAGTGTTGATTGGTTCACCCACTGGAGTGAAATGCACAGGCAGCACAGAGCAGATAAGCATATACTGCAGATAGGTACTTAAGATAGTGATATACTTCTTATGTTGAGTGTTTGATAAGATAAGACTTACGTTATAGGTTAGTAGGATATTAATGACTACACTCTGGATGAGCTTTTACTTTAGTATCACTCAAACAGAAATTAACTTCCTGTACACTTATATAAATACGTGTACTTCTTTTACAATGTGTCCACAGACATTCACGGACCCTGAAGCAGCCTCACGTGTGACATGCTGCATGTGCACAGTGCCCTGGTCAAACGGCCACATAACTGACAGGTATAAATACACTGGACACATCATTTCAGTGTCAACTCTCTGCACCTATTTCTACACGGCTTTAGGCGGCAAGAGCACATCGAACATGTGTTTTTCATGTTATTGTCCACATACCTGAGCCCAGAGTTTTGAGGGAGGAGCGGTCGTATTTGTGCACCCATTGGTCTCCGTACTTGAGCAGCAGGCGGATGGCTGTCGGAGCCCCATAAAACTGGTTAATCTGTAGTCGCTGCACCATCTCCCAGTATCTGCCTGATAGTAACAAGGTAGAGTAAGGATATATGAAGGACATTATTTCACTGTATTTCTGCATCGGATGATACAATAATAAGTTTTGTTTTTTCCCATTTAACAAAGCAATATGAAAAGGACAATACCAAGCCAGTGTTGACATTTCAAACACCCGTGTTTACAGAAGCTACTAATTATAGCGGAAGGCACAGTCAAGTTCAGTGTTAAGTGTAAACAGTTCATGGAGGCCACATGCTGAGCCACAGGGCAGGCATTAGTTCATGCTATTTTTCCACTGTTACATAATGTAGCAGACTGTCATTGTAGCCTCCCTACCCGGGTCAGGATAAATCGGAGTGCTTTCAAACAAAACAGTCGTCGCTCCATTTGCTAGAGGTCCATAAACGCAGTAACTGTGCCCCGTTATCCAGCCGATGTCCGCCACACAGCCGAACACATCTCCATCGTGGTAGTCGAACACGTACTGGAGATGACAGCAGATGTTGCAAAGAGTGGCTCCAGAACTTGATTCGCTTGTTTATGGTGATGTTACCTTGTGTGTAAGCGAGGCGTACAGCAGGTATCCCGCCTGAGTGTGGACCAGTCCTTTGGGTTTTCCTGTGCTGCCCGATGTGTAGAGCATGAATAAAACATCTTCACTGTCCATAGTAGCTGGTTCACAGACCGCCTCCTCCTGCGCCATCTCCTGCACCACACACGCATGTTTTATGTACGGCTCAAGTCGAAACAGAGGTCAGAGGTTGGCGATTCAAACCTCGATCAAATTTCACATTTTTCACATCACACTTTCTCACATTTCAATCAACAAGTGCGAGAAGATAAAGTCAGAAAGGCTAGAGTGAGACGAAACGGAGTCTTGTGTTAAAGCTAGGAAACAGGCAGTAGGAATGTTTCATCAATGTGAGTGAGTGAGTGAGCAAGGGGTTAAAGTAAGCCTCTAACTCTCAATCAATTGATGCACATCTGTCCCACCTCCTCCATGGCCACATCCCTGTCCTTCATGACGGCCGGAGTCTCCGTTCTCATGGCGACAAACACCTGTCGCACATTTGGACAGGTGTCCACGGCTGCGTCCACGGTCTTCTTCAGGTCAATCACCTTCCCCCCTCTCACGCCCTGGTTTACTGTGATCACTGTGCTGGAGTCGGCTGTGAATAAGTGACGAGATTTAAAATGGTTTTATGAGGTTAAATTTTATCCTTAAAAGCTTTATACCAGATTTATTTTATTTTATTACAAACAATGAAAGAGGAGCCGCTACATTAAAATGTCAGCAGTGGGGCAGAAACATTTGGAGCATCCCAATTCCTCAAAGGAGCTATTGTATATCCACATTTCACAACTTGCAGGGTCATTTTTCAAGGTCACTGTCACAGAAATGCCAGAAAACACACCTGCGGGTTCATGAAATTCATACAAAGGCTTTATAATTAGCTGCACAGTGTTTTTCTGCATACGTTTGAGAGTTTACAACATAATAATCAGGTATAGTGCCTTTAACATGTAAATGATTCACAAATCCACTGTCCTTTAAGTGTACAGAGATTTGCAAATGATTTTGCGATATGAGGTATAGCCCTTCCTGATGATAAGATAACGTTTACATGTGTTAATACCATATTCAACTATATCTAAAGAATAAGCACAAAATTTGGATTGTTTAGAGCAGGGGTGCCTGCCAGAGAGTGACCTACTTTTGCGCTGTACCTGGTTAATACTAACTCTCTCCCATTCATTCTCAATGGCAAATATGGATGCAGTACACTTTTTGGCCACCAGTGACAAATTGTGGGCGCTGTTTCACTCCTTTTGCAAAGTTAAAGGAATAGGCCACCGTTTTTACATACTGAGATATGTTCTTACCTTAGCTTTGACGAGTTCTTTAGGACCTGTCTGGTCTTCCCCCGTGCCTTCAATCACGTAAACACAGCGCAGACGGCGTTAGCATTTAGCCTCTCCTGCTCCTCTATAGCTCCAAAACAGGTCAAGATAGAAGCTACCAAGCTCTTCCACGTTTTCCCTATTTAAATATGGTTGCGTGAAGTGTTCCACTACAAAGTATAATTACACAAAATTAAACAAAATTAAACGAAATCCGCGCAGTAATCTTCACTTTACTGTGCGGATGCCAAACTACTCCTGGTATTATTACGCCTTACATTATAGTTCCCCCTTTTATCCGCTTAGAAAATCCACATTGTTTAATTTTGTGTAATTATACTTTGTAGTGTTACACTTCACGTAACCATATTTAAATAGGGAAAACGTGGAAGAGCTTGGTAGCTTCTATCTTGGCCTGTTTTGGAGCTATAGTGGAGAGAGGGAGAGGCTAAATGCTAACGCCGTCTGCGCTGTGTTTAGGTGACTGAAGGCACGGGGGAAGATCAGACAGGTCCTGAAGAACTCGTCAAAGCTAAGGTAGGAACATATCTCAGTATGTAAAAACGGTGGCCTATTCCTTTAAGGAAACACTGTTCTGGTGTCTTGGTATTTCTCTGGCATAGAGCGTCGTAGCATCAACTTTGCCATTTTTCCAAATTGTATTGCAAAGGTCATTGACATATATGACTTATAAAATAATTTATGCTGAACTGGCACTTTCAAATTGGTCTAATATGGCATTTTCTTTGACTTAAAGAAATGAATGAGGCAAAGTCACTGTAGGTAGTGCAGGTTACAGGTGGCGTTGTTTACATTTTGCACTATATTGCTACAATAATTGATTTTGTTCTACTAAAACTAGGCTTATGTAGCATGTTATTTGCATAGATAGAATTAAATGCAAATGTATACCAGAAAAAGAAAATAAAGTAACTAGTATTATTTGCAGTTATATGTGTTTCACGCTAACATCGCCGCCGTGTTTGGCCCGCGACCCACAGACGCTTTTTCATTTTGGCCCTCAGAGACAAAAAGTTTGGGCACCCCTGGTTTAGAGTTTGAATGTCTTGAGCAAAACACGTCACCCATCATAGTGAGGGGTTGTCATCGTTGAGTACCGAGGAAAGTGACATTTATTTACTACTATGTCATTGTACAAATCCTTACCGTCTCTGATGCGCTCGGCCAAAGCGTCTGAGCTGAAGCCGGCGAACACCACGTTGTGAGCGGCACCGATCCGTGCGCAGGCCAACATGGAGGCCACGGCCAGGGGACAGGGGGGCATGTAGATGGTCACACAGTCTCCTTTCTTCACCCCGCGGCGTCGCAACAGGTTGCCAAGGCGACACGTCATTTCCAATAGCTCCCTAAAACACACATTTCATTATGCATGTAACACTTTCACTCATGACATCCCTTGTGTAAAATACATTGACAAAGAATCTGTTGTTTTTTATTTGAGTTTAGTGCCATTTTATAACTACAACTCAATCGTCTTGTAAACTCGTAGTGTATCATTCCAAATCTCAAGGTCACTCTTTTCTCACTTCACAGGCCTCTTTACGACTGCACTATCTCCACTCGGTAACGCCCTCTTCATGACGTGAGACGATCGCCCATCACTGACCTGTAGGTGACTTTGACCTCCGCCCCGGGCTCATCTCTCTCCCAAATGAGGGCTACTTTGTCGGGACAGGTGAGCACATGGCGGTCCAGGCAGTTCACTGTCAACACCAAGACACAAAAGTTCAATGATGGTTTTCTCTGAACAGCTGTGACGTTCATGTACCACATCATGAAATAGTTTTATTTAATCGTCAAGAGATACTTTTACGAGTAATAGTTTATGTGATTTGGTTTTAGTAAAAGTATTGACAGAAGATCCTCTAGTGAAGGGTGCAAGTAGTTGTAGTAATGGCAATACTTTAAAAGGGTCTTGTAATGCCAGTGCCATTGAGCACTCTAACTTTTTCTTTCTACTCTGTGCATAGACACTTGGAGTTTTCAGAAGTGGTAGTTTTAAACTTGTTTACATAGTCATTTGGTATCAGTGCATGTCCGAGCGCCTGTTTGCCTCTCCAAACCGCTGTAGGCTTCTAACTGACAGTTACACACTGATTAGACATGAGTAACTTGGACCAACTAAAAATACCTGTCGATTTCATTTCTAGATTTAGATTTCGGACCAGAGTGAAGATTAAGTTTATTATTGGCTGCTTACTGTGATTGAGAAGCTTTTTGCAGAACTTGTTGATGTTGCTCTTGTTGCCACTAGATCACATGGTCTCCATGAAACCAAACCAAACAGCGACTTTGCCAAAGAGCTTGACATTTCAATGAGAATAAGGTTTCAATTTCAACCATTTCTTATGTTATTATTTTGTAGTAAATGTTACAATGGTGCATGACATCGATATCATGAATGAAAAGGAGCATAAAGAAGAAATAACTTCTCTGACCCGGTCACCAAAAGACATTAACATTTTTATAACTTGTCTTTCTCTGGGCATTAAACACAATCATATTTTACAGTGTATCAAAAGACATTATTCTGCTACTCTCTGTTTTTATGATATTTTGGACTATGGAGATTAAATTTCTATCAAGAATCCATAAGCTACTATATCTTGTTCTGAGTCAAACCAGTAGAAGCTGTTCATCTGTGCGAGTCAGCTACTCCAAGTTAGTTATTATGCAAGTGTAGCCAGATCAGATGGATGGCAGTGGCGCGTAACATAACACTTTCAGAAGTTGTTTATCTCCCACTTACCAGACACGTTGAGCTTCCCTCCCACAAACCACTTGACCTTTCCTCGCCTCAGGTCGCAGTCCTGCACCATGTCATAGGCGCTGGTCCAGGTGAGCCTGTGGTTGGCCATCGCTGCCCAAAAGCTGTCACTGTGCGCGTGGGAAAACTCCTGCAGCGTGGCCCGGTCCGTGACTCCCTGAAACCCGGCGGCTTCGGGCATCACGGCCGCTACGTTACCGCCCCGGGACGACGCATTCAGGCGCCCGTGTTTTAGCGCACGGTTGAAGGGAGTCAGCAGGCGTCTTGAAGTGCAGCGCAGCCACATCATGTTAGTACAGCCAAGCCTCTCGAGTTTTCCTCAATACATGACACGCATTTCCGCATCTGCTGAGGAGGAACGGACTAAAAAGTGAAGATGAAAAACCCCAAGCGAAACTATAACAAGAGAGCAAAGGGGGGAGGTTGACGCGGAGAAGGGCGGGCGCGCATTCAAAGTGCCAGCCCTGTTCTTCACTCTTTTACTGGAATCTACGTGTTGCTGTTGCGCAAATGTGAGGGAATGCTCGCTTTTGCGCAACGCAGCGGCAACTTTACGCATCAGCATTCACTATTACGAAGCGGTCGGTTACTTTCATTTTTAGCTTTGCCCCCTTTACGCACAATCGCGCAGCCGTTTTTGAACTTGGATAGCCCATGGAAGAATCCCATCTGCAAAAGAAGAGAAGCTTACCCCGCCCCCAACAACCCCCCCAAAACAACTTCAAGCAAAAGCATCTGATGTGGCAGGAACGTCACGTGGTACAACCAATGAATAGACTCGTTCCAGCTCATTTTATTTGCCTATTACAATTTGTAAAAAGACAAAACACATTATTGATTAACTACACAGTGATATCATTGTATTGGCTTTAGTTTATTTACATCATGTGCAACAAGTGGTAGCTGTAGTATTTCAATGGGAAGTGGTCATTGAAGGCGTCACATGTAATATCTCCAGGGTTCAAAAGTTACACTTTAAACGGCCTGCAGCGCTTCAGGGACAATGAGGAAGTGGGTGGATTGTTCTGCAGTCAGCAAATAGGTTACACACTGTATTGCTTATTGTATTGTCCATTTACGTCGCCCTGTAGAGTGTCCTTAATTTGTCTTTTTCCTCTCTGTGTCCTCCTCCATCGCCTCCTCCTCGTCTTTGTGCGTTTTGTCTGTGACTTTTGACAGGATCTTGGCGTTGTGCTCGAGCGCCTTGGCCCGCAGCACCGCAATACTGTTCTCTCTCATCTCTTCTTTAGAAATGTCCGGCGTGTTCGTGTCCCGAGTCCACTTCTCCGTGTCCTCCTCTGACGGTTGGTCCACCGCCGTGTCCTGTGCCGGTGCTGCCGGCGTCGTGCTGCCGGGTTTGCATGGGGAGGTGTCCACAGACTTCTTGTGCATACCTGAAGGACAAAGGTATAAACATTAACCGGTCACGCATCATAGTGGGGACATTATTGTGCAATTATGTTATCACCGGGACATTTGTGTATTAGAACATGCTGGGTTGTTTACTGTTGCGTCACTTTTGTTGTTACCCATTTGTCATGAGGAGTGGTGGATACTTGAAATACTTTTACTGTGATAGTTGAAAACGTCTCTCTTTGTCAAAGCCTTAGACACTGTCTTTCTCTTTCGAACACATGATTTGTCATTCACAGGACACGTGATGCAAAAAGTGAATGGATCTCGGCGTGTCATAGCTGTAATAGCAGGTTTTAATGATTGAATCGAGGGCTTAATTTGTTTCCACATGTTTTTGGGTCTCGTCTGCATACATTTACTCAAGTAACAATGTAATAGTGGTAGTAGAAGTAGCAGTAGTGGTAGCTATTAGAACCTCTTGATGACCACTGCTTTTAAGTATGTTCTAGATTTGGTCATAAGTGATACTTGAAGTAGTTTTAATTCAGTATAGGTTATGGGTACTTCTCCCAGTGAGCGCATATAGTGAGTTTGAGTGCGTTGGTAGCTGGATCCTGACTCAGAGCGGCCTAATTGATTTCTACAGATCAATTGACATGTGGCAGAGTGGAGACTTAGCCTAATCTGTCCTGATGAAGTGGGATTTACACACTATCGACTGCCACCTCTCATTGACCTGGTGACACTTTCATTGGCTCCGAACACACTTCACTTTTGTGCACCCAAAACCTTGCTTTAAGGAATCCGCTGTGTGAAATATTACGTATGGGAAGCTATGGAATGCAAACCTGTTTTAACATGGTACTGCTTACATATTAACTCATATCTATTATCTATTACAAGCTATGATGGTGCTAGGGGGGTTTGATGTGGCAAAGAAATCATATTGCCTATTTCTCAGAACCTAGATCATGGTTTATTTATCTTGGGATTTCCTTCACATTAGTGACTAAAGCTACTGTGTCATTTTTGAGAGGGCGTCTGCTTTGTTTGAGCACAGGGCTGTATAAAATGTGAACTTGCCACTCTCCTATAGATAATTCTACCTTAAATGTGTCTATTTTAAAACACGTACCTAGTAACCATGGTGCGTATGACTCTGTGATGCCGTCCTTGGCTGATTTGAGGATAGACTCCGGCAGTGGGATGGAGTGGCGCACCATAGCGCCGTATAAACCATACTCCGCCATGACACTGCTGCGGCCCCAGCACTTCTCCCTCTTCCTCCACTTGGCTCTGCGATTTTGGAACCACACCTGCACAGACATCACAGAAGAATATGAGCACGCCGTTTAAAATAAATGCATTTCTGATTGGGTCTTTCAGTTGGGTCTGTATTTGCAGATTGGTGCAGTCTGACCTTGTCATTGTGTAAACTCAAGCAACTTTTTATAAAGGAAAAAAAGGGATGCAATGACCTCTACTGGAGATCGAGCAAATCTCAGCAGTCAACTGGCAAGTGAGTGAAGAAGAAAGAATACAACACCTAAAGGCTCAGAATAATACTTTTATATTCGCTGCACATTAAGACAAATGTTTTGCTGTTGTGACCAAATGAAAAAGCCAGAAAAAAGACCTTAAAGTTATTCCTCCTTAGAATAAGTGATAAAAGGTAAAGCTATAGTTCAAACTGGTTGATGATAACAAACTTGACTAAAATATGTACTTGTTATAGTAAAAGTTAACCATTTTTCCCACTCGTGAATTTCATTATGTCCATCGCCATTGATGTGTGTGTGAACATGTGTTGGTGCATCTTCCTGCTCCTTGTGCAGATCCTAAATTGATTTGCCAGACCTTGTTACACCCTCCGCAAGCTCGTGAATATGGATGAGCCAAACAGGAAAAATGAGCATCCTAAAATGGCGGAGGAGACAGGATGAGATTGGTTCCTTGCGCGCGTGTGTATGTGTGTGTGTGTGTGTGTGTGTGTGTGTGCGTGTGTGTGTGTGTGCGTGTGTGAATTAAAAAACAGCCAGGCCTACACTGCGGAAAAGCTATTCAGGTACATGGATCCGATGATAACCTCCATCTCATAAAAAGATGGGCCTCAGATGAGCAATCATGCTTTGTGACAGCGGCAGCGTGAGTGAGTGGTGACCCCCGGGGCAGAGAGGCTGATTGAAAAATAAGTTAATTTCCAGAGCTGATCGATGAGAGACAGGCGGCGAAATACCACGGGAAATTAAACCGCTCGGACCCGCGCTAATTCATTCTGTACTTATCATATCAGAGAGGAGAGAGGTGAAAAGTTCCCCTCAATTAACTAATTACATTCACCCAGCCTGACACTCCTGCTATGTGAGAGGCTTCAGTGGACTATAGACAGAGGAATGTAAAAAAAGAAGAAGGCCTGACTGAAATAAGGGATAGGGGGACAGATTTTTACGCCATGTGAGAGCGACTATTTATTCTCTGTTTTATTTTATATTTGCAAACACAAAACAGAGATTAAAAACAAACCACATATTAGGTTCTGGGGGAACTATTTTGTGCTTAATGCAACTGATGTGGAAATGTCCATCTCATGAAAACAAAAGCCACATGTGTTTGTGATATTAATAATTTTAATCAGATTGGGATTGATGAATATGAGAGGAAAACGCAGCCCGAGAAAATATGAATTCACTTCCAACACAAACACTATACGAAAAGGCAAGTGGATTAATAACAACATGGATTACGAGAAATTTCAACCCAAGTCATAAATAGATAATTTTTTGGCGTTATCGGCAGTGTTTATTAATCTGTACAAACACAATAACACTTCTAAAGACAAAGGGAGATATGTTATTGTCTAATATTTGTGGGGAACATAACATGTTTTAATTTCATTTTGTTGAAATGTAAATCCTATAGAAATCCAATAATGCCAGACTACAATGCTATAATACTGATGTGTTGTAGCGTTACTGTATCGTGTACTTTGTGTGCAGTCTGACCTGGATGCGGTCCTCCGGCAGCTCGGTCTTCATAGAGAGCATCTCTCTGGCGTAAACATCTGGATAGTGGGCTTCATTGAAAGCTTTCTCCAGCTCCTCCAGCTGGTATGATGTAAAGATAGTTCTGTGGAAAAATGCAGTACGTTTTTTTTTTTTTTTTTTAATATCCAATTTAATTTTCTTTCGTTCATAAGTGTTTTGAGTTCATACGTAAAATAGGTACAGGAAATGTTGTTCGAATTAGTTTAGGGTAAATTGATATGATTACCAAAAAAAATTGTGGCACAAAACACCTCCTTTTTTTTTTACGTTTAGGACACTGTGCTTTATAAAGTCTATTATAATGTGTGCGCTCTTTTACCTGTGTCGTCTTTTCTTCCGTTTCTTGCTCTGACTCAGCGACGTTTTGTTAAACTTCTTATCTCCGGAGAGGCTCATGTCGTCCGAATCTGAACAGATAAAAAAAAAAATTAGGCTAAATATTACAAATATAATAGTTATAGGCTATAGTATTACCAAAAAAAATATTAAATATGTAGCTATAAACAACTAAATAACCGATTTAACTTGCTTTAACGCACTGGCGACAGATGCTTAAGTCAAAATGAACCAGTTTTATTGGAATGCCCTGCGGCAGGTGTTTATTGCAGTAAAGCGCACAGCATCACATCGGCTTTTTAACTGAGACAATTTGGGAAAGGCCCGTTACAAATGTGTGAGGGTTATTTTATTTTTTTAGAGACTCAAAACTGACCGGAGCTGGATGAGCGCGGGTCCAAGTGCACATCCATGTGCGTGTCTCTGTGCAGCGGCGGCAGGTGCACGTGCTGTGCTTCGGACAGCGCCTCTAGAAAAGCGGGTTGACGGTAAAAAGAGTGGATCCCGTCAGGCCCGAGCAGCAACGGCCCGGGGCCCAGAGGCCCGCGCGCTGCCAGGACATGAGCGCGGTGTGGAAGCGCCTCGAGTGGCCGCCTCGGGGCAGCAGGCGGCTCCTTGTTAAGGCCAAGCAGCTCCTGAATCCCAAAGCCCGTGCGCCTCGGCACTGCAGGGCCCAGCTTCCACGCAGGCTGCTGTCCCACGTGCGCCATCCCGCAGTGAGATGAGGTCCTCTCCTTATTCTCTGTGTCCGACAGCACCGCTCCGTCTTTCCCCGTCATCCCAGGATTGTGCACAGTGAGTGGTTCAGACTTCAGATTATACTGGACCTGTTAGTCCCTGTGTCTTGTCCAGAGCTGGTGTCAACGCGGCGCCTGCCTCTGGCTTTTATTCAACAGGCGTCAGGCTGCAGCCAATCACAGCCCGGAGGCGCACCAACTTCAGCACCGATTATCATCATCACATCATCAGTGTTCGTCGTCCAAACCACAAGGGAATGTCCAGTCATTTCTTATCGAAAATCGTGGCGATCTGCCTTAAATTATTAGTTAGTCAATTATTAGGCGCTAGCTTTGTTAAAGCATAGCTACTTATTCCGTCTGCTCCATTGGCTTTTAGCCAAATAAAAGGCCCATGGAAAACAAAGATCTTACAAAAAACACAATCAAACATCTATTTCCGAATAGTTTATTGACAGGTATAGGTGCGCAATAAATGAATGCGTCTTGCTGTAACCCAGTTCACTATTCACTATTGGACCTCTCTGTTGCAAACGCATTTTTATAGCCTACCTATAGGCCTATATACGTAAAAGACAGAATCTTCCTATAATTTGTGTCCACGTGCTGACTGTGAAGACACTACAGCGATGTAAATCAATATATCACTTGTAGCTCGTTATGGCGCTCTGATTGGTTGCTTGATCGATCCGTTGGCCTCGCGCGCGTGATTAGCATATTCTAATTAGGCTGCATGCATGTTTTGTCTTCGGACCCTCGCTGCATCTGTTGATAGTTATTAAGCTTCTTTATGATAATTCACAATATGTGTGGAGTACAATGTCCTACTTTTCTGTATTTAGGGCGCATTAGGGGCAATTAAGCACCAGACAAATATGACTGGGACAAGCGACACGGGACAGCGCATTGTGTCCAAGCCAGAGAATCTACTAATTATAGCTACTAAATAGGCCTACAGTGGTTAATTCAAGATGTTTGGTTGGCTTTTGTCAATAGTTTCCTTGGAACAGCAGCTTATGCGACACTGTTGCATTCTTGGTTAAAAATTGACTGAAAATAAAAGCGCAAAAGACGCCGAGGGAAATCAACTCAGTCTGGTTTAGCACTAATTTAAACTCACTTCATTTTAACAACACGGCTGCTATACTTCGATCCAAGCAGCCCATAATCAGCCATTAATCCATTACTGTCGTGTTAAAATCGCAGGGGGATCGTTTGGGGCCATGTGGACGCACAATGACGCGCGAAGGGGAAAGGAGAGTTTATGGAGATGAGCGGACGCGCAGACAAGGGGCCTCCTCAATGGGCCGCGCGTGCATGAATAGAGGTGGTTAGATGGGAGATAGGGTCCGCGTGGAGCGGGGCACAGCAGGTTTAAAGCCGTATCACTGATAAGATCGAGGCGTAAAGCGTGCCACGTCACTCAATTGCACCCTGTTGGAAGTCCTATTCATTTTGGTAATAGGCATTTATTAAAGACACTGTTTCAGATGTGAGATTTCAAACATGTCAGGCTTTTCCCCACTTTTTTCATTTTTTTTTTTGGCATGGGCATGATAACACTGGGCAAGCCATTTATTTGTATATGTGCACAGTGCTTCATATAGGAGGCTTTTGAATAGGTACTGGATTAGACCTACATTTTGTACACTCATGCACTTTCACTCAAGTTACTTCCCCCATTCATCAGTCCATGTTATTAATGTGCAGATCTGAATTGATTCTTTGCGTAAGATTGCAAGGCTCTGTAAAATGAGATTCCTGCAATATAGCACTAAGGAAGTTACACACATGGCAGGTCCCACAGAAGATGCACCACTGTTGACTGGTGACATTTACTAAATAATTCGAGAAGATCATAAGCTGCCCCACACTCTCACTCTGCCGTATCCGTCTTTGTGCGCGCTCTACAAATGGCTCCTCTAATCTAGCTAATTGCCATTTCCCAGAGCCTGGCCTTTCAGGAGAGAGCTGGGTCACCAAACAGCCGTTGATCAAAACATCCTATTAAGGTGAAGAAACAAAAGCAGCTCCCACAGTCGAACAATGCGCCGCCGACGATTCAACTGTTTGCTCTGGCTCCACAAAGCATTAATTAGGGCAATAACTTCATGCCAGTGCCGTTCTATAGTCTCCATTTCTGTATGAGTGCATCGATTTGGGCTCTGAAGTTTGCCGAGCGTGCCGCATTCCCCCGTTGCATGTGCAGATGTGTTGCTGGGAAAAGTGGGGGAGAGAGAGGCCCCTAAACTTTCAAAACTGGATTCAGTAATATTCCTCATTGTGGCTTTACTTTTAACGAGAATTGACATAATTACTCGGGCTTGTTTCTTGTCTAATTAGCACACTTCTCCTGTGGACAGGGGCGAGCGGTTCGGACGGAGAAGGGAACCGGACAGGCATGGCGGAGGCAACAACACAAAGAAGGGGCCCACCACCTCAGCATAATTAGGTGAGACAATGCCCCCGACTGTTTGGAGATGGGGCAGAGCAGACGCCCCGTGAACTACAGCGCCCTGGACTTTAATAAGCCCCTAATTGTCCTTTTTTAGAGGGATTCACATGGACAGCGGCAGACACACAAGACAGGCCAACAGGGCTCCTACGGTGAGGCAAACACTCACTCCCAGTCTTAACTGCCTGACCCCAAACTTTAAATGTGCTCGAGTAATGTCCTCTGACAAGGTCCCAAACGTGGATGAGGGCCGGCTACTGCCACGTTGCTCCACACAAATGAGTGCAGTGTATTAACAAAGACCACAACACTCATGCAGGCTACTCTATGTAAGTAATCCATGCTGGAAGTTAACTTGTATAGCTGGTTTGAATTAAAGATGTATATATAGTATTAGTTATATTATAGTATTAGTAGTATAGTACACAGCAGTATTAAGGCTCAAAGTGACAAGGATAAGCTTTAGCACCGTCCTCAAAAGAAATGGATTCACTCAGTGGACCTTCAAGCCTTTTAAACAAAGAAAATGAAACAACGTTTAGTAGAGTTTAGCATAAAAACTACAAAGTTTACTCATCAACAGTATATTCTTTTGAGAGGTTCACTTTCTTTTCTTGCAGCTCAGAGAAAGCTTCCTCTAACCGCTGGACTCTTTTGCCTCTGTAAGTCTAATATCTCCGGTCCTTTCCTGACCAGACGCTCGCCATATGTTTGGGTCGATGTCTACGGCAGGTGCTTTTTTGAAGATGACCAAACATCATAAGCGATGTGCATGTCCACCGCTCACAGGACGTCACTGTGATGTGCCCTCACTCCTTTAATTAGCTGTCAATTAGAGCAAATGAATCAACTGTTCGCCTAATTAAGCAATGCCACCAGGCAGCTCCCATACACAGGCCATTGTGTGAGCGCCATGAGAACAGTGCAGCTAGCAAACTCGCTTTGGATCAAAAGTGCAACTTAACAATCACTGCTCACTCTTGTGTTCAGGGCTGTTTGTTTGATGCGCAGCAATGCATTATGGTTTCTGCTGTTGTGGGTCCTATGTCCAAGAATGTGTCAAAGCTAAAACAATTGGCTATATTTTTCTGATTATTTATTCTATTAACCTTTTTTTGTCCCTGCACACATTTATTGGATTGCGAGAACTCTAAAATATCAACCATTAAACTATCACAAAAATCACATTTCAAAGCAGCTCAGTGGAGATCTAAATAACTGGGTTCATCAGTTTGTATCTCTAACAATATTTAGATGTTTGCGACAGACACACAAATATAAAAAATAAATAGCCTAGTCTGTGCAATCTGCTAATTGCGACAATTGAAATTAGCTATTTGGATTTGATTGTAATGTAAAACATTTCTTGCCCCGTTGAGCCAAAAAATAAACCTTTTTGCAGATGGCATCTGATTTTTGTAACCACCACATAAAATTATATTATAGAATATTATATTATAGAATATAAAATAGGATTTTTGCTCTTTTTTCAAATAGTATGGTGATGATTAAAACAAATCATGTTTCATAATGGAAATACAGGACCTGTCATTTATGGTACACAATAAAACAATATATTCTGTTCATCTGTTTCAAGTCTAATTTGAGCAAATGCTTTCGTTGCATTAGAATAAAATAATTGCGTCGCCTAATTGTGTTTTTTACTGTTTCGATAGATAGCAGCTTACATTCATGAAGCCTTGTCAGACGCGGGCTCGCTTTACATCGTACCGATATAGTGTGCATGATTTGGTGGCACGTGTAGGCACCAAGCGACTTCTGCCCCATTACAGAGTGTAATTGTTATTTAGAGGATTAAACATTCATTCTTCCTGTTGAGTCCCTGGAGACGGGGACATGACAGCATCATCGTGTTCGCTCTAAACATCCTCATCCCCACCCGATCACACACGCTCCTCTAACGCCACTGTTTGTGCTTAAAATTCAATTACCCACTTATTGATAGCTCTCGGGGGCGCTGCAGAGGTGGACACGGCGCTGGTGATGATTTCCCATGAGGCCGTGCTCCCCTCGTTCTGTCTCCAGCTGGATCTATGTCATGGTTTTACTCATCAGTGAAGGCGGCAGATGGAGCCTCATACACCTGCACACACCACTGCTCTCCAGTGCACGCCCCACAAAATGATCCTGTGATGGGGCAGAGACAGATTAAAAATTACTAGACACCTTTTTATTACCTATCCACTATATCTTTAAAGCTGCGATTACTATAGCTGTGGCACTAGAGTCCAAGCAAAATGCCCCAATTCAGAGCCTTGCCTCTCAGGGAGCAATGTGCTCATTAACATTTCTAAGCTTTAACATATTAACTTCACTCACCATACATATGGCAAAATATTTTGGAAGTTTTGGAAGCACATGTTTGAACTGTAATACACTGCTCAGTCTAAACACCACCAAACAGTTACAGTTACACATGTCCATTGATCAAACAGAGCACACACAAATCACCATTTGAATCTTGTTCTGGGGCGGACGATAGAAACCAAATCATGATCCAGTGACTGTGGTCCCAGAATGAACAGAATAAGCTGTGATGTGATATATGAATAACATCACAGTGTCTTTATCAGTGTATTACTGTATATTGAATTATATTGAATTTCCTTCCTAATTAAATTAAATGATATTCTTACAGAAATTATTATTGTAAAATTGTATACGGTGTGGTGTTCAGCTATCAAGTTTTAATTCTAACATTAAAAAACGGATTATTACTGCCACAAACATCATTATTATTCTGTGTTGGCCTATCCACACAAACCAACACCCACAGCCAGGCCACCAGCTAAGAGCCACAGTCTGTATTTGAACAGGCTACAGGTTGTGGTCCACAGGTTGGCCACGCGTCTTCAGGTCCCTGGGGCCCCTCCAGGGGACACATGGCTCCTGTTGCCTATTCTCACTAATCACAGCACTCGACCGCGCACCCCCGTGGGACCTGCTCTGATGCCGACAGCCTGCTGCAGTTTAGAGCCCCGTCAGGCAACAGCTGGGGCCGCCAGAGAAATTTCACTTAGACCCACGCCTCCGCAAGGGGGTGCCTGTTGGCATCACACCAGCAGCACGTCAAGTAGGCATACAGCCAGAGGCAACATAGGGCAGTGGGAGGGGTGGGGTGGGCTAGTGGGTCAATAAAAAGAAGGACCTGCTTGGGTGACAGGATTAAGTCAAATGCACAATAGTTTTTGGTTTTAGGTATAGTCAAGTGACAAAAACTTGTAAGCTCTCTCACATTAGTTGTGGACACTGGGGCCGTTTAAAAGCAAATGAACTGGACCTGCATAGAAGTGCAACATTTCAGAAATAAATTATATTATATTTGCTTTTTATATATTTCATTGACTGAAATTCAGTCATTCTCAAATTGGTCACGATATTCACCATTTGAAAACAAAATGACTGTGGACACCGAACAGAAATCAAGACACTTCAGGCTGCTCCTGTGGGCATAGACATGTCCTTCAGGATCAGTGGGTCCAAACTGTAGGCCGACTCCTCCCACTGTTCATTAAGAGCTGTAATGGCCTGTACACATGTGCCTGTAAATCACCAACCTCTCATCAAAGAGCTGCAGTCAGCGTGATGAAAAACACTGGAAGATTTATCTGTGCTCTCGTCTAAGCATCAAGACTCATAAATGACTACGGCAACACTGTGATGCATAACATTTTCTCTCACTCGGGGACTCCCAAATATTTGTGACTAGATGTTTCATTATTTCTGTCCATGTGGTCAGTAGTTTCATGGCAGTTTTATCATGGGGGACTTTTTACTTTACTTGTGGAATATTATGAAATATCATTTTTTTTAAAGGCCCTGTACCTGATTCCTTTCATTACAAACAATGAAAGGAGTAAGTATAAATTTAGTTTTTTTTATAACTCATTTCTAACATCAATGTAGTTATCAAGAAAGTCCCCAAGAATATTGAGATATTGATTTTTGTCAAGATGGGCCCCTACTTGCAGGGCCACTTTTCAGATTCACCGTGACAGAAAGTCTAGAAAACTCACCAGCAAGTCTATGGATTCAAATGCTATTTATATATATGCTATATAACTGGTCGAGCTGGGACGATACATTATTGTCACGATCCGATACTTATCACGATACTCAGGGGGCGATCCATTATGTATTGCGATACAGTAAGTAATTATGATAAGTAATATGTTTACCTTAAATTGTGTTCCAAGTTTATAAACCAAATGCCATTTGACATTTCTTGAAGTGTTAAGATTCAAAAGTGAATAAACACAACATTTAACAAAGTGATGATGATAAAAAATATCCCCAAACACAAGTATTGAAAGTATAGCGATACTTGATAAAGCATCCATACGAGTATTGTAGTAAAATGTATTACGATCCGATCCTAATAATAAGATGCACAGCATTATTTCCACAAATGTCCAAGTTTACGGTAGACTAAAGGAGGATCAAAAAGCTTCATGTTAATGCATAGAATAGATTTAGTTTGTGTTTTGTTTACTTCCTCTTCACAATAAAGTATAGAAAAATAAATGTTAAAAACATAAATCCATTTCTTTTTATAGATTTCTTATCACATTTTCTTTGGAAATATTACAATTTTCAAATTGTAACTTCAACAACTGAAACATAAATCAGATTTTTACGCTCAAGCAGCATTTTCTCAGTGTACATTTTTACATTTACTTGAACAATTATTTGGGACACTACTTTTTACTTGGTAAATTCTACCAACTTAAGAGAAAAGTGAATGCCAGACTAAAGGTGAAAGACAGACTAAAAGCGTACATACAACTCTTGGTAGATGGATCCATGACCTAGTCATCTTCTTGGATGAGATATACCCAAGCAGTAGTTACTTTAACCTGAGTAACATTTGAAACTTCGCATGTGGGAGTAGTTTTATTACATGCGTTATATTATCAAGCAAGAAAACCCTGAAGTAAAGTGTTTTTTTTTCCATACAAAACATGAAGCGACAAAAGCTCAAATGATACCAACCGTTTCTGTCAAGATGACCTGCTGTTCAGAAACACCACGATTTTATGCATTGTCAATTGTTTAATATTCCTTTTACAAGTTTAGAAAGCCCACTACAAAACAGTATTTGGTTTTCTGACAAAACCTTTGCAGTGCTGCAGCGCCCCCTGTCGCATACGTGATGTATAGCTGTCAGGAAAAGACCAACCTAAATCGTGAATCCTTTTGTGTCAGTTGTCAAAATGCAGACTCGACAACCCATTCACAAAGATGATACAGGACACAAGATTTTGCCGAGCGAGATTGATTCGTTTTATTTTACTTTTTACAGTAGTTATAGCTCGTGATCTTCAGGATGGTAAAGTTCACTCATGAGTCGGTAAATATATGATGGTGCATGGCCTCCAATATTTGAGATAAACAGAGTGATTATCTCAGGAGGGACATAGTCAAAGACTGGGCAGTGTACATTCACCTTTGACAGAATTTCACCTGTGGGACAGAACAGTGATTTTTACTAAATAAACATTAGTAAACTGTAATGATTTATTGGTTATGGAGTTTACCTTCAGTGAAGGGCAGAACTTCATGAGGCGATACAAACTTGTGAAAAGTATCCTCTTCATTTGGAAACTACAAAACACATTTTATGCAAAACTTGATCTCCTCAAAAACAAACAAAAAACATTGGACTATATTCCTACCTGAGGTGAAAGTTTAAACATTGGAGCACAGACAATGAGAGGTGTTGAATGGTGTTTGGCAGCAAGGGCAAGAGTATGTGTCCCATTAACAGCCCTTAAACCTCCATTAGCAAGCACAGTTTGTGTCCCAATGATGACCTACAAGGAGTAACATGATCACACTGCACTCAATTTTACACAGTTACACAGTTCCTATTATAATACCCACCTTGTTGACTCGAGACATTACTGCAAATATGCTAGCGTCTGCAATTACAGTTGTCTCAATGCCAGCTTTTGAAAGACTGGTGGCCATTTCGTGTCCCTTTGAAGAAATGAAATGTTATGATAAGTCTTGCTTTTTTAGTCATCACAATCATTTGGTAAAACCGTTGATTACCTGACAGAAAGGGGCACACTCAGCTACAATTACATGAAATTTGCGTTTGCGTGCAGCATCTTTGAGGAAGGCTTCAACTGTGCGTGAGCGTCCAATGGTCATGATCACCTCATTGGAGTGAATGTGTTCCAAGGCTTGCATCGCAATGTTGTCCGTGGTTCCCTCTGTAAAACACAACAGTGTTCAAATAGTTTGAGCAACTAAGTAGTAATATTTTACATTTTACTCACCAAGTTCTGTTAACAACTCATTTATTGCTTCAATAACATTAGCTTTGAGTGGAGCAAAATGTTGTCTGAAGTTTTCTTCACTGAGACCTCCTGAAGTCAGCAACTTGTGGAGAGATTCTTGTTGGTCTGTTTCTTCACTGCTTCCTCTGGATCTACAGAAGAAAAACATACATAGTTAAACACAATAAGAAGAACACCATTGTTCGAGTAATAAAAGTGAAATTAGGGACTGAGAACATTGGCTTCTTGACCAAATACGAGGTAATATAAGATTCTAAGTGACACCATATCTTCACCTGGCATACTCCTCTCTGATGATCTTCAGTACACGTCGGACCATGTTGCCTACAGTTGTCTCAGAGGGCTGGGCAGCTGTCATTCGTCTTCCCTCTTTTCGGATAATTTCCATGAGGTCGCCTAAAACAATGCACAGCAATGACTCATGTCACACTGATATTACTAAAGTAATACAATCGATACTACCGCATTAACACTACATAAATGCAAAATGAGAAAGTTGAACGTGATTTTCACCTGCGCTGCTCCATCGGGCCTGGGCGGTGATTCTGCGGAGCAAAGCAGTAGTCTCTCGGGCGGTCTCTGACGAGCCCCGCAGAGGTCCTGTCCCACTGCCGCCACGCTTTAGCTCGGACAAAAAAGCCTCTATTCGCTCAGTCAGATCGGTTTCTTTATCCGGACCCGGCATTGTTTTTGTGATGAGTTTTTATCGCACTGAAGTACTATAGTTCTGTTTGTAGTAATGTGGATCTGTCACACGGGAAATACACTCATGCACTTCCGGGTTGTTGCGCTGTTGTCTGATTGGTTGATATTTGTGTTCGTTGCATCGACGTCATATGTACATATTACATACATCGCTCTGTGCTGTTTTTCTGTCACAGCAATATGTTAGTTAATTTATGTTGAAAGACCTCGTGCCATGAATCATAAAAATAATAATAAAAAAAAAAATCTGTGCTTTTTTTCTTTTTTTAAATCCAGACTGTATAAAATGATCACGTCCCTCCGCAGAATTCACAGCAGGTTGACCGTTTATAAACCTGGTTATTGTTAAAACAGCGAATCGTGCTGCGCAAAGTAATATTTTGACAGGACAGGTTTTCAAATATTTTTTCATTATGTTTCGCCTAAACAATTAAAAAATAGGACACAGACATAAAAAGACATGGTCGTTTACTCTGGGTTGCAAGGTCTAGCATGTGATGCCGTCACAGGACCCAATGGGGGGCAGGAGCCAGTTTTTCCTAATAACTGCATTACACTTTTAAGTCATATCTAAAAAGAAAATGTATGAACTACAAAAATGATCATTAATATCAATCGCTAGGTCCCTGTACAAGAACAAAGATTTCCTCAGGAACAAAATAATTTTACCTCTACATAATATTATAGACCTTTAGAATGCTGTGATGTCACCTGCAACCCAGCAATGGCTCTGCTGGTATCATAGACTGCAGAATTAATACATTTTACAGTCTATAGTGTAAGTCCAAGCGCAAAATAGAGCAGCGTTATCACTGTCTGACACTTTGACACATTTGGACAGTCACATTAACAGCCCAGGTAAATTAGTCCAAGTCGAGAAAAGCCACAGAAGTTTACAAAATTTATTTTAACATAAAAATTACAATCCGACAGCGCAGACTGTGTACATGTCCATCGTTAAAAATGTTCCCAAAATGTATAGAACCCCAGCCAAAGACCCATTTACCCCAACTCAATGGACAACACAGGGGGAAAAAACTATATATAGATCTGTTTTAAATGGAAACGTACAGTGTTTCAGCCAGGGTTTTAAAACCTTTGAATGGGTAGTTATGCAAACAAAGATGACTTTAATACTTTAATTTTTCTTCACAACCTGCAACATAAATCGTATGGCTATAGCTCAACAGAATAGAAATATGTTAACTGGGCTTTGTTTTTAAACGGTGACCTCATTTATATTCAAGCGAATGTTACTGACGAAGCAAAACCACTCCCCCTCCCTAACTAAAACAACATGTATATACAATTTGAAACAAAAAAGAAATTAAATTTAGCTACCAAACACACAAGCAAAATGCCAAATGAAGTGAGGCAGGTGGTTGATCATTTTCATGTAACAGCCAACCGCTTTTTAAATAGCCTTTACTTGATAATAGGGCACGAAGGATCAAGTTTGCTTGGTATGGCAAATGTGTGTACATCAACAAAGGCCATTTTCCCATGGCACATCCATTTGAACCAAGCTCTGAAATCTGTTAAGCCAATTCAAGGTTACTCAGTAGCTACAACATTTACAAGTAGTGCAGAAAGAGACTTTTGTAAGTACCATGGCTGAACTCACGTCACAGAAAATAGTGAAACATGGCCACTGTATCTTACAAATGCATTTCTCCTACAATGCTTTCATGTTTTAAGCCACTAAATAAGCAGGTTCATTTTTACTTCAGAGAACATTCTTTTTAACCGTGATTTGGAGCGCCTTCATTCTAGTCAAATTTCTTTGTTGAAGCTAGTTCAAAGAGAAAAGGTCTTGCAATTTGTGCCCAACTTAAAAGCAGCTTCAGCAGGAGGAAGTGATGCTTTACTCAATCAGCTTCTTTGCTTTGAAAAAGCGCCGCAAATAAAAGACCTGCCACGTGGCCAGCCCAATGAGACAGCACATGGAGAAGATGCTGAAGTAAAGCACACGCGTGTTCGTGGACTCTGTAATCAAAGGGGGGAAAAAGGATGTGTATGTTTATTTTTGTATACAAAATGCTAAAATAAAATAATGTTTGTTCATACCATTGGTATCACGCATTTCCTCTTCCCTCTTCTTCATGTAAGCAAAATCGTTCACGATAGACTCAGACAGGTCCTCCAGTCGCCTAAGTTCAACTTCAAGAGGCTTCAGCTTTTCCACTTTGGCAATCTAGGAAAAACATTTTATTATATTGCTCAGTAATATAGCACAATATAGTTCAATTTGATCGGTCTGTGCTTAAGCAAAGCTTGATGAACTTTAAATGTGCAATACATGAACATTATGAATTTGAGAAAGATATGTAATTTGATGTGTAATTCGCTTGCATACCTCCTCATAGTTTTTAGCCTCCACGCCATGCTTCATGTCCAAATTGACAAGCTGATCAGGTACTCTCCCAGTCCCTGAGTAAAATGAATACCAATATTTGATGCAGCGGAATATATATGTATCATTTGTTCACAGAAAACAGTAATTTATAAATCATACCCATTGGTGATTTGCTCTCAAAGCAAACCTCAAACATGTCATAGTCCTCTGTGGTGAATGCAAACTTTCCTTTATTGGCATCTTCCTTAGAGTAGAGTGTGTGGCTGGAGGAGTCTGTGATCTGCAAATTGAATACAATTAAACGTTTTTGGTTTAAAGCAAATCATCCTTTTACACATTACACAATCTCCATCATAAGTTACAACCAAAAAATGTTAAAAACTGCATTATCAGAGAATAAAAGCCTTATTTGTGTTGACAGCTGTTGACATAGACAAGAAGGAAAAACACAGCTCACGATTAGACATTCATTTACTGATGTAACATGTGTATTCTCTATCAGAACAGTCCGTGGAAATACATGATAAACATTAATAAGCCACTGAAAGTCTTCATGCTTCCAACTATGTTATTAGCCTCGTAGGCTAACAGGCTAATGTGGCTAGTGCTGTAAGACTGACGTGTAACAGCGACAGAGCATGCCTTGGTCTGGATTCAGTAAAAAAAGATATGGGAAGCTAAACAAGAAATAACAATACATAAGAAGACATTGGCATTTAATATACAAAAGTAAAAATAACAGAAACAAATGTCATTTCACGACAAAAAGTACACTGCGTAAACCAGGAAGTCAATCTGGTTTTTGGGCCCGATTGAGCTACAATGCTAACACCAGCTGTCACCCGGTCTCTACAAAGAACTCGTAGACAACCGATAAACTCAGGACCATGAACGAAACACATGGGGTTTGTGCACAGCATAGACTTTCTACAGCACAACACGTTGTTTCTATAAGGAATTTAAAAATAAAAATAAAGCAAGCTGTATTCATCCCGTACTCACCTTTAGATTAGTTTTGGTGTTGGCTTGTTCACTTATTTCATACTCCCCCGTAACTAGCACGTCTTTGTGGATCTCTTCTCGTAAACATTTCCTTGAGTTGACTGGCAAGAAGAAAGAAATTGAGAAAACCGATTCAATGAGAACCGGTAAGAGCAGGATAGCGGCGAGTCGAGCCATGGCTGAAACAGGAGCAACCGACTGAAGCTCCAGCAGCTTACGCCGACCCAGGTCTGTTTGTTTAGCGCAGTGTGGATCCAGAGCGCCCTCAACTGGAGCGGCGGATGAACTGAAACCTTCTGGTCAACTGAACACTGGCTGAGGTGGATGTTGATATCATAATTGCAACCTCTCTTTAAAAGAGCTGAGGTGCATGTGCTTTTATTTAATGCAAAAAATAAAAAATAAAACATGGGCTGCATGCCTCTCAGACTAATTTCCAAACTGCAGCACATTTCATGCACAAGGCAACTCAATGTGCCTCACAGCAACACCAAAAACACAATAAAAACACAATAAAACAAATCAAATAATACACTCATAATATAAATACTGAGTATCGTCTGCGTAATTGTGATAGGATACATTGTTACTTGATTTTGATTGACCTAACGGAAGCATGTACAAATTGAACAAGAGGGGTCCCAGAATCGACCCCTGGGGAACCCCACAGGCAGGGGCGGACTGGGCATATGTCCATTCTGGAAGAGCACAGAAGGGCCACTGGTTTGGCCTCTCAATTTTCTCCTTGACCTCTTATCTTGCGCCTTAACCGAGCTTTGCCCTAATCTAAAAGCTCAAAAGAAAAGCGCCAAAATAGCGACGAAAACGAGGATAAACACTGGACAAAAATGTGCCATAAAAGCAACAAAAATGTGACAAAAACGTGGCATAAACATGACAAAAAACAAAAAAAAAGAGACGAAAACACAGCAACAAAGCAATGAAAAAAGTGACAAAACACAATGACGAAGCCACAAAAGTAATGAAAAAAAGTTGCAATCGCTCATGTAGGTCTTAGCTTTCAAATGAGGCGTTACACTGTTGCTCTCCAGTACAAGAGCTTCTAGATTTGGGTAATGCTAATTTGGGCCAGACTGGTCAGAGTCCAGGGCCGTTTTTAAGTCCCAGTCCGCCCCTGCCCACAGGTCAATGCCATTTGGTCTGAGACACAGTTTCCCATAGTGACATAGTAAGTTCGTTCCTCGAAGTAGGATCTGAACCACTCGAGAACCTTTCCAGAGATTCCCACCCAGATTTTTAACCTCTCTAAGACCCCATGGTCCACTGTGTCAAACGCAGTACTCAGGTCCAGCAGAACTAAAACTGTGACCGTGCCTGCATCTGTATGTAGCCTGATGTTATTTGTCACCTGATCAAGGCTGTCTCAGTACTGTGACAGGGTCTAAAGTCTTTGTGCGTGCCCTCAGTCACGCAAAACGACCAAAGATGTTGTTAGCATTTGGCCTCTCCCAATGTATTCCTTTAGCGCCAAATGGGGGTGACGTTGGAAGCGACCACGCTCTTCCACGGGTACAAAGACCAGACAGGTGTTTTTGCGTGCCCTCAAAGACCAAAGATGTTGTTAGCATTTGGCCTGTCCCTGTATATTCCTATAACTCCAAATGGGGTGATGTTAGAAGCGACCAAGCTCTTCCACGGGTAGACACAAAGACCAGACAGGTACGTACAACTCGTCTAAGCTCCAATAAGAACAAATCTCAGTGTGGAAAAACTATTACTGTTCCTTTAAAGACATTTTTAATAGGCTTAAAACCTGCAAATGTTCCCTTGGGTTCTCACTATATTGGTTTCGTAGCTGTCATACACTCAAATTGTTACATATAAATAGACATGGCCAATATTATGAAACACGGTGTCACCTACAGAGGAGGGATTACCCATTGCAGGCAATGAGGCCTTCCAGTTTCCAGGGAGACATCTTTGTAGCTTATCCGGGGACACGCTGCTCAGAGAGAGTCTAGCACCAGCCCTACACTCATTATTGGAGCGAGAAGTCCCACTCGTAAGACAGCAGCTCTTACGTCAAAAAGGCTAAGAATAGAAAACATGCTCCCTGTGAAAGTGAGATATTTTCTAACATTTATATTGCGTCACCACAAAGATTGTATTTCTAACTAATCTTACATCTACTTTACACGAATGTATACACCAATTTCTTTTTCCGTTTCAAAGCAAGACAAAAAACCCTATCTATAATACTATAATGTAATGTTCCTAAAAACTCATGTCTATACAATCTAAAATCTTAGGGTTGTCAAAAATTTTATTGTAAAATATTAACTAATTGAACTACTGAACCAGTATTGGTTTATCACCTTTGGCACGGTCTGTCACCAAGCACACCAAGATTATCTTTAACATCTTGCATGAGCCTGCCCCATGACGTACAAGTCTACACACCCTTTTTGTTACTATGATGCAATCTCATTTCAAACAGTATTCATTAGGCTACATATCGATTGATGAGACTTTATCAAATCAAGAAATACCTGATTTCATTGTACTGAAGAAGGCTAATAAGAAACAAACACACACCCAGAGGACAAAGAGTTTCCGTGATCATATTTAGGAGAATCCATGTACCACAAAATCTGCATGTTAACATGTTAGAAATAGATTTCTCTGTGTGCATCGATTGTCAGTAAACAATGAAGTCACAATTAGGTTAATTGTTTGCATTGTATGTGGCTTGTTCTGGATGTGGAATTTCATTGTGAGCTGCCATGGTTCTCTGTAAATTCACCATCAGGTTGATTTTTAGTTTGACTCGCTTGCCTGCTCTCGCTCATCTCCTCATCATGTTCTCCTCTCCTCCTCCTCCTCTCGGTGCCACGCTCCAGCCTTTCCCCGCTCTCTCACTCAAGCTTACGCTCCTAGTTCCTCCCCTGGGTTGAAGCTCCGACGCAGGTTGGCGTCATAGTGGTCTAATTTTACTGCTGTTGATGCTGATGTTAAAAGGAGCAATAGGCACCTGCTATTTCTGCCTCTACCTCAACCCCATGGGCCAGCAAGGAGTTATTAATAAGCACAGGTTCTTAGGCACAGCATATTGAAAGGGGGAAACTTATCTCAAGTGCTAACAAGAAAACATAATTAGAGTGCAACTTGTATTGTTAGTTTTGACTTCCAGAAGCACTTTTGGTGGAGGAAGTTAGTGATTTCTTGAACGTGTTGCACAAAAGGTTGTGTATAAATTGGAAAACCCTCCAACGGCATTGAAAGGTGCTTAACGTTCTTAACCCATCACAGTATATTTCCTTTATACACACATGTTGGTCTATGCATGTTGATACATCAATATTACATGATCAAAGATCATTACTCAAACAGTACACAAATGCATGTCTAAGTATTAGAAGGTCAAAGGTTCAACTCCTGGGCTGGATGGGGCCTTTCTGTGTGGAGTTTGCATGTTCTACATATGCCTGTTTAAGTTTGCTCCAGATGCTCCGTTTTCCCCTATTATTAAAACATGTACAATAGGATTCCCTCTGGGACTAGGACTCCCTCCCTTCAAAAAGTGATTCTAATCTCAGGGATTGTCCTGGTTGAAAAAAGGTAAAATATTTGTAACATGTGAAACATGACATTTACAAAATTGTATCCAGGAAGGGGAGTTGCGCGTCTTCAAATGTTTCCGAGTGCTAAACCCCCAGAAAAATGTAAAGGGTTTTAGAGATTATGTTGTTGCCATATAAATATACTATGAGTATCTCTGTCTGGATTTGTGAACCACATCAATGTGCGACCCTTTACATTTACAAAATATTTGAGCTGTTAAAAAATGTTAAAAAATGTAAAAGTTTGTTAAGATGTTTCATCGTGAGGTGGTTATGACATGGCAATTTAACGCTTCTCATGTAATTTCTGGGGGGCGGGCGTTATAACTGCGCGTAGCTACAATTTGAGGGACATGCAATACCTGCCAAATCGCAGGTATTGCGAATAACAAAAATGACGTCGGTAGTAAATTTTATTGTATTGCATCATGTATTGTCAGGTTGAAGCCTACATGCATTGCCTCACGTTCTTTGCACAGACTAGCTTTCTTATCCTTAAAGAAAATATGAATCAATTACGATCTTGATGTTACAGATACGTTTTAAATGAGAGCAACGACGTTCAGTCTTCGCCATAGCGCTCCATGTCCTCTGTCTTTGCGACTCTCAGCTAGAAACTGCAGTTCCTTGTGGAAATGCTATATTTGGGCACGGAAGTAAAACGTCATGACGCTAGGCTTGCAAATAAAAAAAATGGAAAGAACGTGCTGACGTGAGGGCCCTGACGTATGGGTTAACCCTGGCAACAAACGGAACAATAAATAGAGCTTGTCAAGGGTTTGGAAAACTACTGCTATGTACATCTTTTGAGAATGTGTTCAGTTCCACGGAGTGTGTGAGGATCAAGACAAGACGATTAACAAAAAGGTTAATTTAAATATCACTACGTTTTATTTACATGTTTTGCAAACACATAGACGCTCTGTAAAAAAATAAATTTAAATTTCATAAATAAAAGCACTATTGTTTTCACAGAAAACTTTATAATATAAGACCACTCAGACCATGGTTAGGACAAAGCACATACGTTTTAGAGTTCTATATAAACTTCACAATTATTCTCACATTCCATCAACCACAAACAAACTGGGCCAATAATGACTATTGCTGCAAACACAATACAATGTATTTCTAGCACCATTAAATCAAATATAACTTAAAACTCTATGTAGCATTGTTAAAACATGCCATATACTTGCTACACTGGTGTTATAGGCAAGTCTAGATCTATTAAAATAAAAAATAGAAAGTAAATTGCTAGGTGTTACTATTCTTTTTCCATAGCCCTGTGATCTGCACATTCCCTTTACTGGGGAAATGTGCTTAGAAGGAAGCATTAGAGTTTGTGAAAGTCTTTAAAGGGCCAGCAGCGTGGGTGAGTTGAGGGAATCAGAGGACTGGTCGTTGCTGTTGCTGCCTCTCCGGTGGGCAATACCGCAGCTGGAGAAGGCATCTGCTTCTGGGAACGTGAACACAAATGAAGAGGTGTACGTGGTGTTTGCTGGAGTGCAGGTCACCACAGGTGTGCACAGGGGTTCAAAGTCATTGTTACTGGTAGAGGTGTGAAGGGCCTCCCAGTCCTGTGTGGTGTAGAGGGAGCTGCTCAGGTCCACCTCAGGCACAGAGCGGGCGGTTTCCATCTCAGTCTTGGCGAGCAGGTCCAGAGACTCTTCCAAAACCGAACTCTCAAGATCGGTCATTTTGACTGTAGTGCTGGAGACGGTTGCGGTGGAGAGAGTGGGCCTGCTGGTGGAGAAGATGGAGTTGGAGGTTGAGGTGAAGGTGGTTTGGCTGGAGACCCTCGTCTGTGTCTGAGAGCAGGGATCAATAGACAGGCAGGAGAGGACTGGAGAGACAGCTGTCACAGGGAAGTCCACGTCAAGCTCAGACGGGATTTTGCAGATGGGTTGGTGGGCAGCAAGAATAAACTCAAGCTTCTCTTTTTCTTTAAGGAGTTTGGCAATATCATTTTGCAGGCTAGACTTCTCATCCTCCAGCTGGTCAGTTTCCTGTGAGCAAAAAGGAATATATAACATTAATTTAAATGACAATGGGGAACACTGAATATCATAAAAATGTTGTTGAAACACATTTCTGATTATTTAGTGGATACTTACAGCTTGGAGGGTGTCCGTCAGCTCCCGCCTCCTGTTGCGGCATTTTGCTGCTGCCTGCTTGTTTCTCTCTCTGCGAATTCTGCGTTTTGCATCTTCTTCTGCTGAGATCTGTCAGAACAAGTAAAAGTTAAATCTCCCATTCAGAAACATTAAATGCATAACTGATTGAGTGGGACCTATATATATTAAATATTTACCTGCTCATGTCTGCCTCTTTTGGAACTGTGAGCCTTGGTGGTGGACCTCATGCCTTGCCTGGAGTATGATGGGCTGGAGCTTGAAGTATATGGGTGAGCTCTGTTTGAGGGGGCTACTGAAGAGATCAAAGGCTGGACCATCCACTGCAAGTCCGGACTTGTTGAGATGGCTGTGACCGTTGGAATGAAGGTGGTACTTGTCAGCTCAGTGAATTCCTGCAAGAAATAAAGCACAAGCTCTCATCAGTACACCTGCTAAACTTGAAGAGTGGAGAGCAATGTTGGTTGCTTTTGAATAAAACCAGTCTATAAAAAGCAAGATGGGTTAAAAATATCCATATGATGCAACTATGACGTTCCACATTCTCTCTGGAGTGTCTAGTGGATGAATGGGGAAAGCAGCTCCGAGAGCAATGCTATATTAATGAAATACTACTTTATTGTTATCATTATCATTTAAAATTAGTTTTTAGCCTATAAATAATAGTATAACATGAGGTTTTTTTTTAAATGTTGCATTACATTAGCTATGCACTATTTAGTTAAAACAACAACAAACAAAGCATGTTAATTTCAAAGCAAACCATTCAAAGTTTTTAAGTGGACTCACCTGAGACTGGGGAGACCCCATGCTGGAGTAAGATCCGGCTGGTGAGGGATAGTAACCCAAGTTATCAGCCGGTGAGGCTGTGCTGCAGCGAGACGAGGAATCACACTCTGCGTTGAAAGCGTTAAACATCATTTTCTCAAAATGGAATAAATCCAACAAACTCTTCTTTGAGGGACAGTAAGACTAGAAAATCCCTTGAAAAGTTTGTTTCAAAAAATGTGAGTTGTCCAATATATTTGATCGTCCTGTTGCTCCGCGTTAAAAGTTGGACTGCCAACAGCGACAGCTCGCAGGGCTTTTATAGGCGCTGGCAATGACGTATGTAACGGGGAGTGCCATTACGCGATGTCCCGAGGAGCAAATGCACCAAACAATCGTATAACAGCGCAGTAATAGAGCAACTGGAACTTCTTATGGTGTACAACAACATTAAATATTGAAGATTCATTAACACAATGTGCACTTTTCAGTTTTAAATTAGCAAAATATGTTTTTTTCCCCCACAAAACTCATCCCAAACAAATGGAATGTTCCAGAGCGGGATCCCCTGTACGTCATCTTCCATATATGGTTCATCCTGTGGAGGGGCGTGCCCTGCTGGGAAATACACCGATCTGAGACTGGCCGACAGCGACAAAATACAAGACAACAGACACAGAAGCCACTAAAAAAAGAGTCTAATCGTCTGTATAGGTCCTGGTTTACATAACAAAGCAAAGAAATAAACCCTCTATATTTAGCTGTTTGAGTCAACGCACATGAGGTTGCTATAGACTATGTTTTAGTAGTAGTAGTAGGCTAATAGCCTAGTAGTAGTAGTAGTAGTAGTAGTAGTAGTAGTAGTAGAAGTAGTAGTAGTAGTATGGAGTAGTAGTAGCAGCAGCAGCTAGTAGTGGTAGTAGAAGGGGTAGTGGTAGAGTTTGTAGTAGCAGTAACAGTAGTAGTAATAACTTATTAATGAAATGTTTTTTGTTCCACATAAAGGCCTAAACAAATACAATAGTATATTGACTTCATGGGCGAAACTGGAAAGCACGAAACATAATTGCAATTGTATTTTAGGTCAAATAAAACGCTAAACCAAAATGCAGAGTCAGTGCGCTTTCACCCACGGGCAATCCTTGAACTTCTAAGAGGGGTGTGTTCAGTTGTCAGACAAGCTCATACCATGTCTGTGTACTTTTCCAATGTGCTTCTCTGTGGGTGTCATGTAAGAGAGGGTCTTTTCCCATGACAGAGGGAATCCCAGTCCTGTTTTCTTTTTTATTAACTAAAAAAAATAAAAAAATAAAAAAATATTTGCTCTAAATAATGTAGACCTACACAACTGAAAAAACTAGTCATGGTCTAAATTACGTGTTACCATTTTTACCCTATTTTATTCTAAACGCAATAACTGCCCCCACTGTGCAACTACCACATTCAATGTTTACATTAAATGTTTACATAGGGTTGTGTATCTAAGTCCACTTTGCCTACTATTAAATAACGTTGCATGTAACATGTACTTTATAGTAAACTTGTAGTTTCTTAGATACTTCGTAAAAGTTCATAGTTCATTGTTTTTATGTCAAAGTTCACACACATACACGGGGGTAGTTAAGACAAGTGTTTAGTTCCTCGCGCGGCTGTTGTGTTCAACATTCCTGGTTGGCATAGTAACACTAACACTCCACCCCTTCGGAGCAGTGACGTCTCAGTTTTTGCATAGTAACAAAGATTGTTAGTGGGAACGAACCATCACTAGTTTCCCATATTAAAAACAAGGCTGGCGTCAGTGAAGAGAGTGAGGTTACCAGATGAGGAGTACGTCCTCTGCTTCTGCAAGAATCTGTGTATTCGACTGCGGAACGAAACGGGACACCAGCCATCCAGATCCTGCAAACTAGAACAGGAGAAACTTCAAATGATTGTTTCACAGGCACTTTAAACTAATGTTTTTTTATATTGTGAATATAGGCTATTATTTACGTCCAAATGGACGCAGCCCCATAAAACATAGCCTATCCTACGTTATTTCTATGAACGCTAACCCCCAAAACCCCATAAAGCTGCACTTTGAACCTTTTGAGAAGTCTGTCGGACCCCTGATCCCCAGCTAATGATATGCCGGTAAACTTTAGGGGTGGGATTGCCGGGAAGCATCCGGGAGCAGGGCCCCATTCATGCATCACTGGATCTGTGAGACTGAGACTACTCTGCTAAAAATAGCAATGCAAAGTAGAGACATGGGCTAATAATTGCAACGGGGTCAACACCACAATTAAATGGAAGCCAGCGTGCATTTGGGCCCAGTCACATCTATCCTATGCTCCAACATCGACTGCCTCGGCCACTTCACGTGCCAGTGCGGCAGAGCGGTGTGCATTTGGCACTTTATTTATAGGCTATAGCTAATCTAAAATTGTTACTGAGACCGAGTCCTTAGACCATCACGTCCATCTAAGACGTACCTGGTCACCGGAAACTCCATAAATGGTTTTGAACGGGACCACTTCATAATTGGCTGATTTTTCTTTAATTCTGCGGTCTGATGGAGAAATTATGTTCGGCCAGTTGAGCAAAACTTTATTTTTGCTGTATTATTTTGAAGCGCGAGAGGCTAATTACCGTTATTGCCTAAATGTGTTATTTCTGTTATTTCAAAACACTAGTGCGGCATTTCTTGTGAGCAAAGGTGATCTGATATGGGGATAGCCCCGTACTCCATTTAGATATAAAATCAATGTTATCAAACATCAGTGGCACAATGAGAACATAATGTATCCTATAACCCATGATGCTGCAGATGCTGCATACATGACGTGACGTAGTGAGGTAGGCTGACATCTTAAAGATGGGCACAACTACAGCGTAAATGAGTGAAATTGTAAGCATTTTAACCATCACATTTTGCAATCAAGCACGTTTCCTAAATAAGATGACCGTATTTGCTTCACCTTAACATTATACTGAACGGCTAATCTGTTTGGAGTAACAAGACTTGAGTGTTTTACCCCCTCACACCTCCTCATGCTCTGCAATGGTTTGGTCTTACCACAGCGATTTCATTCATAAAATTCCAGCTCACTATAAAAGGAGAGTCTTCACTATCTGCACGGTGTAAGGACCTGGTACAGCATTAGGCCTTGATCAAATTAACGCAGGAGCCTATATTGACACATATGCTGCCGTTTTTATTTTAAAGCAGGATCATGCGTAAAGACTCCAGCCTCGAGCTAGACTCCTCATCCAGCTGCAGCGCAGCATCTTCCGCGGGGGACACCCCTGAGCATCAGCCGCCTGACTCGCTTTTATCGGTGGACGACGCTGAGGTACAAGCTCTTGTAGCATTCATAGTGTGCTGTTTTATTGCATTGAGTCATCATGATCTTGCCAATTGGCAGTAATGTCTCTGCAGTAGAAATGTAATATGACATTATTATTATAATATTTATTTATTTTTGCGTAGGCTATTGTTTAAGGGTTAGTTGCCATTCCACATGCTGAATGATAGATGTGCCATTTTGGCACAAAGGTCACGATGAGCATGGATGAATTAAATACAGATAATTGTAATTCACTACATGCATTTTGATGTCTGGCTATTTCAGGACACTGGAAACAGTGCAACAGACTCAGTCGTGCCCACATCCCGGGCATTCTCCACATCCAGCCGCGCCAAAGCCAAACCCCATGGCGCAGCCTCCAAGTCGTCTTCAGCAGGTGCATCCAAGGCAAAGTCCTCCAAGAGGGGACAGAAAGATCAGGTAAATGAAATTGAAATTAAATGCCCAAACAATCAACTGGCATCTATAGCTGATAAAAAGTATAGTGAGAAGATGGCCAACTAGACATTTTTATTATTAGGTGACTGTTGTTAGTGATAGAATTTAATGCTACTTAAGTACAACATCAATGGATCCAATATAGTCAATAACCAATAGTGGTAAGGCAAGTTTATGGTTACAGCACAATTCATAAGGTAATTCAAAGTGTTTCACAGCTACATACAATTACAACACGGTAGATCAAATCAATCCATAAAACATCAATATAAAAATGTATTTATTACAATAAAAGCAAAGAGTGTAGATAAAATACATTCAGTTGTGTGAACAGGATATGGTACAGCCCTCTCACAGAGGAGTCAGTGGTGCAGCAGTTATAGTAGCAGCAGCTCAACTGGAAGAGTCTCCACTAATGTGTGACTGCTTTAGATGCTGTGTAAGTGCTAGTAGAAGACATGTCGAGATAATCCAAAAGGCATTTCTCATTATTTCAGCTCTCCAAAGAGGAGGAAGAACGGAGAAGGATCAGGAGGGAGAGAAACAAAATTGCTGCAGCAAAATGTCGCAATAGACGGCAAGAACTAATAGACACACTCCAAGCTGTAAGTGTACCCTATCCATCCATCCATCCATCCATCCATCCATCCATCCATCCATCCATTTTCTTCCGCTTTATCCGGGGCCGGGTCGCGGGGGCAGCATTATTATTATTATTGGCAACATTTACCCTTAAATAACATAGAAGCTGTTTTCTAATGGCATACTGTATGTTTCGTTGGTGACAGGAAACAGATCAACTTGAGGATGAGAAGATGTCACTTCAGACAGAAATATCTGATCTGCTGAAGGAGAAGGAGCAACTTGAGCAGGTTTTAGCATCTCACAAATCTTCATGTAAACTCTCTGTGACTGATAGCAGTGAAGAAGTCCCTGAAGATTGTCCAGGCTCCCCACAGTTGATATCCATGTTAGACATCGTAAAGAACTCAGAAGACCTGGACAGTGTCCCTTGTAACCCTGCTGCCGCCATTTTAGGAAACTCCAACATCCTGCTGTGTTCTCATACACAGGAGCAAGTTCCAAATGCTTTGGAGGGAGATGATTTGGATGACCTTGTGCCCAGTCTAGAGATGGAGTTGATGACAGACACTGCAGCATCAGTACCTGACATAGACATGGGCACTCCCCTCTGCCTCCCAGATTGGGAAACCCTGTACAAGTCAGTGGCCAATGACTTTGACTCTCTCAGCACACCAGTCATGTCTTCCAGTCCCACATGTAGCAATTACCGTTCTGTGTTTTCCTTTAATTACTCTGAGATTGTTTCTTTGACTGAGGGTTGTGAAAGTCTCAAAGGAGCTGCATCTGACTTCACTAAAGATCTCCACTCTCCGACACTACTTGCTCTGTGAGCTGAAAACAAAATATTATGCAATGTTTTCAGAATAGATTTCAACCAGCCAACAAGCTCTGTACAGGATATTTAGATTTGATTGACTTAAAGAAAGATGTTTGTTACTGTAAAATTGACTACTTCCATTCTTGTGTTCTGGTAACAATGCATGCAAAAACACATCTCAAATGAAGTGGGTATGATCAGTTTTTGTGAAGTAAAGCGAAGTATGCTACGTAATTGTATACGTATCATGTGTAAAACTGGTTCACCAATGTGTGATTAGTTTGTCTTTATGGTCCTCTGTGATTTGTGTTTGTCTCATGAAATAATAGCTGTCAAGTAGCTAGTTGTGCTCAAATAAGTTTTATGATAACGTTTATTTTTTCAATGGCTGAAATGTTATATATGACTAAAAACAGGCAGACAAATCATGTCTTTGATTCTATGTTATTTGATATTCTGTATCTGAGATAACCACAATAAGAAGAATAAATATGCATATTTTATATTAATTTGTTCAATCATTATTAAAATGATGTCATTTAAAAGAAAAAAGAAATCACAAGGGATATACTTAATAAAATGATTTTGGAAACCATATTATAGCGTTGAATGTAGGACAGCCTACATGAGCGAGGTTATAGCGTCCTCTCCTGCCTGTTCGGCTCCTCAGACAGATGTCCCACTGCATATTGTGAGAATTACATAAGGAGCTGCGCGGAGAGCGTGTTCGTCAAATGAGTGGGAGCCGCAGATACAGTGGGCTAATTATTTATTCATAGCTCGATTTACAGCCTCTCTATTGTCACGGTCAAGTGATCCCGACTACACAACAGCGCAGTGGATACGTACAGCATGTGACGTCAGCACGTGGGGCTTCTTACGTATCACTTCCCTTGCCCATGTTTGGGCACATGCAGCTGTTTTGTTTCCACAGCAACGGGTGTCATATTTCGGGATTGAAAGATGTCGGGAAATAGAGAGGGAGAAGGGCAAGAGCTATTACCTAAATATACGAACGTTTCTCATCAATTACAAAGCGACTGACTTTCTAATCAGTAACACTGGCAGTTCAGCTGCAGCACTGGGCACAGAACAGAGGGTAAGATCCCGCTTCCATAGCCCGCTGCAGCCATGTGTTCACGGGGATGCTGTCAACAAAAAAAAACATTTAGATGGACCAACAAACATTGTCAGTTATTGTCAGAGACAAAAACGAATATTTTACTTAGTCGTTTTCAGTAGACCCCTCAGCCCCCCCAACCCCCCCTCCTTTTTCTTATCACAATATCCAACAGGGGGCGCCAGCGCACGAGGAACTGTCAACAGGGTAAAAGGGTGTAAAATCCACCTAACGTTAAATTAAGCCTAAACTTACATGCCTTATTGAAGCATAAATGTTAGTTTATTCCTATGCTTAAAACAAATCTCAGGACATAAGTGTCTCCCAGTACCACACTGAGCAATTTTCATGTGTCTTTAAACAACAGGGCTGCACAATATACTGCCACTTATCATTACTGCAATAATAAGACGCAATATTTAGCACAAAAAGCCACAATATATCATAAAACAGAGGTCTTCAATCATTTTCGCTTTGTATGTGTATTTCTTTCTCAGATTGAAGACCTCTGTTTTATGATATATTGTTGCTTTTTGTGCTAAATCTTGTGTCTTATTATTGCAGTAAAGATAATTTGGCAGTATTTTTGTGTACACATGGTATCTTGATTTATTGCATTTTCACTCATGATCTTTCTATTGAAATTCTAATTTAGCCTTGTTTTATTCTAATTGTGTCTTCCTATAAGTGTGGATTTTTAAGAAAATCACTTTTTTTTTTTACACTTATGTGTATCGTTCAGTCAGGCAGCTCTACTTGAAACTAAATAAAGGCACTTGTTCCACATTACTCATCCCTATTCAACTAATGACTGTTATCTTTCCTACGTACTGTGATTTTCCCAGGGAAGTGCAATATTAGCCTGGATATTTTAATGCTATTTAGTCACCTGACATTATATATAGGGTACCACAGAATGAAAGGCACATATGAAAGAACATTGATTGCTGCACAAAGTTACACTAACACAATCACCTTACAACAGCACTGTTCCAAGTGCACACTAAGGAAAAGCAATGACATTTAGCCAATTGTGACTATTAAAACTTAAGGTGTGATTTCTACTTGAATGTGATTACTTATGCACTCACTGGTATCATCAGAAGCATAAAAAGCTTGATGGAAATGTTTAAAGAAAACAATTTATTGGTACAAATTCATAAAGTCTTGAGCGAGATCCACCTTTCCACCTTGGATGCATAAATACAAAAGAACAGTCCTATGGATCAAAAATTCTTTCTTTTTTTTTTTTGTGCTGAGACAACTAATCGATTATTGAAATAGTTGACATGAACATGTTGTATTTATGATGAAAAACGACTTTGCTTTTAAAGTTAGGTTATGTAGTGTTTTGTAATTTCGTAAACATCTGTCTGTGTTTCCTTCCATCAGAAACCAGCACTAAGAGCGTCTTACAAACAACTTTAAATTTACTTTAAGTTTACGCCATCAACGTGTCCTCAAGCGGCGTCACTTAGGCTTATGTGGTAAAAAGTTTAAAAAAAACAACAACAATTTTCATACACCTTTCACAAGCGATTAATCGATTAATAATAAAAATGAGACTAATCTAGTTACCAAAACAACCGTTAGTTGCAGCCCTACTAAGAAGGAAGGTGAATAAACGTGAAGTTGGATGACACTGCTGTCTGGGGTCCCTGACTCACTGTCACTCTGTCTGGGTGCCAGGGTATTTCCCCTTCATAATTATAACACATCATACAAAGGTCTTTATGTAACTTTGGAGTCCTATGTTTTTGAACAAGCATAAAAGTACAACATTCAAACTGTTTATTAAGCCTGTAGTAAAGACTGTATTTTGAAATGCTTCACATATATTTCTGCACGCTCAGGTCTTACATAGTGCTGTTATCATCGCCTGTTTTTACTCACCGGTCTGCACTGTGTTTAGGAGAGTCTCTGTGCAGCCTTTCTGCAAGAAACAAAACAAAATGTAATATTAAACCTAAAATGGTAAGCAAAAATATATATATTCTCTCATGATGACTGATCTTACTTTATTTCTAATATTAAAACTTGAAAAATGTATTTGTATACTGCCATGCAACACTAAAATCATACGGTAAATGCATATGTGGCAATAAAAACAGTAAAAAACTGAACGAACTGTCAAAAAATATGAGTCATAGCTGAGGGGCTTTCCAGAGCTACAAATGAACGATAACACCAAGCTAAATACAATAACAAATAATCTTTTAGTAATACGGTAATACGTGAGATAGACGTTTCAGACTAAACCTCATCTTAATTAAACAACAAATGCTTTCCACCACTCCAGTTTCCTTTAACACAGAACACTTCCAATATGAATCCTCCAAAGTACAAACTCACTCTAAACATTTGTGATCAGCCATTCAGGTGTTCAGATAACTGAATTTTGTGATTGATATAAAAAAAGGAAGAGACGGTGATCCACAGTTTTCCTTCAGACACATTACATTTCATGCATAATTGTTGACCTAAATTGGAATAAAAAATAAGGGACAGTTTTGTAATTTGGCTACAAGTTTTCTCAGCTATGTGTCAAACCAGATCAAAAATCACAACAACATGGTAATGATGAACAGTCAAGAAATCACGCTCGTGGTATTTGGCAGGGTTTTGTTGTACTTCTGAATCTTTAAAATAGCACTCTTCTGATCTCTGAAACATAAAGTGCTTAGGGGCGAGAGTGTATAAACAGTGGGCAAATAAACAAAGCTATTATTGTCAACGTTGTGGCTGTAGGCGTTTGTTTGTGGCAGTCTCTGTCTCCAATCTGAAACTTTCCTTTCCTTGTGTATGTTTTGGTTGCTAGGGGTGGAGCTAATGAACGAGCGTCTACAACCCTCCTCTTGCATTATTTTGATCCATGCTTACGTCTGGGACACAAGTTCCGCATTCCTGAGCCTCATAGACCTGAGCAGCAGTACTTAAACGAGCTGATGCAACGAGCTCGGCTAGCCCTGCACAAGCACATCCAACTCCAGACTCCAAAACGAGCCGCTACAAGCTCCTGCGGGTTTTGGGCGCTCTACGGGTAAGCTCACGTCTGCTAGAAATGTAATCGATTATTTTCGGACCGGAGAGGCAAACAATATTTAAGATTAAATAATTGTCACGTTATTCTTATGTAACTTGTATCGCTCGTAGGCTACATGCGCGTAAAACGGCTCTTTGAAAAGTATAACTTTGAGTAAGTCACCATCATGCTCAAACTTTTTCCTCTGCCTCAGTGAACGTGCGGAGCTGCTGCGGTCGTTACATTGTTGTTACATCTGCCTTTAGCAGACAACTCGTATCTAATACAGCTACCGCTAAATCACTCTCTCTAGACTGAGTCGGTGACCAAACGCTAACAGTCTGTGAGAAGAGCCAGACTGCAGTGGGTGAGCTGCTTCTATAGGCTATTATGTAACGCTACACGGCACGCAGAAGTCTACTCTTCAGTGCGCCTGTAGGAAAACGGTTAGCTAAACGGCTTTAACACTGAGGAAGGCTGTAGTGCATTAAATGGGCTGCATCAATGATCGTTATCAGCCATAATGCTGCTCATTTGTTTACCAGGCTCTCTTTTCACGTATACTTAAGTCCTCAGTCATTGAAAGCTTTGTAACAGACTACCTCGTTGGAACGGTGTGCAAGGCTCATATTGAAGTAGTAAAGTACTGCAGCTGCATTTACTGCATAACAGGTGCATCACCGGAAGAAAAACAAAAGTTAGTAGTGTTTATGTCTCACAATGAATATAAGTGTAATCAGTATAGGCCTAGCTAAACACAGGACATAAACACATCTGGTCCTGTTAAGAATAAAGGCTAGACAATGCATGCTCATGTTATGTGTTGTGGACTCCATGAGGTTCATAAGTTCAGTGTTTTCCATTGATGCCACAGCATGCTTTCCGTCTTGTGCAATGCACACTGTATGCCAGACAGGACACACTTGTGATGAATGTTTTTCTTTTGTTTCTGACTGCTTGCCTGTGGATAAATGAGCTGGCCAATGTTGCAAAGGGTTTAAATGCCCTGGCCCCTGCCCGGGCACATCTATGGATGGCTTCTGCATAAATGGAACGCTGCAGTGGATTAATAGGAAAGGGCTGGCGAGCCGACAAGTGGTGAAGGGCCGATGGGGCTGAGAGGCTCGACGTGGGCGCACAGGGTTTATTTTAAGTAGAAATGCCTTCCAGTGCGTCTCTGGAGAGCAAGAATTGCCAAGCTACACCCCAGTACACTGAATAGACAGCAGACGCATTGCAGGCGAGCCAACTATGCAACAACCAGCTCTGTGATTCTAATACTAATTCTGGGAGTATCACATTATCAAATTCACATTGTAGTCCTCATAAGCCTTTCCACATGGCCTGTAAAAACAGTGTTGAGGCAGAGACAGGAGGTACACGGTGAAAACTAAAGCCCAAATGTCCAGAGCTGTAACTGAGAAAGACATTAAAAGCACTTTTTTTGTAGACACAGCACATAATGTGGCCTTTAACAAGGTTATGATTTCCAGATTGCCCACATTTCTACAGGAATGAAAGCCAAAAGTGTCTATTTACACGAAATATTTACCAGGTCTCATTCAATCAATCACTCAACAAAATCACGTGACTTGCAACACTGAGCACCAGGGATTTCATTTATGATTTAACTTACTTATTGACAATTGACCTTTCACAAAAGCATTAGCCAATGTTTTGCTAGCTCGGTCAAGAAGTGGAGTTTATCAAATATCATAATGGGGGAGAAGTGCGTGTAAATGACTCCTTTTAGTCCCCATACAAGCATGATATCATGAGGCAACTGGGTTGCAATGTCTCTTCTTTTGTTAAATGAGTATTGATTAAAATATGGCCAGTCTGCGGTCTCCCCACGGACAGGCCTGTGGAGGAGAGGGAGGCTGCAGTGGCTTTGTCTCCCCTGGCTCAGCGAGGCAACTCAAAATGAATATTCTCTGGCATAGACTATATATATAAGCTGCGATGTCCCGTGTGCTATCAGTGCAGTGACAACAACAAATCCACTCACAGTTTAAATCTCAAGGCTCTGCTAAGAGCAACTAAATGCTTCCTGTAGCACTTAAAAAGTAAATGTGCCAGATTCCAGCGTCAGAAACAGTTTCTTTGTGATGATGTGCAGCAACGGCAGCTCATGAAACTCTTAGCAAACTACAAGACGCATGGTAAACGAGTATTAGCTTGGCTCTAGTTAGCTGCCGGTGTTTTTCTTTAGCTTGTCCATCTCCTTTGAATGGCGAGAAACGGCCATTGGTTTAAATGGGAGGATATGTGACCACCCAGAGGTAGAATATAGATGTGAACAGGACTCATGCCAACTATCACAAAGCTATATATTAGAATAACGTCTGCTACAGCACTTACATTTTGTTTTATGTCCAGAGCAGCTTCAGACAGATTTCTCACTTTCTCAGAAATACCTGTTTTGTTGTGTAAGTTAGCATGAACTCTAATCTCACTAAAATCACAATATTATGTTGTTCATAATGTAACCCTAGATGTTACTGGTGACACAAATTTTACAAAGGAAACCAATTTAAATGAAATCACATTTCATGTTGATGCTGCGTGCGTATTTGAACTGTCTTGTCCCGGTGAAAGATATGCCAAATTCCCCGGTTTCCTTTGGGGATTGCAAGAGGCTGTAACTCGACACAAAGCCTGACTAAGAGCAGACGATAATGATGATCGCTGAGACCTTGGCCAGTGATGGAGACTAGAGAGCGCGCCGTGGCCAAAGGCGCTCATTGTTCATGCTAATGTTCAGAAAGGTGTTCCTTTTACTCAATGCATGGATTTAAGTAATCTTCCTTGCACTAATTCTCCTGGTAAGCAAAGAATGTTTGAGAAATGTGTTTCTCTTGCAGATGTGTGCTGCAAATGGAGTGGTGTTAGTAAATAAAAGAGTGTATTTTTATTAACAATAATACAATTTGAAATAAATTAATCAGTATGCTCGTCACAGTCTGATAAATAATAGAACTGAACCAAGAATTATACAAGAACTGCCCTTTAAACACACAGTATTGATTTTAAAAATATATATATTTTAGATTAATTTGATAATTTTTGTTTTGTTTTTTATTTTACTCAAAAATACTTAAAAATTTACTTAAAATGAGATTTACAGTAGTTGGTACTCATTTAGGTAAAAGACTGTCGTAACTCCTAACCCACTCATTTGGGTTCTCTGCAGGCATGAAGATAGTGGGGCGGGTGGGCTGACGGCGAGGGGTTGAATTCCTTCGTCGAGTTAATGGGGCTCAGGAAATGGGCCGATTTAGTGCATCTGAAGACTGATCGTGTGTCAGCAGAGAAGTCAGTGGACTGTGTATGTTTATGTAAGGCCAGCATACTGATACAGTCACAGAAGACCTTTCTCTTCTCTCTGCTATCCACACAGCTCATAGTGAGAGTGGTTGGTTTTGGGCCAATGCCAGCACCTGCACTCTGCACTGTATTTCATAACTAATAAATGACATTTCCGCTACCCGCCCTGTAGCGCGTGTCTTCATGCTGTTCATGAGAAGCAGTGGCACTGTGTTTGCTGTAAGGGTTTTGCAACATTATCCGCTAGTTTTATGGTAACATGGTTGTTGTGCTGTTCAGGTGTTGTGCACTATGTTATAACTATTTCAAAACACGTAGAGCATGTCCTTTGTATCTATGTTCATTTGAATCTTGAAGGTAGATTAGTTCCATTTCAGGTCAAGGTTTGTACTTGTCAATACTCTCGAATGTGCCGTGTGTGTCCGCCTGCAAGTTTTAACATGCAGTGGTAAGGAATGGGGCTTTCCTTCCATATGGCTGACTAAATCCATATCCGCTCACTCCACAGTACATTTGTAGCCATCTACTGTGACTCAGACTAAAATAACATTAACTTTCCAAATTGTTTAATGTGTAAAATCCAGTTTTTTCAGGGTCAGAGATATTTGTCGGTGAACAATACTGGTGTGGTGTGTGATGGTTGCTCCTCTGGTGTCCTTACTTCAACATAAAGTAATTTGCTGAATATAGCATATTAGGCTTTAACGCCTTCTACACGCACACCTCTCAGGGGAGCGTCAGAATGAGGGGATTCTGTTTGAGAGATTTTTACCAGAGCTTGTTCTTTTCCTCTCCAGTAAAAACAGCTGGCTTCAGCCAAGCGCAGTGTCAATGGGAGTATACATACAGTACGGTGGGGGGAAGAAGGGCGGGAGGCGAGCAATTAAATAAAAAAATACAAAAACGCCTCATTGGACATTTGCACCACACGAAAACTTGTCCTCGGGGTGAATAAATCTTTTTCTTTTTTTGGGGGACGGGTCGGGTCACTAAAACACTGCTTTGGCACCACTTCTGATCTGTGGCTGACACTGAACAACAGTTGGACACTCGCCTCTGCGTAGGGTGGAGTCAATTAGAAAAGGCTTACATAACGCTGCTTTTATGCCGCTGTAATAGTGTGGGTTTGCTTTCATTTTAGCAGAAAACAGTCAAAGAGAAAGAGAGACTTTGGATACAGTCAGGTTGTCAGCTACTCAGCCACCAGCAAAGTCAGCTGTTTTACAGACCCTCACAATGCACGTCTTTGTGGTTTATACATGAGAGGGGCTTTGTCTGGTCTATGCCCAACCTGCCCAACCTCCAGCAGGATAAATACTGTATGATCCAATAAGGCTCATTCTAGTGTTAATATTTTTAAGATTCTTAACGTCAGACCAGTGTGGTTTTCATACTTGCCTGCTCACTTCTGCAGTCTTCCTCAAAATGGTCATGTGATGTCACATTTAGGGATAAATATTGTTCCAATTGAGATAATGTTTAAATTGAGCTTGTAATCTTTAATTTACAATGATATGTCGCTTTAGAGTGAGCAAAGCTTTTTCTTTGGTATTTGTGGATAATATTTGCATACGCAACACAATTGTATTTTCATCAGCAGTTAATTTCATCGTCAGGATGTACACAGCCTGTGGGGCATCTTATGTGCACAGTGTGACAGAGTGTGCCAGGGTTTTCTGAACACCTCTTCTGAGGTTCTGAGATTCATCTCAGATTTCTCAGTTTCCTCTTCTAACATTTGTTTTGTATTCATCCATTCGTGGTCTTAAAGCCATTTGAGAGAAGTCTTCATTTACCAACTTCCCTCTGGACTTCACTGGTTCTGCTTTTTTCTCTGTTCTCATTCCTCGCTGATTGCATTAAAAAACCAGTGGTAAAATGCTCCACACGTCAATATCTGGGATGAAAGACCTGACTGTGGCGTGTTGTTTTGAGATTTTACTGAAACTAGCTAAATATTTAAAAGAAAATTCCTGAGTTTGACAAACCATTCTCAATTGTAGAAAACACATTTTATTGCTTTTCAGTGTGAAGTGTGAACATGTAGCTACAGAGTCTAGTGTGATTTTTACTGGTTGGTTAACTGGTTGCTAACAGACAGAGCTGCCAATGTGCATTTAGGGAAAGTATGACTGGTATTCAGATCTGATGAATTATGCTAAAAGCTGTATATACTCTTGTATAAGGAACATAAATATGAATATGAATATGTTTGCTTAAAGTTTCTTTTTTGCCCTTTACCCCCATGTTTCTGTTCAGGAGCCGAGGTGTCCGGGGTGGACATGATGCCGGGACAGATCCCTGACCCTGCTCTGGCAGCAGGCTCCCTCCCCAGTCTGGGCCTGGCGGGCATCTCGGCCACCACACTCACAGATCAGCTCAAACTGGCTGACTTTCACCAGCTGGGTTCCATGCTGGCCCCCCTGCATTTTCTGGGCCGGCTGGGGAAGAGGCCACTGCTAATAAAGACGGAGGTGAAGACCATTAAAATAGAATTTGAAGTGAGAAGTTAAAATAAACAGTCTCTGTGAGAACGGCCAACTGTTTCAACTATTTCTTCACTTACTGAACCTGAACTGCTCCAAATCTGGCCTTTTTAAATTAGACAATACATTAATATTAACTAATTTAGTGGAAGTAATAAGAGAGTAAAGAAGAATGCACCTAAAAGCAACCACGTTGAAGTAAATGTATTTATAGATTAGCAGAAATCTAGAAACAGAGATATAACAGTATGATATAGTTATCATGCAGCTTTATGGTTACAGATGGATGAAGATGAGGAAAGAAGGAAACGTCGAAGAGAGAAGAACAAGGTAGCAGCGGCGCGCTGCCGAAACAAAAAGAAGGAACGAACCGACTTCCTTCAGCAGGTGAGACTTGACACTGTTTTCATTTTTTTACTGATGACCAGAGATTGACTGTGTAGGATAATAATACTTATTTTATGATACTCTGTGTTTTTCTGTAATAACATGTCTTACCCTGTCCAGGAATCGGAGCGTCTGGAGATGGTGAACTCTGAGCTGAAAGCTCAGATTGAAGAACTGCGGCATGAGCGCCAGCAACTCATGATGATGCTCAACCTGCACCGGCCCACCTGCATAGTGAGAACAGACAGTGTCAAAACTCCAGAGACTGAGGGCAACCCTCTGCTGGAGCAGCTGGCCACAAACGAGAAGTGAAAGGCGCACACTGGGACTGAGATGTGGAGAACAGGCTTAATGCACAAACATAGCCATTTGAGGACAGAACTGGAAATGCATCTAATAAGCACTTGAGCTCTGAACTGGAGACTTTAAAGACTCTGCCCAAAGGCCTGCAGGACTGCTACATGAGCTGGCTCTGTCTTTTACAATGTCATTTCTGCACAAAAATTATGTCTGTGTTGACACCTGCTGTGCCTAGCTGTATCTGGAACCACCTCTACGTAAAGGGACCTTCAGTGGAAAACTTTAATAATCACAAGAAACAACAGCGAGGAAACACTAACATCAGCACGGTGCTCTGTATCAAAAGCCCTGAGTATTATAGCTTATTTCATGATGAAGGCCTGAAAAGCCCAGTGTTACAGTTTTCTTGATATGATGAAATACACCAGGCCAGGGGTGACATGTTGATACATGAAGTAGGTTTATTGTTTATCTATAGTATGCCCAAACGTTGGCAGTTACTGGTAGAACGTAATAAATGGTGACGCTGGCGTCTTACTGTATAAAAAGCACATACTCAACAAATGTTTACAACTTCTTGGTTCATTATTGAACTTGTTTTATACTGCTTTGTACTCATAAACTTATAAAACATACCATTGTTTTCCCTTTTCATTCTGTCACAAGGGCATTTAATACATTTGGGTTAGGCAGTGAAAACTATGTGCTCTGGAACTTGTAGCCTAGTCCCTCTAAAATAATATCATCAACTTTTATTTTATATTTTGGACAACATTTTACAACACACTCCATGAGGAAAGATAGTAAGAGAAATAATTACAGATATTAATAATAATTGAAATATATTAATTATGAGGTTTAACACATTTTATTTAGGCTTTCAAATTATTTTTGTGGTCAATTGCCCCACCTAGTGGATATAGTAGTGATTGCAGACACTGTTTGGCTTCAGGATTCATATTCCCATAACGTTACAGATCTATGGAAATACAACGCGACGGAAAATTATGTCAACTTTTCAAACGTGTTGCCCACTAGATACAAAGCAAGCATTATTCCAAACCATTCGATAAAATAACTCCACCAATTTACCCGCAATATAAATTATAAGTTGTAAAGATGACGATTCAGCAGCATCCTTTTAGTTAACGTTACGTTAACTGAAAAGCTAACACGCTAACCGCGGCGACGTAAAACTGTGCACATACATATAACTGATAACGTTATGCACCAATAAGTGTCACTTTGGTGAACTTTTACACTTTAAACTCACATTGGGCCTGTTGTCTGCGACAGGTGATAACGATGGATGAACAACAAGTAGCACAACAGTCTCGTCCGGAGGTCCCGCAAGAAACTGAGGAGGAGATGCGGGGAAGCGACGAGTATGACACGGATTTGGAAGACGGTGAGTTACAACAGTCTGGAGAAGGAAAACAAAATATCTCCCATAACCGAGGCAAAAACACATCATGTAAAGATGGATTTTGTGTGTGTGTGTGTGTGTGTGTGTGTGTGTGTGTGTGTGTGTGTGTGTGTGTGTGTGTGTGTGCGTGTGCGCGTGTGCGCGTGTGCGCGTGTGTGCGCGTGTTTTAATCTAATTTATATTTTTTATTGTTAGTTATGGAGTGCACGCTGGAATAATATTTCATATTATTCACATAATGATAACGCTTTTTACAATTGTCCCTGGTTTGACCTTTTTTGTTTTCGAAAAAAGGGTGTTTTCTCGTTTTATGTTTCTTCTGCAGGATATAATAAAATATGGTTTAGGGGCAGAATAAATAAAGTGTCATCAAATATAGTAGTAGATATATCATATACTATAATAATAATAATAATAATAATAATAATAGTAGCAATAATAATATTTTTTACATGGGGACGTGATTTTGCATCATTTAGCTACAACAGAGGAAAGACAGATGTAAATGCATGAATGAATGCCCCTCCCTTCACTCCATCAAAAGCTGACTATGGTTTTGACTTGAATTTGTGCTTTCAGATATACCTAGTGAAGAACATAGTCCCTCCCTGGAGAACATGTACCTCCAAGCCTGTAACAGGCTTGGGACCGTCCCCGTACGCTCTTTCCTCCGTCATCTGGGTCAATCCTCTCTGAATCTGAACCATTATGGTGTAGGGCCTCTGGGGATGAAGGCTTTGGCCATGGTGTTGCAGGTAGGCACGTTAGATTGGACCCAAAATGGCAACATGACTATGGCATGTATATGATTTTTTTTTCTTTGCTTTTTTGAGTATGACAATAGTTTAACAAACCTTGAACTGGAGGACAACGGTCTGGGGGTGGAGGGAACTCTCTATGTGGTGAAGATGCTGCAGTTAAACACGAAAATCAACACTCTTGTAATTATTATTAATGAATTTACACCATTTAATCTTGCAGCTGCACCGTTGTTCATAAGCTCTGACATATTTTACAGAATCTTTCCAAAAATGACCTGCGTGTTGAGGGTGCACATGTCATCTCCAAAATGATGTCGAACAACTATTATGTCAAATCCATACGACTCTCAGGTAATTTACTGTCTATGTATTTTGACTATGAAAATTCAGTTCCACTGTTCATGAAAAACATGTCCCACTGTATGAAAAGGAAATGGCTTTGATGATAATTCTGCCAAATATCTCGCCGATGCCTTAAAGGTTTGTTAACTTGAATATTTGTAACAGTAAGCTCCCGTTTTTGTGTGTAATGTTTCTGTTGTTGTTTTTTTTAACCAGGGGGACTATGTAATCAAAGAGCTAGACCTCAGTGACAACAAGTTTTCTAATACTGGAGGAGAGCATCTGGGTGAAATGTTAGGTACAGCGAGCCTTGTTTTAAACATGTGAAACGCCTTGTATTGTAAATTCAATCATGTTAAATATGTTTATCATGTTTTAGCCGGCAATGTGGGCATAGAGGTGTTGAATCTGAGCTGGAATAACCTCAATATGAAAGGAGCAGTGGCTTTGTGTGCTGGTCTGAAGGTACCTTTGAAAACTTCCTGCTCGAACGGGCAGAGCTAAAAGAATATTTGATCACTGTCTTGAATATTGCACAATTTCAACTGAGTATGTTACATTAAATTCAAATTTAACTTGTAAGCGATTTGTCTTTGCATCAAACTGTGTCAAACGTTGCTTTAAAATTGTTCTAAATTGGGACCAAAACAAGTCTGAAATGGAAGTACATAGGAAACTTAATTTCACCGTGATTTGTTTTTTCAGGCTGTGTTAGTAAGAAAAACGTCAATCTCAGTCAGATGGAAAAGTAATATTGCGATATATTGTGGCTTCTTGTGATAATGATAATTTGGTGATGTATATTGTGCAACATTAATGTATACTTCATCTGCTGATTCCACTTTATGATACTCAGGTGAACTCGACACTGAAGCAGCTCCTGCTGGCGTCAAATGGTTTTTCTGGTTTCGTGGCAGAGTCTTTGAATCTGGCTCTGAAGGTGAACAGTACACTGGTTTTGCTGGACCTCAGTTATAACCTCATAGATGACCATGCAGTTAGTTTGATCAGCGCCGGCCTGGCTGTTAACGGCACACTGAGATTCCTAAAGGTAAAGAGTGTTGACAACAGTAATCACTCAACATTTACACACAAACAGGTTTGGCCATCTAAGCAAGGTTTCACTCCTCATATTGCCACTCTTCTTCCCTTTGACGACTTCTGAAATATTGACGTGAACCTTGCACTGCAAAAAACATTTCAGTGACATTATAGTTTAGAGCAAACTTTTTTGACTGAGACCCCCATTGTATAAAGTTATTGACCCTTACGCTACTTTAGGGAAGAAAAACATGTCATAATCAAGTTAATATGTATCTTAACAGTTTATGAATAATTGAATGGATTTAACTAATTATAGGCTGGTTTGCACTAAAAAACATACTATAAACAGCAGCATTTTTCTTTTTGTTTCATCTTGAAATCGACCCTCAAATTTGGAACCACTGGTTTAGAAGACGCAGAAAAAGTGTTAAATGCCGACTGACAAGTACCAGTTTAATTCAGTTCAGTTAGCTTTATTGTGTATACTGCTTCATTCTCAAACTCTAATGGCTTTATTGAATAGTTAATCTGTGTTATTTACCAGGGCCTGATTTGTGTGATTGTTATTGATACTCATATGAATCGGTTTTGTTTTGTTAGCTTTCTCACAACACCATCACAAATGTTGGAGCTCTGACTCTTCTCAAAAGTGTTAAAAACAACACAAGGTCGGCGCTGGAGGACATTGATATATCTGTAAGTACAAGAAAAGAGCATTTTGGAGGATAGATTCTGCATGTTTCAAACGCTCTCGCTCCCACGTCACAACAGACAGTCTTTGTTTGTGAAGCCTTTGTGGAGTTGCTGGCCGGTTTTCGCCAGAGGTCACCTGCATTAGTTGTCCATTACAGCGTTATGTCACATGTCACCAAGAGACTGTCTGCCCTGCCAGTGTTCAAGGTTGGTGTCTGCGTTTAAGCTGTTTGCCACACTAGTTTATCCAAAAGTAACATAATTTGACTTTTGAAGGAATATCTGAATGAAAAAAGAGAGCCTCTCATGGAGTCTTTCCGGGCCGTGGATAAGGATGGAACAATGACGATTTCCACTGCAGACTTTAGGAGCATTTTAAAGGTTTGACAGCATTTGACATACTTTACCTTACAGTTATAATACACAGTTTTCTGCAGTCCGCCGAAATACCTCTGGACCGAAATCAGATTGAATGGTTAGTTAGAAAGTTTGACAGTCAGTGCACAGCCAGTATCAGCTACAGGTAACTTGTTCATCCTGCGACCTCATTCTCATTATAATTTCAAAGGTTTCTGCTTATTCTGTTTTTTATTTTTCAGCCAGTTTGCCTCTATGGTATAGCGCTAACAGAACCTGAATAAAATGATTTTTGCACACACCACAGACATCATATGAGTGGAATTATTCATTCTTCACTTATTATGCTCTTGTTCAGGGAGCGCACTTGAACCCCTGACACCAACCAAACAGCTGCATGTCCCTCAGTGCTGCGAGGCCTGGGCTCATTCATTCGGCCCCAAATAATCTTCAGGTATGACAACAGGGCAGGAACAGGAAGACGAGCAGAACTGGCATTGATATCAAAGGCTCCAGGAGAAAAATAATGGGACCAGATGCAGGGTAGCTGTTGATGCCTCATTAGTTTGTAGTGAAATACAGTAGACAGCAAAAGGAAAAACACCTATAAATATGTGCATATGCAGCATTACTTATGCAGGCTGCATGGTGTGGGATTAACAGCGAGTTGGCTCATTGTTTATTTTTTGTTATAAATCAATGGACCTTTTCTATGGCTTCTTGTGATGGGGAAGGACAATCGTTTAATTGTGTGCATTCTCTGCTACAGCAGTAAAGATGATGTCTCAAGGCCATAATAACCTATGCTAATGCAATATTAACAATAACCCACTGAAAGAATAGGCCAACTGGTTTCTCTTAAAACATATAGGGAAGAAAGGGCTTGTTAAGAGGAGTTAGATAAAAGCATGTTAGCCTTCAAATTAATTTCTTCCAAAACATTCCAGTTTCAAAACAAGACAAAGGGATAATAATTTAGGTAAATAATGCTAGTGACCTGGCAAAAATAAATATAAACAGAGTTGCCAATTATTAATGGATCATCTTTTCTCTCAACAGGCACAAAGATGCTAAACCCACGTTGTTGAGCAGTCAAATTGAAAATTCAATCATTTAGCCAAGATTCAAAGGCAAGGCCAAAAACCTGCCAACAAGCCCTTGAGATATCGATGGTCCCGCTGGTACATGCACCAATTAGCATGATTTGAAAGCGATAATGGAATCTTGAGAGGTAATACAAGTAAATAATTAAATTAGATCAACCATCGAATCATTGTTAGCCATATTCAGGCCCATTAGAAGCTCGAGTATTCTTATGTAAATCTGTGGCTTTGGTTGTGTGCTCTCATAATGAACTCGTGTGTTTTTCCTGCCAAGTGTTGTTGAGACGTTTGTGTAGGCACTGGCACAGAAACAAAGACGTACATTAGAAGCAATTGTCCTCTTGTGATTATGAAAGTAAACAGACGCTGAAGGAGCATCATACACAGCTGCACACACTTGAGCGTATGCTTATGAAGTAGGAGAAAAGAGCCAACACAACCCTCAAGTCTTGGTCCGAGACGATCCCAGTATGGAGGGCTTCTCAAGAGCCGCACTGCACTGAGGGCTGGGTAATGAGGCTTTGAAGATCAAGCTTTGGCAGAGTTCACCCAGAACATCATGACAAAAGTTGGCAAACTACCATACGCCAAGATAACTAATTTAAATATCACAGGGTTGCACACATGGACAAAACAATAATGTTTATTCTTGGTTCTTTAAATAGCATATTGTTTGTGGACAATAAAAAAAATCTGCTAAAGCAAGAGTTAAACGTTGCTGCCTTATTGTGCGTAAAATATAGACCCAGGCAGAAAACTACACAAGTGTAGTGCGTTATACAGCGTAATAAAATATGAAAGACTTATAACAGAGCATACTTTGATCCATCACTGAGATTTGGAACCAACAGGAAAAAAATATATGAAAAAGGATTGTATTTATAGGATAAAGTCCATTTGTTTTGACATCGGTCTTAGATGAGTTAACAACAGTAAAGTCTAATCGTAACAGTCCAATAGGAAATTAACTTTGAGGCGACTTTGTGAAGTTTCAAGTTTTTGTGGTATGATGGACTTAAATACAATGTTACATGTCGAGGAGAAGCAGACGGGGATCTTCCACAACAGATTTGATTTTCCTCAAGAAAGTGACCGCCTCCCTTCCATCGACCAGTCGATGATCATAGGTCAGTGCCACATACATCATCGGCCGAATCTCTACCTGCAAATTCAAAAACCAAGTTGTAGTTGAGTATGGATATTGTAATTTGTAAGTGTTTATTTCAACCTTGAGCAACTGCTCACCTTGCCCTGAACAGCGACTGGCCGGTCAAAGATGCCATGCATGCCCAGGATGGCAGACTGAGGAGGGTTAATGATGGGTGTGCCAAACATAGACCCAAACACACCTCCATTACTGATAGTGAATGTCCCACCGTCCATATCTTCAACAGCCAGCTCATTCTTACGAGCCTGTGGCCAAAAAATAATAGTATAGGTGGCAAGTCAAAATGATGGCTGTGAAAGTCTTTTAAGAAGTAAAAAGTATTTTATTTTACCTTTTCCCCCAGAGCATTGATGGCTTTCTCAATGTCAGCAAAGTTCATGGCCTCAACATTGCGAATCACCGGGACCACAAGCCCCTAAAATAATTGTGAAATTAAAATCAAATTTCAAAACTGCGGTAACTTGTATAAAATACCTTTGGTGTTGCCACAGCAACACTGATGTCCACATAGTCCCTGTACACAATCTCTTTGGTGGTATCATCAATAACTGTGGTGGATAAAAATAAAAATAAAGTACTTAGACTCTTAACAAACTCATTTATAATCTTCGTGATCTTACCGCCATTAACAGCAGGCTGGTCGACCAGAGCATGAGCTGCAGCTTTCACAAATGCAGACATAAAGCCCAGTTTGGTGTTGTGTTTCTTTAAGAAAGCATCCTTCTGGAGGTTTCTCATTTCCTGTATGTTGCTGAAATTTCATGGAAAATACATTGACTGAACCAAACAGAAGAAGTTTATACAAAAGACTACGGCTCACCTCATGTCCACTTCATTAAAGGTGGTTAACATGGCGCACGTGTTCTGAGCTTCCTTCAGCCTCTCGGCAATCCTCAGTCGCATACGATTCATCTTAACCTGAACAATGCAAGACAGAATTATGAGCAGCGGGTTTATGAAGTCATGGTGCGTGTGCCTCAGTATGTTACCCTGCTCTCGCCTCTGCGTCCGGCCGACTGAGGAGCTGGTGCAGGAGGAGCAGCAGCGGGTTTGACTGCAGCCACTAAGTCATGAACCATGATGTCAATATGGTGTTAAAATAAAAGTTTTTTTGTGTGTGGACAAAGCAAACAGCAAACCTGGTTTGGCTTGTGCAGCGGGAGGGGAAACAGGTGTTACATGAGCGGTTGCAGCTGGGGCTGGCGTGGGAGCCGCTGTGGGAGTGGGGGGTTCTGGAGGAGAAGCGGGAGCCTCTGCGGCTGGAGATGGATCCGCTTTGGCTGCTCCAGCTGACGAGAGAGAAGTTTGAGAAATGTACTGAACAACACTGACAGGTTTTGTAGATATTTTTTCATTATAACATAATACCTGGTTACAATGAGGATTATCTTCATTAATATATCTAATTCTCACATAAAAACGGGATACTGTTCTTACCTTGTTATAACTATCAAGTATTAACAGACTTTGCTTGCATTTTTGTACTTTGCTTTGCAGCGGCAGATCAGCATTTTATTACACGAGATGACTAAGATCGATGGAGAAAACGTTATCAAGCACGATGGCATTTATGTCCTGCAAGAGTTTTGAAACAAAGAGGTTCTGAAGGTCACCTCCTTTTCTGAGCTTGAAGAGTGGAGTTCCTCCTTCAACCTTTTCTCCATCTGCAACCAACAGTTCCTCGATGACTCCTGCAGCTGGAGACGGCACCTGCACTGACGTCTGTGTCCACAGAGAAATGACAGGGTTTGTTGTTGTAACACATGACGACCATCAATGACTGGTTATTTTACCTTGTCAGTTTCAATTTCACACACGACTTCATCTTCTGCTACAGAGTCCCCAACAGCTTAAACCAATAAAAACACACAACGTTTGAGTTTTGTTCACTTATGGAAACTTTTTACTTGTAAAAGATCATGTAATGAACTGACCTTTCTCCCATCTGACATCTCCCTCTGAAACAGACTCAGCAAAAGCTGGAGTTTTGACCACGATGACTTCATCCCCTGCACAAACACTCAAGACAGTCAGTGGCGACGACTATGTTAATTATGATATGTGCATCAAACATACTGGACTTACTGTGAACAGCTGATGTCCTGAAATATCTTATTTGAGGTGTATGTGCTGTCGATTGAGATTCACATCTGTGAAAGAGGGCATTATGAAATTAATAACGTTTTCGTATCATTATGGAATTATCATATGGAATTTGTTGGAAAAACACTTACAGTTGACTTTTCCTGTGAATTATTTGGCAGCACACAGACCAACCTTTGAGGGAAATTCAGACACAGGGAATAAAGACAATTAGATTCTGCTAAGCGTCTTTGTAAAGTACTACTTTTGCACTCACCTGAAGCCCTCTGTCTAACCAGCACATTATTAGCCTGAAAGATAAAGCCAAAAAGTTAAAGGAAAATCAGCACACAAGACTGCAAAAGAGAAAGAGAGAGAGAAAGCTGCCTTTGGCGTTATGAGTCATAGGTGGCAAAGATTTTTTTTTGTCTGAGTCATGACCACAACTGGGAGGAGTTGGCAAAGCTGTACCAGAGCTTTCAGAGTAGACCAGCAGCAGGATTCTTATAGTCAATTATAGTCAATATCAAGTAGTAGCAAGTTCACTTTCTAGGAGAATACAACCTCTAACTTACCCTCAGTCTAAGTGTAACATACAGACTAACCCACTGAATTAGCTCGGGTAAGTCTTTTCAACTTGACTTCTTGAGGAACAACACATACATGTCTAATATGACACGGGCTATTTTGGTTATGGTCAGCTGCTTGCCCCTCGGTCACAAACCCAGACAACACCTTTGACATAAGCTGCATTCTGATTGATCAATCGTGAAGTACGTCATTACACACGTTAAAACCATCAGTGTATAAGTCTTCTTCTTATTCCCCAGAAATACATTGCAGGACTGTAGATGAGAACTGCCTGGTCCGTCCTTGGCGGGTTGAGCTACATCGGCTAATGTCATCGGGCAGATTTAGAGGCTAAAAAGTGAATGCGCCTCGAAGCCACGTTGTTACTGCAGAGACACAAACCCACCTGGCTCACGGCTGTCAAAGAGCGGCCCAAAGTCCTGCACAGACCCCGGGAGCGTGGAAACATCGTTCACGGGCGGCTGCAGGATCGGAGGAACCATCAACAGCAATGGGAACGGGGAGTACGGAAGCCGTGAGGGGGCAGGTCCGGCGGAGGAAGGAACCACTGCGACTCGGAAAGGGGTGTGTGGAGGAATAAATACACAAATAAAAATATAATAATAATATTAATAATGATGGTGATGATGTAATAATAATAAAAATACTACAAATAAAAATAATAATGAAAAATAATAATGAAAAATAATAATAAATAATAAATAATAAATAATAAATAATAAATAATAAATAATAATAATAATAATAATGATTTGCGTGTGTGCGAATGTGTGTGGTTGCAGTTTTATTTTACTCAAGAAAGTAAAAAGTAAAAAAATAGGTAGGCTACCAGACTGATAAAATAAGTAGCTAACACATGAGTAAATTAAAGGTAAAAGTATTTTCCGGAAGAGTGGCTGTAAACATTACTGTTGTCATCAAAAGGCTAAAAGACATCATGGCCTTGTTCTGGTTCAAAGGCCTATGATTAGGTCCATTCAGAGAATTAAGTAGGCTACACCAATTACAGGTGGAATGTGTAATTACAATAGCTTAACAAAATTAACAATTATCTGCCATGAATATTCATGTACAAACTACAGTGTAACCTGGGTGGATGGGATTGGAGGGTTATTGGGAGATGTCCACGCCTCCTCTTTGATCAGGACTTGGGGTCCCTCAACAAGTGGTATATAAACCCTCCTGTTTTCCGCATGTCACAGAGCTGCAGCCGGACACCCTCAAACAGGTAAGGTTTTCCCTCTTTTTACAAGTTTCACAGGAGCAAGAAAAAGTAAACAACTCTTTACAAATAATGAAAATGCTACATAGGCTAGTATCATTTTATAATGGAAGGCTATAGGTGTAGATCTATAACCATGCTATCAGAATCTGGAAATGTCCTTAATTCACTTTACCAGTTTTGAAACAAAACATATGAATAGCTAGTCTATCTAGAAGAGGCTATTTTTAGTTCATCTTAAAAAAGGTTTATCACTTAAAGCTCACCTTGCTCTTTCCTTGTTGCAGCAAAGATGTTTCCAAATACCTGGAGCAAAGGCTTGTATTATTCAAACTTGTGTCTTGAGAGACACACTGCAGAGCAGCCGCCGTCATTTCACCTTGGCCCCATTGCAGAAGTCCCAGACATTTATTTCAATAGGAGTGAAGCAGGTTCGCATGTGATGCACTACCCCTTAAGAGGTCTGGGTCGTGAAGCCAAACGTGCACGAGTGGAGAACATCATCAAAGGCATGAGTGGCTCTCCTGATGTTTCAGATGCAAATCACCAAGGGGTTATACAAGAAGGCACAGGCAAGACTATTTCCTTGTATCCAAATCAAGTGGGGATGTTTGAATTGCATCAACTTCAGAACCACAATCAGTTCTGCCAGCAGGATGTAGTCAATATTCAAGATGGAAACAGCCCAAATGGGAAAGAAACACTGTGGGGCACTTCTCTGTCAAGAAACTCATATATGTATCACGAGGTAAAGCCAATAAACTATGCTCAACTCAAGGATGAGAAAGTAAAACTGATGAAAGATGCTTTAAAAAGTGAACTTTCCAAAGCTCTGAATACAAGCGTGGACACCATTTTTAAAACAAAAGCAAAACACGAGACCCGTGAGCCTCCTCTGCATCATCTTCTCCGCTCTGACACCCATTCATTCAGTGAGATGTCAGCTCTGCCAACGCCCGCAACTCAAACCGAAGCACTGTCGCTTGTGGTACGAAATGATAAACCTCACCCTGCGTCACAGTCAAAACACTGTCCTAATCATGAGCTGAAATATCACCAAAAGTCACTGAAAAGCCTACGAGAGAGAGGTTTTGAAAAGGGGCGACTTGAGGTGACTGACAGGTCTTGGCATCCTCTAAAAATAAGATCAAAAGTGGACTCGAGGGCAGAAAGACGTCTGTTCACTGTGGGTCACACGATGGTGAAAAATCTCCCTCTGTCCCGTGTGAAGCAGAGTCCAGGGGAGCCCAGCAGCTTGAGCAGCATCTACAGCATCAACGTATCCTTTTGGGGGAATTCATTATGCAGATTAAATACAGAATTATGAAAAACTTATTTAAACTATATTTTCTAATTTTCTTTTCAACTGACCAAGCACATGTTTTCCAATATTGTCAGGAGATCTTGAAGTAACCCAAGTTCATATACGCTTTCAACTTCGGGCCAGTTTTTGTTTCATGCGGATAGACCCAGTATACTAGTGGATGCACTGAATCAGTTTGTGTTAGCCTGAAACACATTGTTCTAAAATAGTAAAATTGCTCTACAATACTGTGCCCGTTTTCTGTGTTGCTTGGTTGGTGAAAGTCATCAATATACAGCATTATTGACACGTTTGCTTTTATTATTGTGATTTATTCCCTTAATCCTCAATAACATCAGGAAGGGCTGACGACAAATCATCTGAAGAAGGCCAAGCTCATGTTCTTTTACACGCGCTACCCGAGCTCCTTTGTGCTGAAGATGTGTTTCAGCGATGTGCAGGCGAGTTTTATATGTGCAAGTTCAGAAATAAGAACACGACAAAGCATTGTTGTGTGAAATGTTTTATTATTCCACGGTATAATGATTTTGCTGATTTTTAACACACTTACCTTTTTTTTTTCTGCTAAACAGTTCACCCGCTGCATCACGTCCCAGCTGATCAAATGGTTCAGTAACTTCAGGGAGTTCTTCTACATCCAGATGGAGAAGTTTGCGCGGCACGCCGTCCTCCGGGGCGTGAGCGGAGACGCGGCGCTGACTGTGGGCAGAGAATCAGAGCTTTTCAGAGTCCTGAACCTGCACTACAACAAGGCCAGCGACTTCCAGGTAAAGGCAGACCACAACAAATACTGTTCAGAAATATTCACACTCCTTTACTCTACTTATGACTGTCATTACATGTTGAGGAGTGACACTGAAAAGGTTTAAATTATATTAAAAGAAAATCTATACACCTAGACTTTTATTATGCAGGTCAGTTAAATCACAGTGCAGTTTTTACAATGTACTTTATTATACTCATGTGTCTCTCAACAACTGTAAATTTTTTAACTAAAGACCTGTTGCATTTGGAGCTTTATTTTCTTCAGGCTCAAACCCATGACTCTCCAAAATAATAAAATTGTTAATTCTGAGAGTGGGAGTAATCTATACAATACACCCATTGACTCGACTTAAGGGTTTGCACTGTATTGCTTTACTTTACTTAGAAATGCTAAGTTTTGACCCCAAAAAACCAAAAAACCTCAAGTAACGAAACACTTGAGTACTGAGAAACTGTTGGGAAAGGTTTGTGTTGTGTAATTGGACAGACAAAACATAATATAATATAGATACACATTCTGAAGTTTTCAACAACAACAAAAAACAGCAAAAAAAAAATTCATTTGTAAAGAAGCTTTTGTCACTTTCTTCAGTTTCTTCAAATAATATTTACTCAAGTAGATGTAAAAAGTTTAAGTACAGTTACTTCAAAAAGTTACTCAAGCCCATGCAGTAAGTAAATATAACAGTACTGCCCGTCTCCGTGGTTAAGATGCAGTATTGAGTGACTAATCTACATTTTGTTGGTGCCGCTCAAAGATTATGTGGAAAAGTGTGTTTGCAATATGATTGAAAGTCAACCACGAAGACAATGCGGGATTAGGAAAAACAAGTGAAGAACAGAGAGTTATTATCATACTTTTAGAACCTCTATAATCATAAAACAAGTGTGAAGGCGCAACACTGCACGCCCGGAATCGATATTTGTGCAGACTTTCAATCAAACCAAATTTTCCCACAATAATCTGATACACCTTTTATGTTCACTTTCTTGCTAGTATTATAAATGTATAGTATTTATTAAAAAGGGTCAATTATAGTATCAGCAATTTCCTCTAAATCTTCCTGACGCAGAACAGAAAAAACAGGACATTTTCTCAGACTAAGCTGTAACACATGCAGTCGATTTAAACTACGCCTGTGAAAAAAATCTTCCTGGACTTTTAAGTCACACGTTTCCCTTTTTGGATTCTTCTGGCATGAATAAAAGGTAAAACAAACAATCAGCCGCTAATTGGAGATAGGAGGGGGATTCCTTCTTTTCCGAATGAAAAGATACAGTCTGCCAGATGGATAAAAGCAGACAAAAAAAATCCAAGGCGCTCAGATTGTTTAAAGTTAAAATGCCTTTATTTTTACATGGCTTATTCAGCTCCTTCAAGTCTTCTTTTCTTTTGTCTGCTTTAATCCATCTGACAGACTTACATCTCTTTCCCTTTTAGTATTGTAGAGCTAGAGCATATTATAGTGGAAGGATATTGAAACGCTATAATTTTGGGGGCATTTTTCTTGGATAGAAAATATGTTTTGTGCAATTGAAGAGAAAAGATGTAAAAATTACTAAATAAAATAAGAGGATGCTGTTCACAATGACCTTCACTCTTTGCGGTTTTCTCATTATGGTTAAAGCTAAAATTATTCCAATTTTTTTTTTTCAGAGTGGTGAGATTTTGCTCATGAGAGTCCAAAGTAGCTTTGTCTGTTTTAGAGCCAATACTCTTTTCACTTTTTAATTGCGTTTAAGACAGACGTTTTCTCGTTCAATTTTGCTCAGTTTGTAAAAAGCTCTAACGCTGACAGAAATCTCTGTAAAAAAAAAAAGTGGATAAAATGAAATGAATAAAAGATGGCTGTGTTAACCTCTTACCCCCCTATTTAACCAAGCGCATTTTCCCTAGATCGGCTTTTGCTCAAATCTAAAATCTTTATGATGTCTATAGGCCAGTGTAAAGCCTCATTTGAAAGCTAAGACCTGCATAACTGATCCTAACTTCTGTCATGTTTTCACCATCTTTTTTTAATCACATTTGACGCGTTTTTTGTCTTGTTTTCGTCTCCTATTCATCACTTTTTTTAACGTTGCTTTTTTCATCAGTTTCTCATCGCATTATTGTCATTTTTTAGGCTCTTTTGTTGCGTTTTCATCACTTTTTGTCACTTTGTTGTGGCTTTTTTGTTGCATTTGTATGTTTTTTTGTCACCTTTTTAGTTGTGTTTTTGTCTCTTTTTTTTTTTTTTTGCGTTTTCATCCTCATTTTCATCCCTATTTTTGACACTTTATTCCAAGACGCTTTTAGATCTGAGTAAAGCCAAACTGGAGAAGATGTGCTCGGTCCAGGTGGGGGTTAAGAGGTTGAAGAAGAGAATGAAAGGTTGAAAGGAGTAGAAGAGTTGAGAGACACTCCGTGAACTGCCAGAGCCGGGACTCGAACTCACAACACAGTGTTTCCTGTACATAGCGGCAGGTAGCCAGTGCAAAGACGCTAAAATGTGTGTAATATTTTCATGTTTCTGGCCCGTGTCGGATTCTTGACTAATTGCAGATGAAAACAAGTATGTAAACTGTACATCAGATGAGCCACTTAATAAAACTGTTTATCTTGCGTTCTTCATACTCACCTCTTTCCCCGAGAGCCAATTACTGACAAAATGTTTAATGTCTGTGTCGACAGGTGCCTGACCGGTTCCTTGAAGTGGCTGAGATTACGCTGAGGGAGTTTTACATCGCCATTTGTTTGGGGAGGGATCAAGACCCGTCCTGGAAAAAAGCCATCTACAGAGTCATCAGTAAACTGGACAGTGAAGTTCCAGCACACTTCATCTTAACTTAGTTCATCTAAAAAACAATCTACCTATGACTGTGTCGGCGTTCAATGTGTCACTGTGTAGAAGAGACAGATGCAGAAGACAAGGTAAAGCAAAGGTGTCTCTGAGACAGTAAAAGCCATATTTCAGTGTAATTAAGCATCATTATGTATTATTACAATCAGCTAATTTAGACTTGTGGCAAAAGTGAACAACAGGGGGAAACATTGAGTTTATGTAATGAAAACCACATTTGTCAGTAAAGATGCTTTACTTAAAAGTCAATTTTTTTGAGTGGTCAATAATATAATAACGCTAATTGTATTGCAAAAAAAAATGTTGCAGAGTAGCAAAATCTTGTATTAGTATGCACCTTTTCTGTAGGGTAGCCTCAAAATAAGCTGGTTTATTTGACATATTTGCTGATACATTTGAATGAATCCCAAAGCCTATGTATTTGATGTGCATGCCTGACGCCACAGGATCACACGTTTATTTGTAAAACTATGAAATGCAATATCCTTGAAAAACATCGAACTAGGGCTGGGCATTAAATTGAAATTTAATCGAAATCGCAATCTCAACATTTGTCAATTTCAATAATCATCTTGGGACTTAAAAATCATCATTTTTACAACTAATTCTTGGACAGTAAAAGCACATTAGTTTGAATGAGAACAATGGATGATTTTTGAATGATAAATGATACTGGGAAACGATATTTTTTGCTTGATCTGAGGTATATCCAAACAAAAACAAATAATCATGATTATTTTTTTTGCCATATCGCCCAGCCCTACGAAGAACCATAATATAATTCACCAAAAGAAATCACAGTTGGCTTGGCTTGAAAATGGTCGAAGATTCCTGGTAAATATATTTAGAATACTTTCTTTAGGTCACCACGCTATTGCTTCACATGTTTTTTTTGTTTTTTTTTAAATATCAGTTTTGCTATGCTGACGAAGCTCAGGTTAGGTCCAGTGTCTCTGCCAGCATCAGGAAAGGCTGATAAACCTTTCCCTGTCCCAGGACATCCAATGTCCAACCACTCTCGATGGGAGAAGAACATTGTGGCATTAACACATTTAAAGAACATAAGATCTGCATGAAGCAACATATATGTATATAAAATGTGTTATATATGATATGTATATGATTTGCACGCACACGCATGTCCATGTGCTATGACAGGGGAAGAATTAGCAAAACAATTGGACACATAACAGATGAATACTTCAGGCATTGCACTTTGTGTGATCAGTGTATATGGTATAAAATCTCTTCAAGAGTAGAGAGAAGCAATGATGCATCCCTGGTCTGTGCCACGGCCACAAAAATACACTTTGAAACCATGCAATGCAGTCAGAGCCAATGATGTGTGTGGGAGACACTCCAGGAGGAGTTTGAGAGTCAGTGCATTGCCTTAGCAAGGCAAGTCAACTGAATGGATAAAACAAAATAGTACTTTCCTAAAAAAATAATAATCCTGTTTAACTTTGATTTCATAGCTGGGGTACCTGATTTTAACCTCGCAAGCAAGCTTAATTTTTACAGCGTTTGTGAGTTCATAAACATGCAAGAATCCATCTTGTTACTCGCGTGTTGTTGTGACATTTGATCAAACAAGCAGTTTGATAAATACTAATTAACGCGCTAAATGGGTACTTCAAATACACAACATAAAAAAAATGATTTGTGGTTTTGAAATTTGGCTGTGATTCGCTAAAATGAGACGAGTTTGATCCAATCAGCAACAAGGCAAGGCAAGTTTATTTATACCGCGCATTTCGTACACAAGGCAACTTAATGCGCCTGCAACAAAAAGCAACAAATACTGCACCACAAGTTTGTCCTCTCCCAAATGGTATAAACCAGTGCTTATGTTGTTGGCACTGCAACATCAATGTGGCTCTTGCTGGGTTAGCGTAATTTTTCTGTTTTAATTTTTTATGTACTGCACGGAGTTGCCCTAACTCAGTATAGTTCTCGCCATCCCTCCTGCACATGACTGATTGTTCAGACACAGGTTTCAGTTGTGCAGCTTTCTCGACAGAGTCCGGGAATGAACGCGTACTTCTGTATCAGCAACAAGAAAACATCTACTCCATTTCCTGCCAAAGGACTTTTTCACAAATTGCTGTATTTAAAGGATAAACTTGTTGTAGCAGAAGAAATTTACTCCACCACTAAAAAATAAAATCAATCAGGTACCTCAGCTTCAAGGGGGAAAAGACATGACAAGCTCCAATAAGCCTCTTGACTCACATCCAGGTCAACGGGCTGTGATCACAGCTCAAGTCAATGGAAAAGGCTCATGAAAAACAAAGGCACACACGGTTTATGACACATGAGATTAGAACCTTTATTTGTTTTTTGCTTATACAAAAATTAAAGTACATTGATACAATATATTTAAAATTAGATCAATAGACAAAGTTTATCATTAGCAACAAAGAACTGCAATTTCATTAATTGCAATAAAATCCAATACATTTTCTTGATGTCTCCAGTTACATTATCTTAGCGTCTCTTTACAATAGTCTTCATCAGGTAAAAACGTTTCTTCATTTGACCTCGTCTTCTGTTCTTCTAACCGCTCAAATCAGGGAAAAATCTGCATCCAATACTTAGAAGCGCAAATGTCACAATTGAAGAGTACTTCCCTTAAAAATCAGTCACAGACTGTTTGTCAGTGATCTGCAGAAAGGCACATACCGGTAGTTTGCTGGATATTTTGTTATTACAACCTTGTTAGTATTGATTGAGGTCCCATATGGTGAACCTTTGGCTGTAAACAGATTTCCCCAGATCTACGTCATACCCGTGTTTTTAAATACTTTCACAGGATTCAATCATTTTCAAATTGAATTAAATGTAAAACACCTAATAATTATAAAGCAAGCTTTTACACTGCAGTATTTGAACTGTTTCATTCCCTCACAAGTGATGTTTCGTGAGCAGAAATGTTTTTACTTTTACATCACTATTTGAAATTATGAAACATAAAATACCAATGTATCAGCAAGTATTTTTAAAAGCCTAAGCATAAGTTGACAATTTGGTGAAATGGTTTCGTAGTTCAAGAAATGTTTACGCAATTGTGAAATGTAAAAATTATTTAAGGTTACATTAATTATAAAAGGACTCGAGATGAAATACAGCACGATACAATCTTTGCAAACTTTCCTAAAAGTATGCACAATGTGAAGCCATCAGACATAGTAATGTGCATCACAGTGTTGTTGAACGATGGTTACGACAGTGTCAATTTGCCGAAAAGCTCGGTTAAATTTAGATATTGTAAGTATGCATGCAAGTATGTTGGCCAAGCAAATTGAACCTTTCATTGCTTGACAGTACCGACTTTTTTTATTACCTTCAAACCATTTTAAGAGACTCTTGCACAAACAATGGGAAAAAAACAAGTTTCTTATCTATTGTCTTAGTTACAATCTTAAAGTATGCACTGTTCATCCACTGTTCTGGACCAGTGTCTGTGCCATCTCTAGATCTTAAGCGAGGATTGATCAGGACTGCCAAGCTGTAGACCCATTTCATGTGACGTCAGTATATTAAATTAGGTGCATGCGCGCACAGGCTAGGTGCAAAACTGGAAAACTATATTGTACTAGCACCGCCACGCGATGAACACGCTTTTGATTACGGATGAAAACACCGTAAAGCCATTGTGTTGCATTGTTGATTGCACAAACAGAAGTACCAACAACCCAGGACTTGCATTCTATAACAAGCCTACCGGCTTGTGCGCACCCTTTCAGGAGAATAGACGAGGCTTATGGTTGCGTTTTATCAAAATGAGAGACAAACGGTCCGATGTTGAGATCAGGAATATACATCGCGCAGCAATTCCGATCTGCTGAATCCAAACGCAGCAAGGAAAGTGCATGTTCTTTGCACTTCTGCAGTGACAGTCGGGTCTCTGACGCCTGACGCACAAAGAGACTGCAGTGACCTTTGTTAGGAGGGACGAGAGGAGCAGCTGAAACTATTTTCAGGACCCTTCTTCAGTCAGTGCAGGGTTAGCAAAACACTATTAACACGCAAAAATTAGCCCCATTTCCCTATCTTTTGCAACAATACCTATGTGTCTAATTTCATTTATGATAAATGGATAAATCACACGTTTACAGCACTGCACGTTTGAGAAAAGCCTTTGAAGTGTCACAGAGCTCCAGTGTGTGTTGACACGGCACATGGACGTGTGTCAAATCGCCTTTAGATTGATCTTGTAACTCGTGGTGCAGGTCCTACATGACTCAGTCTGCACCCGCTCGAAACTAATGTTAATTCCAGTATTTAAGAAGTACATTTACAAAGCCAATGTTGGCCTGCATAATTGTAGACCTTAATGTTCACTTGTACATAAAGTGAGTTTCCATAAATAAGTGCCGCATCCTCAGGTGACGAGCTTTCTATGTACTTAGAACCATTTTTGAGCCATTATTCGTGCGTAACCCATGTAAACAACTGACATCCAATATATCTAATTGATGGGTGATTTATATATGATTAGATATTGAAAGCATCTGGTTTCTGCACCGAGAATGCGCGCACATCACTCACGTATCTGTCAGCATTGAAATCCGTCTTGTGCAGGTTGCACGCTGATTGAGAAAACCAATGAAACTCACCCAGAAACTGGGAGAACAGCCGGGCAACTGGACACAGGACTTTCTTGCAGCGAGGCGAGAACACCAACCAGTGAATAAGCTATAATGGCATAATTATTATACAAGCATTATAGCAACCAAAGACACTGGACTTTATCACATAAGCTTCATAATTGTGTAGCTTTTATTGTCTTTTCAAGTATACATTTTAAGAGACATTGCTACAGAAATTCAGTGAGCATGAAGTATAAAACAGGAAAAAAAAACTAATACACGTTACATGACTGAAACAAACTATGCGCTTAGCTGATGGACATTTAAAAAACTAAATTTAATTCTGATTAAAGAAAGTAACATGTATTTGATGATCACTACGTACAGCACATTTCAGAGCAGCTTCAGTGTTGTCACATGACCTGCAAAAAAAATAAAATCACACAAACTTTAGGCATTTGCAGATAAAACCTGAGGGCAAAACATTCTAACATGAACAGCACAAATAAGCTCACAACTATCAAAGTACACTTTACAACTTTAACTGCAGCTTAATAGACCGTTAACAATAGAACACAGGACATTTTGTGGTTACTATGGTTATTGTTACGGGAATTGCTCTTTGAAAGTATTAGCCAGTGACAGATGCCTTTAAAGAGACATGAAAAAATAAAAGCTTACCATGAAGAAAATCATTAAAACGAGAACTGGTCTCCTCAGAAATACTTTGTGCGGTTGAGAGCCCGCTGTGCCAGCTGCCCACTGTCGTCCGTTATCCGCTCCCAGTCCGTCTGACCCACGACGAAACCAATCGCACGTTTCAGATCAGCGTTCTTCTGCTCCTCAAGATCTGCCCAACGCACCTGAGGAAAATCAAAGATATCAGGTTACACTGCGAGCATGAAATACAGTAACCACTAAATGAATTGTGGGGACAGCTCGTTGCTCAGCGAGTTTACCCTCTTCTTCCCAGGTTGGGACATGCGTGTGGCATAGTCGTCTGGAAGCTGAAGGAAGTCCTCAAGCCCTTCACGTTTCCTCTTTCCACTGAGGCTCAAGCCGTCCAGTTTATCTGTTTAAACAAACACTCCTGTCATCTAATGCCACACAAGTTAACTCTCAGACTTTAGGTTGTTTTATTTTATTTTTTTCTAACTACGGTTGACCTTCGTTAACTTTAACAATAGGTAAACAAAATAGGTCGCAATTTGTTACATATAAATTCTTTTTATGGCTCAACTCCTAGGAGTAAGACTCCTAGTAATTTGTACCAAGGAACATAGGTCTTGCATTATTGATCTGATGGTATGGTCAATATAAATCTTATCACCCAAGTGTCAGTTGCACTTGCACTACAATGTAATGGATCAACAATCTTAGCGATCCAGACTCATAGTTTTATTCTGTACAATAGTAGTCGTCTGGTAACCTCAGTCATTCAGATTCATTTTGAACAGATTGCATTGGTAATACACAACCCTTGCTTCTATAACATGGAGTGTTTTACCTTTTTTATTTCACAAGGGCAACAGAAGCAATAAGAAACAGAAGACTGATCAATGTAGATTTCAATAGCATCAACAGGTGATGAAAGAAAGCACTAACGCTGTAAATAGTGGTAAGAGACGGTATAAAGTTCACTATGACGGGGCTTTTAGGGCAGATGTGATTTGTTTATGTTCTTTTCTGCTGAAGTGAAACAGCTAAGCTCAGTTTGTCACAAAACACATGCTTATACCAGACTTTTTAACATTAAATGGGAGGAGCTTGAAGGTCTGGCAAAATAACAATATTATGAACAATATTCAAGAGAAGGTTAGTGTGCACAAATAAACACAATAGCTGAACACGTGGAGCTTTGAGGCCTAATATACAAGACACATATTGTCATTTATAAAGAGCAAAAAATAATACATACCGAGTTTTGCTTCAGATGTGTCCATCTCCCATTTGCTTTTGGGTAGGTAGACCTATATAAAATATAAAGACTGGAAAGTTAAACCTCTTGGAGCCACTGGGACAGAACAGGGAAGAGAGCTTAGGCTGAAAGAAAGGACATGAACAAAAGTAGAACAACAATCAATAAATAACAGGAAAATTACTCAATTCCTGATTTTGTCAATAAAAAATATTAAATGGGAGCTTTCTAAAGCATAACTTGTAAATAACTGGCTAAATGTTCACATAAATGAACTAATCGTCACAGAATGTGCTGATTTGAAGTCCAAATCTTCCATTATCTGCATTCATTTAATTAACAAAGCCAACAAACTTTCCAAAGCCAAGATTGTGACGTGGCATTTACTTACTGTCCGTGACCTACAGTACATTGGTTACACATACCAACAGAACTGATACATTTTGATGGTATGACTTGTTCAGCTGTGCAGATAGGGTTTAAATAAATATACATCAATAATAATATCTAAATAACCCCATTTATCTGTGGCCAATTTTCCCCCAAACAAACAAGCTACAGAACGTCGTTGAGGTTCCAGTAGGAACAGAGCACTAACCATCTCTTACCAGGTTTCATCAGTTAGTTCTTAATAAAATAACAGTATAGTTTCAACTAGTTTTTGGTTTGTTAAATGCAAAGCACATATTTTTCCCCAAGTTGAAAACATTTTTAATTCATACTTCTATTCATGTGTATGATTTAGGGCTGCGCAATTAATCACAACCAAATAAAAACAGCATTAGTGAATGTTAAGATTAGCAAATTACAAAAACTAGATTATTTGGATCAGTGGTTCCCAAAGTGGGGTCCAGTGCCCCCTGGGGGGCCTCAGAGGCACTACAGGAGGGCCCCAAAGCTTGTCTACAAAACAAGTACATTGAAAAAGATTACGCTTGAGAGGAAAAATACATTTATTTGGACAGATGTACCGGCAATGCTAGATGTTGCTTTTTATGCAATTTTAGCTGTAAATAACAACAAATTCCTTTGAATAGAGTAAATTATTATGATTTGTTAGGGGCCACGATGTCCCGGAGTTTGGGAAAGGCTGATTTAGAGAGTCTAATTATGTATTATTTTTAATGATCTGGAAAGTATAAACACAATGTCTCCATGGATTCTTGTGTTTAATATAAAGCTGCAATGAAGAGATCGACCAGCATTTCCTGAAATGCATGCGATTCTCGTACTACTTTAGCAAATCTCTCAAATATTACTGTTACACGTGTAAAATGTTCACCACAAGGTTTAAGTCTTGACTTAAAAGTAACGTAAGATGCACATGTGTAAATATCACTAAGTCAGTGTGTGAGTGAATGTTTTTTTTTTTAACAATTTCATCATGATTGAAATGTTTTATGACAGTAAAAAGTAGAACTTAAAATACACAGTGAGGAATATTGAATGAATATATCCATTCATTCAACTTTGTGATAATCAACAGAGCATTAACATTACTTTACTGCAAACCAACTCTATAAATGATTAAACTCCTGAGTAAAACAATGAAAGTCATAAAGTAAAAGAGCAAGACAGTAAGTTTGGTAAATGCTTCTTTTTGACATCTCATGAGGTCAAGCTGCCGTCGCTGTCTCACCCTTTCACAATAAGACTTATTACAGCGGTAATATAGACATTTATTGTGTAAAAGGCAAACAAAGTATTTCAGATACTTGACAGAAAAAAAGGAACCTGCAGTCACCAATAGTTTGGATCTTTTTTTTAATATATAGATCCCTCCTCCCCAGACTGTGCAGAGGTAATTGTGAATTACTGTTTTAATTAAAAAATTAAAAAATAATCTCTGTGGATAACCGCGTAGCTTTACAACCAAAACTTTCTCGAAGCAGGAATCATGTCCAGAGGAGGAGAGGATCTTCAAAGAGGACCAAGTCTGAAGTCAGGTATTTTGGGGGGTTTTAAGAATGCCAAGGGACAGTTGATAGAAGACAGTTATCCATTTGCAGAACGTGCAAGACATACATTGTCTGCTCAAGGCAGCAATACTTCGAACCTCATGACTCAGCACCCACAACTCTATAGCCAATGCAAGTAAGTTAACATTTTAGCTGAAATGCATGATGTGGAGACTTTGGGTTGAGAATGCAATGGCACAATGCATTACGTGGGCTCCAGGGGGCAGGTAAGAGTAGGTCGCAGCATTATTTTAGAATTTAACAATGATTACTGTCTGATGACATTTTCACACACTGAGGACAATTGTTTCCTGATATAGAGGGTTTATTTAGTTGTCACAAAATATTATTTTCTGGCAAAAATAGTACAAGTAATACCCTCGAAATGATCAACAACACATGGTAATAGTTCCTTTACTTTGATGTGAAAAGTTGCACTTTTGAGAAGGCTTTGTATTTTTTTAAAAATATAATAAACACTGTTTGAAACTATTTCAGTTTGACTATTTCTAAACATATTAAAACACTTAATAAAAAATACTGTGATAATTCCGAAAATCGATAATTTTGGTCACAATAACTGAGGTTAAATTTTCATACCGTAACACCCCTAATTGTGATCAAACAATCTCACAAAAATGACAGGTCGTCAGAAACACTAACATCGTCATATCGCCCGCCTCTTATACATTTTTATCCAATATATTCAGATGATTAAAAAAACCTTCCTTCATGAAAACGCAGGACGACAGTTGTGATGAAATGAAAATTATGAGATCCTACAAAGTTTGAAATCTGAATTCAATAAATATAGGCTCCTTTTACATGTCAAGAACATTTCTGTTCAAATGTTTTTATACATTTTTATATATATATATTTTTGAATATTTGTCATTGACTACTTGGTCCATGTACTCAAATGATTTGCATCAACTAATCCATTATCAGTTTGAAGTAAATTAGTACATCATTATTACTGTACTTATAACTATCAACGTTGCACTAAAATGATCACAGAGAAGACGACAATGTCTTGAGAAGGCAAGAATCACGTGTCTGTCATTCTATTTAGGATATGCAACAATTAAGACGGTCATGAAGGGATGAAAATATTTGACCCTTTTCTCTTTGTAAAAGCGGACTGCAAAGGTGAGAATCATCAACATATTAACAACTGAAACTTGACCACGCTGTGGTGAAGATGAGAGTCAAGTCATAAAACTATGAAGTATTTCAGTTTGAGAATGCTCAATGACTGCATTTCCTCAGGTCCTCTAGCTGTTCCTCAATGGAGGAAATTTGCTTCAGGCAGAGACAGAAACAAGTCCTTATTTTGCACAAGTCACAAGTTAGGTCAAGTCATTGGCCTAAGACCTATCAGTTCAAGATAACTTACTGGTCAGTTGGGATTCAATCGGACCAAAACCATTTTGATTGGACAGATTAAACTCATTTATTGCTGTAATTCAACTTAAAATGTGAAAATAATATATGATATACACTCAATACATGTAAAGTGACATGTCAAGTCTTCATTTGTTATTTTGATTTTGATCTCAGAATATTCTAATTTGATGGGATTATTAATTTGGGTTTTTATACAAGCTGAGCCATAATAATCAAAAGGTGCAACATATTATGTATGTTCTAAACACGTGACTCAACATTTAATGTGCCATATTGTGGAATCACAAGTATTTTACTAGTTTATGCCTTTATAGTATTTTGTTTATTCACAGATGTAAGTTTTCTCTCGTCCTTAGCAGTGTGTAATGCTCCCTCTTTTTAGATAAACAAACTCAAGGCTAGAGAATTTCTCCTTGAGGATCAGTATCAAGTATTTCTGATTCTGAAACCATGCAATACATGCCTTTACCAAGCCTGACTAGCCAGACAACACGATTTTTCAATTCTGAGACCAGTGTTTGGGGCCGCCCGTCAATCACTCCTGAAGGGCATGATTGACAGGCGGTTTAACCAAAGAAACTGTCCATCCAACATGGCTGCTTACCAAAGTACGAAAACATGAAATAACAAGAACTCAGCATAAATAAAAGGGTTGTTCTGAATGCCAAGCGATTTGAAATTCTTCCACATTCCCAATCCCATATGCTCCTGCTATTGAACGGAAAGCGGGAGTAGCTGGCTGACCAAGCCAGTTACCACCCCTTCCAAGTGTGGCAGTTTGCTTTGGATAATAGAAAGATCCTAATGCTACATCGCACACCTAATGTGTCAAATCGTGTTACGTGCTTCTAGTAGGACACTTGACATCAGAGGCTCAAGACGCTGCAGTGACACGTGTAGCTTGTGCAACATGTGCCACTGCAAACAATCTGTGCATATTTATTTTCTCAACATTAGCAAACATCCTGTCAAATGCATTAATGAGGGCACAGTTTCAATTTCAAAGGCAAAAGGAAACAGAAAAGGTGTCTACAATTTTAGCCAAAACAGTTTTGGATCATAATTTCTGTATTTCTGATGTGCAGCAAAATGTTGTCATTTTCCAGAAATTTAGAATTAATGCCGGTTTGAATCTAAATTAATGATTTTTAGTGACAGTAAGCTTTGGTACAATTCAGTTCATGACTTAATGCTTTTTAGGTTGATAGTGGAATAGTTTTATTACCTTCCCCCCTTCCCCTTACTCAAAGCTTGCCCAGCTTTCAACTCTCTTGGAGACTCGGATACGCACTCCTCGACACGGTCACTCCCATCCCCAACCCCGTTCAGTGCAGTGGCAGAGGTAGCTTCTATGCCGTGCCTCAGAACCCTCGCTGTCGTGAATCACGCACGCAGCTAATTACGTTTGCACACCATTGACAATAAACAGAAATCACCCTCACATGACACTTTTGACACACCAAAAGACGACTTCCACCCACACCCCAATTCATTTTACGTCAATGCGCCATGGCCCCACATCTCTTCAACTCGTCATACAATGCAATATATTGTGTGTATATAGTGCATGCTATGTTAAATGCTTTCTAATGCAGAAATACGATCATTTTCTTCTCGAAGCAAGTGCCCAACCAGAAACGTTTGTTGCTGATGACTATCATTTTATTTTTAGCTTGCAATCTCAAGGAATACATCTGCTTATCACAAAACAGGTAAATGGCTGGTTAAAAATAATGATTTCTGTTTTTTGCCATCTTTTTCCTTGCATGTGCGTTCTTTTTATCTAATCACTGCATAGCGCAGCATAGCACCTCCTTAATGGATGTAGCTCCTAGGCCATAATTGCCCTGCCAGCAAACATAGGGCACATTTCTAGGGTATCTTATTGCATTTTAGATTCACTATTACTAACTACCATCATCAGGTCCTTCCTCCCTTTTCTGCAACCCAAAGCTGCTGTCATTAATTTGTTTTGGCTAATGGGAATTCCATAAAATACTGTGAAAATAAATGTTTCTGCATGAAGTAAATTGGACAGATGCATCCTACCTGATCAACCTCATCATCCTCTTCCTTCTTCAGTTCCTTTACTTCATCATCAGGATTAAAGTCCTCCATCTCCACCTTCAAAATAATTTGTAATCATTCTTTAAAATGATCTGCAATGCACTAGGATGTACAAACATTTTCCAGGAACTTGCCTCTTCTATAGCAGCATCCTGAAGAATGGACCGAACATCTAAGCACACCATATGGCCTGGTGAGGGTTCCCAATTGTTGGCCATCTGTTCAATAGAAAGGGTGATGGTGGTCATGACACGTGCATATTTGAAAATACAGTGAAGTTCTCATTCAAACCTTTGTTATGTCCTTGTGTGTGCGTCCGTGAACATTTCTCTTTGCACAGGTTTGAACATCCGCGGTGATTTCAGCAAGATACACCTTTAAAACAAAGACCTATATAAGCACAGAAACAAGCGTCAAGAAAGTTAGGAAACAGAAGATGGCAAACCTCAAATCCTTTCGTCTTCGCTGCGCTCCAGAACTGGTCAAAGTGCTTCACTCTATCATTAACAGTGTCTAATATGATAAATGGGAAAAAGCCGTCATCTAGAGTTTTCTTAAATGTCTTAAGCATGCTGCTCCGGTAGGTTTCTTCCATCTCTGGCTCATATTCATATTCAAGAACCTAAACAAACAAAGACAATCAAACAGTAAAATATGGTTTGGGCAATAGTTCAACGCACATAAAATATCTGCTGAAATTATTGCCAGAACTTGCCTTTGTTTTGACCCTCCTTCCTGTGTCAGGGTCTTTTTCCACTTTTTCCACTTCTGTCATGAAATAATCATCTAAAACTAGAACCCTCGGTGGTGCACCTCCACAATGCACTTCTTTGTCCTAAATATATACAAAAAAAAACAATAATTACCTAAACCTAACAATTAGGCATACTTAATTGACATTTAACTTCTTTACATACCCGAATAAGCTTTGCAACGTGACTTTTTCCACTCCCAGGGAGACCTCTCATTATGATGACAATCTACAAAACGTGCATACGCTACCTTAGACATATTGCTCAGTTATACTCAGAATACATTCAATCACTGGAATCACAATATTACCCGGTCAGGTCGAGTTAATCTGCCAGGCATTTTAAGGATATCATCAATGTTCTTCATTTCTGGTTTCTTCTCAAGTCGAGATGAAGGTGGTAAAGCTGAAGCAGAGGGAGGAGCTCGATCTTCGTAGCTTCTTCGGTTCACTAGATATGGAAGTTGAAAGACAACTTAAGTCATTTAAATTCCTTTTTGCTATTTTCCGTTTATCCATTTATATGTGGCAAAATATTTACTAATATTTATTTTTTGGAATGTTTTTGAGTGTTTCTTCAACCACATAGATACAATGCGAGGTTTACAACCATTATGGCTCAGGAGCTCAAGGCAGTGTCAGTGTTCAAACCTGTCAATGTCCACAGTAATCAAGGACAAAACTAATATCTATCCAGGGTTTCTCAGAGACCTTCGCTATGAAATTGAATAAATAGGGCAGCACAGTGGAGCAGCGGTTAGCGCTTGTGCTTCACAGCTGTGTGGAGTTTGCATGTTCTCTCCGCGTCTGAGTATGTCTCCTCCGGGTATTCCGGTTTCCCCTACCACTAAAACATGTACAATAGGATACCCATTAAATTATAAATGCCAACAGAGCAGGTACCATCAACATTAACAACTGGAAACATATATAATGATACAACACACTCTTAAGGGTGAATTAACAAACTGGACATACTCGGAGGAGAGGGTGCCCGGCTGTAGCGCTCACGTTCCAGACTGGATTGCCTGTAAAGCTCTCTGTCGTAGTCAGATCTTCCATAATGTTCCCGATCACGACTGCTACTATGGTCTCGCTCTCGAACATCCCGGTCTCTCTCCCTCTCACGGTATCCCGAGCGTGGCACTGCAGATCTATAGAAAATTGATTTTAAACAAAACCATGATGACTTATCACATAAAGCAACAACACAATGTGATAAGAGTACCTTTCTTCAGTCAAAGACTGTGAGCTTAAATTAAAACAAGCAAATAGAAAATATGATAACAGTAAAGCAATGGCTTTACTTAAGTATTCAACTTAACAGAAGATAGCTACCTGTCATCTCTTGGTGGAAAGCGCTCCCTCTCGTATCGTTCTCTTTCTGGTAACTTTTCTCTATACTCTCTCTCTCTGCTGTATTCACGACGTTCCAAATAAGGGTCTCGTCTGTCATAGTAGTCTCTGCTGTACGGATCTCTTGGACCAAGTGGCTCTAGAATGCAAAATCATGAAGAAAAAATAAACTACTATTCTAAATGCAGTAGCTATACACAAATGATTTAGCATTAAATTGATTCTTATTATTTTATTATTTTTTCTCAACAGTACCTTTCTCATAACCCCTTTCAGATGGTAGAGGATCTGGTCGAAGAATAATTCTTTCACCATAAGATATTTTCTCAACTGTAGCTCCTGGCTCTAAAAAAACAAAAACAAAACATATTTTTATAAAATTAGATGGGCATTGATTTCTGTTAGACTTCAAATGTTATTGGCCCTACCATGTCCATGTGCATAATCCACTGTCTTTGGAAGAACTGGGGCTTGAAGAGATAACTGGTAATCAGTGACATGTTTACTATCTGCAGACAAGGGCTCTTTTGTTGCTGATTGTGAAGCAATACCCTGAAGAGGAATAAAACAAAATTAACTAACCTTTGAATAATTAAATATGGGTTAGTAAGATCGTTATGACAATTTCACAACAAACAAAAAAGGACCTTTAAAACACTTTTGATGTCCGCTGGAATCTCCAAACCAAGCAGACCAACCGGAAGCTCGGGTAAAATCTCACGAGCAACTGGAGCAGGCTCTGGTTCCATGCTTGAGGGCTTAGTTTCTTGCAATTCTCTAAAAATGGACATATCACAGTTATGCAAGTGATTTCCAAAGCATAACTAAAATGGAACCATGTGCACGTTACCTAATAAATTTGAGTTCTTGAGCAGCTTTCAAAATGATCTCATGCTGCCTCTGTGAAAGGGCTAGCACACCCGCAGCGCTAGCCCCTTGTGCTGCAGATTCAGCTGACGTTTCTGGCAAGTTGGACACAGGCTCAACAGCAGGTGCTGGTCTCTCTAAAGACCCCTCTCTGTCAATCTGATAAGAAGGTCTAGATTCATAGTCAGGATAATGTCTTTCTGGAAGAGGGGAGAGTCTAGCACGCGAAACAGAGTAAGAGGGATCTTCCTGACGATAATGTGGTTCATCTCTATATTCTCTCACTCTAAGTTCTCCTCTTGGCCTGTCTCTGTCTTCTCTGTCAGGATATGGATAACCCCTATCCCGTTCATCTGCCCAGGGGTCATCTCTGTATGACTCTGTATGAGGTGGTGGCACACGAGGGGGATATCTCCGCTCAGGTGGAGGAGCTTCTCTATGCCTATGTGATTCATAGTCATCTCGAGGATAATCTGGTCCCCTGCGGTACTCTCTTTCTCCGTGTCCATAATCTGCAACAAAACCCTCTTTCAAACCTTGTTCATATTCCATAACTGGACCTGGAGGCCTTTTTTCTCTTATCATTCCATGATCTATAGGCTGCCTCTTTGCTTCATCTCTCTCCATAATCTCATGCGGAGGTGGAGGAGGGCCACGACCATATGCAGGATCTCTCTCTTCATCGTACCACTCTTCTCCATGCTCAATCATTTCACGCGGAGGTAGTGGAGCCCCCCTTCCTCTTCCTGCTTCAGGGAGCATTGGATGTCCATGAGGGTCATGGTATATTGGGTCTAATTCAGGGTCCATGTTGTAATGGTCAGGACCCATAGGTCTATGAGCTGGAAAAGGTGGTCGGCCTCGAGTAAAAGGTGGACGACCCCGGGGTGGACGACCCCGACCAGGTGGAAAAGGTGGTCTCATACCACGCATACCCCTTGCAGGTGGACCCCACTCCTCCCAGTATTGTTCTTCTTCAGGTGGGTACTCTGGTGGGTACTCAGGTGGCAACTCTGGATCCTCCCAGTGACCCTCTATTGATTGGGGAGGCCTAATTGGGTGGCCCCCTCTACCCATCGGTGGGCCCCCTCTACCCATCGGTGGGCCACCTCTACCCAAAGGTGGACCCCCTCGACCCCGTGGTGGGCCTGCCCGAGCCATTGCCAAACCTCCCCTGGGCATTGGTGGGTACCCTCTGCCCATGGGCGGACCACCTCTAGCCACTAGAGGACCGCCCCTACCCATAGGCGGACCGCCCCTCATGACTGGAGGATGCCCTCTGCCCATTGGAAAAAGTCCCCTCCCTCTCGGAGGACCTCCCCTTCCAAATGGCATTGGAGGTCTACCTCTCATCATTGGGTGCCCTCCTCTTCCCATAAAGTGACTTTCTGGGTCTTCATAGTATTCTTCCTCTGGTGGATAAAAATGCTCATCTGGCATCCACAAGTCTTCGTTGGTTGACTCTAAACCCTCATCAAACTCAGCATATGAAGGATCTTGCCAGCTATGCTCCTCTTGCTCCTCAGGTAAAGCTAATTCTGCTTCTGATTGCCCATAATCATAAGACGGTTCACCCATGTCACTCCCAAATGATGCATTGTTTGGTCCACTCATTTCCCCGTGCTCTTTTTGGCCACGCCCTAGTCCACGTCCTCGTCCAGGCACCGGTGGCTGTCCACGACCTCTACCACCTAAAGGCACTGAAGGGCCAGGCTTTACAGCGCCTTGCTTAGAGGATTGGGAATCTTGTGGAGTAACAGTTGGTTGATTTTTTTGAGGGACTGGATTCTTTGTTACCGACTCATCTTTTTTGAGAGGACTTTGTGCTACAGGTTTACATATCACATCAGACTTTTCAGATACAGAGGGTTTGCCATCAGCAGGTTTGGATTTTTTATCATCACTTTGCTGTGTCTGCGGAATAGGATCGTTTTGTACAAAAAATCCCCCATTTCCAACCATATTGTCATCTGTCATGTCATTTTCAGACGAACTACCCTTCTTTTCTTCAGTCTTTGGATCCTTGTCGGGCTGTTTAGCAACTGGACCAGTCTTAGGAGGACCCTGTGGTTTTTGCTGTTGTGGAACAGGCGCACGGGTTGGAGGGCCAGGAGGTCTTGGGAGTTGTTGTCTTGGTTGTGGGCCACTTTGAGGTTGAAGACCTCTTGATGGCTGATCAAGTCTTGAAGGATCATCGAAACGCTGAGGGCCATCGAAACGCTGCCGTGGCTGGTCCAACCTTGGTGGACCATCAAAGTGTTGGCCTGAGCCATCAAATCGCTGAGGGCAATCAAATCGCTGAGAGACATCAAAACGTTGTCGTGGAGCGTCAAATCTTTGGGGACCATCAAATCGTTGCCGAGGAGCATCAAACCTTTGGGGACCATCAAAGCGTTGTCGTGGAGCGTCAAACCTTTGGGGACCATCAAAGCGTTGCCGTGGAGCATCAAATCTTTGGGGACCATCAAAGCGTTGCCGTGGAGCGTCAAACCTTTGGGGACCATCAAAGCGTTGCCGTGGAGTGTCAAATGGTTGACGTGGAGCATCAAATCGCTGAGGGGTATCAAATTGTTGCCGTGGAGCATCAAATCGCTGAGGGGTATCAAATTGTTGCCGTGGAGCATCAAACCGTTGTTTCGGGCCATCAAATCTTGAAAGACCATCAAAATGTTGCCGTGGATCACCAATTCTTGAGGGACCATCAAATCGAGAGGGACCATCAAAACTCCGCTCTGGTTGGTCGTAGGTTTCTTCAAGTTCCTGTCGTGTCTGGTCATATCTGGAAAACAATTAATATCATAGGCCTTCTTAAATGCAATGAGTTAGAATTTCTTTTTTTTTTTTTAACTAGTAGTTATGACTTACCGTGGACCTCCACCACCTGTGAAAGGGTAATCCGTACTTCCTTTGTTTGCAGACTGATTCAACGGCTCATGCTCAGGTTTATACTGTCCCATGGTTCCACCACTGTATTGAGTTGGTGGATAGGGAACCATAGCAGTAAGAGTGGCCATGCGTTCCTGAATATGAGCATTTGTGGCATTCATCTGCTGCTGCCACTGCTTCCATTGGTTCTCATAGTCCTGTAGCTGGTCTTTGTGTGGGTAGCTTTGGAACTGCTCATACCATAAAACAAACGTTCGATCCCAGTCTTGATATAGTGGCACAAACTGCTGCTTCTGTGTTTCATAATGTCGTAACTGCATTTCAGCAGACATAGTCTAATAAAAAAATACAGACAAACCATTATTTTTTAGAGGGAAACAGTTTCATGAAAAAAAGACCATGTTTTTTAAAACTACATAACTGATCAGATTTAGTCAGAAAGTAGCTATTAAAGATTCTGCAACAAAAACATCTTTGTCAGAAGACATCTTCACTGGCAATGCTTTCTAATGTTTTATGTGTATTCCATAACATTTTGCAAGAAGAAAAACAAATGAGCACCTGCAGGTTTGGAGGTTGTTGAATAAGCTGCTGATATTGCTCAAGGATCTTCTGAAGCTTTTCATGTTGCTGCATGAGAGCCTGGTATTGTAACCCAGCTTTCTGCTGCTGCACCTGCTGCCACTGAGCCGCAGCAGCCTGGAGTTGTTGGAGGCGTGCAGTCTCCTCTGGATTCTGAGGAGTTTCAGGCTTTAAACGGAAACAAGGAAGAGAACTCAGCATCCTCTATGTGTACTGAAAATGTGTATATTTCATAAAGATGGTGTGACAGGTTATGAAAAATAGTGTGATCTGCAACAGTAATATAGAAAAAATGAATACAGTTGGTTGAGTTTATGTATTCTATCTTTTTGACCCTTCAGTCAACCAGTCAAAAATAATTGAAGGAAGGTGCTTTACAACAAATGCAATGTGAACGACTAAAATGTGCTAAGAGAAGCGTACACTCTCAGGGAAGTTAGGACATACTGTACAGAGGGGGAGTTTGCTGACTGATACAGAGCAGTTGTGAAACATAAAGAGAGAAAGATGATGTTAAGGCTCTCATTTGTCCAGGAAGTTTTCATCGGCGTGAAGCTTAAATCGTCAACACTGTATTCTGTGAATTTAAGCAAAACGTCCTCAACTCACACAAACGCCAGTCCAGTCCACAATTTAGGCTTCACAGTGATTATTCATGTTGTATAAGAATGTAGTATTTTATTCATAATTGTGCATCCCACCCATAAGTTCACTTTTGAACAGGTTCAACAAAAATATTCACATTTCAATTTGAGCTCATCACCAACTAAAGGGACTATATGGAGTTTAAAAATGTTAAATTAAATATTTTCCTCCTCCTACATGTTCCCGCAATGTCCTAATGTTTAGAATGAGCCCAGACCCATTCACCACAACTGCCTCAAAAATCCTGCACCGTTGCTCAAAAGTTGTTAATTCGGGTCCGAATTAATTCGGGTCCATGCACGAGCTTAATATAGAAGCTGCAGTTACGCATACGACCTGAGGTGGTGAGTATGGGTATAAAATGACCAACTTGCATCTATCCCCTTTTAGTTATACTTTCCAAATTTGTTCATAAGAAATTTGTGTTTGTTTTTGTTGTTATTTTTATTAAAACATTTAAATAACAAAACTGACTCCTCTCGTTCAATAAGTAGATCAACATCAACCTTCATGGACCATAGTGCAAACATTTAAATAGGGTAAGATTCAAGAACAGAATAAAATATGGAGGGTTTTGCTGCTTAAAGGGACTATACAGAGTTTAAAAATGTTAAAACTAAGTATTTTCCTCCCCCTACATGTTCCAGCCATGTCCTAATGTGTAGAATGAACTCAGACACCACATTCACCACAACTGCCTCTAAAATCCTGCACGGTCACTCAAAATGTTGTTACTTCGGGTCTGAAGTGCATGAGCGTAATATAGAGTCTGCAGTTACGTGTAAGACCTGAAGTGGCAGTAGTGAGCATAAAATGACCAACTTGCATCGAATCTCTTTAAAATGTGCTTTGCTTTTGCAATTACTGAAACGCTTCTTGCTATTTTTCTAGATATATTGTAGATATTTAATATGACATTTCTAAGTAATTATATCATCAATAACTGAGTACGAGTTTATTTTAGGTCATATTTTGTTTTACAGATGTTGATATAGAACAATTTTGGGCCTATAACGGGACCTTGAGGTAAAACACACAAACTTCTGAAAACTCCTTTGATAATTGCCTGTTTTAACACGTTTCCTTTTATTTAATATAATTGTTCAGCCACTCTAATGATTCACCTCTAATGCTACTCTATCTTTAAACAGTGATTTTAAAAAGTGATTTATTGTTTCAAATTACAATACTCAGGTCATGAAATCACTTTATTCCATATTTCTTGTTATCTATTGTGCTAGTTATTCCTTCAGTTATATCAAAGAGTGCATGTGATGTTGAGTAATTATTCCTAAAGTCATACTGATTATCAGAGAGTAATTTATTTATTTTCAATGGAGTAAAGTCTAAAATTGCTCAAGGTTTTAGCCAAATGTTCATTTTAATTTCTTGGACCAAATAATTTCTTTATTCATACTGAAAATAAAACGTCAGCACAACATGTGGCATGAAGATGGGATAGTGTTTGTAATGGCACTTACTGTGTCTGTAAGTGTAGGTGGTTTATCGACATTTTCACTCTGAAAATTCAGGCAAATTATAAATATGTTTAGACAGCCTACATATGAAAAAGAGGACATAGACAATGACTCTACCCAACAACCTGTACTTCCTATTATACCACTTTATGGCATAATAATAAAAATGGGTCATTTTAATACCAGATATGCTGGGGTAAATACCAACATGAAAAGTGATAACTATATTCAAAAGGAGAAGATATTTTTTAATTTTCTGTCAAAACCAAAGGTGGTAACTTAAAGGTAAGATTATGCAGCATTATTGGCAAAGCCAGGAAAGCTGTCAAGCTGCTTAACAAGGTCTGGTGCGCAAAAAAAATACAAATGGCCACAAAAAATATTGATTTTCGACTTGAATGTCAAATGGCTCTCTATGGCTCAGACGTGGAAAACCAGTTATGCGTAATAAAAAAGTTGCCTCTTTCATGAACGGATGCCTCAGATGAATTGTTATAATCAGGTGGCCAACAAAAGTTGCCAACATAGCAGAAAATGGTGGGTTTCCAAATCCATACCGTTGAGAACCACTGATATAGGTCAGCAGTGATCACTGTTGTTTACAACACAAGTTTCACCAGATGTTTTAGTGAATGGCAAACGGCAAACAGCTGATGCATCCAGACATGTAGCATTGCAAGAGAAACATTGCTCAGTTCATATGTTTTCCCCATCATAGAATTATATCTATTACTGCAGACTTTTATATTATATTTACAACATGTATTATTGCAGATGCTCATGTTGTGGGCTGCAGCAACTTGTTTGGGGAAACATTTTACTCACACTCTTCAAAAACAGTGGCATATGCAACAATTTTGTCACAAAGTGGGGGTGGGGGTCGGGACCCACACGAGAACATATTGAGACAATAAAAACAAAAGATCGTATTCAAGGCATTTTTTTAAGACCAAATAACAAAACAAAGTATTCAAATACGCCTGGTAAAAAATAAGAATGTTGCTGAGTGTCCGGTGATGGCAGGAGGGAAAGTGGGGCGATACCAGCGTCAAGTCAAGTCTGCTAAGAGACATGAACTCGCACAGGGAGCGGACAAGAGGAGCGAACAGGGGGTATTATGCTTTCTGCAGGTATTCCGTAAAAATCTCAAACATATCTTTAAAACTGTCTTGCACTGTGTTGCTTAGAAAATGCCATAGTGATCTGAAACTGCCAAAAATTCCAGTAGTTTTATATCCAGATTGTCTGCTGTCTCAACAAAAAGTAGAGAAACTAAAATACAAAAGGGGGGGAAAAAAAGTCTTCAGATGGCGACTGTTTTCACTTTGCGATGAGAGGATTAAGCTTAGCAAGAAATCAAGAGGTGAGGAACACATTTTCCGGATGCCTAGGACCTCAGGAGGAACCTTTTAAGAGTAATATTAGGAATGTTGTTCATGGTTAATTAAGTTTTACCTATTACATAACCTGCTGTGAGGTTTAGTCAGTTCTTCTGTGTATACTTTTTTATTTACACAGGAGTGCCTCATTCTTGCAAGCATACTCTTCTACCTTACATTATTTTAAAGCAGTACTAAGTAACTCTTCCCCTAGAGGCCATAAGCGCAACTGCAGGTGTCGTAGCAAGTTACGATTTTTTAACTTATTAATTGTCTTGGAGAGTAAATACAACGCTGACAGGAAAGGCGAGGGGAGAGGGGGTTACTGTGCATCAAACTACACAATGGAAATAATTTTTTTCACTCAAACTTGGCCGTAAATACTGTTTAAAGTGACGTTAGCCCGCAGTTAGCTTTGCCCGTTAGCATGTTAGCTTCTTCTTCGTGATTCCATTAGTGTGTATTGCTTTCTCCGGACCGGTGGCAGTCAAGTTGCAAACATGGTTTTCTGTCCAGAGACACCAGGGGGAGATGAAAGACCCTCCATTCATCCCATAAACACTTGTATAATCCCCACAGGGACTACGGAAAGGATTTATTAAGGTAAACACGTTACTTAGTACTGCTTTAAGCTTTTTTTCCACAAGATTTCTGAAGTTCTGCTCCACCTGCTTCTTCTTCTCCTCCACACTCCTCTCACATACGACCCCGCACTCGTCCACACAGTTTTTCTCTTCACTGTCATAAGTGGTACTAGGCAACTCGTTTTTAACGGACAGCAAAACTAAATGGATCCATCTGTGGAGTATTTACTAAGAAAGTAAAATGAAACCTGGAGGAAAATGAATTTCAAATGAATTTCAAGTGTATGTAAATGGATAAGTTACATGTCCAGCGAAGTGAACAGGCTGCAGGAGATGTAAGAGAAACAAAATGTCCACACTTTACAAACAGAGCTTAAAGATCATAGTGGCCCCATCAGGCCATATCCAGCTCTGCAGTGCACATGCGACTGAGATCAGGGGAAAGTCTTAAGTTGTCTCAAATGAGTCCCCCATGTGTGTAACTTACGAGCTACCGTATGTAACTAACGAGCTAACGTGTGTAACAAGCTACACTAACATACAAGTGGTAGTCATGGCGATATAAATGATCAAGCTACCAGTATATGTTTCCGATGCCACACACATTTGACCAGCTGGACTCAGTCTTTGGACAAACCTCTGATCGCACTGGGCTCAGCACAGCCGTGTGGATAAAAGCAGGCCAGCGCTGCTTAAATACATCGTTCAGGTGAGTTACATTATTACCCTTATTCCTAAAGTTCACATGGGCGCCACCATGAATTGTGCCCGTTCCTTCTCTCGTATTAGTTTACATAGGACTGCAGAATTCAAGAGAAAATTAGTTACTATATGGACACAAAGGCGTTTTCAGGCTGCCCACAGAAACAGTGCAGTGTCGACTTGTTGATGCAAATGAACATTGGACATTTGACGCATCTACTGCATGTCATATTTTACATGTCATATTTTACAGGCAAATAGCAAAGGGTATAAAGATTCAGTATGGAAATTTCATCGTTAACCAATTCTTGACGACTAACGGATAAAGAAAAATTAGAAGCCATGCATCCCTAAATATTACTTTTATATAATTCCCATATGATTATAGGCAGTTACATTCCTAAATATCCCCCAAAAAAATATGTTCACACAGACAAAGTGTGTTAACTTTCACTTTAAAAAGTCTTTACAGTCTTTAGAGTCCTTAGGATAAAACTCTGCATATTATTAGAGTTAATAGTTCTCATTTAACATCATCATGTGCAGATTTGATTCCATATCTACATGTGCTTCATTTAAATAAAAATAATGAACGCATATCACAGTGTACGGTGGTTAGATGAACATTGGACAGAGTGACCAGAGTGGAATAGAAATGGTACCAACTTTTTACACTTTTATGTACACTAAACATAATTTTATAATGACAACATTAGGGCTGCGACTAACAATAACAATGTTAATTGACTGGATCTATGGATTATCTTTACACGAATCGAATTTTGAAAGCTGAAAAAACTATGGCGCACAGACCAAGAGTCAACAGAGGGAACTGGACCCACTCCTTCACTGCAAAGGCTCAGTTCGAGCGGAGGTGTTGTACATACAGGTGAATATTGTTCATTTGTAAGTAATTGTAACATTCTTAAGAATGCTTTCACTAAAACTGCAGAACAAATTATCTTCTTCATCTAATTATTACTCTGTTGACAAAATGGCACATGTCCTGTGATCTGCGGAGTGGTTGCAGTCTAGACAATACAACTACTTGATATTTGCTGCACAGTTACATAGATGTCGCTTACCTCTGAAGGTGGTGGTGGAGGTGGAGCTGGGGGTTCCTCTTTCGGTGGAGGAGGGGGAGGTGCGTGTTTAGGGGGCTCAGATGATGGAGGAGGCGGCTGTTTGCCTTTTTCTTGCTTCATCTTTTGAAGATTATGCAGGTGTTGTTTATACCACTGTTGTTGCTGGTTCTGTGGGTTATGTCAAAATGTGATTAGGACATAAGTATATTATACCGAGAAATACCCTGACATTTAAAATCTTTTATACAGAATCTAATGCTAATCCTTTACTTATTACTTATATATTCATGTTGCACAATAAGTGAGGCTCAAACACCAATAGGAACTGAAGTGAAGGAAGGATGAGTCCACGGCATTACCTGTAAAGACATGGGTTTGTCACCTCCCGGTGCTGGAGGCACAGGCATGTCATCTTTTGGCTTAGGTGCGTTGTTTTCTGGAGGTTTTGGTGTTTTCACTGAGGGGGGTTCTGGAGGTGGAGGGGCCGGTTGGGATTCTGAGGGGTGCGGTTGTGGAGGTGGTGGAGGCTGGGAGTCTTGTGGCTGGGCCGGAGTCCCTCGTATCGTATTGGGTGAGTTACCCTGAGTGTAATAGGACGAAGGCCCTACACCACTTTCAGGTGACTGCCATGTAACGTTAGAGCCCGAGTATCCGGCAGAGGGTCCACTGTTGTACCCACCACTGGGAGGAGGAGGAGGTGGTCCATGGTGTAGCACCGACTGGAGCTGTTTCTGGTGGAGCATCTGCAGCTGCTGCATCTGCTGGCGGTGCTGCTCCTGAAGGCTGGAGAAGATGGATCCACCACTTGAGCCTCCAAACCCCGCGACCCCTCCGGTATTATTATTATTGCCACCGGCTCCATAGTTCTGAGACTGTTGAGATCCGCCGTAATTCCCCCACGAAGGATACATTGTGTTTGGAGGCAATAATAATGCGAATACTGGGCCTTTGTGTTGGTTCACGGCCCCAGCTCGTGAGGCTAACACACAGCTAACTTTGACCTACCTTGTATGAAATAGCTAACTACATTTTTATTCTCAGGTGAGATATACCGCCAATCACAAATACAACACTTCGTTTCAGATAAATGGTGTGTCTGTGAATAAGCAGTACATGTATCTGCTTGTAAAATGGAAAAAGTGGAGCTGGATGCTCTGCTATCCTGATGCTAACAGACTGCGGTAACTCACGCCTCTCGCGACGGAAACACGTCACAAGTCGGTAAACGAATTTCCTACAAAATTATACATTGTTCTTAGTGTTTTATTAAAGTTTTGGTCATTAATTTTAAATGGTGTTTCGATCTCAGTTTATTCAAATACCCCTTTTGGCGTCCAAATCAGATGAAGAGTGAAATATATAATACGTTCATTTAAACTGTGTTAACCGCACTCGCCACTAGAGGGAGACATGGATGCACAATAACACAAGGAAAGACCCGGACGCCTGATGCAACTTTATAACAGAAGTTGGCCAGAGGATTCCGAATAACCTAAACAGGTCATAGCTTTGGCACCAAAAATGAGTTTGTGTACAATGCAGAATTTTGTTTTATTCGCCCATAAGGAGGCTTGATAGGCATTTTTATTTTTATTTTAAACATTTGTTCATTTTAACTTATCAATATTGTCATAATATAGCTTTTAAAGAGTCATTTATTAAACAGTAAGTAGATAGAGACCTTGTCCCAGACCCCAGCAACTCTCTCGACAGCCCTGGGACTGTAGGTTTTGGAGTTCCTTTCAGAAGCTAAATTGAACCTGAAAAACTATAGACCAAAATTGGAGGTAGGCTATTGACTTTAGATTGCCCTTGAGGTCTGGTGCACATAAGAGTATTTTTTTTTTCTTAAGATCACTAGTAAATCTGTATTAATTTTGACCAGAACCACTTAAAAAGAATCGTTAAAGCGGATTAATCAAGCCCGTCCTGTTTAATGTCTCCCGTTAATTAGTTTGTCAGCAGTGTTTTAATATCGCCTAATGACTTCATATTTCATTGATGACATTAAAGGGGTGTTAAAAGAGGGGAAATGGCCCATTCAGGATTCAGTTCTTTCGCTTAAGACGCCCTCGAATGAATAAGACAAGGTCACAGAGGCCTAGCCTTTAGGGAGAGATACATTAACGGGGGAGGGGGTGGGAGAAATCCCATAGAGGAAGTGCATTCCCCTCTAAACAGCATGACGGGCACAATGTGATACAGTTATGTCTTAGAACAATATAATGCATTGGGTATTCATCAGCAGACTGTTTGGGTTAGCCCCGCAGAGCATAATATAATTGAGAAGTGCTGCCTGTTTCTTCGATAAACATTTGCATCACTCAAAACAAAGACAATTATTGCCTATTAAATAATCGACTAAGTGGAAATGTAATTCAAACACCTTTAGGTATTCATCAGCACTTTCTAAAGCTGTCAAAGCAAGAACAAAGAAATCAGAAATCGTAAAGTTGTAGCTCCCAGTATTGAGGACACTGCATTTTCTCTGTGATGAAAATCCTATGTTAAACAAAATGCTCAATGGAAGCTAATGGATCCCGAACAAGTCCATGCGCTGCTTCCAAAATGCTTTGTTTGACAGATCAATTTTCCCATAACCCGGTGAGGAGAAAAGTGATGCGGATTGATCGGCCCCTGACTTTGTTTCCAGAATATTGCTTGATGGCTGGATAGATTAATTGGTATGACATTTGAAAGCCTTCTCCTGACTGTCAGCATCCAAGCCTCGGTACACCAATCGAAGTGTGGTCTAATTGTCTGCTCTATAATACCTCACTTCACAAATTAGAGACAGGCCTCCATAAACCATTCCCAATGTAAGCCCTAAACAAAATCACATTGCACAATCACACCTGAGTTTGAATAGGCCGATGCTGGCTGATAAGACAGAGAGCATTAAAGGGCATCACCCAAACCGCTACGCCAGCACATTTCCTCTCAGCAAGGTGTAGGTCTGAAAATACAAATCAGATCACAAGCTCAGAGAAAACAAGCTTCAGACCATTAGTCTACAGACTGGAGCCCCTCATGCATTTAAGTTTAGTTTATGACTATTAGAGTGAAGGGGACACTCACAAGAGACTGAATATTTGATAACCATTTTCACAATTGTTCTTCATTTAGTGTCATGTTTGTTTGTTATGTCTAAAAAAAAAAGTACTGTACTGAACAAGTTAAATATTTGTATATAAATGTTACGGATACATGCAATAGAATGTGCTTATTTCTGGCTATTATTTTAGTTAAGATCTGTGCAAACATTATAAAACATTAAAACATTTTTCTTCTTGGTTCAAGTACTCTAGGTCCATTGTTTTTATTGAGTGACGCTCTGATATGGGCTCTGATCACTATAAATGTATCATTCACAATGACTAATTGCCTGACTTGGCTTCAATTTTGGGGGCTGGGTTTCTCTCAGAGCAAGCTGCTTAGCTGCCCACCTCCCTATCACACCAACACACCCACTCGCCTTTGAAAAACTGTAATTGAATGAGTTTATGTCGTCAAATTGATTAATCATATTAATTTGTACTTATTAGTGGGATGGTTGAAAGCCATGACAATTAGATTAATGAAATTAGTTAATTCTTCTAGCCACACCACACACCTCCAACTATAACAGAAAGCCGAGGCAGAGAATGGAGAACTGTTATGACAAAAATTGGCAATCAAGATTTGGCTGCTAATTGAATGTCTATTTTATTAATGATGAGGTTTATAAAAAGACCTTGAGAAAAGAACATTAATTGATTAATCAAAGCTCTATGAGCCACAGTTAAGCACAAGTTCAGACATAGACACAATACTGCACATAGTGTACAGTTTCTTGGGAAATAAATCAAATATTTTCATTTTGCACCAGGGCTAGCAGCATTAAAAATAAAATATGAAACAGGCTTGTGAGAAAACACAAAAACAAGTGGTATTCTGGTGAAAATGTAAGCTTGTGCCTTAAACAGCAGTGCTCATTTACTTGAGGAAGCCACATAAAGTGGTTATTTATGTGATTATTTGAATCAATGATTCATTAAAAAGGTTTATCATAATTGCAACGAATGTTGTGAACATCCCGTCAGTTTGGTCCACATTGTCATGTTCGAAGAGGAGAGAGAAAGTGAATATTATTAGGAAACAGAGCCTCCTCGCTGGATGGAGCTGACCCGTGTTCGATCACTGAAGAACCTGGTGTCACCATGGGGCCATAACTAGACATTCATCATGCCCGTGTGCCTTTTGTGCAAAATAACATTCACATAAATATATGTAAATATAGGTAAACAAAAGTAAGATGCTTGCACAGATAGACTGCTTTGAATTTCATTAAGCAACACGCTGTCGGCTGGTTATAAACGAGGCTCATGAAAAAGAGGTGATGGTTGGAGCTGATAAAGATGAAATGTAATAGTTTATGCCACCCTGAATCTGATTGTAACGTCCACACTATTAGAGGGGCTGATAAGAGCATTTATGACTATTTGCTTTGTGTCATAAAGGGAAGTGGGCTGTTTGATTAATTCCTGCAGCCGGTTGGCCCGCTGCTGCAGACTGTGCAGTTGCATATAACTTACCGAGGCGGTAATGGCTGGCCTTACACACTCAGACGCGTCCTGTCACACTTATGCGATAAGCAGAATTATGACACCCACTGTACTCACAAAGTAAGATTCCATATGCATGCTGTGTAAATGTACGTGAGTAATGTTTTTGTTTTCTCTACAGGAATATTCACTTATGGCTGCAGATACTATCAGCTGGACTATACATAACAATCAAATAGGTTCCTTTCTACATTCAAAAAACATATAAATCTTGTGCGTAGTTATGGATTACTCCTCAGTTGCAGCTATTCAATCAAGCCACAGGGTCAGTGCTTATTTCACCCACAATGCGATATATTCCTGCGCCCATAACATGAATTTGAATCCATTTCAGTGGTAGAGAAAACATGTTTGACAAACTCTCCTCTGTTTCATGAAAAATGTAAGTAATTCTCCTATAACAGACCAAATGCACTGTAAACGTGGACTGTCATTTCTATGGTTTCCTGTGCACTACCACTGCTTGTGGGATATTAAAATGCAGTTTCTCCCCTGAAAATATGTGCCCAGAAATCAAAGGAAAGCCATTTATATTGTATATATCGTATATATAAAGTAAAATATTGATATTCTAAAGATCGTGGTAACTGTAATATTTCTGGATTAATATACTGTTTGGTGTATTGTTTGCAATTGTAATAAACAAAAGGGCAATTATGATTATGGAAGTCAGTAAAAAGGGAGGTAAAAAATTCTCCTAGATCCATGGGGTCCACAAACTTGCCGTTTTTATCCAATGGCCTGGAGCAGGGGTAGGGAACATCAGGCCCGGGGGCAAAATCGGGTCCTCCAGCGTGGAACCTCTCGCCCCTAAGATGATTTTGAGAAATACAGTTACACACATTGGAGATCTGTTACCTATAAAACAGTAAATATTCTTAAAAAAACTGTAAATTCCCATCAAATTTCTGTTTTCCTTTTTTTACCATGTGAATTGATCCAGTAATTACACATGTATTAACCAGTCACCATATCAAAACATATGCAATAATAAAGTGCACCTCAGCAGCAACTTGTCATGTTTTTTGTCAAGTAATGTGGAATCATTACCAAGGACTGTTTTGATCTTTAACTTGTTGAGAAGTCAGTCATTTTGTAGCTAACCACATGCTGACAAATTGACGCTGCTGTAATAAACGCTGTTTCAGTGTTCGGCCTGATCAAAAGCGGTCGCACCAGTCAGAGTCCATCACTGGCCCCGACCTCCTCATCGGCACCTCCTGTCTCCTGTATTTACACACTCTTTAAACAGAGCTATCGATTCCAGCCCAGGTCAGGAAGCTTTGGCATCCTGCTGGTGGAGAGACCATGAGGTTTAGGATGCGCCGAGAGGAAGACGGGTCTCCCATTTGACTCGTTTGGCATTTGACCCCGCTCTTGGCTCCGTGCTAGTCAATGCTCAGGGCTCAGTTTCAGCATATAGTCAATAGTTGCCAATAGTTCCGATGTGGACTTGAGGTGAGCTTAAAAGAAGAAATACAATGCATAACGGATTGGAGGTCAAAGGCCAACTGTTTGTTTGGACTTTTTATTTTTTTTAATTTGCACTTTTGTCTATTTGATTCACACTTGTAACAATTAATAATCCTCTCCGACATGAGATGGACACTTGTACAGATTTGCTTTGGTTTTCTCACCTTAGATAATCGCTATCCATAGAAAGATCCTTTCGGCGCCCTGGCTCTTTCGATTTTCCGTTTTAACACTTGGATACGGTGTCTGTCACCCTTTTCTCTCCACCCTGAGGAAAGTAACATGTTGACATGGCTAACTAGCAGAACAGATATTAGTAATAAGATACTTGCAGTCATAGTGATAAAAATAGGAAAATTAAATAAGGAAACCACAAAGTCTGATACAGTGAAATGACATAGGGCCTCATTTCCTAGTTATCCAGAGCATTGTTGATTTCTGGAGATTTTTTATTTATTTTTATTCATGCAGTCCTTATATTTGAAGAGTTTAGTGGTGCTAGGCTAGTGCTAGGCTAGCGCATGTCTATGGTAACTAGTAGCCTGCATTATAAACCTCTTCAAAATTATAGGGTCGTCCTCCAAACATTGCCAAATCTGATTTGTAGAAAGCTCCTTTGTGAATTCCACGTGTAGTAATGTCAGCCGCAGGTAAACAAACTACTGTAGATCTGGAAAAATAGCTGATGACTCCGTCGCTGCGTAGCTACAACCAGGAAGCTGCGCTGCTCAAATATAAGTTCTTCTAAATGCAAAATGGTTATATTTCAAAAAATATTCAGACATATATGTCGGTAGTCTGGTGTGATTTGCCTCAGGTGCACTGTGCTTGGGTCAGACTGTTTTTAATGCAGGCTACTAGTTACCATAGACATGCACTAGCCTAGCACTAGCCTAGCACCACAAAACTCTTCAAATATAAGGAAATGTGGCCCTATGTCAAATATCCTTTAAGGTGATCCATCTTTGTCTCCAGGGAAACATATCTAATTCTAATAGTAGTTATATTGTTGTTATTGTTGATTTATTCACACATTTATTCACAATGAGTCCCCCACTTGCTCCTTGGCCTCCCTTTAAAGTGTGGCAGACTTAAATGTGCTTCTCACACATGAGAAACTGTTCAAAATGCATCACATACGAGGCATGGCTGCACCTGGGAAGTGGTTATCACTGGGAGGACTGGTTTCCTTGCAGTCGCCTGTTGCTTGCTCCATTTTTACAGCTCCGCGCTCCACTCCATTAGCGACACAAGTGCCAGAACGGAGCCGATAAACCATCTGGCCACAGCTTCTGAAACAGATAGCAGGTTCTTAATGGAGTGAAAAAGTAAAAGCAATTAATGTCGCATTAGCACATCACTAATAAGGCCTACCCACGCTGTGCTTAGGAGAGAATAATCATTTGTTTTTGAATGTGGCCATGTTCACACTGACGCGGTGACACGCAACATATTGTAGCTTCTTTTTTTTTTTTACCCATGTGCTGTGGGTGTGACAAATGTTTTTACCAACAGTTTGTTCAGCCTTAAATCAATAGTTGGACCTACATTTCTATAAACATAGGCCTAGAAATGAATGGCAACTGCTGTGTTATATATATCTTTGACTTCGCCTTGTTAACTGAACCCACACGATCGCGTTGACCTACACCACTTTTAGTCTTTGAACTTCGATTCAAGTTTACCACAACAGCCGCCCCTCTCCAGAGCTTTACCCCAACAATGCATGTCCTTTATGGCTCGGATTGGCTTAAATCTGCTTAGCTGTTGTCATTGACGCTGTGTTAATTGCTTACAAAAACCCAGAGCTCTGTCATTGCGGGCTAATTTGACTGTGTTGTGCTAATTATGTTGTGTTAATAGGGCTTTTTCTGTTTTGGCGTTACACTCATTAACTCACTGTGACACTGCCCTTAATTGGATAAGAGGCCATTAAGTTAGTCTGCTTTGATTGAAATTATTGCGTCCTCCTTACAAACCATAAACAGCCATACGACATGAATGCTCCAGTATCGATGGCCGTTTAGCTGAGCCAGTTCATGAAAAGTACAGGTCTATTACCAGCATTTGAATTCAGTGGTCACTCAACTTGGATTACAGCAAGTGCAGAAAAGCAAACTGTAATGTTTTTGTCATTACGCCTCACAGGCTGTTTTCTTTCCTTCTTTTTTCTTTCTTGATCTCTTTCTTTTTTGTCTCTTTTTTCTTTCTTTCTTTGTCTCTTTTCTCTTACTTTCTTTCCTTCACTCTCTCTTTTTTGTCTCTTTTCTTTCTTTCCTTCTCTCTCTCTCATTCTCTCTATTTTTTTCCTTCTTTCTTTCTCTCTCTGTCTTTCCTTCTTTCTCTCTCTTTCTTTCCTTCATTCTCTGTCTCTCTTTCTTTCCTTCTCTCTCTCTCTTTCTTTCTTTCTCTATCTCTCTTTCTTTCCTTCCTTCTTTCTTTCTCTCTCTTTCTTTCTTCCTTTCCTTCCTTCTTTCGTTCTTTCTCTCTCTCTCTCTCTTTCTTTCTTTCTTTCTTTCTTTCTCTATCTTTCTTTCAAATTGCCTCCACTACACTGCTAATAGGTTCTACTGCTTACCTTCTTTTTTTCTTTTAGCACAAATACATAAGCAGTTATTTTAAGGATACTGGTTAGTGATGTTCTAAATTAGTGGTGTGCTCAGTGGTGACCGATGCCTGTTTCCCCTTTCTACCCACTCCTCCGGCTTTTGTCGTGCTCTCATTAAGTGACAGAAAGACTTAACCAATCACAGCGAAGTGTGAACCCTCTGAAGAAGATAGCGTTACACATCACTAGCGCAACAAACTTCCTTCAGTCCCTCATACTCTGTGGTGCTACTTTGGCTTACTCTTAGTGAGCCTCTTTTACCGACATCAACCACTCGCGCAATTACTACATTAACAGACTAATTGGTGAAGTGTCTTGCCAAAGGACACAAAAACAGAATAAACTGGACTGAGATTGATTTGCCAACGTTCACACTCTGAGCCACTGTCATATTCTCAGCCAATTGCACCTCGTCTGATTGATTCCACACTGCAGTACTTGTACTTACTCAAAATCATTCAAGTCATCCTGGAAAACACTATAGCCCAATAATATTTTACGGCCATCCTTTTCTTTATGTGGCAGGTCTCAAGTCAACAATGCAATGGATCACATCAAGCGCTGCACAAATGACTGCCTGCAGTGTATGCCCTGTCTGGGAAAGCATTGTTTTCTTAAAGGTACACTGCTGGTTTAATAAGGATGACTGTGACGGGAGCAGCTCCACAAACCTACACCAAAATGTCAGACACTGCAGTATCATCACTCACAGCAAATAGGCTCTGGCGTTTGTTTCTTTACATTTATTTCAAATGCTCCGGAGACGCAGAGATGTTGTGAACACATTTTTCTATTGCCTAAAATTTCGAAATGCACGCGCCCTCGGCCTGTTAATGAATACATTCAATAATATAAGCGGAGGGTGAAAATGTCTGAGTTCCTGAGAGAGACACACACACACACCACATAGCCCACTGCAGACAGTTACCATAACATGGCTGAAGGAAGGGCATCTTTTGTAGATTTCTACCAAAACACAGGTGCTTTTTTTGCTGTGTCAGCCCCTGCCAAAAGAGAGGGAGAGGTCAAGGAAAACAATTCAATGAGAATGTTAATCGTGTGTTAACTGAGAGAGCAATAAAATGGCAGTACTCACAAACCCTCGGTGGAAAAAGCAATAGCAAAATACTTGCATAATATACTTGACTAGGAGAGGGGTAGAGTTCAGTGTCCTCGAAGGGGCAGGAGTGGACCATAGGTGGACAGCCTGGTGGATGAAGCTGTCCTCCAGTCAGCCGGACCTGGCCGGAAAACTGTTCGATCTCCTCCCTGACAGCACAAAGACAATATGATGGACAGTTCACCTATTTGCTTTGGAGAATTTGACACAAAACCTTGACAATCGACACTTTTTGACAAGATTTTGACCGTCCAGTCTCGGATATTTAAGCTGTAGAAGCACAAATCAATAGAACTCGCCACTGCTATATCAAATCAAAATGAACAATCCAGACCATCCATTTTAAAAATAGGCCCAAAACGTGTAAAGAGACCAGCCTGACACAGCTCTGGCTCTCCAATCCCCAGTCCCCCTGTTCCCAAACCCACGCATGCCCTCAATTACCCTATGAGCGCCGCGTGTGCAACATCATTAATACCATCCACTAATACTAATGCTGTGCGCGCGTCGGCCGAGACTGAGATTTGACTAATTACTGTAATTGTATTGGCGTCATGCTCATTAAATATGAAAATTGTGTTCTGTGAATTGAATGGGGGCCTCGTGATCACTCTTCTATGCGGACACACCAGAAATAAATTAAGGATTGGTTTCTCTCCGTTGTTGCAATTAACGGCAGCACACACCGCTCGCTGCCACACCCCTCATGGTTCGGTGATGGTAACATATGGTGGTGGTGGTGGGGGGGGGGGACTTGTTGCATGTCATTCTCCTTGTAAATATAGGCAAGGAACTCATCTATGAAAAGACTTAATGTTAATATTGCACTGAGCATGAAATTACTATTGTGATTATGTTTCACATTTCATTAATGAGTGGAGAAGTCTTTAGGCTATATGTGATTTCCAATTATGATGTATTTTTGTCTTTATTATATTACGTGTAATTGTACTGTCTACTGCACTGTTGTAGGTGTACTTAAAGCTACAGTACGGAACATTACAGCTCTTATGTTGGTTGGTTGTATGTTTTGACTTTAAACCACACTTTAAAGTCAAAACATACAGAAACCTGCCAGCAAGATATAATGTGCTCCTATAAGGTAGACAACAGTGTTATTATTGTCGAGGATTAACAAAATAAAGTGTTTGTTTGGCTATACCTGTAATATAAAGCAGCAACGTCTTATGGAGACCAGCAGGTGATGTCCCGCTCACAGCAAAGAGCCTGCTCACAGAAAAAAAAGTTACAAAGTATAGCTTTAATGACATTTAAACGTTTCGAATTTTGCTCTCCTGAAATATTTTATGAATCAATTAGTAAACAAAAGCTCCATTCAGACATTTAACTTTCAAAAGCGAATACTGCACTTTAAAGCATTTGCAGGAGCATTTCCACAAACCCACTTTTGCTAAATCAAAAAAATACCTTTGGCTGATAACAGGCTAAAGATGATGTAAAAAGGACAAACATATACATAAGAGAATCCAATCCAATCTATATTTCCATGAAACAAAAGATAATTGCCTTTACAGCGGCACATATCTACACTGAGGCACATTATAAGTGTGTCATCTGAATGAACTAATGAGAGAGAGGGTCTTGTCACAGATTCGGGCCAATCGGAGTGTGCAGCTGCAGCAGTCATTACAGCTCCTGCGAGGCCCTGTGTGGCACACGGCTCTCACACACAGTCAAAACTTGTTCAACAATAATGATCATCACTATAAATGGCTCCAACAACACACGCTTTATGAATAAAACATGACAGATCATTTACAGTGACAAATACCGCATTCATATTTTATTTTTAATTATTATTGCTGCACTTTCATACAGTATGGGCTATGGTGAATGCATCATTACTGTGGGATTATTAACACACAAGTTGTAACAAAATAGTGATAACAATAATAAAGAATAAAGTCAACAACTGTAGGCTATATGGGAGATAACAAATTTGACTGTAAAATGTATAAAACATTTAAATTGAAAAACAATTTTACAACAAACGTAGGCCTACTGTTAATTAATTCCTCCACTATATTATAAACAACCCTCCTAATAATAATAATAATAAAAATAAAATAATAATAATGATAATATTGAATGTTTAAAATAATGAGATAATTGTTAGTAGCAGCCACAGATTTGCTTTTGCAGTGCAACTACCTGTGCGCTGTCAGACCTCTGAGAGAGAGATGAACAGTTTGAGTCCAACTCTCTGCTCCTACAGCGCCCTGACTCCAGCAGCTCCACACTCCTCCTCTTCCCCGGGTCCTCCGGGAGCGCAGCAGCTGTCAGGACTGCGGAGCCTAGACGACAGCGTCTGGGAGTGGCTGCGTCCCCGAGGACCCGCGGTGCTTTTCCCACTCTCTGTATTCTTTAAGTGCGTGTTCAAGTTGTGAGTGAGGAATCTTGCAATGCAAATGTGGTACTTACCTTTACCGCCCAGTAACAAAACTGTGTCAGGGGGAGAGGCTGCAGAAAGGCCTGATTTAGTCTGAGCTGATATGGGGGCGAGGAGAGGCAGGTAAACAAAGCATAATGTGGAGGTCAAATGGTAATGAGCGGCCCCGATTGTTATGTCTCTAGATGCAATGGCTATAGCGTGGTTTCAGATGTGTGTAAACGCAATAAATCATCCAAACAAAGAAGATATTTTCCGCTCAACCGAATTTAGGCTACAACCAGTTCTTCGTGTGACCTTAACCAGACTACAAGCATTTTTTTTTTTGGGAGGAAGTAGTCAATTTTAGGCCGCGCATTTGCTAAGTGGTCACTCATAACGTGCATTGTTGCCGTATTTTTTCTCTTTTGGATCAGATCCGCATTTGCAGCTGTCGAGAGGCCTGTCCCACACAGCTGCCGTGTCTGTCCGTGCGTAAAAAGGACCTTCCCAGATGCGCTACAAGTGACTGATGAAGCCGAAAGAGCTGATGAAATGAGTTTGCGGCTCGCGCATGTGGACGTTCCCCTCCGCTCTTCCCCCGCCGCCGCCCATAGATGGCGCTCTTGTTCATTGTAAAAAAAAAAAAAGCCCCTACGTCGTCAGGGCGGGCTGTCCATCACTAAAGTGCCACCGACCGGGATGAGCTGCGGAGGAAAGGCACCCTTACCTGTCCTTGAGCCAGGCGAGGGGGGGAAAGTAGATTCGTGTAAAGCGCGCGCCGCCGGCCATAAATCATGACCTTCTTCAATTTACACTGCGAGCATATTGATGGTTTCCTATATCTCCACCGCTCACTTTCACCTGGTTACACGCGCTACGACAGCAGCACTCCCTGGCTAACAATGACTGACACTTCATACTGTCTTAACTTATTGTACATGTGCAGGCAAAAGCACGTGTGGGCAGAGCCTGGGTGGTCAGTAGGGCCATACTAGGGCAAATATAGCTATTGAACTGTCAAAGCTTGGGTATTTCTCATGTTAACTACTATAATCCCACTTCTAGTAATAATAATTAAAAAAAATATATATATACACTTTTCCCCCCATAGGCCATTTGCAATGTGTCAAATGTGGTCTTATTCTGCACTTTTACGCACTTTAAATGTTTCTTTGTGAGCTGTGTTTACTTACACCACATTCCTATATCAAATGCCCTGTTGTCTTATAACAGCCGTTCATATTATCAGACACTAATATATAACAATAACGTGGAGTGGCGGTCAATGGGAGAATTGCTGCGTCAAGAGAATACATTAAAAAAAAAAATGGAATGTCTGACAACTCCATTTATTTGCCTAATTCAATCTTGTGTTGTGAGATCTTTTCGCAGGGCATCATAAATGATTTGGTTTAGTGGCAGCCTGATTAAACGCGGGCCCCCCACCCACCCCCCTCCCACCACAGCCAACCCCCCCACCCCCCCCTCTTGTATTGGCTGAAGTTGAAAGGGCAGTAAATGAAATGACTTCCACAGGATTGCACCACAAAAAGCGGTAGTGTGTCAGATGTGCATTCAGCCAGTGATGTAGACAGTGCAAGGTCAAACGGGACACAGTGTAGACAGCTAACCAGCTGACAGTCGCGGGACAGGGGATGCCGTTACACCCCTAGGCTGTAGCAAGGTCCCGCCAACGAACAAGTGCACATGTGGACAGTCACAGGCACACAAAGGGTTATGCCAGGCCTGAATATCTGACAGCAGCGCGCGAATACACACACAAGGCGTTCATGTGCTCAACAGATTGATGTTGTTTCTGTTTTATGAGGAAAAAAAGTTACTTAAAGCAACACCGCGTACAATTTTACCCCAAAATAATATTGAAATGTAAGCAATTATTTTATGACAGATATTTTCATCTTTGAAAAATACCTCATAAATGTACAAACAAACATGAGCCTTTAGCTGTGAGCGGCTCAGCTCTTCTATGACATGACCGTATCTTTACCGGGAGTGGGTACGTCTCCAGCTCGTCTCCATGGAGATGTGACGAAATTTGAGGTTTAAACAGATTGAGTCCTCATCCAGATCCATACTTTGATTACCCACTGCAAAAATGTATGTGTATGTTTTATTTTGGCTGGTCATTTGGAGCAGGTTTCGCACTGATGGCAACAGTATAGTGCAAAATGTTAAGCAGTGTGCCTTTAATTCCATATATCACTTCAAGTGTGTGGGTTTTAGAAGGGATAGGACTATGCGAGTGAGTGCAGGGGTGAATGTGCAGAACAAGTGTTAAGGACTGACTGATGCTCTGCAGAGTGAGTGGTGTGTGGTGTAGCCGGGCCTGGTCCGGTTGGGGACAGAGGATGGAAATTAGCTTGAGCTATAATCCTGCATTTTAAGTATACTGTACTTTGTGTAAATGCATTGTCCCTTTTAAATAAATAAATACAAATACAAATACAAATATTATGACACATTCCCTGATTATCCTCATCTTGTTAATAACATAAATGAGTTCCATCTTTGACATTGTAGTAACATAGTTTAAGTCTATGGCAACTACACCGACAAGTGTATGTGTGAATTTACATTTGATTTTATTAAAAGCATTTGGAATTTAAGAAATGTCTGTAAAAATCCCAGTTGCAACATAAACACAAATACGTTTACATGTCTAATATAATTTATTCTACTTAAAAAATATTGAAGGATAAACTCATAAATGATTGTGTCCACACTCTATGTAATTGATAAAATAAAATAGAGATCTTTCAGTGTCCAACAGACATATTTGTGAGTGTAGTCTGTGTGCTTCTACAGTATGTGCTTCCCACTGGGTTCTAGGTCTAGTTTTCTCCTGCTTTCCAAAGAAAACTTATTTGTCAGTGTGAGGAGGCTCTGTAAACAGACTGGTCGGAAAAGCTCCAGTCACGATTCCACAGCTTATTCAAAGCTTTTGTAGAAATACGTTTATAAAACCACACTTACTTTGCCACCACGAGGGAAAGGTTGTCGGGGTTAACATACTATACATGAATGAACCATACAACGATTAGATAAACCATGTGATTTTATTGTCACTGTACATTCAGTGCACTGTTAGGACCAACTCACTCAAAAAAGCAGATATTTACACATGAGTACAGGAGGCATGAACACAACAAACCAAACACCAGTAATGCCACGTAACACTGTCCCAGGCTGCAGCCGCCTCTCACCTGCCCCGCGCAGAGAGCACAGGGCAGGCTTCAATTAAAATGGACCAAAGTATTCTCTTAAAGTTTATTCATACAACACAGTATTGCTTCTGAGGTTGGAGAGAGCCTCTTGGGGAATCACATGTCTATGGTACATACACCTCGCAGGGTTGGCCGGGGACGGGTCCTGCTCGTTTTATGTAAATCCCGTCATCTCCAACACACACAAGTCGCACAAATGGAACAGCGAATAAGCAGCTTTCTCCTCCGAGGAACGAGATCCCCCCCCCCCCCAATTGCATGGAAAGGTTCATCTACATTTTTTTTAATACCCAGTCAGTGATGTCGCTTTATTTCTGTGCCAACTATTCCCAGGAGACGCCCATGGCCCGCTTCCACACCCACTGTAATTGTGAAGAAAAGGAAAAAAAAAAAAAAAAAAGGAAAAATACAAATTGAGGTATAGGGTCTAGACTGGTTCACTGCGCGTCCCGCTGTGTTGATATAAGCAAAATCGATGAGGATATACAAAAGTGGGTAAAAATAAAAGGATATCCCGTTATATTTGTTTTAATAATGAGTGTTTCTTGAATACAAATGAATTCACGAGAGGGGAACAGCGTACGACATGTTGATGCCATGATAAGGGGCGTAAAACACACTGAGATGAAAAGCATTGAAACAGCATTGTACCGGCAAAACATTATGACCATGCGCTTAATCTGCATGTATTAGCTACTTGAATAACTTTGGACATTTTGGACGTGTTCTTTAAATTTAAGTCAGACTAAGATATAATTTCATCCCTTTAAGCCTGAGAAATGTCGAGCAAATTGTACATAACGAACAGTATTACTCATAAACAATAAAATATGAGTCTCGTACACTTCCCCTGTACCTGGTCATAATGTTATGACTGTTTGCTGAAAAACTGTAGTAACGTAGGTGGCCACATTCGCCTTGCATAGCCAAGTGATCTCTCTGTTACGAAACTATTACCGAAGCCCATGAAATCGCCTTTGTGGAAGTGTTAGACAAAACCGCCCCGCTGCCAGCTCGAAATTTCCCGTCCCAGAGGTAACAGCCAAAGCAGAATTTTAATTGCTCCATTACTATTGAGAATTTCAGCTTAGGAGACTATTAGGATTAATTGGATGAATTAGAGACGTTTTATAATAGATTAACAATTTTCTAATTTGAGAACGAGAGATTGACTAGTTACTTGGATGGTCTGAGATGGATAATTTTCACCGTAGTTCGGCGTGCTTCACATCGCGTCTGAGAGTGCCACATTATAGACAGTCTCGCGTGTACAAATTTGCATGTCTCTGTTTGACACATAGAGCCCGTTACTGTTGATGATTACCTGTTTGCCAAGCAGCTAATGGCACTTCACACCGCCTCAAAGTGGCCGTAAGGGACAGGGACACTATCTTACACTTAAATAGCCTATATACTGCTATTGTAATATTGAGGTCACGTAATAACATTTTCATTCAGTCAAGCTTCAGGATTTCAATGCTTTCTTCAAAGATTTGGCAACTTTTTTCTTTTTTTTCTTTTTTTAGCAGCACAAATATTCAATGAGCAATTTCTGTAAAACTCAGGACATCGCTTTTAAAAATAGTGATGCACAGCAAGTGTCAGTATACTGTTCAAGGTTAAAAATAAATACAAGACAAATCCAAACAATGACTAAATGCTCATTACTGTCTTAAATATCCAAATAAATAATAAGTTAAAATAAACAGTCAATAGTCATAAATAGTCATAAATAACATGTGATAAAAATGGATAGATTAGTAGACTGATAGACCTTGCAGAATTGTAGATTTGTAAATTAAATTACTGACAGTAATTTAAAATCTATAATTACTATAGTGCACAAATATACTGACACTTGACTCGAGAAGAATTTTTTTGATTCAAACAATTCTTCAAACATAAATAACAAAATAACATCAGTGCATATGAACGATATAAAACTGCCTTGACAGTGTTCGCACGTTTCACATTTGCTACATTTATTGCAGACTATTGCAATGCATTTACGGGTATATTGTTATACTGTTGTCTGAAGGATTTGCTGTCGAGCCGAGGTGTTTTCCCCACAAGCTTATCATACAGTACAGGCAACTGTTTCAATTGAAGTTTGTCTTTTTCAGTGTCCAGGGGAAAAGATTCAGAATTAGACACTGACTTCCCCATTATTGCCATGTTGTTTATAGGTTTTCAGTGCAAACTAATCACTAACCAACCACTTTTCATCTGTAAGCACCAAGTTGACTACAACCACAGAGTCTGTGAAGCTACAGTGAGGTAAATATTGTGAGGAAACTGAGAATTGCTTCTCTGATGACAAATATAAGAATATGTCAGTAACATGTCCCTCTCAAACTCAGTGCAATTTCACACAATATACAGTACACATATTATATGTCGACCAGATAGAGACTATTGCTTCAACGACTTAGATTAAAACATGAAAGAAGAGAACAAAATGTTTACATTTATAACACACCTTGTTTTGGAGATGAAAATAAGATAAGAAATTCACAGAAGCTGATATAGAGCGATGGGCCTTTAGTTATAACAGGACCACAGTCGCCGTATTTCTGTACACAGCATTTTATTTACACATTACCCTCGATATTTCTTTAGTCCCTTCATGTTTCAAATAATCCCCAAATTTCAAACTTTCATAGTCAGTTGGCACACCAGCTCTTTTAGGTATTTGCTGTCTCTCGCCTCTGATTAGTCGATGCAGCTGTCCATCAAACTCTTACTGTTCTGTGAATGTCAAGCCTTGGCCTCCAGCATCTCCAGGAAGAGTTTGTGCATGGGGACTTTGCCCTGCATTTTGATGCTGTAAAAGTGCTGTACGGCCTTGGTGGCGGTCTGCCGGAGCAGGGGCAGGGTCATTAGCAGCTTGCCCGCCCGCCGAGGGTCCTCTAGGTGTTGGGACGCCTCCAAATCCTGCAGGGCCTCATGAAGGGAGTCCTGCAGCCTCTGCACAGACTCAATGTTCTCTATGTGCATCGAGTCTGAAAACAAAGAACACACTAGTTAATATACACACTTTACTCACCAGCTCTGCTGCTAACGTGCCATTTCAGAAAGAGTTTCTCTTGTTAGTGGTTAATGACGCTCTTTAAATAAATGCCTATGCGTGGCCCGGACCCTGGGGACAGTGAGGAAGAGGCTGGTCCATATAAATACACGGACAGGAAAAAGATTCATTTCTTTTGGTATCATGGAGCACATACATCCCCTGCTAATGAATTCAGATGGCTGCATTACTGGGATATGGTTCGTCTGAATGATGGCGGCAGATGGCCTTCATTTCCATAAGAAAGAGCAGTTGGCCCCCTTATGTATAGGCTCTAAAATAAAACCAGTTGAGACTTATTAAAAACTGCTCACCACGTACAAGTCAGAAAAAAGGAATGCCCTCCAAAGGACAGGCTGACAGCGAGCAGTGCAATGGACAACAGCTGGTTTCTGCCCATTTAACCAAAATCGGATACAGTCAGCGCCCACTGTCATGTCTTACATAGCCATACATAATACTCAAGACAACGCCGCAATAATACATTTAATCTGTGAAAGTGGCCAGGAAAAATACATGAAAGTCCAAATGCCAAAAAACTACTCCTATGTGTGGTTCCAATCAAACACAAAATTAGAAACTTTTTTTTTTAGGTTTGTTTAATAGCAAATAAAAACCTTAGTATAGTCATCAGTTCTTGTTGTCTGAAGTGAGAGAGCTAAGTAGGCTCTTTTAAGTGTCATGAAAGTTGTGATTGAAGTGCTCCTGTGTATGATGTATGCAAATTAACCAGAAAAAAAAAGCAAAGTACAAGGCTAATTATGTTCCTAACTGACTGATTAAGTCTCTTTTACCAGTCGCCTTCTGTGTAAATTGTGTTTCTATCTTGGGAAATTAACTAGGCTACGTGGACCGCACATGTGTTGCACACTCTCATTTGAATCCTTCATGTTAAGGCGGATCTGATCCCGGCTCGGCAGCGTGTGTGCGTCCGTAGCTGCGCGTCTCTCAGTGTCTGTGTGGTCAAAGCTTAAAACTAACTTTGAAGAAACAATTTCCATGTAATCCGTCAGCAGCCCGGCGTCAATCCCGTCGATACTCTGCTAATTACTAAATCAATGGCCATGAATTTCCACAGCTGTCCCACCCACAGGACCTCGGTGTTCAAACGCGCCGAAATCTGCCCCGTTGGCCCCCCTTGAACCCCTTCTTAGACCCCCCTCTCTTCCCTGTCTTCGTCTCTCACACTTCTCCCGTACCTCGCCCGTCCCGTGGAGGGTTTGTCATCCCGGGGACCCAAAGCTACGGGCTCAGCATTTTTCATTTTTCAGTCAGGCAGGAGAAAAGAGTCCTAACAGGCATTGATTAGCGGGGGGACAGGCGCAGCCGCATGAAAAGCAAACTGTCGATACGGGCGCTGCATCTTCACATCGGGACAAACGAGGCCCCCGCGCTCCCCAACGCTCATTCCACTCCACTTAACACATTTTATTGACAGCCAGTGTTTTCCTAATGAAATGCTAAATATATCTCCGTCCGCCGTGGCGCGCTGGCAGCTACTGTTATGGAGATGGAGAGAATGAGAGCGCGGTGTGACAAGCAAGACACACACACACACACACACGCACACACACACACACACACACACACACTCGCACTCACACGCCGACCGGACCCGCGCCGCACATGCAAGGGAATTAAAAAACACATGCACGTGCGCACATAAAGGCGACGTTAAATTAAAACTGCCTCCTCCTGACCTTTTTGTCCCTTTTTATCAGCAATTTATTTGGTGTGGATAAGATCTGTTCGCCGATATGAACCCGCACTTGACATTTTTAAGGGGTTTTGTGTGATTGCAATTTAACCGGGATGATACTGCGGCGCTTTTGTAGGACAATTCTGTTTAGCTTGTCGGTCCAATGAGACTTAACAAAAAAAGGAAGAGGTATGTAAAGTAGCAGCCAGTGTAGTGATGCTGTCAACCAATAATGCCTAAAATATATGTTAAACTATATGCAAATCGATGGCTATTGATGCTTAATGAAAAATAGTGTGATTTGGGGATTGTAAATTGAGTGACTTTGGGTCACGGCACCAACCGCTTCTCACATAATTCTGTCCTGCATAAAAAGAAAAACTGCTCATGCGCTTATTATCTGTACCTGAGTTGGCAAGAGCGATGGCTTTGAGCGTGACGAACTCCTCCTTCTCCATGCGTAGCTTCTTGTAGCGTCTGACCAGCGGCAGGATGGCGACGTGCAGATCTAGCAGACCGGAGATCCTGGCCTGTTCCTCGTCCACTATGTAATCCTCCGCGTAGACGATCTCCTCCTCACAGTGGAGCGACCGGAACACGATGCTCAGCACCAAGATCTCCATCCAGGCACTCTGCAGCAGGCTCATCTGATCAGCCAGCGACAACGTGGAAAATCCTACACAAGACATGAAAAAAATGCACTATATCAGTACTTTTAGAGACATTTCGGAGTGTTTTTTTTTTCCGATATTGTCCTTTATTTAGACAGCATTCCTCTAGTGGTCCAAAAACACAACTCTTAGTATGTTTTTGATGAGGAAACAACATTACTGCGGAGTTTAAAGACAATTTTGCATAATATTGGCCCGTAAACTGTGTAAACACTTGACTGGGTATTAGCGTAGCCCATTAGCCTCAGTGCGCTGTAATTGGCACTCCCAGGTCCTCCACATGTTTTATGGGCTCACTATATTATACTGTAGAATCCCCACACAGTCCGACATGAAACACCGGCTGACAACTGCAGTATGCACCGGCTTAAGGGAAGAATATAAATCTGTCATGTGTAAAGGCCTTTGAAACATGAGCCAAAGCAACCCCTCTTGATAAACACAGCCAAACAGAGAGGGTCGGGTCACGTGTAAAAACAAGCTTGGAAATGTACAATACAAAGGTTTTAAGAATATATACAAACACATTGTTGTCCTAATAGGTAGTTTAATACGCTAAAAAGCTAACATTGTTGAATCACATGAAGCTAATCTGTTTGTGTATCCTTCTCCAGACTATAATTTCCCTATATAGTTACTTGGCCACTACTGTGTATCTATAATTATGGCATACAATTACAGAACCTTGTGAATGCTGCTGTAAACATGGAATTCAATGCTCATGTGTGGCTTTGATTGTTACGGAAACATCAATTGACTTTTGTCGTAGTCCAAGAAAGTTTACCGTAGTGTCTTCCCAGTGCTGAGCTTAGATATTTTACATTCATTCTGTTGCATTCCTACAGTGTAGTTCAGACTTGAGCTGCTGCAGCCCAATGCACGGAGGTGGTAGAGCAACTGAGGGCGTGAGAATGGGTTTAAGAGCTTAGGGCCAAAGGTGATGTTTTGGACGAGTAAAAATACATTGTTTGTGCTTCTATGAAACCAGTCATCCTTTTTCCATCATTCAGCAACAGCTTAAGCACAGACCTGAGAATACACTGTACAGTGATGCAAGAAATGTTTTGCTATTCCTCAATCCTAATAAGACGGATGATATGTTGACCAAAGAGGAATAATAATAATAGCTGTATAATAATTTAAACAGATAAGGACAGGATCTTTGGGAATGCCCACAAATAGTCGCATTCGAGGGGGAAAACAAAGAGGAAAAACTCAACAACTTTAAAAATGCTTAATTAAGGATGTATTTTCTACCTAATAAAGATACAGAGACATGGATTGGAGCAAAGTGGTTCAACAGCCCAAAAATACACAAATAATGGAGAATGCTAACCGTAAAGCTAACGTTAGCTTCATGCTACATGCCAACGGTTAGCTTTGAGAGCCAGTTTTTCACTTGTACTGGACAATCTGCTTAAAGAAGAACTAAGTAACTTGTTTACCTTAATAAATCCATTTTGAAGACCCTCTGGGGATAATACAAGTGTTAATGGGATGATTGGGGGTCTTTCATCTCCCCCTGGTATCTCTGGCCAGAAAACCACACTTGCAACTTCCTAACACTAATGGAATCACGAAGAAGAAGCTAACAGGCTAACAGGCAAAGCTAACTGCGGGCTAGCACCACTTAAACAGTATTTACACCCAAGTTTGAGTGAAAAAAATTATCTCCATTGTGTAATTGGATGTACAATATCCCGCTCTCCCTTTGTCTTTCCTGTCAGCGTAGTATTTCTTCTCATGGACAATTAATGAGTAAAAAAAGACAACATGCTACGACACCAGCAGTGGCGCTTATGGCCTCTGGGGCATGAGTTACTTTGTACTGCTTTAAATTTCTATTGCCAGATTGAGACAAAACATTCCCAAGGACCCGATTTGGATTTGATTTTCTTTGTGTGAGCTAAATAATTGTATAGTCCGTCAGAAAACATCCAAAAAGAAGGAAAAATAGTCATCCCCAGAACAAGCTTGTAGTCTGTATCTATACAACCATATTAGTCCAGTGCTCAGCTATCTGCATGTTGGAAGTTGATGGTGGAAACCAGAGCCAGACACAAGGAGAACATGCAAACTCTCTGGTAATTAAACCTGGGACCATCTTGATGTCAGGCAAGAGCTCAAACCACTCCGCTTCCCATTCCTCTTGCCCAATGTTTGTAGCGGTAAATATTCTCAACGAGCCAAGTGTGATCCCTCCAGTATTTAACCTTGTGAACTCCTGGATTTATCCCGGACGTCCCGGAGAGGTCGGCTCGCATCACACAGACGGACACCTGAAAGGGCTTCGGCGCACAATGCCCCTCGCTCCTGTATGGTGAATAGCAGCGTGATTGGGAGCTATTGACCAGTGCCTTGAACCCGGAGCTGTGCGTACTTAAATCTGAGCTTGTTTGGATGGGAATGGGGCAGCTTGACTTAAAAGGGGGCCCTTTCCAAGAGTTCTTATCAAGCAAATAGAGCGGCGAGGGGGGCAAGAGGATGAGGGAGAGAGAAAGGAGGGCTGGGGGTGTCATTGATTAGTAGATTGTAATCAGTCCACCAAATGCGAACGGGGCATCGATCCAAGCTTCAGATCTGACAAACAGACAGTTGATGGAGGACATCCGGTACATGCTTAGTCGGGGGATGGGAGGACTTTGGGATAACCAAATGTAGATACTGTAAGCAGCCTTAAATGTATCAATACATTGTTAAAATATGTTTAAACAATCAATTAATAATCAATACTAGGCTAGACAATGCTGTATGTTCAGTGGGGCTGCAAGATGTTTGGGAGAAATATCTCAATGTGATTTTCCTGACAAGTTACACGAACATCTACAATGAAAGAAGCGGCGGAAAATCCACAGAGAAACACGCTGGAGAGGAATTTCAAATGGTGAAGGAAGAGACATTGGTGCCATAGGCTATACATGGAAACTGAACAGATAGTTAACTGTAGCTCATTTTGCTGAACACGCTTGAGAGAGAAGGGAAGATTTGTAAAAAGAAATACTCCGTCTGCTTTACATGTGACATTTAAGAAGCATATTCCCTGACAGATTTCCAACTTTCAGTAAAGAGTGGTTTTCTCAAGACACCTGCGGTACTGGTTTTTGTGCCTGAAAACATTCCTGCCAATTCGACGCGGTATCTCGCTATTTATTGTATATCCAGTTTTACTTTCTTGTGTCTTTGTCGATCTGGGTCAAAATATGGATTTAGGATTTTATTAAAATAAAAAAAAATTAAAAATGGTCTCAACTTATATAGCGCTTTTCCACCTACATTAGGCACTCAAAGCACTTTACAAAATAGTGGCTTATAGCGAGATAGGGTCACGGCAACTCTATATTTCAAACATTTGAATTTGTTTTTCAGAGCATAATGTTTAATCAGTAGAGTTGTGAGTATATATTGGGCTTCCTGATTTTAGGGAAAAAAGTGTTAGAATTGCAATTATATTTATAGTTTGTTTTAAAATCCAGTTTGTGTTCCTAGTGCACATTTAAAACATGTTCAGGGGCTTTTCCATTTGAGATTAAACAAACATATTACAAGAAACACATGGATTTCAGAACATGTTTGAGGTCTTAACAACAGGGTTACCAGATTTAAACAAAAACCCCATGGAGATGGGACACATTGTTTTTTGGAAAGCGCATTGCCTAAATAATTACAGCCTTTGACTTTTTTTGATTCAATTGCGATAATTGTTCAGCTCTAATAGTTTAAGTATCAGATAGGATCATCTAGTGGTTTCTAAAATGCCTTGGCTTTCCTAAACAAAGTCAATCCGGTTTGTTTGGAGAGCTGCGCAGAAAGAAAAAAAAACAAGAAACAGCTTGAGGATGTGGAGTACAGTAGAGGTACAAATCAGATAAGTAATTGAATCCCTATTCAGTGGCATGAAGAGACTGAGTGGCTGGCAGTGAAGCTTGAAGCTGTCATTGAGAGCCGGGTCTAAAACAGACAGCAGTTCACTCTCTATTCATTTAGTATCATTACAGGCCTCCTAAGAGCCCTAATGGGCCTAATAAAAAGACAGAGGTAATAATGAGACTGGAGAGCCTGTAGGAGCGCAGCCGCAGCAGTCTGAGCGGGAGCAGGGGGAGTCAGGGGAGAACAAGACTGGGATTGAGAAGAAAAGACAGCACTGAACAGACAGAGAGAGCAGTATTAGGTAGTATGAGATCTTAGTGTAATCTCTGAACATATTAAGTGCAGTTGTAAACTTAAAATACGTCCCTTGACCCTCCAGGCGTGCAGCGATGTATTTCACCAAAACAAAAACAGAAGCCGCTTCCTATTTCCGTGCCGCTCTCACATGTGAAGGACTTTGGCATTAATGGAGCGATGAGCAGTAACGATTCTTATTACCTCATCGTTAAGGCCATTTGCGCAGCGGGCGATGGCTCTAATGGTGGGAGTGGACGCTTAAACTGTAGGGACCCCTTTTGTCTTAATCGTTTCGGGGTGACACCGTGACCCGCTGGCCTCAGGTAAAACGTCCCCCCGAGTGTCGCAGGGATATTTAACAGCCCTGCCAGGACGGGATTAAGACTCCAGTCCGATACATCAATGTGGATCAATACGCAGACATGGGGAATGGATCAGAGGTGGAGGCGGGGAAATATAATGGTGAGATTTTTTTGCATTCATTTAATCATTTGGGCTAATTGGCTTAAGATAAATGGGCCACAATAATGGGAGTCCATCTAACGCAACTGTGTTCAGTCAGTATCCAATGTTTCAGCAGATCCTTTGTTGAATTATGTTTCTGGTAAAAGTGTTTATAATACATAAAATAGAAAAATAATAAATGGTCTGAAACTGGGAGTAAAAAGCACAGATCGAACAGGTTAAATGTTAAATCCCAGTTCAAGTTGCAACGTAAACAGTGGTTATTGTTGTAGCCGTGTCTGTTCGTAGTAATCATCATCAGCCTTTCAGAGCGGAGCAGGTTTTGTGCCGAGCTGTTAAACGCGCAGTCGTAGTTAGCACACATTCATGTTGTGCGGTGAAAACAGGTCAGAGCAGAAAGTGTGCATTTGGGTCAGGGATGCTCCTTTTGTCCAAGTTTCAGCTGTTTCTCAGAGCGATGAGACAGCACCGTCACTTCAGGACAATGCTCCGCTGCCTGCGTGTCCTCAGTCGGACTGGAGTCACTTTAACGTCTAAAAACGGGATACGTGGTTGAGAGTTTTGGGGTAAATTGGAAAAAAAATAAGGGCAACTGGAAGATATTTGGAATAAGTCTTTTAAAGTTTTTTGCAATTTCATTTGGTCTTCATTATTTCACAAGCTGGTAAACTGATCTTTGCTATAATGAAAGGTAGGGTATGTAGCATGTATGTTTCATGTAACTTGCAGGATTTAGACAAAGGATATGGCAACCTAAAGTGTTACGGGCTGCAGTTACTAGACTGGCAGTTGGCTGGATTAAGAAACAAAACAAAATGTGTGAATGCAACGAATCCTTTATCATGAAGTAAAATGTCTCTGTAATTAAACACGTCGACAAACCCTACACTGTAAACAAACTGCGAAATCGTCTCCCTCTGAACTTTATTTTGAACTGGTGTCAACATGCATTTCCCAGACTGATTACTTCATTGATTAATTAATGAATATTTAACATATCAATCGATAGCACAATTAAAAATCAATTGAATTAAAAAGTCTTAAACTCATGTAATTAAATTAATTGGCAACACTTTGTACAAACTTAATTAGATCAATAGAGTGCCTTCATTTCGGCCGCATCAGACTTCACGCTCTTCATTGGCTTGGACCTAAAATGACTGTTTCAGCAAATCGGGGCCGAAAGGGGCTTTAGATGCATTCACAGAGCAGGCCCTGTTTAAGAATTTGTGAACAAGACCTAAGAAAATCTGTCAGTGTTTCCCTAAATAAATCAATCCCCACCGTGGACTCTTTGTATTAGTGTCCTAAGTAAGTAAGAGGATCGCTTGCTTTAAGGCGAGGATTGAAATGGAATACATTGACACAGGGGCGGACCTCGGGCCCCCCAGACTGGGCCGTCCCAGCCAGTCAAATCAAAGCCTTCAGATGCTCTTTATTGATTAGATTTCAGAATATGGGACTGGCTTCTCCCTCAGGTGCAGATGAGCAGCAGATGTTAATTATCCTGTGTGTGAGCGTGAATGTGTGAGGGGGCTGCTTATGCACACTGTCTAATCCCTTACTGTATCGTTTTAGCAAATTACTGACGTGTGAGGCCGGGAGGTTTGATTTGGAAGTAGTAACGAACAGTCATCAAAATGTAATAGTGATGCGTTGCTAACATCAGACCTACGAGTTACATATAGAAGCATAAGACCTGTGCCTAATAATATTGGTGTTAAGTGTGCAGTATACTACCATAGGGCGCACACTGGTCTGGCATTGCTCCATACCTGGGATATGTTTAGCCCAGCCGATGATGACCACCAGCTCTCGGTCAGCCAAGTCGCACAGCGTGGTCAGAGCCTTGATGTCTCCGTCGGGCATCGTGGGGTCGGGCATGGCGTAGATCTTCTCTGGCTCCACCACCAGCAAATGAGACACGATCTTTGTCACTGAAAAATAGGAGCACGCCACACTTTTACTTGATCAAAAAGATTACATCAAGAAATGCAAGTGCAGTCGATGAAGTGAGCACTGAATGAATAGGATGAAGGTTGAGGCAAGGTGAAAAACAGCGTCTGAACCAAAATAATGGAATGAAATCTAAGAGACTTACATGGTTTCTTGGTGGGAGGGGGGATGGTGAGGCCGAGGTAGCCGCCGTTTTCTGCATCCAGCCTCCTCTTGTACTTCTGCCGCCCGCCTCGGACTCTGTCCAAACGAACACCTGCAAGGATGAAGAAATCACAATTTTTATTTTTTGTAATTTAATTGAATTGAATTAAATTTTAACATATTACACTATTTCAAATAAAGGTTTGATCTTATTACTGTTGGTAATGCCATAAGTCTAAGTTGGACAAAAGATTCTAAAGAGGCTTGTAACCTTTGGAAAGGCAGGGCTCAGTCTGAGTGAACAAGCCTAAGTATGTAGTTAGAATACAAACGGGACATATCGGGGATTATCCAGAGAGCAGTCTTAGAGGACACAGCGCAGACGCCCTGTGCGCTGGCTTCACGCGGCCGCATTAAAAGTTGTTTGAGCTCCCAGGGAGAGCAAACACATTTTACATGGTCAAGTGGAATTGAGTCGTGTGAGATTTCCCAGTGACTCATATAAATTCCTTTGATTCCCCTGGAAACAAAAGAATCCGATTAGGATGGTCTTTCAATTTCCTGACACTGACTATCCACTAACCTAATTACCCGGCGTGCCCAGAGGGAGCTCATTCTTCCCAGCAAACACACTGAGATCATTTTATGCCTGGCAGATTGAAGCTAAATCGAGAGCCCCTCTCCTAACACTGCTTTCCATTTGTACGCCTTAAAGTAATCAATAAGGCTCGCAAATAGACTTCTTGTTCTCTGAACACATGTGCTTGTGTTTTAATTAGTCAGTTGGGCAGCACGGGCCACTTTGTGAAAGATGGAGCCTCACTTGTTTTTACCATTACTCTTGGTTAAGGTAAATTTAAAATTATAAATTATGCGTCAGGACACTGTGCATGTACTCTCAATATTAAATCAGTTCAGTGGCTTCTCTCTTTTTAATGGCACACAAAGGTCCAATAAAGCGTCACGGAGTGTGTAAATGCAAAAATATACAAAGCAGGTGTGCACCTTAAATTCATCCTTGTCAGGAGATGTGACAGTGAATTGTGGGAGCTTTTTCACACAAACTGGTTTCATGTGGCAGCGACAAGTGACCAACAGGCAGAGGAATCCAGTCTACGGGGGCCGTTTGAACTCCAACATCCAACTGGCCCATAATTAATGGACGCTGACAAGAATTAAGAGCTCTGCACAAACCAGTTTCAGTTTACAGTCCCGCAGTGCAGGGGAGCACACTGAGACGGAGGGACAAGGAAGAGGATAACGCTGCCGTTTTTGGGAAAAAGGATCATTTTCTGCAACATCTCTGCTTTTCTTTCCTGTCACTTCTGTTCTTTCAGTCTCTCTTTTCTTATCTCAGAGCGGAGCATCGGGTGTACAGCTCCTTCCTGAGAGGCTGTGTGTCCCGGGCGGGCTTGCGCTGATCCCAGTGTGGGATTATCCCCTCCCCATGTGATACGGCGCACTACTGAGAATCTGACCACAACAAGACAGCTGGACTAGGCCCCTCGGAGAGGGCTGCCGTGGGACAGAGGGGAAGAGGGGGGGCTAGCCACAACTCTGGGCTTGTGTCATTGTCAGCAACACATTCCACACCTCCGGACCAAACCACAGCGGCATGTTGAACCAAGACGAAGAGGAGCAGTGACATGGGAGCCTGCGGCCACTCAGATCTTAAAAACATTTATGTTTTACGGTTGTTGGCTGCTACAGTGTGGTACAGGGGGCGGAATGTGCAGCAGTAGTGAACGTTAAGAGCTTCAGATCACACATAGTTCAGGGTCCAATGATGAAAGGGGTCTGTATGACAGAGACTGCTCTGAGCGCCTGTGTGTGTCCACATGCATGGAAAAACTATGAGGCATGTTTTCATGGGAGTAATCTTTACAGCCACCTGACCACAGCTTCGCTTTCACATTCAATATCTTTATCGACTCTTTTATGACTGAAGTGGACACGGCCCACTGTGTACTATGTAATTCTAGCACATACATTATTGCAACCCAATGCAGTGCACCATATACTCATTTGTGGTCCTTCATAGATTGTTAAGGAGTGTGCGTATTACTGTGTGAAAATAAAATAAAACTGCATCTTTCCAGTGTAATAAGACACAGTTTAAAAACAACCACCCACTTTAATATATCAGTTATAATAAAACATGTGATCACATGTGCGGTCTGGTTCTCACACCACTATTCTGAGCCCCTCACCTGTCAGAGGCGCTTCTTTCTACAGAATATGTTAGTATTGGCTGCTGGCCTCCGTGCCAAAGGCTTAGGGTCAAACCATTTTGGGATGGGAAAAATCAGAGTATACGAAATGTACAATGAGACCAATAGTCTATTTACGCGTTAAAGGAGAACGTCCGTGTAAAGCTAAAGGCATTGGCCAACTTTTTGACAAATCGTTGATGGGCTGTGAGAGATGTGGGAGCTTCTGGGGTTGTCTGAGGATGAAACAGCTCACTCCCTGACAAAGCAACACGAACATTGGCATTTTACTCTTTAACATGTCCCCTTATCATGAGATTAAATGCTGTGCTCTCGTGAGAAATTATCTTACAGTATATTAGACAGACCACCAAATGTGTGCATAGCTTAAGACATCTGCGCATTGGCCCGGGTCGAGAAAAGGCTTCTCCTCGTCTCTTCACATAACAACCACTTGATTTATCCACCCATTTATCCATTTCAAATTGCTCCATCTGTCCCCTGGTATAAGTGTACATTTATCTTGTACGATCATGAATTATGTTGCCAGTTGATATCGCAGAGTTAACATCGAGGACTGGGCTAAATCCCCGTCTTGAGTGGAACACATGTTAGCGTCCGTGTCTGATGCGTCACCTGCTAGACAGTGTGGACAAGCCACAGCGGAGGATCTGGGTGGGCAGGAGTTCAGCTGTACCCCCACAACGGTTTCTTTTACACCCTAAAATGCAAACAAACCCCTCGCATGTGCCGCTACACGGACAAGTTTGCGCTACACGTGAGAATCGAGTTGCAAGGGGTCAAAAGAGCGCGCCTCCTCTGGGTAAACACCAGTCGAGCAAAAAAAAACAAAAAAACATGACTGCATAGCGTTATTTCTATTATGATGACGTCATGTAGCGTATGGATCGGTTTCTGATCTGAGCCTATATTGATTTGAGGAAGGGATCTGACAGTCCGTGATATTGGATACGGCTTTACTAATCTTTTGTGTATGTGGCCGGAGGAAAATAAGGCGGTAACGTTACCCCGGTAGCCACGTTCGCTCAGGAAAGACTGCTGATCCCTATCTGTGGTCGGGCCAGGGCGAGACAGCGGTGTAGGTTGCCAAAATAGTCTGGCAGCTTGTATTCATCCCACCACATTACAGTAGTGTCAGAAAAAAAGCCCACAAGCAAAAGAATACGCCAAACAAGCGACAGGCGAACATGGGGGAACGTTATGTAGACATTCAAGTTTTGTTGAAACAAAAATATATAACGTTTTCTATGTAACTAAGGAATACAACATGTTACTTACACAAAATACGGGAATATATTAGTCAAAGTTCATCAAGTGCATTTAAACGTAACTCCCCCCCCCCTCCCAAATAAAACGCAACAACAAATCAAGTTGGAGGTTTGTGTATGAGATCTGCAGTTGCGTGTAGTTAAGACTGTGGGGAAAGCGAAGGAAAAGGAACTCTCTGACCTCACTTTTGCTCGGTGGCGTTACTACTATTTTCAGTTTATATTTTGCCAAAAGTAACTCAAAAGTAACGCAAAAGTAGGACAGGGCGACATGGCCTAAAATCTATATCAAAAAAGAAATATCCCGATAACAATATATTTGACGTTATAATTGACAATGGATAAATTACTTAAAAACACCAGCCTTATGCCTATTATATTTTATTCCTTTTTTTTTTAACACCATACTAATTACCTCACAAATATGACCTACTCAAGCAGTTTCATTTCATTTAACTTTTTAAAGCCCCTAGAGGTAAGAAGCACCACTGCAGGTGTCGTAGCATGTTACAGTTTTTTACTCATCAATTGTCCGTGAGAGTAAATACTACGCTGACAGAAAAGACAAAGGGACAGAGGGATATTGTAGATGCAATTACACAATGGAGATCTTTTTTTTTCACTCAAACTTGGGTGTAAACACTGCTTAAGTTAGCTTTGCCCGTTAGCCTGTTAGCTTCTTCTTCGTGATTCTATTAGTGTGTATTGGTGTCTCCTACCCGGAGGCAGCAAAGTTGCAATTGTGGTTTTCTGGCCAGAGACAATCATCAACACTTGTATTACCCCCAGAGGGACTATGAAAAGGATTCATTAAGGTAAAGAAATTACTTAGTACTGCTTTAAGCACCTGTCCCCGTGTTCTACAGTCAGTGTTTACGCTGCTGTGATTGAGCTGAGCGTAACATAAATTATATTGTGTCCACAACAATATAAAATAATTACGATAACAAAATTTATATCGCGATAATGATATGCGATATGATATGGCCCACCCCTACTCAAAAGTAACTCAAAGTAGTGTAACTCGGCTACATTTTTGAAACACTGATGTAGAATATATACATTTATTTAGCAACTTGCCCAACACTGTAAATGACATGCTGCATTTATTTCTGTCTAAAATATAAAAGATGGAGCATTTCCTAACAATGTTCAGTAGAGTGAAAAAAAAAGCACCCAATTTTCAAAGATTTTTTAAGAATTGCATCATTTGCCAGTAATGCTACGGGGTAATAACTTAGAGCAATTGTGGTATGATCATTTGATTAAATAAACTTGACAAATGTTGGTGCAAGAAAGCTTCAACTGTAATAACGCACTTGGTTCTAATAAGATTAAGTAGTGACGAAAATAATGCAAGCACTGCCAATGGACAGAAATATTCAATACTATTGGGAGAAAGTGAAACAGCAGAGTTATAGAAATGTAAAACTCCTAATCACTTCCTAAATTCTTGCGTCATTTCAAAGTGTGTGGAGTGATGCTCGGGGCTATTAGCGCTGCGATTAGCCGCGGGCTCCGGCTCCTGGCATTAGTGGCCCGCTTCATATCTTCCGCTGTAATTACGAGGGAGTTTTTCCGTCGGACCCGTGACCTTTCATCGCTCTCAGCTGGACTTTTAAAGGGTCACCAAGCAAGGCCTCGTTCCTCCACAGCAGCCTTCTGTCAGCGCGCTCCCTAACCACCGCTGAGGGCACAGTTGTCCGAGTAAAAGCTGTCGGACACAATATGCTCCTCCCTCGTTTTTTGATTGATCACAGAAGATAGCAAATCGACAAGAAATGTAGTGTTTTCTTTACGTGTTCAAAGCGTGAGGGAAAACGGCGCAGGTGGGGCGATGAGCAGCAGGTGCATTGGCCGCGGTCGAGCGATGGCAGGTGGTACTTCATAATTTTATAATTCAATGTGGCATGCGGCAAGCTTAACCGGCCTTGGAGGGAATATTACTTTTACTTAAGACTCGCCTCATCGCTTCTCACGGCAACTACAGCCCACAAACCACACGCGCTGATAGATGTTTCTATTCTGAATACGCTCTAGTCTAGGTCAAGTCGAAAAGAACACCCCAGAACAATAGGGGGCAGAGTGACGATGTAATGTCAATGCCACTGACTCATTAGAAACAAAGAAGCCCTGTTCCCATTGCGTTGCCGTGCAGTTGGTGAATTTTGTCATGATTTTAGTTATTATTCACACATTTACGGATTTGTACGTTGAATACTTGTCTGCAGCAAATACTTAAGTACGTTCATCTCTTACCCCTCACCTTAACCAAGTACCACAATCTACTACGCTTCTGGACTGGAAAGCAACGGTGTAATGCCTCCTTTCAAAGATAAGGCCTACAAAACTGATTGAAACTTTTTGGTTGCGTTCTCGCCGCATTTTTGTCACATTTTTGAAGTGTTTTTGTCATGTTTGCGTCTCTTTGTTGTCTCTTTTTCGCCATGTTTTCGTCTCTTTTTTGTTGTATTTTCGTAATTCTTTTGTCGTGTTTTTGTCGCTCTTTCACTATTATGTGAAAGTATTATTGTATTATCGCTTTAATGTCAAATTTGTGTGTCTTTTTCATCCTTGTTTTGACGCTTTTTTGGACGAACCTTTTAGATTTGAGTAATGCCAAACTGGACAAAATGTGCTTGGTTCAGGTGGGGTTAGGGGTTAACTTAAAGGTGCACTATGCAACTTTTTAAGTGAAAAAACAACAATATATTGGTACATATTTGACCTTTCAGTGACTCAGTGGCGTTTTGGGTGCAGCGTGGCACCTTTGCTTTCCCTCACAGTGGCCTTTGTGACGCTCCAGGATTGTTTTTAAGGGTTCGTACCAAAAAACAATGGATTCTGGAGCATCATAGTGTTTGCTTTCCCACTGTGAGGGAAAGCAAAGGTGCCACGCTGCACCCATAACGCCACTGAGTCACTAAAAGGTCAAATATGCCCAGATACCAAGAGGTTTTTTCACATAAAAAGTTACATGGTGCATCTTTAAGTAATAACTTGAAATATTTAAGCAATATTTTACTTTTACTCAATTTAAGCAATGGTAAAAAGTACTGTACTTTGACCACCACTGCATTTTCCCACCAATGTGAAGAACCAATTGGCCAGATAAAAACTTTGAGGGTAAAGTATTACAAATTATGCAACAGAGCATTAGTCAAACTCACCACATCTATCCAAATGAGCTAAAATGATGCCAGTTTTTGTCACCACTAGCAGATAATAGCCCAAGTGTGATATAACAGAGCTTTTTAAATGTCTTGAAGTTGAAACATGATAGCTCAGAGAGGATTAGACCACACCCAGCGACTTGTCTTTATTTCCAGTCCCAGGCATCTCATCCCTCACCCCGGCGACTAATCATTGCATCTTATCATTTCCATTATGTCATACAGTAAGTAACCAACGTCTTATTTTCGGACTGAGCGGCTTTGTACATGACACCTGCATTCATTTTTCACCAACGATGATTCCTTTTCCATGACCGGCTTCGGGACACTTGTTCTGCTGTGATCTCATTACACGAAGTGGGGCAAGCCTCTATCCCCCACTGCGTCCCCGATCAAAGAGTCAGTTAGGCCACGGCGCGGGACTATGCCGCGATTAAATGTCCCTCTTCCTTTTAATTGAATGCCATCACTTTCGGAGAAGGGCCTACTGTGCGGCGAGCAGCAGGTGGTGGGAGCTGCCATGTTGAAATCCGCCTCTGTCTCGCGATGATGTGTCTGCGGCTAAAGCAGGACTCGCCACGCACACAGTGTCACGCTGTTTTCCCTTAATAGTTGTAACTTATTTTTTTAGCTGGCAACAAGTCAAAACCTTAGAGTGGAGAATGTGGGGCAGGATGAAGACATCAAGACTGGGAGCTTGTAAAGAAAGAGTCGACCCTTTACTGTTACAAATATATTAGCATGCAGTGAATGGCGAGCATTCTATTAGCAATCATGTTCCTATATTGTGTTACGACCACAAACAGCATTTAATTGCCGTTAGCTGCTATTACAAGATGTGTTCGGTTTAGAGCTGGCAGAAGATGACAAACCAGTGTGACCACAGTTTATATAAAGTATATTACGAGTGTTTGTGTTTCTATGGAGGCCTATAAACAGGTTCTCAAGACGAAAGTATCTTCTTTCAGATACAGCACATATGTGCATGAACCTTGTGTGACATCCTATGTTTAAACACTTAGATGTGCACATATCCATTCAGTATGGTATGAAAGTTCATTTATTTTAAAAAGTGCAAGAACCGAAATTATTAAAAAAAACATTTAACTTTAAGTCTGATAAATTATAAAAGGTTTATCATTATGTCAGATTTCAAGACTATTCTATATTCAAGTACTATTCAAGTCTCTTCCACATAGCTGTGTTTTAATGTTTATATACATATTGCACAAACTATTTTGCAGAAAAAGTTTTTATTTTTACCCGTAGGCTTGTTGTGAGATGATAGTTTTTAAGTGAGAGAAGGCGTGAAGAGTCTCAACTACAAGGCCATTATGCCACACAGAAATAACATATTTTACTGGTGAAACTGTCAAAAAATATGTAAATAAAAAACGAAAGTGATAATGAATGAGTGAAATAACGCAGAAGTTCCACTTTGATGACTAATTACCATAGATACCTAAATAACAATGAAATTGCAAATGTTTTGGAAAGTGAATTTAGTTTTTATTAATAAAAATTGTGTTTTCATTTGGAAGCTAAAGGGAGAGAGAAAAAAAACCATCATTCCTGAATACTGCAGCACATTTAAGATAAGGTTCACATCCATGAAGCTAAAAAAAATACAGCCTTTGAAAAATAGGAAAAAAAATCTATGGGCTAGATTTTCAAGAGTACTCCCCGAGGTCTCGGAGGAGGAGGAGGAGAAACAACACATGCAGGAAGTGAGGCGGCGTGTTCGGAAAGCATTTAGCGGATCAATATGGCCGACTGGAGCGGGGGGGGCAGAGAGACAGATAGAGTGAGCGTGCGAGTGCGGGAGACACCCAGCACCCAGGGGACACCGCGGTCCTGGGGAAAACAGCCTGTGCTTTTTCAGAGTACGGTTACAGCTCTGAGACGGTCAGAGGAGGAACATCCAAACTCAGCAAGTTTCTGCCCTGTCGCCGAGGCAAAGGCTCCCCGCGCTGACCAGAGCGGGAGAGGTAAGAGAAGACCGCGGTGATGTCACTATGTGTCCCCCCCTCAGGCCACAAGGAGCTCCCGGCACTGACCACTCAACCACATTCACTGCTAACGGTACATTTCAGAGCATGTTTGCAGACATTAAACCAAAAAATTCATCAAAAATCATATGCTGTAGCTTATGTCTGCTGTTGGAATGACATTGTGTGTTCTTCTATGGAGCCCTCATAGTGATCTTTACGTCTGTATCCCTCTCTGCTGTTTTCCTAAAGTGTTTCACTGTCATTGCTAAGTGCCCCCAGATCACGAAGGCTGTAAATTTGCTCTAAATAAACAAACAAGCTTCTGAATTAATTGCACTCACCTTCTTTGAGCATCCCGACTTTGAGACATTTCATGAAGCGACAGGCCTGGCACGATTTGCGTCTCCTTTTGGTGATCTCGCATTCATTGGTGGCCGGACAGCTGTACTCGATATTCCCTGTAGGGGACGGAATAAAAAAAAGAAAGAAAAAAAACATTGTCATTTGTTCAACAGTGTAAAATAAAGAGAAGAAGACATTTTTGCTTTAATGGGAAGAGGCGGTAAATGAAATGCCACACACAGACACCTGTCCCAAGGTGACCCCATGTGACTCTGAAGGAGAAAGGGGGGGGGGGGTTTAGTGGCGTTTTGATGGGACATGTAAAAAGCGCCGTCCCACCCCCCACTTTGATTCACAGACAAATTAGCTTCATTAATGCAGCGCGTCCTCTCTTGGCGCTCACCGCGACCCCTCTCCGGCTCATCCTTCTTCACCTAAAGGATGATGGGAAAGCTGCCCTCCCTCAACAACAGAGCGGCTATAAGATGGACATATAGCCCCCACTCTGCATAATGCTGCGCCGCGAAGAGCGCGCCGCTGTTAGACTAGACCGTCTGAGGCCGCCATATCATGTGGCAAAGCTCGATGTATTATTCAAGTCAGTCTCGACGCTCGTGGGCTCGATTTGGAAATATTTGGCCCTATGGAATTTAATCACTCGGATCCAAAAACAGACAGAAACGCAGACACATTGAATCCGCTGCCACTAAAAACCCAGCCCCGAAGTTCCGGTTAACATTTTCGTTTCGGATCATTACGCGCTCACTTCAAAAGTTAATATGACCCTGAGAATCCAATGACAAATCCCTTCTCCCAAGCTTCCAAATCCCTTGATCGAATGTTTAAACAATGTGCCGCTCCAGAGAAGTATTAATGGGACCTAAAAACAGAAAACCAGGTGTTGTGTGTTGCGGACCTGCCAGCGCTCCCCTGCCTCCGCACACATACAACCTCGTGCTGGTCAAGGAGAAGGTGCCAACATTTGTCAGGATCCCTGGCATCAGTGGTGCCAGTGGGGTCACATGCACAGCGAGGGGTGGCGGCACCACGCCAGCAGGTTGGCAGAGGCGGCTGCAGCTTTCAGAGCAAGAGAGAGCGCTTTGAACGTTAGAGAGCTCGCGCTGGGTACACACTGCAGCAATGCATTCAAAGAGCTTTGCCTGATGTTGGAAATTTAAACAAATGCAGTTTTGACTGGGGGAATGACAAATACTGCGCGGATGTCTGTGTAGGTTTCATTCGGGTGCTCTGGTTTGCTCTGTCACGAAAAACATGTAAAATAGGCTTCCCTCTGGGGCCGTAACTCCCCTGAAGCTGTAATTCTGAAAGATCACTGGGACTTTCATGGAATTAAGGAAGAATAATTATACATATAAATGAATGATGAAGGAAATGGTTCCTCTTTTTGTAAAATCTGAATCTTGTGCATGAGAACAATGTGATAATAATTAAAAGTTTTCACTGATTACTTTTCTACTTGTTCGATCATGTATAACTCTTCAGATGAATGTTCACTTTCTCTGTAAACAATGTTGAATTAATAAGATAAATGTCTATTAGTGTAGACGCTGTTGTAAAATCTACAATGCACAAGACTTGATGACAACTGACAAGCACACGCTGCCTGCTTTAGGAGATGTCTGTGTTAATACAAAGTTTTGATCAGCAGTGAAACACTCGTCACTGAGGCTCATAAGGAATGTATGATACAAACTGTCGCTCCTCATCAGTGCTGCTCACTTTTGAAGAAAACAATCATAACTGGAATTTTTCCTCACAAGTCGTGCAACTTTAATTTACAGCTGATTCATATTTTAACAAATAAGTGAAAAATGAACTTTCTTTTTCACTAATACATTTCATAACATGTATGTAGAAGAGAAAACTATGGGAATATCAGCTTGTAACATTATAAGACCCCACGGAGAGAAGATATATGTTTTTATTGTTTATTTGTAATCTGCAACCATTCAAATAACGTCAATTCTTTTGTGATCAGTTGTGCAGCCGTGCTCCTTGTCCTGATATAAATAACATTACAATAACAAACCCCCGGTCACCAGTTCAGTGTGTGCGTTTGTGGTGAAGCCACCAGGTTCACAACAGTCTTAAATTGCTCCCTGTAAAAGCTGACTGTCGCTGTAGCCTCTTAGTTAATCAGGTCTTGTGTCCACCTTTATTCCTCAAAGGACATTTCAACCACTCTAATATCCGTCCTTAACCTCTCTTATTTTCCCTCTAAATTTTGATATATTATTATGCCATGCTATTATCCACGCGCACCCCTCTACTCAAGCTGGACCTCTCCTTGTCCTCCTCCTTTAGCGGGGCCGGGACCCCCTCTCTGATTACCATTCCATTAGAGCGCCTTCTCCTTTCAGTGAATGACCACGTCCTGTCCCTCGTCCCGCTGCCTTTTATTTAGAGGAGTCCTCTGCGTCTCCCCTCCGCTGTTATTGCCCTGGCCACACGTGCCTGAGCTTCTAATTGGGCCCTGTCCTGCCTCTGGGGGGGGCGTGTTGTCAGGGCCCTGGGGCAAAGCACAGATCCACACCTCCCACTTTTCTTGACTTTCTCCCAATGAAATGCTGGCTCTTAATTACAGTCACCCAACACTGATTGTTATTGACTGAAACTCCCGTGGCTCGGGACGACTGACAGACAGAGTAGGTTCATTATGGGCCTGTCCTCTGTGAAAGAGCGAAGGCAGGAGTGTGTGTGGGACAATGCAAAGTCACATGTTACTGTTTCTGTACTTGAGTGGACTAAATGACACGCAGCATACAAATACCTGCACTATGACAACCTTTACGTGGGATTTCCCTCAAAGGAGCGTGTTCATGTAGCTGGATCATTTTCTAAACCTCGCTTTAAACACATTTCATTACAATGTCATTAGCGTCTGACTATACAAATAATGTTCATGTCTGTGAGTCTTATTTAAGTTCATTATTGGAAGTAACACATTGTTTTGCAGATGGGCAATACTTTGGTAAATACCTTGGGATATACCTTGTATCGTTCTTTTGAAGAAAGCTTTGCAGGCCTCACAGGAGGCTACGCCGTAGTGGTAGCCCGAGGCGATGTCCCCACACACCAGACACAGCCTCTTGGGGATGGCATTGAGCATGTACTCGCACTTAATGGGCGAATCGTCCACCATGCCGCCCGCACATTCCTCGTATCGCCTCAAACAGGCCCCTCCAGCTCCCAGCATGCCCGGGTTGAACATGGGCGGAGAGTCCAGGGCGTGGGAGCGACCGTTGCTGCCGTTAATGTAGCCGCCGCTAGCGTCCGAGTTTCCGCTGGGACTGTGGTGGCTGCCAGTGTCCACCAGAGACGAGGACGGACTGGAAGGCTCGGTTTTAACATAAGAACCACAGCTGGAGGTGAGGTGCCGGTCTTCAGCGGGCATTCTGGCTAGCAACCTGCAAACACACAAACAGACAGAGTTAGTCACAGGCTGCACTTAAGTCAATAACATGTCCCCTTATGCTAAACACTAGACGGCCATTACATTTCTTACAAATGCATTGGTTTTCTAATAATGCATCTTACATTAGATTGAACGCAGAGAGAACAGTAAAACACAATAATCGTGTGAAGCTGCTCGGTCGGTTCTGCTGCTGGCTCACTGAAAGAGAGACTGTGATGAAGTGCGCTCGTCGAGCACATAACTGGTTTATCTGAGTTTGATAGATTATGTTACACACTCACAACCATTAATGCGCAGGAATGCCAAGTGATATACTGCGGCGGCTTATTTCTTCCAGGCAAAATGGTAACTAACGAGCTTGTCAACAGATGCCCCATACATCTTGCAAACAATGACCGCAATTGGTCTGGTGCCAGAAGGAAATGAATGAATGAAACTCCAGAAGGCGGTTAATGGACAGAGAGGTGTTACCCTCAGCAGCATATGGAAGATCATGGGTAATACATGACCCAATCGATAGTGCCGGGTCCTCTGCCATTGGCCGGTGCCGGGTTACACTGGATTTAAGAGAGAGGTTGGTGGAGGAAGAGGTGCTGACCCAGGATTAAGTTCTCTAATCCCACATTTCATTATAAACTTCACAAATAGGTAATGGACGATGCGGTTTATGGATCAAAAAGCAGCTGTTCCAAAAGTGAGTATTAGCAGATGTTTTAAAAACGGACTAAAAATCGGCGGTGCTTTGGATACGACGAGGACTGATTAGATTCCAAATGTCTCCGAATCAAAACTTTCCACGTCCAAGAGCGTTTAACATTCGGAAGATTATTGAAACACTGACGAATCGCGGACATGTTTGAGGAGATAAAAACTAGCGGGCTAGCAGGTTTTACACATGGCAAGACCCCATTGGAGAAAATATATTAAAATCTTACTAGAGGCTTTCAACACCAAATAATTTCTCTCATAAATGTTGTGTCTCAATGGCTGAAAACAGGTCGTGCGAGTGTAGCTATTTCTGTCACTTCACTGCCTGGAAATCCGCATTTTGCTTGAAAAAAAATGAAGTCATAGGTCCTGACACGGCGAGACCCTCTGAACTGCTAACGGGACGAGCAGGAGATAGCCCTTACCCCCTGGGCCCAGATCACATCTATTGATCCCCTGCTTCCTTCCTGTTCCAGATGAGGCATGAAAAAATAAACCAGACGCCCCTTATGCATTTTTAATCAGCCAGCACTGTTAACATAGTTGGAGATGGCGCGATACAGCATTACGTTCATTTGGGGAGCGCTGTGGTTCATGACGGATGCGGCGGGATTGTGTTAAACCTTGTTAAGGCCTATACCTATAGTCTATTGTAACATAAATTTCCTTTCATCTGAGGGAATTGCGGAGAGCGGCGCGCTAACAGTTAATACATCATCGCAGCCGGATAGAGGGGATTCCCAAAGGACCGGTACATTGTGGCATATGTAAAAAGTAGTTCATTCCGCACTTAGCACACACTAACGCTGGGGAGATGTTTTGTGTGTGTGTGTGTGTGTGTGTGTGTGAGATCTAATGGAAATTTGTAATGGGTGCTTTCGGATCTGTCCAAATGAAATAATAGCACAAACCGCCAATTTGCACGGACAGAAATAGCTCTGTTGTTTTATAATGTTTAATATAAGGAGATGTTTTGATTTGTTGCTCTATCCACTCTCTTCGCCAAACACACACACGCACTGTACCACTCTCTAATGGGCCGGTGTTTGCTCGGCTGTGCAGAAAAAAAATGCAGCAAGCCGACAAGCAGGACTCATCAGGCGGACGTGAAGGTCACCTGGCTTCTCTGTTCGGGACGGTCCTCCTGCGAGCGGAGCACCAGATTTCTGCCCAGGGACTTTAGAGGCCACTGTCTGGACTCGCACACCATAAGCATCTAGTTTCAATACCAACGTGCGACGGCGGAGAGTGTGTCCTGCCAACGACTTAAAAATCCCAAATGTTCCACTCGCACACGTGTATTCTGGCACCTGTCCTGTAGTTGGCACCGGCGCAGATCCCGCTGTGTTCCCAACATAAATCCCGAATCCGGCTCCTCTCTAAACCATGAAATGTGTCTCCCTGTCTACACATTTTCATCGCTCTAATAAATTAGCAGGGGAAGCCAGACCTCACGCATATTCGTTTTTGTGAGCAATCGCCATGACCTCGTGCTACCCTTGGCTTGGGACAGGAAGGGTTAACATCCCTCTTTATACTTCGCTCCGTATTTTCCCACTGAGGGGAAATATTATTGTTAAGCATGAGGTTAAGCTCGTAGCAATGAGCGCGGCGTAAATCATGTTGCCGCGCTCACCGTGGAACATGGAAGCAGCGGCAGAAGGACAGAGCCACGGAGCCATGCATGAAATTAGTTCATTAATCTTTCTATGATAGGCTGTCCTTGTTTGGGGCAAACTCTATCAGCTTTAAACTGAGTGGCCCTTACCGCCTGACACATAGATTATACTGTTAGTGTGCAGCCGGGGTTGTCTGGGAAATGAATGCCCACGCCAGCCGCAAAATGGGGCTACCGCGTGTCGCCCCAGTGTTAAGTAGCAACGGCGACGTGTGCAAATGAAGGTCATCAAAAAGTGCATTGGAAACATTTAAAAGCATGATTTATGCTCCGAGGTGGCGTGGCATATATGTCTGGAGAATACACTGTGGTAAACACGGATTCACACAAAGCATTGGTTTTACTTTGCACTGAATATATTGAGATGCAAAAGTTTTGAATTTTGGATGGGGATGTGTTATGTATTGGCCGTGTAAGTAAAGTAAGTTGTAATAATGAGAGTTTACAGTTAGTCAGGCTACACCACATACAATGAAATGATCTTTAATACAGTACTGGGTGACGTAATGTCCTTATTATCGCAAGAGGCCACACACTGTATGTAAATCCCAAAATTATTAGGTTTTTCATGGGACCAAGATTGACATATTTCTTTCCAACACAACCGAAATCAAATGGTCTCTATTTATACAGCACTTTTCCACCTACACTAGGCACTCAAGGCGCTTTTGTTTTACAATTAGATGGGGAAAAAAAGAAGAATTGCTTAAAATGTTATGGAATATTGTGTTGAAATGGTTTGGTAAACTATCTCAATATCATTTTAATATTTAACGACGGTTATCGAATATTTTTTCCTCTTTTTGTGCAGCCCTAGTGGTCAGTATCTACCAAATCAGCACCATCAGATTTGCACTGAAAGCAGCGCTGTAATCCAGGGGAAAGCACACTGCATCCTCCCCTGGACTCCTCTTGTTGCAAAGCACCAGCGCAGACTCGCTGAGTGAGTTGGAGTGCACTCGTCCCCCTGGCACAGTCCCACTCTCTACCGCACAACTTTCAGCATATGGCCTCTTCAATGTCACGGCTCCAAACTGCATAGATTTCCCACATGGATGATGTCTGCGTACCTGGAGTATCACCCCCCATCTACATACACGTCCTGCACCTCCAGGAAATTGCTCTCCGCCGCAAAGTCAAACACACCCCTAACTGCCTTTTAAAGAGAGCCACAGGAGCGAGGTTATGGGGGAGAGAGAATAAATGAGGACAGACTTAAGCCGTCATTGGGAATCACAGGGGGACTCATGAGGGACAGTTTCGATATTGATTTCATAAATAAACAGAGATGGCCATCGATCCTAATGTTATTTTGCATTTCAATTACTGGCCAGAAACATAACCTTCAAACGTCTGCTTCTCCACAGTAATAACGTCCACTGATAATCACAAGCCACTCTTGTCCTGTGCAAATTGGCTTTTCTCTCTCTGCTCTCCCAAATGTGTAAATGACACAACTTTGCATTTGCCTAATGGTATTAGGGCATGGGCTGAATTTCAAGTGCGACTCAAGATGATACAGTAAGCACTCCGGTCAATTGACACAATGCAAATGAAGGTGGTGAAGAGGAATTAAGTTCACAATGTGAGACCTCGCGCTGCTATGATGAGGCCCATTAAATTAAGCATGCCTCTGACCCGCGCTCTGCTTAGACACTCTGCATCTCTTCATTTTATTTGATCAATAAAACAAACTCATTGGGACTCGTCCTCGGACCGTTCTGTGAAAGCTCCATTGTGACTGAGGGCATCAGATATAGCTCTATCAGAACAGACTACCACATACTTCCTTACAGACAATATCAATCATCATCAATAACAGTGACTTAACAAACCCACACATTAGACAAACCTTTAGTTTATCCATTTAGACTGTTTTCTGTAGGTGAAGCTTAAGCTCCAGAGCTTTTTCAGAAACTATTAGCTCTCCAAGACTTACCAACAAGTGGCCTTCACTGTGACAAATTACTCCTGGTTTTACACAAAATTTATTTTAAAAGTTATTTTTTTTGGCCAAATTTGAAACTAGTACAAAAATACGTCTATGAGTCTTAATATGATAAGGTTGTGCATTAAAAAAATAATCTAAATGTCTCATTATTGAGTCATAATTACTTCTATTTTTTAATGGACTTTGTATGAATTGTAATAAAATGTGTATAATAAATGTGCTTACTTTGCAACATAGTGTGTGTTGTATGTAAAACACATCTGTTAAAGCATATTTAAATGCTGACACAAAGTGTTTGAGTGATTCTATTAATATAAAAGACATTTTGTGTATGAAACAACAATGGTTGATGAGTTGAGTGTGACAGACACAGTCAGGTGTTGCACTAAATTTAGATCTCAGGTTGTTCTCATCTGTACGAAGTGTGCAGTGTGTAGTGTGAGCATTCCTAAAGGCCAGCTTTAGGAGCAGCACAGTGAGGGGAAAAGGCGCGCATGATTTATAGAGAAACTAGAACACGAGTGTGAGGACTATTGTTAGAGTGTGCTTGAAGAATTTCTTTTATAAAATGTACAGAATTAGTTTTCTCCATTGTAGATATTTTGTTTTTGGGTAATAATGTAAATTTTTTTGTTTAATGTTCTTTTAAAAGCACGTTTATTTAAATGTATAAATCTATGTTAGACCCCTGATTTGACTGAATGTACATCAGGTTCTCGTTGGATTGGCCGGTTTCTCTGGGAGGTGCAGAGTGGTTATTGAGACAAGTGTCTCTGAGGGTTCAGAGCTGCGGTCCACTGAAGCCACTACAGGTGTCAGCAGATCTGCCGCGCGGACAAAACAAACTATGAATCTAGTACGTCTTCGATCATATTGTCCTGCAATCATCAAGTATTTGTAAATGCGTTTTGCTATGTTCAAAAATAAAAGTTTTGTGCCGTAGGTTATGTGGAGTGCTATATTTATTAATGTCAAAATCAGACACATAAAAATCAGAATCAGACACATAAGTGTGTTTTCTGCTTTTTAAATTCAGGTTTGTTGAAGTGCAAATGTAAAAACAAAGGCTTGAATATGTTCCGTGACAGCCTGTGCTGCAGCCGTCAAACACAGACTACACTGTAATAAGCCACAGTTTATCCACCAGCCTCTGCTGCCTTTACACACAGTAAAGACACTCACCGATACTGTACCTATAATAACCTGAACATATTGTTGATGAAACTTTACGGTTAAGGTTTTGTAACACTGGCAGTCTCGCAAAAAATACAAAATGAACAAAAACAATGCACTTAAAAGAAATTAATTAAAAAATTAACGTAATTCACATCTTTACTACAAAAACTTTAACAATACAAGCTTGTTTTGAAAGTGTTAGGTCTAAAATAGAATCGTGATAAAATACACTCAGATACACAGATCGTCATGCGGATTTAAGGCTATTTAATTTACCGCTTTTACCTGCGGAAGAAATTAAGAGAAATTAGCTGCACTTTTTTCACCCGTCTCCCAAGCCACGATATCACTTTTCAAATCTAAGCATTGGCCCTGCTGCAGTAAAAAGTGCTAAGCAGTTTGAAGCTCTCCAATCCCATCTAGGGCCTTAATTTAAGAGGATGTCAGTAAACCAGTCAGTCGGATTGGGTTAAAGGAGACGAAAGAAAGCCTCTTATTAGTCATGCAACCGTCGCAATGAGACACTATAAGGTAAGTCTGCTTTTTATAGAGAGTAAACATATTGGCCTCATGTCACTCCGCTCAGGACGATAAACATCACGGTTTGGAGACTTGTAAATAAACAAATTAAATAACTTTTTTTTTTAAACTCGTAAAATCTCGCTGCCTGATCGCAACAGGGAGTTTCATGTCCATTAATCCCCCTCTGTCTTTTGTAGCGTGGGCGAAAACCTGCATCTTAATGCAAAGACCGGCAGCTGTTAGGGCAGCGCTGTAGTGCGACCTGGGCAACCCTGCACCGTCCCAGGACAGAGGAGCTGCACTCTCACTATAAGCTCCGCCGCTGTCCCGTTTGAGGATCACGGAAACACCACTTTACTCGGAAAAAACTGACACGAGCAAAAAAAAATGCACTTACTGGTTGTGGTAGCAAAGGGGGTCAGGGATGCACAGTTCTGAAACATCCATCAGTCCACTTTTAGCATTCCCGGGGAGGCGAACGGAGCTGGAAAACAGGATGGTTTAGGAGTTCAGTTCCTTTGAATCCACATATCTTGAAAGCAAAATGCTGCTTAAAAGAGTTCTCGTGTGTTGCCTCGCTCCCCCCTCTCTCTTCTCTCTTCCTCAAAATAAAGTGCGCGTCTGCCCGGGCAACTCCACTCTGCACAGGTGCTCAGATTATGCTAAAAAAAAAAACAAGGACAAAGAAAAACACTGGATTGGTTTCGAGAGCGAGAGCGGGAGGATAAATAAGCACTAAACAGAGGATGTAGCTGGTCGGATTGTGATGAAATATTTGAAAGAGATTGGGATCGCTGGATGAGAGCAGCGGAGGTGGAGCTGCGCGCACACGGGCTGTCAGTGACGGGACTGGGGCTCCATTGAAACCACGGAGGCGCTTTAAGAAGAAGGGGGGGCGTGGCTCGGAAGCATATGGAGCGGAGGCGACTGGTCGGGGCGGCGGAGGGTGTCCCGGAGCCGGCCAATGCCCTACAAGGATTACTGTGATGGGGAGGGGCTTTCATTCAGAACACAGGGGAGCACAAGACAGCCCACTAGATGGACACAAAGCTAATTAGACGGTGTATAAAGTGGATAAGCATCAGTCCAAGCAACACATGTGAGAAGATACAAAGAAATGAATGAGTGCATGTGGTTTGGACAAAAGCTGGAAAGCCAAACATGCTTTATTCAAGTTTATTAAACCTCTTTCTATATCTTAGTATTGCTCTCTATATCGCAGAATTACAGCTTTATTAAGTGACACGAGATTTTGCTAAATCATTGAAAGAAAAAAAAATGAATCTAAGACAGCCTAAAACAGAATTGTGTGGTAACTTAACCTCTTAGCCTGAACCGAGCATATTTTCTCCAATTCGGCTTTACCCAAATCTAAAAGCTTCGACTGTAGCTCACAGACTATAGGCCAGTTTAACGCCTCATTTGAAAGCTACACAGACCTTTTTCCTCGCATTGTTGACGCCACTTTTTTGTTGCGTTTTCCTCACATTTGTTGTCGCTTTTTGGTCACGTTTTTGACGCTCCTTTGTCACATTTTTTTGGGTCTTTTGTCGCTTTCTTTGCCACTTTTTCATTGCTCTTTGTTGTCATTTTGTTGCCGCTCTTTTCTCACTTTATTGTTACTTTTTCATCATGTTTTTTTTGGTTACGTTTGCATCTCTTTTGTCTCGTTTTTTTTTGCCTTGTTTTTATCATAATTTTTAATCGCTGTTTTGACACTATTTCTTTCAAGAAGCCTTTAGATTTGGGTAAAGCCAAACAGGAGAAAATGTGCTCAGTTCAGGTGGGGGTCAAGAGGTTAAAAAGTGCAAAGTTCTTAGAGTTGGCGTCTTTTAAGAAAAAAACTTAAAAGATGAAAAATTTAATGAAAAAACAAACAACAACAAATTGCGAATGCCTTTTGTTTGAATTGATTGAAAAAATCGCAATACTCCAGTTTTATATTGTATTTTATTCTTCATTTTGTGCAGCCTGGAAAACAGAAAAGAAACAAGGCTACAATAATAGTTATTAGAAACATGAACGAATGAAACAACACATGACATCATAGACGGACGTTACGAGGCTGAGGAGGAGAACTGTTTACTGTGTTTTTCAGAGCTCTGTGGAAGATTACACGGATCCCACACTCTGATCCTCTCCCCCTTTGCCACAACATTTACAGCAACGCCTTCCCAACGCTTCACAAAAAACATGGCACCGACGAAATGATTTAGTTTATGACGCATGTTTTTAACACGTCCAGGAGCAAAGAACAATGAAGGCAAAACTCAAACTAATGTTTACAGAGATCTAGGCTGTGGTGTTAAGCTGAGAATAAATGCCATATTCATGGAACTGTCAAAAATTTAAATAACATCGGAAAAATCATGACCAGAACTGAGCTTTTTTTTTGAGCCTTAACCGAGTGCTTTTCTCCAGTTCGGCGTCACCCAAATCTAAAAGCTTCTTGAATGGAGCTTACAGCCTATAGGTCATTTGAAACCTACACAATTGATCGAAACAGATCTTTTTCCTTTCACTTTTTTTAAAAAACTTTTTTGTCATGTTTTCATCACTTTTTTGATGCTCTTTTGTCACATTTTTATTGGTCTTTTCATCCCTTTTTTGTCACATTTTTATTGGTCTTTTCATCCCTTTTTTTGTCACTTTTTCATCCCCTTTTTGTCACTGTTTTGTTGCTTTCTGTCTTGTTTTTGTTGCTTTCTTTGTCACTTTTTTGTTGCTTTCTTTGTCACTTTTCTCATCTTCATTGTTGTCTCGTTTTCATCGCTGTTTTGACGCTTTCTCTCTTTTTTAATTTAGTTTAGTTTCATTTATTTAAATCAAGACAATGTGCAGTTACAAGATGGCTGCACCAGATTTAGCACTATGCTAGTTAGTCCCACACAACTAAAATGACAAAAGGAAATTTACATATACATTTTCGAGAAGCTTTTAGATTTGGGTAAAGCCAAACTGGAGAGAATGTGGTCAGTTCAGGCGGGGGTGAAGAGGTTAACTTACCAGGTCATATGTTTTCGGCAGTGTTAGCAAAAAATAAATGTGTATTTGATTTGATTGCAATTAATCTGGCAGCCCGATGTACTGAAGTCAGCTGCTGTGCGATGATTTGTTGACAGAAATTGTGCGCATGGATCTGTGCGTTGGGCAGGACATGAGAGAGAGAGAGAGAGAGAGAGAGAGAGAGAGAGAGAGAGAGGATGCCCCCCCTCCTCCCCTCAGCCCACTTCATCAACCCACATTTTGCAAATCAATATAAAAGCCATCACAGGGGGGTATTGATCAGAGCGGTGCTGCGGTGTCGCCACAAGCCCTGGGACAGACTCCGCTTTCCCAACCATCTTTTGCGAATCAAAAGGAATTAGACATTTCGAACGTTTATTTCCCCCTTTTCATGTCACAGCCGATCAGAGTCAGGCACGCACTGGCCGATCGCCGCAATAATAGAGCGACGCAACCTCAATTAAATTTCTGATCAATATTCCGGCATTTAGTGTACTTTCCCGGCGAGTAAAAAAAACGGGATCCTCCCCTGATCAGATTAAGACATCCAGACACAATCAATATGGGAGATATGTTTATGTTTTTAATGAAGCTGAGAAAAGGAGGCTAATGCTGGGATGACATACATAATTTCAGACCGGGGCATAATATTGAAGCGGAAGGACAGTGAATAGGGAAATTCTTGTAACAATGTATTTGCTTCTTTTTCCCCAGCAACCCATTCTCTATGCGGATACTGTTTGGATCAGCGACATTCGCTGTTTAGTGTAGACTAATAATAGGCCGCATGTTTAGGGCAGAAAAAGATCGAGAACATACAGTAAATCATAGTAACTGCATTGTTGGAGGACGTTATACTTTTATAAAACCACAGAACGTGTGTTTTCTATTTTTGAGAAATCGTTACATAGACATTATAATCCAGATGAACTGTCGCTAAATACAATTATGCTACTTTGAGAAATTCACTCTGATTATATCACTTCCTTTTCATTCTCAAATTGCGCTTTTTTTGTCAGTTTGGAGGGCAATGCATATAAGTGTTTTTGCTCATAGTCACAACCAAATAGAGCTGCACAATATACGGCCAAATTACCACTTTATTTAGCCACTTTTCTGTCACTCTTTTGTGCCTCTTTTTCATCACTTCATCACTTTTCTGTTGCTCTTCTTTGATGCATTTTCGTCACACATTTTCATCCCTTTTCTATTGCTCTTTTCTGGCTTTTTCGTTGCATTTTCATCCTTGTTTTTGTCTCATTTTGTCGCTATTTTGACACTTTTCTCAAGAAGCTTTTAGATTTGGGTAAATGTGCTCAGTTCATGTGGGAGTTAAGAGGTGAAAGAACCTAAAATAAAACTATAGTGTATTGCAAATTATTGAAAAGTTCCAACGTGAGTCATGACCTTCTTTGTTTAGAACAAATTAAAAGGTCTGTTTTGATTTTGATACAGTGCGATTACGAACAAATCACATTTCGTTTCAGACCCATAAGTCATACCGCGCAGCCCCTGTTACCACATCTATTATGACGCAATAACCCAGAGACGGCTCCTGCTCTGCCACTTTACCGAGGTGGGTCGTAAAGTCCAGGGCTCATCTGTTTCGCTTCCTTTCAGCTTGAGCTGCTGAGGGGAGAGCGGGGCTTTCATGGCATCTGACGGGAAATCTATGAGCGCGCGGTCTGTAATCCCACTATCACGCCACCGCCAAACCATGGAACAGTAATCCAATCATTAAGTCTGTGTTTAAGCAAAACAGATTCCCAGCTCCGCGGCCACCGCCAGTGACAAACTGTAAGCGGATCACGGCCATAGTCTGAGAGAGTTCCCTTGTCCAATTAGAGGTGGGCAGTAATTAACGTGCAGAAGTATAAACAGTCACTAAATTAAATCAATTAAATCAATTCGAATGTTTGCAATTGTATGTAACTTATATACAAAGCTGTCCTCAAAACACACTTTTAGAAAACAGATCTAAACAAATGTGGGTCAGGAAAGCTGTGATTCAAGTGCCTGTTCAATTAGCAACTTGTTTCAGAAAAAGATGTCAATAAATCCTCATCACACATTGTGCAGAATGGCCCGACCAACACACTCCCATGTTACCCCACAGGCTTTGTGGGTAATTAGCCCTGACTCCTGAGGAACCCGGGCCCCACCACTGACCTCATGACCCCAGGGCTGGATGTGTCAAGTCTTCTTCAGTACAGTGGGTTCAGGAAGTTTCAGGTCTCGTTAAAAGTCACAATACCTAACATTTCATCCGGTAAATAGAATATAAACATACTTTCGATACATGTTTTTATTGGTGAAATATAATACTAATATATTTGAGTGGGTTCAGCTAACAGTAAGTTAGAATACAATGAGTCCTCTTTCAAAGAATTTAATCTGCAAACATAACATTGGCTGGTTATTATTATTCCATGGGTCCATCCAGTTATCAGCTCTTGACCAGGCAGTTGAATGGTTAAAAAATTACCTGTCTGATATAACCCAGAGAGTACAATTGGAGGGTTCTGCTTCTGGCGTTCTGCAGATCCAAATTGGAGTGCCTCAAGGGTCCGTACTTGGGCCCTTGCTTTTTACACTGTATATATGTAAATACATATGGCTTTGGAAGAAATACCCCAAATGCTAAATTTCATGTTGTATATGAATGCTCCTGTACAGTGTCTTGGGATGTGCATCATGGGTTGGACTTAAGGCTCGTCAATGCTCTCATTGGTGTGTTTTTTATTTACAAACGCTTCTTGGAAGGCTGCCTTGTTATTTATCTTGTCTTTTAAAAGTGAAGCAGAGTCAGCATAGTCTTCGTTCTAAAGTATGTTGTGCCTAAAGGACATAAATGGGAAAGAAGCCTTCAGTTATTCGGTTTCATTTACATGGAACTTACTACAGGACTTAAAAATCATGGACCTTATGATGTCAATCCAGTCCAGATCATCTCTGTGTGAATGTTTTAACTAATGCTCTGTATGTTTTTTAAATGTATGGAAGCCATGTATTGCCCATCTTGGCCAGGTCTCTCTTCTCAATGGAACCTGGTAAAATAAAGGCTAAATAAAATAAAACAATTGCTCTTAATCATAGTATAATATAAATAATAATAATAATATAATATAATATAAACAATAGAGGAGTAATTCCAGAACCCACAACAAATGTCTTTTTAATGTAATCCCAATGAAAAATGAATTATGGACCAACACTGAAGCAGGCGACTTCATTATAGTTGTTACATCACTGCACAAAGCGGCCACAGGAGAAAGTGAATTATTAATTAGCCGAATGGTTTGTGATGCTCGCGACGGCTGTAAACTTTTATTTGTGCCGTATTTCACTGCAGCCAAAGACTGAACTGTCACTGATTCTTTTTAAATGACCCATTATAAGATCTAAAATCAATGGGCTTTAATCAAATGATGCTGAGATAAATACAGTAAACCGCAGAGGATAAAACCTTTGATTGTTCCATTTTGCCATGATATACACAAAAGAGGTCTTAGTAAAAAAAAAGCTTTGTCCATGTTAGCGTTTTACTTCTAGCTTTTATTACTTGGCTGTGGTTTCACCTGATGTCCACAGGAGGGCTGGGGACAGCTTTCTCAGCTTCCACAGTCTAGCAGCGTGATGGCTAAAATTAGATCTCTGCAGTTTGGATGTTTTCTGATATCAATAGCAGCTTTTTGTGCCTACGCCAAAACAGCTTTACGGTTTACTTTAATGTCCGCGTGAGGATATGTGACTTCTTCATCTAATGCCACAAGGACAACCTGTAGGAACCCACGTGCAGATCTTGAGCTGGATTCATGGTAAGGTTTTTTTTTTGTCTATGTCTGCGAGGTTTCATCCTTAATTTTGAACTCAATCAAATCTATTAAAGGGTCATATAATCTATTGGAGAGCAGAAAATCAAACACAAAAGTAATTCAAGGGTATAGAGAAGTTAAAACGTCCATATTAAACAGATCATATTGCCTCTTCTACCCTCCTTGCATCAGAGGTCTCCATGACGACGAGAGTCTAACGTCCAGAGTTTGGGTGGTTTCTGTGCGGTCGGTGCACTTGTTTGGCCCGCGTGCCGGAGGAGTGTGGAGAGGGATAATTGCAATAGCCACAGGGCTGCATTAATCAGCTGGGTGCTTTGCTGCGCTTTTATGATGTTCCCACTCCCCTTTACACACCTCGCTGCCTGAGCCTCCGCCACCGCACCGGACCACTGCTGCCCAATCACGCTGGGTTAATAAATGCTATTAGCCTCTATCTTTTGCCTCTTAATTTCTAATTTAACCACGGAGCGCTAAAACAAACGGCCCAAGCGTGGTTTTAATCAGGGAGACTTAGCGGGACTTGGAGATCTTGATTGAGAGAACTGGACTCACACAATGAGGCACAAAGGAAGTGCTGGGAGACTGGACTTGTTTACACTGGTGCATGGATTCATGGAGTCATTTTACTGTCCGGCATCCATGTTGTTTCATTTCAAGCGCCAAAAGAATGATTGTTTTATTGGTAACTTATTTCACAATTTTACAGGTTGCAATGAGCATATCACACATGCAGCAATTATATGTAGCTGAATGTCCTCTGAAAACAAAACAAAAATGTACTTCCTTACTTGGGATTCATCAAATAAACTGGGTTACCCTAACGTAATGTTTTCAATTGCATGTGATTCTTGTATTAATTTAAAGGAATAGCCCACCGTTTTTACATACTGAGATATGTTCTTACCTTAGCTTTGACGAGTTCTTTAGGACCTGTCTGGTCACGTAATCACGTAACCGCGCAGACGGCGTTAGCATTTAGCCTCTCCCTCTCTCCTCTATAGCTCCAAAACAGGTCAAGATAGAAGCTACCGAGCTCTTCCACGTGTTCCCTATTTAAATATGGTTACGTGAAGTGTTACAGTACAAAGTATAATTACACCAAATTAAACAATGTGGATTTTCTAAGCGGATAAAAGGGGGAACTATATTGTAAGGCGTAATAATACCAGGAGTAGTTCAAAATCCGCGCAGTAATCTTCACTTTACTGCGCAGTAATCTTCACTTTACTGTGCGGATGCCAAACTACTCCTGGTATTATTAAGCCTTACAATATAGTTCCCCCTTTTATCCGCTTAGAAAATCCACATTGTTTAATTTTGTGTAATTATACTTTGTAGTGTAACACTTCACGTAACCATATTTAAAGCAGTACTAAGTAACTCTTCCCCCTAGAGGCCATAAGCGCAACTGCAGGTGTAGTAGCAAGTTACGATTTTTTAATTTATTAATTGTCTTGGAGAGTAAATACTACGCTGACAGGAAAGGCGAAGGGAGAGAGGGTTACTGTGCATCCAATTATACAACGGAATTTTTTTTTTCACTCAAACTTGGCTGTAAATACTGTTTAAAGTGACGTTAGCCCGCAGTTAGCTTTGCCCGTTAGCATGTTAGCTTCTTCTTCGTGATTTCATTAGTGTGTATTGCTTTCTCCGCACCGGGGGCAGTCAAGTTGCAAACATGGTTTTCTGGCCAGAGACACCAGGGGGAGATGAATCATCATCCCATAAACACTTGTATTACCCCCACAGGGACTACGGAAAGGATTTATTAAGGTAAATAAGTTACTTAGTACTGCTTTAAATAGGGAAAACGTGGAAGAGCTTGGTAGCTTCTATCTTGACCTGTTTTGGAGCTATAGTGGAGAGCAGGAGAGGCTAAATGCTAACGCCGTCTGCGCTGAGTTTACGTGACTGAAGGCACGAGTGAAGACCAGACATGTCCTAAAGAACTCGTCAAAGCTAAGATAAGAACATATCTCAGTATGTAAAAACGGTGGCCTATTCCTTTAATGGTTTTAGTCTTGTCTCAAGTGTTATTGCTTGAACTTGAAAAAAATTAGCTACATGAAGTAAATCTTTAAAGGGACTATACAGAGTTTAAAAATGTATTTTCCTCCCTCTACATGCTCCAGCCAGGTCCTAATGTGTAGAATGAGCCCAGACCTGTTCACCACAACTGCCTCTAAAATCCTGCACTGTCACTCATAAAGCTGTTTATTCGGGTCCGAATTGCCGTCATGCATGAGCTTAATATAGAAGGTGGCAGTAGTGAGCATAAAAATTACCAACTTGCATCTAGTCCCTTTAATTATAAAATGTAAATGGCAAGTCTAATGGCTAGTCAGAAAAGCCACAAATCCTAAGAATGCACCAAAGAATCCACCTTCTCCACGTGTGGCAGACGCTGTTGATTCTTTTAAAAAGCAGCTGAAGACACTTCTGTTCAGAAGAGCTTTTAGTCGGCAAGGCTGTGATTGTTTGCTTGTGATTTTATCTGCGGAAGGAGCTATATGAATAAAGTTTCTTCTTCTTCTTGAAACTGCCGTTCGTCATCAGTAAAATGTGCAGCCCCTTGTCGACGTCACCTGCACAAGAGGAGCCTCCGGAGTCACCTCTAAAGAAAACGTGTGGTGTCATTGGAATCCACGGCTGGATCAATACATTCATCTCAAGTTCATTTCAATAAGGCAGCAACAAAACAGCTGTGGTGTCAGCTCTTTGTGACGTGCACAATGAAGAAATCCAATAATATGCTTAATTCAGGCTTTTTTAAACTATACTTAGACGCATTGATATTTTTGTTACATAACCTAATAACAAATGTATATACATATTTCCCCTAGCGCTTCAGAAATTGGGAAAATTGGCCACAGACAGGATCAGAAGGTGTCTACTTTAAATCACAGAGATAGATTCCTCTGCATGACGCATACTAGAGTGCGGGCCGGCATTTTGAGTGTGGAAGAGAAACAGACTGAATATGCAGGTTTACTGAACAACTCTCCAGATGTGATTTTGATTCATTATACCTTGGTTGAAAACTAAAGAAAAGGTAAATTTTGCGTGATGTGAGCCCTTTCATCAAAAACACAAGTAAAGTTTTTGATCAGCTCATAAAATCATGCTGCTGTGTAAGTGGAGAGCGTTTCTTAAAAATGCTCAAATTTCACATCACGCACCTGCTGCTATCCAGGCTTGTTCAAACTTCCAACACAGTGAACACCCACAGGGCATTAGCAACTCTTCAATTACACACTCCACCCCGAGGATCGCTTAACTTAAGCACAGAACTTCTGTTTCAAATGACTTGGTGGCGTTTGATAAGGAATTTATCCTCTTAGTTTGTCTCCTTCCAGTAATGGCGCACTTTCAGTCAAAATTTTCCTCTGCGAGTTTGGGATCGTCAAAAACTTGTCATTGTGAACAGGAGTTTCAGGCAGAAAAGAAATGTTTGTAGAATTATTCACCCACTCTTTTCTCAGAGCAGCAGAAAGTCATGTGTCAGACGCAGGTTTCACATCTTTCCTTGTGCATCAAGTGGGGATGCACCGATCAGATACTACTGGTATCAGATGTCGGAGCCGATAGTGGAAAAAATATGATATCGGGTATCGGCTACAAATATCCGATACTGAACTGATACCTGTTTTGGCTCTCACCACTTGAAAAACACAACTTTCACCAACTACATATAAGTGGATATTAGCATGCTGTATGTCATTTTGAAGGGCAGAACTTGCTGAATTAAATTTCTCGAGTTACTTTTAGCCTCCGCAGTTGTGTGCAAAATGCTGCGGCTAGCAACGGCATGCTAAAGCTAGCGGAAGTATGCTAATGCTAACGTCAACTAATCAAAGTTGGGAGTTGTAAAGTGTTTGTATTTTAGTTTATGATCTGATATTTGTAATGATCAGATCATTTTATCTGAGTTGTTTATAATGTAACCTAAAATGTAAAATTATACCCAATGATTTTAGTGTAGAAAAGTGCAGGGCTCCTTGTCGTTTTCCCATTAGTTTATCAATAGATATAATTGATCGATCAGGAAGGATTTGATTAAGGCTGTATAAAGCAAGTGCAGGGGCGTGGAGTAATCAAAAGTCTGATTACTCCAGACATCTATTTTCGGGTGAAAAATAGATGTCCTTTAATTGGACAGAGATAATTGAGAAAAATTGAGAAAACAAGCCCATTTACTTTTCCACTCAGAACAGCCACTTTTAAGTCTCTTGGAATCAGTTAATATCGGATATCAGCAGATTCTCAAAATCCCAGTATCCATTCGATGCTCAGAGTACGATATGAGACACTTCAGTCATAATACATTTTAAATCACAAAAGAAATAATAGAGTTTGGGATTATGTCATCAACACCACTAAGCAGGCCTATAAAGGGGCGCCTTCCATTATGCCAACAGAGATTTCAAAGGTAAAATACTGGTGTGTTAGACGTTTTCTAATAGTTCTGACAAAATGGAGAATGGCTATGCTAAATTTCAGTTCATAATATTCGATTCAATAAACATGTGCCAAACAGAGCATTTTTTACTCTACTGGAACAAAATAAATCAGTAAAAATAAATCTCCAGCCTCAGTTGTGCTGCCCTAACTCGTGTGTTAAAACTACGATCCGAAACCCAGTCCGCCTGGTTTGGTTGCGTCCAGACTTGGCGCTCTAAGATCCGCGAGGCCTGACTTTCATTCGGTCTCACCTCTCCCTCCAGCCGGGGTCACCCCTGTTGGTATAGCAAGCACAGCAGTCACATTGCTCCTCCATGCGCGCAGATTGCTTACTAGAACTGCCTGGAACCTTTCATATTTCCCAGTCAGCATTTTTACGGGATAATTTTGGCAGCCTTTAAGGATATCACTGCCTTAATAGGGGATAAAAATAAACAGGCGATGGAGGGGCTATATCAGGCCAGTATAATCTTGTATTCTACGCTGTGTTCGGCCACACGTCTGGCTTTAGCTACACTCAATGCGATTACACTTCGGCCGGGTTGATTCCAAAAGAGCATTTGTCCTATTTTTAAAATGAAAGAAAGTGTTTGTTGCCAACTATATCCAAAAAGGACGGTTAAATTAATTACAATATGACGGTGTAAATGGTATTATAGGGCCGCGGCTTCTAAGAATGTCTTTGGCGCGTGTCCTGGAGAGAGATAGTAGTCAGCACATTCAGAGATGGCTTGTAGATAGATGTGTGTTTTGAACCTATATGCACATATACGGATCTGCCCGTCTGCATACATATAGGAATATTATATGCTATAAGCTGGCAGCCGTCTTTATGGAAGCGGTGACTGACTTCTGTTTAAAAAAAAAAAAAAAAAAAAAGCTTGTAAAAATGTCTCAAAGAAGCAAACAGCTTAATTCAATCAGCTCCGCTCCTTTCAAGACCACAAGGGAGTCGACTAATGGTGTTAGAGACTTGAAAAGTTGGAAAAATAAGCTTGAGGAAGTTCTCAGTACCTGGGAAAGAAGTGTGTTCCTTGCGGCTTTCCTTTCGCCGTATGATAGTAAAAGCTCCACTCTTCTGGGCCTTGTTGCTTCTCTGTGAGCTCAAATGCCGGATTTTAGTTTGTGCTCCTCCCATGAGGCACCGAGCTTTTGCTGAAGTTAGAGGGAGGGTTAGATGAAGTTCAGTGTAAATGTTTTTTTTTTTTGGAGTATTCAGCGAACTTTTTTTTTTTAAATGAAAGACTATGGATCGAGATGCTCTGCTGAAGCATGTTTGGAAGTGAGTGCGCAGGGAGTTGGAGACGTACAGGACTGGGTTAAAATGTGAAGAAAGGCGCTGCACTTTCTAAATAGAGGTCCTGTGGGCATTACCTTTCAGGATCCACAGACGATGCTTCGTACGTGTGACCGTCTGTCTTTGGTGCCCTTCCCTCCCCCGCGCGCTTGCCTTTCCGACATTCACCCGCCACATTAATGCTTTGATTGTGTCTTCCTCTCATTTTCCCCCTCGTTATGCATTTAATGTTTCCAATTTGCCGTCATCACAGGAAAACGCCACAAGAAGCTATAAATTCCTTTCTAATTCCAAATAATTAGGATTACACGGACCAGTGGTTTTCAATCAGCGAGATCATCTCAGTGATAGATGGCGGGATAACTGGTCATTGCCGAGACATAAATATTGTGTCGTTCAATTAATCTGGTCTAATGAGGTGTCAGAGCTGCCAGTCATCCATCAAATACAATTAGGAATAAACACATATGCATGGAGACGGGTAATTAATAATTAGCAAAGCAAAGAAAACAGTATTGGTTTCAGCCGCCGCATTCACGGAGCAATTTAGCGCGGCGCTTTTAATTTGCTTTATCAAGCCACTGAAACAATGAGGAATTTGAATCAAGTTTTTGTATTCACTTTCTTGTCTGGAGTTGGTCACACAGAACAAGCCTCCGCAGAAGAAGTGTGCAAACATTCACAACAATAAGTCTGCGTTTGACGTGGAAGTGTTATTTCATCCTCTGTGAGGGGATGTAAGGTAAGGTGATAATGAATGCAGCCATTTTGGGGCAATAAAAAGACGAAAACATACAAGTATTTTGCATTTTGGGAATTGGGACAGGCGTAATCAGTTTGTCTTATTGCGTCTCGAAAGCCCACGAGGCTCATTGTCTGGGACTTTTATTCAGAACATTTACATTTCACAATAATTAAAACCAAAGAAGCCACTTAGTTACACCTGCGCCGGTTTTTCGAAGATAAAACTTTTAACTAATAACTGTTGCGCAGAAACTCCAGAGGCGAAAACTACACAACCAAAACTACGGCATGATGCGTTTGTAATGTTTGCGGCTTAGTTACTGTCCAGTCCATTGTCTCAGACGGTGACGACGACGGGACATGTGAGGAGGGCGCGTCGAGTCTAAATAAGGGTCCGCTGAAACACCTCAGTGCTCCAGCAGCAGCAGCAGTGAAGAGGCAATTACCCAGAGGCATCGGGGCGAGCAACAGACGGGAAATCAATACATAATTTCAGCATTTTAGAGCGTGTTTCCTTCCACTGAGTCAATGGCTCAATTCGCCACAGTGACAGTTGTTTTAAGTGAATATGCTTTTGTATTCAATATAGGAGAAAGAAAATAGACGGATGCGATGTGTTACAAAGAAAGTTATATCCACGCACAAAAAACGGGGTTATACAGTAGTACTAGGGCTGCTCGATTATTGAAAAAATAATAATCACAATTATTTTAGTCATAATTGCCTAAAAAAAAGATCTATCTTTATTTTATTTATTCATCAAAAAACTATGCTGAACATTTTCGGTTTCCTGAACAGTCAGAAAAGAACAAATTTCAGGAGAGGTTTCTGTTTCACACCTGCCCCCTGCTGGCCAACTGAGCAGCGCGGCCTGATGACATCATCACACAGCGCTGTTTGTTTTTATGTCAGGCAAAAGCATGAGCCATGGCACGTGAAGCGAAAATAATCCAAGCAGCATGAAATAATACAAGTTTGCTTCAGATGGACAAGCATCATCAACCACCACATTTACTAAAGCTACAACTATTTTTTTTTCTTTTTCTTTCTTTCTTTTTTTGGAATGCATTGTGCTGAAGTGCTGTTTTGTCTGTCTAGTCAAGACTGTTGTCTACCTATTTTGTGTTGTTTTGTAATCCTGTCTTGGTGTTAAAAACATTTTTTTTCAAGTATTATAGCTTAGTTTATTGGTTTAGAGAACATGTTTTTAAGAGCAGCTCAAGACCCACCTTTTTAGCTTAGCTTTTAACTGACATCTATTTATTTACTTTTACTTGTTTACTTTTTTAGGTTGCGCCAGGCGTATTGTTTTAAATGTTGTAATCTGTAAAGCACTTTGTGATACCTTTCGGCATGAAAAGCGCTTTATAAATATTGATTTGATTTGATTTGGCAGGGACAGTGCCTGTTAATGAACAAGCCATCCATCCGTCGTCCCCCATGCGCACATTCAAACTCACTCTCATTCATCCTGGCCTACTGTATCATATTATTTTGTTGGCCATATTGCCCTTGTCCATTACCAAACTACAGTAAATAAAAAACACTCCTGTACATATTATATTACGGGGTCCTGCAGCATTGAAGGCCAAAGCTTCTGGGCTAATAAAACAAAGCTGCAGTCGACACCTGTGGGCAGCCCATTCGACAAAAACACTCCCGCTGACCTTGGGGTTAACCGTCTGAGAGGACTAGCCGCTGCTCTACATCCGGCAGCAAGTTCACCCAAAGTTTAGGCCAAACACACACAGCATGAAGAGTTATCTGTTGTTTTGTTTCTGAATGGATCGGAAGCACAACCCCTGCTGATGCGGCGCAAAGATGGCACGGTTAAGTGACAGCGGCCAGACACAAAAATGAAACTAATCAATAGCAGCGTCTCATATGGAGGGAGACCAAACTGCGGCACTACATGATAATGACCACAGAAGCACTCAAGCGTTTGAGGCTACCCCCAGAGAGGCGCGTGTTTAAATGAATGTAGGTTAGTATGATTGACTAATGGCCCACCAAATTAGAAAAGACCATAACTCGGAGCTTTGTGCCCACAAGAAATCTCACAAGCCTCAACACTGAATTCAATTATGCTCGGCTTCAAGTTTCACACCCAAACTTCACTTTTCCACATGGAGTTGAACCAAATTCTCGGGAAAATATTTTAACTCAGTGCATTTGTTTACAAGTCGCTGATCCTACAATGAAAAAGAAAACACTTAATTACACTTATGAGTAATTGCAATTGAATCGTAATCGCTAAATTTGCCAAATACCGGCGATTCTTCACTTAGTTTTTTCAGTCTTCTTTCTCATGTTAACCTCTTAACCCCCACCGTAACCGAGCACATTTTCTCCAGTTTGGCTTTACCCAAATCGAAAAGCTTCTTGACCTGAGAGCTTACAGCCAGTAGGCCAGTGTAACACCTCATTTGAAAGACCTACGTTTTTTGTTGTCACATTTTCGTCGCTCTTTGCCACGTTCTTGTCACGTTCTTGTCACGTTTTTGTTGCTTTTTCGTCTCGTTTTCATCATGTTTCAGCAATTTTTGTCACATTTTTTGTCACGTTTTTGTCACATTTTTATCATGTTTCTCACTTTATTTTACAGTACATTTATACATTGTACCAAACTTAATTAAGTACAATGTAATGTGCTCTGTAACAATGTGTACCAACCTGTACCTATGGGTTAGATACACAATGGAATAACTTGTATTAGTACTTTGTAGGTACATAATGTAATAGGACACGAGACCCTTACGGCTTAAGGTCAGGGTTAGGGTCAGAGTTATGTCTTATTACATTTTGTACCAACAAACTACAAACACATATATTATTCCATTGTGTATCTAACCCATAGGTACAGGTTAAAACACATTGTTACAGAGCACATTACACTGTACTAAATTTTGTTAGGCACAATGAATCAAAGGTAGAGTAAAATAAAGTGTTATCCATTTTTGTTACATGTTTGTCACATTTTTGTGCTTTTTCGACACATGTTTTTTGTTACGTTTTGTCACATTTTTGTTACGTAGTCAAGAAACAACAAGGAAGAAGCTTAGGTGAGTTTTGTAGGCCATAGCTTTCAAATGATCGGTTATATTGACCTGAGGCTGTAAACTCTCAGGTAAAGAAGCTTTAAAGATTTGGGTAACGCTGAACTGGAGAAAATATGCTCGGTTGTGGCAAACGCTCCTGGGCGTCTTTAAAATGTGCACTGTGATCAGATTGATTTTAAAAACATACTGCAAATCACAAATCACAAAAAAAAAGGTAATATTTTTCCAAAATTGAGGACCGCAGCAGTCCCGGTTTGTGCTCCCAGACGCAAACGGTCTGGAAATGAGCAGGTAATGTGAGATTAAGGTGTGTGAACCAGTCCTCCCTATGCCCCATGATAATTGTCAAACATAATGCTACTCTTCTTCTATAACCCGGCAATTATACCTACCACAAAAACTTCAGGCTCTTTCTCCTGACAAAAATGGTAATAAAGAGCTATTTTTTAGGATTAGATATGGCTGACTTTTATGTGGCAGATTTGAATATGAAAAGGAGGACTGGTAGCGAGCGCGGGTAGCCCAGGGGACCCAAACACAGACTTCCTCTAAAATGTTAATGGTTTGGCTAATTGAAGGTATGTTCTTTGTCGCTGCTGTTTTGGAGGGTCCCGTTTATGGCGAGCGTGCACTAAGGTAGCACCGCTCTCAGATGTGATTGTATTTGACTGCTGCTGCTGTGCTGGGGGCACCACTGGGCCTCGCGCTTTTAAGATAAGTTACTCGGGACATGCGCACACACCCACGGGCGCTCGCACACACGGAAACCTATTCGGTGATGTGTAAACCCGCTCGGGCGCACGTATATCCACACACTGACGACACGTGTATACGCCAGTCATTTGCATTTCAAACTGCGGTAATTGCCTGTGGCGCTGGCTGAGGGAGTGTGGCCTCAGGATTCCCCGGGAGTGCCTCTGAAGTTAACGAGTCATGAGACGACGCTCTTTTATACAGCGCAGTCACACCAACAGCCTCCCGAGGATCCGCAGGTACAGCGGTGCGCAAAGAGAGCCATTTACTCCATGTTCAGCCACAAGTTAGAAGTTGGAAATTCGCTTTTGATAAAAGTATTGTCTTCACAAACCTATTAAGGGCAGCGGGTAAACAAAATCATTGCAGTGAGATTATCAAATTGATTCACTAGCCCACATAATAAGGAGCAAAACCTATTGGCGTTTTTAAGTGTACTTTATTTCCCCTGTAATTATAAATACTGTGTTCATTCTTGGCTGTGGCACTTGTCACCATATTTACATGAAAATAAGTACATCTATTTATGATATTGCAGACAAACAAGAAATATTTAGCCAAATACAAATGGCTCAATCCCTGCTTTATAGAATCTATCATTACCAATACACATAAATACTTACACTTTGTGCAAGATTATACAATATTTTTTCCTGGCGCTACTCCACAATATTTACTCAGGAGTAACATTACTTGAGGTTGAAATTATTTTACTCAAGTACAAGTAAGAAGTAATGACCCAAACAATTATTCAAGTAAAATGAATAAAGTTTTAGGAGAAAATGTTCCTTAAAGGCACACTGTGTAACATTTTTCACTATCTGTTGCCATCAGTACAAAACATGCTCCTAATGACCAGCTCCACACAGTATGATGCCATTTCTGCAGTGAGCCATCAAAGAATGGATTTGGATGAGGACCAAACTAGTTTAAATCTCAAATACTGCTGACTTTAGTCACATCGCTATGGAGACGTACCTGCTCCCGCTAAAGTTACGGTCTTAGGAGAGGTGAGCCGCTCACAGCAAAGACACTTGTTTGTTTGCACATTTATCAGGCATTTTTCAACAATGAAAAGATGTCATAACATAAATGCTTGTATTTCAATTTTATTTATTGGGTAAAATTTTACGCGGTGTGGCTTTAAGTACTGTGAGTAACTGAGTAACTGTTTGCAGTGGGAGGAAAAAGTATGTGAACGCTTTGGATTTTCTCACATTTCTGCCTGAAGTGGTTATACAATGTCATCTGATCTTCATCAAAATCATAAGATTGATTAAACAGTATCTGCTTATACTAATGCCACCCAAACAATTAAATTTTTTTCATGTTGGTTCCATTTTTCCTCCACACAATGTCCAAACTATTCAACTTTGCAAAAGAGCACTTGGATGCTTCACTGCACTACTGGCAAAATGTACTGTGGACTGATTAACCCAAAGTTGAATTGTTTGGGAGAAACACACAATGTCATGTGTGGAGGACAAATGGAACAGCACAGAAACATCAAAACCATTTGCTCACTGTGAAGTATGGAGCAGGAGAATCATGATGTGGGGCTGTTTTGTTGCCTCAGGGCCTGGACAATGTGATATCATCAATAGAAAAAATAATTCACAAGATATTTTCCAGAAAAACCTGAGAAATTCACAACATGCATGGAATAAGTAAGTGAACCCTTGTATTAAATATCTGGCTGATCCTTATTTTATAGCAAAAACTGCTGTCATGAAGTTGCAGATTAGACGCTCTCAACGATCAGGATGAATCTAAGATCATTCTTCTTCACAAAACTGCTGCAGTTCAGCTAGATTCCTGGGTTCACTTACTTTTTTCTCCATGTCCTGTGAATGTTTACAACAATAAAAATGCTAAAATGTAATTGTTTAGGTGGCATTAGTTTAAGCAGACACTATTTCCTATTCTTCTTATGATTTTGATGAAGACCAGACCACATTTAGTGACCAATTTAGGCAGAAATGTGAGAAATTCCAAAGCGTTCGCATACATTTTCCTCCCGCTGTAACTTTGTTCTGTGTGAAACAAAACCTAAAATCATGTGGAATGTGTGATATTTCAATAGAAAATTCCTAGAAAATGGCATGAAAATACAGAAAAACTAAATTCTCAAGAACACGGTGCACAAGACGATTTAAATCTATTTACAATTATTTTTAGTCCAGCAAGAAACAGATGCTTCATTATAATTTTACTCAAGTAGAAGTAAAAATACTCTAAGAAGTACAATTTCTTCACAAAGTTACAGTAAATGTAACTTTGTGAAGTAGTACAAAGTTACAGTAAATGTAACTTTGTACTACCCGCCTCTGCTCTTAAATAGCAGTAGTACCACAGAAAGTACCACTGTCCCATCCCCTGACCAAGTCCCTCCAAACCCTCCATAAAAATATCAACCCTGGTGTAACTCGATCAAACCCATCTCAAACCAAGCTGCCAAAGTGCTTGTACCAGTACCAGTGACACAAACCGATCCGCAGCAGCAGCACCAGAGTCCCGAGCTTCTTCAGTGAACTTCGGTCACTGAAAACCAAGCTGCACCTTGTTGCTGGGAAGACTAATGGTGTGGCAGAAGTGTTATTTGTCTTGCAGTGCTGGGTGAGCCCTCACGTCCACTCAGACTCCGGAGGAGATGAAAAAGGGACGGACCGAGTGTCTGGAGAAGTGCTCGCAGTGCGCTGGAGGACGATCTGTCACAGCAGTCATCACTTTACCCCCGCGCGGAGCCACACCACTCACTCAATGAGAGCCGCCGCCGACCAAACGGGCGCGTCGGGTCGAGCCGTGATTAAAAATATGCATGAAATGAAATGCAAATCCTTTGTTCAAATCTGAATGTAGCACGGCAACAGCGCACACATTGATAATGACTGACTAGTATGCGCCATGGGAGTTTTCATAGCGTTTTCTAAATTGTTTACTCTCATGTAAACAACAGCAAGCTCCTCAAACTACTCACAAACACACTTAAGCATCTAATAGAGGCTGGCATTGCACGTGGGGGTGAAGGACAGGCAGTGGGGCCGCCCTGTCTCGTGACACAATAAATGACTGTGATCTGGGCTCGAACAAAAACAAGGCCCGCTTTTCAATTCTGCCTCTTTGGCCCGGATGAGTGATGAACCCATGGTAAGAGGTGCAGTGTTGTGGTATTAATATACATCAGGGGCCAGAGCGCCACACTAAATCAGGAGCCTCCATGCATTTGTTATTCTAATGACAAGCAATAGCCGGAGTCGACCAGCGTGGAGTTTGGGGGAGAAAAATGAGAAAACGTAAAATATGGAGTGATTGGACTGGGTACTTTGAGTGCAGACCAGTGAGAGATGAAAGTCTGGTGATAGTAATGAAACTGATGAAGGCGCAGTGGCTGAGAGGCTGGCACTCAGGCCGTGCAGCAACAAGATCCCGGGTTCAATTCCATCCCTGTGTGGAGTTTTTTGTGTTCTGGATGGGTTTCAGGTGGTCATGTTTTGCTCCACAGACACTAAAGGATGGGTCAAATGCAGATGACGACGTACACTGGGATACGATTAATCATTATTGCCATGATATGTAAGTACCATGTTATTACACTTTTACCAGGCGACAACAGAGCAGTAAAAAGAGTAATAGTCAAACAAGCCTTGAATGGAGCGGTTGGCCTGGACATCGGCCCCTCTTTGGTCGAGATGGCTTTTATTCATCTGTGAGGTGTTTAACCAGCAGCTGCTCCCTGGACCAGTTCCATCATAAATCAGCTCTTAGAAGAAGACAAAGTGAACAGAGGAAGACATGATGGACGATTCTGGTGAACTCTGTGGATTGAATAATCAATAGTGACAAAAATAAATGACTTGAGCATTTATCTGGGTCTGTGGTCAGTCTGCAGCTCAGTTCCTGTAATATATATTTCATACTCTTTTATACTCATTGATTAGCTGCCCTCTAGTTTGTAAATTACGTGTTTATTGATTGGCTCATCACACAGTTGTGGCTTTTACAGTCGGGCTGTTGCACTGCTGATAAAGACATCAACACTGAACTATGGGGCGTAAATCTTCCTTGTACCGTTTTTACATTGTAGCGTTTGTGCAAATGCCATTGCAAATTAAGAGTGAAATCAAAAAGGTTAACTTCACAAAGTGGTATTTGATATCGTTTTACAAGGTGATCCAAGCAGCTGATGTCTGAAATATTGACTAAAGGCGAGAAATCAAAGATGGTGAAGAATTAGCGGTGGCAGCCATGACTGCCATTCATTCTCATTATCTGATGTTATGTGCGTATTCCACAGGGAGGGGCCCGTCCCAGTGAAGCCACAGATTACAGCACACATCCGATGAGAGGAGTGTCCGAGTGGGAGGGAGAGGTTCGGATCAATGGCGCCAGATCAATGATCAATAGGCCGCCCGCACCGATACACTTCCTGCTGACGCTCAGGTCTCTGGTTACACAGATGAAATGGGTGGGCCGGGCCACTGTGATGATGATTTATGTCAGCTCCACAGATGTGGCGTTTTGGAGAGACAGTCTGATAAAGATGCCTGAATGTCAACAGCTGGGCCCAGAGAGAGAGGGGTTTAACATTCAGCGCAATGGAGCTGCAAGTGACAGGGGGACTGTTCACGAGGAGGACTTCACAAAGAGGCACATTTTAGGGGACATAAATTAAGAGAACGCAAGCGATGACACGCCAGCAAAAGCTAAATTACTTGATAAAATGAATGTCTGGTTCTCATGTGTACATGGCAATAAAACTACTTTGAATATGACAATATGATTTACTTTATAGCATATTTTACCACGCGCTACACACATTTTGGAAGCTCCTAAATGCCTTTTAAAACTCTCTCTACTCCTGCCTCTCAATACTCAACATACCGCAAAAAAGTTAATTTAATTTAAAAAAAAATTGTATTGCACCACAATTACTGGCACCCCAGTGAATCAACATTTCTTTTTGGAGTTCTCCTTGTTCCTCTCATATACACCCAGAAATTCAACATTTTAAGGTCGAACATGGACCACACTGCATATGTTATAACCTGGAAAAGGACACGTGAGTAACTACCAGTCAAGAGCTGTTCGAAAACTGTACAATCTTGGATGTTGGGGTCAGAAAGTCTTCAGTAACCTGTCAAATTCATATCCACCATTTATTTATAAGAATTGCCAGAAGAAATCCAAACACACCATTCAGCCGTTCTCACTAACATAAAAACTACTCACTACTCCAGATGGTACTGCATGTAGATTGGAATGGAAACTAATTTCTAAAGCGCTTTTCACATGACACAAGCCACCCAAACTGCTTCACACTGTTTTTAGGAAATTTGTACATGATTCCCTCCTCACACGGTGGTGGTAAGCTACACAAGTAGAGTTTCCCCTGGAAGAGACTGACACAAATGTGCACCAATGCTCCCTCTGACCACCATTCATTCATTCGCACACACAAATCATTTATCCTATTGATGTTTTTAACCGAAGTACCCAGAGAAACCTACACAGACACGAGGAGAACATGCAAACTCCACACTGAAAGAAAGCCCTCCTTCAGGGATTGAACCCGGGACCTTCTCACTGTGAAGCATGAGCACTAACCACTGCACCAGAGAAGATTATGAGAAGACATGTGAGTCAAACTTCCACTGAAAACAAGGGCCATGGAGAGTTTGAGCAGGAGAACAGGAGGAGAAAGGTGAAATTGGTGCCTTTTTGACCACATTCTGTTGGATTATCTGTAACATCTGTAACTAAAGAAGCATGAGTGGCTTCAGACGCAACCTGCCCACACACACACATGTTCTGCTGGGGCCTCGTTTCGACCTGTCACTCACCCATGGCTCTCACAGCCAAGGTTTAGTGACAACTGTTAAATCGGAGCACGCTTTTATCACTGCTGTGGCTAATGCTGTTAACTGGGGAGCAGCGCCTCGGCCAACGTGCCCTGCTAACTCCTAATTACGCCCAGATGAAGTCCGCTCCTGCTCCCAACACATGGTGCCCCCCCTGTCCAAATCAGAAAGCATGACAGACCTGACGCCACCCTCTTGTCAAAGCGTCTCCTTCAGAAACAGCTCGGCCCCTGGCTTCCTGATTCCACCCCGAGTTACCTCTTGCAACTGTGTCCAAGCGGCTCTTCGCGGCGGTAAATTGGGTTAACGCTCACTAAGTGTCCCATCGTTAGCGTTGTTAATTGACTACTGCGTGTGATAATTAACAGGGAGCGGACTTCCTACCTCGCTAATCTTATTTAGGTCATTTGCATTTAAAATGGTTTTGGTCTCACTGGCGACTTTGGGGGGAAAAGAACATGTAGATCGACTGAAATGCTTGATGGACAATGAAGGCTATAAGAAAATAGTGCATAGTACATACTTTTTAATTTCCTGTCAAGCACAGTTTACAAATGTAAAAATGTGTCCACATCAGAAAAGAGTTATATTGTTTAAAATAATGTAGAGTGACACACTTCAGCAAACTGACCTTAGATTCAGTTTGTTTTGTAGTACAGTATATAAAGGCAAAGTTGTCAGTGACGGTCTGCTGACAGCTGTTAGAGTTATTTGAAGTTTCGGATGTTTGTTCCCAAAGGCAGATTGTCCCGCTGAAGTTTATCACATCCCATTTCTCTTATTAACTATGCCTGTGAACTCTTAATATATGAGGCTGACGCTGTGGTCGTGCTGTGATACCTCCAGATGAATGTTTCCTTTGTTGAAGCACCTTCTGTCCTATTTTGGCAATGACAGGCACGCTCAGGGTATCTACAGGACACACAGGGCTGAGCTCTCCTCCTGACTCACACAAGCATTACCACAGCACATTAGCTCAGGCGAGGAGTGGGAATGAACGATGGGCTAACGCCGCTGCCCCAGGCAAAGTGAAGACATACACTACAGCCAGCTGCCATCTATTATGGATGGCCCGGGCCGACCCCCGCCGTCCGCGGTGCAGGGGTGACAGTGCTGTCCTTGCCGAGCCGGTGACCTTCGATGGAGGGGAGAGGGCGCTGGGCAGATTAAAAGTGGACTGGCTCACTGAGCAGTCCAGGCGTGCCCCTGATGTTCCACCCAGATGGTAACTACACACACAAATAAACGCACACTTCCTGGTGCATCCTGGGAGGGCAGATGTAGGCGATGGGCTCAGCAACTCCTTGGGGCACCCGGTGTTTCTCTAAACACTTACATCTCCATCCATAAAAGAAATGTTTGTTTTCTTTGACAACCGTTTTTTAGTGTCTACACACATTCACACTATGATTTTGTTTCATTTTCTACACCTCAGGTCTGAACATCAACAATAATTCAGAACTTAATCAGTTTAATTGCAGTAATCCTTAACATAAGCTGAGTGTACAGTAAAACAAAAAGTACACATGAAGGTGCAGTCCTTAAATGCTCACTCTAACCTCATTTCTGCTCTGGAGTCATTTTTATTTTGCAATAACTGTTGTAACGCAGCCACAGATCTGGAGCCCTGGAGTCCGCAGGTCTAACCAAGCAGCTCCTTCAGGCTGCTTCTGAGTGTTTCTGCTTTATGTATGTGAATCATCCATCACTCACTCAATCAGTCCATTGAATTTCATTTAGTGCAGTGTTACACAGGGCATGTGATTGATTCACTGCTACCTTTTCACTGAAGCTTGAATGACACACAGTGCTGCCGCAGACCCTCTCACTCTTACACATAGTGCTACTTAAACTCCACTGCATTGGTGCTGCCAGAGGGAGCCCCGAGCGCCCATGCTGCCAAAGAGGACCCTCTGAGACTGAGTCAAGGTTGCCGTGTCCAGCAGGCTGCGCCAACATCTGTTCAGAATGGCCTCAAGACTGGCAGGAGAGAGGCCCGACAACGCTGCTTGACCTTGCATTAGCAGTCACACATGGAAATGAAGCAGCTTATACTGGACGACACATATTTATGTCCACTATTCAGTAAATTTGCAAGGTCTGGAGAAAAAAACTGAACAGTTGTAATAAATACAACAATATTTGCAGAGTTCAGTGATGGCAGGTGTCTGGGATTTACAACATAAATGAATAGAAATTACCACTGAAAGCATGCCTTGGAATTACAGATACATACAATTCCATGCACAATACTTATTATTGTGATTTCAAAGGAAGATTGTGTCGCCATATTGAGTCGGTAGACAGAAAAAATGACTGACCACTACCAACACTTTCCTTGTTTTAATTCTTCATGGAGGTTGTTCTCTGCCAGCGAGCATTGATTTTTCTATCAAATACAAAAACAGGCATTGTGAGGGGCCGCAGAGGTCAGTGTGAATTAGACAGAGGTGTGTGTGCGTGTGAGTGAGCATCCCCTCCCCTACAACGCCATTGTCACTCCCCAAAGGCCTTTCTGTTAAATTGGCTGACAGATAATAAGATCATACAGCGGAGTACAGATACAGAGACCTTTGTCCCACAACACAAGTGTCTTACCGTAAAGCCACAGGACTGCATCACAGACACAGCAACACAGCACTCATTTTCTAAAGAGGAGGCTGAGCCTAACCTGATTATTGATAGATGGATATCTATGTTCAGATATTTCTTCAGAATGTCTTTAAAAAAAAAAAAAAAAAAGGGATACTTGTGCAGAGTCACAATTGTAACGTAATGTCTTTGGATGGACATCAGATTCAGAACCTTCAGCTGTGTCATCATTCTCTACAAGGGCCAAGAAAAACTACAAAAAAGATTCAATAATATGATGAAGTTGCAGTCACAAAAACATGCACTTTGCTGAACTCTCTGGTATTCACTTTGCAGGGATCTGTGCACAATGTTTTCACACTGCTCCGGTGTTTCCTAATAACTTCCTGAGTGAATCTGGGTTCAATCCCAAATGAGCTATTCCCTCAGCCTGTCTGCTTTACATGTATCTATATTATTCATATTGAGAGGTGCAGCCCACCCTTTCCCTCGACAGCCTGGGTACATCCCCATAGCATGTCCTTAGGCCTTCTGCCCCAAGGGCTCATGGGATACGTCTGCTCCCTGGGGCTGGTGTTTTCAGAGCCTGTGAGAGACGCCCTCGAGAGGAAAGCCAGCAGAACAGTGGAGCCGCAGCAGCAGCAGCACTTCTCTGTTTGCTTGATGTCACTATAATGGAAATATGCACAAGTGAGAAGGCAGAGCGGGCCTTTGGGGCCTGAGAAGTACAAATATTTTAATAACAAACACTTTCAGTGTTTGCCTCCTGTTACGGCACCTGGGTGTTATTTCACACAGAATCCAGCCAGAGCGAAGTGAAGTGTGTGCAGAACAATATAGATATTTTCTTCTTTTACCAGAAGTGTTTTTATGGTGGAGAAAGTTTTGCTGGTGATGTGTCCTTTGGAAAACTGTCATTAATCAAAAGTCAAAGTCACCTCAGATCCCACATTAGAATAGACCAGTTTAGCAGCAGCTGAAATTGCGACTGACCCCTCTTGCCCTGAGCACTTATTCAAAATCAGAAGCACGGCCATAGGGGGCTAAAACAACTCAATTGAGTGAGGTTGCAGGAAACTAGTATGAATATATAGAGAAGCACCGAATAAGGCAATGCCAACTGGCAATCTCCAAGGTTTATTTGCGCTGTCTGATGAGTGACTTACAGCTTTGTGTAGTCACTAATGTAAAGAGGCTACGAGACAATAAGGAAAGTAGGCAGAAATGGTGCCAAAGCAACAAAACTGCAGTGCAAAAACAGACATTGGCAGGTCAGACCACAACATCCCAAAATAACCTGCTGAAGTTAGATGGCACAAGACTCATGAAAGTTACTGTAGTTTTCAGAAGTGAAACACCAATCTAGTGACAGAATAAAGCATTAGTGGAGGAAGTGTGCGCCACTATGCCATGAGAGAATAAAACAGAAAAGGAACTTAAAAAAGGGTGTGATTTTGGTAATGAGCTGTCAGTCATTTTTCAGTGGCCAACAACTTTCATCTGCCCTGATTCCTCCCAACCTCCTCCATTTATCAGTGCTCTCTCTCCTCCCTGACGCAGTCCTCCGACGCCCCGCGTCGTTTATCACGTCCGCTGGAATAGAGTTTCTCCAGCTGTCAATTTAGGAAATGGAGTGACGAGCGGGACCCCTGGGAACCCGCACTAATCTCACACTCCAATGTTACTGAAAATGATGTACATCTGCAGTCAGCTACACGAGTACAGGAGTTACCTGCCCTCTCTTATCTGTCAGTAAACAAACCACTAATCAACACAGCACGAGAAGACTTTCCTCTGATACGGTGAAAGTCGGCAGGAGAATGACACTCAATACAGCGCTGGCGCTAATGGTCAGTGTGGTGAAAGCTGTCAGAGCCATAGGTGAAAAATGCTGGTGTCACACAGTGGTACGTCCCACGGGGAACAGGTATCACAGAGGGTTACCTGACAGGTATGTGAGAGCGGCCTCATCACTCTCCTGACCGCTCACCACTGCACTACAGCAAACACATGTTCAACAGTCCCCAGAGGTGGGGAACAACTACAATTTGGCAAAAAATTCCAACAGCAGACAAGCAACTACAGCTGCACGATCACCTAGTAGTTAATAAGGATACAGACTTTGTCTCTTCCCGGGTTTAAGGATGAATTGTCTTGTTTAATAAAGTGCATGGGGCAAAAACATCTTAAAGAAAATTAAAATTAGTAATTATGCTACTGTATTTTAATGTCCTAAAATCATGTTGCAAATAACTATGTCAGGAGAGACTTACCCTTACTGCCAGGAACAAAAGAAATCTCCTCTTTTTCTGTTGAAGCACATGTTACCTCCCACTTTTATGGACTGGGGTTTTTTGTTGAATAATTTGACTTACACGTCTTTTTTCCACATACATTGTATCAAATTGCACAAAAAAGGACAACAATACTAAAGTAACAATACAAAAATGACCAAAAAAGGTTCAAATTGAACATAATTAACTGAACTTTTACACATTTTCAAGCTCAATTGTGTTTAAGGCTGTGTGAGCAAACATAGTGTGAATCTAAGTTAGCGATTTGACAGCATATGAGGCTTCTTGTGAAAGGGATATTTCGTCATCTAATAATGCCAATATACACATAATAATAATAATAATAATAATAATAATAATAATAATAATAATAACAATAATAATAATAATAATAATTTGAAGATATATTGTGCATCAGAGCTTGTTCTGATTTTCTTCCTTCTGTCCACTGCACTTCAGCTCGTGTCTTACCACGGACTGAGGAGGTGAGGAACAGGACTCTAATGGCCATAGTACTGCAGTTATGCTGTTGGTGTGGCTACTTGTAATCACCCTTGTGGTTTAAAAGGTCAGAGGTCGGGGGTTATGAGAGATAAGGACCCGGGGGACCGTCATAAAACACTTGCGACACTTGGGCCCTCGTTTGTCATCCACAGTTCGATATCACTCATTTGTCTTGGTTAGGAAAGTCTTCCCTTTAATAGACACCTTATGTCATAGTGCCACATTGTGTCTACCGCTGCATTCTTTCTGGACATTATTTTTAGGTACTACTGGAGACATAAATGTTGAGGTTATTTTTGTCCAGCGCACAAATAGAGAAGGAGCTGGACTGTGTCGTCAAAACTAGTCGTCAATCTGGGAAAACAGTTTCCGTAATAATAAACCAAAGAAAAAAAGTGAAATACTGGACTCATTGTACATAAAAGCTACAGTTTGTTGGGTGCTTTCAACTGGTAGTGACCCAATTGCTATTAATGTACTATTCCACGTAGTTTTATGAACAATGTTTTCTACAATATTTTGCACCATAAGTTGCACTTTTTTCATAGTTTGGCTGGGGGTGCGACTTATATATCAAAATATATTATTTCACTCAGGGCACTCTAGGCTTGTGTACCAGTATCTACTAAGATGCAGCTGAAAACGGTAATCGAGCAGCAGAAAGAAAGTGAGCGAGAACCTTATGAGGGACTGGCGAAAAGCGGAGGTTACTCTTACTGCAATGAAGAAAACGAAAAAATGATAATCACGGGCTAAAAGCTAGATGGCCAAAGCTAGAGGAACGAGTTCGCAAATGGTGCGACTTATCCACCGAAGTGACTTATATGTGTTTTTATCTTCATTGTGTATTTTTTGGCTGGTGCGACTTATACTCCGGAGCGACTTATAGTCCGGAATATACGGTAGTTCATTTTCATCTATAATTTAAGAAAAAGTTTCCCCTAAAATGATGGATTTCTACGGTATTGTTCAATTTATATCATTCAACTATATTGTAAATGTGAGGAGTGTGCTTCCATATATCTTTTTGCATGTTTTTACACTTAAAATAATAAAAAAAGATCTTCATGTTTTCAAGGTAAAACAGTGCTCATGCATTAAGGGTTCGAAACTGAAGGGTATGCCTTTGTCTCATCTACATATTGGACTATTGTATTTGCCGATGCAGAGAGGCACAATCAAACGGCCAAAGCCAAACAAATGAGATTCCCTTACATTAGGCAAGCGTGTAATCACATTTCCCATGTTGCCTCTTTGTGCATGCTCTGCTTTGGCTGGGGAGCTGCCGGCCGAGGGTCACGGCGCAGCCCGCCTTATAGGCCCTGCTCGGGGGGGAAACCACCGTACGGGACCTTGCTCCCGCTGAGACGTCTCATTTTTAGCGAATCTGCAAACAGCATTACAGGTGGAAAGACCTGAGGAGATGTCTTGCAAGCATTAATCCCATTTGTGTCCTAACTCATTTCAAATGTGCGTCCCGCTGCACTCATGCAATGAGAGGGACGCGGCGGCGCTCAAATGGAGGCAGCGCAAACGTTTCCAAGGTCTCGAGTCGACTCGCACAAAGGGGATGTCATCACTGAGAGCATCTGCATTCAACACAAAGGAAGGAGCATTGATGCTAAAACACGCCACAATAGGACGCTGATTGAATAAAGCTTATATGTGGAAAAGATGCGGAGGGGGATTCTGATGATTCTGAAAGCAAGTCGAAATACATTATTGTGCTCCAACAGCTAAACAATGGCAGGAAGAATTTTAAGATATAATGGCTAAGGTCAACAGAAACGCGTGCGTCAAAAATAATTGTTGATCTTTAAGTAAAAAAATGATCATATTCAAGCAAAGAACTCATGGCATTTAACTGTTTTAATAACTTAAGAGCAGCTTTAAGTTTATGATTTGCTGGTAAAAATAACAAACATTTTTCTCCACACATTTCTTTTCAGTAGATATTTTTAAAGTAACAGAAAAAAGTAATTAAAAAGTTAAACATCATTACACCATAGAGGAGAATAGCCACATATAGTATAAACCAGGCCAAATTTGTTTTAAATTCTAATGCAATGAATGTTTCAATGATAAAACCCATACCAATATACTGTAAATAATTTGACATGTTGGAAGTAGTGAAATACTACCCTCTAGTGGCCACTGGGGACAGTCCTTTATGTCTCATGAGCTTGTGGTGACAACTTGAAAAGTTCACAGCATAACACTGGACATACTGCATGTTGAGTTATCTTGTAAAGGTTTTACAGAAACGCGATGATTTGAACAACAAAAGACAAACGTCAATCAGAGCTCAGTAAGGCCTTGAATGAAATGCCATTTATTAAACACAACAGCCAGAGAAAGGTTGTGGGTAAACTGTGGCAACAAACCAACTGCTATTTTTACTGCCTGCTCTTGAGAAGAATGATGTGCGCCACAAACTCCATTTCGTCCTGCCTTTTAGCATTCTGTGACTTGGTCGCGTCCAATTAGCCATCCCCTAAACACTCTCTCATTAGGTTAGCCATAACCCACTCATCGGGCCTTGATTTGGAGAATAAATCACCCTCTCTCCAGACTGTGTTGGGCCGCTGTCTCTTTCAGCTGTGTCTCTCCCTCAGCCTCGTTAACCCTGTCCAGAGTTTCTACGGCGACAGTCTCTGCCGGGCCGCTCATTGGACATGGCAGCCGGCAATTTGCATGCCAGACTATTTCTCTTCATCATTGGGCCTGTTTCTCGCCGCTCATTCGCCCACTCCCTCTTCTGCCCGATGCTAGAAGAATAGAGAATAACTCAGCAACTGACGGCAGACGGCATGCACGTCCTTGTCCTACAAGGTTACAAATCCATTTCATCTGTGCAAGAGGGGAGTGAATTAAAATAAATGATGGCCGGACATTTATTGCATTCTGGGGGTGAAGGAGGGACTGGGGAGGAGAGGCACAAGTTCTCCAGTGCGACTTGTGTCTCATACTGACTGCGTCTGGCGGGCACTTTGGTATCGACTGGCACAAACAATGAAGACAATAACATGTTCTTTAGCAGATCTGAGAGCCGACGTGTTCGTCTTTGAGGGCACCACGTTTCAGACTGGGCTGTGGTATCACACATGAACCTCTGTCATTGATGCTATCAGCAGCACGTGGACTGAGTCAGGCCAGGACAGGTCAAGGCTGCACCGAACCACACATCTTACATTGCAACAGGAGTAAACTCAAATAAAGATGAATATACAGTAGATATTATTAGAGGCAATGTATCAAATATCACTGCTGTAGCTTGAGCAAAACTGCATATTTCATATATAACAGGTCAACAGAGAAACCAAAGGCCTGGTTTGAAGTTGTCATGAAGATACGTGCATGTTTAGAAATGTAGCTGGCAAAATACTCAAGTGAGAGCCAAAATAAAAATATACTTGTAATTTTCAGCAACTAAGAAACATAAAATGACATAAAAAATCTTGATACTTAAAAAACATCTACAATTACATTTGGAGAAAAATAAAGGTAAGACACAGAAAAATGTCACTCTAATCTTCTTTTATGTGCAAAAAAAAGTCGATATTTGTACGTTTTGACCTTGTAGTGACCCAGCAGCTGTATGAGTGGTTACCATGGCGCCTTTACTTTCCATCCCAGTGGTCTCTAGGACGCTTCAGGATCAGTTGTTTGGAAGTTTTTCACTGCGGACGGACCCGCTCACCAGAAAACCTACAAAACAATTGATCCCGGATCTTTGTGGAGACCACCGTGATCAAAAGGAAAGGCGCCAAGCTGAGCAGTCATACAGCCACTGGGTCACTACAAGGTAAAACAGCACACACTAACATTCAAACAAAAGCGTTCGCTCTAGATGTAATGTCCAACAGCCTGCATGTTGTTCCACTTGATACAAAAAGCTTATTCAGAGTTTGCCTGATGACTCAATAGCTGTTTATAGAAAGGGCTGCACAAAATATCGTTGCTGACGGAATATCTGTATTGCTAAAAAATACTGATGTCTTCCATCTGATTGAAATGTACCCACTTTTCCTATTTAGTATATAATTTAATCCTTGTTTTGGCTCTGCTTTGGCCTTGTTAAGTTTTGATTTTGAAGGTTTGTTCTCTTTTAATAGAAGGTATTATGTCACAAAAGTAAAAAGTAGAATATCGTCAACGGTCAAGACAGTAATTGCAACCACTGATTGATATGACTGTTTGGTGTTCTTTCATACAATCCAGAAATACCTCAGACTCAAAGGATTACTTGCATTTCCTTCCTGCTGAAAAATAAAGCTATCAATATGTCTGCCTCCTGCCACTGGGCTCTCACTGGGCGCACAGGCCGGTGTCCGAATGCTGACTGCTGCTCGCCGCACCTCTCCCTTGGATCAGCTCCAGAGCAGTCCATTGTAGAGTTATTTTTAGACAAGCTGACATAAATAAATATTTATAGACAGTCTTTACAGGTCAGAGGTCCCAATGAAGCACTTCGGACAGCACAAAATGAACAGCATGTAACTCAATGACGTAAGGAAAAAAATGAACACACCAGGATGGACGAACTGAAGGATTGCAGAAATTACCAGAACGATGAGTGAGATGTATATTCTTGTGTGTGGTCTCATTTTGGAACAGAACTTGAATCAAAAGGACTGTAAACTTGTATGTCATCGTTTCTCTTGCAATGTCTAAATATTGATTTATTCTGCATAATCGCTCAACACATAGAAAGCTTGGAGAATCAATACAAAAAGCTCAGACCTCACTGAATAAATGCATGTTCGCTGCTGTTATTGTGGTGAGGACTTAGTAAAGAAAACGCTTCGCAATCCCCCACTTCTGCAGCTCGTACTACTGCATCAAAACCTACAGTATGAGTTGTTAAGGCGTGTCTAGTTTTCACACTAACCTTTGACCTTCTGTGGACCACAGCATGTGCACCCGGCCACGACAGAGGCACTCATCACCATCGCTCATCGGGCTCATGATTGTGGAGGAGGAGGAACACGGCGAATGCCCACATACATCCAGCGGCTCTGAGTGACAGCAGCGTAAGCCCCGCCCACCTCTCCTTGACCCCCTGGCCCGTTCCCGGCCGCCCCATATTCGTCCCGCTCTGACCTCGTCTTCACAGGTCCACTGGCCTTGCCGCTGACGGCTGAGTTATTCTCATAATTACCCAGGAGGCATTGCAGCGACTGGCGGCCTGGCAGAGGCTGTCCATGTTTAACAGAATATTTGGGTGTTTTATCGGCTTTAACTCGGCCCCCGGGGGCAGGCGAGAGGGCCCGCGGTGATAAGAAAACCGCTCATGTGGGAAATGAAGAGGAGCGCTCGCAGACGTAGTGAAGAAGAGGATGAAATATTCTGTTAATGCAGCTGTAGCACATGTGTCATAGATCCTCCAAGACCAGGTGTAAATAAGCTCCTACATTCAGCTGCTGTTGACCGGACGTTCTGCATAAAGACAGATGCTAAATACACAATCATTTACATCATGCACTGCAGAGTACATTTACTTTTATCTAAAAATCCACCAATTATATTCCCTTTAATCCCCGGGTTTCACGTAGCTACTGAATCATCTCACCAATAAAGTCTAAAAGCATCTTTTTGTCTTTTCTCATATATCCACCCAGAGCGCCATGAATATTCATAATAAAAAGTGTGCCATTCTGACATACACAAGGGTCACTGGCTTCAATCCAAACATGCAACACTGGCTGTAATCAGGGCGTGCACATCAGAACCAGTTTTTACCTTTACACACTCATTTACTCACACATTCTCTGTCAGCCCAACAACGAGAAACTAGAGACACAGGTCAACACATTAGCATCCCATACATACTGTCGTCACGCTACTTCTATACGACTACCCGTCAAATATGTCCGGTGTGGCACTTAGCCGTGTGTGCCCATGTCTGATTATGCGGACCCATCTGTGTGAGGTCAGAGGTCACGGCTGGTCCTGGCAGGGGCTACAGGTGAGCAGATGAGAACAGTAGGGGCTCACTTTAATTTAGCTAAGCACTACAGGACGCTGTGCCGCTGTACCTCAGAAGGACGGGTTGAACTTTTCACACAAGGCCTTCACACATTTGATGAAGTAGGAGGAAACGGATTCCAAACCGGAGTTGTGCGTTTTTTGAACGTACAGAAGTTCAGGTCCGTGTGTTTGAGAGTGACATAAAATATATACATTCATTTTATCACACTCATGAAAACAATAGGACCATGAATACTTCCTAAACCCACTAGTTATTTTAAACTTTTTAATCTTACTAACCTGGAATTGGCTTTACACACATAAAACTTTTGTCTGTGAGCATTTGAGGGTGTGAGAGAAAATCCCTAATCTGGCGCGGAGCAGCTTCCTGTCTAGACTCAGTGCGGAGAGGCCAGCGTTGACCAGACCAGAGCACTGTACTCTGTGTTTGTGTAACTCGCCTCAGACATCGACAGTGTGAGAACATATTTCTGCTCCGCTTCCTAAATGTGAACCAAATCACTGGCACGCGGCGGTGTGTCGGTTGCTGTTTATAATCTCTCTCTCCTGTCATAAATGCACGGCAGCAAAATGTCCAAAACATTTCCTCATTTTCCAGCTGCAGCATTCAGGGGAAAAATAAAATATGGAATTGTAATGTTGGAGAGAAACGGAAAGACAGCCTGATTAGCGGTGAAACTCTTCTAGGAAAGTCCAGATTTCCCCAAATGTTTATCCATGATTTAACTTTTGAATACACAGATATTAGCATAGCAACAGTAACAGGAGATTCAATTTCAAGTCAAAGTAAAGCATAACATTGCGCAGATAGACAAGGCAAAACAATCCCGCGCGCTTTGGTAACACGAATAAACCGAACGACAAGTGGAACTGCTGACGACCGACAAAGCGCGCGGTCAACCTGCCATTAGTAATCACAACAGACATCTCCGAGGACAGCAACTTTCCCCCATCTTCCCCGCGCCGAATCCTTATCACAGATGCTAAGAGTGTTCAGCTATGGCGGACAGTATTATTGTGAATCAACATGACGGTCTTCACCGGCTATTTCATATTCATGCAGAGGCCCAATGACACCTTGTCCTCTGGTTCCCAAAAGGCCTAAGTCAGCACTTCTCCAGCCCTTTAGCCCCAGATGTAAAGTAAACAGTCTTCACCTCTGTGACATCAGATCAGCACACTGCGCCGCCGCATGGGACCGAGCCCTCACGGAGCTCTGACACAGACCACCAATATGGACACGGCAGGCCGCAACGGAGATTAAACTAAATGGAAAAGTAGGAAAGCTGTCAATAGTAAAATTATAGAAGTGTCTATTACTGGCAAAAATAGAACATTGCAAGCCATTATGATCATTGCATTATTATGAAATTTGTAGATGTTTGTTGACATGGCAACAATTACAATTCATTTCTCTAATATGTGCAAACGTAAATATTATCAACCTCTTAACCCCCACCTGAACGGAGCACATTTTCTCCAGTTTGGCTTTACCCAAATCTAAAAGCTTCTTGAAAAAAAAGTCAAAATAGCGACACACATGAGATGAAAACAAGGATGAAGCGTGACAGAAACGTGACAAAAAGGAGAAAAATATCAAAAAAGGAACAACAACGTGGCAAAAAGATCAGTTGAGATCAGTTTTGCAGGTCTTAGCTTTCAAATGAGGCGTTACGCTGGCTGTAAAATTCTAGATTTGGGTAAAGCTGAACCTGGAGAAAATGCACTCAGTTAAGGTGGGGGTTAAGAGGTTAAACAAAAATGTATTTGACATGTATGAAACAGTGCAGGGCCGTTGCATCTGTTACCAAATAAAGGATGTTTTCTTATGGTAAAGCACCAACCAAAAATACATGACGTAACAGCCCAATGTGATAAAAAGGTAGAACAAAAACCTCAAAATGCTCCACTAAAAACACAGAACACTCCTCAATTATAAATGTAAATTATGTAAAACCAAAGCCGACAACAAGATGAAAAACACACCAATGACAACAACCTGAGTGCCCTCTCGTTTAAGTCAAAATTAGAACAGAAGAAGGATCTGAAATTAAACTATAACCAGCATCCTATATTAGGCACTGCAGCAATGTTTTGTCTATTGTAGATCAAAGAGTGAAAGATCTGGTGAGCACTGAGTGTAAAGTTAGATCTAAATGAGTCATATACTGTAAAAGTGTGCACACTAGTAATAGAATCATAATAATAGAAGATCAAGACACAACAGTTCTACATGACTTACTCCTCAGTCACTGTCTAGCCATTCCTATACATTTACCGCTATGACTCACAGAACGCGGTCACATCAAGTGATTCATTTTTGTTGTATGACTGCCTTTTGGGGTGTCCTTTCGGGGTTCCTTCCTTCCAAAATGTCTGCTCCCGCGTGACTCACTGTTACCCCTGAGATGCAACAGACCAAGGCACGCTGGCATCCCCACACTGCTTATTATGAGAGCTACGGCGGGTCAGTATTTGTATTTGTCGGCCCGTGTCTTGCCAGGATTAGTTGTCTGACTCGATGTATGAGTGGTCAGAAAGCCCTGGTTGTAGTTACGTCTTGGACAGGTCCGGCAGACAGGAATCTAACCTACATTTAGGGAATATGAGCACATTTTCCTTCCCATTTACTTGCGGCATGTGTTTTTATTTTCATGATTTGGTCTGGAGCTGCATTCCTTTTCTGTGTGCGACTCGAGACAGCGAGATTGCCGGAGAGTGACTCACTAAAAGCTGAGGTAATCATTGAGGCTGCTGCGTAGTAAAAAGTGAAAAAAAAAAAAAAAAAAAAAAGTGAACTTGAATGGGGATATCTGACTGGGATCATGTCTATAGTCCCCAGACAGTGTGGAAACCTTGAAAATATGGGGGTAGGATGAGATCATTGGGAGACTTCTGTTCGGCAGACACTGTCCCACAATAGTCTGTCCCAGCTTTGGACATGAATATAGACTAGACTGGACTAGACTGTTAGAACTGAAGAAGATATCTTTTCATACTGTATTAGGTTATATTATACGTTGTATTTCCAAATTGAATTCATGTAATTGTTTCACTAATTCTGAATTAGATTTAATTTTAAATAAATGATTGATTATTTGTCTTTTATTTGCACAGTAATTAAGTGGATTGTGTGCATTAACTTCACTTTGTTTACGTTGTATATTTAAAGCTCAATACTAATTTTAGAAATGTTGTTGTCACCATTACTAGTCTTAGACATTATTGTTTGTGAAGCAGCATCACCTGCTGGCTTAATGGAGAATTGCCAACACTCACAGCCATCAAACACTAGCTGTAGATGTGACAAAGGTTTTCATGAGTTTATGCATATGTGAAAATTACAACACAAATTTCAAGTATTTCTTTATCTTAAATAGGAGTAAATTACGATGCTATCCTCTTGCTAAGTGATGACGTCATCACTCTACACCCGGGTCCAATGGGACTTAAGCCACAACAGAAATATTATTTACTCTGGATTTTCTTCAGCAATGCTTTTATTACATTCATTATCAAATGATTTGATACACAATGAAGGCTTATTTTAATTCAAAACTATATTCAGTTTAATTTGTAATTAATTCTGCAGGAGGTTATGATAAAGTTGCTGATTTTGCAGTGTTTGTCCATAGAGCTCTCAGCTGTTTGGACCCGGAAGTAGCTTATTATTGTCTGTGATGTCATACTTAACAACCCAATAGGATCGAGAAGTATATTTTCAAATCAAGCATTTGGGTTAAATAAATAGATCGTGACAAAATAGATCCTGTTGTAATGTAGAGAGACTCCAGTTTGGATCCCACTACTGTACTGTATCTAACAACACTCGGTTATGTACAAACATATATAAACAACTTCAGCACTAAGTCTACTCCAAATAAGTACAACTTCCAATCAAATGTTTACCAAATTTGGACATTAAAATATATTTCAGCCACAAATTGGTGGACAAAATAGAGAGTTCCATGTTTGGGGAAACAGTGTCTTGGGCGTATGAATGACCGTTGTCCTAAAATAGCTCTGGACAAATATGACTATGTTCCGTGAATTATAGAATAAAAATAGGAAACTTCAATAGGCCCTCAAGCATTCACTGGAAAGATAATTATGCCTTAAAAAAAAACAGAGGATCAGGAGAATGATGGGGAAAAGTTTTCAATACTGACAAAATGGTCCACTGATGATATTATAGTGGCTATCTGAATAGATATTATATTATATTGAGGGGAACTGGCTATGAGGCTCGACTTTTCAAGTTGAATAGTGTAAGTGTAAGTCAGTAAGTGAAATGAATGAGGTCAAAAGCCTCTAGGTTACCTTTTCTCTCATTTTTAATTAAATACCTGTCTACTATCTAAATGCAAGTACAACACTGGGCCACTAGAGGACAAATGCGAGTTAGTGTCAGAAAAAGTAACAATAGTTCGCTGTTTTGCAAATAGTCACAAAAAAAGTGGTCATATTTGTTGGACTAACGCGGCATTACAATGTGGCCACACATTTTAGTAATAGTCTATCACTATTTATTGTCTCGTCTCATCGTCTGGTCTGTGCGGGTTCCAAAGGAGCTTTGGGTCCAGCGCTCGGTCCCTCCTCCGCCGCACGTCAGAAAGCGCTGGTATAAAACAGATTAGGTCCACACGGATTGCGCAAAGTGCCGCGTGTTTATCAAGGTGACAGTCAGCAGTGCAACTTCAGAGAAGTGTTTATCCGAAGAAGCAACAGTCTGCGGAGCTGCGTAAATGGACAGGGCTCATGTCCGAGCGCGATTAGGAAAAGTGCGCTTGTTTCTGATGACCGCTCTCTGCCGGACAGCTGCTACACACGTGGACGCTTTTGATGCCGGGATGGACCTAAAGTAATGTCTGATTTATAAACATGTTTGGATGACATCAAAAGGTGTTTACAAGAAAGTGGACAAAGTGTCATTTTTTATGATTTTAGAATCCAAATCTGGTAGATTATCGCTGCCATCGCAATCTAATTTGAGCGTCTAAATCCTGGCATAAACAAATGCATAAGAATGCAACTGGGAAAAGTTTTCCTATTCATCCTCCTCCTCAACTGCGCAAGGCTGAGCTCGTCCTTGTCGACCTGTGCCACCGTAGATATGGATAATGTGAAGAGAAAAAGAGTCGAGGCCATTCGCGGACAAATCCTGAGCAAACTTCGACTCACGAGTCCCCCCAAATCCATGGGACCGAGCAAAATCCCGTTTCAAATCCAGGCACTGTACAACAGCACCAAGGAGCTACTCGAGCAGCTCGGGAAAGACCGGCAGCAAAGTTGCGGTCAAGACAACACAGAGACAGAGTACTACGCCAAAGAGATCTATAAATTCAACATGATCTACGGCCCACATGAAAACAGTGAGTACGCCACTACGTCAGCATGTTTATTTTGGTTCCACGCAAGAGCAGGCTGCGTAATTACGCACTTTTAAAAATGTGCCACACAATGAAGGCAATGTTTTCCCAGCAAATGTTTGTTTTCATGACAGTATCGTTTCCAGCTGTTAACCCTGAGCTACCCACCTGTTGTTTGCAGTAATAGTATTGTTCCCTACCTCCCTTTCCATTGGTCAGTTTTGGTGTTTCCTTCTGTCTGTAGATGCTGTCCATCTTCCCAGATGTTCCCATTTCCTTTCCAGTCAGACACAAATAAGAGGGGACATCTGCCGCAGCAGACAGGAAGTCTTAGGGGGATGGAGAATGGGAAAAGTTAACAGTAGTTGATGGTAAAATGGCTAAATGATGCAACAGGGCTTCCCTGATTCACTGTCTGGGGTTCGAGGAAACCTTGAGACACAGAGGCTATACCTTTACAATGGGTTGAATCCTAAGTGAGTCTTCACAATGTGCGTGTGACCTTTTTTTAATGTGACATCACTTACACAGGACGTGTATGGGTATGTTCATTGTGTGTGACAGTACCACACAGATGAATATACATCGTCCTGCTATATTTTATACAATAGTTGACAAAACCATTCTTTGACACAACTGCGTCCTCAATAAGATAAAGCTGTGAAGTGAAGCGGCAAAAGCAGCATGTGTCAGCACTAGAGTGAGTGCAGCAGCTTCTGGATGATCAAAAAACTAGAATGGGATAAATAAATAGTGTGTGAAAGGAAGACGCACAACTGTCTAAAGCAGTGCCAAGAATGTTGCATTAGATCCTTTGAAATCAACAGGTGTTCTCAAGACATTTCCCTTCAGCAAAGCTCTGCTTAAAGTCTGTAAAACAGTTTTGGCCACAGAGATAACAAGGGTCCCAAGCGTCAATGAAACCTGGACCCATCCATGTAGTTGTACTGTACAGAGCACCTTTAGGCATTATGCTTTGCTTTAGATGAAAGAATTGAACTTTTTTATTTTCTTCAAAAACAGAAAATCTCATTGAAATATTAACAGTGACAAGAAGGATGGAAGTGCCCTTTTATAGCATGGCATGTAAAGAGAAACTGGCACACACCAGGGAGGGGGTTTTTCCTCTGGTCAGACTATTTTGTCATGATCTGATTTGAAGTTTTCCAAGAGGGTCCCAGTAGCACAGAGGACATCAGTATTGCGGTATAGTTTGTATGCACAAAGATGAAGCTGCCATAAACTATTTACAGTGACAGTAGATCAAGCTCAAACCATGTGACATATTTGTTTTGTAATGTGAATTACCGTTTTGTTTCAGATGATCTTACCCATTGTCTGAAAGGAGTCACCTCCAGGATTTTTCGTTTCAATGTTGCTGCCATGGAGAGGAATGCCACAAACCTCTTCAGAGCCGAGTTTCGTGCTTTGAGGATCCCAAACTCGAGCGCCAAGAGGAATGAACAACGGATTGAGCTCTACCAGGTGGGTAAAGGTACTTGGGTGTTCACACATATTTTTTTAGGTATGAATGATTTTACTTTTTTTTAACACTAAGTCTAATGGGGTCAATAATACATATATGTTTATATTGTTGCATATTGCAAATAGTCTTGTTTGAGATTCTGTTGGTAATAAAACTTATTGCCTCATAGCATGTTTAATGGGTCTGTTAATATTCCAGTTAATGATTATTGATTAATTAGTTACAACAGTTAACAAGACTTTATCTGCACTTCTTGTCAAAGAACCTTTTTTGAGTGGGACTCTAAGCACGTTAATGTATTTTATTTACTCATATGACATGTTGTATATACTGTACTTTCTGGTGGTAAGTTGTTCTATCTGCTGCTCACACACACAACAAAATATGTGTGTGATTATTTACCTGCCAGGTCTGCTAGCCATTAGAAATCTACATAGGTAGTTATTGTACAGTAAATCTTGCTATTGTGCTAATGTGCTGCTATACAAATCATTACTGACTTATCAATACCAGTCATGGAAATTCCACATTCACTCTGTGCTCTTGGTTTCAGATTCTGAGGCCAAATGAACACATCAGAAAGCAGCGCTACATCGGAGCCAAAAATATACTGACCAAAGGCACTGCTGAGTGGGTGTCATTTGATGTGACTGAGACTGTGCGAGAATGGCTCACAAATAGAGGTAAAATAGTATTACTTTTCTTTATATTTAGGTCAGCCTTAAACTTTTCTAATAACTAATAACTGTGCAGGATCCAACATGGGCTTGGAGATCAGTGTGCACTGTCCATGCCACACCTTCAACACTAACGGTGACATCATCGACAAAGAGAATGAAGTTCTAGACGTCAAGTTTAAAGGTAATTGTGAATTCGGATACAATAAATAAAATATGAGTGATTTATATCCCTCAGTCCCTGCATTACCAGAACATCTTTTATAGGCATTGATGGAGAAGAGGAGCAGCAGAGTCGCTGGGACATGGATAATCTGAAGAAACAGAAGGACCAGTCTCTGCCTCACCTGATCCTGATGATGATCCCTCCTCACCGCCTCGAAACACAGTCCACACGAAGACGCAAGAGAGCCTTGGACACAGACTACTGTTTCTCGTAAGAGATGCGCTAATGACTGCTTACATTCGCCAAAGAGTCTTAACTGTTTACCTTAATTTCAGTCGGGTCTAAAGTAATGTTAACATTGACGTTTGCAGCACCACAGAGGAGAGCTGCTGTGTTCGAAAGCTACACATTGATTTCCGGAAGGACTTGGACTGGAAGTGGATTCATGAGCCGAGTGGTTATGATGCCAACTACTGCTCTGGGCCCTGCCCGTACCTGCGCAGCGCAGACACCACACACAGCTCGGTGAGATGAATAAATCCAAACTAAACCAAGGAATAGGACATATTTCTAATATTTATGTGAAAAAGGATACACAATGTCGTTAAACAAATGTGCCATTGACTGATCTGACTGGTCTACATAGGCAGGATAATACAGGCTACAGGCAGATGCTTATAAAGTACTAAGTTTGTATTTTATTCTTTTGTCCTAAAGCTGCTGAGCCTGTACAACACTTTGAATCCAGAGGCGTCCGTCTCCCCTTGCTGCGTTCCTCAGGAGTTGGAACCACTCACAATACTGTACTACTCTGGACGGACCCCCAAAGTGGAGCAGCTCTCCAACATGATTGTGAAGTCCTGCAAGTGCAGCTGAGATGAGCAGGGTTCTAGACTTTTAGCTGTGATCAATACTTTTACCTTTTGCCACAGTCTCACAGCAGAGACTTGGAACATAATTTAACGTGTTTAATAGCCCCATAGTTTACAGAGTTTTTGTCCCTTTCTACTCATACGGTCAATCAAAATATCAACTTGGAACAGTAAATATGTGCAAAAACTGTTTACAGCTCAGAGTTTAATCTACACAATTGGCTCTATTCTGAAATCAAATATTTTGCCCTCCAGACCTGTTAGATCGGATTTCCTCCTTGGATTTGAGAACAGTGGGCATTATACTGAAACACAAAGGGAAAAAGGACAGACCTGCTGCTGTATCCAGAGCCATAGTTGTGGTCAGGCAAGGGAGAGCTGAAAGGATGACTGTTGGATTCACGAATGGAAAGTGGATGAACGAAAAGCTGAGCCAAGCGTTTCTTTCTTTTGGCAAGCCGGCGATGATGAACTTTTTGTGAATTTAATATAACTAATAGTAGAAGAAAAACAGAAGGACTGCAGCAAGAGAAGAACTGTGATGGAAACTTCAGCCATGAGCGCATGGCCTTTTACTGGGCTCTATCACTCTCCATAAACTATTTCTGGACATACAAAAATGCTGTAACTGGAAAAGAAATGGTTACACAACCAGTTTAACATGATTTATTTTACTGTAAAAGCAGATCTGGTTTGTTACGCAACGTTTAATGTAATAGATTTCTCATAAATGGGATTGATTTGTTAAATACATCTTGGATTTTCCAACCAAATACAGTGTGTGGGTTTCACATTGAGGCCATAAATAAAAAAATAAGAAAGAAGAAATTAGCAACAATTTATAGAAGAACTAAGTAACTTGTTTACCTTAATAAATCCTTTCCAAAGTCCCTCTGGGGGTAATACATGGGATGATGGGATGATTGGGGGGTCTTTCATCTCCCCCGGTGTCTCTGGCCAGAAAACCACACCGGGTTGGAGGTGCAATACACACTAATGGAATCACGAAGAAGCTAACAAGCTAACGGGCAAAGCTAACTGTGGGCTAGCGCCACTTAAACAGTATTTACAGCCAAGTTTGAGTGAAAAAAATTATCTCCATTGTGTAGTTGGACATAAAATATCCCTCTCTCCCTTTGTCTTTTCTGTCAGTGTAGTATTTACTCTCACGGACAATTAATGAGTAAAAAACGCAACATGCTACGACACCTGCAGTGGCGCTCGTGGCCTCTAGGGGCATGAGTTACTTAGTTCTGCTTTAAAACCAGCTTTTAAAACAGGAGTGTTTGTTTTCTTGTACCTGCAACTATAATATTGATTAAAAAACTGGCTTAATGTTGTACAGCAGACCTCACAAATCCATGTACTGTGTGACATTCACCAAGACCACGGGAATATTGCCAATGTTCTGACAAATGGTCTGTGATACATTGATAATTTAACATAAAAAGGAATGAACAAATAAATCATTACGATAAAGATATTGTTATGTAAACCATATTTGCTTGACGTGTCAGCCATCTTGAATTTCAATTTTAAAAAGCTCGCTCTGGATTCATACAGCATACAGTATTTTTTATGACTTATATTTCAACAGCTGCTTCCTCGGGGCAATGAACAGGCCTGACCGTAATAAATTCACCTCTTTTGCAGCTTAACAACTTTTCCAGACGCAATTATTATTCATCCTCTTTACACAGAAATCCCAGCATATGCAGACTAAAAGTATTTCGTAGTTAGTGTCATGTGTTGCCATGGTCAAAGAATCTCTGATCTGGCGCAGCATCGAAATGATTACAAATAGTGACGGAAAGCACCCGCACTTAGAAACTCAGGTAAAAGCTTTCACTTCTGTTTGGCGAGTTTAGCGCCGAGCTGAGCTAATACAACATGACAAGTGGCCAGAGAGAATGTCTTTTCTGTGTGCGCCCACTATTGCCCCCTGTCACAACCAATCACAGATGGAGCAGGACGAACGCACAAAGACCAGAGGGCACAACAAGGGCTAAAAACAGGCGTCTGGGCCCTGGCCTCTAATGGCTTTTACGGGACAGCCTGTACCAACATCAACACATCACCAGGAAGAGCAGCCAACACATGCATGATTGACTTTTAAAGTTCAGCTCTAATTGAACATCACGCTGGAAAAATAGGCTTTCGAATTTTCAAAAAGGGCTTATTATGATAAATCAACTCTTTTTTTCAGCTTTTAACCACATTGTCTTTGGGAAAACACGTGGACTTGAGTTATAGTTTGCTTTAGTCACACAAGCTGAAGTCAATCTGTGGCGTCTCCGAAGCATAAGTAGCTTCTCTGCCATTTTTTGCTAGCTAAAAATATAGCCCTCATTGAGGAATAAAAAGGAAAGACTGGAGCTTGACTTCTTTGGGTAATTCTTTGATCAACACATGTCACGTTGACTAGTTTTTCATAAATACCGCTCTTGATCAGTTAAAGACATTTACATTGGCTTTAATCATGCACAATCACAAATATGGTTTGAGTAAAAGGTCAAATACAAATGTTTTTATTCGCTGAGTGCCAATACCATAACCTAAAAAAATTATATCATTTAACCTCTTAACCCCCACCTGAACCGAGCACACTTTCTCCAGTTTGGCTTTTCCCAAATCTAAAAACTTCTCGAAAAAAAAAAAAGTGTCAAAAGAGAGGACGAAAACGCAACAAGAAGGTGACAAAAGAGCAACAAAAATGTGGCAAAAACATGACAAAAGAGCAAAAAAAGCAAAACCTGCGAAAACACATGAACAAGTGACATAAAGAGACGAAAACACAGCAAAAAAAACACTTCAAAAATGTGACAAAAAATGTGAGCCATTAAACTGGCCTAGTCTGAAAGCTTCAGTCGAGAAGCTTTTAGATTTGGGTAGAGTCGAACTGGAGACAATGCTCTCGGTTAAGGCCATAGCAATGTCACGCTTTATACTCTACAAATAAATTAATTAATAGTACCGGAGGCAATTTGATTCCTGAAATGATCGTTAAACAGTCAGGTGAAGCTGTCTGGATTGATAAGCACAGAGGAGCAAAACATCATGACATCAGTACCAGCCTCATGGGAAGGAGACACTCGAGTGTGCATAAATGAAATAACACACCTCCAGATATGTTTTTGATGAGGAAATATCACTGCAATGTGGTCAAAAGCTTAAGTCAGTTTAGCAGAATACTTTATCCAGGTGTGAAAACTGTCAATATGCCTCTGCTTTCTGTCTCTTTGCACCCGCGCCCTCTCTGTCTCTCAGTGGGAGATCGTCACAGACCCCCACCTCCACGCCCACTCACTACTGTAACATAAAGCACCGTCCGATGCAGACCTCCCATTCATTTGTTTAGTTCTTAAGGCCTATGAAGCTGTTTACATATTTGTGCTAGCCTTCACTCTTTCCAGTAAGTATGGCCGCCGGCTTGACTTGTATACAGTGCGTGCTATGGGAGCCCCAATCACACAGCAGCGGGGGCCTGAGAACTGCTCCGATGTGACCCGATGATTTTATTACTGAGCACACACACGTACTCTCTTTGTCTTCAGTCTACACATCTGTTAATCTGCTCAGGGAATAGAGGCGCTGTGAGTTTTCCAAACCTCTGTGCATTTACGTGTCATGCGATTCATCACTGAGGCCTTGGACGAGCCACTGTTGAGAGAAGGTCCAAACCATTGACACAATCAGATTAGGTTAGCTCCTCCAGTAGCCTGGTGCTATAGACAGTAATGTGGGTTATATGTTGGCATGGTCAGTCAAAAAACAAAGACACCAAAGTGGATTAGTGCATGACACAATGAACTGCACTCATATTGTACTTTCTGTTCAAAAAGCGAGATTCATGTTTGCCTTTTTTCTTTGCGTTCTTGCTTTATATGGTGTTTTTTTTTCTTCTTTTTTGTTAATAAAATGCCCTTTCTATAGCAACTGTGTAGACTATGTCAAGTGTCTTTCCTAGAGCAACACAACTCAGGCTTTTGCAGGATAAAAAAGAGAAACTGTTGCATTAGTAAGTCGATGCAAAATGCAGCCTGCACAACGCAATAAACATGGACACAATGAATAAAACTACAGCGGTTATTGTTCAACTAACAAACTAAAGACTGTGTGCTTCAGTTCTCCAACACTAACAAAAGACCCCGTGTAACAGTACCACAGCGGGGTCATGGGTTCCTAAGGATTTTTGGGGCTGTAAACACCTTCTCTCTTTACACCAGTTATAAAACCCAAGTTTTACTTACAGCAATAAACATCAAGTGTAATACAGGGACATTTGGATAAAGCTCCCAGAGCTGCGTGTGTCTATGCATAAACATCTGCTAATGCATACATTATGCTATAAGAACAGGGACTCCTAAATCACACTGACATATGAGTAGCAGGGGATTATCCTCTTGGTGATGGTAATACAAACTCTAAAACCTCAGACCTGCAAACGAGATGGATGCTGGGAGTAAAGTCAGGCACTTTACAGACTTCTTTGTGCACAACACACAGTATTTTAAACACATAAGCAGATAGGGCCTAACCTGCCCCTGCAGTCATAGCACACTTAAGTTTATTATCATGCATCATATAGAGCCATAGAAATTGGTTCTCACAGTTATTGTGTGTCAAACAAGTGTCTGCATTGATGAAATTATTTAAGTAAAAGAAACAATATAAAAAAAGTGCTTTGTTTTGTGTATGTGTATTTTATTGCAAGGCAAGGCATGTTTATTTATACTGCACATTTCATAAACAAGGCATCTCAATGCGGGGTCTCAATTGCAATTTCACACTAGTTTAGCACAGAATTGAGAAAGAGTTTGGCACAGATATAAAGACGATAACTAACAAGATACGTCTTCAGTTTTTGAAGAATAAACACAATAGTAGAAGTAGTAGTTAGTAGTCGGTGGTGGTACAACACAGAGCAAAGTTTTTAATGATTATCGTGCTTTACTGCAAAGGTAACTATGTAAAATACAATACAACATTCAGAACAGCTATGGAGAATCAAAATCAATTATATCTTCATAAAAAGGACCATTTTCAGGTGTTTCATATAGATTTGCAATATAACGTAAGTAAAGGAATTTGGGCCAAATCTATAAACAGGTGCAGCACAAGGGCCTTTTGTCATGTACATTTTTACTAAACTGTAAGTTATACTCAATTAAAACTTTGCAGCTGCAGTTTAGGGTAAGGTTCTCCTCTCGTTTAAAACAATGAAAGTAATCCTGCTGCTTTAAGGCCACTGACGGAGTTCACTTTGAGCTGTGGAGGGGCAGGACTCGCCACAACTTACAGCTGTGTGTTGTAGAATAGATCTTTTTGTCCTCATTATTTCATGCACTGGGGCAAACAAACACAACGGACAGAACTGTGATCACATAGTATGCGATCATCAGGTGAAAAGCTATTGGTAACCTTATTCCTGGTGAAAGCATTTCATCTCGTCTACACCAATCACGGGATGTGGCAGCACAGGCCACTCTGCACTTGCCAAACTCTGTACAGTTTCCAATAAATGGACAGAAAGAGTTTTGAATTGCACCAATACAATGCACTTTTTGAGCGCTCAGAGTTACTTCAGTCACATACCTGCACTGCCCGGTCTAATACTGATACTACTCAACACAAGTGGAAAAGGGAGAGTTTGTGCATCTCTAATGGCGCAGTAATTACTTTTCTATTAGTAACTCGATATCTGGGGAGTCAGAGTTGCCAAGGGACCGGCGGAGGCAGAGACACGCTGTTCCTTCACAAAGCCAATGAGAAACATGTTTGGATTGTGCGTGCCCATAACTCTGCACGAGACCTCACGACTCCCCGGGCTGGCAGCGCTCCACGGGCCACTGCTGCTCGTGTGTGTGGAACAAAGCACTGTATGAGGGGCTGCACTTAAGGATATAGGGCTCACCAAGGCCCAGTGGCTCGACTCTCTTTGAAAAGGTCTAAGCAGCATTTAGTGTAGAATTTATATATAAAAAATGCAGAAGCACCTGAAAGTTAAAGATGACTGGCCTGGATATGGTCATTGCATCGTGTTTTTAAGAATTGGCTCCTGACAGTTTGGTTGGGTGATGGTGTCCACCCATCCAGTTTAATAAAGCCTGCGGACCACACCAAAAAATGTAAACCCAAGAAACAGCTACGTTTTTAATCCCTCAATATGCTCCAACCACACCACAGAAGTTTCTATCACACTGCAAAATTGCATCATTTTTTTTACTTCAGCCTGGTACGAAACCTGCAAAAAACAAAATAGTTTCCTTTTGTCACTTTCTTTTGGACATATCGACAGCAACCCCTGGTCCTTATTCCCTTCATTGGCTTCCAAATAAAACCGTGGTCAGTGCGGCTACAAATGGAGCTGATCAGCCGTGTTTTGTTATGCTTACAACACAAACAATAAACATCCTGGTAGTTAAGCTGCGGGGCCAGCACTGGTCGCTCAACGACACATCTTTCTTTTATTACGTGGATTGGGATCTAAATGGAGTTTTATCTCTTCAGCACCGCAAACATAATCAGAGTAATGAGAAACAGAAGCACCTAATCGTCACTCCGGAGTTGCGGCGACGGAGTGAGAAATAATGTTTTACAAATTGAGAAAAGTTGCACGTTAAAGTGGATTACAATTTATCTATCCATTTATTTCTCCAAACAGTTATATCATCATTAAAATGAAGTAAAAACTAGGAAAAAAGTGTGGGCAAGCATCAATGTACTTAAAAAAAGGCTAACTTAAGGTTAAGCTCTGAGGTTTTTACCCTAATAAAATGTTTTTTCGACAAAAACACACCAGCATTTTGGTGTTTAATTTCACATCAATGCTAATAAACTCAATGCAGGCATAATACGGTTTAACAACGCATTCGGGTGTACAGAAACTAATATTTAGGACTGTCATTTTGTGCGTTTGTGTGAAACGTCCGTTCACTGTTAGCATTATACGTACAGTTGTCTTGCCCTCAGACAGAGTATTGTTCTCGCTCCTGTCTGGATGGTACCTGTGTGGTGCCTCTCGGTATAAACCCCATATGTCACCGCCCGTTCTACCGAGGATTAGCACCGCTCTGTCAAGCCTAAGTCAAACAGCAAAAGGACTTTGTTTACAGCGATGCAGAACCGTGCCAAAATCTCCTATCACTGAACACACTGCTCAACAAATTAGGCAGGTTGACGGTGGAGATTACTAAAAAAAAAAAGTTTGATGTAACTGTATGTTTTTGTGGTTTTTGTGTTTCACATCGTTTTGCTGGACACTTTTGTTCGTCTTTGCCGTGTTTTTGTGGAGTTTGGTGGATTTTTTTTTACTGCATAGAGTCCATAATGGTCCTGAAGAAAGCAGCTTTTTAAACCAGCTAGCTTATGAGCAAAAGACATATGAGACCTACACATTTCTTCCTCTGAGACACTGAGGAGGCACCAAGAGCCCCCACACCTGCAGCACAGTGGAGGCATCACAAGAGGAGCTACAGGAAACAAGAACGGGACAAACAAGGAGGTATCCGGGCGAGACTCACAGCTAAGCCACACAGGCCTTCTATTGTTCTGGCTAATGGACGTTCACTGGAGAATAAAACAAATTAACTGCTAAGCTCTTCCCAGATGGCGAAAGACTGTTGTTGAGCGGGGGGAGCTGCTGCAGGAGGAAGAGGAAGGAGGAGGTGAAGGAGGTGACCAGTGCAGGAAACCATGCTCTAAAACAGGGACAAACAGGAGGCGGCGCACCATACAGAGGTTCACTGAAGACAGCCAGCCAGGGTGCTACAGTTTTCTCTACCTCCAAAAACGTGCTGGTCAGGTTGACCCACAGTGGCGGCGCGGCTCAGAAGCGGCGGCTCAGAAGCGGCGGCTCAGAAGCGGCGGCTCAGAAGCGGCGGCTCAGAAGCGGCAGCTCAGTAGCGGCGGCTCAGTCGTAGCGGCTCAGGACTAACACATGAACATTATTTTGTTGTACGGTTGTGCAATGACAAATAAAACGCTTACTTATTTACTTAATACAACAACATCTGTAATTCTAAAGGTTTGTGAATCCAATCACAATCCGCAGACATGTAAACAGCCTTAAATCTTCTTTGTTGTATATATATTTGTTGTCTATTTTTTCCAACTTTTTCTTTGTCCAAAAGTCGTCGATTCAAAGTCTTCTTTATCAATGCCGACCGTCCAATCAAAAACACCTCGTCACTGAAGCTTGTTATTCCACCACTGAAACTCTACACTTCAATTGGTCTGAAAAGTTACAGCCCAGTGCCCACTCATTCAGGAGGCTGCCCAAACATCTGCTATCATTTTGAGACTTTTAATGGCATAATGCGTTTCACCCATACTCCCTTTAAAAAGGGAAGCGGAGGCGCAGTGATTTTAATGAACAATTGTGTGTGCAGGTCAACCATCAAACACCAATAATTACACACTTACCTTACAATAAAAGCAGCCAGGACCATATTGGAAAAGCGTGACCCTGAGAGGTGACTGGTGATAAATCATGCATCCCATAACCAGTGATAACCTAAAGCAGACTCGCACAGATCTCACCACATGAGACAATTTGGTTTAAGCTGGTGGAGGATGGCAAAGGAAAATGGATTTTTATGGCACAATGCATTTAAAAAAAGCTTTTGAGTAGGCCCAAGCACCGTAGCAGTAGCTGATATCTAGACAAAGGCTTCGCAGAAAGTCCAAAGAAATTGATACTTCTCATCTCAAAGAAGAAGAATGTATTCAAATCTTAGCCCACATTCACTTCCTGGAGCCAATCAAACATTTCCTTCAGTATCTCCGAGTCAAAAATGTGTCTAATACTTGCTCGAATATCAAAGTAAGTAAAACCCAGTGCATTACGTAACCGCCCCGCTGATCAATCACAGCTATTCAGATTCAACTGGGAACTGATCCTACACAAAGATCGCAGATTCAGAGCAGAGAATCATAAAGGAATGCAGTGCAGCCAGGAATCAGAACAAAGGTGAACTTGACTGAACTGAGAGGACAAAGTAAAGTACAATAGAAGTACTGTATATATAAAGTTCACTTGCACCGACTGAGATGTTGGCAAGACGACTTCAAGATAAAAAAAAAAAAGCATTTATTAACTGATTTTACTGTAAATGTTGCTTAATACTATTATAAACTGCAAATTACATTTCACAATATGAGTTCCCAAATATCTGCAGAGAAACCCCTGGGAACCCATGACCTTAGCCTAGCTTTAGAAACAGGTCTCTAAAGCAGGGGTTCCCAGTCAAGCCGAGACCCCCAAAATCACTCAACCAACAACTCGTCACCCCCGCTGTGAAATGTAATTAGTACTTATAATAATCAACGTTGCGAAACATTTACACTCTGGTTTAATGGTGTTAAGTTGGATACTGCATTTTGATATCTGGGCTTAATTTTACTAAAATATGCTGTTTTCCATAAAAAATACACTAAATTCAATATCAGAAAATATTGTCTCACAATATCTTGCGACCCTCATTTTGGGAACCACTGCTGTAAAAGACAACAAAACATTGCTACCGGTTTCCTGATGATACTGATGTGATCAGTCAGGATTACTGAGCAAAATACTAGTGTTACTGTAGAGGGAGGAACATTATAGACATTAACATTTAACTTCAAGGGCTTCAACGGCACACCGGATAGTAGCCTTGGGCCAATTTCCAGCCGTTGTCCCCCATGCACACTCTCAAACACACTCTCATTCATCCTGGCAAAGACACGCACATCCACCGGTCCAAAGCCATTGCACAACTGAATGCTCACCAGCTTTTTAGCTCATCACAGTGTGACGTTTCTTCAGACAATCAAGGTAGCTCAAACACACCTGTACATTTATACAGTACTTGATTACATGGGTCATGTGACAGGAAACATCACATGACGCAAAAACGCATCACATGATCAGTCAAAAATATATACCAGTATAAGAACAAAAACAATAGACGCCCTTGTGTAAGGCAGTAAAGACGTGTGTCTAGGTGGGGCAAGCAGATACAGCCAGTGTGTTTAAACCTAATTGTCTGAAGAAGGGGTACTCACCCGAAATGTCATACTGTGGTGAGCCAATAAAAAAGCTGGTGAGCATTCAGTTGTGTAGATTTTTCGTTATTGGAACTTGCTTCTTTTCTTTCCAAACTTCTTATTTCAAGCTCATCACAAGGTACCAAAATTGCCTTCTTCCTCTCGAACCTAGAAATATGTTAAAATGTTAAAAATAGCAAAGAAGGAAATCTGGAGGCCATTCAGGTATGTTGCTGGTGAGGTTCATATGGTAGAGCCATCGCTGGTACATTCAAGTATATCTACAGATGTGGTCACCCTGCAGATTTAAGCCAGACTCGAGAGAGGACTCTTGGGCTGAAATCAGATCAGATGTTAATCTTACGCTTGTAGTCATTACTTTAAGAAAAACTGGGTGCTCTTGAAAAAACACCATGAAAACGTATTAGCCCCAGGGCATCAATGTGAGCTGAAGAACATAGGCGCCATTTCTAAGTATGATGTGCTTTTAAAGTATACTTTGAACAGATATAGATCAGTGCTAAGTACAGCTGCCAGGGAGGATCTTGAACAGGCCAAGCTGTCACCCAACTGCTTTCTATCACCCAAGTCAGAGCGAGAAGCTTGAATATGTAGTTTGGACAACACACATGACAATCAAACAATTACCTGTGTGTAATACTTCTAGTTGTATCTACTGTATCTTTCAAAACATACCGCTTTGACCGTTCTTAGCCCCATGATTGCGACACATGCTGAAATTAATTAAAGGAAAACTGATCTGCATTGTTATATCTGCACTGGGTTCATTGCAGTCCAGGACGCCCTCTGCAAACAAACAAGAGGAAGCTTTATTGTAACCTCTCTGGCCTGTTTAGCACAATGAAGGTCAGTCAAGGCGAGGAGTGAGTAATTATATATTCAGATACTGATTGATTCCTAAAACGTGTACTTTACTTTCTAAAGCAACACATGCTTCTTACTGCACACTGTAATCTCCCCGATCAGCTATAAAATGATCTGTGAGAGTGGCTCTTATTATTGACTTCAGCTGCGAGTTTCCATGAGATTGCACTGCCGTTTTTTTTTTTTACAAGCCCTAAAAAAAGCGCAGCAAAACTTCAGGGGGGAGCGGCAGCCTGGAACATGGTGGGGGCCCGAGGACAAAGAGGCTGGATGACGGATTGAGAATGAAAATGTGTAAATGTGTACTTCTGTTTAAGTCGTTATTTTGAGCTGAAAATGCACACGGCTGTTGCACCCCTGAGGAGCACAAGGCAAAGGCAGGAGGGTCTTCTTTCCGTCGCTTATAGTCAGGACAAATTTAGGAACCAACAATTACAGGGCATTCACTTTTCCGCAAGATACAAAATGTAATAGCAAGTGTCGAACAAGTGATGCACCAAATTGATTAAGATGCACAGAAAGATTACAAATGAACTAATGGGCAACAATGACAAGGCTAGAACACCATCCCTCCTCTGATTATATGGATTTCTTAACTGCATGTAAGCTCAGGTTGGGGAGTTGTACATTTTATTTCTCTGATTGGAGTAGCACAACTAGATAATAATCTTCTGTTCTAAAGGGACTACACGAGTTTTAAAATGTTAAAATTAGGTATTTTCCTCCCCCTACAAGTTCCAGCCATGTTCTAAGGTGTAGAATGGGCTCAGACCTATTCACCACAACTGCCTCTAAACTCCTGCACTGTCACAGAAAAAGTTGTTACTTCGGGTCTGAAGTGCCGTCATGCCTGAGCTTAGTATAGAAGGTGCAGTTGCACGTATGACCTGAGGTGGCAGTAGTGAGTATAAAATGGCCAACTTTCAGCTAGCCCCTTTAAGTTTTGCTGCCACTGAGAAACAGGTAAGATCTGAGTTTTTAACCAAGCTAATTTTCTCCAGTTGGGTTTTATCCAAATCTAAAAACAAAAACAAAAAAAGTAGTATGAAAAAACAACTTAACATAATTAAAGTAAACAGATGACTAGGGCAGATGGGAATCCATATGCACATAGGAGTGAAAACTGTGACACTAACGTCCATTAAACACTATCATTGACTTACAACCGTCTGAATAAATCTTGAAACTAATTTATGTTCCTTTGCTTATTCTGTGTCGCCTCACGCTCTTGCGCAATTCCTTTCACACAAATTCACAGCCAATTTCCTCGTATTTTTTTCTTCTTCTTTCAATTCACCATTCAGCTGCTGGAGGCCTTATTAAGCTCAAGCGCAAAGGGAGGCCTGCCATTAGCAATCTCCTCTGTTTCTAACCTCCTCCTCCTCACACGCTTCTTTCCCACAGCCTTATCTGGAGCGCGGGCTGGACATAAACAAGACAAGTGCCCCTCTGGACCGTGTCAGGGCTCGCATTGTGTTACTTGGACACACTCTCACCACCCCGGGAGCCATTACGGGGCTCAAATGTTGCAACGAGGGGGAGATTATCTGGGTCTCTTAAAGATGATGTCATTAATTGTGGTGTTTTTTTTTGTTTTTTTTTACAGATTCTGCGGCACTAAAAGGCAGCGGCGATGTTTCGAGGCTATAGGCACATGTGGATGAGCAGCTGGAGGAGAAGAGGAGAGGATAATGGCTGGGTTGTTCACATTAAACGACCTGAGTGCAACTAATGTCAGGTTATAGCTGGGATCTCCGCGACCAAAAGAATGCCGAATGTGTAAACCTCCTGGACGCTTATGGCAACTACTGTGTCCAGTTGCGTGCGGTTGAGTGAGAAAATGGACTGGTCAGATGCCATCCAGAAGAACACAATAGAGATGGTGTTGTGCAATCGCGCTGCTTTTTCTTCTTTGTGCAAAAAAAAAAAAAGCATCTCTGGGTGCTTGACAACAACACTTATAATCTAAAAGGGATAAACAAGGTCCACTACCAAGAAGTTCAGAGCAGATACACGGGCAAGCAACAAGGAAATGAACAAGAATGGTAAATGCTTGTTCAGTATATGTCTGGTGTTTAGGTACATTTGTTTCACCTCTTACCACCAAATGCATTGTCTCCTGTTCGGCTTTACCCAAATCTAGAAGCTTCTGGGCTGGTGCTTGCAGCCTAAAGAACAGCGTGATGCCTCATTTGAAAGTTAAGGCCTTCAATAACCGATAAGAGCTTTTTTATCGCCGCGTTTTTGTCACATTTTTTAGGTGTTTTTTGTCGTGTTTTCGAAGTTTTTTCATCGCCTTTTTGTCACCTTTTTGTCGCTCTTTTGTGACTTTCTTGTTGTTTTTTCGTAAATTAAGTCGTGTTTTAGCCGCTTTTTCTTGTTGTGTTTTTGCTTTTCCGGCTGTTGCGTTTTTGTCACATATTGGAAGTGTTTTTATTCTGTTCTTGTCTATAATAAACACTTTTTTGTCGTGTTTTCATCACTTTTTCCAACTCATTTTCATTACTTGTTGGTTGTTGTGTTTTTACCCCTTTTGGAAACACTTAATGTTACACTTCACTACAACATTTCGTACAATGTAATGTGCTTTGTAACAATCTGTAATAACTTGTATTTATGTAGTACATACACAATGGAATAATGTGTATTTGTACTTTGCAGGTACATAATGTAATAAGACCCTAGACTGTAGAATTAATAGACAGCTCCTCTTCACTCCCCGTTTGCCATAATAATTACGTTCGTAAGGGAAATCATAGCGGATTTACAGACTCCTCCTACCAAGCTCTGACGTGGCATGTTCCTAAAAAGGGCATAAGGGCGGGATCTTCACTGTAGACTCGGCCCTCGAGGGGCGTGTAGTTCAGTCGTAGCCACGCCCGTGCATTTAGCTCTTATGCGGCCTGTCAATCAAAGTTCGGCCCTCATTAGTAGCTATACGAGATTTCTAAAATGTTCCACACGAAAACCAGCCTGGTCTCTGTAATTGTGCCTAACCCAGCGTTATCACAGGAGCAATATTTAGTTGTAGAAAGGTTAGGAAAACTAGGCGCCAGGTTTTAAAGTTTTTTAATTTGGTTTTAATGTGTCTAAAGTGCAATGCTTGCTTATGGAAAACTAGCTTGTTTTGCCGTCCCTGTATTGAAAGTGCTAAAGAAATGGAGGGCAATGGTGACACCCAGCGTTGTCATCATGAAACTCTGCTACAAGCGGGCATTGAATAAGGTTTAGGGCTTAAGGTTAGGTTTAAAGGGACTATACGGAGTTTAAAAATGTTAAAAGTATGTATGTTCCTCCCCTTACATGTTTCAGCCATGTCCTAAGGTGTAGAATGAGCCCAGACTAATTCACCACAACTGCCTCTAAAATCCTGCACTGTCACTCAAAAAGCTGTTCGGGTCCGAAGTGCCGTCAAGCAAGAAAGTGCAGTTACACGTATGACCTGAGGTGGCAGTAGTGAGCATATAATGTCCAACTTGCATCTAGCCCCTTTAAAGTCTTATGTCTTATTACATTATGTACCTACAAAGTACTAATACACATTACTCCATCATACATGGAACCTTTAGGTACAAGTCATTACACATTGTTACAAAGCCAATGACATTGTTCTTAATTTGGCAGGTACAATGTATCAAGGGTAGTGTAAAATGAAGTGTAACCATGCCTTTTGTTTTGTGTCATTGTCGCTTTTCCGGCACATTTCTGTCGCTCTTTTGCCACTTCTTTGCTTTTAGACTTGGCTAAAGCCAAACTGGAGAAAAAGCGCTCGGTTAAAGTGGGGGTTAAGAGGTTAAAGACAAAAACAACTATACAAAATAAGGAGAGGCATCTGCCGTAAATGTCATGTCAATCTTATATATGGGACGGTGTGCGGGAAATCTGGACACAACCTGATACTGGCATTACTACATTAAGAATTAAACGAGTTAAAACTGTGGAGAAATGTCCCCAAAAAAACAGGCTGACCAGCTGATTACTTGAGGTATTGAGGAGTGAAGCTGACGGCTCTAAAAGAGAAATACTAGTGGTACCGTTTAGCTCATTAGCTTGCTGTGACTTGTGCTCATCGCTGGTGAAGTGATCAGCCTTTTTGTGTAAATTATGTTGGTGCTGTTTTACATTTCTTCCTCCATCAATCACGACTAATCTTCAAATAAAGCCTGTCTGCTCTCAAATGAAACCGTCAAAAGGTGCCCCTTCTTGCCAGAACCGCGAAAAGGTTTCCAGCGCAGGGATGATGATCAAATATGAGCAAGTGGCTGGAGCATTAGGCTTGTGCAAAAGCCTGAATCTGTTTTGTAAAGATTTAGGCACTTCTTTTGTGTCAAGCTCAGCTGTAAGGTGTGACTGAAGACCAGCAAAACACAGCCACCAAAGAATAAACTGATGGAAAAAAGGCTGCACCAAACCATCCCGATACATAGACAGGGTAGGTGAAGAGTCGTGCCCTTTTTTTTGCAATTGCAAGGCCTGTGATAAGTTGTTTGATTCTCAGCCAGCTTTATGAGTCAAGCTCACGTCAACATAATGAGGATCCAAGATGCCATAAAGGACAATTTTACAAAAGAGGAGAAAAATGAAAGCATTACTTTCTGTCATCCAGCTGTTCCAGGCCGGGTCCTGTGCCTGGAATGTGGTGCCATGTGAAGAAGACATTCATTTAGGGATTAGGGCCCAGACTTTGGACACTTGAATGAAAAGCAGCTGACAAGACAAGAATAAAATGCTCCAAATGATAGCGAGAGGAGATGTGGGCGGCAGAAGTGGCGGCTATCAAAACAAAGCGTAGATCTCTCCCCTTCGCATGCAGGTTGAAATAACACAAAATGTTTTCAGGTGTAAAAGACGGCTCAGATCAAAGGAGCCATGACGGTCTATCAGAGCTTTTATTTTTTGTGGGGGAGGGGGTTTGATCACAAGAGTCCAGGTGCAAAAGTTTTCAGTCACTTTTTGGTTAATACAACAAATACTGCAGGTTTGCGTGATTTTTGGATTGCACGTAGTTGTGATTTATATTTAAAGGCAAGACACAGCAGGTGAATAGGGGAAAAAGGGAGTGAGAGTGCAAACAAGAACCTGCGCACATAATACTGTATGTTATCGTCCACTATGGGATCTTGTGGGACACTGTCAGACCTGGATTATCAAGAAGCTCCATGTTTTGTGACCTTAAAACAGAATGTAGCTCCATGGTCTTGTTTTGACACACTTAGATGAAAAACATATTTTACAAGTACTACACTCCTCTTCAATTTGGCACATTGCGAGAGAGAGAAAAAGGAATCCTGAAATCCATAAAAGTGGCAGTATGTGTGGTCTGCTGCTGAAGGAGGGACGAGGGCCAGTGGATTTCCCGGAGCTAACACAGTAACGCACACACACACTTCGCCTATACACAGCTTACTGACAGCGGGCAGACATGGCAAACTGGACTCCCCTTGTTCTCACACTCGGTGCCAAATTGGGGGAAATTCTTCCAGTGGCAAGTATCAATTACTCACTTAAAACAAACACCCACGGCTTTTGAATATCAACGGGGTGCGTGCGTGTCTCCGCTGTATGGCATCTGATACAGGGAGGACCACACACACGCAGTCACCTCCAGCGTCACCTTTTTCCACTTGTTATGGCTTGCCGCTCGATGTACAGAGCTGTGCGGGGCAAGACCCAGTTCGATTTAAATAAGCAGGATGACCTTAACAAGAGGACATCACGCAACTTAGAGTAATGTTGTGGCTCATATTCAGATGAATGTAAATTGATGACAGTAGTATGATTGTGTTTTCTGTCTGCTTCACCGTACTTGAATCGTAAAAACTGTTTGTTGACCAGGTAGTTGTCCATTTAAGTCTTTCTGGAAATTCGAACTCATCATTGTGAATAAACGTTGCTCCCTACAGCCACAGAACTGGAATGTCTCCTGCTTCAAACATTTGCCAGACTACCATGTAATTGGTGAACTATGGTGATCTCTGATAAAAAAAACTAAAAAAAAGGAACCAGATGAATGATAAAGAATTTAACTATAGCATGTGTTACTACTGCTTTTGCTGCCTCTTGTGAAGCACTTTGTGACTTCTGTCTCTGAAAACAAATAAACTTGTGGCGCTGGCTGAAGGAAGGGGCAAATGCAAAGAATGCCATATTTTCCGCTCCGGAGTATAAGTCGCACCAGCCTTGACTACCTGGGCCTGGAGGCGTAACCGCACCGTTGACAAGCCTCTCCCGGCATCACGCTGTTCAAGCACCCATTTGCGAACTCGTTCCTCTAACTGTGGTCTTGTAGCTTTTTTATTGTTTTCTTCAATGCTGTAAGAGTAACCTCCGCCTTTTGTCAATCCCTCACAAGTTTCTCGCTGACTCCAAACTTTCTTTCTGCTGCTTGATTGCTGTTTTTTAAAACTTCAGTGGTGCAGGAGTAGCAGATACTGGTCCATAAGCCTAGAACGCCCTCTAGTGTGAAAATAACAAACATGTGAAATTATACATTTTGATATATAAGTCGCACCTGAGTATAAGTCGCACCCCCAGCCAAACTATGAAAAAAGTGCAACTTATAGTCCGGAAAATACGGTACATTTTGCTACAAGGACAATAAAACGTACTTAATAATAAAATTGCAGCCTTAATATCCTTATTGTGATCTCAATTTGATTGCGATTTATCTTGCCAAGTCCACATTTATAGTACAGCATATAAGTTAGCGTAAATAATAATTATGAGCTTTGGGGACATTTGTATGAATGTTGATGGTGAGCTGGGACTGTGTTTATACAGTTAATAACACCCAAACAAACAGTTTTGCTGCACCAGAACAGTCATTCTGTATGTTTTGATTATTACCATAGAAGCGTTTGTTGTGAATGAACCAATAAAATAATTTGTCGATAACATCAACATGATCCTCATCAATATATCAAACGACTACAACCAAGTGAAGTGTGACATCTCTCCATCAAACACCGTTGCACCGTTTATTTATGGTTTCAAGAGATCCTTTTATCTGGCTAAAGCTCCATCAAAATAGCTACTGTTGCTACTAAAATGTGTGAATTTAACAGGGCAAAATACAAAATAAATGGATGATGATGAGGCCTTTATGTAGGCTCAGACAACACACACATAAATCAGCTCAGCAGCGACCGAGTCATCCAGTTTCTACGGGATAAAAATATAGCTGAATTTACTTTGGTTTGCTTTGACAAGAATAGCATACAATTGTGGGCTCTGAACCAGTTTGTTTAAGAGACAGACACTTGAAGTTTTTGTTTTCCTGCAACTTGATGACATGACCTCCTGTAGCTATGAAGCGTTCAAGCCAAAATCTAGTACAGCATGTTGCTTCGTTCTATCCTTTCTGGCTTCTATGGTCGACAATCATTCGTTTTCCTGCCAAATGAGATATAACTCTGTCCTTGGACGCGTTCTGCAGCTTTGAGCTCCAACTGTCCATAAAAACGCCTCGATGACTTACCCTGTGCATACATGACTGTGCATTCTTACCCAAGACAACACGATACCAGGCGGAAATTACTTTCAGATAGCAGTGAGGATCAACAGTCATCTATTGAGGAAAAACCACCAGCAAAATGGGTGCATGGTGGAACCGATGCGTATGTCAGCACCTCGGCAAGCTTTAACAAGAAACTATGCAGCTTGACGTCTCCAAGTGAGAAGAGAATTGTGCACAAGAGTCAAAAGGCTAACGGCAAATAGAAAACACGAGGGCCTTGAGGACGGGGAAGGGAAGAAGAAGCTTTGATTTGCTGGTGCGCTGACAGGGCAAGGATACTTTATTCAAAACGCTTCCTCGCACTGGGTCCTCATGCAGATCCCGGCGTGAGACAAACTGAGGACACGAAGTTTCAGTGTGGAAAAAAAAAAGACTAAAGAGCAAAAGGTGAAAAGAAGCACATGGAGCGCAATGTTAAGGGCATAGTTTCAAGACCTGGTGGCTTATTTATTAAACTGTGGATGAGACTCTGACTTGAAAAGTGTGTAGGAAACTGACTCAAAAAATTCAGTATGAAATTTTTTCCCGATTTACAAAAACCTGTGTATGCAACAGTACACCTTCATTTCACCACAAAAGGACGATACAAAGTATGAGATTTCCCTAAATATGAGGCAGTAATGAGTGGGTTTCATCAAGTGCAGGTCATACATGCAGAAGCTGGAGCAGTGACACAAGCTTGAAGATCTGCATGGAAAAGTGAACTCTTCTTCTCTGATCACACGTATTGGCATCTCTCAATAAAGCTTTTGGAAACACACATTTTGAACATAAAGAAGAGCCTTATTAGGACGGCTGATTGAGGTCAGTGAGGTCAGTTTTGGCCTTTTGTGCTTTATAAATGAGGGCCCAGGACCTAAAAGTGAAGATCTTTCAGTTCATGACTTCTGCATAATTACATTAGCGACAAACAATAGACAAAGCTAACAAAAGAGCAACTACACTTGAAGAGTTGAACGGCAAAAGCAGATAAAACAAATAAAACCTACAGGCTTTACAATAAATGAATGAATAAACAAGTGAACTAAAATAATGGGGGGTGAACCTGGTGGTGATCAAGCACTACTTTTACAAAATACTAATGTTGTACTGTACATTATTATACATAGCAGAATGGGGGGAGTACATCAGCATGTATGAGTGTTAAAGTATTTCTCAATATCATCTTGAGAACCAGAGGATAAGATAAGATGGGATTTTACTGATCTCACAATGGGGAAATTCACTTGTTACATCAGCTCTCAAGAACACTGCTCTAAACCTGGACCCATAATGAAAATAAAAATATAGTCATTGGTCCATTAACACTGCATGTCAGTATAAATAGTAATGTATTTGTTTATTAAGACACTCCCACACAGCATATTGGTCTATTCTGATCATAAAAATATAAACTCTTCTCTATAGTCTCCCATTTTCTCTTGCAATTAGGGCGCCGAAATCACATCCAGGTGTCACATAATAACTACAGCAGCCTCTCGATGAACCTCACTCCCCAACATGCGTCCAAGGCAAATAAAAGTTCTTGCGGTCGCCTGGTCAGGGACTGATTTGCAAACAGGACCAGTGGGAGGTTAAAGAAATCACAGGCTGGCTTTTAAGCATGAGAATAAAGACACAGCCGGGGTTTTCATATCGAAATAACCAGAGTCATATGGAGAGGCAGAGGCATCAGTAGCACACACACGGGACTGATGTGGTGAGCAGCGAGAGATCGGGACAGAAAGATGTTTTCCTTACAGTCTTTACAAAGCCTGAAGGGGGGAGTAACGAGATACTTTTGGTCAAGTATTGTTCACATCAATGTTAACATTTTTTTTAAAGCCTTGTTAAAGATTTATAGAAGTAAGCTCAAGAAATAAGCATTGAGAAATAAGAGTTGAAAATAAAGCATAGTTTTGACCAATTTGATGAAAAAAGAAATGGCTTACATTTTTGGTTTAACCTACGCATGAACCGAGCACATTTTCTCCAGTTTGGCTTTACCCAAATCTCAAAGCTTCTTGAAAAAAAGTGTCAAAATAGCATCAAAAACACCACAAAAAAGTGCCATAAAAGCAAAATAAAAGTGATAAAAAAGTGACAAAAAAATTAGAGAAAAAGTGAAAAAAACGCAACAAAAAAGTGACAAAAAAGCGACAAAAGAGCAACAAAAAAGTGACAAAAAAGTGACAAAAAGGTGACAAAAGAGCAACAAAAGAACAACAAATAAGTGACAAAAAAGTGACAAAAATGCAAGTGCTGAAAATGAGGCAAAAATGTGACGGAAACCCAACAAAAAACGATGGGAGAAAGATGTCAAAAAAGTGACGACAACGCGAGGAAAAAGATCCACTTAGAAGAGTTTTGTAGGTCGAAGCTTTCAAATGAGGCATGACCTTATGGATTTGGGTAAAGCTGAACTGGAGAAAATGCACTTGGTTTAGGTGGAGGATAAGGGGTCAAATGTAATGGCAGGGACATGGAATTGTTGAGCTGTTGAATATGGTCGTTTTTTTCTTATTTAGTGCAGCTCAAGTGACTTCAGTTAAAAACACAAAAAAAAATGCGATTTGAATTAGGGACTAAAACCACCAATGAGAAGTCCCTTATCTCCACCATGCCTCCGTCAGGACACCAGCACTTCCATCTTAAAAGCATTCAGATCACCTTTCACTGGGAACCCTCTCACCAACGGGCCCCCATAGGCTTCAAGAAAAACCCTAATTTCCTCACAAATCCCGTGCAACAATATTAGTTTAGAACCAGAAAAGCACTTTACGTCACCTCCAGAGAAGCCAGCGCAGCCACGAGTGTCGGAAACCCCGGAGAAAAGGAATTCAACACTTAATCCAGGAGGCAGGGGAAAGGGCACAGAGTTTCATTTGGACAAGCAACGACAAACGTCACAGGTGACAGATAGAAAGGCAGATTATCTATGTTTTATTTTCAGGAGAGGTGAGGGGGTCCATAGCTTTAGGGGTGCAGCGAGATTAGCGCTGCATGATTTGATATCGAGTTGTGATTTTTCTGACAACTATTACAAGTATAAAAAGTAGGGATGCACCGATCCGACACTAGAAAAAATACAACATCGGGTATTGGCTACATATATCCGATACTGAACCGATGCCAATTTTGGCTTTAAAAACACAACTTCACCAACTAATCTCAGTAAATATGGGCTGTCTGTCATTTTGAAGCCTGGGGAATTCAGTGGCTGGGTTAGTTTTAACCTCCGCAAATGTATTTCTGATCGCTAGCAACAGCATGCTAACGCTAGCGGGAGCATGCTATTGCTAACGGCAACTAATCAAGGCTGGGTCAGAAACTATGATAGAAGTAGCCAAATAAAACAAAATCAGCCACTGCTGGATGAAATGCTGTTAAAGAATAACTGATATCATTTTATGTGAGTTGTTTAAATAGCCTGTCCCAAGGATAGTGTAGAAAATCCAGTGAGAAATGTTAAATGTTTTTCTAATTGTTTATTAATATAACAAATTGGTAACTGATCTGTAACATCATGACAAGAAAAGCAAGACTTCATTTATCTTAAAATTAAGAGGAGAGGACCTTTCACTCTTTCAATCAGAGCAGCCACTTTTAAGGAAGTCTCTTGGTATCGGTTAATATCGGATATTGGCAGATACTCAAACCCCCAGTATTGGCATCAGAAGCAAAAAAGCTGGATCGGTGCATCTCTAGTAAAAAGAGTTGAGATTATTGTTTATCTCATACATTTAAGGGAAAGTTCATTTTGCTTGCATAGCGCATTTCAAACGTCACACAAAGCGCTTCAAAAGAGCCAGTGGACAGTCCGTTTGTTGTTGACGTTGCGATTATTCTTGCAGCTTGACGCAATGAACAAAATTGTATGGTCACATTGCGCCAGTATGTCCTCGATAAACTCAGGGCTAATCAAAATGCAAATCACTGTACAAGAAGAGAAGGATTACAGCGAGGAAAAACCCAAAGGGAAAAAAAAAGGGGAAAATGTTGCTTTATGTTTAGCTGACGGAGGAGAAATCGTTCCCTGGCGAGCCACTAAAAACTGGGAGTTTAGGTGGACTCAGCATTGACCAGTCATCGATCCGCAAACCCTTACAATAAAAAGCATCATCTTTCACTGTGAACAAATCTGTTGCATCACTTTGGTGTTTCATAATGACTGATTTTATGAAGCCAAAACACATACAGTGGCTAATTACAGGCTGGGAATAACATAAAAAAAGTAGTGCGTATACATGTCAAGAAAAAAGAAGATGTACTGGGTGTTATACCAAATTTGACCTTTTGAACCAGTTCTCATTGTAGGTTAAAACACACAAAGAAACCAAAGGAAATCTTCAAATCTCCTAATGTGAGAGTTAACTGTGTCTAAATGCAGGGTGTGGAAGAAAACTGTCTTTTTGACAAATTTAAAACTTTGTCTTTAGAGGCACCGAGTTCAGTAGTTGACCTAACAAACTAAACCGGCGTACTACACTCTCATAAAGCTTTGCAAAACGATCATAATTCACTTAGCTGGCCCGATTGGATGACTGATGTAACTTCCCTTTTTAACCTCATGAGTCACGTTAATCCAAAGCAGCCGATCTGAAAATCTCAAATACTTTGCACTGATAAGTTAGTAGTGAGAAGCATCGAGCCCCTTTTGTTTTTGATACAGCATAAAAATAAAGTTTGGACACAATACAATAGAACAAGATAGTATTTCAAGACTCGTCAAGCTTATAAAATCATTTACATAACCTTTGGCGAGCGAGTCTGAAAGAGGTGGAGAGATCCTGTGCGTGCATTATCCCAAAATGCAGGGTTTCTTTCACTGTGGTCATTTATGCTGCTCACCTTACAATGAAAGGATCCTGAAAGCTGGCTTGGGGGGGACTCTAGAGTTCAGCCTTCTTCCATCGAGGGTCGAGGAGATGCTGAGAAAGCAAACATTAAGACTCTTCTCTTCACAGAAATGTCCTCTTGCTCCTTTGGGGGAATACAGAACACGATTCTACAGTACATACACAATATAATAAAGAGAGAATAAGAGATTTTACACTACACCCTAAAATCCCATTGAAATGTATTTATACTCATTTTAACATGATGTAACACATGGAACTGGGCATCTATTTTTAACCTCTTAATCCTCGTCTTAACCAAGTGCTTTTTCTCCAGTTCAGCTTTGCCCAAATCATTTGAATTAATTTGAAAGCTACAAAGCTCATTCATTGCTTTTTTTTGCATTATTGCCACATTTTTGTCACTTTTTCATCACTTTTTGCCACTTTTCTCTCACTCTTTGCTTGCTTTTATGTTGCGTTTTCGTCACATTTTCAGCCACATTTTCAGCCACATTTTCAGCCACATTTTCATCACTTCTTTGTTGCTTTTTTGTGCGTTTTAATCCTTGTTTTCATCTCATTTTTGTCGCCATTTTGACACTTTTTTCAAGAAGCTTTTAGATTTGGGTAAAACCGAACTGGAGAGAAAGTGCTCGGTTCAGATGGTCAGTTAAGAGATTAAAGCCACACTGCATAACCTTTCACACGGTAAAAAGAGTAAAGAAAATAAATCTTTCATCGACATTGGTGAAAAATGTCTCGAATAATATCTCTTAACAACAAGCAGCTTCAAGATGTTGCTGCTTTGCTCCCATACAGGCAGCCAAACATGAGGTTAAAGCACATTTAATCCTCTTCCAATTGCTTATTTTGATGAAGTATTGCTGAGGTCAAGCTGATCTTCAGGAGTACATTTGGCATGTTAGTTTAGGTGAAACATATAACCTGGAATGTTTCGCGGTGCGCCTTTAAACTCCCATAACCAAAACATGATAAATACAGTCGTACCTTTGCTCCAGTGTCACACATGGACAGGCCCATCGCCGGCAGCTGTGCGCACTCTGCAAGTCACAAACAGGGCGTGTGTCAAAAATCTCGGCTTTCATCGTTATCCAGGCAAAGATTGCTGGCTGAAGAAATCCATTTCTCTTGTGACCTCACTGAAGGTTTTGGTGGATCAAAGTGGACAGGACAACATATCTCTATAGTGACAGAAAGCGATGAGTTTAATGTGTTTGGATTGTGTCAACACGAGTTTGGAAAAGCCTTGAATGATGTGAAGAAGGAGCATCCCAAAACAAATGCGATTGGCTTTTACTTTCAACTCTATAAAAGGGAAAAGGTACTTGAAACGAAACAAAGCTGTACTGCATGATATATGGAGCAAAATACAAGCACTAAATTAGTCATGCGAGTGTTTTTATTCATCTACAACACCTCAAATAAACATGATTTTAGGTTTTCTTTTTTCAGAATTTCAAATACAAAATAAATGCATATGATTTTTTGGACCAGGCTGCAACATATTACAAATCAAATAATTAAAAGAGATCTGAAAACGGTCTGAAGCCACTGTAATAATAGCTACAACAGAGTTTAGAATCAGAACGATTGATTGTGGGCACCTCTTGAGTGAGTGTGAGGCGGTGATTAAAGCCAGGCCTCCGCTTGGACACCTCTGGGCTGGATTTTCCAAGAGCAAGGGACTTGGCGCCGGGGATCCTGGGTATTTTCCAGCTCCATCTCTGCTCCGGAGCGGGCCTAAATTATGAAGCACTTTTCACTGAGTGGCCCTGGGGTTCTCTGTGTACAAATACAACTTGTGTGAGAATACATCAACTGTCACAGACCTGTGCTGTGTAATAAAAGTGTGGAGGGAAAATAGATAAAGAGATAATCCAATCTAAATGCAAAATCGGACAGGAAGCTGCGATTAGATTTGTGATTTATGTTTTAAATCAAGATTCAAACATCTACACTTCTGGATATATTAGAGAACAGCTGATAAACTAATCCTACCTGTAATGCGCTAATCATACCATTCAGATTGTGATTTTGACTATGATTAAATAGCAAATAGTTTAGTTGCAGATTAACGAGACTGCGTATGTGAAAGGAGCGATAAAAATAAAGTCCTTTCCTTTCCTTACTGTTTAATCTCCTTCAATAAATTATGCAAAAGCTACAGCACAAGAGGATTTACCATCTCCGCTGGGAAAGCCCTTATGGCCCAAAGTCGGACGGCGGTATATCTCCATCTTAAAGTCACCGACCACACCTCTGATGACAGGGAGAAAAAAGAACACAAGAAAACCCTTTACTCAATAAGGGATGTTCAAGATTCTGTTTTCCCTCTATTTACAGTGAATGAGACCCAACCCATGTCAAGATGATAGCAGAGAAAAAGGGTTTGTAAATAAGAGCGGCTGATACAGACGCTCACTAGTATCTACAGAGGCAATTGAAAAGGTTGAGGATTACTTTTTAGAGTTATAAAAGTGTGGAACCAATACAAAAGCTCTTCCTTCTAGAACAGTATTAGTCCAGGCACCTGCAAATGGACTCTGAGTTGCTGACGAAACCTCTTGAACAGAGACACTAAAACAATACAGTATGATGTAAAACTCCTGGTAAAAGTGTTCATGTACAAGTATTTTATTCCGTAGCACCACCGGTTTTGATTGAAGTGGACAACAAAAATCATCAGCACATGAAAAAGTTTAAGGGTAAATGTATCGCGTCTATACTGTGTGATTGTGTCTGTTTTTGTAATTGCATCATGGAGTTCTGCGGGGTGCGAGTTGAGCGTCTGGTGGTGAAACGTCCATTGAAAGTGTGTGGAAGTGTGTTTATTTAACTACTGAGCAGGTTAATCTGGAGCTCTGAGCTGGTGCCAAGGCCCACAAACCTCCTCCGCTCTGATCCCACTGCCAGCTCTGGAAACCAGAGCACCCCTTCCACCTCCAGCCCCGGGGCGCTCCTCCGACTAAAGGTAAATCAAAGACACTCGCATCAATACCCCACTTGTCATAAAACACAGTAAAATGTTCCATATGGGCCTATACTCTGGTGGTTATAAAGTGTCGTGGACAGGATACAGCGGCACTTTCACCTCTACGTGGCCGGACGCTTTTATAGCCGCCCAGGTGCCATGGGTTGCTGCTAACGCCAATACAGTAGCTGAAGAAAATTAACTGACTTTTTCCATTTTAATTTTCCTCAGAACAATTAAAAGCAAGCGCCGCTGCGGCGGAGGAAATGATACCAGAAATGTTGTTGCTAATCAACACAACCACAACATGACCCTTTGCACTAATGCAGCCAAAACACATCGACAAGCTCTGGTTAACCTCAATAAACTGTACAATAAGCACAGAACGGCTACTTGAACGGCTTATGCTGCATAAAACTGAGGCGTTGTCTACGATGTAAACATTAGATTAGTGGTTGTCAGTTGTTGACTTTTTAATTCTATTAACATCTGATTCTAAGATACCAAAGGTACAACAAGACCAGGCCAAAACCAGGGCTAAACCTGGACAAAAACATTAGTTAAACTGTCTCAAAATAAAACAGAGATGGAACCTGAGAGCAGCCATAGTTTGAGAACCATTAGCTAATAATAACAACAAAAATAATAATAATAATAATAATGATGATGCATTGGTTTTATATAGCGCTATTCTGGACACTCAAAGACGCTTTTCATTTAATTATTAATTCACTCCATACCTGGTGGTGGTATTGTAGCCATAGCTGCCCTGGGGTAGACTGACGGTAGCAAGGCAACCAGCCTGTGCCATCGGCCCCTCCGATCACCACCAACCACTCACTCACACACACACCACATTCACCCCAGGCCTCCTGGTGTTACCAAACGGTCTCCCAGCAAAGTACCGACCAGGCCCTTCCCTGCTTATCTTCCAATGTCTGACGGGATCGGGCAGAGATTGTGTGCAACTAACCATAGCTTTTATTTTTATTAGACCATTAGACCATGATTAGACCAAATATGATAAGTCTTATTAGTCGATACAAAGTTGAAAAGCTTTCCAAAAGACCAATTGAAAATTGTACAGTATAACAATAAAACTGTCTTCCTTCCTTAAGATACTGCTTGTTTTAAATGGCCTTACAAAAACTGAAATTATATTGTGGTCAAAGCAATGAGAAGTTAGAGAGACATTCATTTAACAGCAGAAGAAAAGTGATTATCTTATTCACTTTTAGTAAACCTCCGGAATGTTTTATAATATGGTATTGAGTATAAACATTAGGATCTACACTTTAATATCCACTGCCAACATTAATGGTGTCCTGTTTCCAGTGCACCCTCTCTTTTAATACTTTTTAAACAGTGCAGAGAGGGCTTTTCCGAACACGCTGGCAAAAGAAAAATAGAAAAAAAAGACCATGAAACTGGGAGATGCCTTATCTTCTCTGTGGAGTGTTGCAAAATACAGCAATGGTACCTAGCACTGCTCCTGGCTCCCGTCCAACGGTAAATATCCTCAATCAGTTCAGAGCCCCTCCCTTCTACAGCCCATCTGTGGATAATGTGGGCGACTCACACAGAGCTGCTCCACATCACCATCAATGGATATCTGACCTGACTTAACAGCAACCTCCCTCTCTCTTGGTACAGCTGCGGTTTTTTTGCCTTTTTCTGTGAATTACATTTGTGGTTTCTGTGCTCCACATTGTTTTACTGGATGCTTTTGTACATCTTTGCTGCGTTTTTGTGAGGTTCAGATGATTTTTTTTATACCATAATGGTCCTGAAGAAAGCAGCTTTATAAAAGTTAACAAACAGCAATCTAATCAGCTAGAGACACACATTTCTTCTTCTGAAACACTGAAAAGGCACCCACACCTGCAACACAGTGGAGGCGTCACAAGAAGCGCTACAGGAAACAAAAAAGTGATAAACGAGGAGGTATCCGGGTAAGACTCACAGCTAAGCCACACACATCTTCTATCCCTAGAATTGTTCTGGCTAATGGACATTTACTGGAGAATAAAACAGATTAACTGCTATGCTCTTCCCAGATGATGGCGAAAGACTGTTGTGGAGCGGAGGGAGCTGCGCAGGAGGAAGAGGAAGGAGGAGGCGGAGGAGCTGACCAGTGCAGGACACCACGCTCTGAAACAGGGACAAACCCAGAAGGCGCTGCACCGTTTCAGAGGATCAGAGGAGACTGAAGGCAGCCAGCCAGGTTCCTCCGGGTGCTAGTTTCCCCAACCTCCAAAAAAATGCTGCTCAGGTTGGCCCACAGTGGCGGCGCGGCTCAGGACTAACACCTGAACACAGTTTCGTTGTGCTCTTGTACAATGACAAATAAAGCACTTTCTTACTTGGTACTGGATGAGAAACTGCAGTATCATAATGATGCCCTAAATGCAGAAAAAGTAGATGACAACCTCACTATTTACTGCTGCTTTTACCTCAATACACTGATACAACTGCTGTATTTTTAGCCCATAGCTTTATTGGACGGGATAGTCAGTGGCATGAAATGGGTGAGAGTGGACGGTGATCTTCAATCATCTCTCAAAGCCCAAAGGCATGAATTGATCCCTGGGCCAGGCAAAGTGCACTCTGAAAACTAACCCCTATGCCATCCTGCTGCACTTCACTCAGTGCACACACAGCACATCTGAAACTACTAATAATCGTTACATCTCTGCTGTTCTATTTTCTCCATTTAACATATTAATGCAAGAAAAAGTCATTTTCTTCAGCTGTGCTCACTTACATGAGCAATCCCTGTTTGAACAAGCTCGCTCACTGTCTACTCTCCGACACCAAGTGGCGTAATTTGTTTCTATTTTATAATCTCCTGTACGAAAACCTACAATCTGGTTCCCTCCACAAACACAATCCAGTCGCTGCAGATTGCCGTGTCTCTTGCGCCTCGCAGTCAAAGTAAATATAGTGTTGCTGGCCTGTGGTTGAGGATGGATCACTGTGTGTGCATATAGTTGATAATATCTGCAAAGAGCCAGGAGCGAGATAGGATCGGCCACGTTTTGAGAAATGACGCACTCCACCACATTGCGCCATGCTACACCAGCACATTATGGATACTAACCTACGGGCAAAATCAGTACTGTGCTCCTCAGAGGCTCGGGTCAGCAGTCCTGCAGAGATGGGAGGTGGCCGCATTTACTCATCTGTGGAGTAAGAAAACACAGCAGGGGGAAAAAATGACAACACATTTTTAACATCTTGAGACATGAGGCCTTAAAAACTTCAAATAGGTGTGTGGGGAAAGGCTTGTTCTAGGGCTGCACAAAAAAATGAATAAAAAAGTAAAAAGAGAAACAAATATCTGATAATACATTCCATTAATATAAACGAAATAGTAGCATTGAATCAATAATAGGACCAAAACAAGACCGAAATGAAACGAAGTAGGGAAAATCATGACCTAAACACAAATTTTGAGATGCTTATGTCTTTTGGCTCTTTTGGCAAAAGATGTTACAAATCGGACAAGTCAGAAGAATAATCTCCTCAGTATATGGGCTTTATGGAGGCTTTCTTCTTGCAGTGGTATGTGTCACCTAATATTGCAGTAACAATCATTTGGCGATATATTGTGCAGCCCTAGTTTGTTTTTAAAATGACTTGATGCTTCTGGAGTTATTGGATCATGCATCGTCATATGACAGTACAACAATCAACTTGTGCGTAAAAACTTTCACAAATGAATGGCATTAACACGTAAGTAAAGGTTTTAGAGGCACACAGGCTTTGTAAACTTGCATGTTTGGGAAAAGTGTTAGTGTTGGTTCTTATTCGTCAGATTAAAGCATAAGCATAAACCTTTTCTAAAGGCTTTTAGAAACAAAATGCGCAGTGTGTCTGAAAAAACGTTGACAGCAGGCCAGGTATCACTCATTTTATAATATGCTTTCACTTTATAAATAATACATAGCTAGGAATACTTCACTTGTAATTTGCTGTTTATTATTAAGTAGGGAAGTAGGCCCAGGCAAATACAACTAGTTTACCTGAGATAACAGCAGAACCTTGATTTCACTCAGACCTTGCGGCAAATTTAAAAATTAAAATTAAAAAAATAAACCGCAGCCATCGTGGCCGACTAGCGGCCATTTTTGTGCCAAAGTTCAATCATTATCGCGGTAAAAAACAATGAGCTCATCAAAGAGTCAGTCAGATGGGAAATGCTCAGAGTACTGGACCAAAACCAGCGTGACCTCAGCTCACAAGCGTTTATCTGTGCGCTGGATGCCAACAGAGCACAATCAGGTCTTACGCAATTCACAAAACCTAACTCTGCAAAAGAGAAAGAAAGAACCAACTAATGCAGGCTGGCCAGGCAGAGTGACAGCAGAGACTTCACAGTATACAATACCACACTCATGTGGCCACATGGAGGATTACACTAAGACCAGTACAATGACAGAGTCCACTAGCACAAAAACACATTTAATGTAAACATGATTAGTTTTACAAAAATCAATTCTTATTTTATACATAATTACAAATGAGTTGAATGTTAGAAACGAAATATACAAGTCATAATGTCAGTGTTCTGTTCAGATCCAAAACATCTGTAGAACTTCATTGTAATCCTTCTTTAGCACATTTGACTATACATTTATGGTTACAAATATTTCACAGATTTAGTTCAGATTTCCATAGAATTAAAATCTTTACATAGCTTGTAAAATAACGTTCATCCTTTTTTTATTTAAAAATAAATAATTACTATAATCAGGGGCATGTTTAAGGGATGACCAGATGCCAATCCTCATTGGATTCTCATTGGCCGCTCTAGGTGCTGCCCAATGCAAAGGGGCTGAGAGAGTTTTAGGGGGTCAGTATAAAATGTGACTATTAATGTCATCAAACTACTGTAAACAAATGTATGCATGCACCACTTTATGTATCACTTTGGTATAACGAAGTGCCCCCCACGGGCCACCCGACATGCCCCTGACTATAGTGTGTGTCTTAGCTGTAGGAGGGAGAGTGTCTTCAGATTGCACTGTTCTTGAAACAGGAAGAACGTGGTCTGTTCATTTAAAACTGTGCCTCTCGGAGGATTATTGCCGATGGGACAGCACTGTTTGGGCAATCAGGAGTTCCCTGCGGAGCCAAAAATAGTTTTAAAAGATGTAATCCTGTTAGTACAACTTTCACAGAGATTAGACACAACATTATGACCACAGAGTGACTTGGAGTCGAAGGGGTTTTGATCATCTTAAGCATCACAAGCAGTGAAGAATGACTCATTTTCAAAGGCTTTTGGGAAAAATTGACAGTGAAAAAACTGTTCAGAGCCCTCATAAAGATTAGTCACGTGCTTCTTGGGTGGTAAGACGCCCTCTTATTGGTTGAGGAAATAGCTCGTGATTCCTAAAGATGAAACATTTTGTGAAAGTAGAATGAAACAAAAAATCGAATTTAGCAAAGAATGATTTGGGCAATTGTACTAGAAAACAGGTGGTCATAATGTCGTCTCAGCATGTGACATGTACACAGCAAGTCAAACATACAGTAGCTAAGACTGCAATTAAAAATGTATTCAAACTTTACTTTAAGAACAATGACACAAATGATTTTATTAATTGAAATAACATCATAAGTATATTTTTCTTATTAGTAAAGTAAGCAACAAATCCGCAGAAAAAGATCACACTGGGGATAATAGCGAAAAATTAATAATCATTTCAGGAAGAACAATCATTTGATCGACAGAAGCGCCTACCTTTACACAGCTGTGTGTTGAGCAAAGATTTGAGTAGATTTGTGTGTTTTTGGGAGTGGAAAGGTTTAGTTTATTTCCTGAGAGTGAGGAGGGGGCTGCGTCTTGTCTGTGATTAGGGCTGTGGCTCCATAGTCCAGTCCCGCCATCTGCCCCGCGGCCTAAAAAAACACCTCCTGATCATCAAGCGATCACTAGCACAACACGCCACTGTGAGGGACCAGTGTTCAGGGGAGGGTTTGTCACTGAGGCTGTAGGAGGCATTTCTTCCCTGTGTGATTTAGTACATGTTTTTAATCTGAGTAAAGGTCTCTCACCTGTAGCTTGTGTGCTACCAATGTCTCAGAGGAATATTCTCTATCTGAGTATCAAATCAGAATATTTCAATGGACAATAACTTATTTCTTGTGATAAAGTCAAATCATGTAGTTCAAATAAAAACTTCAGTCACTTTTACATATTCTACTGTTGAAAAATATCAACAGTACGAGCGATCGCAATGTCGCAACGTCCAGCTGTGGTAGGCCATTTAGTGTTTTAAATTAATATTAAAGGGGGGTATTATGCAAAATCGACTTTTTCAACCTTTACATCGTGTTATTATGTCATTCCCTCATTAAAAACATGCCTGAAGTGTTGCCTTGGCACATTCACGTATTTTTGAGTAATCTGTAAAAACTCTGATGGCGGCCATTTTAGGGATAGGTTTGCCTGAGTCCTCCTAGGAACGCCCCCACCTCCTGGAGACGCCTCCGACCTTTCGTCACCAGCCGAGTAACCAACCACTGCCCCTCAGCAGAACCCCCTCCCCACTGATGCCCCAGACAGCGTGGGGAGGGGGCGTGTCGGAAAGGGTCAGAGGGTTCTTAAAGAGACAGAGGCCTATTTCAAGACATTCACTACAGCCATTTTGAGAGAGCAATTTTATACAAGGCAGTTATTCTAATTTACTGCATTGACAGACCAACAGAAGGTTTTGTCATCATTGTAGTGTGATATAGACTGGTGCCTTGTGATTGAAAAAAGCTTAATACCCCCTCTTTAAAAGTCCTATGTTCACAAACAGGGCAATGCTTCCCTTGCGCGGTCACAGTAATTTTATAAAACAGCGTTAGAGACCTGGATGCTTTTCAGCTGTTGCCTACGATTCAACAAACATTGAATGAAAATTGAACAGTGATCGCTTATATATGTTTTTTTTTCTTCGACTCAGTATACCTCCAACGGCCACAGTGACTTCAATGTCAAATTTATAGAGGATCAAATGTACAATTTCACAAGAAATGTCGACATAGTTATTCATAATCAACATAATCAAGCTATTCATAATAAGCCTTGTGTTTCAAATAGACATAGTACTGAGGGGACTTACAGCGGCATCAGCTGTCCTGTTGGCATTTTGTCTTCGTAGTTCAGACTTGATGAAACCTGAAAAACAGAAAAAAAAAACTTCCGTCAATGTCTGTTTCCATTTCAATTTAGAGGTTAGATGAGAAGGAGCTCTCTAAACCCGCCTCAATTTGTGGTATTTCTCCTACTGCAGCAGGGGCGGACTGGGACTGAAAAACAGCCCTGGACTCTGACTAAGACCCACAAAACTGACCTTTTTCCTCGCATTATTGCTGTGTTGTGTCACCTTTTGTATGTTTTTTTTTTCTTTTTTTTCTTTTTTTTCTTTCTTTTTTGTCACATTTTTGTTGAATTTTTGTCAGTCTTTGGTTGAATTTTTGTCACATTTTTGGTGCTTTTTTCCAAAGAATCTTTTTGATTAGGGTAAAGCCAAACTGGAGAAAGGATCCGTTCAGGTGGGAGTTAAGAGGTTAACCTCTTACCACCCGCCTTAACAATAACGAGTGCATTTTCCCCAGTTCGGCTTTTTATTATTGTTTTTTTGATTGGTATCATCAGCAAAAAGAACTGGAAAGGTGGTCATAGAAACAGAAACAAAATCATCAACATAAATAATAAATAATAATGGTCCCAAAATTGAACCTTGTGGTACACCATACTCCACGGAATTCCTTTTAGATTCATGCTTTTTTATACTGGGCTTTACCCAAATCTAAAAGCTTCTCGACTGGAGATCAACAATGTAACGCCTCATTTGAAAGTTAAGACCTACAAAAGTGATGGAAACTTTTCGTCACGTCGCCACATTTTTGTCATATTTTTGTTGTTTTTTCAATTATTTTTTGTTGTGTTTTTCTCATGTTTTGGTTGACTTTTCATCCTCTTTTTCTCGCTATTTTGATGCTTTTCTTTTAAGCTTTTAGATTTGGGTAAAGCTCGGTTGAGGCGGGACTGGTGGCCCTAGAGCCAGTGGCCCTTCTGTGCTCTTCCAGAATGGACATATGGCCAGTCCGCCCCTGTACTGCAGTGAGTAAGGTCCACCAGCAGAGGGCTCAGTTGTACAAATAAACGGTTCCATTTTGTTCACAGTTTTCCTTACTTTAAATTCAGCATTTCAAATCAGTGCATTTATTTCGACTGTCAAAGTGTTTTAAATAAAAGGCATGACAAGTTTCATTGTGTCTTGAATGTTAATGAATGAGCCGAATGAAGTTTTCCCTCCATAAACTACTTCAGCTTCAAACATCAGCTTAAGTGAGTCAGTTCAGTGACCTTTCACGCACTAGAGACTCTGTGAACAAAGCTTAGCACTTCAGTGACTAATGTAATTTTAACAAGTTAAACATTGGACATAATGAGTTCAAATGGTTTTCTTAGCAGCTTCTGTTTGCAAATAGGACACTTCAACAGAAATCTATAAAAGAATGTAACAAAAAAGATTAAAGAAAAAAATGGAGGCCGCATCTTGGATCCTTTTGGTGTGAATAAAAGGTCAAGCAAATTCTTTACATCTGGTGTGGAGGAGATAAGTGAGTGTGTCAGTGGGTAACAGAGCTAAAATCCAAAACGGGCGCTCTTCAGGATCGAGTGGAGTGAATCCATAAATTATCACAGGACTTGTCCCGTGATAATAAGGGATTTTTAACTAAGCGGAGTGCCTTGGTTCCCCTCCTTTTCTTTCCTCAAATCCTTTACATCTATTGGTAGATGTAAACATTTACACATCGATCCTCTTTCCTGCTTGCAAAATGTATCTCTCTTGACAATTGAAAATAAAGGCTTTTTAATTTAAATCATCGGAGTGCCCTGGAGTTGTTTTGTACTTCAACTAGAAGCAGATGGATTCACCCACCTATCTCCAGTGAGCACCTAAACCGATTTGTTTGACCACAAAATCACAAGAATTAATACTTCTATGTGAAAAATGAAATATCTTTTATAACACTGTGTATTAAAACATCATGCCTCACCTGTCATTACTGTTCCAATCAGCAGAAATACACACAAGAAGATGTTTCCTGCCAGTGTGCCATAAGAGTCAATGATCTTGCCCTGGCTGATGGTGAAAATAATGCCAAACACCTGGATCAGTGGAAAAACATGTGGTTAGTGTTTTCCAAGTATAACAAACAAGCTCCAAAACTATTGCAACCCCACTGATTACAACAGCCAACAATCTCTCGCAAACATTAGAATATTGATTTTTACTGGTAATGCGTACTCAAAGGCCAAATCACCTGATAAACATGTGTAGGTCAGATTTTTAACAACCACATAAAGAATACAGTGATCCAATGTCCACTTTTGCAAAAAATATACTAAAGGTGATTATTCACTGCAACAAAGATTAAATTTGCATTGAGGTTTTTCGCAGGTAGCAACAGATTCATTATAAACTCGGACACACGCTCTGACGGCTTTCTAAGCAGTACCTGTGCGGAGCAGTTCAGGAGACCAGAAGATGTGCCCTCACACTCTGGGTAGGTCAATTCCACAGCAAACTCAAAGCCGAGAGGTAGGTATCCAGTCATAAAGAAACTGGAAAAACAAAAACAGATTTGTCACAATAATGACACAATGGTGTGTCACAAGCACTGCCCAAAACACAAAGTAAACACGGGACAATGCAAACTGTTTCAAGGTTGACCTGTCTTTCCTGTCAAGTAAAAAAACAAACACTTTATTTGCATAACAATAAACCAAACTTCTTAGGGTTACTTTTAATAACTTTTTAGTATCCAAAGATATGGGGGGAAATGTGTAAAATCCGAACACATTAGTAATTGCTGTTAAATAAATAAAGCGAAGTACAGTAAACTTAGATAGTGAACAGCAGGGGTAGGCAACGTCAGGCCCCGGGGCAAAACCCGGCCCTCTAGAATAAAAACTGATGATTTTGAGAAAGATTATAACACACATCAGAGATCATGTTTAAAGTACTGTGGAATGCTGTCAATTCCATTCAAAGTTTCCTTCAAAACCTACCGATCAAATATGACATGCAATATTGGGATTCTGAGAAAGTGGGGCTTTTGACAAGGAAGAAAATGGGCTCATCATTAAGCTAACTTACATTCCCCCTGGTGTACTGTATGTGTCCTTTCCTGTTTGAACACAATCTTTCAAGTGACTCCTGAAGCTGCTCGACGAGTCTCACACCCTTTCTGCCTTCGGTGTTGTATGTAATGTATATCTATATTATGGCCTATTTAGTGCATGAAAAGCACATATTACAGGGAGCAATGACAATACTGAAAAATAATCTCAAGAAGAAGCAGAGACAAGACTAGACAACTAGTGAGGAGTCATACTGGTGCATGACAATGTGCTGACAGATCTACAGTCTTGACCTTTGCACATGTGGCATACATACATTGCACGCACATCTATATATTACCTACAGTTCTCCACTGGGTCACTTAAACACTAGACTGACTAGAATAAAAGGTAAACGTAGCTTTGAATTATTAATTAAATATATATATGTATAGAAAAATGCTACTTACGTGTCCTATTTCACTTTGGGTATTCAGGTGCAATTTATGCATGTCCTTAGTTTAGCCTCTGATGCCTGTTACAAGCTGTTACTGTCTGGGTCATTTTTATGAAAATAAGTTTATATACTAAGTTTATATTTTATCGACTAGATTCAGGAGCAGGACCGAACCCTTTCTTACCAGCCACCTAACCACCTAGCCACACCTCTAATTACCTGGATACCTTATTTATAGCAGCCAAGCTCATTCAACCCAGCGATCGTGGACTACTCACCGTTAATACATTCTTTAATTGCACCTTATGTTGTGGCATGGTCCTTGCTAATAAAAGTATATTCATTACCTTTACCTTATTACACAGCGCAGCAGTATAGCAAGTATTAACAGTCTGAAAACATGTCCCCAAACTCATCAAAAAGTTTGTGGCGAGTAACATTGTTATTTCACTGAGCTCACTGTAAAGAGCACAGAGCATACGTACCCAAGGGCTCCAGCAGTGATGAAGACCACCCAAAGGTGCCCCAGGTTGAGAGTGGCGGCATAAACGATCATCCCAACCAGAGACATGAAGTACACCGCTAGAGTCGTCTGCCTAAAGTCACACACAAAGTAACAAAATATTTATTGCTCAATTGTTTTGAAATGACTAACTGCTGTTGCTGTATCACCAAAGAGGACCTACAACCTACACACCCATTGCATCTTCAATATTTTTACATGTTTTAAATCTGCAACCAAACCAAAACAAGTATATGGGTAAAACTATAAAGCCAACCATAAACTTTATTCTTCGCAATAAACTTTATGCTGTTAATGATCCTGGCCGGGCAGAAGACATTCCTTAAATTACCATAGAGGCCACAAATCACTGGTAGTAAATGTGCACTGGTTTACTGCTAAAAGTCTAAATAGAAACGTTTAAGTGAGGAATTTGTTTTGCACAAGGGCACTTCCACACGGTTACAAAGTACGGCACTGAACCAGCACTCACTGACTCTTAAATAAACTTTAACCTCCCAAAGATCAATTTTTGGACCCAAGCTTAGGTGTACATTTCCAGAATTCAAAGTGCAGATATGTTTACAAATACACTTTCATCTGCAGAACAAAACTGAATGGTCGGGTGTGTGGACATTAGCCCCCTGGGCCGCACAACAATGAAGCGGACAAGAGAGGTGAGTAGGGTCACCTCACTGACACCTGAAAAAACCTTGTCCTGTCAAACAATGAAAGCAGATGGACAGACTAAATGTGTGTTACTTGTATGTCTTGGTTCGGTCCAGCCACACTCCACAGATCAGTGACCCGACCATTCCTGCGATGACTATGGTAAGGCCTATTCTCCCAGCATTCACCTCTTCTCCCTGTTGGTCAAAATGACATAGATTATAGACAGATAAGACATGTGTTAACAAATAGGAAAAGATGATACTTTAGCACTTACAGGGTAATGCTCAATGATCATACGGTTCAGCAGGGTGCCGACAGCGTAGAAACAGCCCACATTCAAGCCTGCAAATAAACACACTGTATTGTAATGGAGCATTGTATACATTGCATTGTGTTGTTTCACAATGGAGTTTGGGTTAGAGCGGTGTGTCCTCAAGCAAACTGTATCCAACCTTGAAGCCAAGTTTCCAAAACAAAGACTCAAGGATGAAATAACACTTCTTGTGGCCTGCTGTAAACCGCGACTGGGAGTTGGGGCGGCACAGCACAGCTAGATGGTCTCAGGTTTGAGGCCCTTCAGTGTGGAGTTTGCATATTCTCCCCGTGTCTACATAGGTTTTCTCCGGGTACTCCGGTTTCCCCTACCACTAAAAACATGTACAATAGGATGAACAAGAGTGTGATTGAGAGTGCGAGTGGGGGACATCGAATGCATGTGTGTGTCCCATATATGTTCATTAACAAGCACTGTCAAGACCAAATAAACAAACAACAACAAGTGAAAGGAGTGGTTGGACCCTCATTGAAGAAAGTTCTGGGTTCGATTTCGGGGTGACTTCGAGTACAGCTTGTGTGCACCATGAGAAGGTTTCATTTGGGCCCTCATCGTACATCTAAAATCTTTCAAAATCTTACATTCATTTTTCCTTCAGAAACTTTTCTTTGTTCTCAAATGTAGTCAAGAGCAACTGTAGCCCCATCATTGTGATGAGAACTTTGTATGAGGAAAGGCCTCTTAACAAGCAGGTTTGCTGCCTGTTTTGTCCTTGGGAAGGGTCAATAGTGTAAACTGACAGAGGCAGGTGCTTCTCAGGTACATCTGAATGTTTATCAAGTTTTAACAGCTGAAACTTAAAGCCAGCTGCAAAGGCAAACTAATAATAGAGGCGCGAACAATTCATGACATGACAGACGAACTCCTTCCGTTTGAATACACAGCATAATATGGAAAAGATGTGTTGTAATGATCAAACACATCACCATAAATGACCTTAGGACCGTTCTATGACACGTGCACACTCGGCTTTAGCTGTATACAGTTTTATGGGTTGGCATAATTGAAATTATAGTGTGTTTTAGTGGGGTAATTTCCTGGAGCCTGTATACAGTATGTTCTGGTTGTGAAGCAGGTGCATGTATTTATTTACTGATAGTGTTAGTGACCATAGGTGATGATGAGGAGGATGAAGGGCTTGTTTCGCAGCAGTCTTAAGATGGAGGCGGTGTAAGAGTACTGCTCTGGGGGGATACTGCGTGCCACGGCCTGGGCCTGAGTGGGGGGAAGTTCGGGACGTTCCTGGAACACTGTAAAGAAACAAAATAAACATTAATCACGATACAATATAATACAATATACTTTATTAGTCAGAAGGAAATTCAGTTTATCAGCTGTATACATTAGTCGCATACACACATACATCAAGACAATCACCAGGGAGGGCTGCACACATTATAGCAGTGGTAAACATTGTGAGAATCTGGAGATAGAGAGCTTCATCAAAATGTTTCTGTGTTAACTATCCAATCATCAACACAATAAAACATTGAATAATACAGTGTGAATATTGTTAAGGAATGGGGAGGACAAATATACATGTGATACATTTACTTCGATGCCCCGAATAGACACCAGAGTCATAAGGGTAAAGTACAAGTAACAAATAACCATTTTTGACTGACAGTTGTCATAGATTTTAAAAATGTTTATCTTAAGTGACCTTTGTGTGCATAACACGGCAGCCCACTTGGAGCTGTCAGCCCTTAAAACAACAAGAGATTCATACACAAATACACTACTGAAATCTGTGTCAACGGTCTTCTACAGTTCCTTTTAAAAGTCTTTTTTTGGACCTCAAACTCACTAACCCTGTGGGACAGTGGTTCTTAAACTTTGACACAAATGGAACACTTTGTACTTTCAGGCCATGGTTTAGAAGTTAATTTCTGATTTTGTCTTGCCAAACCAATTTTGGGTAAAAGTTCAGACACAATTGAATAATGTTTTATTTGTTTCACACATTAATCTAATCCTTCTCTATTCCCGGTTTTATCCAGACTTAAGGCCTTCAAGCAATGGTAAAGGGCAAGACTAAATCTTACCTTTAGCTCCTTCAAAGTGTGAAGTTTATAAACTACTGTTATTTTCATTTTGATTTATTTCATTGATTGGGACAATTCACAAAAGACATTAGTCTAAAAAAGAAGACATGTAATGGGCCAGGTTATAGCAAAAAATGCTCATTTCCACCCGCAGTCCCTGGACAGGTTGATGCTACACTTACAAAAGTTCATACAATGTATACAGAATAATGCATGGATCATTATTTCACTCACATCATGAAAACGCTTCCCACTTCTGGAGAATTTACACCATTCAGATCAGAGTCATTCAGTGCGTACAGGTTTAGTCAGCCGTATAAACGTACTATAGCTTATGCCTGAAATAATTTACTTTGGAAGAGTGTTCCAAAGGCTCGTTATAATTAACTTATGGAGTAATGTGCTTTATTAAAAAAGGTAACTTTTGTTGTTTCATTGGCTGTCTAAAGGGCAGCAGCCACAGTTCTTCTTGGTAACAGTGGGATTCTGTCTGCCCCGTTGACTCATAGGTCTGTAGCAGGACCGCAGATGGGGCGGACAGCAGGACAGCCCTCACACATGGCACCTGGCGTGAGCGTGTACGAGGGTGTGTGCTGAGATGTGTCATATCAAACTACTGCTGCCGTGAGGTGTAAGCACAGCACACACTCCGTACAAGCCTCCAACAGCAAGTCCCAAGGCTTAGAATAGAGTGCATTTCTTTTAAGAGTGGCTTTTTGTCTTTTGGTGTCCTCACTTACTGTTAAAAGCCGTGCGGACAGTGTGAATGGTGGTCACAGCCTTACTATGGAATGCCCTCACAAGCTTCCTTTTGTATTTCTGAATGCATAACTTTTAGCTCAGGCCTACTAAACCCTCCCCCACGGCACAACTGCGTTTTCATTGAGATCCAGTGACCGGCGCAGTATTACTTCAACTCGACTTGATTGTGTGTTTGCGGTATGACAACTTGTTATTAGTTTTCATATTGATCACAGCTACAGCACAAATGCCATCAACTTTTTTTTAAAATCATAAGCAAGTTTCAGGGGTTATTATGAGATAACAAATGGCCTTTTGGGTCTCGATCAGTGACAGGTCCTACTGTGTACAATACATATCTATTCAACATTGCTCGCTTTGCACCAAGAGTTTGAGATTTAATGTGACTGATTGAAATACAATTTGCTTTATTAATAGTATCACCAGGCCATGTTTTTGTTGGATTTTGCTGATTGCATTCTTAATCTCGTGACTCGTCTCCTGACCCTGCTCAAACACAATAATAGCCTTTCTGTCACTTTTGGTCTGTGGGAGGAATTTGTGCTTTGGCTCAAGATTTTCTGGTCTGCGCTTTTTGCCAGTCCACTCAATGGGCCTATTTTGTTTGGTTCAAATCAGATGTAAACTAAAACCACTGAATGGGGTTTCAACTGGACAGTCAATCGCCCAATTGTTACTTCAACAAGAGGTAGAAATAATGGAAATTGAAAACATGGTGACAGATGATTTTGCAAGATCAGAAAAAAAAAAACAGGAACAAGAAGGAACAAGCCCTGATTTGTCTGGTATTTCACAAAAAATGTAGCAACGCTAGAGCTGACCACTTTCAAAACTAATGTATTAAAATGATTTCAATTTAAGTGAAAACAAAACAATTGGCTTGGTAAGCTAAAAACATTAAGATCTTAACGTTTTTCTGTGGCTGTTACACTCATCTGAATGACGCATAAGAAGATAGTGATTGACTTCCCGGAGATACGCTTGTTTATAAGGGGTCTTTAGAGATTAGCACATACCGAAGACAACCAGTATGAAGAGAAGAGTGGCCACGCCCGCTGTGATGTAGAACATGATGCTGATGTGGTGAGCCAGCTCGTCCAGATCTTCAACATTTGGGACAAGAATGGGAGGTACTAGGAAACCAATGGCAATACCCAGCTGTAGAAAACAAAAACATCCAGTTACATTAAACAAGGGGATACGTAGCATGCATTCTGCACACCTCAACCTTTGTTGGCTTAAGCTGCAAATGAAAAACATAGGTCTTACCCACTCACCTGGAATTTGAACCTCCAGAAATCACCTTCTATGATGTAACTAATGATGGCCTGCTCTATAGCACTCTCAATGATTTAATTCAGGACTGGGTTATGGTAGTGACTGTATAGATCAGCAAAGGTAATTTTGTGTTTTTTTCAATATGGCTTTAGGATCCAAACCAAAGTCTGCATAAGATAAGAGATAAGATTAGCCTGTATTGAGCTCACATTCACTTGTTACATTCAGCTCTCAGAAACACTCAGGGTGTGCGGAATAGACAGGAAATGTGCAAACAATTAAATAGTAGATAGAGGCATCTTATAAACTTTGACTACTAAAAACTGAGCGTGGACCTTATTTTGCTTTTTCATCAGATAATTGGCTTGAGAACCTAAAATAAAGAATGTAGCATAAACAACTTTTACATCAGATACAGTTTTCTGTGAATAAACATCATAAATGTAAAATCTATGTTTGCTTTAAACATACTGCATTTGCTTCTTATCTGGGAAAATAGATTGATAATATTGAAAGAAAAAATGTATTGAGAAATCCTAGAATAACATCATTTTTTTTAAAGAGTATATTTTAACCTTATTTTTAACCATCATGTGTCACTATCTACTTCATCCATGGCCCACTTTTCATTCTGCTAATAATTTAGTTTTTTGTGAGTAGATTTAAGATTTTACACCAAATAATCTCACGAACAGACGTCTTAAACTGATTAGAGGTTTCAGGCCAGAAGCATTGCAAAGCAATCCTTTTGTTCTTTCACCCCACGACACAAGAATCTCTATATGTCCTTGGCTTCTGGCTGTGCGTTACACGAGCTTCAAACAGTGAGTTTATGCCTCGCTGCATGAGTCGGCTGTAGATATACAGACCTCAAACTGATACATTTATACAGCATTACCTGGTTTCCAAGAACTCCAATACAACAGGCCGTGGAAACTTCTTTGTCTCCAAACCAGACTGATGCAATGTATGAAGGAATCTCAAGAATAAAAACTGTGGCAATGGAACAAACAAATTGACCGAAGAATGTTACTGAGAATAGGTCTGGATGAGCGCTCCCTGTTTTGATCCAAGCGCCGATGCAGTTGAAAGCTGCACCAATAACGACAGTTTCTCGGATTCCCCTCCTGTCCAAAAGCCACAGAACAGGCAGAATGACAGGGATGTAGGTAAGAAGATAGAGGAGAGACAACCAGTCCAGTACAAATGCCTCAACACTATAAAAGCGCATGAAGATATTGCCTATAATGCTATACTGAAGCCACATAAAACTATTACAGGCTGAATGGAAGAAAAAAAGAAAAAGCATGAGCCAGCGGCGATGGTAGAGTTTAAGTTCAGCTTTCGGCACGTGCTGAATGGAGTCGCCATTGATAGCCTCAATATCCAAGCGAGGGGAAAGAGATATTCCTAAAGGTCCAGGGCTCCATGCAAGAGAAGCCAGACTAGGGGTGACGTCCCTGCAAGCTTTACTTGCGCTGGTTTGGGAATTTGTATGGCTGCCTTCCATGTTATTGTTCCGTGTCATCTCGATTGTCCCAAAGCGAGGTTCAACAAAAAGAGAGAAGCAAGTGGTAAGGCTAGAGGTGGCGTGGTCCAAACTACTTATTCAATGAAGTAACAAAAAGCTGATGCTACATTCCCAGCTACATGTGATGCCAATGAGCCACAGCTCTGTTCTGTCCTTTCATATATACTCTGCAGCAACTCCATGTGTTAATAAAGTAAAGTTTATCCAGCAAAGTCTATGGCTAAAGTGAGCACTAATTGTCTGGTGAAAGCTTACTTATACAGTATTTGGTAAGGAGGTCAGGTGAATAAGTCCTGGTTTTAGTTAAAGTTCACCTAAAAACAACAAAAAAAGTAAAGTGTTTATATTTATTGGTCACGCAATATTTTATGTTTGTTTCTTCTTGTTTCTGTTTCAGAAAAAAGTAGGCTATGGGGTGAAACTTCAACTTGAGTAGCACTAGAAAAAAAAGTCAGATTTCTTTTGTAGTGACAGTCAATGGAAAATAGTGTTCACATTCACAAGCACAGACCTTAAAAGTAGCTAAAAATATATATATATATATTTTCAGATAAAATACAATAAAATTAATTGGAATTAAAATAAATAAATTTGATTCAAAGTAACTTATGTGCAATAACTTAAGGCAAACCACGTGCAACAACCTCTGCATCAGAGCCACTTTATCGCCTGCACTATGACTGTAAACTTTGCACAATGTTGAGTCTTGATAGTCTCAATATTTTCATTCTGTCCTTATCTTTATTATTTGCATATTTTGCCCTATAAACTTTTATATTTGTTGTATATGAGATACCTCTGGTTACTATTACTTGATTGCACATTTTCCTGTCTATTTGCACCCCTTGAGTGTTTCTTGAGCGCTGATGTAAGTCAATTTCTCCATTGTGAGATCAATAAAGGCTCATCTTATCTTTTATATGACAATTTTTTTGTCACTTAGGCCTACAGATTTCAAAAGTGACCAAATGTTTTACTCATGTCAGAGTAAATTGATAAAACTTGAGGCATAGTTACTTAAACTACATGTACTTGAGCAAATGTAACTGAGTACTACCTGCCAGTTGCTTTTAACCGTGTCAGGCAGGATGTTTGAATATATAAGTTGTTTTTGTTATGTTATGACCACTTGTTGTAAAATTATTTATTGAATAAACATATTTACAACCAATATGGATCGTGCGCAATTACGCAGACATGCCACTGGGATATGGTTTCCCACGTTATGATGACTTAGTGAAGTGACTTCCAGGGTAATGAGTGATGGAAAGGATGGACATATAACGCTGTGAGGCATTTCATTTTACCTGATTCCCAAACACTCCGATGGAGCAGGCGGTGGACACCTCCTTTGAACCAAACCACACTGAGGCGATTCTCGAGGGCATCCCCAAAATAAAGACTTGCGCGCAGGAGCAGCAGAACTGTCCCAGGAAGGTCACTGCGAACAGGTTGGGTTTGACACTCAGGACTTTGATCCACGTCCCGGCACAGTTCAGAGCCGTGGCCACAAGTGCAATCACGCGCAGACCTTTCTTGTCCAGCAGCCAAGTGACAGGGAAGATAAACGGAATGTACGTAAGCATGTAGATCATGGACATCCAATCTATTGTAAAGGCGTCCACGCTGTAGAAGTGCATGAAGATGTTGTTGATGATGCCGTATTGTATCCATTGAAAGGAGTTGGAGAGGGAGTAGAAGCTGAAGAGAAACACTATGATCCAGCGTCGCCTGTACAGCCGAATCCGAGGCGGTGGAGTAGGCAGGGTCACGCCGCTGTCCAAAGTCTTTCCGTCCCGCGCGCACTGCTCCGTCCCATGATCTCCTTCTGCCAGACTTTGCTTTTCCGAAACTTCCACCTGGATGTCACTGACATTTTTGTCCTCTAACGCCTCCGTTTCACCCATAACTGTCTTAAACTCTATCAACTTTCAATCAACTTGAATTGACACCGGCGCAAGAGTGGCTGAATCAGCTTCTTTGTAACACATTAGCTCTCGATCGTGCAGCTACTCTTATTGGCAAGTACTCGAACTATACAGCTCACTGAACTCTAGACACAACTAATATATAGCTTCCACTTTTTTTTTTAACTCACGTGGTCACACTAGCCTATTTCATTTCCTGCTGTCCCGGCCATTTGACTGAACTTTGAAATCCTTTGCTGTGCAGCCTGCTTGAAGTTGAGTCTCTTCGGCACACCGTGCGAACACGTGCACCGCTCTGACCCAGGATCAACCCCACGTTAAGCGGTTCCTCTGTACAAGTCCGTCAGTGAAACTACGAGGAGGGCTCCGAACCATACACAGGCAGGGCGGAGTTAAAACTTTTTCCACTTGAACGTCCGGTAGACTGACTGTACATGCTTGTCATTGGAAATAGGAATGCAGACATGTCGAATGAATGATTGTGTTGCATAGAAATACCCGAACAAGATACAGTTTTGGCAGTTGAATCTAAGTTTTGGGGGTTTAGGCTTAGGCAAGCAAAACAAATCGCCAGCTACATTATTGTTTTGCGTCAAAATCAGGAGCGTGTTCAGACTATATTCTTTGGGGGTGGCCCGGAGGGAGCAATTTTGCAAGACTGCTACCCAACCCAAACCGAAAACCTTGAAACAAAAATCGTATTAAGAATTGAACACGTGAATTGCAGCTTCTGGTAACCTTGCATGCAGAACAAGCTGAGAGTTTCATTGGGCAAATACTTCATCCTCGGTCAAAGTAAAGCCAAATATAAAAAATAAAAAAATAGTTTGCAAATGCGTCCTTTGGCACCACCTTTGTAGATCCTGGTTGCATAAAAAATATGATAATGCTCATATAATTTTCCTCATATTTGTTTAAGTTTCTTGACACCCTTTGAGTGGCTTGTGCCCCCCCTGGCCACCCAATAGAAACACCCCTGTTCAAAGATGCTTCATTAAAGTGCCTGAACAAATTATGAAGCCTATAACATCAGCTGGCTGCTGCCTACATTTAAATAGTGATTATCTAATCCTAAATACTGGGCTGTTCTTTATGTTACAACGCAGTAATATGATGGTTAAGGTTGGAAATTGCTTAACAAGGAATAACGACTGACGTTTTATGCAGTTTCTGTATTTTTAACCAAAGAAATAACAATGATCTCTGGTAATTGACCATTTATAGTGGGTTAGGGCAAGACTATTATAACGAGAGAATAACATAAAATCACATACATATCCTTACATATTCTATGCAATTATATTATTACACTTTTAGGTACAATGCCTTTTCTAATCCATCACCACACTATTACTACGGGTGAGGTGCTACCAAACACTGCCATCTAGAGACTGATAGCATCAAGAACGGTTGTGCTCTGTATCACCTACAGAACAGGCACGCACACCCTGTCTCCTGGTGATAAGAAAGCTCATGTGAAAGACAAGGTGTAGAAGAGGCGCGAGGCTTCACATTTAATAAATAGGCTATAACGTGTCTCTTGTACAATCACTATTCAGATATCACAATACAAATGGTCCGCTCTCCTGCTTTGGTACATTCTGCTTGTCGAACAATCACATCTGTCAGTGGCTCCTGAGCAAAAATAATTACATAAAATGACTTCATATACAAGACAACATTCATCTTTGTATGACAATACATTAAATTGCTGCTTACAAAAATACTTTCCTCAATAGCATACAGTAATTGGTGTCATGTCTGTCCATGTCTCCCTTTGTAAACATTGACTGGTACAATTCAAGACAGTCACAGATCAAGACAAAAATGAGCAGAAGCTAAAATAAATAGTGACCGTGTTACAGTTTGCTGTCATTGGCTTGTGTAGACAGAATGTTGTTGTCCTCAAAGCCTAATTGTCATTTTAAAGCCACACTGCAGAACATTCCAGGTTATGTTGCTGCACGATGCTTTCTAGTTGGCTGAGGACATAACCAGTGATACTTAAAGATGCAGCAGTGTTGGGAGAATACAATGGAAGATGAATCAAAATTTGGCCCAAAAAAAGAAAGAAAAAAGAGGCTGATGATGTGTAAGTACAACTCTGGTCGAGTCGCTCCATTGAGGTGGTCTGTTGGGGCACAAGGGTGGGTGGGGGTCAGTGCTGGTAGTGTGAGGCGGCGATGTGCTGGTGGAAGGCGCCGTGATGGGAGGGGTAGATCAGGTCTGGGGTGGTGGGGGTGAGGCCCGTGCACAGAGGCTCGTGGCTGCTCAGCACAGAGGACAGATACTTGGCCTCTTCAGTCAGCTGTTTCACTTCCTTCCTCAGTGCCGCATTTTCTTTCTCCAAGTTCTCACTCTCCTGAAAAATACATTGTTAGGGAATCTTGACTGGTGTTTATAGTGACAGTTTTTGTGTTAATAACAAGACACCACATCCCCTACCAGGACTCTCTGAATAGAAAAGTAAAATACTTCTGTATAATCGCCTTGGGACACTGACAGGGACACGATAGCTGTTCAGTTACACTTTACTTTCCCTCCAGATCTTGAGCTACATTCATGATCAACTGTGGCTATCTGAAGGATTAACCTTATCTGCATGTTTTCAGACAGAAAGAGAACATGCAAACTCCACACAGAAAGACCCACACTTAGGCCTTGAGCAAGGCTGAAGATGGAAAGTTGTGGTCATATTTTTTTTTAGTTAGATTCAAATTCAGATAACTTTATTTATCCCCAAGGGGCAACTCCTTTATAGCTTCCCAGCCACGCATACATCCATCTAATGAGTACAATACAATAGTGCAGAGGCTCCCCAAGTGGGGTCTGGCACTGCAGGGGGGGGGGGGGCACTTGTCTACAAGACAAGTACATTGGGGAAAAAAGATTTTATAAGGAAATATACATTTCTTTGCAACATTATGCTATAAACCAGTTTACCGTGCAGTCATGGCTAAACGTTGCTTTTCATGAAGTTTTAGATATAAAATAATAACAAATTCCTCAGAATAGAGTAAATATACTATTATTCGGGGGCCCCAACAGATTTTCAGATCGATAAGGGGGGCGCAACGTCCCGTAATGGCTGCAATAGTGGATAATGAAATAAAAATCGACGCCATAATAGATCTAAAAATTACACATTATGCTGATACCTTAGCAGCTTAATAGCAAACATGGGTGTGGACAGGGTTTGATAGTGACAGATGATTTGCTGTAGCAAGTTACAAAAAGAACGAGGGCCAGAATGTATAAAAGTTAGACGGTTATTGATATAAACAATGTAAAACATTATGCTTATATGCACATGTGCACTGGTCTCAACAGAAAGCTCAGCCGGAGTGTGCCTACGTATACTTTTAAACGTCTCATTTTAGTAAATGTTCTTTTTGTGGGGTACTTTTTCATATTTATCACCTGCGAATGCCGCATGTTCTTTCCCACTTTTCAAGTGAAATGTGAGCGCGAACAGACACTTTGGTAATGCAAAGGTCACATCTCGCCCGATCATAACTGAAACAGAGATGCTGGTCTTTACTGTCACACAACTCTGGGTAAACCCCACAGACTCATGCGTCACTTAGCCAAACACTGCCCACTGCTCTCTCAGCGTTTACAAGAAGTGATTGCAGTGTTTCTCCCCTGCCTCAGCCCACGACATTTAACTTCGAACCTCACCAAAAACTACTACGGAGGAAACAGGAAGTCTGCCTGGTGTCACCGCGGGGGAAAATAACCTTCCTGTTTATCAAGCGACGCGATAAAAAGCAAAACCACAAAAGTGTGTTTGTGAAGAACTGCCGGGGAAGTCTGCATAGGTATTCTTTGGACGTATTACTTCCCATCACACTGGCTTTTAGATTGGCCTAATAAAGGTTTCAACACCTACTCAATAGATACTGCCCTGGGTACATTTGTGGTATAACTGCAATCGATTTAAGTGAAATGATGTATAGGGTATATTTGACATTTTCTCCTCATATTCATCAATCTTGGTTTTGTTTGTTTGTTTTTTATTAAAACCAAATTAATGTGACTTTTACTAATTCACAAGGAAGACATTTCTGCTGCAGCAAAATAGTCTCCACTGCTGTAAAGATGTGATACAATTTAAAACTAAACATAGAGATAGTTGGTGTATTGCAAAAGTTGTAGTCATCCTCTCTGCCTCTCTGGTATGCTAAAGAGGGATGCCCACACGTGCTAATTTATTCGTGAGGCTTCTGCAAACTTAGACAAGTGACAGCAGAAGCCATGACACATCGCCACATGGTCAGGTACCACCAGAGAGTAATTATAGGGCAATCCTAATTCTGGCCGCTTCGAACGTTTTGTCAAGAATGAAACGCAATGAAAGCTGTGATGTGTTAAGTTTCAAAGTCTTACCAAATGTAGGCTGTCCGCTTTCTGAGTTTGCCTCATCCTGCTTTTCTGAGCAGCAATTCTGTTCTTCTCTCGCCGCATCACCTTCTTAACATCGTCTGAGGAGCCCTGGTCAAAAAAAGAAAGGCAATAAAACACTGTTCAAGCTCTCCAACTACAGGTGTATGTGTGTGCGAATGGCGTGCTGCCTGTCTGACGGTCTAACAAGGAAAGGGCTGGGTTTGGGAGTGGTTGAGTCATTGGTTAACTAGAACGTACCCATTGTTTCCTGTCCGTTTGATTTTTATGATATTACTTGATAAGAGGTGCCGTGACAGTTACTACACGGGTCAGACTTGTTGCACATGTCACCATCATCTGCAATTTGAGCCTTTATTCGTTTTTAATTAGAGATGATTCATCATTTATGCTTCAGTAATGCATTTTAGCTTGGCGTTTCTCAAGTTTGGATATGGTTTACACCCAGCTTAGACATTTGGATTGTATGCCTTGAAGGTCAAATAGTTTAAGGTTGTGAATGTGGTTTAAAAGTTGTAGAAGTAAATCTAGTAAATGCGAATGTCAATCAGCTCTACATGGTGTACTCTACAAATAAACATGGTGTGAAAGCTAGTACTTGTACAACGCTATACACAAAAGTTGCATCAATAACAGTGTGTGCCATTATTGTTTTACATTTAGGACACGTTACTGCGGACACATGCAAGTCCAACACACTTTGTTCCTGACACTCGCCCCGTCATTCACAGTTTGCGCCCTCGAAACAGACAATGGATTCGCTCTAATTAGGCATGAGATGAATCGTGCAATTCACAAAAGCCTACACACGTTGGTTGAGTAATGCCTGCAGCCCATGTGAAAACCCATTGCGACGCCTTAAAAGTGGCCAAAATGGGCACTCAAAATGCATGTGCCAATAGTAAGGTGTAAACTGAGGACATGAAATAGGCAGCATACTCACCGCTCTACTTGCTGGGGACGGGGACTTGTAGCTTGTGTCATTGCTGTCAGAGCCCTGTGCCATGGCCAAGCTGCCCTCAAGCCCTCGTGCGTTCTTCACACGTCTGCTCTATGAAGTTTGTGTCTGTGTGAGAGAGAAAGTAGCTCTGAGGAGGCTTTTGCTCACCACATGAATGACTAACTCCTCTCTCTTCTCGTCTTTGATTGCCTCCCCCTCTTTCTCTCTCTCACTCTCTCTCTCTCTCTCCTCCCATCTATCTCTCTATCTGTTTGCCTAATAAGTTTTGATGCAACTTCTAGTCAGAAAACAAAGTTGCATTACCCTGGAAATCACATGTCTGATGGAAACCCAGCCCCAAAGTGATACCGTGGTAAACTCCACAGAAATAGCGCATGGGTTAGCAGGTACAAGATGTTCTGAAAGGCAAAACCTGAAATATAAATATATATCTTTTATCTCTTTTGGTCTGGTTTCTTAGGGACTCCCTCTTCCTCTTTCTCAGCCATTATGTTTTGGTTTGATCCCCAAGAGACAGGCCATCCATGTCCACGTTTGACCGAGACTTCACCACGTACAAGAGCTTTAGGTGATTTCCACAAGACTTTCCAACACAGCAACTGCAAGTGAAAAAAAAAAAGACAAACCGAGAGAAAATTCTCATGCCTTCATGCATTTCAGAAACAATATCGCACCTGATCTTGGAGCTTGTCAAATATGATTAGCTTGTTTGTCCCCATCGCGAGGTGGCATTTGGTGGTGCAAGATTATAGCATGAAGAGAGAAAAAAAAAGAAGATCAGGACCAAAACAGCTTTGCTTGGCTGAACAGTCCTCCCACACAAAAACATGTTCTCCCATTGCTGGAATTTTTGAAAAGCAAGGGCACACATTTCATATACTTGGCATTTAGCAGTGTCCAAATGAGTTGACAAGAGAGAGAGAGAGTGAAAGCTGATTGACATAACAAAAACAGAACTAGAAGCATTAGAACAAAGAATTCCTACTATTCTTTCTTTTCTATTTGGTGTTACTTAACCAGTAAATATGAAGTCAGTGCGCTTTGTTCTGTACAGGTTCAGAATGCTTGTCAATCTTGAAGTTTTTGATTTTTGTTATGTAAAACTTGTTGATTGGTTAAAGTTTCGCACTAAACAGAATGCAAAAAGCAGATTAAAAATACGCCTGGTAGTAAGGGGTTAATAAACAGGGTAATTTTCATGATGCATACAGAAAGGCCCCAGTCCACATCCAGATCAGAAGTTCAGTTTGTAGTTTACTTATGGTCTTATAGATGTGAGTGTGTTTAATATAGAGATGGCAAAGGGTATCCAAGCTTAAGTATGCAATAAATAACGCATATAAAAACAGAATTGAGTGGGACAGGGGCGTTTCAGAGGACAATTACAGAGAATTTTGGTACATCATAAATTTCTAGGAAACTACTGACCCGGGATTAAACCGTGTTTGTAAAGGCTTATTTTTACGGTTTTAAATCAACTAGTCCCTTGAAGACTTTTGAGGAAAAAAATGTAGATAGACAATTTTTGATGCAGGAAGAGTGAGTCATTTCTCCCATAAATCGAAGTAGATTCTCAGTCATCCAGGTGGTTGATTCAATCTTGTGACATTATAAAACATAAAACATCTGAACTTACATTTACGTCTTTGATTAACAGGTCTGGCAGAACTGTGGTGCCGTGTTGCGGCTCTGCCCGGGAGGAGTTTACCACAGTTGTAACAACATGCTCTGTGGGAGGAGTCAGACCTGGCCATGGATTCTCTTTTGAATCCTTGTTACTAATGTAAATAGAGAAGACGAATACACTGTTCAATGTAACATGTTTTTAATTTTTTTCGTGTATATGACAACGTGACATGCTTATGAAAACATAATAAAAATTAGCCAAATAGAATAAAATAAGAATTATATCCATAAGAGAGCGGATCCTCCTTTCATCCTCTGGGGAGCATTAACTAAAAACAAACAAACAGAACAATAGTTATTAGTTATATATATTTATGGTTAATCATTATGGAGCAGGGTGAAATAATGATGTTTTACATCATTATTTCCATTGCTCTGTGACAGAATGTCACAAGAAGCCACAACATGTTTCAAAATAATCTTTGCGACTTAAATCTTGTGAAACAAAAAAACGAATTTCTTTGAAACAGAACGTACTGTGTTGAAATAGTTCAGTAAAATATCCCAATAGCATAGACAGTTTTTCTCATATTGTGTAGCCCTAACTATAAATTGAACATGTGTGTACCTGGTCTGGGCTTTTGTCCACTTCAGTGCGTGTCTTGGTGGTACAGTGGTGGTCGGGTGATAGAAGGAACATCCAGCTCGTTTGCACTGCGCAGCGAAGCGACAAGCCTGCGAAGGGGCACAGACATCATGAGTATATCAAACAAAAGTACTGGTCTATACATTTCATGCTATGAATCTTAAAGCCACACTGTTTCCCTACATAAATAGAACTGAACACAAGGATTGACTTCATTATTATTATTATTTATTATTATTAGTGAGCGGGTTTGCGTCTCCTCAGACCTGGCGTGTGATGTGAGGAGCGGGACATCGCCAGTTTGTGTTGGTGGACATAGAGCTGCTTTGTTTTAATCGCAGTTAGAAGGCTTAGATATGTTTGGTCTTATTCCAAAAAAAGCAGTGCCTGTGTCTTTGATGTTCATTTGGAAGATGTTTGTTTATTTATTAGCATATTGCAGTGTTTGTTGATACGCACAAATGCTTTGCAGTGTGGCTTTAAAGTAGATCTAATACTTGTAATCTGTACCTTGGGGTGATAAAATGTACAGTCCATTTTTTTGCAGTCTGGGAAAAAGCGGCACACTGTTGTCGTCTGCACTGGTGGCGCTAAGAACATACGGAGCACTTGGTTAGGACAAAATTGTTGGAAGGACTTTCTATTTTCAATTGTTTAGAACATAATAACTTTAAAAAAAAAAAGTGTTATGAACCTGGTCTTGACGGGGGCGCAGCTGTACCTCTGCGGCTGACGTGAGTGAAAGGGCAGTCTGGCTTTGTGCACCTGGCGTCATATTTACAATTTGGGTGGATGAAAAGGCATTTATCTCCAAATTTACAGCTGGGAAAGGTTCTACAAGAAATGAATCACATACGTTATAACAACATTCAGAAATACTTATTGCGACATACAACATGTGACACTTACTTGCATTGAGTTGTGGGGTGATGGTACGGGCACTCGTCTCCACTTTTGCAGGCGGGCCAGAACTTGCAGCGTTCCATCACTTTTTGCCTTTTTGTTGGGACGTTCTCTCCCTCTGCTGCTTCATAGTCCATCATCTCATCTTATATAGTAAAACAATACATTCAATCATTGACAACACCATGATTATCCAATACAAAATATTTAAGAGGGTATGTAAGATTTTTTTGTAAATATTTTATAATCATTGACCTCTTGTGTCCCCCAGTTATGTTACCATGATTAAATCTCAACCTTCTCTCACTTGCAAAATCCCAGCACCTAATCAATGCTAGAGCAGGCCTACAGTAGTTAAAGTGACTGAATTCTGGAGGTTCTTGGCTTTCAAATGAGGAATGGTATGTTCACATAAAGGGAAACGTGCTTGTGCAGTGAACCCCTGTAGGGGTCAAGCTCCAGAATAGGAGAGAACTTCTTAAATGACACAGAACACGGAGGTCTTCCAATCAGGAACGCACATATTTAAGATGAGGAGAGAGTGGAGGCTGAGTCCACAGACTTTTAACAAGCCTTACACTCATTTATTCAGCTTGCTTTCCCCTGAGTTCTACAATGTGCATCATCCAGGTGCATATCATCTTTACACCAATACATTTTGTATTTTATAATTTTAATATTGTATTCTTTTTGTATTTCAAATTTTATTGCCATAGTTTTATTGTAGTGCCTTATTTCTTGCCCTGTAAAAGGTGCTCAACTAATAAACTTAACTTACCTCTATAAACTACTACGATCATACACCTCAAACATAACCTTTAAAAATCTAATTTGTTGTTGTTACTGTACCTTCGACCAGTGGATTTGCCTGGAGTCTCTGAAGAACGCTGACTTTGGCTTGAGTGCTGCTCTCCATGAGCTCTTCTCGAGGAAGAGGTCTAACGTCATCCATTTCCATTTCAAAATCTACAAAGTTCCCCACTGGGCTGGGAACACCATCCAGGGTAACTATAAACTTTGGACTGGCAGACTCGCCTGGCTCCTTACTGTAAAACAGAGAAGAAATGCACATTAGCCTTGTGGCCCTGTGGTTCTCAACTTTCATGTCAAGTATTTAGCTTTCGGAGTAGTACCAAAACCACCACCTCGCCTCGCTTATTTTGTCCATACATCTATATTTTTAATTTTAGTATTTGCTATACTTGTTGGATCTTTTGTCTTCTGGATGGAATGTATAATGTATGAATGGGCAGAGAAAGCTTACCAGAAACCCTAAAATAAAAGTAAAGGCGCCAATGCTAACGACCCATCCAGCTGCTGACTCAGTGAAAGTATAATACATACTAATCAATCAAGATCAAATACACACTAATATCAACTTCCAATTAAAGGGTATGGTACCTGGACTGGATGGTGCGAAGTGCGGCAGATGAAATATCCAGGGAACGCTGTGGGGTTCTGGCTGGAGGCTCTTCAAGTTGTGGCTTACTCATTATGAAAGAGCGAGTATCAGGGCCTCCAGCTACTTCCACACCTACGCAATATTTGAGAACACGTTAAAATAATGGATAAAGCCAAACTACATAACACACACGTATTATTACGCCTTACAATATAGGTCCCCCTTTTATCCGCTTAGAAAATCCACATTGTTTAATTTTGTGTAATAATACTTTGTAGTGTAACACTTCACGTAACCATATTTAAATAGGGAAAACGTGGAAGAGCTTGGTAGCTTCTATCTTGACCTGTTTTCGAGCTATAGTGGAGAGAGGGAGAGGCTAAATGCTAACGCCGTCTGCGCTGTGTTTAGGTGACTGAAGGCACGGGGGAAGACCAGACAGGTCCTAAAGAACGTCAAAGCTAAGGTAAGAACATATCTCAGCATGTAAAAACGGTGGCCTATTCCTTTAACACTGAATGCCCATCAATGTGGCTTTAAAATGGTAAAAACTGACTTACTGACTGCAGCTTGCACCCCTGCTTCACTGCCCTCTTTAGAATCCAACTGCAGCCGTGATGCTAAGGATTTGGAGGAAGCTGAAAAGAGAGGGGACGTTCATAAATAAACGTGTCTCAAGAACAAATATAACACTTTAAACAACAGCAGAGAACAGACTGGTTCTAGACTGAGGTAGCTCTGTGGAGGTGTAGGCTCTGGGGGCCAGGCTGTGAAGGTGCTCCTGGACCAGCTGAATGGCTGCAGTCATCTCCTCACTTGTGGACAAACGGGTTCGTGGGGCAACAGGAACAGTCTGTCGCTGTGGGACTGTTACAAATACATGTATGAGAAATAGACAACACTCTGACGATTATATTTAAATAAATCATGTCGTTTAGATGTGGAACACACTGCTGGCATCTACAAAAGCCACTTTTAAGAAGCTTCTGAACACATTTGGGGCTCACTAACAGCTGGACTTTAGGGATTCCATCGATAAACAACAAACAACACAAGCCGTCTTGGCCATCTTCGTGTAACAACAAACACTCGGGTTCCCAGAGTTGTCAGCTACTGATCAATCTGGATTCTCTCCACAGAAAATGAATTGTGAAACCAATCCTTAATTTAAGTATGGTATGTTGATTATATTACATTTTATGAGTAAATCATGGGTTCTCACTTTAATGTGGCTGATGAGTTGAAAACATCATGATTGATCACACATAATTTGGACAGTTTATGTTAATGGTTGTTGAAAAAATGCATATTGAACAGGCAAAACAAATCTGAAACTTTAGCAGAATATATAGCAGCTTGTGTATTTTTACGATTGAACACCATTTCTATTAATGTACTTGTTTATAATCTACACAAAGTGAAAACTCACTTATCGGGTATGCTGTGGTTTTGGTGATGGAATCCTGGGCTTCTGATATCGCCTTCAGAATCAGATTCCTATTAGCTTGTTTTGCTGGTGGCAGTGTAGGTCTGAAACACAGGGTTAGGGTTACACTTTACACTTAAACAAAGGTGAGGCAAGCGTGAACAGGAGACTGACTTTCGCTCTGGTTTGGAGGGAAGGGACACACGACTGGACATTCCTCTGCTGCCGTAGTTTGCCTCTTCATCTTCAACTTCATCACTGTCATCATCTGCTGTTCTGCTCACGCGTACCACTGAGCTTGCAACTGGAGCTTTACGCTTCCGTGACTCCTCCGGCTAAAGAAATAGAATAGTATAGACCACTTTTAACACCTCAGGGGAGCATGAAATGAGAATAAATCTCACAATATTTGATAAAGTATTGCAACAGCAATATTGTGATATTTTACTAAACTATTTCAACACAGTATGTCCCATGATAGTCCAGTATGAACAGTATATTTCTGCTGTAATCTGTCTTCCTCATGTCTAATGCATGTGTGACTAGACACAGGAGTCAGTTCTTTGCAATTAGCAGTTGAGAGCTCACAGATTTTAGATCTATGTTTAGGTTTCTGTATCAAAAGAGGCAACGCTTTGGTCAAAGTATGTTTATAAGTAAGAACAAGTTTAGTAGTTTTGACCAAACCTTGTGGCGTTATGATAAAAAGTCTGAAAACTGTGTGAACTAATGATAAGATGAGAAATGTGTCAAATCGTCTAACAACGGAGTGTCACGTTGACATAATCAAAAGATAAACCTGGTTTATCTTGGTATTTTTGTTTCAGGCTGTGATAGCAAAAGAAGTGTGTAAAACTCAGATGGAAAATCATTTTTGGCATATTGCTGATTTTTACAATGTGGATACCCTTATCTGATACTGCAATAACAATTTGCCAATAAGCCCTACAAACAAATTTCTATAAATTGAATGTAGGCTACACATACCTTACTGACGCTGGTTCTGGTTGATCTGCTGCTTCTGCTTTCCACATGCCTGGAGTGCGACTCTGCAGAGTTTATGGAGCTGAACTTGCTTTGACCAGGTCTGTAGATCTCAATACTAGGTCTGCTTGTTGAACTGCGTGTGCGGCTGATGTTGGCAGCGGTTTCCACGGGCTCATCAGAAATCAGGTCATCATCCATGTCAGGCTTGATGTCAATAACCGCTTCAGAAAGAACAGACTCCACCAGGGGTTTCACAGCAGATGTAAGCCTGGATGACGAGCTTCTTCTTAAACACAATAGAAATCATTAAATCTCTATCTCCATAACCAAATTCACACACCCTCCTCAAGACAATGTCAGGATAAAGTCAGGATTTTCTTCCTTTAATCCTGACATTACATGGAAAATGCAGAGGGCTGGGGCGCATGTGTGAAATGGGCTCAGTATAAACAATATTTATTTACCTGTTTTCATATGCAGAGCTGGAAACACGCGCCTCAGAGCGAGAGCTGGAGACTGATTTGGATTCCTCAATTCTGCTGCTTTCAGAGGGACGCCTTTTACTACTGTCTGACTCCAGTGAATATTTTGAAGATCCGGGCTCTGAAATACATTTACAGTTATATTTAAGAACATTGCATTGCAAAATCATAGATATACATCACGTTTCTTACTGTTCTGGCCTAAATTAAAATCTACTACTTATTTATCCATTTTTGTTATATTCATTTTTATTTAGTCGGGTCAGTGCATGTTAATGAATACATGGGTCTCTCATGCATGTAAACGCGCCACACCGGATTGTAGCCTTGTGCTAATTTCCATCCGGTCCAGGTGGGATTCAATAACTAACCGCTGTGCGACCGTGCTGACACTAGCAATAGCATACAAATAAACGACCACAATTTAGACATATCGGAAATTCACATGCATAACACACCGGAAAATTGTATAAATTGAAATTGTGCAACTCTCATTCACTTGACGCATATTGGTCAGGGTTGCGGTTAGGGGAGAGAGTGCAGCTTCCAGACAGCCCAGTGGATGAAGCTGTTCTTGAGCCTGATGGACCGGGCTCATAATGTTTAAAATGTGCTTTAATAGTTTGTAAACATTAAGTGAGCACTTCACAGACTTACCAACTGCCACCGACCTCAACTTCTCAAGGACCCCATTCAACCTGCGTCAGAACAGATTATGTCAGAGTCATAACACAAACACACACTATTGTTAAATGACTGACAATTCAAGCATTCCTCATACCAGGCTGTGAACTTGATCGTGTTGCTTCCCAAAAATAGAGACAAGTCGTCAGCCATCTGTTGGGGTGTTTTCTTGTTTGCTACCATCACCATAATGTAATCAGGAAGCTCTTCGTCTGCAGCACAAGAAACAAACAAAATAAGGGTTAAACTCAAGCATAAATGAATAATAATAATAATAATAATAATAATAATAATAGGCACGTGCACCACTCACCGATATAAGCACCGAGCTCCTGAAGCTTGCCCTTGATTGCAGCCTGCAAAACAAGTGTAATTTGATACGTTAGCAGCTGCAGATCCGAGAACACGCTATTCCCTTTCAGTCACCAGCAATTCAAAATTCGGTGATTTTTTTTATTTCTTTTAGTAAGCACAAGATTAGTTAAAAGTACTGGTTTCCAAATACATTCTGCTGCTAAAGCTATCGCCTAGCTACTATCATGGCTAGAAAACCCCCCCTCGGATGTTTATAACACTTCTGAGATCAATAACACGCACATGCCACTCTACTCACCCGTATTTTCTTGCTAATTTCGGTTCCGATTTCCATTTTGCTTTAAAACAACCCTATAAATGCTCTGTTTGATAAATGAAGCCCTTTCTGTGGATGCACCGCAGCTGGAGGGTTAGCTAGCCTTGCACCGTTCTCTGCAGCTAAACGACAGTCACGTGACCAAAGTTACGGAAGCAGGAAAGGGACAGTTCGTCGTCTTCTTCTTCTTTGGCTGCTTAACGGCAGATTCGGAATAATCTAGCGCTCTACCTCCACCCTCCAGATAGTGCATGAACATCATTGCAGCTATCCGGAAAAAAGTCCGCTGTTCTTTAAAAATTTAAACTTGTATTTTATTCCTCTATATTCTGAAGCCTTCGATAAAGTATATTTTAAGAAAACATTTTCTTTCTATTTTCGTTTTAATTAAAACCCTGTCTCTATTAAATTCCCTACACAATTAAAGACATGGCCTTGTCCGGTGTCCTAATTCTTAAAATTGCCTCTTCTTTTCCTACCCCCATCCCATTTATCTTTTTTTTCTTGACTTAGCCTCTGATTTTGATATTTTACACTGAATAGACACATTTGTTTGCTTTCAAAGTAATCCAATTAATATGCTACATATGCTACAAGTGTTTTCTTTTTTCGTTTGTTTTTTTCCCCTTCATTTATTTAGGCTATTTATTATTTTTATCCGGACAATGCACAAATACATTAGGCTCAAGAGCAAAGATGTTCGTACCAGACTGTTTCTTTATCAGACAAATTTCTGTTTGTGCTGATTGTCATAAAAAGCTGAATGAAAATAGCTATTTGTCCTATATTCAAGACACACTATATGAGATAAGCCCCAGGTAAAATAGGGTAAAAAATAAAGAACGAAAGAGCCGGCTGTTTATACTTTATCATGTTGAACACACGATGGCGCCAAAGACTATCTTATACAAGGCCTATTGTATGTGTGTCTTGAAAAACACTTTTTACAGTAACACACAAAAAGCCTCTCCAACAACATTGAAAGATAAAGAAGCGAAAAGTAGTGAATTTAACTGAGTTTGTTTTCAAACTGTCCAAACTCATAACTTTCCTAACACATTTCTAACATCTCAATTCTTCACAGATGAGTTTATAAACACGTTTTAACTCTCAGGGTCACTCACTGTCACAACATCTCTAACAATAACTTACCTGCAAGTCCTTGAGGAAACAAAAGGCTTCATTGTTATCTATGAAGTGTCTTTTAACATTGTCTTCTTTTGTAATTTACTGTAAGGACAAAACAAATTTCAGTTCAGTCTACCACGAAAAAGGTCAAGTCCAGGATTTTAAAGAGAAACACAAATGACTAAATAGTTGCTCGTTGTATTTATAGTATTAGTAAGCTCATTTTAAAATTTGCAATTAGTTCTGCTTATGTAAAAATGTGTTCTGTTTTGCAGCCAATAATCAGTGCACGAAGCTGCTGTCTAGACAAGTGTGTGAGCCAAGGCTGTCTGCTGTTAGTTCAACTTTACACTGGGTAGTGATGTCTTCCTAGTGAAATGTAGACTTTTATTTTGGTGTGTTCAACCCTTTCAACCCTTTGGTGTATGTTTTGTGATGGTGACTGCTAAAGCTGGGCTAAGCTTGCAAACACATTTGGAGATTCAAAAACAATAACACCAAGATAAATGCCCTGAACTGACTGTGATCACTATGAACACTCAGTATGTCCATATCAAAAACAAACCAAACCAAACAAAAAAAGTTATGTGTGACCAAAAATGTTGTGGTCACCATGTCTCACAACTGCCTTTTAAATGGAGCAGGGGAACTTCAGTGGTGAACCAGCAGAAGCAGCAGCTCCGTGTGACCTGAAGCCTCATACAGCCATGCTTCTGTCATGTACATCTGAGAAAAAGAGTATTACCTTATAGTATCACATTGCGCTGCAGATCTCTCTCCCTGAGGGTGGAAGACGGATGCCTAATACTGAACCAAAAGGCCCTTTTCAACAACGTGCGCCAGAAGATAATTCATTGCACCTGCTTTGACAATGTCCAGTAACCCAATACTCACTTTCCTGGAGAAGATGACACCTGTTTGAAGGAGGCTTGTTGGTGTTGCAGAAAGGACGGAAGACTCACCCAGTCACACGTCCCATGGAGCTTTACAACATACAGTCCAGTGGTGGGATAAAGCATGATATACAGTAGGCCCAACTTTACAAGCACGTACAAACATTTAAATGTACAAATCAGAGGGTGTCACTGCTACTTTACCCAATACCTACAGTGTTTGCTTCTGAGTTTTTGTTTTATGGGAGAGAAAAGTGAAGCCAATTTACTATTCTTGCATTAAAATTCTTCATTTACATTATATTATATTATTAAGTGTCTTAAAAGCAATTATTTCAAAGGGCTCATGGATATAAAAGGTTTTTAAAACACGAAGGCTCTCTGGTAGGAGAGGGAAATGTAAGTCCTGTACTTGTAACTTTTTTTTAAGATTAAATTAACCACCGATGTCAGAGAATTCACACTGTTTTAATGTTAACTGTGATAGAACAAACTGACAAGTGATCATAAATATAGCCTATGTTTGTGTTTTATCACTTATTCAAAATAAAGATTGTGTTTTTTAAATGTGCGTCACACTTCTACAAATCTATAAATCAGACATGTCAAGCTGGCGGCCCACGGGCCAAATCCGGCCTGAGAGATGACTTAATCCGGCCCCCGACTTGAGGGCTACTTTAAGAGCATTAAGTTGTTCGAGGGCTACCAGTTAAAAACAAATCCTAAAGACTTAAACGTACACTGTTCACTTATAGGATATTGACCCCATATTATATTAAAATAGCTTTATTTTAAACTCATACTGAGTCACAAGAACCAAAATAACTGTAATTTTAAGAATTAGATTCAAGAAAATGAAGTGTTTTACACTTTAGAAAAAGTCCCAAGGGCTACTGGACATGCCCCAAAGGGCCCCTGGGTGCCCGCGGGCACCACGTTGGTGACCCCTGCTCTAGCCCATTCCTCTGCGGAGTTATGAATATTTTAAGGAAAAAAAACAGTATGCTCATTTCAGCCACTAGGGGCTACTTAAATCTAAAAAAAGAAAAAGAAAGAGTTCCACATGTGTCCAGCAGAGGGAACTGACATAATAAGAGATCAGGATATAAAAAAAAAAACACATTATAGTCCCGTGGTAAATGGTCAGTCTGCCTCAGGGGGCAGCTGTGGCAACAATAGCAACTTACCAACACGGTGTGGAGTGAATGAATAATGACGACAGTGTACTCTGAGAAAGTTGTGACACAGGCTTGTAAATAGTGTAAGACATTATCATTATTTATTACTGTCAGGCTTTTATTATAAAATCACAGCTTATTGTTATTCATTTATCGGAAACATTTTTTCTTTATAGTATTTCATGTTAACATTATATGCAGCCCGCGACCCGCAGAGGAAGCTGGATTTCGACACCCCTGCTATAAATGAACTATTGCATGGCTATGACTTCTTAGAAATGGCCCATCCTCAAATAAAATGCAATAGTAATGTTGCGGGCACATTCTTTTTTACTTGCCCCACGAGGAACCAGGGGAGCAGGCCACATGTCAGGACACAACGTTTAGCTACTTGCCCCGGGTAAGTGGACAACTGTTCCTATGGTCCATTTTTGCCCTCCTTATCTGTACTTATAGAGGTCAGATCAGCACACTGCACTGAAAAGAAAATGCTAGTCTGATTCATGCCTTTAAATCTGACACACATTAACTTGTAATAGTGAGGAAGTGGTGGAACCTTATTAAAATTACAGCTGCACTAATGGTCGTAGTCAAAGTGCGGGAAGATGTTGGAGCGGTCACTGCAGGAGTCAGGGCTGCACGGCTGGAAGCATTTTCTTCTCATTTATTATTGAACAAGACACTTCCACATTAAAGTCATTCAGGTAATTATGGAAGCTAAAAAACATTTGGCACAAGTTTTGGTACAGCGGGAGATGTTTTGGAAGGCCTGCGTAGATTCATCAGTTTTTTGACCTTGGCACATATTTCATTTATCTCATTTAATCATGCATGAATTAAAAAAAAGGACATAAATCAGAAAGAAGAATTATAATATGACATTTTTGGTATTGAGCCCCGACATTAAACAAGGCTCCATCCAAACTTTTAACTCCCTGTGCCTTGTGAGTTCCAAATGGTTTTCAGGTAAAGAAGTTGGCTTTACAAATTTCGTACAATAAAGAATTACTTTCACTTTAAGTTGAGATTTGAGTTATTTTATTTTAGCTCAGTTATTCTCAAACTTTTCTCCTAGTGACCCCTATTTAAACAGTTACAGTGGCAGCCCCCAGCTCCTTTTGCCAACCTGACAAAGAATTTAAAGCAGAAAATTAAGTTTAAAAGATATGAAGTACACGAAAGGGTCATCCCTGGCTCATTGGCAATACATTCAATAATATTTTTTCTATGGTAATAGTAATAATGTGAGTGGTTTTGAATAATTTCTGTGCATAATTTTGTGTTGACGACCTCTTAGCCAGAACGCTTGGACAACAGCTTTTTCCTCATTCAAATAAACCTTGCTCTTAAAGCCACACAACGTTGACATGTGATTTAATTAAGGTCCTCATCCAAGTCCATTCTTTGACTACCCACTGCCGAAGTTGAATGTTCTGCTGGTAAAAGCATGTTTTGTATTGCTGACAATATAAATGTGCTTTTAAATGGAGGTGATGATGAATAGTATTCCTCACAAGCTTTGCCTGACTTCTAGCTTCATGACACTCACTTCTCCTCATTTTTCTTGAATTGTCTCCTCAAACAACCTTGACTGATTGCAATTGCAGCTGTTTGGTTCCCATTCAAACTGACTACAAGGGGGTTCTTTTGCTAGATTTCTCCCTTTTCCTTTTTTTCAAAGATAGGAAACTTTAACTTGACCAAAATTACTAATATAATAGAATAGAAGGTTATTTGTTTAGTACTTTTTACATGACACAAGTCACCCAGGTTTAGGGGATTAGCACTTCATTTACCCCACACACCCTGGTGGTAGTACTGTACATATATGTAGCAACAGTTTCCCCTGGTGTAGACTGACAGAAGTACGACTGCACACATCTGAGCCACCACTATTCATTCACACACACATCATTCATCCTGGCCTGTTGTACATGTTTTTAGTGGTAGACTAAACCGGAATCCTGCCTCGTCTGGGGATTGAACTCATAAAGCACAAGCACTAACCTCTAATGTATTGTCATTGTTTAATGCTAATAGACATACTGTCCCAAGATTGTTACTGACCTTTTCCAACAAAGAATCTCGCTCTCTTTGGCACTAGCTGTGAGCAGTGTTTAGCCTTAATTATAAGTGGTAGCGGGATGCCAAATCTAGCTTTTATCAGTGGATCAGAGCTGAGAGAAAGCTCACAAAGAAGACCCCTGCTGTGCCCATGCCTAATAATTATATGATTTTACATGCATCGCTAATCTCATTCTTCATTTACGCTGCGATCATTTAGCACAAAAGCTATTGGAAAGGCACAGTTTTTTTGCGAAACACTGTCTCTGCAGGAGCATAAAGACATTAATGAGAGTATGTAAGACTCAGCACATCAATTATTTTTTATGTATTTTTGCCTAGATGCACGAGGTAACAAGGATTTCTCCCTCTCAACAAAATGTAACAAGAGAGAGAACCAGGGAGTTTATCTTAGGGATGCATGAGATATGAATATTCAATAACCGTAATAATAATATTAATGTAACATTGTTTTTTCATCAACTTTTGTTCTTTGAAACCAAATTCTGAAATACTACGTTTTAAATATGGCATGAGGTTGTACACAATGGGCCTGAATGAATGAGAGTGCGCTTGCCTGTGTGTGTGAGTGAATAAGTGGTGGTGGTCGGAAGGGGCCTATAGTGCAGATTGGCATGCTCTCTTCCATCTCACTTCTGTCAGTCTACCCCAGGGGCAGCTGTGGCTATATACGTAGTAGCTTTCCATGATGATTGCACAGTGCCACTTTGAGAAACTTGGTAGCACAGACTTGTAAAGCGCAATACAAGTGTAAGCCGATATTACTCTTGCCTTGTCAAATGAATAGAATAATTGTTGGCGCAATCCTTCCCCTCATAGATGTCCGGTGCTTCTAAAACAAATGTGTGCTTTTCATGAAACTGTGAATTTGCAACAAGTTTGTATCTCCCAATAAACGAAAGATCATTGTTTTTGACTAGATGGTGGTAACAAATGCATGTGTCACCATGTATCTGATCCCAAACCAGTGGAGGAGAGGCAGATGTTGCTGACATTCAACTTTTTTGGCCTTGAGCTTCACCTTTTGACCTTGTCCTCTCAATTCATCTTTCAACACCACTCCTGAATTCTATACCACCCATCTACTATACCGCGCTAAAACTGAGCAACCTAATCCTTACTTATTTAATGATAAAGAGAACAAAATCCTTTCCTTGTCGCACTCGCACAATAATCCCAAGAAATTCGAAAAGGCAGCTGTTACAAACACATATAACGCCACACAGAGAAAATCCTCAAGTATAAGTTTTCACTTGCAGCTATAAGCCAGTCTTTCAGCACTTGCTTTGGCCTTTAGCCCCTGCAAGCCTCCCAGCTATAATTATCTGCGCAGTGCCCCGTGAATGGAGAGGGCCTTAGGTTTCCAGATTAATTACGTTTGCAGTGAGTTCAGAGCTGGTGTAGCGGCTTGAATAGAGCTGTCGACTAAACTACACCTGACGCCTGCGAAGAAGAGGAGAGAGTAATGAAGGCTACGTGGTTTTGGAAGAGGCATGAGATAATATCGTCACTGTCTTTTATTACTGATCATATACAAAGCAATAAGGTTCTAAGCTACTAGAAGATATCAAGGTTGCATTTGGTGGATAAATCTTCCCAACATCTTTACTTTATAATGCTAGTATATAGAATGGTTATTATATTTGTCGTCTAATTGGTTCCTTCAAATAAAAATAAACCACATCAACCAAGCATCACTGGTATGAGTGTGTTTACATGCGCTGGAGTAACCTGGTTAATAAGCATATCCTGGTTATGACAGTATCCTGGCTATTTAGGCTCCAGAGAGGGGCGGAGCTTGTGACAAACATGGTAAGGAGCTAAATACCTTAGCAACGTCGCTAACACATGGCTTTTTCGGACATTTCTCGAGCACAGGACAAGAACTATTCAAAGGAGCGCTTAAAACAAGTACAGTTCTTTCCCAGCTTCAGCGACAGACGTGAGAATCGAAACAGTTGAATGAAAGAAAAATTTGTCTGACTTCCACCCGAGATACCACTGAGCAAAAAAGTACTAAGGTTACTTCAATGTTTTGTTGATGATACAAAGATTTAAAAGCCCAGATACGAGATAAAATGGCTGTGGGAAAGTTTTTGCTCCTGCCGTATCTGTTTCAAAAGTTCGCACATGCTCAGTACGTCAGCAATGGTGACAAAGCCAGGATACTGTGTTTACATGGTACAGTATCCAGGAAACTGTGGGTATACCCTGGTTTCTAATAACCTGGATATTGGCTAAACTGAAACCAGGATTCTGTGTTTACATGAACCAGACACAACCGGGAAACTTAAAATCCCCACAAATAGTGTGGATACTGGAGTGCATGTAAACACACTCTAGAGTAACAGTACGTGTAATAGATTTACTGCACCCTTGTGAGAGGTCATCGGTGCCCCTCTCCCCTCCATTCAAGACATTTACTCCACCTGACAGAGGACAGCTTCAAGTAGTCAGGAAGCTGAACTCTCTCCCTTCTCCGTCCTTAACTCCATCTGCATTCCACTTGCATTCAATTGATGTATTATGCTCTTTACATGTCCTTGATCATTGGCCTACCATAAAAAGAGCGCATGCATGAAGAAAGAATTCAGTCTGTCTGTACAAAAAGCTGCTCAGGGTTTGCAGTTTCTCCGCTCCCTTAATGCGTACATTGGTTGTGTACATTACCATGATGTATTCACCCCCTAAGGACATCCAGGGCTTTTTTTCCCCCCCGGGGAATTCACTCCACACAGCTCCACCACGGGTCGCGGCTCTTTCTAATGCTGTCGCACATTAGCAGGTAATTACAGACCACTGCTGCAGCTATGGGGAGCATGTCTGAACAAGCCACGTGCACATGCTACACTCAGGATAACAAGAGGGTCCATCGTGGAGAGAGTGGAGAGCCGACACACACACACACACATTTGTGCTTGTTTCCCTGGTTTATATCTATAAGTGTACATTTGTCCATTGTCGTACTGGCTGTGAGAGGCTCTTCAGCAGGGCGCTTATATGGCTAGACCTTCTCTGAGTTTGTAAACAGAAGGAAACAATGGTGCCATGAGATAACCTTGATGAATTGCGACACGTACTGTGAATAGTGTGAAGGCTAACAGCAGCTGATGTCGTTGTTGTATATAAAAAATAGTTGCTGATCAGTTTTCTTTTGAAATTAGCTGTAAAGAAATAGCAGGGTGTTTGAAGGCTCAAGCACAAGCTGAAGAGTATACAAAAGATGTCAAATCCTATGCAAGTGTAATCAATACATTGTAATGAAATTGTAATGCCATGTCAGGCCACTTCATGATCAATAGATAAATAATAGTAAAAGCTTCAGCCCCTAAAATGAATGTGAACAAAACACAACTTGTAGAGTGTCATATACAGTGCCTCACAGACTGTATAGACGTTCTCCATTGATCTACGGTGTAGAAATGTCCTCATGTTTCACCATAGAATGACCTAAGATTTCTGCTGGTGGGCCTTGGTTGCTGCTCTTTGTCAGTCGAGTGGTTCTTGGGTAAGAGGAGAAGTGCGGCTCGATTGAGACAGACTTGCTCACACCGTTCTGATCGTGTTTCCTTTTGTCTGCCAAACCAGTGGATTACTCACTGCACCATAAAACCACACTCTCATTGTCTGCATGCACTTTACAGCATCTATACGTCGTGCTAGTTATACTGATGTCAGAATGGATGTAATGTATTCTGCCCTTAATGAAAGTTTCAGACAATTACGCTTTATTTTTGTTGTTGCTTGACGACCATGCAACATTGGACTTGTAAACAAATCACAGTTAATAGTTGGCATTTTAGGCATAATGTTTGCAAAATCACCATGTGTTTGCATTAATGACAATGATAATGCACAATATACTACTTACTCTTCAACCACATATCTCAAACATGATCTTGTTCCAGTTAAGTTAATTTGTCTTCTGATATTGATGACAATGCTCTTTCATCCAGACCTGTAAACACACAGGTCTGGCTATAAGAACATATTGTCATGATCTTCTGCAATCTAGTATAAAGAAAAGCAAAGTTTAACAAAACACATTCATTTTGTTGACATATATGGAGCCATCGTGAAGCTTATGACCTGGCCCTTGCACACTGGGCACACACGGTCCGCATCAGTCAGCTCGTATAGAGACAACAGTGACTCAGAGGAACCATGGGAAGTCCTCTCCGCTCTCTGATCCCAGTCTGGGAACAATACACTCACTCGGCTCATTGTGAGTCCGCTTCCTACTCAGGAAATATCTGTCAGAGCACATTCACAGTATTTGAACCTATCTCTCAGCACTTGGCCACGGGGCAAGAACAGAGGAGACTTGGGTGATTAACAATGGGCGCTACAGGCACACACTCACTGCACACCTGAACTCTGCGCTGTATGAATGAAAGGCGGCACTGTCGTGGTCTGAAGGCCCAGCGATGCCCGGATAAAAACAACCGTGACCTGAAACTTAATACAGCAGTGGTTTGTGTTTGACAGTGTTAAAACAGGAAATGTGACCATATGAGCTAAGGATGTGCCCTGTATTGTACACACGCTTCCATTTGCATTATTTAATATAAAGGATCAACACTAAAGTGATATATGCCCCTGACCCATGGTGCAGGTAGCTCCTTCCCTTGTGAGACTTGTTATGTGAGACATGGCAAAAGACATTTTTTTAACCTGGTTTATCGTTAATATTGCTGTACTTTCTGAAACTAACTGCATGACAGGAAAGAAACTGGCAACATCTCTCTCAGAGCAAACGAACTAGGTGGATTAACAAGCTCAAGCCAGAGTAATGATTGTATTACACTATATGTATGTTTGAAGCGCTTCACACAATTTGGCTTGTGACTGGACGTCCCCCTCTTACCCTCTGGATCAGTCCAAACGTGGGAAAGGCAGAACACTGGTTTGTGACTGCTTGTGGAAACATATTATTGGATCAATTTAGATTGTGTCCTCGCCAATAGAATAATCAAAATAAGACCAATTTCTCTTTTTCTAATATTTCAAAGCTGTGCAGAACGGCCCCGACAAAACGAGTGGGTCAGTGGATCACTTCTGTGCCTTTGTAGATAGTCCCATCCAGCTTTCATCCAGCTTCTGTAATAAACTGTCACAGAAGCAGCTCCCATCGTCTCCCTGTAAATCCGCTCTGACAGGACTGCTGAGATAGCTCATGTGCTGCTGCTGCTGCTGCTGCTGCCTCTCTCTCTCTGTCCACACGGCAACACGGACTGCAGCTCCACCAATCAGGATGCTCCAAAGGTGACAGGCCCGGGCCAGGTCTGCCTTTGCTCCCTGTCGCTATGGCTGCTGCTGCGGCGGCTCTGGCGTTTTGTTTTGACTCTGAGATAGATGGGATGACAATATAACATCGCTCCATAAAAGTGACACGCAAAAGGCCTACTGTATTTTAATGAGATGAGGATGTAAAGGGTGTTGCTTCCATAAAGTTTAACGGTTGAGCAAAGAGCTTGATTGACATTGGCCCGTAATAACAAGCTAAACTGAATGTATTTGTTAAATAAGTCGCTATTTTGCATTATTTTGGTCTATCCTGGTACATAAAAAATGTAAATACCTGTAATCCATTTTCTTTTCCAGTTATCCACGATATTTTGTGATATTTTACTCAACCATTTCAACACAGTATTATCCATCAAATTAGGCATGTCTTCAGCCCATATAGTGTTCAAACAAGACTTAAAGGGAAATTTCAGGACTTTGGACATAGGGCCAGAGTGTTCTTCCAAACTTTGCCATGTCTGATTTGTAGCTCTTTTGTGAATTCCACGTGTAGTAATGCCGGCCGCAGGTAAATAAACTACTGTAAATTACTGTAGATCCAGCAACCAGGAAGCTGATGCTGCTCAAATATAAGTTCTTTTAAATGCAAAATGCTTTCAAAAATTATTCAGTCAACACAGACATTTATATCGGTCGTCTCATAAGTGATTTGCCTCAGGTGCACTGTGCTTTTGGTCCGACTGTTTTTAATGCAGGCTACTAGTTACAGTAGACATGCGCTAGCCTAGCATTAGCCTAGCACCACTAAACTCTGCAAATATAAGGACTGCATGAATAAAAAAAAATTGAAAAAAATCTCCAGAAATCAACAACTCGGAAATGAGGCCCTATGTCAAAAATCTTGAAATATCCCTTTAATAATACTAAATAATGGCCACAACAGGGCACAACATTCTTAAATTACAATGCTTTTTTTTTTCTTTTAGTTTGTCCCAGAAATATGTGGATCACAGTCAGATCTCAGTGATTTTGCGGTAGGCTATATTGTGATTATTGCTTTATCTATATCACATTGCTTTGTGTTGCAGTGACTTTAACATGGGGATCTATATTGCAGATCTAAAGCGCTAACACATAATTCTGTGTTTTAATCAGATGGAAGCTTTAAGGATGTTTACATAAAGTTCAACAGTTGAGCAAATAGTATGTCTCCACATGTTTGTCTTCTGTGCATGTCGCTCTTAATCACACTCTCTTAATCTCACTCGCTGTGACAGTTGAACACCGTGTGACTTTTTTATACTGACAAGCACGCAATGTATATGCTCTGCAATAATGATCTATTTGTGAATGGTGTTTCCCCAGTGCTCACTTCAAACACTTGGTAAACGTACCTAGAACGTTTTAGCCTAATTTACTGGTACTTCATCTTATGTTATACTTTGAGTGAAACATAAATAGAAATATATATACTGTGTATACAAATATTAAAACTTTGTTCAAACTCATTCGATCTTGGAAGGGACGGGCCTGGTTAGGGCAGGATGGGAGACTGGGAAGAAAACGGGTAGTGTCTTTGAGCGGTGCATGTGTGACTGATGGTGGTTAGAAGGTGGTTAGAGCTGATGTATGCAGCTCAGTCTAACGGCAGCCATGGCTACTCAAATGCATAGCTCACCACCACTGTTCATGACCTGGGGTGAATGAAAGATCGTCCCTTGTGAAGCACTTTGAGTGACTTGTATCATGTGAAAATCAAACAAACATAAGACAGTAAGAATCCCTGCTCTTTTTAGCTTGCTGTTAAGGATACAGTAATGAGAGGTTCATGAGTTGTCACATGTTTTAACAGTTATTGCACAGCATTTTGATTCTAAAAAAAAAACCTTTCACGTTCTGGACAGAGCATCAAAGCAAATCATGACAAAAGTTGGACCTCAATTTTGATACTCATTTGGCTTCTGGTGCCATGCTGTTGCGAGGATGTGAGATAGAGATTAACATGAAGATCTTTTGGTTATTTACTTCCAACAAAAAAAAAAAGCTTTATTTAACACTGTGATTTTAACGCCTCTCATTGTTTACTCTCGAGTCTAATTGTCCGATTGTCTGGTGGTGCACTGTACTGTGGGATAGATTAAGTCTAAAGCGAGAGTGATGTCTTTGAAAAGCAGTCACAAAGGATTTATTGTGTGTGTCCTGGCGTGACCTCGCTCTCCTCTCTCGCTCCGTCGGCTGCGAGGAACTGTGCAGCCTGTTGGAGTCCATCTGGGAGCTTGGATTGGCTGCGCTCGGCCCATGCCAAAAACAATACTCTTTGCCTATGTGGCCTGTCCATTCTCCTGGCACCTACTCTCCGCCCCATCAGCGTCCTCCTGGCACTTGGGCACGTATAGGTCCCAATCAGCGGTTCCAATAAAAAGAACATGTCCAAACACCTAAAAGACAGAGCGATGATGACCTTTTAGTCTGTCTGTTAAACTTCCCTTTGTGCAAGTATGTCCATGTTCGAAAGAGGCGCGAATGAAGTCATTACAAGGAAAGCCAAAATTAAAGTTTACACAAATGTCAATTTCACACTTGGGGAACTTGTGAGTGATTTGTGAATTGGCTTGATAGAAGTTTAGCCGCGCAGACTTCCGACTTGTACAAGGGAATAAAATGCCATATCGAAGTTTGCCTCAGTGTTTAAGCTTCAAAAGTGGAATATTTTAAAAGTGATGTGAAGTGGCTGCTGTGAAAACTAGACCACGCGCTGCTCTCCTCGCCAGACGCACTGAGCAACCTTATAATGTCTGATGCAGGGATGAAGGAGGCCAGACCTTGACTCTATATGTAATTGCTCTATTATATGTCAGAAAACCTAAAGTTTTGATGATAGACATTCTTGATTGTTCTCAAAAATCAAATCAATCAAATCAAATCTGTAATACTCATTTATAATCCTTTAGACTTTGGCCTGAGTTGAACTTGCATTGTGTTGACATAGGTTGACACAATGGCCTCTACATGTGAGAACCTACTCGGACACGTCAGAAGTAAACATTCGACATGTGTCCTGTCTGGGGTTGGACCGAGGTGGGAGGACTGTGAGACTGAGGGCCAAAGCGTGTCAGCTGCTGTCCTAAACGCCACCACAACAACAACAACAGAGTCTATAGGAGCCAACACACAGACACAAGGACAAGCTGCCGATGAAAGCACTCCTCCATGCCGTGTTCATTGCACACTTTGAATCTCATCACCTTCAACTGCTTTCTCAGGGAGCAGCGGGGGACTGCAGAGGCCATCTTGGTTAGGGTTATGTTTTAGGCTGCTCTGCGTGGCGTGGGTTAATGGGGAAAGCTAAAGTGCCCAGAGGGAAACCCATGTGGGCTTAGGAGAACATGCAAACTCCATGCAGAAGGGGCCTTAGCTGCATTTGAGTGTATCAGTACTACAAGTTGCAGTAGATGTGGACATGCCATTACTCATTTGAAAGCAAAGAACTTCCAACTTTTAGTTTCTGAGCTGGAAACTGCAGTGCTTGATAGGGGACTTGTGCTGAAATTGTGGAAGAAAGAGAAAGTCGCCATAAAAATGACAGTTTTTCTGTTTTCTGAGCCTGTTCTGACAAATGCGTACTGTTTGCCAACGGTTTACCAGACCTGTTTGCATTCTATCCCCATACAAATAAATGGTGTAGCCAGGCTCTATATTAAAATTTGGCAAGGTATGACATGTCCATGGCATTTATATCATATCTGTGGTTTCTCCATCATTAACATATTATAAGATGATGCTTAGTGGTTATTGGATGTTTATCTGATGAACTTTCCTGGTCTAGCTAATTATCCACATACGTGCATTAGGATTGAATGCCGCTTTTCCTTGTTATTTCTGTGAGAGTCGCCTTGTGTTTTCCAAGCTGGATTTTGAGATAGAATCTGGCAAGCTTTGGTACTCAATCAGCGTTCTGATTGGATAGTCATCTTGAGAGTCAATGGAACTAAAATTAGTTGCTGCCTGATGGTAACAAGAAATAATTTATAGTCAAAGCAATTTGAGTGCTGAAATCAACCAAAGAGTCAGTGCAGCGCAATAATTGGGCCCTATAAATGATTTCAAGCATCTGTTTAGAGAGCAGTTCATATAATCTGGCAACTATGAGCACACACTGGAGGGCACTAAATCTTGAGTCCAATCTCCCGCTCATAAAACGGTTTGCTATCATTGCAGTGGAAATCTGACACGTGCGACTTGGACACATTTGGCTGTTAACTGTAAATTTAGCCTGAATTGCTCAGCTGGGCCGTCGTTCCTGCTCTCAGCTGACAGCGCTATCCAAACACCGTGCCATATTTCCCACGCTCCCCTCCGCTCCACACTTGTCCCGGACAGTTTAGGGCGACAGGTGCACGCCTTTAACTGTGACCTTGAGGAACAACACCCCTCGCATGCTCGCTCCACCGGCCACTGCTTATAGTCGCTATTATTCTATTCATCCGCTCTGGAGCTTACATGTAAAGCATTTTCTGGATGTACATTCAAATTGTTCTGGGCAGTATTTCACTTCCTTCAACTACTTGTGTTTGGCTGCGTTTGTTGGAAGCGATCCAATTTGGCAGCATCAAGACCCGAGGCACGTTATTGTAGAGCACTGCAGGATTTTACATGACCCAGATGGGCAAAGGCTGAGAGTAGAAGATCAGCATTTGCTGTTATGCTGCTCAAAATATTTGAGCCATTATGGCTGTAAATTGTAGTTTTTGCGATTTGTTTTATACTTAATTATTTATTAACTATATTTAATTGGTCTTAAATTGGTCTCGGTTAAATATTTTTTTGGGGTATTTTACTTTACCTTTGGAAAACCGCTTTGCTGAATAAAAAAGGGGATTGGATTATATTTTACCCCTTTAAAGCAGAACTAACTCATGCCCTTAGAGGCCATAAACGCCACTGTAGGTGTCTTAGCATGTTTTTTTTTTTTACTCATTAATTGTCCGTGAGAGTAAATACTACGCTGACAGAAAAGACAAAGAAAGAGAGGGATATTTTACATCCAGTTACATAATGGAGATATTTTTTGTCACTCAAACTTGGCTGGAAATACTGTTAAAGTGGTGCTAGCCCGCATTTAGCTTTTTGCGTAAGCCTGTTAGCTTCTTCTTTGTGATGCCATTAGTGTATATTGGGTCATCGGGTCGGAGCAGGGAAAGTTGCATAAGTGTGGTTTTCTGGCCAGAGACACCAGGGGGAGATGAACAACCCCCCAAATCATCCTATCAACACTTGTATTACCCCCAGAGGGACTACGAAAAGGATTTGTTAAGGTAAACAAGTTACTTAGTTCTGCTTTAAGGTTTTACTGTATGAACTTAATTGCAGACTTGTGGTCAATGATAAAACAGTCATTGTGTCCTTGGGCAAGACACGCCATCCTCCTTGCCTCCAGTGGTGTATGGATGAAAGTGTGAAATGTGAATGGGTGAAATGTTCCTTGATGTAAAGCTCTTTGAGTGCCTGGTGTTGGTAGAAAAGCACACAGTGTCATGGTGTCGTGGGCAAGACACTTCGAACTTTTTGCCTACGTTAATGTGCCATGTGATATTCTAGTTATTGGAGGCCCTCTGTGCTAATTTGCAGTCATGCCTCTGTTAATAAGACCCAGGGTGTAGCAACTTTGTGCGCCCAATAAAGTGCTGCATGATAGCAGCAAATATACTTATACATTTGAACACAAATCTCAAAGTGCTACAACCTTAAGACCTATGCATTCGTGAAACTTAAAACATTTATTATCTATAAAGAATGTCACAATGACCATGGCTATCACCAACATTCTACCAATAGATTCCTTAATTCAACCTTTTCCAGACTGATTCTCTTTGTTTTCTAGCTTGCTATTCAAACACTCTCAATTCCAAAACACCCCAAACATTTCTCTCTCACTGAAAGTTTTGACCTTCTGACCCCGCGCCATGGTTCGCCTTGACCCCTTGCACAAGTGCTGACCTCCTCCACCTTCTCCACCCCCCTGTTCTGCAGTGGGACAGCAGTGCGGGGCGGCGTGCCTGGCATAGCTGCAGCGTGGGGTTGTTTATGGAGAGAGGTGTGCCAGTGGAGCACATGAGCGGTGCGGCAGCTGCTGTGTGTAAATCTGCCTGTTAAGACGCTGCGATACTACTGTGGTATTCTGTGGCATACCGGCCCATGGGCTTGTGGGGCCTGACGCGCAGATAGTGATACAGGAGGTGAGAATGCGACTCGTGTGCGTGCGTGTGGGGCTGACTCTGTGTTGATGATGTATAAACAGTATCTGGTGCAGAGCAATGTGGAGGCATGGGATTCCGGACGAGATATGCCTTGTATGTGGAACCAGGGGCATGTCAATTCATGTGCCAGTGTTATTTACTATGGAAACCAAACATGGCTTCATCGGATAGAGACCCTCTTAGAGTTTGTGGACAGAAAGAGTGGATTTTTTGGTGGGAAAAAGATGGCTAAGCTGGGCTTAAAGCCACACTGCAGAAGAAAAACTAAACAAAAGTCACAAAAGTCTGCTATTTTTGCAATGGGTAATCAAAGTTTAGAAAAGGAACTAATGTAAACAACCTGTAGTCAGAGCAAATTCACAACATCTTTGTGGAGGAGCCAGTGATGTCCTGTTGTATAGTGAAGATATACGTTTTTTAAAGAGTATTTAACATTCATAGCTAAATTAAAGTTTTAATCACTTAACCCCCACCTAAAACCGAGCACAGTTTCTTCAGTTTGGCATCACCCAAAGCTTCTTGAAAAAGCGTCAAAATAGCAACAAGAACGAGAAGAAATTGAGGATGTATACGGCAACAAAAATGTGACGAAAACACAATCTAAAAGCCACAAAAGAGCAGCAAAAAAGTGGCAATCTGAAACGAACGCAAATAAAGTGATGACTAACAACACAAGGAAAAAGCTCTGTTTCGATCAGTTTTGCAGGTATTAGCTTTCAGATGAGGCGTTACACCGGCCTGTAGGCTCCGAGCTCCCATTGAGAAGCTTTTAGATTTGGGTGAAGCCGAACTGGAGAAAATGCACTCAGTTAAGGTAAGAGGTTAACAAATTTGGTTGAAAAGTTACACCAAATGACTTAAAGATTTTTTAGACAAAGGAAATAGAGCTAAGATTTAATACAGTGATGTTAAAGCAGTACTAAGCAACTCGTGCCCCTAGAGGCCAAAAGCGCCACTGCAGGTGTCGGAGGCAGCGAAGTTGCAATTGTGGATTTCTGGCCAGAGACACCAGGGGGAGATGAAAGACCCCACAATCATCCCATCAAAACTTGTATTTCCCCCAGAGGGACTAGAAACGGATTTATTAAGGTAAACAAGTTACTCAGTTCTGTTTTAAGATGGATTTTGTAACAATTTATAATGAGTTCAAAATCCATATGCCCTTCTGCTGACAATTATACCATATGAATCATCCACACACAACAGTCCACAAGACTAAACTGTCATAGAGTAGCACAGGGTCGTTGCATCAAACACCATGGCTGAAACAACAAGATGAACAAACGACAAAGATGCCAAACTTTATGTCTTTGCAGCGCACGCCGTTGACCACTATGTGACATTGACCGTGTGGTGTAAAAGGAAGCCCGTGAGAAACAATGCGGCACACACAGCCCATTAAAATGCAGTTTGTAATTCAGTGATAAGCCTTCATGGCACGCTGCTATTTCAGGACAAGTGGGCTCAGGGAATAACAGGATATCCCTCCGTGTTTGTGTAGCTGCACAGAGCACATCCAGGACAATTTCAGAGCAGATATCGTCTGTCACCAACACACTTTTGCGTTTCGGGCTTTTTTTCTTTTTCTTTTATAGTGACGTCCGACTTTTATGCTTGTTTTTGACACTGGGTTGAGATGGGGGTCGTGTCGAGGGGTCGGCGGGGTCAAAGCCGGGGTCACAGCTGGTCCTGAGAAAATACAGCTGAAAGTGAAAAGTGATTCTGTCAAACAACTCAATGTTCGGTTTTACTCGGGAAGAAACGGCACATTTTTATGAATAAATCAAAACGATGTCTCTTTTTTATTTACTCACACACACAAAAGGAGAATACTTAAGTGAATGCAGCTGATGTGCCTTTGAGCAACAGTTGTTCTACTTCATTTCATGGAGATAGGGTTATTCCTACCTCTAGCCTCGTGTGAAGACTGAAAATTACCGGGAAACATGATCAGTATTCTCTTGGTAATGATGTCACCAAATGTTTTCTATGTGTACCTTATTACTGTGTTGTAAATAGCCTTTATTGCAACAAAAAATCCAGTTCAAAGTGGTCAGTTCAACACCATACCCAAAATATAACCTAAGCCATTATTGAATAGACCATTAGACACTGCAATTATTTTATCTAATACATAATTTCATGTTTCATTTAATCCCAGTCACACCGTGTTGAGTTCAATCTATTTCAGAGTGTATATAAATGTCGGGTCTAATCTGAAGTGGCAGCTCCAGCGCGGGTTGTTTTGGAGCGTCCTCCCGTCCCTCTCCCTCCTCCTCCTGTCTCATGTTACTGTCTGTGTGTTTTACTGTCAGCTCATTGAAAACACAAATTCCCAGCTGGGACCCCGGGCCGGCCGGGGAGACACAGCTGGTGCGCCCTCCCCCGAAACAGATCTCCCAGCCCCGACTAAAATTATAACATGTCATGGGCTCAGGGGGGGCTCTTGACTCGAGTGCAAGCATCATTAACTGTTGACCATTAATCTTCCGCGATCACAGGTTGCACATTTGTTTCATGCTCCTCAGCATTTCACATTCTCCGGCTTAAAAGTGCGAAGCGTGTTGAGCTCTTGAAAAGGGAACATGGTGGAAACAAAACACAAGTCATCTTCAACACACAGATATATTTCTACCTTATCGAGATGAAATGATCTTTTACATGAATCATATGTGACGTTGGGTTTGTTTTGAGAATTACAGTGTCTCGAAGTACTTTTTGGCATCTACAACAGCACATCCAGCTGTCTTTGGTGAGCTGCAGGTCTTTCCAGTGACCTCTGCTGCGTTTGAGGAGCTGCCCAGCAGGATGTCAACGCTGCTGTCTAACTTCAGGAATAATGTTATTAAGTTTTAAGTTGAACGGTGAAAATGCATTTGCTTTAAATCATGTACTACGACTCTGAGAAATCATACTTGAGATAACTGCTTGGATTTTGAGCGGGATACAGGCAATAATTTTGGTTTCTCCAGTGATAAAAGTGAAGTGCTGTCCAAACTGTGTCCAAACTGACCTCTAGCGTCTCTACCACAGCTGGAGCTCATTATGTGTTTTGAAAGCCAAACTCCAGTGAGCAAAGTTTAATGTTCTCTACAAGCTCTCATCTGTCTGCCACAGCGAGCGCAGCCCATTTTACATACAGTCTAGCCATAGCATGTGTGACATAGATAAGACACCAAATAGAGAACAAATAGTCTTTTTTCGGAGTCTTATCTACACAGGGCGGCGTGTACATGAGTCTTTGTTTTTAGAATGCTCAGACCACAAGACAATATCAGCCATGTATTGCCATGATAAATCTGCACACTTGTATGTAATCATTACATCATCATAAGAACCCATTGATTACTATTGAGGAGGTGGGCAACCATGATTTACATGAAACAAAAAGTGAAACAGTGATTGACGTCTTTTAACCACAGGGGAAGTTGTTACTGTATCAAAAAGTGGTGTCATTATTTAATCACACAGGCACGATTCTTGTCAGCTTAAGCTTTGGGGCCATAAGACTCAAACAGCTGGTTTGGAGAACTAATTCCCGGCAAAACAAATGATGGGGGTGGACATGGATTTTCTGTTTGGTTGTTTGTTTCAAACTCATGCCACTTCTATATAGTTATACCAGCCTCTGCCCTTCATCTATTGCACAAACTGAAGCACTCTGTCCCCTTAGGGTGGGAGATAGGTTTGGTAAAGGTGTTGAAGTCTCGGTATTCTTCAAAACATTATTTCTTTCCTCGGCCCTGTTGTAAACATGCAGGTGTTCAATTATGCATGGCCAAGCAGCACTGTTTAAAATTCAAGGTTAAAGCATCCACCGAGCCCGATGTCTTCTTTCCTTTTGGCTTTTCCAGTTTTGGACAAAGGTTTGCATAATAATGTTGCATATGCACTGAATGCCTTTCCAAAAGAATGTGCAGAAAAGTAACGCCAGTAGCGACACAATTATGTTTAATTTGCAAAAAAAACAACAGAAAAGTGTGAAGTTAGAAATAGAATACAGTACCTAGGGTCGCTGGGCTGGGAGACACAGTCCATCATGTGCACTGCTGTTCATTTCTGGCCAAGTGCATTTTTGGAGCACTAATCCAGATGTTGTTTCTTCTGGAAGTGTCTCAAACTACTGTGTCCGCTCTGAAACAAGCCAGAACCCCTCCAAAAGCCTGTTTGCTGTTAACCTAACCTAAAGAGCCAGATTGATATTACAGTGCCATTAGTACTGATATCAATCTTGAAATTCTCTGGCTTAAATCTTTCAGCTAGGTAGGAGAATGACATTCCTTTCCAAAAGCATCCGTAGCATTTACAAGTACACTTTCATGCCTTTCAGAGAGCTAAGTAGCACGGTAGTACTTACAACGACCAGGTTATTTGCTTTCAACATGTGTGCTACTTTAGGGTTTATGGTCTATAAAATGCACACAGTATACAGCAGTCATAAACATCTGCAGATACAACAAGGGGGCAAAATGGATTTCACTCTGCCTTGAAATAAAAATATGTAAAATTCTGGTATAGGGCCTTTAAAGTGGTAATATAGTAGATGCTGTGTTGGCAAAGTCCAAAGTACTCCTAAAAGATTTATTCATTAGCAACAAATGGTGCCAAACACCCACACATGACAGAGGCGCAGCTGGTAGAGCAGTTCAGAAGGTCGGGGGTATGAATCCAGTCTCCTGCAGGTGCACACTTGTTGTGACCTTGGGCAAGACACTTCACCCACCTTGCCTTCAGTGTCTGCGTACATTGGTGTGTGAATGAGAGGGTAAATGGGTGAGTGGTTCCCTGATGTAAAGCGCGTTGGATAAAAGTGCACTGAGAACAAACTTGCTAAAGATACCATCACATTAAAGCACCTTAAATCAAATGAATGCTTTTCTTCATTCTATTTTTTGGCAGAAATGTTAACCAGTATGAATTTACTTATGTTACACCATTTCAAAACAAGGTTATAAGAGTATAACTCCCAACTCTCAACACCGATGATGGCAGCCTCTTACAAATGTCCTGCCACTAAAACTGAAATAACCCGCTAGCCCCCTTTGAGTGTCACAATGCAGCCCGAGCTTTATCAGAAGGAAGTGAAGCGCACGGGGCTATTCTGTCACTGTTTCCTTCCCCACCTTCACTCAGCAGCAGCTCCCTGAGCTTCCTCCAATAGAGAGCGGCCTTTCAGCTGTTGTTCACGTGCCATCAGGAGATAAACCGCCCCAGGCTGCAGGGCACAGGCGCTGAGGTGTAAACAATACCTCTCTCTCAATACAAGGATACATGTGTTCTCTGCGGTTCACTTTGTAATTAGATGTAACTGCTGTCAATAAAGGCGCCTCCACTGGACCTGCATGACCAGTTTAAGTTATGCAGTGATGCGGCGCTATAGTTTTGGTATCTTGCGTGCGCCTTCATGCAAGTCTTGTTGGACCTGTTTTTTTTAATGAGAGCAAAAACAAACCAATTATCAACGATGATGTCATGCAAACCCACATATGATATAATAACAAAAGCAATAAGTTCATAATAGATTGTTATGAAACAGTGAGTTGTAGAAAGAATTACAATCTTTCAACAGCATCATGAGCGATGAATAGAAATATTAAAAGAAGAAAACTCTCTGAACCCTCGACCTGGTATATTTGGACACAGCAATGGGATTAGCTGTACTTGTTGCACCTCTGCTTTTAACAATAATACTGAATCTTGGCCGCGTGTGCACCGTGATCTTGCCAGAACAGGATTGTGTATCAGTGGTGTTGAGTTGCAGAGCTGCTGTGTCAGGGTGCCAGGTCACTGTTTGTTTGCACAGTCGGGATGAGAGTGCAAACGTATGTGAGAGCCATTGTCTGTCAGTATCTACAGGTGGTGTCAGTTTTACTCTCGGCGGCACAACTTCACAACAGGAAAATACAGTTCAGCAGAAGTGAGGGAGGTGTTACGAGGGAAAAGAGAAGGTGCCGTTTTAGAAATAGATGTGTCTCCAAAGTCAATTACATCAATCTTATCTTGTTTCTTTAAGTATTGTAAAATCTTTTTGCCTCAAAGAGTATAATTTAAAGGGGGGGGGATCTGCTCCAGGGATTTAGTCGATGTAAGAAAGTGCATCGTCTGATGATTTCACACTTGGCATAACAGGTTTTTCCATCATTTAGAACTCTCCGATTTTCTGTTAATGCCAAACTTTTTTCCTGAGTGAAAGGCGCGTTATCAGTAAACAAAAGCTTCATCTTATCCCTCTAACTTTTGTAGGATTTTCACTCTTGTCCCAGGCCAGACGTTTGCCCCATTACAGTCTGTCTTATTAGGCCTGCTCAACGGACATCTGCTCCTGTGCCCAAATATTGTTTTTGGCTCGAGTCTGTGCAGGCGCTGCTGCGAGAAAGTATTTATAACTCAGTGAGATAGAGTGTGTAACATTCAAAACAATGCTTCTGCCCCAGCTACGAAAAAGCTCCCTTCTGACTTCATGACCAGAGACATAAGGCAACAAAAAGCATAATAATAATACTACTAATAAAAATTATGATAATAATAATGCATTGGTTTTATATAGCGCTTTTCTGGACACTCATAAACGCTTTACATTGCATTATTCATTCACTCCATACTTGGTGGTGGTAAGCCACAGAAAAGCTTTCTACATTTTTTACATTTCAGTTACTGTTCATGATTTTAGCATGTTCTTAAGGTCGGTCTTCCACTGGTAGGGCAAGACCGTACTGAGCCCAATGCCTGGTCAACCAGGTTGGGCGAGCTTTTCGAGTGCCGAGGCCAGGGCCAAACCAATCTGACCAGGTAGCCTTTAAGTTTTGGCACCGACCTCTGACTGTGGCCAAAGCGCGAGACTAGCGTGACATGAACAAACGCTGGCCTTTGATAGGCAAACGAGAGAGAGGACAGCCCTCACTATTAAAGGAACAGGCCACCGTTTTTCTATCTTGAGATATGTTCTTACCTGAGCTTAGACGAGTTGATGAGTACCTGTCTGGTCTGTGTGTGTGCCTGTGAAAGAGTGTGGTCGCTTCTAACTTCACCCCGTTAGGAGCTATAGGAATATGCTGGGAGAGGCCAAATGCTAGCAACATTTTTGCGTGACTGAGTGAACACACAAAGACAAGACAGGTATGCATCAACTCGTCTAAGCTCAGGTAAGAACATATCTCAGTATGTCAAAACAGTGGCCTGTTCCTTTAACATGCAGGTCATACGGATTGAATATTTCACATCATGCTGTTCTAATGGGGGATTTGTCCGATGTTAGCATTTAGCTGTTAGCACAATGATAGCTGGTGTTAGCATAACATTAGCATATCTCTTACCTTCATAGTTTGTCTTTTAGTTGCTTCTTTCCTCCGTTTGTCCACATTAGTTTTCATCATGGCTTACAAACCTTTTCAGGTCGTTCGGATTCTGAGTAGATGTATAAGGCAAGTACATAGACCAAGGGATACAAGTTATGTTAGGTGGAACTGCGGTTATAGGTCTGACACATGTACAACAGTTAAGTAGAAATGTTTTCATTTTGGAATAAATGCTTCAATCAGGTCCAATATGTGAAAAAAAATATATTATTTCTATTTATAAAAGCAAGCTAACTCAAAGTAAAAAATAATCTTTGACCTTATCTCTCTATTGTGCCTTGACACTTTCTTTTTGCAGCCCACCTCATTGATCTGAGGTGGACAAAGGATGACCTTTGACTCTTGATAACACTTCTAATTTTGAGATGAGACAGTATGTGCAGTACATCTTTAATGCGATCATTTTAATAGGTAAAATACGGTATTTTCAGATTATTTCGGCACACTACGCAGCTGATGGTTATTCTCACTGTGTAGCGCTGCTCAGTTGCCGACAGAAGCAGAGGTTTATTAATACAGTAATGTGATTTGAAGGCACACAGCACCAGCAGTCGTTATACTCCCTCTTCAAACACGTCTCATCCCCTGCTCTGTTTTCATTACAATTAAATCAGTCCCATCATTATTTCCTCCACTATTTCCAAGCTAAGTAAGGTCCCTGCTTTAAGTGTGGCCCTAATAAGAGTCTCATTGTGAACCTAAATGTGAATGAATTGGACGCCCTCCAGGTTCTGGGCAATAAGCGGATATGAAAATGACTTCATACCTCATGGGACTGGCGAGCCAAAAAGGAGGAACCAAGAGCTCTTCCTAAGCCAACGTATTGTGTTTTATCAGTGTTTGTGAAGCTGGGCAAAGAGCTACGTGATGACAGAGAGTTTATAATGATTACACGCGCGATGTGTTTATCAAACCTAAGGAAGAATATTTCATCAGATATGGCATAAAGGGGCTATTAGGGGCATATCCAGGGCCTGTTAAAGAACAATTTAGCCTTTGTCTCACTGTTAACATCTTCCTGTTAGTCACACTGTATAGGTCAAAATAATAATTTACAGGATGGAAGCAATTTGAACAAAGTATAGTTTTGGCCTAATGTTATCATAACTAATTTTACAATAAGGAAGTCTAACTCAACACGTTACTACAATGCAACTATTAAGGATTCCAACTCAGCCACACTTTTCTCTACTGCGTTGTGTAACAAGTAAAATGTGCCCAGAAGTAAAAGTCAGGAGACGCTCGCTAATGATCATACACAGACACAAAGAAAAGCTTACCAGCATTAGGCAATCACTCTCACATACAGCACAAGAGATATTCATACACCTACACTGGAGGCAAGACAGGTGAGTGGTAAATGGTGAACACGGAAAATAAATGGTAAACAACTCCACACATATAGAATAGAAGAAAGAATAGAACCCACTACACCATCATCTGAGACAAGATTGGGAGCCACTCACAATTAAATCAAATCAAGTCAAATCAAATCAATCATCATTGAAAAATACCTTATGAGTGTACAAACAAACATGTACTTTTGCAGTGAGCGGCTCAGCTTTCCTAAGACATGACTGTAACTTTACCAGGAATGGGTACGTCTCCAGCTCGTCTCGATGGAGATGTGATTAAAGTCAGCAGAATTTGAGATTTAAACGGGTTAGGTTTTCATCCAGATCCATTCTTTGATTACCCTCTGCTGTAATCTGTTCATGTCTTGTACTGATGGCAACGGTATCATCCAAAATGTTACGCAGTGTGCCTTTAAAGGAACAGGCCACCATTTTTCCATACTGAAACATGTTCTTACCTGAGCTTAGATGAGTTGATGCGTACCTGTCTGGTCTTTGTGCGTGCCCGTGGAAGAGCGTGGTCGCTTCTAACTTCAACCCATATGAAGCTATAGGAATATATTGGTAGAGGCCAAATGCTAACGACATCTTTGGTCTTTTTGCGTGAGTGAGGGCACACAGTTCTTCCATACTGAGATATATATATGAGCATAGACGAGTTGATATGTACCGGTCTGGTTGCTTCTAACTTCACCCCCATTTGGAGCTATAGGAATACATTGGGAGAGGCCAAATGCTAACAACATCTTTGGTTGGGCTTAGGCGCATTGAGTTGCCTTGTGTACGAAATGCGCGGTGTAAATAAAGTTGCCTTGCCTTGTTTTGTGGGACTGAGGGCACGCACAAAGATCAGACTGGTACGTATCAACTCGTCTTAGCTCAGGCAAGAACATAGTCTCAGTATGGAAAAATGGTGGACTGTTCCTTTAAGCACAAAATCAACAGTAAAATAAAGTAGCTTAAAAGCAGAGTAAATGATTCCATTTTATGATATTATCTTCATGATATTACAAACAATGTCATTGAGGTCATAGAGCCATGATGCAGTGAGTGATATAATGAAAATAACTGTACAAAGAGATTCCATATCATCACAGCTTTAATGCAAAAACCTAGACTTACTCCCTTGATAGTGTAATCTAGTGGAGATAGGACTCGAAACTTGCATTTGGAAAAACCCTTATCATCTTGTTTGTCTTGTTATAAGTCATCCATGTCAGGCCTTTTGTTCTCAGTCCCATCCATCACTTTTATGACCATCTTAGCTAAAATATCTTGTCTGTCTACATACACCGCTTATGTCTCTAAACACGTCATTATTCTTCTCAACCATTGTTAGTGCAAGTGTTTCTTTTACCGTTGGATACATAGAGCACCGCACCATAATGGAGCTGGTCTGTTGTGACCACATTATGTCACTGTTCAAACTGAAACCAGGATAGACTCGGGTTTCTGGAAGTCGACACCCTTATCCACCAGGCTTCACTCGTAAACAAACCTATGATAACACACCACATCAGACGTGTGTAAACTGCAAATGCATTACCAGTTGCGACAAAAGTTGTATTTGGGACAAACCGTGCATGTGTTTCCAATTGTTTTCCAAATGAGTCTGTTGCACATCACTGTGGTTTGTTTGCGTTTCATTACACTTCATTGCGAATGCCCTAAATGGATGTCAGGAATGGACGGCCATCAAGTAAAAAGCTGAGGTACTTCTCTCCTGTTTTCAAAAAGGTTTTCAGTTCTCGCAACGCCTCCATACACTGATTGTTCACGTGAATTACTCGAGTGCGTGCAGAACTTTATGAGATGGCAAGGCAACGGCTGGGTGGACCGCAGTGGAAATACATTCACTTTTGTTTTGGCAATGGAAAAAAAGATACGCTATATTTAGGCAGGGGCATGAGGTCTGCTTTTTCTTTTTCTTCAAAAATTGCTGCATACTCAATATTCTTTATGGGGACAAAAATAAATTTGCAACAAGAAAATGAATTGAGCAGCCTTCTCTAAAACCTACTCCAAATCATTTTTGATTCATAAATGCTAGGAGGCATGAGATAACCTGTCTGTCTAGAAAACAAATGCTCTAAGGAAAGAGTCTTTTGAGTTATATTGATTTGAGCGTGTGATATTTACCACTGCGAGTTGGGGCCACAGCCTTGGTCGAGGCTGATAAAGTAAATAACATGATGAGGGATTGAGGGGAGGATTCTGCTACAACTGGGAACTGTAGTTTATCTTGAAACATTGCAAATAACAAAGAGCAATCTGCTTAAATGACATTGTGAGATTGATATGGAATAAGACATGGTTTTCATCCATATGCTCCGTATGGCACATTTAAGACGGAAGTGGTATGTTTCTCTATATGTTCCTCTGGGCCATCTGCTAGCGGCTATGTCACAGTGAACATTATTGAAAACCACACATATTGTTTACGCATAATATATTTGGCAGCATTTGACTGCTTTACGTGTAATATCACTGATTCAAATAACAGCCTGCTTTCCCATATGTCTTCAAAGGCTGTTTCTGCTTTGGGCATTTCACCACTCATCTGCCTTGAATTAAGACAACAGTCACCACCGCATAAATACCCTCTTATCGAGGGCTAAACCCCCCCCCCCCCCCCCATACAAGCCTTGGACGACACAGACAACAAGGGACGCCCCATATACTTCTCCCCCAGAGGCATGTCTGGACTCATGGGCTACACTTAAATTTTACTGCTCAAAGACATGGGCCTGGCTCCCATCCTTGTTCGGGACGGCGGCTGCTGCTGCTCGTGCTGGTGGTGGTGTGTGTGCGCGGGGGGGGTGTACGATTGTAAAAGTCCTTCACAGCGGAGCCAGGTAACTAAGGGCTATAGCACCAATTAGCACTGGCTTGCTAAAATTGTGACTAATGTTAGGTTCAGTATGGGGTTATTTTAGGCCTGCTATAGGGGGTCTGTGGTCTGGACAGGGAACATTTCTACTCAGTGTTTTTTCCTGGGAACTGATGAGCCTGCATGTGAATGGGATACAATCTCACAATACAACATGTAATCTATTAACAATTTCCAGCTCTATTAAAACATTAAGGGTGATTTTTAAATGTTAAATACTGGAGGTATTATTCAAGCTTTTGGATACAACAGATGAGTTAACCAGCAATGACCCGGCGGCTAATGGAGTTGTTCCACCTCTTCTTTGTTTTTAGCTTTAGTCAGTCTGTGGACACCTGAGTTTGCTAGTTCCCCAATTCATTACCATAGGCGCTTATGGCATGGTAAGAGTATGTTTGAGCAAATAGGCCTACTGCAATGGACTGTGAGATGAGAAAATATTAATTTGTTCAAGGCCCATCTGTAAAAATAAACATTTTGTGGTATTGTTGTGTAGCTTTTAAGTGTATATGGCATGTATCGCGAGGGGCAACACGTGCCTATACAGTACTGACCAGACATAAGCTACTGTAAATGTGCCAAACTGGGACAAAACACAACTTATCACGTGTCACATCCGAAAAGCACAAAAAGGTCCAGAGTGACTAATAAAGGAAGCGGTGCTCCCAGGAGACTCTCTTTATCCGCAGCTGCAGCGTTGGCCTGTTTTGAGCCCACACCTGCTAAAGAGCTGCACCTGAGTGAAGCCGGTACAGCGCACCTATTCTCTGTGGACAGGAAGCGCCAGGCCCCTCAGGATGGAGACGCCCTCTTCTGTAACGTGGTGCCAAAGGATTGGTTTTCAAAGGGTCAAGTAAGTTCAACCATATCAAAAACAACACACTGACTACATGTGTTGAGCGTAAAATGCAGGGAATCGTTTTAGCTGAATCGGCTAGTTTACATCACCCACTTCATTAAGTGGTATGAGCAGGATCTCTTAAGGTTATTTTTAGATTGCTTCAAAGGCTTCACATGTACTTTCTGTATGAAAACACACTTTTAATGACGAGTAGTATTAGTATTAGTATAGTTGCAGTACCAGTGAGCTTTGTAGAACAGTTGTTATGTTAGTACAATGGTAGCACAGTAAGAATAAACTAGGCTACATACTGTACATTTATGGAGGACAGTTGTCTCAACACGACGACAATCTACTTTCAGTCAACTTCATCCACCAGGCTTTCAGGATACTGAACTCTCTCCTTGGCCTCCATTGCTCCCCCCATTGTATACATGTACATCACTCTCTATACCGTTAGACATTGTTGTTTTGGACCAAGCGTTTGAGAAAAACACAATTACAAGTCTCTGTAAGAGGAGAAACACACAGATCTTCACAGGTCAAAGAGACGGACACCTATAGTTTGATTGTTCTCTCATGTTCTTTGCAGACCTTGAGGCAGCGATGCATTTGCCACAACAAAAATGGCAGTTCTTTGTGTGAAAGAAAGAAAAAAACATCAGCTATTTCATGGTACATTATGGATCTCAGTCTGACAGAGTCTGACAGAGCTGCACAGGAGACACATGCACCGCGTTGACCTGTTTCTGTGCAGACCTCGAAGGCACCGCAGGCTTTCTGAAGGCGATAATTGAAATGTCATCACTCTGTAGGATCTCCATGGAGATAAATTACTATAAAAAAAGTTTTAAAACAGCTGAGGCGACTGCTGTTGATATAAAGTAACCATCTATTTTACCTAGTGGACAAAAATACAATATGTTTTTTGACATGTTTACATTATTATTGTTCAAGTTTAAACCTTAACTGAGAGAATATGTTGTTGACAGTTGTTGAGGCTGAGATTGATCCTTTTTTTCCTCATGTGTAATACAGTATGTGTAATAGAAAGTTCGGCCTATAGCCTTTCAGAACCACCTTATGAATATTTGACCTCAGTATTACCATACTCAAAACAAAAACAAAAACACCTAACTTTAATGCACCACTAAAGCCGATGACCTTGAGTGCCACCTTATCATAAAACCTCATTACACAAAGCAAAAGCTATGTGTGACACTGACAATAGTTCTGTGAGTAACTTTAGGGTTCCTGCCCCCCAGTCGAGAAACACTGGTCTCAATGACTTTTGTGCCCATTGCCCATCCACAGAGGCCACTCGTTTACCTTTGGGCGACATTACTAATGGGCAATATAGAGGGGACGCTGATGATGTCACTGCATGACAACAGCATGGTAACAGAATACAAATGAGTGTCAATTGCAAGTGAGTGTTAGCTTATGGAAATTGTGTTATTATTTGTACTGAGGGTCCTGTTTTGAATAGAAATTAGCACGTATCCTCCATTGCCTGTATTCACTTGATGCTCCGTAAGTTTGAAGGAATTTCACAGACCCAAGCCGGATTTTGATTTTCAGAAACTATTGCACTTCAAAAAGGGGCGAGACAGAAAAACAACAACCTAAGAAAGGGTTAATACGTTGAGCCCATTGAGCCCGCAGCAGTAAACAAAAAGAGCCATAGAGCGAGTGGCCGCAGAAGTCGAGGCGTGACCCTCTGATAGGCACCGGTCTATCATGAGGGCGTCTCCTAAAGCGACTGGAGCGGAGAACAGTGAGGCCTTTGTCGGGGGGGGGGTTTGTGCGTCTGAGTTGTGTGTCTGTGTTTAAACGCGCATTTGTGTGTGCGTGTGAAAAAGTGCTGAGACAAGCAAAACCTCTGACTGCACAGCCCCGCTCCCCCCCTGCCCCTGCTTTTCTCTCCATAGACACACACACACACACTCACAAATGCTTTATTTACCAGAGCTCCCCAGGGACTGAACTTCTCTTCAGCTGGTGGGAGAGTTGGACATCTTTTGTGGTTCAAAGCCCCCACTCCCAACATGCACTTTGGGATACAATCATATAACATGCATTTAAATAACTAGGGCTTGACATTAACGTTTTACTCACTGGCCGAATGTTATCAGCCACTAAGAGGTTTTACTAACCACAATATGATGACTTAATAGTTTCATTAGCCTCATGGAAGGAAAAGGAAAAAAAAACAAAACACTTTACAGCTTTCAAGATGCTGACTTAGACAAGTGACGCTTCTTTGATTGCAACAAGCCTTCTAAAAATAACTTTGTCTATAATAGGTGTACCATACTTGTACATTTGTAATAAAGTACTGTGCATGTACAGTGTTATTACAGCCAAGCAAAACAGCAAACAGAACTGGTGGGAATAGAAATCTTCCATCATGGCTTCCAGTATTTGTTATTGTCAAGTCCTATAAACTAATCCCATTCAGACCTGGCTCAGATCTTTGGTTTACACAGAGAGATATTCTTGTGGCGTGAAAGTTTGAGAGCCACTGCTGTAAACAAAACCCAGGGCAAAGTTATATTTTGTCAAACTATGGTTTCTCTGTCCCCTAATACAATAACTGGCTGTTCCCCCCCCCTTTTTTCCCCTTATTTCCTTTTATTTTCCTTTCACAGTTCTGCAAAGAGGGCAAAAAAAGCTGACACGCATTTCAGAGGATGTTGTTTATTCCCAACAATATGAAAGGCATGTTTGATCATGGCTTTATCCACAGCTTGTCAGAGACTTTTGAAAAACCAAGGCTATTTTAATGAGCTATTTGCCTCGCCACTTTTGTTTTATGCAAATTTAAAGCAGACAGCGGCCCTAATATACATGCATCTGATGTGTTTGAATGCAAATGGCAATCTGAATATTGTTAAAGATAAGTACCCTTTAGGTGACATTGTGAAGTAATAATCCTCCTGACTTTATTTCTCCCTGCAACAACTTCCCAAAAAAAAAAACCTACGACCCAAAAAAATCCCTTAAAACCTTCCTTTTATCTTTTTCTTTCTGGAGGCAATGTTTGGCTCCCAGAAGACGGCAGTTTCAAAAAAGTGCAGTGACAAAGAGCTGAATCATAACTTCATTTTTTGTTTTGCGCCTTTCCCATCACGATGAACATGTAAAAAGTAGCACCAAGCTCCCCTTCCCTCCCAGGCTTATGAAACACATCCATTGTTCATCGTAAATGCAGAGTTTAGGGACTTTCACACAAAGATAAATCCCTACTTTATTCATTTAAAAGCAATTTGTCGTCTGTGGAGAGCGGCGCTGTGAAGCTTCTCCAGTGTAAAACATGAAATAAGATTATTTCATTTTTACAACTTGGTATGATTTCTGTGACTGTTAGGCAGCTGTTGCCTTGATTGCCTTATAATAAAACAACTGGGGCATAACTTATTTAAATTATGAAAAAGCTAGTACATTGCAAGGTCACCCAGTTCAACATTTATGCATTTTAAGACCTAATATATGATATTACGATACGATGTGGGTTTTTCTAAGGCAGATGCCGCCATACTCGGCCGATATTTTTGACCGATATTAATGGCCGATTTCTGAATGTCTGGTGTATAATTCTGTAAAAATATAAATACTTACTCTAGCACTACTCTAGCATTCGCCGATTTTACTCTATTACTTTAGGTGATTACATTATAGTTTCTGTCCCATCTTTGATTAGTCGCCGTTGGCATTAGCATCTTGCCGTTAGCATCTTGTTGCTAGCCGTGGCATTTTATTAGTCGATCCAAAATAAAATTGTGAAGGTTAAAACTAACTCAGCGATTAAATTCTCCAGGTTCTCTGCTTCAAAATGACATGCAACATGTCCATATTGACGGAGCTAAGTGAACCTTAGTGAACCGTAGCCTATTTAACAAACTTGTAGTTAAGGTAGTACTAAGTGACTTGTTTACCTTTCCGTAGTGGGGAGGATTGGGGGGGTCTTTCAACTTCGCTGCCTATGGGTCAGAGGCCTCAATACACACCAATGGAATCACGATGAAGAAGCTAACAGGCTAACGAGCAAAGCTAACTGCGGGTATTTACAGCCAAGTTTGAGTGATTTTTTTTTAATCTCCATTGTGTAATTGGATGTACAATATCCCTCTCTCCCTTTGTCTTTTCTGTCAGCATAGTATTTACTCTCACGTACAATTAAAAAACTGCAACATGCTACGACACATACAGTGGCGCTTATGGCCTCTTGGGGCATGAGTTACTTAGTTAGTACTGCTTTAACCAATTTTCATTGCGATGTTTCTCTGTTCTCCTGAGGCCCCGTTTTAAAGCCAAGACTTTGCACCTTACAATGCAAAAAACAGGAAGTCTCTATCACTTTCGGTCCTGGAGAGATCAGGTTTTTCAGTGCTAGATCGCCCGATATTGTAAAATCCCCAAATATCGCCCCAATATATCAGCCAGACGATGTATTCGCTGACCTCTAGTTTAGTGCATTTAGTCTGTTGACTGTAATAAATGTTGCTTGCATGGTGTGTATAGTGTAGAAAAGGTAATAAAGAGGCGGAATCCATCAAATTCAATCATCAATAAATTTTAATGAAAATAAAAAAAACAGCAAATGTATGTACCCATTTAACAACAACAGAAATGAAGAGAAAATGTAAGATTTCGAGAGCTCTTATGTACAGCGTATTGCACTAGAAAAGAACAAACATCCCGCGTTCCTGGTGTGTCCTTCTTTAGTCCCTCCCGGTTCCCGGCGCGGTCCCCCGAGTGTGAAAACAGAACCGTCCCGGAGACTCCACAGCCACTGCTTCAAACAAACACTTACTGCTACATGTGACTGGGTCCTCGCTTCATGGATGTGAAATCTGCGAGACCGTTCTGCACAAAACGAGACCGGCGCCAAGACACAACTACTCCCACAGATAATGGTTTGAAAAAAGTTTCCACTGTCCAGTATGAGATTGTGTGGTTTTCACTCCATAGAAATTACATTCAAACCCTTAAGATACAGATTTTTTAATCAGGAATGTCGGACATGCATTTTCCTTATTCTTTTTTACATATATCCAAAGAAAACAGCCCTTGAACTGAGAGTGACACAGCAGACATGGCGATATCTAAATATGAAAAGATGCCACAACATTTGCGATATAAGCCATTATAGAAAAAAAAAAGCAAAAATTAAAAAACGTGTTTGTATTTCATTTCTTACAAAAAAAGTCATGGAAAAAAATTCTTCGCTTAAAAATTGTTATAAACTTGTGTCAAATTCATGTCAAATGTATAAAAAACACCAAACCACAAGCACTTGACAGTAAAAGATGCACTCCGGCTTGGATTATTGAAATAAAAAGATTTATAAAAAAAAAACATGTTCGAAAGACACTGAAGGTTGAACGTAGAACTTAAGTCAGCAGTAGTTGGTACAATCCGGCTCAGATAAGAACTCCTATAGCTGTTTGCCCCACTTTGTGTATATAAACGATACTGGGCACCCATTTGGAAACCCATAGCCCTTCTAGATTCTAAGTGATAAAGCAGACAGAGACCCAAGTTAGTTAGGCGGGGCCGGTCCAGCATATCATCGATCTTTAAATAAAAAAGCTCAGACAATCTAGAGGGGGGTAGTTCAGCACAGGAGTAGAAAGAGAGGGAGCTGAGTACAGTATACAAGTAAAAAGAACTCATTTGTTTTTACAGTGCACATTGATTGCAAACAGTCTGATATTAGGAAGCGGTTGATGCCAAAGGTCGAGCCCGTGCCTCCTCGTGAGTTCATCTGAGCGAGCAATACATTTCGCGCACGCTAGGACTATCTCACAAGTGTAAAAAAAAAAAAAAAAGGAAACAAAAAAAAAAGGCTTAGATGCCGAGTGGTGATGATACAAGGCACATTTTGTACATTTTTGATTGTCCGTTTGTTGTTGTTGTAGGTTATGCTTTTTTTTTGGCGTTATAAAAAAATAGCCAGTCGTGTGAGATCACGCGAGGCACATGGCTTTAGTTTTGACTCCGCCCTCCCGCGCACAGGCACCAATCACGCGACTGAATTGCGCATCATCAATGAGGAAGTAAAACGACTGTACACACCATGGATCTATACAGTAGCACTGAGCAAATATACACCAAATAAATAAGGAATAAATTAAACAAAACAAACAAAAAAAATATATCGAAGTTCGTAGTAAGAGAAAGGGTTGCAGGGAGTAGCTTGCACAGTGACGACACAGAGATGACTGTCTTGGAAGTGTGTCACAAAATTTGGCTCAGCGTTCAGTGTTTGCAGGAAAGAAAAAAACAACGTAGTAAGCGTTTTAGCTACTTAAGCTAGTAGTCAAAAATTAACCTCAACGGACTATTTGTGACACACATTAGCAACCATGGTGAACTACTCCCTGAAGAAAAACATAAAAAGGAAAACAAAACCTATCAGTGTCTTCATAAGAATCTACAGAAATGAGACTTATCGATGCAAAATCTGGGTGTCAAAACTTATATGTGTGTGTGGCAACTATTTTATACATATCCGCTTATCGAGTGAAATGTCGCGCTGGCAGTTTCTCTTCAAAAAAAGCACTTAAAGGTTGATTGAACCTCGGGAAATCTCACTCATTCGTGAAAGCACACGGGATGGGACTAGGGAGTGCTTCTGGGTGTTAAGGCGCACTTTCGAGAAACAAAATAAGAAAATGATAGACTTTATTTTTAATAGACTTTTGAATGCAATTGATTGTAGATGCTATTATTGCCAATTAATCTCTTTTGCAGGCGATTCACAATGCAGCGTGGTGTGAGGATTGTCCAACCAGCTGATGAGTGGAATCTTCGGATTCAGGGGAGGGCGGTATGGGAAATATTTGCATCTGAGCAAAGAGCTGTTTTGATCTCAGTAGAAGTAGGTTCAGTTTTATATCATCATGCCGCCCACCCCCAAATTTCTGATTGTTGTAAACGTCCCTGATCACAAAAAGACTAGTCCAAATCTACTTGTGCTTATTTGAATGCTTTGAACAGTTAGCACGCCAACCATTTATGCTTGAACCTATTGAACCAAAATGACTGTTATTGGGATGACACTGGTATTCAAGTTATACGTCATGACAGTATGTTCTCTACACAGGGGTCCAGATGCAACACAGTGGTCTATGACACTTGTGAAAACCTGACTGTGAATTGAAAATCAGCCAGCGTGTGGGTACTGATATAGGGCCTGCTGTTACATTTCTGAGAATAAATTAGAAAAAATATGCCTCAAGTCCTCAAAGTTTTTGGAGTCTGTATCTTTGTTTGTTGCAGACAGTGTTCACACTTTCAAGACAAAACTTGGCTTGTCTTCTTTTTTTTTTGTGCTGATTGCTGTCCTTGACGCGAAAGAGTCTGCGGCGGGAGAGAGAATAAGGCATTCTCTGGACTTGACGGAGGTCCTTCAAGACTTGAATTAGCAAATAAAACTGTACAAAATAGGTAATCTTACAAATATTCTTGAAAATATCTCTTCAAAACGCAATGGCTTCTCCTCGGAGAGGCGAAAAAGACAAAATAACAGGACCAAAAAATTCAGTAAAAAAAAACAAACAAAAAAAGAGAAGAAAAAAATCCTCACAGTCTCCGTCCAGCGGCGACCAGTGTGTGTTCTTCATCTCATCTTCATATCCAGTTAGAAAATGAAACAAAAATAACCCGTGCTTCATCTTTTACAGTGCCATCTCTGTGTGAAAAGTCCCTTGTTTCCACAGTGTCCGTCTGTCTGTTTGTCTGTCCGTCAGTTACTGAGTGGGCGTGACAAGGAGGCAGGCAGTTCATCTCTGCTGCCCCCGGAGGCGAGGGAAGAGCGGCTCTCTGGGAAACAGGAAGCTGAACAGGGCCACGGTGAGGCGGATCCAGGCGGGAAGATTCTGTTGCTGGTGCTGCATAAACTGGGGAGGAGGAAGAAGAGGGGAAATCACGGTTAAAACCAGAAAAAATATCTATATAAAGACATAACAGGAAACCGTGTCAATGAATATGAATAGTTTATGTCAGTCCTGTTGAAGTCCATGTTTGCTTCAGTGGTATATATTAGTATAGGTCATCACTTTTTGACCTAAGCTGTGGTAAATACAGCAGAATCCAGTGTCAAATCTCTATGAAATTAACAGGGCACACCTACAATGAGATTTCAAAAACTTTCTCTGTAGCAAACATTTCCATAAATATATAATTCTTTGCTACAAACATGATGTAAGCCTGAAAATGACCTGATGTAATGAAGTCCATAGCATAGTATCAGGGGCCCAAGGGTGCTGCCATTCACCCGATAACTATCGCGAACTCTCTGGGATTAGACAGGCCGCCCCATTAGCTGTTGAACCGTCGACTCCCCAAACGGCTTCAAAGTGCACGGCTTTCTGACAGCACGACGCCTATTTCATCACTTTGTTACTTCGACATCAGCGCAATAATTACCAAAACAAAGCAAAGGAAACTACAACAGCTGCCTCCTACCGCGGCGCTTCCTTTAGGCGTGCGTTTTCACTTTCGATCCCCTCCGACTGATGAAGGGGATTCTTGTAGCAAGACTCCAAATCCGCCCTGAACCGCGCCGCTACACCTCCCCTCTGCCTTCCCTTCTCATCCCGCCGGCTTTACTGAACCCCCGCGCGCTGGTGTTGCAGCCCGTTGCATAAGCGTTCTTCTTAAAATCTTTGTAGCGCTCAGGATCACGAGTTGTACCAGGCTGAAATCACAGTATGCCCCCGGCTATTTGATGCAGGAGTAGAAGTCTGAGCTGCATTGAAGACGCACCGCTAAATGTTACTCTAATTGTCCTTAATTGACTTAATTCTACAGTGGTGTTCTTGTTAAAACAGTGGCTGGGTTTGTTCCACTCGTCGCTGTGCTCTATTTAGCGTGGGCTGAGCGTAGAGTGCATTTTGTACGGCTCTTTTCAATGTTCATGCAGCTGAGGGAGCTGAGGATTCGAGCTGCTTTTCTGCACATTAAGATGTGTTAATGCATAAAATAGGATTTGATTTGAGTAGAAGAGGAACTGACTAAATATGTGCACTGAAAGTTATAAAGTAGTTATCCAAAATGCTAAAAAGTACATTTCTTAAATATGTAAGACAGAACTTCAATGTCCAAATCTATGGCTCTATTTAGCAGTGCATATGAAAAAAACTTGCCCTCTTTGCTATTAGTTTAACATTATAGTGATTATTTATGTTTCACTGATTTTATTTGACCTTTTAGTGTAATTTTATGTACTTAAACACATCAGTCACTGTCTCTGAACTGTCTTTAATGGGCTCTCAAGTGTTTTATGCTGCCAAATGCTATTTCCGCCAAGCCCAGCTTTGTCTGATCATGTAAGGAGGAAATATCATTAAAAAAACTACCATTTTACAACTATAACTACTTTACAATATCCCCCACTGAACAGATACTTCCTCTCAGTGAGTTATTTGTACTTTGCTAGACAGTGTGTAAATCCTGGGTTACTTTTAATAGAGAGAAAAGCTACCGAAACCTACTTTGCATCGACACAAGCCCAAACAACAAACTTCTGCTTAGCGAGACAGTCTAACAATAGCACCGATATCAGAGGGAAAGGCGATGATTGGATATCCACCACTGCCAAACGCAAGAGAGCGTCCTGCAGGAACAAACCGCCTCGATTCAGACGTCTAGACAAAAAAACAAAACAGCAAAAAAACAAAACTTGTCCTCTTATCTCTCTGTGACAAAGTGAAACGTGCACACTCGACACACACACAGAGTCGGCGGGACAACTGAGGTATTGTGGTTAGTTGTCATGTTACTGACTGCGTCTATAAGTGAGTGAGTCAGGCTCTATTTTTAGACAGGCATATAAACAGCCACCCGAGTCTACCCAGACACAGGCACGCGGCTCGTCACACCTGCTGCCGGGTCCTAAGGCACTTTTGTCATTGTTTTTCAGTATCATTAAGAGCAGAGTTGTCGTCTGAACCACACCTTGCTGCCCAAACAGACCCCCTCCCCCCCCCGCCCCCTGCCGCGCGGCACTCAAGATAAGAGTTTGCATTTGTTCTTATTTACAGAGTCACGTGGCCGCTAACTGCTTTTTTTCAGACTGGTACAATGAACTCTCTGACCTTTTTATCAGAAAGACTGTTAAGGTGACGTAGAGTGACGCGCGAGGGGCGGAGCCTGTCGTGTTTGTCTCATCCAAAGTCCAGGCAAATAACAAGGAACTTTTCACAACTTTTTTTTTGTCACATTCAGTAGGAGGAGACCATTTTTATCCAGTTCTAGAACATTTTCTTACCATACCTGTTTCTTACTTGCCACTAAGTTGATATGTTAAATGACCTGTTATGTTATGTTTCTGTCCCAAACAAAGTCCAGTCCAGGTAATAAAACAAGATATTCAACTCAAAATAACTGATAAAAGGGGCAGTAAATTCAATTGCAGATACATAACAAGGTACATGTTTGTATTCTTTTTTCAGACTATCACTTTTCAAATTGCCACTCCCCACCCACTGTATTTTCTTTCTAGTCCTCTGTTGTGTTGTTGGGAGTCCATGCTTACCACGTCCATGTGATCCTCGTGGAACTTGTCGCCGATCTCCCGGAGCTTGCGTCCGATCTGAGCCTCGGCGCTCACCGCGGGACGCTCCTCGTTCCTCTGCACCGAAACGTTCTCTTCCTCCTCTCTGCCCGCCTCCTCCTCCACCACCGGCCTCTCCCCCCGGTCCTCCATCGGCTCGAACTGAGCGGGGAAATGTGCGCGTAATCCAGCGTTGCCTGCACAGAAAAACATGTGGATCATTATTATTAGCCCTGATTTCTGATTCCTGAAATCACTGAATAAAGTATAGCAGAGTATGGAGTAATAAGACAAATGTTTTTTTCTACAAATAACCTGGCTCGGATGACTACTTTTTAGAACCTTTGTCACCAGGAAGAGAGAGAGCTTCCACAAAATGCATGTCTACTACATAAAATTACAAGTTAGACGCCAGAAGGACAGCAAAAGCCCAAACAAGAAAGTGGGAGAGTGTGCAGGTATGTGGTACTCAAACACCTTATTAAACCAACAGCCTCAATAAACCACTGTCGTTTTGAGGCATGTGTCATTGGGTTTACTTATTGCCTCTAGCATGCGCCTCTGCAGTCATGCCGTTCGGAGAGAAAACAATTTTTTGTGTTATCAAGAGAAGAATGTTGTTCTGTCCCATATCTGTAAGAAAATGTGAGCAGTCTCTCTGTGTGGAAGGAGCTGGCAGCCGGCCAAGAGCATGACACCCATTACAGCTGAGATTACTCTGAACGACAAGGTAATAACAGGCTGTGGTGTTGTTTATTGATGACTTTATATCACGAACAATATGCGCCTCTCTGCACTGGCACTGGGTCAGCAAACAAACATGCTTCTCTACATGGCCTCAATTTAATTAAGGTGACGATTTTGTAGACACATGCAAAAACACTATTAGATTAAACGTAACTGTTGTTAGTATGTGCCGTTGTGGTGCCTGGATTTTATATTGTTTTCTCTTAGTCCTTTTAGAAATTTTACTTTTTAAAGTGCAAATAGAAGCATTCCAAAAAAATTGCATTAAGGGTAATATGATTAGAAGTAATCACATTAGGGAAACTGCAAGTTAATGAACTTGGAAAGTCTAAACAGTAAATAAATTACTCCTAAAAATAGAAATATTTGAAGGTTCTCCCCAAGTTTATTACTTCATGACAGGGACTTTCCTGCCTAATAAATACATTTCAATGAAACTGCTAGAAGCTTGAGTCAGTTGAGCACTAATACCAGGCACTGGCTCATGTGTTACTCACCGTGGAAGGGGATGCGTGGTTGCCAGTGCAAACTGCAGGGCAGTGCGTTGATGCTGATGCTGTGGCTTTGTGGAGTGGGCACTGCGACGGTGACAGCAGCCAGAGCCTGTCCAGCTGCCATCGGTGAGGTTGGGTCTTCGTATTTGACGTCCCTGAAAGGCGTTCCCCAGAGCTGCGAGATGGGCCTGGACATGTCCCCCTCCTCATCCTCCATACAACGCCTCAGCGGTGAAGTCCCTGAAGGTGATAAGAAGAGAGAGGAAAGTTTAGTCAAGAGACAAAATCTTACCTGTTCATAAAGTATGACCTTGTCAACTTCAGAGTGAAGTAAGAGAGCGAGCGTAACTACCAAAGATGACGTTTTCTATCTAGCATTTACTGAAGTGTCTCACCGCTGACATTGAAAATAACTCATTAGTCACCATAATGCTCAGTAAGAGGCTTAAGAGTGCGTGAGGTAATACCCAAAACAAAAGCAGAGGTGGATTGTCTCGTGAGCACACAAATGTGTCACTCTAGATTTCACTGTTTACACACAACTATGACTCTATAGGAATCTGCGGCAGTTTGTACAGCAACATAAGCTCCCCAAAGAGACGTCCTGTTACACCAGTAGGTGTCTGAAGACGTGCCCAAGAGGCCTTTTCCCCCGACAGTTACCTTAAACTGAAGTAATCTGCCACACAGCAAACGACTGTGAGGATTTCAAGTCTCTCTTTGTGTTATTCTGAACCACATTTCACTGGAAGGCTGCCCGTCTCCGCCATCTGTGTGTGAAACCACCTCAGTGAAACCAAAGTTTGGCCAGACTGTCATGTGCCGTGTGCCACAGCTACCATCTCCGAGCGGATGATGAGATAACAACTTTCATCCAATTCTCCATTGCTCCAGCTGAACGCAAACACTTGTACTTTCTTCTTCATTGGCCGCGTGCCACCGCCTGATCTACTGTTGTTGAGGGTTTTTGTTTTTGCCTCTTGTTGTGTAAGTGGAGACAAGTGGGCAGGGCTGACGGGCAAATGCAAAATGCTGTAACTGGATACACTGATATTGTGTTTACCAAGTCAGCGGCTCCTGTTGGATATGTCACTGTGAGTTAAACGTTTGAGCGGTGTCAGATCAAACTGAGTCACGCCAAGTGCCGTGCAGGTGTGCCCGGGCACTCACTTAAGACACCGGAGAAGGATTTACGTCAACAAACAAGTCTGACCAAGAAGTGCTAAGCCTACGTATATTTGATAAATGACTGTGTTAGTCACTTTCCCTAACCATCAGAACACATACTGTATGATACATTTCTCAAGTCACAACAATGTTTTATTGCCAGATCATGCACCTGCAAATTATGGAGCCTGGCTTTCATTCCACTACTGTCAGAAGCAATGCAAGCCCCTTCTTGAATTCCCCCTGGCAGCCAACTCTAAACTGGCAGCAGGATGACAACAGTGTTAGACACACTAGGCAGTGAGACACATGCACACAGAAACACACCGCCCGGGGCATCTCTGGGGCCTGGCAGTGAGCACAGAGCTGCTGGTCAGAGAATCAAAGCAACTGCAAAAAGTGGCTCCCTCTGCTGCCCCCCGCGCGCACTTGGCTCAACTTCTGCCCCACTCCGGTGCGCTGGAGGGGTGCAAACAAGGTGAGCGGAGCCGCAGTTTCACCTCACGCTTCATTAAAAACAGCTAATAGAGTCGATCCTGCTGATGACAAGCAGCCTATGGTACCAAAACAATATGAGCATTCAGTTTCTTCAGTTTGCTAATAGAGACAAGCAAGCCAAAGGGGCAGGTGCCAGTTTATTGAGCACAAGATAATGCCATAAGAGACAATCACACGTAATTAAAAATGTGTTTGAATGAAATAATAATAATAATAATGAAAAAGCCACTTTGTTTTCCGGCAACAGGTTTGTTTATCCAAGCTTTTATGGGACCACCGATAGAGTACGCTCTCCCTACACCCGCACCAAACGCACTATACCCGATGCGCCGTCGCCCGCAGACTTCACAGTTCAGCAGAAGGTGGTTTTAACGCGTAACGCCACAAAATGACAATTCGGAATGGGTATTCATAAAACAAATATATGGTTGAGTTTGTATAATTTGCCCTTATAATATAGATAATTGTGTGAATAACCTTGTAATAACTATTTACGACCCATAATACGACGCCGATTTCTCTGCCTATAACTCAAAACAAACACGCTCTCTGTAAAGGATCGGTGCGCTCTCGTGTCACCGCGCCTCGGCTACGCGAATGTATGACCGTAAAAAGTTAGTTTACAACCAGAATGACTAACGTGAGGTTTGTTTTGACGTGCGTGTGGGTGGTGTTAAAAGTGTGGAAATGAGCGGTACACACCATAGCAGCTCAAACACCGGGACTGTCCGCTCGATTTTGGTCTTTTAAACCGGTCGGCCAGCGAGTCCTCGTTGAGTACAAGGTAAGAAAAGCACTCGTTCACAAGAAAAAGTGGGTAAAAATACTTCAGTGTGTGCCCTTTGCCATGTGCCAGCAGTCTGCGAGTCCGCTCATCCAGGAGTATCTGCCCGGGCATGCCCCAGCGCCAGCCGCCCGCTCAATTGTTGACAAACTCAGAAACAGCGGAGGAAAGGCGCTAAGAAGAAGCCGCTTCGGTCCGAGAAAGGCGCGCAAACAGTGGCCAAACTCACCGCCGGGTTTTCCTTCGTGATCGGTGGTATGTTGACAAATTGGCGATAACTTTGTTCCCTAATGATTGTGACGGCGCGGCTCGTATCCTCTTTGCATTACAGACTCGTGGTGGATGTTTGCTGACTGCAGCGGGCTTGTTTTTTTTCCTGCCACTGCGGCCCGCCCCGATGGACCCGGGGACCCGCCCCTTTGTTATAGAAAGGGAGCAGCAGCAGCAGCTACAACTGTTATGCAAATGTACCACAACCAATTCACTTTATTATCGATTTTAAAGTCCGCTAAACACATCGAAATGCATCTAGTGTTGACAGCCGGGCAAGATTAAATCAGTGAAGGCTGGTAGATGGGAGAGATAAGGGGCTGTGTGAAGTCCATGCGTCATCTTATGCATGAAACAGATGAGGTTTGCATGTGTTTGAAGGCTGTGTGCACACACCAATTTGCTGCGTATTAGACTTTAGTCCTGCTGTCGTATTCGCATAGGTTTGAGTATAAAAACATCTATAATATTGTAAAAAACAGTGAAATGCATCTACTCTGTTTTTTTGTTATCAGCTCAAAATCACCTCCATGTGATTCTGGCAAAACATAGATTAATATTGAAAATGGTCTCCCTGTAAGGATGTAGAATGGTCGATGATTTCACGGTATTGTGTTCAAGAAGTAAATATTGCAGCTGGCCCTTTAAGAGGACAGTGCTGTTGGGAGCCATGGGCTGGTGACAAGCGCTCGCCCAATCACGCGGTTTGTTTTGGTCCCGCCCTCCGCTTCGTGTATCTGGACACGTGGAGGGGGAAAAAAACACAGACCTAGATAAGACATGTGACTGCTGCTGCTGCTCTCTGTGCTTTGCTCAGCTGATTGGGAGCTGTTCTACCCGCCCTTATTACTGGGGTGTGTGTGAGCGATGGGGTGTTATCATCTACCGTGAATGAACACCCTTAAAATTAACTGCCTGCTTCTGCTTTTTAACTGATGTGTAAAAAATTTTTATGCATTTCTCTGTTATCAATTTCCGATGAGTAGTAAAACTAATGGCCTTGCATGGATTGTGACACTATTGGAGACTTTCAGCCCTACCCCCCGAGGGCACCTATTGTCGACTATGGTGCCCATTTGAGATCGATGTACAGTGACAGTATAATAAACAACAGGCTCTGCTGGTAACCCCTACAGCAGTGTGGGGGCATGGCTGCATGTATGGTTATGCTCTAAATAGAAGAAAAAAACAGCGAAATCAAGCTCGATCTGCTCTGGGGGTTACTGAGGGCAAAACATCCAGGCTTCTCATGCTCGACTGTGGTGTGAGTCAGAATATTCCCAGGAGAGGATTTCTCGATGAAAGGGATGTTGTAGCTCTGGACCAACAGTTTTAAGCCCATGCCCCACTTTGGTACTACAGGCGTTAATGTGCTTATATGCGATGTGATGCCGTCAGCTTTTCACGCGGTTCTGAATCTGCTGTGTGTTGGCAGGTTTTTGGATGGAAACAAACAACCTTCCGCTCTGCCTGGTTCAAGCTGCTACATGGAGGATCCCAGCCCCCAACTCTCATCCCACCAGCCCCCCCCCCCTGCTCCAGTCCTGCAGCGTAAGGACCCCACCCAAATTTTTACAGAGAAGCTGCAAAACATGAATGGCAGTACTATGACTTTCATGCAGGGACACACTTTAACTATATCGTACAATGAGCTTTACACTTGTGCCAATAACAATGGTATGGATTCAATACTGCTTTCTTGTGCTACTCATGAGGAAAATTGATATGCTCTAATTTATAGAAATTCACCTCTGACAACAAATTTACATATTGTTATTTTTAATCCAGTTGGCAGTTGCTTTTTACTTTTACTGTAGATTGCAAAGAACATTTTTGTATGGAAAAGCAGGGCTAATCACTCCACTGTACACAGCCCTGAACATGTCTTGCCGTGAGAGTTTTACATTATTGATCCATTGTATTGACAGGTTTTTGGAGCACTAAGATCACTGCCCTCAACATTATGAGCAGCCCTACAGAACTTGTACTTGGTCGAGAAAGTAGTCACGTGGGAATAATTACTGATAAACACTTCATTCTTAATTGCCTTTAATTGAGTAAAAGAATTAAAAACAAACAAAATGCAATCCCGGTGGAATTAGGAAGTGAAAACATCAGTTATTTTGATGTAATATTCATCCATTTTGGACCGCAGAGGTGGAGCTTTTAAAAATTAATTTGCCCGTACTGTGATGCTTCTGAAAAACAAAGAATGGAAGAAAAAAAAAAATCCAATGCCCTGTTTTGTGCATTTTTTCCCCTCTCTGCTGCCTCTATCAATAACTAATTAGTCTTCCCATTCCAAACAATAGCTCCAGGAGTTGTGAATTTCAATCAGTGCATTACCTCATTGCCAGTGGACTCTCGGGCATACAGTATGCTAGTTTTGTCAGTGATTTGGCGATGGTTTGTCGTCTTTTGAACACTTCACCACATTTGTTTTGCAAATCAGACTTTGGCTGTGTGTTTTCTTTTTTCTTTTTTGGTACCGTGAATATAACATGATGCGCCGTCAATGCCAAAGATTTGGAAGCAGAAAGCATCAGGCATTTTGCAATCTCAGTTTTTTAAGTCATTTGCTGTCATTTACTTTGAAATGCTTCGCTCCTACCGCTTTGAAGCTTCCTTTTGTGTTATTACTGAACTCAAGAACTTGTCATCTAAAACTTCCGATGCCTCTTTTGTGTCAAGTAAACTGGCAGACGATGTGTCCCGGACCATTTTTGTTTCAGCATTTTTTCCCCCGGTGAGACAGTCACATATTCTCCACACTGAGTTATTTCTGACTACGTGCTGCCAGGAGAGGTGAAAAGGCTGTAGACGTTGAAAAACGTTCAAAGTTTGCCGCATAATTATATGAATTTGCTTGGTGCCATTTCCTCTAATAGTCCCTGACACCCAGACGCTTTGTCTTTATTTTTCAATCGGTTCCACGACAAAACAGCTCTGCCTGAACTGCACCACAATTTTTTACGGTTAAGATCCGTTTCCCGCTTAATTATCTCCCTAAATCCCTGCTCCTGGAGACTTGTTTTTCACATAAATTGATTGTGAAATGACGTGACAGAAATGCCAAGTTTTCACACATTATTCAAACCCTCTGTCCGCCTGTACGCCTCCTCCCGCTGCCTTTTCTGTCAACACTTCCTGATTTTAACCATAGGTACAGTGGGGGCCCAGCCAATAAATGTGGGCTCTTCGGGTTCATCCAGAGGTAACACATTTGAAGCCCGGTAGCACCACAGGGAGAGGCTTGTGATTCAGGGCATTTTGACACCGCTTTAATGCCAAGCATTAAATATAGCCAAACATAGAAATAATAGGCGCGTCTTGGTGGATGGCATGGTACGTCTGTAGGATTGAAGTGCAATTGTTGCTTTGTGTCTTTCAGCCTGTCTTCACCAGTATCCAGCTGTGAGAGCATAATGTGAATGAACGTTGGCTGATTATTGAGCAGCGCCAGCAGCACAGGTTGTAAACAAACCATTTGTCAGGCGGACTGGCACGTCTGACACCTGTGCAACCTCCGAGATGATTTCCACTTCCAATTTGCAGGTGTGTTTTGTGCCACACACACGCCCACACAATAGGTATGTGTCACGAAATTGTTTTGGAACTGTAAACCTGACAAACTCTGCAAATTTATCAACAAGAACACACATCAGTCACAGGTATAGCACAGTATTAAAGTTTGCCTGAGAAAACTCAGAAGTCATGACAGAAAGTGCTTAGCTTGAAATGTTTCAGAGCTCTATAATTATGGATTCAGAATAGGGCAGCATGGTTTTCGAAAAAATATCTAACTGTGTTTACTGCAGTACGACAAGAATCACATGCATTTCAGAACATGTTTGTAGGTCTAATGGTTCGCTGGTTTTAGACATTAACCCCATGGAAACACAATGTTTAGTTGTTTGCAAAGGATATTGTACTAAGATGCAGTCTTTGTAATTTACTAATTGCAACCATTCAGTCTTCCTCTTGATAAGCACTATGTGGAGTGAATAAAATGTTGGCCCGTAACTGCGTTACAGACATTTGTAAAGCCTGTGTCACATTACGCCTTGACTAAGCTCTACCTGATGACCTAATGCTGGTTAGTCACTTCTACTTTACTTTGACCCATTGCTTCTTTTTACCCCAGGACTCCAGATACAAAACATTGTTTTGCAGACTTTTCAATTAGCAAATTCAGCCCAAGTTGTAGAAATATAATGGAAATTGTTGTATGGATGCATTACAGCTGCTTGTAACGCCTTTCAATACTTTCTTGTAAAATTGATCTACTGTCTCAAGTAACAACCCTAAGCAGTTAGTGTCAGATCGAATCAGTTTAGATGCCAATTGGCGACAAGAATCAGTCGGTAATTGGCATTGATTCGAGACACGACTTCTGTACTGACAGGAGGAATTAGTAAGATTAGACATTTGACATGCTTTCGACTCTATTGTAATCCCACTATTGAGTTAGTATTGAGTTTCCTGTGCACCACTGACACAACAGTCATTTTTTCTCAACGTCTAGAAGTGCAAGTGCAATCACAAGTCAATGAAGTTTATTGAGAAGGAATCCTGTCTCTTCTCCTTGGGCGCTTTCATGTACCGAATTCATAATTGGCTATTAGAAGTCAGTCAGGCACGTCATGCTGTGTTTTGAAGAGTGTGCTCAATGTCCACCCGCTCGCTGATCTCCAGTGTATTTCTTGTTTGACCATGTGCAGTGGAGTTGAAGTAATTGGATATTGGGGAGCATGGGATGTGACTAACTGCTTTCTTGTGTTGACACTAGGATTTCCCGGGGTCTGAAGAAGTTTGCAAGTTGGCGCCAAATATCCCTGAGTTTTGTTTTTTTCCGGAGAGCGGGGCGTACACCATTCACCTCAACTATCGCATAGTTAATCTTGGGTGGCAGGGGGTGGCCTGTTTTGCAGTCAGAAGTTTTTGCCGGTGGTTGGAGACATGGCTCAGCATTTGCACGCCGCTCTCCTTGCTATCTCGCCTTTACAGTTATTGAAGATGTAATGCCTTTTCAGACCCACTTCATTGGCCGATGAAGTGTTGGTAGGTAGGTGCTGTGCGGGAGATTAAAAAAAGAAAGCGTGGATAAATCATTGAAGGAACATGGATGGAAATAGAGTTAGAGTTGCTCTTGTTTCTACGGTAACTGTCGGCGGGGAGGTACCGGGCGATGAAAGTGGAGGAAAAACAAACCTCCCCGCTCCGATGGCAACAGCTCAGCAATTGGTTCTCGTTTCCTGTGAGGACAAGTGAGAGAGAGAAAAAAAAAAAAAACATAACAAGGTCCCCTCGTAGCCCAGGAGACACGGCTCTATGTTGCATCAGAAAGCAAGAGGCAGGGCAAAGCTAACCCTCGCCCACAAACATGCACATATACAATCACACGCTCCACTTCACCAGAGCCAGCATGGCCCCTCCTACCACTTGCAGCACACTCCCACTCTCCCGCCAAAACATCTCCAGCACGTGAAACCTGCCTAGAAACCAGGGGGGGCACTTCCGCTCGCCTCCCATTGGCCCGGCTCCCTAGCAACCGCGTATGTCTGCTCAGCCAGTCAGGCGCGCGGAGAGAGGCACACTGACCCAATGAAACAGATTATTCAGTAGCACGAGCAGCACAGTGACCTGGTAACAGTCAGGAGAAGAAGTCAGAGAGGTGCTGGAGGGAGAGGGAAGCGGCTAACGCGATTGGCTGACGGGTTTCGCTCAGCGCCTGGGTTGGTTTAGATGCTCTCTTCTTTGCAGTCATTCATATATTTCCCCTCCTGCCTCAGCATTAGCCACTCCGTTTGCCCGCTCTGCTATATACCGCAACTGCTTTGGCCGCCCTGCCCTCAAGGAAATCCAGCGCCCAAGGTCAAGACCGCGCTTTGCTCGAACGCCATTGGCTCAGACATGCCCGAGCCGAACCTATCCCAGTAACAACAAGTCTCCCCCGTCATGTTGGAGCAGGATTAGCTCTCGTAATCAACAACTTGTTAAACAACACAAGTGCTCTTCTTCCAGCCACTGCTGATCAGCTTGTTATTGTCATTCTGAGTAATAGACACGGCAAGCGCAAAAACGTAATTAGCCTTTGTGTTAATAATGCAGCATTTGACTGGGCTCTACTCGGGGCAAGCCGAAGAAACAAATTAGCAAATGGTTAAAGTTTGGGTTTTTGGGGGGAGGAAGATAAGGGGGAAGAATTTTTTAACTACTCAAACAGCCTGCTAGGATAGTGTGGGGAATTTGTGTCAACACCCTGCAGGATCAAGAGTTCACATTGAATAGTTAATGAGTTGGGGGAAAAGAGATGGACTCCAGTAATTTAGCAAGAATTTAGCATGCTGCGCATACTGTCTAATTTAACATAACCAAGGGCAAAAGCTCACCCAGGCAGGAAAATTATACTGCTATGATTAGAAAAAACAACATTACCATCCAGTGAAGGAATAGCTCGTAGCCCCGGAACAAATGAGTTTACCAGATAACTGAACGGGCTGTTTTGGCATGGAACAAACAATGCCACACTGCAGGAAAGTTGGTTTTGTCAACATATATTTTGGGTTGAGCTCAACAATTATATTCACAGACTATTTGCAACAAATGCTGGTACAACTTCCTGGCCTGTGCTCAACAAGTGACAGTAAAATTAAACCAAATGTTTTTTATGTTGCGTCATGGTGATCTGTTTATGTACGTGACTTACAAGCTCTTTACACAAATGATGTGAGGAAATGGAAATGCTATTTAAATACAGGTTTCAGTAGACCTGAAACCGAAAGCACGTGGCTATTTTACATAGACAAACAACTGCAGTTCCATCGGATAATTGCATCGCGTCTAATAGATCAATTACTAAGGGAAGAGCAAAAATAGACATCAAATACACTTTTTTCAGTGACATCGCATGAAAGGGAAAAACTATGTCTTAATTTATGCATAACAGTTTCAGACACCTGCCAAGTCAAGAAAAAATTAATATTGAATAAATTACAATTTTCTGCCACTTCATTCATAGCAGAGGAGTGTGAAAGATTCAACCTACAGCTAATGCTTGCAATATTATGTTACTTATGTGTACTAGTCAAGTAATGTGTATTCAATGAACCAACTCTGTGGGAAGGATGTTTATTAATGGCAAAAAGGGCCTGTTTTCAAGTCCGAAAACTCAGGGGCTTAATGTGATTAAATAGTGCATTATTAGACAGTGCCTCCAGTGACCTCACCCTCCCAAAAATGTCACCCAATAACGGGTTGCCACATGGCTTACATTATTAAACATGTGTACAAGGCCACATAGGTCCCCCAGAGCCTCGGTACAGACAGAATGTATGTATGAGTCAAACACGTCTGACCCAAGATGTTTTTCCTATTTCAGATGATGTCAAAGGTTTTTTCCAGGAAGTTCCCCCTTTGCCCTCCAATGACTTCACCTCACTGTGCATGTGGTCTCATTAGCATGCACCGTGTCTGCCGTTCCACATGTAAGACTTTGTTCCCAAATGAAACAATATTAGGAATTCCCGGGCTGTTCTGTAGCCTGAGGAATAGTGACTTCGAGATCGGATTGCATTTAGCGGATATCTTAGAGGGATTTCTCACTGGGTATGCAGTATTTGAAGTGGGTAAAAGTTAAACATACGTTGAATGCCAAGTGGGATATCATCAGTAATGGTCTCCGTCTATGGAACAAGGCGGGTTTAATGTTGTGTGCACTTTAAAGTGGTGTTGTCAGCATTCCTCTAGCAATGCTGGACTCTATTAGTTCCTAAGGAGACTCTTACCTATTACTAAAGGTCATCCAGGCGTATAGCTTCCCTTTTGTGCCCCTGGCCCCTTTTATGTCCAATGGCATGACATCAAGGCAAACAATATTAGGGGTCTTACCAAGAGGCCCATAGTGACTCACTGAATTTTAAAGTTGTATTTTAGGACATTGTAAATCCCCCTTCTTTTCATAGAGCCTTCAGTTAAGCCAATATGTGTCATGATTTTATAAAAGATTTCGGCATTACGTCATTCTTCCTGGCTTGTGTTTTGGGAGATGGAAGGGGGAAAGCGGCGCTGTGTATCTCATCCGTGAAATGACCTATTCAAGTTTTTTTTGTCTGTCCTGTTGCGGATCACCTCTGCTGTCTCTGTGCAGCTAATTAGATACACCGCGAAAGGTTTTTATAGGAGACCAAATGTGGAACCGATCCAGGAAATGAAATATAAATCCATTGTGTTGAATTGTAACAGGGAAAGGACTGGCGCAGAGACAGATGAAAGGTGTGGAACAGGTCCCCGATTCTTCAACATGAGCGTCGAGTTAGTTTTGCTTCCGCAGGATGTAGTATTATTATGTAAATGTATGCTTAAGCAGGAAATGCCAAGAAAGGGATTAGCATTTGCAATTTCATTCACAGTGAAAAAAAAAAGAAAAAAGAAGCATCCATGAAATCTTCCAGATGCTACTAAGCTCAAAATTGTATCAACAGACCAACTGTACAGATGTTATTGTGGACAAATTAGAAACCCGTGAAATTGTGATTTTAGATTGTCCAAATGGTCCAAACTTTATACTGTAGGTTTGTTTGCAACTTTTGGACCAAGGCAGGATCTTACACTCAATACTACACAATGGAAACTGCTTCTATACTATTACCGCTCTATCCTAAATGAACAACAATTATAATCATTTGTGGATGATATAGTGTCTTCTTCTAATAACCCGTTCTTCTTCTACTGTCATTGTACTGTATCAGTGCTTGAGATATCAGATCATACTAGCTGTAGAACTGCAATGTCTTCTAGTCTATCCCTTACTCTTCAAAATATTATACACATTACACATATATATATACAGTTGTGCTAAAAAATGTACATACGCTGGCAGAATTTTTAAATATTTTTCAAAGAATGTGAAAGATAACACACTTTTTTGTGTGTGTGAAGCCATGTATGGTGAAACAGCTGAGCGTTTAAATCATAATGAAAAAAGAAAGTACCAAAATGACCCTGATCAAAAATGTACATACCCAAGTTTTTAATACTGTGTATTGCCCCCTTTAGCATCTATCACTGTTTGGAGTCTTTTGTGATATGGTGCACTTTTCTTCATAGGCCATCATTGGCCTTTTTGACAACAAAAAGTGCACCATACCTACAGTGAAATATGGAGGTGGTTCGCTGATGCCACTGGCTCCAGCAGAATAATAATCTCAGTCTCCTGACCTCAATATCATTGAACCACTGTGGGGAGAGCTGAAACATGCAGTTCATGCAAGACAGCCCAGGAACTTACAGGAACTGGAGGCTTTTTGTCAAGAACAATGGGCTGCTTTACCATCAGAAAAAATAAAGAACCTCATCCACAACTACCACAAAAGACTCCAAGCTGTCATTGATGTTAAAGGGGGCAATGCTCAGTATAAAAAACGAGGATATGGAAACTTTTGATCAGGGTCATTTTGGTTCTTTCATTTTTCATTATGATTTGAAAATAGCAAACTCAGTTGCTGCATCATAAATGGCCTCACACAACCACTAACTATAAGTGAAAAAAAACAAATCTATATTCTGCCAGGGTATGTAAACTTTGGAGCACAACTGTATGTAGCTTGTAATTTTGTTGTTGTTGTCTTTTTCATGGATATTTAACCTTCTTCTCTTCTGCGTTCACTGCCATCCGAATAAGTGCCCCCAAGAATGCAATACAAAACGCTAACCACATACAAAAATATGTTAATAATACGTTATCACTTCTTTCCATACCCAGATTTTTAAATTAGACATTTAAGCGAATGCATAAGGTAGAGGCGCAATTAGTGTTTTCTAAGCCAGCGGTGTTGGGTTAACTGTTGAAAACTGTCTTATTTTATTAGTGGCTATTTTGCGTATATGTGTCCTTTAAACAAGGAGGTGTTTTAACACAAGTCTGGACAGGTGACTGTAAACTGCACTCAGACACATCTAATGATTCAGCAGAATTGAATGGCTCTGTTTACCTTTATTTTGGTGGCTGCTGATGCTCTGAGATGCAGTGTCAGTCCCCAGCCAGGCTCGCAGGTCACTCGGACCTTGTCCCGTCTTGGGGTGCCAGTTATAGGATCTTCAGCTGCTTCTCCGTCTGGGATGTCTTCAAATTGTGAACTTATTTTAAAATAATCTAAACTGAAATGACACCGCTGGAGACAAAAACACTGTATTGCAGAAGAAAGCTGCTTTTATTGAAGTGTTCACAGATAACATTCAATAAAGCATTTCCCGGGAAAACAGGAAAAAGTGGTCACAAAAATATCAATGACAGAAAGTATAAGCGAGGAAAATCAAGACTCAAGACTTTCTTTGTCCAAACCTTTTATATCCTAAAAGGGGGCTGATGCCTAACTTTTGACAGCTCAAAATCATATAAATGTACTTTTGAACCAATCAGCGTAAAGCTGGCTTCCATTCCTAATCCGTAGGACAGGGCCTACGTCCTGCGCAGGGCACTCCCTGGGCCCGTCCAGGGGCCGACCGGGTCTCACAACGCTTCCCAAGCGAGTGTAGTGCCCATTGCCCACTTCCTCTTGACAACCCTCCGTGACGTGCCAGGGCTGCTGCTAACACCCATCCTCCCCCAGTGTTGGGATATCCAGATCTTATCTCAGCTTGCAGCCTTCCCTGTCCTCCTGCTGTGTCTATCCCACCCTGTGGTATGCCTACTACCCACCCTCGACTCTACTGGCCATACCACCTTTGCTATAACACCTTTGCTCAGCCCGAGGAACTTGGATGGGAGCCTGTTTAGGAAACCAAGGCAGCCTGGGTGGAGTAGTGTGAGTGAGTGGTTGGTGGCAGTCACAGACTGATTGCCTCGCTTACCATCACCGAGTATGGAGTGAATGAATAATGCACAACATTGTAAAGCGACTTTGAGCGTCTGGAAAAGCGCTATATAAGACTATTGCATTATTATTTGTAATATTACTTATCCTAGGATTTATATAGACATACATTTATATGAGTAAACATGTAATAAGACTTTAGCAAGCACGTGACCACACAAGATATATTTGTAGATAATGCGTGATGCAACTGGATTAGGACAAGATGGCGTGCTCAGTGCGATTAATATATCTGAATACAAAACAAGCTCATAGCATTAAAATTAAAACTGACACTTTTAGCCCGAGTTAGCTTGCATCTCATCTGTTGCTCTTATCAATAGGGTCGACGGTGTGTTCTTTGAAACAGACTACAGCTCCTCTTCCCGGCCTCTCCTGCCGTATCTCGGGGGGGTCATTGGCTCAAAGGCTCTCCTCTCTGCTGCCACAGATTGCCAGGAGGCAGTGACAGCCGCCCTGTGATCTACCGATGCCTCTGAACTTCTAAGACTTTGCCCGTTCTGCCAGTCTCCGGCTCTCCAAACATTAAAGGACGTGGCACTCGAACGAACCGCGCACAGACACAGCGTGAGCCCTTAGTTTCACCAGAAAATAACAGAATAAGGAAATGTGTGGTGGGGATAAGGGGGAACGGAGCTGGCGGAGACAGAGGCAGGTGCCATAGCAGAGGTAAACGCTTGTGTTCTGTCTGTAAGGCTATAGTTGTTTCAATTTGGTGCAAAAAATCACACCAGCTGTTAGTTAACACAACAGACCACACCAATTTCATAGCCCAATGTGTTACCAATAAAATAAATAAACATAATTGAAACTTGTTACTGTTACGGCTGCATTGCTCTAAAGTACTTGAAGCATTAATTTGCGCTGAATGTATTTTGAGAGTCTGGACAATGCCGCCTTTGTTCTATATTATTTTCAAAACACGTTCTTATTACATAGTTTGTTTACCGGTGTCTAACAACAAGCAGAAACACAAGCCTTATCCTGGGCAATCTACACCAAACCACAGTGCACATCGATACTGTTGCAGCTGAACTGTGGCCAATTACGTAATCGACATTGCACTCAGCAACAGGCACAAGCAATTCAAGGTATGGTATGTAAGGTTAGATATGGCCTAAACCAGATCAAATATTGCTTTTACTGATAGCAATTGTAATGCTGACTTATTCCCAATGAAAACAAGTGAAAAAAAGAATGGTTCTCTAAACAATTATCCAATCAGAAAGTAGAATAAGCCCCACCCTAAACTTGTGCTTATGATCTTACAATAAGCTTGAGGCAACCCAGAAGTTCAATCACCCGTTTATGTCTTTGTTTATTTGATCAATATTTCAATGCACATTTAATATATATATTTCAAAATCTCTGTATACTACTATAGTGTTTCATATTGTAATATTTAAGTAGCCGGTTGAAAAGGCGCTGTTTAAATTGAAACCATCTAAAAATCAAGAAGCATTTATTTCAAGAGTGTTCCATGCACCTGCCCTCCTTTATCGGTCTTTGATGATTTTTTTTTTCTTATCATTTAGCCCCCCCATGCAATCCCAGCCCCCCCCCTTTGGGAAGGCCCGCCCCCCTGGTTGGGAACCCCTGTCCTAACCTAATGGGCTTGTTTGAAATGTTTAAATGCTCAGACTCGGGAAGGGAAGCTGTTTAACCTGCCACGTTTCACACCTCTCCACATCCCATTTGGCCCACACAAATTGCTGAATGCACTGCTTTGGCTGCATTTTTTTGTGCGCGCGTGTGTCAATCAGTGTTAAGGGTAGGATCCTCTTTCCAAATTGCATGGATGAATTTTACGCATGGGGTATTTCATTTTCAGGGCAATTTATGAAAGAAGAGGGAGGCTTTCGAGGAGGATTTGCAAATGAATTTCAATGTGTGTTTTGGCTGGTGGTGCGTTTTCCCCCTTAGGGTTTTTGCCTTTTTGGTGCTCAGTCCCCTCCTCAATGTTACTTGTATACTTTAGACACACGGCTTCATTTTAAAGGGGAGATTGACAGACCCACCTGTAGGCTGGGACCACCTGCGCCCAACTTTGGCAACCGGCGCATTTCCTTGGCTTTGAATTAGACGTGTGGGTGGTGGTGGTGGTGGTGGTGAGGCTGCCGCTCTGCCTCCCTCTCCAAACGCCCTTATCCCTCAATCTGGAGAGCACTCCTCCTAAAATATTCAAATGATGAAATACTAACCTTGGGCCATGTCATTTGAGAAAAGTGCAACTCGAGGCGGGGACATCCAACTCCCCCCCCCCCTCCTAAAAAACTTCGAGCACTTGTGTTCCCGCCAGAGCATAAAATATGACAACCTAATGAGCACAAATCACAACTTGTCTGAGAGAGAAGCACATCAAATATTTATGAATTTTCAGGGAAGATTTTTTTTTTAATTGCAACATTCGTCTCAGCCTTGGTTAATAATAGAATACACCAGGTAGGCAATGTAACTCGCGGTAATGGCTGGAGACATTGCTTTCTGCTAGGAGCGATTTTGTGTAGATCAAACGTCCCAGGCATCATCGTGACAGCCATATCCTAAAACTGGGAGTTCACAGAGTGTGCGGATGTGTCTGCGCCTACTTGAGAGACACGGAGGAGGTCTTTCCTTAGTGGATTTGAGCCGGGGAATGGCTGGCCCTCTCTTCTGCGGGAGGGAGTCAGTCTACCCCAGTCAGTACTGTAGCTTCGTCCCCGGGGGAAGTGGGGAATTGACGCGCCATTAAAGAGGCTTTGAAGGGAAACTCGGCTGTCAGCAACACCGGCTTTCGTTTGTGCGGGGAGGGAGAGGCAGATACATCTCAGTTTGTGTAGCGTAAGATGAACGAGAGATTGCCGAAAGGGTCTCGTGACTTAATAGGCGCAATTAGTTGCATCGATTGACCGAAACAATCCATCAGCGGCAGCGATCAGTCAAGTGCTGATTGGCATTTGAACTGTTAGTGGTGTCTATTGTTTGGAATTCATTTAAGTGTAATCGTCAAAGCATGGTGAGAATTCAGGAGGAAGGAATTATGAGCTGCTGTATGTGCGCCTACAATAAACATATTGAGAATGTATGGTAAAAGACATCAGACTTCAGGAAGTGGCTATTAACCTTTCTTTTTATTAAGCTATAGTATTTTTTTGGCTTGATAAGATAGACCTTTAAAATGTGGGTGAATAGTGGGGACTGTCAGAGCGGAGACTCAAACTCCTGACTCTGAGGCTGGAGCAAGCTCCTTGGCCGATATTTTTGACCAATTTTTCCCAAATGTCTGTTCTATAGTCTTGTAAAAAACATAAATACTTGGTCATTCCAGCAGTGACCAATTTTATTTTATCACTTTAGGTGATTTAATCATAGTTTCTGTCCCAGATTTGATTAGCTGCCTTTAGCATTAGCATGCTGTTGCTAGCCGTGGCATTTTGCACAGCGATCCAAAATGCAATTGTGGAGGTTAAAACAAACACGGCGATTGATTCTCCAGCTTCTGTGCTTCAAAATGACATACAGGATGTCCATATTGACTGAGGTTTAGTGAAACTAACTAACTTAAGCCAAACTTGTAGCTAACCAATTTTCATTGTGGTGTTTCTCTGTTCCCCTGAGGCTTAGGAAGTTGTGGGAGTACCCGGAGATATCGGCTTTTATCGGTGCTAGATTGGCTGATACTATAGCCAATATTGTAAAATCCCAAGTACAGCGCAGAGTTTTTTCAGTCAGAAGTGATGTGGTAACTTAAGTGGTGATGTGCTGATCTTCAATGGCTCCAATTAAATATTTCACAACATTAATTTCCTTTTTTAATCACACCAGAACCTTTTTTTTTCCCTGTAGAAAAGTAGAAATCTTTAGTGGAGCGTTTGGAAACTGCTACAGAGCCACCAGTATCTTCCAAGCCGCAGGATGAAGACCCATTATTTATACTATAGGCTCATTTCTTTTGAATATTACTTGATTACATTTCATCCCCGGGGCATTGTATTTCAGTTTGTGACACTGTGATGCCAAGTTTGATTCCCTGAGGTAATCCATTTAACAAATTTAAGACTATTGCATTGACCCTACATTCATTACAGGGTGCACTATGTTGTTGTTTTTCTTGCTGCTCCGGCTGCTTTACATAAATCATTTGTAACAATGCCTATCATAACTCGAGCCTACACCCCATTAGATTAGATGTCACGATTACATTATACTCATGTCATAAAGCATAACAGCCAGGAGCCACTTTGTTTGTGAGCAATATTTTGTGGATCCATTAAACCAGTTCACGCGGCGTGTCGAGGCAGCCATAAATTACATTATCCTGCTGCGTGTGAATCTGCCACGCGCCGCTCCCGCCGCCAAGCCCCGATTTGCATACAGTTCCTTGAATGATTTTTTTGTACAGGTCCCGCCCCTTTGTAGCTCAAGTAGTGTGGGATCAAAAGAAGCATGTAAACAACCAGGGAAAAGGGGTGACGCTCCGGGTGACAATATCAGTCAATTACTTGTTTTTCCTATGAGGAGTTAAAACACCAGCTGATGCCTGATGTTATGGGGCCGCTATACTTTACAATCCAACAAATAAATCCCGGTCATCACAGTTATGGTGTTGGTAATAAATGTAATGTAATGAAATGGCTTCTAAATGTAACCTTGTGGCTTTCATTTTGCTCATTCAAAGACCAATAAATCCACAACTTTAGCTCAGCTGCACAATTTGAATGCTGCCGCAGGATTAGGAGGCCCGAGGCGGTCCGAATTAGTTGGCCTTTGACCTTGTTTGTGCCTGCATGCAAACCTTAGGCTTAAAGTGAGTGATTTAAGTGAGTGAAAAAAAAAAGGCTATAACATTGAATAAAACCACAAAGAAGAAAAGAACCACAAAGTGTACTTATGGCTAAAGCGGGGGCTTGAAGGTTTTTTGTGTCCACAAGAACCTTCAAACCTCTAGGGAACAGTGTAGCCACTTGCCCTTTTGATGGGTTTAAGCTAAAGCTGCGGAAGAGCAACACTTGATACACTTTGATATTCTTTTGACTTTTTTTGCCTGTGTCTGAATTTAGTTTTTGAGAAATTATTGCACCAATTTGATGGTGGTGGTTTGGAGAACCCATCATGGGGTTTGCTATTAAGTTTATACCGGTGATTCTTAAAGGGACAAGACAGAATACATTTTCTTTTAAATTATGTATTTTCCACCCCATACATGCTCCAGAAATGTCCTAATGAGTTACAAATCTACTACAAAATCCTGCTAAAATCCTGCACTATTACTCCAAAAGTTTGTATTTCGGGCCAAATCACCAACTATCTCCACTGTCATGCGCCAGCTTAAAGGAACAGGTCACCGTTTTTCCATACTGAGATATGTTCTTACCTGAGCTTATAGACGAGTTGATGTGTTACTGTCTGGTATTTACACGTGTGCTCACTCAGTCACGCACAAAGACCAAAGATGTTGTTAGCATTTAGCCTCTCCGCACAGAGAATTCTATAGGGGTGAAGATATTACTGCGCAGACGTCGAAGTGCTGCTAAGGTGTTATTACGCCTTACAACATAGTTCCCCTTTTATCCGCTTAGAAAATCGACATGTTTAATTTTGTGTAACTAGACTTGGATCGTGTAACTACTCACGTAAACGTATGTAAACAGGGAAAACGTGGAAGAGCTTGGTCGCTTCTAACTTCATCCCTGTTTGGCCCCCTAGAGGAGACGAGGAGAGGCTAAATGCTGACAACATCTTTGGTCTTTTTGCGTGACTGAGCGCACGCGTAAAGACCAGACAGGTACGCATCAACTCGTCTAAGCTCAGGTAAGAACATATCTCAGTATGGAAAAACAGTGGCCTATTCCTTTAACATAGAGACTGCAGTTATGCGTAAGACCTGAGGTGGCAGTAGCGAGTAAAAAAAACGACAACTTCTATCTAGTCCCTTTAAGCCATCTCGAGGACCGTGGAATTGCTCTTATTACATTTCATTGTGTACATTACATTTCTATTCACTTTTATACATTTGCTGTACATATTTATCCCATTTGTGTGCTATTGCCTGCTGTGTGATCTGCTATATGAATACTAAAATATTTTCTTGTTTACTATTACAAAACTAGTACAAAAACACATTTTACTGTAGGCTACACTGGACTATGTATGCATGTGACATATGTATATCTTATATCTTACAGTTGATATGTGAATGGGCCTCAGTTTTATGTCATCATTGTAAACAAATGGCTGTAACAACATGTGCTCAAACACTACATGATGGACATTTCGTGATACTTGAGAGTGCCTAAAATAGTACAGTACTCTTTTCAATTCGTCAGACATGCCATTTATAGCACATCTTTCTGGTCCAGTCCTTAAATTAGCAAAGGGAACTGTTATTCGCACAGTCAGAGGAGAGGAATGCGGCTGGGTGAAAATAGCTGTACAAACTTTCACCGGTCTTTTTTGCAGTGGGTGGATCAAGGACTTTGGAGAAACCTCAATGGGGACACAGACCTCACCTCCCACATAATCGCCACCATCGCAGATTCTCTCGTGTGGCGACTGAGGTGTCAACACATCAGGATTAGGTGATGTCACTCAGCAGGCGGCTCTTTTTGTGGCCTCCCAGTGGGACCCTCTGACCCCATGGGAGCTGCCACCTGCACTTCACATAAACATCATAAAGGGCGTTCACGTAAGGCCAGACACGGGATGAGCAACAATGGCCGACGGGCACAAAGCACACATGACAACATCACCACATTCCTGCGCGATGCTGTCAACCGGTCTAGGGGAAATCCACTTCAGGAGTCCTCGGGTCAAGAGGTTCAAACTAGCAGCAAGTGCAACTGATTTACTCTGTCTACCACCTATATAGCTACATTTATTTAAAAAAAACACGTCATTATTTGTCTAATTTATTATGTTAAAAGAAATATCAGCAACAGTGAATGTACTGTAGGTTACAATTTGGAATATGATTTTACATTTGACTTCTGGTCTTCATGACACATAATCTGCTTTAAATAACTGTTTATCCTGGATTTTTATGCTCAGAAAACACGATATCCGTCGGGCTATTAGTCACGTTGTCCAGTGTTGACATATGTTGTTAAGTGGGCTAAACTAAAGGCAACAACGTAAATATAAATCCTGTCCTTTATGAGCTTAACCGGACTGCACAGACAGAAGAAAATAGTGGAATCTACAGACAGGGGATCAGGGGCTACATGAGGACTCACCAAATCCCCCTAATGACCGCATTTAAAGACAAATAACGCCGCAGGTTCGTCACTACACACAGCTTGTTTTCACTTCTCTGTTTTTTTTCTTCTATTGATTTAAAACAGTCACAACATTTACAGATGTCCAAATGAGTTCAGATTCACTGCAAACTCATTGAAAAACTATATATATATTCAATTAATGGCGATGATCATAAGAACACCACGGGCATTAATTAGTCTTAATTATATCTTGCTTTCGAATCCTTCACACAGGTAATGAGCCCTTGCATTCAATTAGCTTGTGTATTGATTCTTATAAAAGCATAGTAAATATTTTTCCCCTGGTGTCTTATTATAATGCAAAACATCCATAAATCTTTACACCTACGTTACTTGCGTGCGGCTTTCTTTAATAGCCAGCTGCGGTTAATAATAACATAAAGTGATTTAGTAAAAGGTCGGCAGTTTCTCATTTTTTAATAAGCCCTTGCGGTGAATTAGGAAGAATGTCGTACATCATCACACAAGGTCTGAAGCCACGTGTTATTAATGTCTTCCTAAAAGCTACATGAATAATAAAGCAGGCTTGGGTAAACCTATTTCTTTCTTAAATTGAAAAGGTAATTTTTTAATTTTGCTGTTTCATAAGGGTTCTCTGATTCCCCAGGAGTGTTCATAAAATGTGGTTTAAAATGTACTCGGACATTGTTAAGTGGGTACATAATCATTGGGCAGGCTATTATTATTAATGCTAAGTCAAGGCAAGACAATCTCTTTGAGCCCAATTTGTGCACATTTTATTCCAATCTGATTTACAGAACAAGTGGCAGTAGAAGTAGTGTCATACTGAGGCACTAAACTGATATGAGATCTTTATGTGTTGCCTTTAATGTCATAGTGTGAATGAGTGCTGTTTTCTCTGTTAATTGAGGAAAATTGAGGAAAACAAATCAATTATCAACCATATTATCTACACTGGTTCTCAAACCACTTCATCTTCACTGCCACCTAAAAATATGTGGTTTTCCTCGTACAATGCTTTCTAGCTCTATCAGAGGACTACAGTGTCTATGAGCTACAGTGGGAAGAAAAAGTAAATATTGTATAAACAGTGTCTGCTTGAACTAATACCACCCAAACATTTACATTTTAGCATATTTTTATTGGCCACAACATGTAAACATTCACAGGACAGGGAGGAATAAGTAAGTACACCGTCTGAATCTCACTGAACTGCAGCAGTTTTGTCAAGAGGAATGGTCCAAGATTCATCCTGGGGATCACTTACTTCATTTCTCAGGTCTTTCAGTGTAGAATAAGTAAGTGATTCCTTCTACAGCTGGCTGATCCTTCTTTTGCAGCAATAACTGCTTTTCTGTAGTTGCAGATTCACAACATTCACAACAACCAGGATCAATCTTGGACCATTTCTCTTTACAAAACTGCTGCAGTTCAGCGAGATTCAGGCGGTGTTATTACTTATTCCTCCCTGTCCTGTGAATGTTTACATGTTGTGACCAATAAAAATATGATAAAATGTAAATGTTCGGGTGGTATTAGTTTAAGCAGACACTGTTTACTCATTCTTATGATTTTGATTAAGATCAGACCACATCTTACTTTTTCTTCCCACTGTATAGATCTATATTGGATTAATTCCTATGTCCGAAGTTGTTCTCAATGAGACTAGAACACCACAGTACCACCAGAAGAAGCCCACACGCCACCAGTGGGACACAGTTTAGCAGCCAGTACTCTTGCAGTCACAGCAGCAGTTGATATTGCAGCCATAAAGCTATCAATAATAAGTCATTGTAAGTAGTTGCTTTACCTTAACGTAGTGTAAGCATAAGCCGGTGTGAGAATGGTGACAGTTTCGTCAATGATACAGTTGACTTACCAACAGTAAATACTTTCCCCACAGCAGCTCTATACCTGCGCGTTTATTTTTATCTTAATTAATGTTTCGATCAGCCATCCAGTGTGAAAGTGTGTCACAAACAGCCCTGGGGTGATAAAACAGGCCTCTCCTGATGCATGTGTAATGAGTCCATCAGCCTGTCAGAGCCGCATCCTTAGGGAAGCTCATTCAGCGCCACTACTCCATTCAGAATGCCATCTGTCGTTACATCTCCGAACAAGCCTTGCGTTTGCGTTTTGCATTCAAGTATATTCATGGGAGAGGGCAACCGGTTTGTTATTCTGACAAAACAACAAAACAACTTCCTGTCACATGTCTAATGACTGTCACAGGAGACGCGTTGAGCCAATCGCACAGGTGGAAATGTGTGGATATTAATATTCCAGGCTGGGTTCACAAAAAGGGTGGGTTGGCCTTGGGTTTGTTCAATAATAAGTGCAACTAGTCAGAGGGAAATATGCGGACTCTAAGGACAAATCCTGGATTAGCTTAAACCAATGCAAAAGATAGTTGCTCATTTCATAATGATAGCGCCACTAGCCCTGAGTCTCTCCTTCAATGGGTTTCTCAACATGTTTTCTCTTTTAATTTTATTTTCGTACAGGGACACCATACAACTATATCCATCTGCTGCTTCACAGTCTCCTGTTTGACTTTTGGACATTGCAGTTGTCTCATTGTTGATTTCCAAACGGTTCTTGTGTTCGATCAAATGAGCAACTTGCCCTTTGAGGCAATATTTATTTATTTTGAATATAACTGGCAACCCAGTTATTAATCCTGTATCGTTACTGTTCAACTATGTTTTTGCCATCATTGTCTCCAACAGGTCATGGATTGACTGTCACAATCTGGCACTTCTACCAATCAAATCGAGTGTCAGCTTGTCTGCCTACAGCCCTCTGCCTGTAGTAATGTAAGTCTAATGGAAACAAGATATGAATGATTCAGTCCTGACCACCACATACCATATATAGGGCTTAAATAATTAATGCATGTCCCACCACAGTTTTATGCATCAGGTGAGTCAATCAAACCCAATGCGATGTATATCAACTTGGCTTAGCGTTCGATGGTTGAAAAGTGGTCCCTGGGGTTACTCTCTGTGCAGTGGAAAGGGTGAAGTAATAATAAAAGCAGGTCACAGATGAGAAAATGAATGTTTTAACCCTGAGTCTGTCAACACTCAGAAAGTCATTTGCTTTCACTCAGTAAATATTCCTCCGTGTCCTCTCTGCCGCAGCTCCTCAAACTGAAAAGCTTTTCATCAGTGCCTCCGCTCGCATGCAAACATCATATTACATGTCATCATTCAGTAATTTGCTTTTTATCCCGCACTACCTACAGGAACAACTTCTTCCATAGCGGAGGGGGAAAAAAAATAATTGGCAGCTGTATTATGCAGCGCTGCACACCGGGTCAAATGAGATTTCTTTTAAAAACAAGGAGGCTGCGCAAAGGCATAAAAGAGAGAGTCTGCCAGTCTTTTTGCAAACACGGTTTTTACAAGGATGCTCAAGCTCTTTGACACCTCGCTGAATTGCAAACAAGGAAACTGCAGAATCCAATTTAAATATGGGTATTATCATAGAGTGCTTTACAAATCGAATCTGCTGAGGTTCTAACACAGTGTCATGGGCCATGCACTGTGTTCTCTTACCACTATCCGGGCAAATGTTAATGCTTTACAGACTGTTCTTTTTTGGGAAAAGGTTATTATTGCTCCATATAGAATAAACCATTTTTTTCTATAATGAACATTCATGCCGTGTGTGTGGATTAAAAAATGGTAGAGAAGATCGCTGGATATTAAAGATCCCTCATAGTAACGCACAATATCAGCATTTTATTATTCACAACAGTCAGGTAAGAGAAAAAGTCCTTTAGCTGGACCAGGTTGAGCGTGAAGACTATCCAAACAACTATGAACCTTAACCTTTTAACCCCGGCTTTAAAGCAGTACTAAGTAACTCGTGCCCCGAGAGACCATAAGCGCCACTGCAGGTGTCGTAGCATGTTGCGTTTTTTTACTCATTAATTGTCCGTGAAAGTAAATACAACGCTGACAGGAAAGACAAAGGGAGAGAGGGATATTGCACATCCAATTACACAATGGAGATCATTTTTTTACTCAAACTTGGCTGTAAATACTGTTTAAGTGGCGCTAGCCCGCAGTTAGCTTTGCCCATTAGCCTGTTAGCTTCTTCTTCGTGAGTGCGGTGCAGGTAAAGTTGAATTTGTGGTCTTCTGGCCAGAGACACCAGGAGGAGATGAAAGACCCCCCAATCATCCCATCAACACTTGTATACCCCCCAGAGGGACTATGCAAAGGAATTATTAAGGTAAACAAGTTACTTAGTGCTGCTTTAACTGAGTGCAGTTTTTACTTTACCCAAATCCAGTGCTTAACCCAAATCCAAAAGGTCACAGCCTTTAGGCCAGTGTAACACCTCATTTGAAAGCTAAGACCACCAAAGCTCATCTAAATGGAGCTTTTTCCTCGCGTAGTTCCAGCATTGTCGTCACTTTTTTGACATATTTTTTTCGTGCTTTTTTCTCTCACTTTTTTGCATTTTTGTCACACATTTTTGCCACATTTTCATAATCTTTTTGTCGTCCTTTTGTTGCATTTTTTTTAGATTTGGGTAAAGCCGAAATGGTGAACATATGCTCGGTTCAGGTGGAGGTTAAGAGGTTAAGGAATGTTGAGGAAAACTCTCAACGTTGGCTGGTTGCAGAGCTAATTAAGATTAAAACACACAAAATATATAAAATATGTAAGCTGTCATTTTTGTGCCAGCCCCAAGCCACATCAGAAAGAGCCTTTAGTGTAAAAAACACTATCAGCTGCACATCAAATCACTGCCTACTTGGGCAAGCGTTTTTTCCCCCACTTTGCCCTTGATTTTCAATTACTCAGGAACAGCCTCTCTGAAAATGAACCGCGTTGTTTATTTGTCACTTTCCTTCATACAACATATGTTAGGTATCGCTTAAGGTGTCCCATTTCGACCCTGTGTCATAATGATAAATACGTGCAGATGTTTGGACTATTAGACATCTGCTCCCATGGCATACAGCTCATTATATTGCATCATAGCCTTGTTTAGCTGTCAGGGAGCAGAATTTCACTGTTTACCTATTAACAACATAGACAAATGTGCTTTTATTAGGATTTTTTATTTTTTTTTAACCATGAAGCTGTTATTCCCTGCCACACGCGCGATTCCTCTTTTTGCAGCTAAAATCTATGGACTGTTGTTTCTAGTCCTCCTCTCACTATTGCTTTGATCCCGTAGGTGTGAAGAGAACCCTTTTGTGAAGCCAGGAGTGGGACCTGCTGTCATTTGGTGATATAAGGCAGATGCTTACGTTCGTTTTGCCCAGATACAGCCTGTATATATGTGTGTGTGTGTGTGTGTGTATGGTGGTGGTGCTGGTGATTGTGGGGGGTGGGAACTTGTTTACAGCTCCTCTCATGCTGTTCGTCTCAACAGGGGGAAGAAAGACAGCCGTAGCACAAGTTGGTGGAGCGAAAGTGCAGGGAGCTGGAGGTGAAGCACTTCCAGAGATAAAAATACTGACGGTGAACTGCAGTGCGAGAATAGTGCTACAAAAACCCCTTTAGGCTTTTGAAGCAGCTCCATCACTGGCTCTGAGCCCGGCGCGCTCGAATAGGTTACACCAAAACCTCCGTAATATGGAAATAAAGAGGTGGAAAGAACGTAGTGATACAGTCCAAATCTGAATATAATTTCCGCATTACTATATACAGTAAAATACAGTTTACCAAGATATTTTGGAAAATATTATGCTCTTTAAATTTTGTATCTAATATGCTGTCACCACATACTGCTACATGTAATTGCATAGATGTTATGTAGGTTACACTAATACTCAATACATTTAATGCCATACTGCAAGAGCAACCTATTCATGAATTTATCACTAGACCAAGTTCTCTTAAAGTCACTATTTCACGCCATATTATTCGGGCTGGCAGAATTTCCCCGGCACAATACAAAGAAGCGGTTAATCCCCCAGCACTCGGTTTTAATACATAATACATTTAGTGGGAAAAAGTGTGTGAAGAGACGGACGGCATAAATGAGCTGATCCCGAGGCTGAAGTATAGCTGTAGTAAAAAAAAAAAAAAGGGAGCACGCCGCCCCTGCAGCCTGGCAGCTCTGAGCTTGATTGGTCTCAGTGGGCAACTATGGGATGGAGGGAAGAAAAGCCTATTTACATACACCAGCACGTGCACGGACCACATGCGAGCTGTCCTGGAGTAATGAAGTGAAGACGGGTGGACAGTGTGTCCTTCAGGAATGACTCGTTTTACATATATCACAAATAAAAACATGGCCGCGACATTAGGTACACCTGAGCTAATGGGGCTGTATATGGTGCTAGTGCATCAAGTCAGACAATCACAAGTTATGGTGTAAACATCATGATTATTAGTGTCATTATTTGATTTATTGGTAATACAGGGAATGGGAAAAAGGAGAGAAAGTGTCCAATTCAGTGGATTAATTTAGTAGAGAATCCACTGTATTGATACTAGTACCACTGCCACTAATGGACTGACCGTCACATTTTTCAACCCGATAATCAGAAAATATTTGGCGAGACACTGCCCTGCTTTGTAGCTAATTGAAAGCAACAACTTCTCCTGCTTCAGGCTTTTGAAAGACTGACCGTCCACCTGCACCGGCACGGCTGCGATGGAGAGGAGGGAGGGGGGGAGGAGAGGGAGGAGAGCGAGGCGGGGAGGGGGCAGTGAGTACAAGAATGACATCACCTCTCCAGAAATGTCACCATTATCTCAAGCTCTCGAGCGTTAGCCGTCCACAAGAGGTGACATCATCCCCCCGCCTCCCCCCTTTTCTCTCTCTCTCTGTCTCTCTCTCTGTGTTTGTTTGTGTGAGTGTGCAACAAGGAAGCATTTTCAAAAGCGGCGCGAGCAGCGGAGGATGTTTGTCTGCGCTTTTATTCCATTGTACATCCAAAAAATTATTTGCGCTTCAATAAGAGGTTATTACTTAATAGAATGCAATTTGCCCCGTGTGTCCCAGCAGCAAAGAAGGCAATTTTACCATCCGAGCTTCCTGTTGCATGTTACTTGAAATAACCAATTTATTGTCATTATATTGTGGAGGCCCATTTGTGTACAGCTATTAGAGTTTTTTGAGGACACACACAAAGCAGTCCGCCTCATTTTCTGAATAAAAGGCTACGTCCACAGTAAGAATTTCATTTAGGCGCAGAAATAACTACAGTGCATCAACATACAACTGTGGATTATCTAACTTGTTCAAAGGGATGTTTTAGGTTTACCCAAAACTTTATATGATGACCATGAGTCACTAGTTGCTTCATAATGAAACAACAACTAGATCTCAATAAAGTATTTTTAAATTCTACTTCTACTTGACCAGAGGTGGATACTAATCAGTTACCTCAAGTAACTTTTTGATATTGCACTATAGGCAATACTTTTACTACTTGTTGACTAATATTTATTGTAAGTATCAGCACTCTTACTTGAGGTACTCTTTCCACTCCACAAACATAGACTAAACTTTCTGAACACATTGTACTTCTTGTCTGGAAGTAGTTTCACGACAATACTTTTACTGCTAACTGAGGAATATTTAGTTTGTCTGATTGTGTCACTACTTAACCTCTTAACCCCCGCCTTAACCAAGTGTGTTTTCTTCAGTTCCACCTTACAAAAATCTAAAAGGTAACAGCCTAGGCCAGTGTAACACCTCATTTGAAAGCTCAGACCTAAAAAACTCATCTGAACTGATCTTTTTCCTTGCATTGTTGTCACTTTTTTGGGCATTTTTTATCCCATTGCTTCACTGTTTTTGATACTATTTTGTTGCTTTTTTGTTGCACTTTTGTGTCACTTTTTCATCACATTTTTTGTTACGTTTTTGTCACTTTTTTGCATTTTCATCCCTGTTTCCGTCTCATTTGTGTTGCTATTTTGACACTCTTTTCAGGAAGCTTCCTTAGATTTAGGAAAAGCCAAACTTTTGCTCTTTGCTCTTTGCTCTTCCTATAACGTCCATCCTACAAATACTTGCCCACGCGCCAGACTCTTGAAATCGTACAAGAAAAGAAGCCCTAAATCCCTGCCCTTTCGGTGTCGTACAAATGGCTGGCGAGTGGCCCACATGTTCCCCCTTTCGCTCCCATTAGCGCACTGTACTTTCTTCATCACTGTCACTGTGCCCCTGACCTCTGTCATGTTATTACACCATGCGAAGCCCCTAGCAGCTGCGGCTATAGTAAGAAAAGCTCAATGAGACATGCCAGCCGTGCCATCCTCGGCCCGTGAGCAAGTCCCGACACTCCCGCGGACAAACTCAGGGCAGATGACAGACCGTGCCGCCGCTGATGCCAAGTGGAGAGCATGGCACCGGGCCCCAAGGGTGACAGGCAAATGTGTCAGTGTCACCTATGTAAAATCGACTAAAACGTCAGGAGGTAGATGCTTTTTGGATTTCAAAGTTGGTCTTACAAGTGAAATCCCTCTGCTTTCCAAAAACAAAGTTGTTAAATGGTAAGTGAAGGTTTATGCAGCGCCACTTTAGTTGATTCTCTGCAAACCTCAAAGATCAGAACCACCTGGAAAGTTAAATAATCAGTGTTTTAGAAGGGCAGGGTTTCGTATGAGCGGATTTTAAATAAACTCACCGCACTAAAAATAACCCGAATATCATGGCATCTATAACAGGTGTATGACCTGGAATTCAAAAATAGCCCCCGATGTGTGTCATCCCGCAGAAATCCCCCCGAGTCAACAGCCCATTTTCTCCACGTGTCCCAGTTTTCCCAGATATCCAAGAATGCTTCGTACGGTCTCGTATGAAAGTGTGGAATATTAGTTTCTCTGTAGTGCGTTGTTCAGATCAGGGGTTCTGAATGTTCTGACACCGAGTCCCGCCTTATAACAGTATTTGGCTTTCCAAGTGCCACCAGGACTTTACAAAGAAAACGTCTAGACTAGAGGCTATAGGGCGGTAGGTCCTATAATCACCCTACATTCATAAAGTTGAATAAAAAACACCTGTGAACCACTGATCTAGGCTACACCAGGGCAAAAACAGGACAAAATCCGCCCAATTACTGGACTATATTAACCGGTTACCTGCCATCCACCACACAGACCCTATACACATATTCTCTTCGCTTTCAGACATGGCACTGACCGTAAACAAACAAAAAAAGCTACTGAAATACATGAAAAAGCGAAAACATGGCGAGGAAAAAAAGCAATGAAAACATGACAATAAAAGCGGCAAAAACACGACCAAAACGTGATGTAAAAGCAACGAAAAACTGAAGAAGAAAAGCAACAAAATAGGGGAGAATAAAAGCAATGAAAACAAAAAAGCGAAGAAATCACAACAAAAAATGTGGGGGGAAAAGTTGAACTGGAGAAAATGTGCTTGTTGAGGTGGGGATTAAGAGGAGGCTCAGAGGAAAATGGGTTTAAAGAGGAAAGGTCACATTTAATGCACTACTAAAAGCAGAGTCTATTTACAGATATTGATAACAGAACTTTTGAAAACTGTAATACAGCATTTCCTCTTACCGTTTTACTTGCTGTCGTATTTAAACCCACTTAAACCCTTTATTTCCTCCACTGTGTCATCTCTGTGTGAAATGACTTCTTACACTGGTCTGACCTGTTTGTTCACCAGCCAAACCTGTCTTTAATGCTTTTAAATTTTGACTAAACCAGACCTTATTAAACTTCCACTGTGACCTTTTACTGTCGTGCAGCTGGGCCCTAATTGTATATCATTTGCAAACAATGGGGGCAGTATTGACGCTGACCCTCTAAAGAGATGCATGATGGGAGATTGGTTTTATTTCTTGTTTGCCGAGCAGTAACTCGTGGGACTCCAGCTGGGGTCTCACCTCTATTGTGATGCGGAGCGGGTCTATAATCTGCTCCAGGCTGGACCTCTTCTCACCTCAGTGGTCACTCAGACCTCCCGCTGTTTTGGGCACGGCTTTATGGACCACGTTTAACATTACGGCCCGACACCTGTTTCAAACATTCCCACTGTCAGCCTAATGGGTGATTTTGGTACATGCAGGGAACAAAAAAGTATCTTCCTTGTACCCATTCCTCCCACACATCACAGTTTATTTCATAGATATTTATTGTTTTCATTATATTAGAACAAATATAGTACAAATAATAAAAAAAATTCTTTAAAGTTTCTTTAAAATGAATAAACATCTCCTCTAATTATGGGCTTTATTCGGATTATAATCTTAACTGTAGTCGAGCTGATGTTTCAACACAAATAAAGAAAATGTCTTTGCTTTTCTCATCTCAATATTTCCCCAATGCTTGCACATTGCACAACATGAAAATTGCCTCCTCAAACTTATGTAGAAAGCTTTCGGGGAGCTATTTGGAGATACCTGATATGGGCCATGGACTCAAATAAATAGACCTCACAATCTAAAAGCTGAAAAGTAAAAAAAAACAAAAATAAGGCAAGGTATGTTAAAATGATATACCCAGACAACAGTAGAGGCTTTGAATAAAACAAGCCTAAGCCACATTTCCTTGTAAAAACACAGTCAATCCCCCTCTTACACTCCCGCAGGTGTCCGTCCTTCTGGTCAAAGGTGAACAAATACAGGGGCTATGGGCCGAGTTAAGCCATTAGCCAGAGTGATGATGTCAGCAGTTTGACCCGCAGAGGTCGGCGGTGGGACAATGAGGACTCGATGACCATTAAGGGGAAAGACAAATATCCCTGAGATGATTCAAGTGGCAGAAGGTGACCGTAATTCCAATATGAGCTGGATCAAAGCATACCATCCTCACTCGGGCCCTCGGGCGGGGTCTGCGGTCTGGTCGGGGTGGGATACTTGAGTGAGAGCATTTACAATCATGAAAGAGCTGATTCTAAAAATAGGTACTGGGAGCACATGGGCTGGACAGCAGTATTTACCTTTAAGGTGGATAAAGGAATATGAACGTAAGTGCAGCGTTGGGAGAAAAAAACATAGCCTCATTGAGTTCACAGTGGAGCGTCACACTGCATTAATGGTGTGATGAATCCCCTAGTGGATAGAGACTGCACTGCTGTCTTCACTAATCAGGCCTGACAAGGATAGGACGGCGGGGAATATTGCAGGTGGCACACATTTAATACATGTTAATACATATTTATAACTGTGTAGCATATTGTATAATTTAGGGGGAACATGCTTGAAAAGGATGTTGAATCATTAAACTTACAGTAAACTTTTACATCTTTTACTTAATTAACTAGAATCATTAAGGTCATGATGGAGCAAAACAGGAATATGGATTTACTTGCTACTTTTTTCAGTTCAGTGGTTCTAAAACTCTTCACAACAAGTATCAGCTCATGAAATATTTGAGTTTCTAAGCACTATTGACCCAAGACCAAGGACTAAACTGGGACTAAAAAGGATCTATAGTCAACTGGACAAATAATATGTCAAAAACACCAATCTATGTGTAACTAAATTTGCAATCTAAAAGCAGAAAAGTGGCAAAATAAGAGTGACGAAAATGTGCTGGAAAAATCCTTGAAATCCTTAGTGTCTAGAAACTTGTTTTTTTAATCTATGATATGCAACAAACCGAGATAATCCAATAGAGATAATCTGATCAAAGTACAACATACACATTTATCAGCCCCTCACTCTCACGCAAGTTTTGGTTGCATGTTGTCCATCATTTTATCCCTAGCTGCTGGCTTGAGTGTTCAACCAGTGGGGATCCATCCAAATAAATAAAAATAACGACAAAGTTATGAATTATCAAGAGAGTTAACTGCAAGCTTTGTTGACAGTAGGTGCTATGTTGTTCCTCTAACTACATCTATTACCCCTCCTTCTGTCCTGAACTACAGACAGATTCAAATAGAACACAAAGTATAATTTAATACAACAAATATTAGGCTGTCAGGCTAAAATAAGATGGATGGACGCCCTCAAACCCATGGCGCGCAGCCTGACACCGCTAACGCACTTTTCATTATATCAACACCATCTTCATCCCTGACAACAACATTACTGGAATTACTTTGCAGAATATTATTAGCCCCACTGCTGCAAAAACACAAATACTCTTCTCTCATCACCTCGTACGACTTGAGCGAGTCTCCAGTGAGGTGCAAGAAACATGGGCATACCGGCGCATACCACCTGTGTCCCCCCTCGAGTGTGTCTTAAGTCCTGGCACGGCTCGGGAGTGCTGATGTGGGCGTTGGCGTGTCCTAAATGGCCGGGCGCTAATGGTCCCATACCGCCCCAGAACACTGAAACCATTGTATGTGCTGGGGCCTATAGCATTTCGCTGCCTGTGACTGCTACTGTCTGAATGCTGGTGGGAGCGTGAGCGTGAGGGGGGCACCTGTTGTGGATTCTTGCCCTTGACAGTGCGCTGGTTGTGGGGATCCAGCGGGTGGGGAACGGTCCCGGAGTGCCCCAGACTTGAACCCCCTCACAGCTGTCAGGAAAATGGGGAGATCCAAAACTCCCTTGGCACCTTGAGGAGAGGGAAGAAGTTCAGTGAAGGAAAGTGCCAATGACAAGGAGACTGCTTTACATATTTGTGTATGATAATGTATTCTCACTCTCATAGCCACACGTGCATTATAGGTACGGTATAGGCTACGTGCAATGAAAATACACTGTTATCGTCATATTGTTATCAACAAAACAAACTTTATTTGTGTGGGGCTTTGTATAAATCTGAAACTATGTGACATGGAGGGTCTGATGTAAGTTTAAAATTTTTTTTTACACCCTTTGTTATTTACAAGATTGTGAGGACTGTCATTTTGGGACAATGTGTTTAACAAAAGTGATGATGTTATTCTTGATCTTGAGGACTCTTTTTGGGAAAGTAACCTGAAGAAGTGACTGAAAAACATGATAAAAATAGAAATAGGTGACAAAGGGCCCCTTTTTGAAGGAAGCAATAAGGTTCGTAGAGTAAATATGGTCTCTATGGAGATGTTGGCTTTCTTTTGTAGAGATTAAAGGACATTTTATGAAACAGGACAAAATGGTCACAACAGAATAAAAACAGAGGGAAGTTTGAACTATTTCTTTTGAAGTTATGTCATAAATATTACCATTAAATCTATTTCGTTTGGTCTGTTGCAATGGTAAAATTGTACAAAAATGTGCAATATATATATCATATAAAGATACATATACAAGTTGTCAGTAAATGGATTTTAAGCTTACTTGCACAACTGTTGCAGCCTTTTAAATTCATGCCTGACCTGACCTGGCTTGAACCCAAGATTTGTGATTGCAAGTCAGCAGTGTCAGTGTAACACACTTTGACATCATAGCATTTATTAATCCATTTTGTTTAAATGACTGAAGTGCGTAAGTAAGAGATGAGACGAGTATATAAATGCAGTAAATGACTATTTATAGCAACACCATAATATCCACTACTTTTTCTGTTGACGTAAACCAGCGCGCGCAAAGGCAAGCGTGCATCCCTATGGCAGTAGTGCCCTCTGCTGTCCTTGCAGTGCAATTGCATGCTGTATTACTTCAAAGAAAACACTTTGACGTTGAAATAAATTACACATTCTTCACAAGATTTACATAGTGTCATTGATTGATAACATTGGCTATTAGAAGCAAAAAGCACATTTTATTGTAAGCCATTGCTTAGCCTACATTGTTTTTGCATTTTGCTGCAGAACTGCCTCATCTGATTTACTCACGTGCTTTAATAAATCCTATAAATCTCCAAAGGCATGCAGGTTCCGTTTATTCGACACATTGGGGATGTCGGCCATGTTTCTGTGGCTGAAGTTTGGAGCAATAAGGAAGTGCTGAGGCCCGCAGAAGGCGAGTGGAGGTGAGGGAGTGGCCACCTGACTTTGCTCGACTAACAGTGCACAGACCTCTACTTCAACAAGACCGGAATTAACTTTTTTTCCCTTTATTCTATTTTAGAAAAATCATGACGAGGCCAGATGAATAATGCTTTCCTCCCCCTCAATGTAGCGCAATATATTTTTCCCAGGTGAGTAACTTATGGCATTATAATGCATGGCCTATGCGTGTGGAAAACTGTCCACTACTCTGTCACTCTGCTGCTTGTATCAGTATCAGTCATGAATCTTTGAGTTCTTGGTGGTATATTTGAATAGAATGAGCTTTAAAGGGTCTGTATTCGTCTTTGAGCATGAATAGTTGGTTGTTTCTGGAAGAGAGCTGTGAGGAAACAGCCTGGTGTCTTATCAGTGCAAGTCTGTGCAGGTGAAGAAGCAGCGAGGCACATTCCTGCGCTCGAGGATACACAGAGTAATATGCGGACCCTCAGCACAACAGCTCAGGGAGTCGGCCTGTCTAACCTGCCTTTGTTGACACTGTTGACACTGTTGTTGTTATAGGGGTTTCAATCCCTAAGTCTAGTTTAACACATTGATCAGAATATACACAATAAGTCCCTTTCTTCATTTATATACAGTAAATATATTTTATTTATTTATTTATTTCAAGTAGTTGCACAAAATTGGCTGTTGACCCAAGGTCCAGAGTGAAGACTATATGTTAAACCATGGTAATAATTTAGTTTCTACATGTTTGACAGATTGTGCTTTCACTGAGTCAGAATGAGAGTTTCTCAGTGGAGTGGGAACACAAATAACAAAAGGAATTTGTTCAAATAACTTCACAGGAGACTGCTAACCTGAGACTGCTTTAACTAAACTAAACTTGTTTGGACCGGAAACAATATATTATAAATGTTAGATATTTAAAAAGCAACTGCTCTCTTTCTGCTCAGTTTCAACAAAGTTGCTCTGATTAGTCATTCATGTTCTTCTCACAACTCCCCAAAAACTCAATACAAAAACGGAACAGACTTCGCGAAAGTTTGTTCCACTTCATGCACATTTATCTCTTCTGAAATATTGCTTGATTAGATTATAATTATCTTGTGGTGATTCACAGATAGAAATCTCCTCGGAAATAGTTGTTACCATAACAACTCAAGTGTGAACACGACAGTAGTTGTGAGTGTCGGCCCTAAGTGAGAAATGACTGTTCTTAAGTTTGTTGTGTTTTGGAACCTAATATTTTCTGTTTAGATGATACACTTTCCTACATTTACGTTTTCTTGTGTCCATATACATTGGTACAAATTGCTTTTTGATCTTTTTCATGATCTATAACTTCACATAAATATGAACTATAGGAGCCACATTACAAGCCCATAATCGACTCTGCAGCTCACAAAGACCTATTTTGATGTGCCAATCATAAACATCTATAGATTTCTCTTTCACTGTGTTTTTTACTCATCAGTAACTAAGGTTTGCCATTTTTCCGGCTATTTCTCCTTGAATCAGGTGCCCCATCTTTTTCCCTTTTTCTTTTTCTTCACTTAGCTCACAGTTACACACTCCACTCCCACTCGGCCGCTCTGCTGCCGCGGCTGGGGAATTTGTGGCCTCAGGCAAACACAACACACGCCTGTCTGACAGCGCACAGAGCCCGAGAGGATATCTGACTTCTTAAAAAACGATAATTTTATGAGAGAAGCACCTTGGGCAGCTAAAGGACACTGTTTTTTGTGGACTTTGCTTTGGGGTATGTAGCCGGCAGAAATCTTTGTCTCGGGGAGAAGCATTGTGTAAAAGTGTTTGATTCTCTCCGGCTGTGTTTGCTTTGTCAATATGATTTCAGAACGAGATAACGACGCTTTTTCTTTGGGCAGTGCAGCATAGGAATCTAGATGTATATTCTCGATAGAATAAGATTTAAACACTCCTATAAAAGTTTCAAAACCTTATTGTGTGATTCATCAAAACTGTGATTGCATAGATTGTCCATTGACTGCGGATTAGTGTTGACATCTTGGTTTACGACATTACTTCTTGTTTGCTCAATATAGAGTCGTTTCCTGTGCTTGGTTATTTCTGAGAAGAAGAAAAAACACTTCCCTGCTTCTTGATTTAGATGCTACATTTCTCACTGACTCTGTCTCATTTTTTTCTGTCAGAATAATTTATCACTGATATTCTCAGAGAAGGAACTTGAATTTCTAATGTCTGATTTCTAATGCCTTGAATCAGTGTGGTTAAATAAAAGCTACTGTTTATTGCTCTAAAGCAGAGATATCATCTTCACATGTACAGCCTGTAACAAGCCTGTAAGATGTTATTGCTACTTTCTAACCGTTACAGAAGTTATATCACTTTAATTAAAGAGGTTGAACTTTATGCCAGTTTTTTCGTGTCGTCTGTATAGGTAATTGCGCAGATATCACTGTAACCATGAACCCTTCTTTTTGGTCTCGGCAGGACGATGATTTGACGCGGGCCCCTCCACCAGTGAAGATGTACGAGGTGATGTCCGGTGACACTCTGGGCTGGAGGGTGCCCCCTCCCAGGACCAGCGACTCTGACTCCAACCCTGACCCCACGCAGTTCACCGGAGAGGTCAAGATCCTCAAAGTCTGCTTCTGCAACAACAACACACTGGGCAAGAACTTCAAGCTGGTCAAGTGCGACAGCTCGTGGCAAATCCGGGTGAGCCTGTAAAAAGTCACGGTCAAGGTCATGTCTGTTTATGATGTTTATGTTTGGTCATTCACGGTATAGAGTACACAGAAGACTGGCTTTCACTAAATAAATAAATATATTGAAGTGTTCTGTTCATTTTTTTAAAAGCCAGTGCAAAAAGTTGAGTTTTGAAGCTCTCCATTGAAGTGGCCAATGTAAAACTTGGTGAACCACTGACTTAGGTGTTCTTATTGTCACCATATGGAAATTTGTTTTCTGCATTCTGCATCCTTTAATGCCGCTTTGCAACTTGTCAAATCTTCGGTTTGATTTATGGGGAACTTTCCTATTATGCTTTTAGGCTGATGAGTCTGAGATGAGACCAAAACAAGTTTCTGCATAACAAAATGAACAAACCACCATCCGACAGAGGTTCAAATGCCAGTGTTGTCTTTGTGCTGATACCAAGCTGTTTGATAAATGTGGTGCCAAGAGGAGCTAGAAACCAATGCCAAATCACCCAGAATAATGTGGACTATATTTTTTTCCCTGCTGAGACTACCTTATACCAATTGATGATGAAATAATAGTAATGATGATCCACATAACAGTATAATGGTGTAATAGTTTAGTCAACAACAAAAAAACTTGCTCAATTTTCTCTTTAGTTTTATCAGATTGCATGTAACTAACCACGCAGTTTTGCAGGCAATCATCCGTTCGATCTTGATCAGTGGTCGATTGGGGCCGGATGTCGAGCACAGCGGGTGTTTTGGTCTCCTGCTGAAACATCTGAAATCAGAGGAAATCCACTGGCTGCACCCCGATCTGACCGTGGGCGAGGTGGAGCAGCGCTACGAGAGCCATCATGTGGAGGCCGAGTGGAGGTATGTACCGAATGAGAGAGGAATGATGGACCCAGTGCTAGCCACAAGATCTTAAAGTATTAAGGCCTGGCTTGGCCCCACCAGCCACTTTGGCCAGTTGGATTTCATACTTAAAGGGATATTTCAGGATTTTTGACATAAGACCTCATTGTTGATTTCAGCAGATTTTTTTTTTCAATCCATACAGTCCTTTTATTTGAAGAGTTTAGTGGTGCTAGGCTAGTGCATGTCTTTGGTAACTAGTAGCCTGCATTTAAAACCTCTTCAAAATCATCTGGTAGTCCTCCAAATATTGCCATATCTGATTTGTAGAAAGCTACTTTGTGAATTCCACGGGTAGTAATGCCGGCCGCAGGTAAACAAACAAGCATAGATCCTGTAACCTGTAAGCATAGATCCTGTAACCTGCGCACTGAATGGGTGCTGCTGCCGGATGCTCTCTCATCGAATGCAATTTCTCCATCTGTGAGATCAATAAAGTACCATCTTATCTTATCTTATCTTATCTTATCTTATCTTAACCTAGCAGATCACTCCGCCGGTGCGTAGCTTACTACCAGGAAGTTGCTGCTGCTCAAATATAAGCTCTTTTAAATGCAAAATGGTTATATTTAAGCAATTATTCAGTCAACACAGACATTTATATGGTTAGTCTGGCGTTATAAGTGATTTGCCTCAGGTGCACTGTGCTTGGGTCAGACTGTTTTTAATGCAGGCTACTAGTTACCATAGACATGCGCTAGCCTAGCATTAGCCTAGCACCACTAAACTCTTCAAATATAAGGACTGCATGAATTTAAAAAAATGTATATATCTCCAGAAATCAACAACACTCTGGATAACTAGGAAATGAGGCCCTATGTAAAAAAACCGCTGGGTCAAATGCAGGACAAATGAATAAAGTGTACTACTGCAATATGATAAAGTCAAGGCTTGATTGTGGGCAGAAAACTGTATTTGTGCATCTATCCACAAGAACTGATAAAGGGCATGTTACTGAGAAAATTACAAGTGTGGGTGTCTATTTGGAGAAAACAAAGTGGCATTAAAATGTGTGAAGTCCTGAATGTTGGAGAGCCCTGATTGTTGTGTAAATGTTGTAATGTTGTGATAATACTGGTCTCATGCTGCTTCTCTGTCCAGATATGATCTCCGTATTAGATACATTCCCGTCAATTTCCTGGAGCGATTTAAAGACGACAGATCAACACTAGTTTATTTTTATCAACAAGTAACTATCCCCTTGTCCATTTACATTTCATTACTGGCTTTTAGTAAATGTTTCCTCATTCATTCTGAGGCGTTGGTCTTTGCAGGTGCGTAGTGACTACATGCAGTACCACGCCAGTAAAGTCAGTGATGGGATGGCGCTGCAGCTCGGGTGTTTGGAGATTAGGTGGGCCGTGTTACATATACTGTAAGTCATCATTTCATCATTTAGAAAGGCTTAGAGTTGTCTGTTTTTGTAATTACAGGAGGTTTTATAAAGACATGAATGCAAAAGGTCTGGAGAAGAAATCTAACTTTGAACTACTTGAGTAAGTTCCCTCTTACAATTGGGGCTTAGTTTTTTTGCATTTTAACATTTCAAGTATGACAAATAACTCAGGTATGATAAACAAACTCTTTCACTTTGCAATTTGCACAGAAAAGAGGTCGGGTTGGACCTTTTCTTCCCCCAACAACTGATAAACAGCATGAAGGTAACTTTTTAGTTACGTGTAATTCAACTCAAAGTTCACGTTATAGCCCTCAATGCTCTTGTTGTTTCTCAGTCAAGACAGTTGAGGAAGATGATCCAGCAAACGTTCCAACAATATGCCTCGCTCAAAGAGGACGACTGCATGATCAAGTTTTTCGAGACGCTCAGAGATTTCATTAGCTACGATGAGGAAGTCTTCCCCTGTGAACTAGTGGTGAGTGATTTTCTCCAACCAGAACGGTCCTCTTTAACCTCGCTCTTTATTGGGCTGTGCAGTTAATCAAGTCTATGTTTAATCTCAATTATTAGCATGGTGCTTTTTAATTGACAGTCATACATCCAGTCCTGTGGCGGTGACACCTCATTGGTGGAGTTTAGACTTTGAGGGAATAAAATGGAAACTATTTTGTGTTAAATGGGGCTGGAGTGGAAATCTACTCCACTTAACTAATATTTTTTAATTCACAACATTGTTTCCAAACATCCACTGTAACTGTTCCTCTTCTCTTTGTAACACTGCTGGCAGCAATAACTACAATGCAATACCTCAGACTAGACAAAGATTGCATTTATTTTAACCAATGATGTTTCGTACAAACAGCAAGGTTGGAGTCTGTCTGTGGAGCTGGTGGTTGGAGGGAGGGGCATTCGGCAACGAACGCAGGAAAACGCAGCAGTGAGTTTTTTAAAGGCACTTTTGGGATTTAAAACTTTCTGTGACCGACCCTGGTTTGTATTTGTGCAGCCTGTGTTTTTAGCAGACTTCAAACAGATACGGAGAGTACAATGCATACCTCAGCCTGATGGCAAGGCTCTCCTCAACCTTGATGTGGAGGGAGCCAGACAGGTAAGAAGCTCCCAATGTAAACAGCTGCTTATAATTTATTCAGTTTGATATGCTTAATACAGCATTATATTACATTTTTATGTTATGTTTTGTTTGTTCTTTTTGTCTTTTTGCAGCGTTTATCAATTAATGTGGCGTCCATTCCCAGAGCAGAAAACATGATGGATCTTATTGACGGTTATTGCCGTTTGGAAAATGACAATGATGTTTCTGTTATTTATAGGTCTAACAAGTCAGGTAAATCTTTATTATATGTAAAACCACTCAACTTCACTTTTTGATAGGACCAATCTAATAGAGTGATAAAAATACATCTACAATATAATGTGAAAGTAGATTTTGTCTTGTAGCTAATTTAGATTCTTTCTTTCACCAATATTAATCCTAGATACCAACGCTCGCAGTTCCCTGCCTGAGATCCCCTCAGGGTAAGTGGATTTTAGCTTCAGGCTTTTACAACTTACCGCAGAGTCCCAGCTCCCGGGACGCTTTGCTTGTACTGTAATATGAAATGAAAAGTTATCGATGAGAGCAGCTTTTTTATTGAATGTGTCAACGCTCTTTGGAGCTGTAATTCGAAAATTTATATCCTGAGCCTTTAAGTCTGTCTTTTCCCTGAAGCAGCAGAGACACCAGCTCCATCCGGCAGAGCAGGGGTAAGCAACTAATGCAATGTACTGCATGCACTGTTCAAGCCCACGTCCTACTTTGTCTAAACTAAATCATTGCACTGTTGCAAAACCAAAACATAACTCCCATTTGTTTTATAGACTCTGATATCTATTGTGAAATCCTGGATGAAAGGCCTAAGTCAGGTAAACAGCTGTTATGAATAAGTGTATTTTAGCATTTCGCGTATTGTTATTATTAACCAGCGATCTTTTGTAGTTGTTAAATATGGGATTGATCGGCATGACATTGTACTCGGGCGGATCCTCGGGGAAGGCTTCTTTGGAGAAGTGTACGACGGAGTTTACAAAAAATCTGTAAGTTGTTTGCCATCGTACAAAGCTCTATAAGTTCAACTTTGCCTGAGCCAATGTTGCATTTTATCAAACAGAATGGGGACAGAGTCAGTGTTGCCGTAAAAACTTGCAAAGACTGTTCACCAGATGTCATGGAGAAGTTTATGAGTGAAGCAGGTGTGTGACAAAACATCTATCATTTAATAAAATAATAAAAACATTAACATTAACATAATTTTGCAGTCATAATGAAGAATCTGGACCATCCTCATATTGTCAAACTGATCGGTATCATTGAGGAGGATCCGGTGTGGATTGTAATGGAGCTCTATCAGCATGGGGAGGTCTGTTCCTTTGAGAATAACATCATTGCAAAAGAAACTGGATTAAAATGCTGATGGTATTATGGACATGTTGTGCAGCTCGGCCACTATCTGGTTCAGAACCAGAAGACGCTCACAGTCATTACCTTGGTGCTGTTCAGTCTGCAGATCTGCAAAGCCCTTGTCTACCTCGAGGGGGTCAATATGGTGCACAGGTGAGAATGAACTGCAACATTTTACTAAAAGCACTGATCTGTTACCCCTTTGTTGACAGTTTCACTAAGCTTTTCTGATTATGATTACGTCTGCATTATTATAGCATTTAAAACAAATAATTCATTCATTAATCCTCCATCTGTTTCTTCCCAATTCACCACAAAATGTTGATCGCCGTAACACTGAATTTGCTTTAGCAGCTTGTGGAAATGATGCTTTCACACATATGTCTGCATGTTTATCACAGAGACATTGCTGTTCGGAACATATTGGTGGCCAACCCAGAATGTGTGAAGCTCGGAGACTTTGGTCTGTCACGGTATATAGAAGATGAAGAATATTATAAAGGTAAAGAATGTGTTTTTAATTTTGAATAACAAGCCTGAGTACTTTCCAATTAAAACCAGTATAATATACTACACACCAGACCTGGGCAAACCCCGGCCCAGGGGCCAGATCCAGATCCCGCCAAGCAATTTAATCCGGCCCGCTGCTCATTTTCAGCATTTTCTGCGGCGCTTTGAAGATGCTTTCGCGATGTATTTGCACAGCTGTAGGACCGAGAGACGTGTTGTTTGAGGAGCCTTTGTCTTGTTTATTTCCGCAGTAGATTTGTTACGTGTGGTTTGTCCCTGGCTTGATGTGGCTAAATATTTACAGAAAATTATAGTTCTTAATACCAGTACCAGCTATTCAAAATACATAATTAAATGCAACTTACAATAGGATGAAGTTGAGCAGAATAAGTTTGAGTTATTGTGAGTGCGGCCCTTCGACACAAGTCAGGTTTCTTATGTGGCCCCTTTCTCCATGTCTTACTAAATGACTAAATGACTAAATGCAATTTCAGCTTCTGTGACCCGGCTGCCAATTAAGTGGATGGCTCCAGAATCGATCAACTTCAGGCGCTTCACCTCGGCCAGTGACGTCTGGATGTTTGGTGGGTCTGTCATCCGTTGTTAGGATCTGCTGTTTACCAGTGTTTTTGAATACTTTAGGCTTTACTACTATACAGTGCATACCTTAGATTGCCTCATGCTAAATGACTAAGACTTTGTCTAAGCACTTGTTTGTTTTGCTCCGTAGCGGTATGTGTGTGGGAGATAATGAGTTATGGGCAGCAGCCCTTCTTCTGGCTGGAGAATAGGGATGTCATTAACCAGCTGGAGCAGGGCATCAGGCTGCCCAAACCAGACGACTGTCCCCCTGCCCTGTACTCACTCATGACCCGCTGCTGGTCCTATGACCCCCGCGAGAGGCCCACCTTCACTGAGCTAGTGGTCAAGATCAGGTGTGTAATTTAAATAAATCACAAAATTGAGTTTTGGCAAGTGCAGTCCTTATGAATTTGCACTTTTCCTTATAATATGAATATGTCAGTGATGTCAACAAAATGGAAAAGGAGCAGGAGGTGGAGAGAGAGCGGGACAAAGCCCGTTCCACAAAGTTTTTTGACACAAAATTCAACTTTAATGAACCTCCTCCAAAGGTGAGTCCCAGTCAAATTCTGTCACTGCTGCAGAAATATATCTACCACTATATGTACCCGTGGAAAGTAAAGAAAAAATGTCCACTTTAGCCCTCAAGAATGAAGCCAGGGCGGTTTGGAAACACACTCAGTATCGGCCTACACATCCAGGTACAGTCACCATTACAAATCATACTTCCATCTATTATAATTTTGCCAGTTACAGTAAAACAGCCCATCTTTTCCAGCTGAACGAGGCGCTGTGTGCCAGCTCTCCGGACCTGGCCAGCCCATGTGATTACCAGTCCCCTGTTGACACCAGAAACACTTTAGCGCTGCCTGCCACCTCCCCACGGCGCCGCAGCATGGGGGTAAGAGCATAGCGGGACTTTCAACACTCTGGTCCTTGTGCAGGTGTGTGTGTGTTACAGACTGTTGTTTACTTACCTCAGGAGAGTGACGTCCAGCGCATGTGGCGGCGGGAGAGGCATCACATGCAGGACACCCTTCGCAGGCAGAAAGAGGAGATGATGGAGGATAAAAAGTGGCTGGAGAAGGAAGAGAAACTCCTGGTGGGAAACCCAGCATCATTAGCGTTTGTCAACCCCCTGTCTGTGCGTTTGAACCCCCCTGCTGAGTTCGCTGTGGCCCTGGCCGCGACACTAAACCCCACAGCATTAAACACTGTCAGCCCACCTGTTCGCTCCCGACGCCCTGCTAGTCTTATACTAAACGCTCCTTCGATAACAATCCCAAAGAGAGGCTCCATGTGCATTCTGTATAAAATGAACCTGCCTGTTTCTTTGCAGGATCCTATGGGACCGGAGTTGGTGGTCAGCCCAGTGGTACGTGTCTGCTTAGGCCTGACTCAGGATAGGGCATATATATTTTTATATAACCAATGTTATGCTGTAGTCGTATGTGACTGCCTAAATGACCACGGTAGTGTTTATAATGAGTATGTGATGTGTACTTGCATTTCAAGACAGAAAATCAATGTTTCTCTCATGCCTTTTTTTACTTTTCTCCCCTTTAGCCTGAAGAATCAGACGGTGGTAAGTCGCAATTATGGATTTCACAATAATCTTTAACAGACAGATACAAATGTGAATAAAAAAATCAAAATCAACCTTTTCTGTAACATAATATTTTTGTTTCTGTAGCAACACCAGAGAAGCCACCACGACACACAGCTCAGGTAATTATGGCTCTAATCTAATGTTCTTAGATCTTGAATATTGTGAGAATCGCTACTTTAAAGGGTTGGTCATTCATTGAGTTAAACGAAAATGAGGCCACAGTTAATCCCAAATCCATATCTATTGATGCATCAGTTTAAATCTGATGCTGATTTGTATATTACTCCAGTTTTTTGCACAGGTGCTTAACTCATGATTGAATCTTGCCTGAATCTTTATGTTTGAATGACTGAATGACTGAGTGACTGATACTGTGTTAAAGCCGGCCCCCACTGCTGAACTGGACCGCTCCAATGACAAAGTGTACAAGAACGTGATGGACCTGGTCAAAGTGGTGGTTCAGCTGAAGAACGACGTCATAGGACTAAAGCCCGAACTGTACATCACCGTTATTAAGGTACCATTTCCTGTTTTCTGTTTGGAGTTGATGCTCGGTATCCTCTTTATTGGTGTTTTGATGGCGAGTGAAGAGCGATATACAAGACGTGTTTCCTGATGGATGAAGCTGATTAATTCCTGCATTGATCTCTGCCTACAGTCTGTGGGGTTGGCCTTGCGAGACTTGATTTGCAGTGTGGACGAGATCCTGCCCACATTACATGAATCTGTCCGGACCGAGGTACTGTTTATCACCCGCACCTTGTTAGCTCTCATCTTCGTACTTCCTGTTTTTCTATTGATTTCATCCTTTTGCTGCCAGGCTTAGAAGTCTATAAAAAAAAAAGGAAATTGATTTGTTCGTACCAGCTTATTCCGTATTTAAACATGTTTGGACGTTTGATATGGCAAAGACATTTATTAACAAGAGACATTCATATACAAAAAATTAGGAACTTAAAACTATATATGATACCTCTTTGATTGTCAAAAGGGCACTGCAAAAAGGAAGTTTTGTTTACACTTAAATTAAGAAGAGTGTATAAAAAAGTGTAAAAAAAAACAAACAAGGAGAGCTTTCTTAAAAATGGTTTCTCAAATCACAAATTTACTTATTACAAATTTCACTAATTTCTAGATTTCTTTTTGCAGTGGGCATCCTTAAAGGAATAGGCCACCGTTTTTCCATACTGAGATATATTCTTGCCTGAGCTTAGACGAGTTGATCCGTAGCTGTCTGGTAGCCTCTCCTCCTCTCTTCTATGGGGCCAAATGGGGGTGACGTCAGAAGTGACTTCCACGTTTTCCCTATTTAGATAATAATACACAATCCAAATATAGATCTGCAGTAATATCTTCACTCTTCATCGACGTCGAAGTGCTCCTAAGGTGTTATTACGCCTCACAATATAGTACCCCTTTTTATCCGCTTAGAAAATTGACATGTTTAATTTTGTGTTACTACACTTGGATTGTATTTAGAACTGTATTTAAATATGGATAACGTGGAAGAGCTCGATCGCTTCTAACTTCACCCCCATCTTTGGTCTTTTTACGTGACTGAGTGCACACACAAAGACCAGACAGGTACGCATCAACTCGTCTAAGCTCAGGTAAGAACATATCTCAGTGTGGAAAAACTGTGGCCTGTTCCTTTAACAGGAAAAGTCATGTTGACACTTTCCTCAACAGAACCCACTGTGTATTGTTTAGGTTTTCTTTCAAGTTGAATTCAAGTTGTTACATAGATATCACCAAACACAGGGGTGTTGTCTACATGACACGCAGGTATACGTGTATATCCACTAGTTTTCTGCCCGTTTAAGGATTACCACATAGGCAGAGAAGAGCTGGTCATGTTGGTTAGTTTTTCCTCTCTGCACAGTGCGTCAGGCTGAGATGAATCTGTGTGCTGCAGGGGCGGAGCTGGGAGGGGAATCAAGGGACTGTGCCCTCGGAAAAAAAAGCCTAAGATAAATGACTGAAAAAGGTGTCCCACTCCCAGCTTATAGCTTATTTAGGCAAATTGGCCATATTCAGCCCCCGCATCTGATGGCCTGCTAAAAAAATTACAGTATACCCTCTAGTATCCCATATTTGCTGATGTTTGGTGGTATGTAACAACTTGAATAAGCACAACTGTATGGGCCACTGGCAATGTTCATTCAGTCTATTTTTAATTCAAATTTTGCTCATAGTCTAAAAAAATATGCACTGTAAAAAAATGTCTGTACATGCTCATTAGTTGGTGACAGGGGTAAATAATGGCTAACACGTTGGATCCGTTCATGTTACAGATTGAGGGCACTCAGAAATTGCTGAACAATGACATGGCGGAGTTGATCAGTAAAATGCGACTGGCCCAGCAGAACGCCATCACGTCTCTAAAGGAGGAGTGCAAGAAGCAGATGCTCGCTGCAGCGCACACTCTGGCCATGGACAGCAAGAACATGCTGGATGCTGTGGACCAAGCTCGAGTGAGAGCTAACTTGGCTAAACCAGTCTCTCCCCCTAGTGGACAATAAAAACTCATTGAAAAAACATTCCCTGTTTAAAAAACACAGTGCTGTTCATTGTGAATATTGACATGCAACATGTAAATGTGTAATGTTAATTGTGGATAGGTGTAAACAAAACTGGAAAACTGACAGATTTGTGTTGTATAAACTCCTGTCCTTCATGCTTGGCCAGTCATTCCCATAATTACTTTTTTTTGCTGATGAATTCCTTTTGGTCGTAAAATGTCTTGTGTCGCGTAAAGCATGCCTTAAACAAAAGCCTCAGAACCATAATTCAATCAAATGCCCCAGCGCATGTCACTTTATGGACCCAATCCAAAAGGTAATGCTTCGTCCTTGGCCCAAGCCCTTCTCACCAGGTTTCATACAGACTCTACTGATAGACAAAAAGACTGACAAAAGAAAGAGTGAAGCTCTGTGTAGAGGAAATAAATATTATTTTAATCTCCTGCATTTCAAGTTCATGATTCATTTATGTAAACATTTAGGATGGAGACAGCAAATAATTGTCTTTTAAACTGACAGAAAATTGTTGCATTGTAATTCCTGTGTTGAACTTGAAAATGTTTTTGTAATTATGTCGTCACATTTCATTAAAAATATCCAGTGCACCAGAAGGTGGCAGTGCAAATACTGTATGTATGCCATGTCTCTGTTAATTAATGAACCGAATGAGGAACTCTTCAGCTTCACAGATACTTTGTAAAGCACTTTATAAGAATCTCGCTCCTAAATGGCCAAATATAAACACAGACTTATGGCATTTTCTTGAAAAATAAATAAATGGAAAGGAAATAAAATGAAAGGCAATGGATTTAGAAAGTATTCATACCCTCTATTAACTAATAAAAAAAGTAACTTTATTTCTGTTCCATGGACCATAACTGAAACTTACAGGCCTGCACTTAATGAATATTCAATTGCTGCACAACTATGATTGGGAGCAATTGTATTTTAAAAACTTTAATGTATTTTAATGTATTTTGTTGGATAGCATGAGTGGCCCTTTACCAATAAAAACATTTAAAACCACTGCTCGCTTACATAATAGAATATAATTAGTTCAAAAGAGGTCTGAAGACTTTCTGAGCCCACACATTTCCAAATGGCATTTACAGACACTTGTTATTTATTTGAAAAAAATAATAATAATTAGGTGGACATGAGTAATGCTACAATCATGCCATTGTCAGAACAATACATAAAAATAAATTTGTTGCAAAAAAAAGAGAGAAAGTAATAGTGTCCCATGAGTAATAGTTCATATGACTCTGGCTCAGCCTCGCTTAGACAATGGAGTCTGTCCCCAGGAGCCCACACATGCTCCGCTCATGCTACACATGTCAGAGCTGGCTATTTAAGAACCAGTCAGAGGTTAGTTACCATCGCTCTGCCCATCTATTCGCCTTTACCCTTCGACCTGTCAAAAAACATTACCTCTGGGAAATAGAACTTGAGAATTTGGCCCCAGAAAAAACTTGAAAACTAACACATTCACAGCCTTAAAATGTCTGGCTTGCAAAAGTTCATCCTAGATCATGCCAGCGAGCCACGGCGGCAGGAAGAGGCCAATGGTGCCGAGCAGACACACGATAATGAACATCCACAGGAAAATGCGGTCGATCACCATGGCGACGTACTTCCAGTCTTCTTTTACCTGTCGGAAAATGAAAATTCAGCATAAGACATAATTATGGCGACATGTAAAAGGAAAATTGTACATAATCACACAAGCTGGAAGTGAACACTGTGTGCACGAAGTTGATAAAGCCAATTACAATAGGGATCATGCATTTTCTTGATGCAGGTGGGTTTAATGTGTGTACTTCTTGCTGATGTTCCCATTGCTTCACTCATTGTTCAGGAATAAGTAGCTGTAACTTGCTCTCTCTAAAAGTGCATTCATTTGAGTTATAAAATGTGAAAATGCAATGGTAAAGTGTCCAATAGGCCTGAATCATAGGACCTTTATTGACAGGAGAGCACAAGATATGAACAAGGGTTTAAGATGTTGAGTTTGTGTTTTGTGAGGTGAACCTTTAGAGGAACGGATAGCAGTGGCTCTATTTCTTGCTACTCACGCTGAAGTCTGCGTCCTCTGCTCTCAGGTGGTCTGCGATGTACTGCACTCCCTCCAGAGCCCGGATGACACTCGGAGACAGCCTCAGTGTGGAATTTGACGCGGCAATGTCCATATTATTTGCCCTCTGTGTGGCATTTACTCTTGTTTTGCCCGCCTGCTTATTCCCCGCTCCACCGCTGTCCTGCCTGTTTGGGGTGTTTTTCTGCTGCGTCGGCGGGGTTGACCCTATTGGCCTCGGCGAAGGTGGCCTAAACGAGAAGTACGAAGTCAACGTCCCCAGCTCCAAATCCTCATAAGAACTCCGCTCCTCTTTTGAATCATCTCTCAGCCAGTTTGCAGAGGTGCTCAGACAGTTGCCCGACTTGTGGGCCGGTATCCTACACGGCCGCCTCTCCGCGGCTGCCTCCCGCTGAAGTAATAGCAACCTGCGCCTCCTGCCATTTGGAGCGGGCCTTCGCATGAACAGCCAGCGCGGAATGAGGTCCAAAAACACTGAGTGGACCCAACGGGGCATTTTGTGGGTGCTTGGCGAGCGGTGATGCACGTTGAGAACAAAAACAGTTATGACTATGGACAAGGTGACAAAAATCATGGTGAAAAGGAGGTATTCGCCAATAAGTGGTATGACTAAAGACGTTGAAGGGATGATTTCTGTTATGAGGAGAAGGAAGACAGTGAGAGAGAGCAGAACTGATATGCAAAGGGTGATCTTTTCGCCACAGTCTGACGGGAGGTAGAAAACTAGCACCGTGAGGCAGGATATCAATAAGCATGGGATGATGAGGTTGATTGTGTAAAACAGTGGGAGCCTTCGGATGATAAAAAAGTAGGTGATATCTGGGTAAATCTCATGGCAGCAGTCGTATTTCTTTGTGTTGTACGTCCCCACAGCGTTGATGATGGCCCACTCGCCGCTCTCCCAATAATTATTCAGGTCCACCGTGTTTTCAATCTTCTCCAGGTCGATCTTGGCTTTGTCGTAGGTCCACGAGCCAAACTTCATTTTGCAGTTCTGCTGATCGAACGGGAAGAAGGTGACGTCAATGCTGCAGGAGCTCTTGTAGATGGCAGGAGGGACCCAGCGCACTTTGCCCGTGTAGAAGAGGTGAGCTTTGGTCATATGGGTCACGGCAAATTCCCCATCAGCACTGCAAATGGAAAAAAGAAACACACACAGTGATGGAAAGGGTGAGATAAATGGAAATGTCCAATACCACAAAAGGCAATTGGAAAGGACAACCATCTGTCCTTCCCTTGGGAATGTATCACCTATAACAGATACCAGTCCATTCTTAATAAATACTTAATAATGCAAAGCTGTATTTTTCAATTATAGGCTTTCCTGTTGTTTAAATGTAATGTCGTAAAAATGCAATAATTTGCTGCACTAATAATCAAAGATGTGATTTTTTTATTTAAATACCCATTATTATTAATAATTTACATTTGAATCAAATTAATGTCAAGAATAAATTAACTATTGTCCAGAAGATGGCGCCATTTCCAAATGTAATGCTGACATGAGCAACGCAGCCCCCACCTACAATTACAGCAATGTCATTTCTACTGTCACTACTACTACTTAGTTACACTTTGTTTCCCTCACTTGTTGTAGAGAACAATATCCGGCACCCAGATCAGCTCTGAGGGCACTCTGATGGACGTCACGTTGTCGTAGTCGGACGGTCTCCAGCGAAGTTTATAGTCGTTCCACTCCTAAAACATGGACATGTAGGACTTAAACAAAAAACTGTGCAGTACATTAACATTACATTTTGACTTTTAAAACACTTCTCACCTGCTTTAGCCACACGTTTGTGGTCATCATCTGATTCTTTTCATCCTAAAAGAAAGAGTAAACAGCATGTTGAGAGTGTGGTCTATAATATAGTTAAATTAATATTGCAAATACTGTCAATAACATCACACATGAACAATTGATAAAGTTGTTAAATACAATAATACTTTGTAAAAATAGTGGGAATAATGGTGAGAACTCACCACATCAATAAGCTGCGCAATAGACAGCCCAAACTTGACAATGACCACATCTGAGATGTTTGGCACAGGCCTGGACCACTTGTTGTAAGCAGCAAACAGCTTTTTGAAGAGTTCATCCTCAGCATGCGAGTGTGTCTGCTCATGACAGAAAACTGCACAAAGACAACAACAAGTTTAATTTCACACAGCTTCATTACGTCTGGAAAGTGGAGAATAAATGTTTCTGAAAGTGTTTCTGTATTGTCTTAAAAACACATTATATTGGTCTTTGAACAATCCCAATGGTCTGAAAATGGTTGATTTTATAAGCATGATGAGTTCATTGAAAGTGAATGGAGGCTTGAGTATAGAGGTTGTAATCATAGTCATATTCATGTTCATCTGTGTCCCTGCAAAAGCTTCACTTCGACTAAAGCAGAAAATCAAAGCTGACAGTGTCTTTAGGAGAGAGGCTGCGAGCTGCACAAGTCTTTTGTGTTGTCAGAGAGCCCTGTTCTAAACATCTGAGCATTTCCTTTCTAAAGTCTGATCGACTTTTCCACATCTTAGCAAATCTTTTGATCTTTTGAACCACTCTTTCTTCGTGTGGCGCTTTCTAAACTCTCTCAAGGTGAACAGGTGGAGGCATGAAGCACATCTCCCTCTGAAGAACACTGTTTCTTTTTCTTTTGTCTGAGAATCATTCATCTACAGAGATTTCACTTGAATTTGATAACCTACATATACGTGCTTCATTTTGCAGACCTGTTACTTATTATTTCAATAAAACACAAACGCCATTGAAATGGTGGAGTAGCAGGGTCCCTGGGGATCAGCTCTTCATCAGTTTAGTCAGAGCCAATTACACACATCATTAGCTGTCTGTGTTAAGTGGAGGTGAGCTTGTTTTCAGACAGGGAGCACTGTTTACTGTGAGCTGTCATTCACTAAATGTGATTCCTCTGGGCACTCCAGTTTTCCTACCACTAAAAACATGTACAAAATATGAATCCTGCAGACAGGTGATAGTGACCATGAGCCAGGCTCCACATCTGGAGATGGGTCCCTGAGTGCTCCACTGCGGTCGCCCACTGTCCAACGTCATGGACGGATCAAAGGGTCAAATGCAGAGGACAAATGTTCCTACGGGGACAATAAAGTAGGGCTGCAGCATCACTTTGTTGGTTTAGCATACTGTATAGTGTGCATTATTTGGGTTCGTTAATAAAGCTTTGAAATGCCTGAAAGTCTTAAAAATTCAATGATAATCACTAAACAAAATATGTATTTATATAATTCAAACCAGGTGCACTCTGTCATGGAAAATGTTTTTCTCTATTTAATTGTACAAGTAACATCTGGCTACAGCTCACTATTGGTCAAGGTGACCTGAGCACTTGTGGGTGCACACAGGCATGTGTTTATAGCCCCCCAACAGTGAGACGGACCATTGGAGGGCAAATAGCTGTTGTATTGAGCCAGCCTGAGGGGCAACATGCAGATCTGGAGAGCTGATTTCTAATTGCTTAAGAAATGGCTGGACCAAGTCCAGCACCTGTGGCACCTGTTTGTCACCAAAATGAATCACCCTCAGCTCTACACCTGGTGCAGTATGAATATACAACTTTCTCTCAAAGTGTTCTTCAGCGTCTCTTCATCAACAATCATGGACTAATTTGATGGGAGGCAAACGGCCTACACCAGGGACAGCGAGTCATCTGTCTGTACATCTGCGAAGGACCAGATGTGATGTTTGACAAAGTGCTGCTGGGTGCCATAGATCAAAGTCTGCTGCCGACAAAGACTGGAGATGAGATGACACCTCAAACGTAACTCACGCGATGCAGTGGGTGAAACTGGAAGAAAGCCAAACCATCTTGGCAAGGTGCTACATGACACTGACCTGTATAGGTGATCAATCAACAGCTTGGAAATGATAGAAAACTTGGGATCAGTAGTGGAATTTTGGTGAGATGAGGAAGCTTTCATTTGGCTATAACAGCTGTTTGCTGCCTCCAAAAACACACCATTCACATTTTAAAGTCTTGAATTGAAATGGTACTATAGCAACCAATAGTCAAAACCATTTGGGAACCAAATATCATATTCTACTGGTAGGCCTATATTATTATCTTTATAAAATTCAATTTTCACTTTACCATTTCTTCTCTGGCTACCACTAAAAAAGTGGGACGTCTTGCCAATTGGCGGGACATGGCTGTGCGGGTGCAAAAGATCCGCTGACAGTAAATGAGTACAACCACAAGAGGGGCAGGCGGTCACCCAAGCAAAGAGCAAGACTTCAGACAAAACTGGCCAGGCAAGAATCGGCTGTCCAGCAGGATTTGATTTGATCTTATATTTAGATAAAATTAAGCTTACAAAAACAAAATTCAGCATGCCCGAAAGGGTAAACTTCATGACCAGCCAATATTTTTCTAAAACGCTACATTAACTAAGCAGTTCGTCAATATCAACATACGAGTTAAAAGAAGTAGATGGTAGAAGGTTTGTTGAGCTCAAACCTGTGTTACTTGATCGGCACTTTAGTTTGAGCGTTTGAGCACAACTCTGCACGTAAAGGTTATAGGGCGTGAAGCATTATGGGAAGAGTGGACAACGTTTAAAAACACGTTTGGACGACACGGTGGGTATTTCAGTTTTTCCTCTAAATTATTGTATCTATAATTCCAAACTTTTAGAATTCAGGAGTTGTTGACTAATTCGACATTTCATAAACTCATAAAATGAAGATAAAAAAACGTACCTGTGAGAGACATCAAAAGAAAAAGCGTTGCCCTCGTTGGAAACAGGTGGTTGTTTCTCATGTTGTGAAAGAAATCGATGTCCATCGGAGATCACCGAGCGTGGTCCGTCCAGTTTGAAGCGTTATCTTAAAACCGTGCTGCATTCGAGCAGCAGGTCATCTTCATAGTTAGGAGGCATGGCAAAGTTAGTTTTAGATGATAGTCTTTAGTTTCTGTGCAAATTATTCCAGTTGAAACTTCCACTGGAAACTCCGCTCTCTTCTACGATTTAGTTACGCGCTTGTGTCCGACCTCGCCATCCTTCGGTCAGAGCGAAATTAACGACAGCGGCTCTGTCTCTGCCACGGGGCACACAACTTCTTTTGCATCTAGTGCTAAAACATGCGGTCTTGTGGATAGTTCACATTAAATTGCTGCAAATTCTGACAAAGCTTGTTCCACATTACGCACGGTGCCAACAATACGCATGCCAAAATACGCACAGTTTGGATCGTGAGGGACCGCATCTCACGCTGTGGCATTCTGTCTGTTTGACTTCTGCCTTTCATCCGCCACCTATAGGCGCGCTCTCTCTGTCTCTCTGTCTGTCTGTCTCTCTCTCTCTCTGTCTCTCTCTCTCTCTCTCTCTCTCTTTCTCCTCTCTCTATTCCCCCCCTCTCTCCTCTCTCCGCCCCCCATTACCCCCCTCCATCCTACATACAGTACATACACACACATACACGCAGCAGTCAAGGTGTCCAAGCAGGAAGTCACCTCCTCTGTATTACAATAATATGAAATTAACACGTTTCTCTCTCTTTTTACAGTATACAATGGCTGAACAGCAGCTCTTGTGCTTATCATGCACCGTTATTCTTATAGCTGCCTATATATGGTCAAATGCCTGGATGTAAATTGTCCTTTTTACCAACACCACACTCACAGATGAGGGGACGCTTGCTCCATCCTCGCCCTGGAACCAGATGGCTGATCCATAGCTTCATCTGGAGAAGTCCAGCACAGTCATTATAGTTGGTCTCTCTAGGCCAATCTGCTATGATCCATAAAATGGTGCTTGGCTTACACCCCTTAGCGCTTCACAATCTGACCTTACCAATTTCCAGGAAGAATAGATGGAAAATGCTTTTCAGATCTCTGAGGTTACATACACGTCGAAAGGAAAGGGATGTTTTTACTGTAAACAGAAAAAGTATACAACCGTAAAAAGGTTTCTACAAAAATAAATGAATGTCTTGGCACTGAATCAGCTTGGACAAAATGTCCTGTGGTGCTCTTAGTGATGCGTGTTGACAATATGTTTCAGTTTCCTGGTGAATGAAGCATGCAGGACTTGGGCAGAACTCTCCAGCCGACTGGCGATGTCAGCTGCTGCAGAAAGCATGTCTTCAAAGGCCAAGGACTCTTCTCTGACTCTGGGAACCAGCACAAAGACAAGGCAGGTATGAGTGGTTGAAAAATAGTTGGAAATAACATTACTTATAGAGGGCTTCAGGGAGTCAAGTAAAAGCTATGGATTATCAGAAATCTGTTTATTACTTAATACTTGTATTAATGAAATTGATAACCAGCATGTGAAATCAATTTAAAAGCAACATAGCTTCTGCTTTACTATAGTGAGCTTGTAGTTTTTTATTTAACCTCTATATTTAACCAGCAAACAGAACATTAAGACAACACAACAGCTAGACCTCAATAAGTCTATTCTGGTTGTGAATTATCATAATAAAGCAATTAGCTGGACTTAATAATTTACCTAATAAATAAATGCTTGTATTGTGTTGTATTTATTTGGAGAAATGTTGTACAGTATGGCTTTAAAGTAGCGACAGTGAAAAAAAATACAACCTATGCATTTTATCTTTAGCTTCAGACTTTGGATTTGGATGTGACTGCGGGTGACCCTGGGGGAGCCACCACTGTTACCGTGGAAACTGTCCATCAAACTGATACGATTGTACTCACTTGAGCATCCCTGAAAGAGCGTCCTGCGCCTCCCCTTCCAGCTGTTTCTTCAGATCCTCCTCAGCCTTCTCTAGCGTCTCATGGCAGCTCTTGTGCTCCCCCTGAATGCCGATGATATTCTCCTTAATAATGTCCTCGTAGCGCTGTGGCCCCATCTCTGCCCCCACATACTGCACTAGGTTGTCCATCACGGCCCTGTTCCCGTGCTGGATGGCCTGCAGGTACGCCATCTCCTCTTGGGATGCTTTAAGGCGCGGAGATGTTTTGGTGCTGAAATGAACGGAGCATTGATCCGGCTGGGGTTCATATAGGAATGTCGGGGCAGGGGACGGTGGCTGATTTGAGGTGATCCAGTCTGGGTTGTCTGGTGTCCTCACAGGCTCGTCACCCACGGTGCGGGACGTGTCGTTGGTGACCATGAGCGAGTCGTCCAGGCCAAGCCCCGAACCCCAGTCGCCGTCTCCACTTTGGCAAAGAGCTGGAGACAAGAGAGCCACCAACACAATGACAGACGTCCAGCATCGCCACATGGTCACCTGAAACACACACAGACAGTGAGTAATGTAATAAAGTAAGATTTTTAACATATAGACTTCCTTTGCCTTAGCCTAGAGTAAGCTTTGTATTTTTCCATCATATCAGTCCTAATGCGTAGGGTTAATTGCTGACATTGCTGACAGTTTTCTGTTGGTGCTGCTGTGCTTGTGGAAAAATAGGCGCCATTCATTCTTTGTGGTTTGGATTTTTTGGGAAAATGTGTAATGATAACACTATTAACTTGAATGTTCCTTTATATAGTTGTGGATAGTTGTTTCTGTTGTTGAGCTCGGATTGTATTTATGAGCATCAGGTGTGATTTTCTTTCTGCAGTTTTGGACTATTTGTGAAGCCTGTGTTGCACATTTAGTCCAACATCCGCTGCATCATTTTATGTCCCTCCATATATTTCCTGTCCAGTCGGAGGATGTATGGAAATGCGTTTGAGGCGAGGACCGGGCTTGTTACACTGAGGAATGGCAGCGCGCATTCTGCCGTCAGAGCCAATTTGGTTTCTGCTTGAACCTGCTTTATTCATTTAATCTGTCACACGGCTCAAATACTCGTGTGACCCGCGCCAGAAATGGTCAGGCCTTTCCGCTAGTAAAAAAAAAAAGACCATAAACCATATTCTGAGATGACGTGAAGAGTGAACTATAAACAAGCAACTTTGATTTGTCCAGCCATCATGATATTTTAAAAATGTTCTGGTAAATTTAACAGCATGTCCTGGTTTGCTTTGAATACTATGATTGGTCAAAATGAGAGACAGCATGTTGCATCACTGAGAAAAAGAAAAGTACAGTGACTGAGTGTGGACGGCTAACTAGAAGCACATGCACAGAAGTCTCTATCTGGGCTGCTCTGCGGCAGTTTCCTTTGTCTTTGGAAACTGTCAGCTAAATTTCCATGCCGTCGCTCCACGGATAAGTTAAAACAGTGTGTGCTGTGGCCTCTGTTTTTATGGGAAAGGTTGTTGTCATTGTGAAGTAGCTTTTATTGGCAGCCTCTTCTTGGCTTTAAATAGGCAGGGGGGGCAGTTGCTTGAAGAAAGTGAGCAGTTGGCTACTACAAGCCCATAAAACTATTTTAGCTTGGTTTGTGATGAGAATGTACCCTGTTTTGTAAATGGTGCCAACGTCTGAGTTTGTAATTGGTTTCAAAGTGTAGCCACATGTGGATATCAGTGATTGTAGATTTTTGCTTCTTTCTGTTTCACCATTTTGAGTGAAGAGGCAAAATGCATGATTGTTTATACTTGCATAACAGGCTGTCAACAGTCCGTACTTGCTTTACATGCTTTACTGCTAATGTTATGACATCAAAGATTGAAATAAGGCTGCAATAGGAAGCTTTAGAAATTTCCTGTTCACATCATACAGAGCTGTCAAGTGTCTACAAACTGGCTTGCCTTGCTTTCTCACACAAGCTCATTACACACTTAGTGGATTTCTGTGAGAAAAAGTATAAAGAACATTACTAATTGTCATTGTTAATCATATGGGAGAAGTGTGGACAAAAAGTAAAAGAAGGTTGAGAAACATTTTAAACTCACCCCGCTGTTTGTCCCGGTCCACATCCCGTCCACATTCATAAAGCACTCAGTCCGTTTCCGTCTTCATATCAGGGAAAATGCGGTCACATGGGTCTGCACTTAAAAGTTTTTGGTTCTGGTCTGTGGCCCCTGTCTGGGGGAGAGAGGGCTCAAACTGAATGATTTCTTTCTTTGCAGTGGAAAGAGGGGCAGGCATAAGGTGGGCCACAGTGAAGGGGGAGTAATCGCATTCACATCTGTGGGCTGCGGTGGGACAAAAGGGCTGAAGGGGTACGAGGCTGTGGGACGGTCATATTTTGTGACCAAGAGCCGTACATTTTATTGTACTGTATGAATAACAGTCTAGACATTTGAAGTAAGGGTTCGTTTTTCCCCTTCACAATTCCATGGAGATTGACAGTTTCTCTGTTGACAATGCTATATGTAACATCAACAAAACAGTATAAATCAATTTTCCATAAAACAAATAAAAACGTCAATGCACATAGTCCTTGTCAAGGCCAAACACATTGACTCGTTTGAGGAAAGCTGATAAGCAGTTTCACGATAATATTGACACAAAGCACAGGTATCTTCCACGCAGAGCTGTAAGATCAAAAAGAAATAATTCAGCGCTTAAGGGTAGCGTGGCGTGACGGCGGCTGATGGCGGTTAATAATCCACATCAGTGACATTTAACATTGATTGATGAGAGCCGTGCAGTCTGATGTTTCACTAGAGGCTCTGAATGACATGAAACACTTCTATTGACTTTGAACCATGATCACACGAACAACAGGACGCATTCCCGACAAGCTTGATTTATGTCTGAATTAGATATGGGTAAGTCATTACTTAAGCCCGTCACAATAATCACTGCATCAAGCTAATGTTCAATATATGTGAAATGAAAAAATACAATACAATAGGACTTTTTGGAAACCTGCAGGGCTTTGTGAGCTGTAGAGGGCTCTGAATAATGGCTTATGACTTTCACTTAGTTCTGATTTTCCCATAAACACATTTAGAAGCTGGCCCTGGACTATGTTTTTACACTAGCGTTTAACCAGATGATTTTTCTTGGAAATTAGCAACACTTGGATATCAGATAGACCATGACTTCTCAGTGTTTTAGGAAAGAATATACTTCATATTATTGTGTTTCAGACTCATTGCAGTTCATGTGTCATTCAATACATCATGGGGTTTAGTGTGCCTTTGGGTTACAGTGATGATATAGCATTTCCTTTTCTGCTGTAATATTTCAACACTTTAAAAATATGTTTCTGTGACAGGCCTGTCTTGATCAGAACTTGACACCCTGTTTTTCTTGAATCTGAACATAATCTTTCCTCGTTCCCAGATGTTTTGAGGAGACAGTGAGAAATGTAGAAGCATTGGACCACACGTGTTCACAGTCTCGGCACGGTGGGCAGATGGTCTGTCAGAGGCTTGTGCTGCTTGTGTTTGGACATGCATGTGGCCTGTCTCTGGTGTTGTTTGCCCCAGAGGAGCTCAGCCACCATAAGGGAGCTGTTTTTCAGTGCCAGAATAAACGATGCCACACGGGTGACTACAAATATGGCCTACTGTCTTTGTTTGTCTTCCATGGGTGGCCACGGCAAACCGTCTGCCTCCAACGTGATTCGGATATTGATTTAGCTTGGATTTTTCGTTTGGATTCCCTTCCTGATTCAACTCTCACCATGTATCCAAACCCATAAATAGCAAGTGTATTCTGCGCGGCGAGTGAAAGGAATTTAGGTTAGTCGAACTTCCTTCTTCCCAACCTATTCAACATACTACATTTCAGATGTGGAAGTGACCGTGAATGTATTGACAGATAACGGTTTGAGCGTTGTCTAATTGAGCAGCACCCGTATGCGCCCTCAGGCCAGTTATTGACCAAAGACAAGGACTCGCCGCTGTCTGTTGCCACTTATCCACAAGCGCACGAGCCCCAGTGCCACAGTGTGCTGCCACTGATAAACTGCTAATCCACTCTGTTGCAGCCCAACACAGCTCACTGTCACAGTCAGGGGCTCTGCCAGTCCGCCCATGTCCTGTGTGAGACCAGATTTAGCTTTGGAATAATCTCTAAGAAGTATTGTGTAAGAATTAATAAAGTTGCCTCTGGAAATGTGTTAAGATGAGAGTTGGCATATTTTTAGTGCAGATAACATTTAAATGCCCTGTACCTCTTTTTTTTGCGTGTGTGTCGTCAGTATAAAATGCAGATGTTGGAAGAATGATTGTGAACTCGCAGGTTAGTTATTTGCATTTTTGTTGTTGCCTCTTCAAAGCTGTGAAGCATGCTTACAAACTCATCGAGATGAAATTCATGTGTGAGGAAAGTTAAAGGCAACAGTTTTGACATTATCTCGCCTGACTTTGATTGTTTGCAAAAAAGAAAAAAAAAATCAGGTACAGCTTGTGTTATTTTTTCTTAGTTTGTAAAGTGCCGTTCTGCCAACAAAACAAGAACTCTTTCAGGTGAGTGAGTAAGATGGAAAAAGGCTTGGTATGATCATCAGCACATCAACTTTATTTATATAGTATATTTAAAGACAGCTTTATCTGCCCAAAATGCTGTACAACAAACATTACAAAGTGCAATTAACGAGAAAAAAAAAACTATTACAAGAAATACAACATGAAACAATAATTATAAGATTCTAAGATCTAGAGAAGAATGCACTTTGCAAAGGGTAAGCACTTTTCAGGATAATTAATACCGTGTTTGTAGACTTTTATTTTCCCCCAAAAAGGGCTGTTTTGTTTTTGACATTTGAGCCGCCTGGGACTTTCCTTTGTTTATGGAGCCTGGGTGCATGTGACCCTTGGAAAACTTTAAACCTACCCATAAGCGACACATACAAGAACATGCACCAAACCACAAGTTGTTCAAATCCATTATTATTTAGCTTACAATTACAGGACATCCCTAGAAATGAGACTTTCCTTGTTACATTAGGATAAAAAAAATAAAAAACTCAACCTTACTCTCTCACCCTATGCTAGATATTGCCCACTGTTTGCATTACAGCCTCTCTCTTTGTAAAGATGGATATTTTCTTTTCCCACAGGGCAGGAGAAATGGTTCAACTTATCCTGCAACAAATATCCAGCTTATATGTTTCACAGCAGTGGCCACTCTAGAATAAAGAATAAAACAGACCTCCCTCTAAACCTCATTATACAGGCCAACTAGCAGGAAATGAGAGCGCCTAAGGATATGTAGAGCTCTGATCAATCACTCTGGCATGGCCCGGACCATTGGCAACAACAAGTGCCTGTACATATCAAAGGCCTTGCTATTCACAGCGCCTTGTTCTTTTAGATGTTTTTAATACAAGCTAACTAGCCTCGGACGAATGTATAAGAAAAATGATTTGAAGGCAGTCCTACAATTTAATCAGGCAAATGTAATTATCCAGTTTGGATTCTTTCTGGAGACCACGACGACACAGCACAGTGCTGCATAATGGCGGCTCCATCTTGTTATGACCACAGCGATCACAAGAAGGACCTCCTAAGGAAATTAGAGAGAAATAAAATGAGCAGCATTCATTTTGCGTTATTGAATAATGTTGGGCCAGACTGCATTACATCATCTAAGGCAATACACGTTCCATAAACTATAGAATAATGTTTTCAAATGAAGTGCTCTATCTTATGTCAAATCTGATTGAGTTTTCAACCACGCTGTTGTTTTATATCGTCATCAAAAAGTACCTGGAGTGTTGTTGTATCATTCGTGCATGAATCTAATTGTGTCTGTATCCCTCTGTCGCAGTCAAAACACCAACACGGGCTCCGATAGACGTCACACAGGGATTTCCTCTCAGTTTTTCTGAATTTTACCCTTACAAACGTGCACCCTCTTCTGGCGTGTTGTATAACTGCATTTTATAAAATCTGAAAGTGAGAAGTTATTTCATACATGCACTCTTTTAAGTGGTTCTGCAAAAAAATAAATAAAAAAAATCTACATCTACAGTTGCTGTGAAAGCCTGAATGAAATATGATCAAGGACATTTAAATAAGTCTCTAATACAAAGAGAAACCAGACTTTTAACGCCTTAACCCCCACCTGAACAAAGCACATTTTCTCCAGTTTGGCTTTACCCAAAACTAAAAGCTTAAAAAAGCATATTACAACACGCATATTAAAACAAACAACAATGATTGACACAATGAGATTAAATGAAATCATGTGATTGTACCAATGACAGAGATGTACCAATTTCTCTTGTCGACCAGACTAGAAATCTTCAGCTTCATACCTGACGCAGTAAAGCCGCCGATCCACATAGCACGACCCGATCTACGTGCACGTATCGACTCTACCTCGCGGACCTTTCTTTTTCCACCACACACACGTCACCTGCATTTGTTGTGGGCTGCGCCCCCACAGAGGAGCATGCTGTACAGATCTCATTAAAACTTAAGTACCGTAAGTCGCAATGAGAACAAATGTGGACAAATGCTGCCTTCTGGTGGGGGTTATGGTCCCAAAACCTATACCTGGTCAGACCGGTTTGGCCCTGGCCTTTGTTATGGAAATGCTCGATAAAAAGCGGGTGAAACAGTCATTTGGCTGATACACGCCTGCATGTGGAAAGACACCTTTAATGGGCTGGACAGGGGTTGGACAGACACCCATAGCGAGATTATGTACAACAGTGGTCCTCAAGCTTTTTCCTCCTACCATGACCATTTTTCATGGACTATGGATGGTGGTGAGTGTGGATATGAAGGGCGCACATACTGGTGTTTTGATCACGTTTCTGCAGCGTGGAGATTGCCACACGTTCTTCAATACCAGCGCCAGAGAACAATCATCAGTATATTCTCTTTCTCTCAGGACATGGACAGTGCTTAACTCACAGTGGGATGAATAAAGTTTGTAGTTTGTCCTGTGACAGCTTAACCCCTGTGTGCCCCATGTTGCAGAGTTACACTCGTGGGACACAAGAGTTAAAAAGGATGTAGCCTAAATGCGGCTGTGTGCAATGTTAATGTAAAGATGAGGAGAGCGAAGGGGAAGCAGCTGACCCCTTTCTTTCAGGCCACTAGCCACAATTACAGGTGCACCGTCATGTGGAAGAGTCCGGTTTTAGTCTTGATCTTCGTAATTTAGCCTTGCCTCCTCCTTTTTTACTGATTTTTACACAAATATGTTATTTTTTCCGTCATATCATGCAGCCATGGTAATGCATATGCCATCTGTCAAAATGAGCTGAAAAAATATAAATAGGAAGAAAATATCTTATATAATAAAATAGTAGTAATAAAATGTAGTAATGTAATGCGGTTTAGAAGTAGTCTACCGTGTTTTATACACAGTTCCTGGTTTAACAGTGAGAGGTGCACTTTGTTTGCTGAGGCACGTCGACACTCTCCTGCTGGAAACGCTTTGGTGTCTTTCATTTGTGTGATTGTGTCCGTAATAGCGGCCCCTGGCCCTACGGCGGGCTGTACTCGCCGGAGAAGATGGGAGAAATCACGGCTGATAGGAAAGAGCTCCAAAACAGCGTTTGAGGAAGTTCTTGGCTGATTCGCTACAGTCCAGACCTTCACGAATCGCAAATGGTGAAGCGATGCTGCACGGTACCAAAGAATGGAAGTATCCTCACCAAGCTTTTGTACTTTCATTTAGTCACTGTGTCACGCTAGTTACTATTTTAGGCTTTTATCGTTACCCAAAAATGGAGGACACCGCAACAAAAGATAAGAACCTTTTAGACTGCTTGTTACTGACTCTTGAATATGAGGAACAAAGAAAAAATCTACTTCATAACTGGGAAATCTCAGTTAAGTGAGAGCATCTTTAAGTTAGGTCATACCTGACGGGTGCAAACTGGTGTAATGTTTTGCCCCGTGTCCTTGGAATGTTTATGGAGAGCTCTTGCCTAAGATACAGTATCTGTTTGAATGGACAAAGTTACAGAGGCGGAATATGAGTTATGTCCCATAGAGCTTCTTGAGGAGGTCAGAAGGAGCACTGTGGACCCCAGCTGTGTCCTCGTTCAACCTGCCACTTTTAATCAATATGAGGCTTCAGAACGTCACGAGTGAGAGGTCAGGGTCAAAGATATAAAACTGTCTTGTGTCCAAAATTGAACACTGGGAAATCTGGAGTGGCAGAGGCCGGCTGAGTACAGGCCTTACATGAACCCATTTCAGCAAGAAAACAAGGAATATTGAAAGTAGTTACCAAACAGTCATTTGCTGATCAGGCATGTGTTATGAGCGCCGACAGGAGAGAGGAATGAAACTGATTTTTCACTCTTCATATTAAACACTGAGAGCATGGAGTCTAATCGGACACTGTACAGGTGCCGTCAGACTCAAAGGAGCTGAGGCATGTTGGAGCCAATCACGCGTTCAATTCAATATGACCAAACTGTCGCAAATGTGGGTAAGTGGCCACGAATAAGAACACACTAGTATACCGGAATGCTAAATTTAAAGAGGCTAGATGCAAGTTGGCCATTTGATACTCACTACTGCCACCTCAGGCCATACGTGTAACTGCACCTTCTATATTAAGCTCGTGCATGACGGCAATTCGGACCCGAATGAACACCCCTTTGAGTGACAGTGCTGGATTTTAGAGGCAGTTGTGGTGAACAGATCTGATCTCATTCTACACATTAGGACACTGTTGGAACATGTAGGGTTCCAATGAAAAAAATCTGGATATGTTGTTGTGTATAATTCAAGTGTAATTTTTAGAGAATGTTATGCCTGGGTCAGATTTAGTTCAAATCTGTAGCTCCTGTGGGGTGATTCAACAAGTATCATAAGATGTAGCTTGAAGCCGCTAAAGAATACAGCTGTATCAGGTCTGAAAGCAAGAAGTAGTTTGCTGAGTGAGAGGCCCTTATGTAAGAACACTTAACTTTATTACCTGGAGACATGGATAGGTGTTCATTACGGGCTTGATCGTGGCTCAGTGGCTTTATCTGACACATCATTTTTCCAATTTTGTTTTTTGTCATAATCGCCAAAATGGACAAGTTCACTTTGGGCAAAAGCGTTTGCCCTTCAGTGTTTCATCTTCACGCCTAAATAATGGCACATTTACACTTTTCATATCCTCTCACTCGGGGCCAATGCGGGAGAGAGCGGTTGAGTCTCAAATTGAATTTGGGACGTTACATTGACTTCTAAAAGGGTCTTGGAGACGCGTAATAACCAGGCAATAATAGGCTCCTCCAGTGAGTAGATGATTGAATAATATCATATGCCTGCCTGGCTGAGCCACAAACACATCAGGTAACTGTGGCAGCAGTAAATGTAGTTTATCCGTACTGTAAAAAAAAATAGTAGAGAACATTGTCCCAGCTCACTGTGTCTGGAATGTATCATGTTTTAACTTTTGTTCATATATTTTTTCTGTTCTCGAACAATCTAACTCCAACCAGCTGTGACCTGTATAATATTTCCCATGGTGCAATAGTTTTGCTCAGAGTGTTTATAACTTATTAAATTGACAACCTCACAAATTGTTTGCAGATTTGTCATATATTCCCAGCCAGGGGGTTTGGACCCAAACTGGGGTTGCAATAGTTTTGCAGAGAATCCACTGAGCTTCTGAAAACATAACTAAGCTTTTATACTTTTCATAGAACAGGAAGAAACTTTATTTGTATGGTACCTCTCACAGATAAAATCACAAAGTGCTTCACAAAGGATCACAAAAACATCACATTACAGAAAGAAATGACATAGAAACAACCACAATCACAGCTTTGTCAACCAAAAGCTTGTCTGAAAAGCAGTGTCTTCAGTACTTGTACTACACTTTACGCTATATTTTTTTGGAGAAGAAAATATAATTTAATGAAATGTAAATAATTATTTTTTCTAGATTTGAATACATTTGTAGTAATTGCAATGTTATTACTGTTAAATGTTCAGTGTGAAGTTTTACATCAGAATAAGGACAAGAGATGGAAATTAGCTCATGGCTAAAATGTAACGTTAAAATATTTTATATATTCATTAAAGGGACTATACGGAGTTTAAAAATGTTAAAATAATGTATTTTCCTCCCCCTACATGTTCCAACAATGTCCTAATTTGTAGAATGAGCTCAGATCTGTTCACCACAACTGCCTCTAAAATCCTGCACTGTCACTCAAAAAGGTGTTACTTCACTTCAGACCCGAAGCAACACCTTCGGGTCTGAACATCCTCCGTTATACCTTTAACTAGCTGAGACCCGGCCTTCGGCCGGGCCTCGCTAGTCTCCACATTTGATATTCTGAGATTGTGAGTGATTACAAAGAAATGTCCAACCCGTCACACAGTTCAGCTGTAGACCAGTGGTTCCCAACCCATTCCAAAAACTATGGCCACTACAAATGAGTAAAAGAATGAATGCAAAAAATTTTTTCAAACAAACTGCAATTGGAGTGTTTGATGCACCCGTACTCCTTTCTTATAAACTACATCAACAATATTTTCGCTAAACTCGGGGAACAGGATTCAAGAGACAGTGGAATAATTATGGATAAATATTAGGGGTTCAGTTCTAACGCTTTGGTTCACGGTGCAGGACCCGTGGTGTGGTGCATCACGGTAGTTTACAATCCAAAAAATAATGAGTAGGTTTTGAAATGAAATAGCCTAATTATCGTTGTTAGACAGTATTTATAACCTTACAATAAAATTGGCAATGCTTTCCAAGCAGCTTTAGAATAAAATGTACCTCTGGGCTCAATACGTGAAAGCAAAATAGAAAACAAATGGTCCAGCAGCAAAGTAAAAAAAAAGATAAAAAGAAAAGAAACTACGCAGTGCAGGCCATGCGCTCGTTAAGTGGTAGTGTCATTTTCGCTTTTACTCACACGGAGGATAAATCAATCGGGGCAGCGCGTGTGATTAGAGGCTCGTGTTTGAGCAGGTTTTGGGCACGCACGCACACACATACACACACGCACACACACGCACACATTGCCCTGTTTGGATGCGCACGCGCACACATACATACATACACACACGCACAAACACACACACGCGCGCACACACACATCGCCCTGTTTGGATGCGCGCACACGCACGGCAGTCAGATCTCATGCACTCGCGTTTTTGTGACAGCGGGTTGTCCTCGGACAGCAGCACCGCGGTCCATATGGACCCGTGGCCAATGCACGCGGCCGGTGGGACCGTCACGTGGGGGCCGGCCGCGGATGTAATAACACCAACCACGCACACACTCAGTAGGCTACTGTCGCCAGGCTTCCTGGTGTTCCCAAACGGTCTCCCATCCCAGTCCTAACCAGGCACTTTCCTGCTTAGCTTCAAAGTCGGTATGGGAAATAAACATGGCGGCGCCCAGGCGGCGGCCATTGAGATAGCGTTTTCTATAATAGATATAGAAGCTGCAGTTACACATATGACCTGAGATGGCAGTAGTGAGTATAAAATGGCGAACTTGCATCTAGCCCCTTTAATGTGTAATGTCCCTAGTTATTTATTATTAAATATCACTTTGAAATAAAAAGTTTCCTGATTTAGTTAGCTTTGTCTAAAAGTTGTTGCGTCTTGATGAATCATCTTGTTAATTATGTTTGTCTGATAATGTTCGGGAGCCCCTGGTTTGCTAAATATAGTAAATGAGTGGGATTCAGGCACTGGTTCATTTTGAATTAGAGAGCTGATTAAGTACTTTCTATAGTCAGGCTTTGTTTGATCTTTGATTATATATTCTGCCTGTGCAATTAGAGTGTCTCATTTTCTTGAGGATGCTGACCATAAATCCTTTTCATAGTTGTCATGGATTTATGAGAAAACCATTTATCTCCCAACAAAAATATTAAACTAGCAATTTGCATGACATTTTTCCCAACATTTCTTCCAAGGCCCACATCGGTCAGTGCTCGCTTATTGTTGATGTGAGTGCATTTCTGTGAGCGTCCGAAACTGCTGAGTGATCACTCCGCCGCCTGTTACCGGATCAAGAGACACTGTCATTGCCAGTAATAGTTTAGACTCTATTTGATGTGAAAGTAACTGCAGGCAACTCCCTGCATCAGCACCTTTTACTGTGCATCAAGTAAACACACATTTAGCACTGACATGCCATCTAATCTCATATTAGGCTGCACATTAAGTCGCTGTGGCTTTACGATAAAAAATCCAATTAAAGGTATTACTGTGCGGGACTTAAAGCTGGAACACTTTATTGAAAAATGTTTTTTTTCTCTACCTGCATCCGTGATCAGTGTGACTAAGTCTCTTGGAGACAGGTTGAGTGAGACAGTCTTTTAAAAGGGGAAACAAATCTATAATGTCAGGATGTCAGACAAAATGTGTCTTCATTTGAAAGTGAGTGTTTGCCAGGCTGGTTCAGGTGACAGAGTGGTTTGATCCCAGTGCATGCTGACATTTTGTACTACTGCACAAAAATCCACCCACTTTAGTAATGGTCACAGAGGCACAGATTAGCCGTCATGTTTCTGTTCAGCAGCCCCAGAGCAGCTACAGTTACACAGTAACTCACCTATAATCCCCTTAGTCTGAGGAGTGAATAAGCAATACATTGTAAGTGCTCTTGAAGATACTACATTAATGCAGGGTATTATAATTACTGGAATAATTTAACAATACTAAGGAGGTGGTTATAATGGCATGTCTGGCTGTTTATTTCACAGTCCATTTTAATGAGTAGGTTGCTCAAAGATAGTGTTCTTGAGTTTAGCTTGCCTGTGGCATCCAGACATTCACGGAGAAGCTCCTCTTTCCTGTAAAACATTGTTTTGAGTTACAGTGGTCCTCAGCCTCAAGGTTAACAGCCTGTCGTTGGCCTGTCATAAAAGTATCCACACACATTGGACACATTTTATAGTGTGTATGATTATAGTAGAGGCTGCATACCTGCCATGCATTTAATTGAATGTGTGATATATTTTATTACAGGCAAGAAGTGGGCAAACTGTTAAAAATTCAATATTTCACAGGTCAGTAGTCAAACACAAAAAAACTCTAAATCAGTGTGTTACTGACTGAGCTTGAATGTCCTTGGCGCTTTTTTCCACTTTTTTTTTCCACTTTATCATATGAATGTTTGTTTGTTACAGTTATCCTTGTTGCTCCCTGCCTTGGACCCAAAATTGCACCTGTGACCTCGATAAACAATCTGCAAAACAAACTGAATGGTGCAGAATGATGGATCAGATGTAATGCATTGGGGATAGGGCACTGAGGTGAACTGTTATGCTCCTAAAACAGTCCAGTCAACAGCCATCAGTCTTTGTTCTGGGTCAAGGGCTCGGTTCGGGACAATGCTGCCTCGTCCGTCTCGTGTTTCTCTGCTTAGTCATACAACCAGCTGATGCTTTAGGTCAGGCACTGCTGTCCATCCCCAAAGATCGAATTCCATGTTGTGACCTATCATCAAAGCCACGCTGCGGAACATTTGAGGTTATACATGTCGCTATGTCTGTGCTTCCCATGCATTAAAATAGTATGTCGTGGTTTGTAATTGTCAAGACTAGAGATTTACATCCTCCATGGCAGCAGATGATAACCACTAAAGGCTTTGGCTGGACATTGTGTGCCCACTCCTCCATTATAATGATTATTAGCACTTGGGATATTGGCAGATGACAAGGAGCCAAATGGCAGCTTAAACATGATTTACTGCTTTTGGTTAAAGGAAACGAATCCTGCTCTTACTTTGAACTTTAGCGGTGCACAAATGCCAAACGATTTCTGGGAAGCTTTTTGTTTTGTTTTTTGGGGTGGAGGGGCAAAGAGGACCATTGATCTCAGAGTTAATAAGCGGTGCAAATAAAGATTCCTGTCATTAAATTCATTGCGAGGCAACTAAAACTGGTAACGGGTGCAGGCATTTTTAAAATGAAGTTGCACTCTTTTGCACGTCTGTTGATCCGGGCCTGGCAGTCAATGAGTTTTGTACGTCATTTTTGTTTTTCAATGAGTCCACTCCAGCTCCTCTCTTCATTCAAAGACCTACATGTGTTCATTTGTGACTGCACTTTGTCCCTAATTGAGTCGATGTGAGTGCCGTTGTTGTTAATGGCTATTGCGTATGTCTAATTGTTAACCGTGTGATTAGATATCGCGGGTATACCCTCCTTTGCCCAATGTTTATTATCATAATTACTGAAAAAAGGACTCGGCTACATTAATTCCATTCATTGTTGGCTTATATTTGTGCAGTGTGGCCGTTAAATAGAACTTGGCTGTTCCCATATTCCAGGGTCAGCCAAGTTTACCTTTTTTTGTTGGTTCATGCTGTCACAGAAAGTGTTCCCATTATGCAAATTACCGCTTATTATTTCCAGGCTACGACCCGCAGTGTTTGCCGAATGTGAAATAGACCTATTTTTACTCTAAAACGTCTGGAGACACAAGGCAGAATGATGTTCAAACAAAACGAAATCCATTCACTTTGAAGAGACATTGTTTGAGCTGGGAGCCGGCTTTCACGTGGACGCCTAAAATCCTTAGAAATAGGAGGCAAATGAATGCTAATATTGCTAAATGGGTTCTTGCTTGTTAGATAGAAGGAGCGCAGCGTGCATTATTCTTCTGATGGAGCTCCGGGCTGAGACTTTTAGGAAGTGCGCTGCCGCTTTGTGCGCCCTCATCGCATTAATGAAAGTGGAAGGATTTTGAAGTTGCTCAAAGGAAAGCCAATTAAGAAGCCTCGCAGATGATTTACTGTGTGTTACAAACGCATTGTTGGCTCCAAATTGACAAAGATTTTTACCAGCGACTTTAACAGCTCCATAGGTTTCCTCCATAGTTCTGAATGACGCATGTCCCATCTATAAAGCAGGTTTACAATGCCTGATAGTATTACATAGCAATGGCAGCTCACACAGCGCAATCTGGATCTTATCAAAAGGTGGCCCGTTGCAATACAAATAATCCGTATTTATTTGTATTATGTGTTGTTTGTCCGGTGTGGCACATTGCGGATAAAAAGTCAACAGCATATTTGAACGCTTGAGCTAATAAACAAACCTGGCTGGGTTCCTGGTGGTCAGTCCTGTTTGAATATTTAAAAGCACTTTTCATGGCCAAATGTTGAATACAGATTTGAGTCAAAGATCGCGGGGCTTGTTTCGCCCACGAGATGAAGTAGGAGATCTGTTACAAAGCAGTAAAATAGACACGCCTGTCGCAGTCATACAGTGAAATACTATTCTGGGTTTGTTTTGGGTCCATCGCTTTGTGCCAACGTTTAGCCAAAGTAGAATCGAATGTGCTTCAGATTACAAATGGTAACTTCTATTGACTAGACCGTTGTTATTGTTGCTGGAGGTTAAGGCGCAGCAATTACATTTGAGGCGAACATCATTTAGTCTTTGTTAGGAACATGTGAACAATGCGTTCTGTGCCACCGCAAGACATCTTGTGCTTCAGCTCAAGTCCTGCTTTCGACTAGAGGTCTAAAGTAAGAACATTCGGATCTGACCACAAGAAGCCACCGCGTTTTCTTACGGTGGCTATACTTACCATGTGTCAGGGGTCTTGCATGCTCCTGCGGTGTGACGGATGGAGCTATTAGGTGAGGATTAGGCCCAAATTAGGCTGATGGAGGCAGTGACAGCGTGAGGGATGTACTTCATGGGGAACACGCGCTGCAGGCATGACTAATAATGTTTTAGTCCTGTGGTCGTGCCCGTGACTGACAGCTCTGATCGCCTGTGGTATTCATCATGAAGCGCCGTCTCCCCACAGCAAACAGTATCACATTCCTCCACAAACAAAGCACTGCGGCGACAAAAGGACTGTTAAGTAGTGCGCCTGAACAACAGGCAGTAAAAGTGGTACGATTTCACCTATTAGGTTAAGATCTTGAGCTAGGTTTGGACTTCCAGGTTGGTAGATTTGGCCTTCTGTCCATGTTTTTGGGTCGATGGAAAAAATAGACAGTGGGAGAACATGTAAACAGCCATGAGCTACCAACTACAGTACTTCTGTTTAGAGTAACTAATTTACTAAACATCTGATTCCGTTGAACTGTGGGAGTTGGACCACTCTGCCATGCCCCAGACATCAAGTTCCATTAGAGTTATTCAATCTTTATAAAACCTCTCTTTGGAAGGCAGACAGATTTTAACAACCTAACAAGTCTGGCATTTGTACTCCTCTTTTAATGTTGCCCTAACAGAAATCTTTTGAAGTGCTCCAAAAGTACTTTCCCTCTCGCGGTTACCTTTGCCAAATGAGCCTATTCAGAAATATTTTCTCTGCCGCCGTGGCGCAGCTGTGCCGCGTAGTGTTGTGGCGATGACTCTGCCTGCAGGAATTCATTATGTTGAAAGCAAGTGTGGCAAAGACCATGGGCAGGTGGCGCGGGTAATTTCACATTTCTCTTTGCCCTGAGAGTGAGGATGCCACTTTGTATTACCGCTCTGTGGGAGGAGAGGAGAGGCGCGGGCCGTCCAACTGTCAGTGCGTTTGAGACCACGCCAGCGTTGATAGCCAGAGCTGATTAGACGACAAGAGCACTACAGTCATCTATCTTCACTGTCTCCAAGTCAAACGCAGGCTGCGAGAGTCTAAGGCTGTTCAGCTTTTATTACAAACGGCACCTCAGGTATTGTACTGTCAGAGAGTATAACTGTTGTCAGACTTGTTTTGTTCTAAAGTGAGGTGATATGCAACTTGGAAGTTCAAAGTAAAAGTGATGCACTCTGAACAAATAATAAAGTTGTAGTTGCGTGTTACGGACATAACAACTTATGTTCACTTTAAAGCAGAACAAAGTAACTTGTTTACCTTAATAAATCCTTTTCGTAGTCCCTCTGGGGCTAATACAAGTCTTTATGGGATGATTGGGGGGTCTCTCATCTCCCCCTGGTGTCTCTGTCCAGAAAACCACACTTGCAACTTTCCTGCCTCCAGGTCGGAGGCGCAATACACAATAGAATCACGAAGAAGAAGCTAACAGGCTAACGGGTAAAGCTAACTGTGGGCTAGCGCCACTTTGGCAAAATGTACAGGCAAGTTTGAGGGACAAAAATGATCTCCATTGTGTAATTGAGTTGTGGCATGGTGTACAATATCCAATTGTCTTTTCTGTCAGCATAGTATTTACTCTCACGGACAATTAATTAAACCTGGAATGGTGCTTATTTCCTCCAGGGGCATGAGTTACTTAGTTCTGCTTTAAATGTGTCCAAACTTTTTACAGAACCTGGCAAAAGAAAAGAACCATGAGAAGTTAATGAAATACAAGCAGTACATACACGACACTTTGAGACTAGCTGTTTTAAATGTGCTATATACATAAAGTTGACATTGACATTGACATACATACAGTATATCCACTGTACAGCATGTGTTAACCACTCGGCTCTCATGCAGCACTCACTGTAAGGCTGTGTCCGCGTGTAGATTGTCGGTCACAAATGTTGCTCTCACTTAGAATCCTTCACGTTGATCCTACACCTGCACCTGCCGCTCTGCCCGGTGACACGCTCATAGATTTCCCACTTATTCTGCACAGTAGACCTCAGGTGCGTGCACAGATAACCAGTGTGAACACTTGAGTCATCACGCCTGTCTTTGTTTCTCCCTCGCTAAGTCAGTTTACTGATCCAAGCGCACTGTGCTACTCCAAAGTCTGACACAGATGGGTCTATTGAGGTTCACAGAAACAGATCTCTGTTAACAAGTGTAAGGAGTGCATATATCTGCTCGGGCTATCTCCTATCTCACAATGGTCAAAAAACAAAACAATACCCATGAATCTTCTAATTCAGGGGTAAATGCTTTTCATAATAAACAACTACTCATTTGTTCTTTGTGAGTGAATTGTGTGGCTGGTTTTATACCCAAAATGATCAAATGATAATAATCTTGCTCTATGACAGTGGTTAAAACAGTTGAGGAATTATCAGGGGTACTTGGAATTATTTCAGATTAAAAAGGAAGATGGAACTGACCACTATTAGAACATTATATTTAAAAGAAAGGCTATTCAAACAGCACTTTAAGTTTAGCTTTATTTTGAACACACAACATTGGCGTAGTACTAATTCTAAATAATCTATAAGACCTCCTAGTTAGTATGCGGAGTAAGAAAGGTTCAAGGGGTCCGCACAACAAAAATGGTTGGGAATCACTGCTGTGTAACCCTTTGTAAAAAACCTCGTCCAGTACTTTTTCAAATTTTTTGTCTGCTGTCAACCCGACTTTTTGTATAGTCAAATAATATTGTCTGTCCTGTGACGGAGCTAACCATGTGTGCTATAGACTCCAGTGCAGGAGAGTCAAATAGAAGACAAAGGACAGTCCCCAGCTGACGATGTTTGAAACGAATGAGAATCCAATTTCATTTCAGATAACTGCATTATTTATACTGCCTGTTTTACACAAACATCAATACAAAGGCACCGCATTGCTTTGTGCAGCATTGTTTTTGAGCGAGCTTTATTACTGGCGCTCTTTGAATGGCGCTTCCACTTGTTAGAGGTTAATAATGCAATATGAATCTGGAGATGCAAAGCGAGACTGATCGATGCCTGTGAAAGATCGGGAGGCTCCCATAGGACGCAATAAAGTTATAGCTCAGACCAGCAGAAGTTGATGTGCTCCTGCAAGTGTTCAGCATTTAAATAGTAGGAGCAGAGACGGCCTGACAAGTTTGCGATAAGAAAAAGTAATGCATGTTTGGCCAGTTGAAGCCCGTCTTCCATTCTGATAGATACAGACCGGTCAGTAGTTTCTCATTAGTGGCATGTTTTTGTAAATATGCAAATGAGAAATAAATAAATGTAGTTTCAGCTGTGCAATTTTGGGTCAGAAATTAAAAATGTTATCTGCGTTTGCCAGTAACCTGCAGTGCAACTTTTACTCTCATAAAGTTGATTTTAGCTGGGCCTGCAAAAATAAAATAAAAAACAAACAATTAATGAGTAAATATTATGTTGTTTGATGGTGTTTTGTGAAGTTGTGACTGCTGCTTTCAGTCGTATAAAAGATTTTCATCTTAGACAAAAGGTCTTAAGCCTTCATCTGTACTGGGTCTACCTTGATAACAGTGTGAACCCCTTACTTTGATTTATATTTAGGATGTTCCTAGACGATGATGTTTATTCGTATTAGGAATTTCTTTTCTGTAATTGTTTACGGCTTTGACTTTGTAAATCACAATTTTCACATGATTTTATATTTTTCTGTCCTATTACTTCACTTAAACATATATCGCTCAAGCAGTTGCTCAGTACTGTAGTGGTAAGTTCACCTTTAAAAAAAAAAAAAAACGGGTCACTACACACTACAGCAACCTCCCTCTCTCTTGGTACAGCTGAGTTTTTTGCCTTTTTTTCTGCGTGCTGTATTGTTGGTTTCTGTTTTCCACACTGTTTTACTGGATGCTTTTGTACGTCTTTGACATGTTCTTGTGTGGCAGATTTTTTTTTACTGCAAAGAGTCTATGATGGTCCTGAAGAAAGCAGCTTTTTAAAAGGAAACAAAAAGCTAACTTTGGAGCTTAAAACATTTGAGACCTACAATTTTCTTCTTCTGAAACACTAAAGAGGCCCCCCGAGCCCCCACACCTGCAGCACAGTGGAGACGTCGCAAGAGACTGCAGGAAACAAAAAAGGGACACATGAGGAGGTATCCAGGCAAGTCTCATATATAGCTAAGCCACACATGCCTTCTATTGTTCTGGCTAATGGACGTTCACTGGAGAATAAAACGGATTAACTCATAAGCTCTTCCCAGAAGATGGTGAAAGACTGTTGTGGTGTGGAGGGAGCTGCACAGGAAGAAGAGGAAGGAGGAGGAGCTGACCAGTGTGGGACACCACGCTCTGAAACATGGACAAACCCATGAGTAAAAAAATGCCACTAACTCAACCCATCTCAGCATACAAGAGTTCAGTGAGTAAAACCGCCAGCGTGTGACAAATACTTCACTTAAGCCATAAAAGTTACTGCTGGGATTTGTAGTTTTTTTCTAAAGTTATAGGAACATCGTTAGCCCTTAATGATAACAAATGTCCTAGTCTGTGCCTTTGAGAGAGTCGTATGAAGATGGAATAACTTCTTAGCCTAATGTTTTCAGCATATAAGTTGAAGTGCCTGTGAGAAGATGGGCTTTTTAATTGTCATATTCATCTGCCTCATATCGCAACCATAAACCTTCAGGGCCACAGGCAGTCAACACCAGAGATGTTGGCCTTCATAAGGGCTGCACTATATGAAAGAAGAAGGCCATATTTTGACTAACTGATTTGTTTTTTCATCAAACTGTGTCAAAACAAGATTTAAACAAAAAACAGGACCAACAGAAGGCTAAAACAGAAAAATTATGACTAAAAGTTATATATTTTTACATTTTGTAAAAAATATTTGTAAATCAGATCGAGATCAGTGATTTTGTAATATATCGTGCCTTCTCGCTGACATACTGTTCAACCGTAAATTGTAGTTTTTGCTCAAGGTTATTGTACTTTTCGCCAGCACAGTCAGAGTCTCGATGTACAGCTCCAAATGTTAATCTGCTGTGTCAGTGATTTATTTAGTATCTCTAACAAGGACACACTGTCACTCGATGTTTACTTGCCAAAAACGACTCATCAAATTACAGTGGCCATACTGCCGGGATAATAGGAAACATCTATCCACGGCTCTGTTTGTGTCTGTGAGGGAAAAGGACGCCGCAGTTATGGCACTTTTGCTCCAATACACCATATTAATATTGTAGTCTCTGTCCTTTCTGCATATATACGTATATTGTGTCACTGCCTTCTCTGTTGTCAATCTACGTTAATGTTTTGGCCCAGAGGTGACGGGTTATTTTGTTTTATTAATAAGAACTTTCTTTAATATTGTGAAATACATGGCTATAGTTTAAATCAGCTCACAATTCTCCAAGTCAAACTTTTTTGTTGCTTTTTTATTCTTTTTTTATTCTTTTGGCTTTTTTGTTCACAGCGTAAAAATGTGCACCAAAAAATATATATTTAAAAAAGATGTGTGTGTGTTAAAGCAGTACTAAGTAACTCATCCCCCTAGAGGCCAGAAGCACCACTGCAGGTGTCGTAGCATGTTGCGTTTTTTTACTCATTAATTGTCCGTGAGCGTAAATACTATGTTGACAGAAAAGACAAAGGGACAGAGGGATATTGTACATCCAATTTTACAATGGAGATACTTTTGTTCACTCAAACTTGGCTGTAAATACTGTTTAAGTGGCGCTAGCCCGCAGTTAGCTTTGCCCGTTTGCCTGTTAGCTTCTTCTACATGAGAGTGTATTGTGGCCTCCGACCCTCGGGAGAAAAGTTGCAATTGTGGTTTTCTGGGCAGACACACCAGGGGGAGATGAAAGACCCCCCCAATCATCCCATTAACACTTGTATTACCTCCAGAGGGACTACGAAAAGGATTTACTAAGGTTAACAAGTTACTTAGTACTGCTTTAATTACTGGCATTTAAATGTTTTGCTTGAATGGAGGGATAGTCACAAATTCACAATCCAAGTTGCTTCAAAACTAGACAAAAAACTTAACACTGATATAAATTGCAGGAAGCTGGTCTATGAAATATTTTCTTTTTCCCTCATGCTCTTAATTCAGCCATTCACAATTGTGCGAGCTCCATCCTTAACCCAGCCCTTCCAATGGCACATTAAATACATGCCCATGACCTCTTGTATATTTTCCCGTGTTGTGTGTCTTTGAATATGAAATGATCCAAGGACACCACATTTCTGTCATGAGCCGCATGTACAGTGCACAAACAGACTTATACGAAGAAGCTGAAGAATTTTGTGAGGACAGACAGTAGCGTCCTCCGAATCAGACGTCATAAATCTGTGCTTCAAAGTCAGAGGATCAGCTCTTCTCTCATGAGTGACATGTCAATTATTCTCCACTCATAGACACCGACCTGCCGCTACAGTATCTCCGCCATCTTGAGCCCGGAGACATTTCTCAACAAGGCAGCGACACATGATTGATGCCGGGTGCAGCCTACCTGTTCATCCGAGCCAGGGATTGCGCCTGATCTGAATTATTCATGCCACCTGTTTGTAATCTCAACACATTAACCTTGAGCGGCTGCTGCCAAATTGGAAAAAAGCAGGGGAGACTTTAGATCTGGTTTCTTCAGAGGAAACAGTGATTACAATTATGGGTGGAGAGCAAGATTATTGTTACTTTAGCCGAGCCAGTAATAACTCAAGCGCATGTAAAAGTCTGATTTAGGTTTTCACTGTCAAGCTAAAGAAAAGACAAGAACAAAAGGGACTCAAGTGAAGGTATTTGAGTAAATAGAACTGATTACTACCCACCTCTGATTACAGGTTGTTTGGTCAAGAGAGGCTTGTGGTATCGATTGTGCAGGGCCGAGAGGTGAACGGTGTTATACGAACCCCACACATCAAAATGTGCCCTCCCTGATGCAAAGGCTCTTGAGTGAAAAAATACTGGTCTGCACAGTTTTCAGGCCTATGTGCGATGCTTAGCTGTCCATTTGTCTGCCGGGCTGACAAGAAGAATAAAGTTTGGAACGGGGAAATATAGGGCTTAATCGCACACCTACTCGACCCTGCCAGAACTCTCAGCGTTTTGTCTTCCATGATGTAGTCCGGGCATAAATTGAAGTTGTGCTCTGATTGTTTTTTTATAGGAGTGAAGGATAAACACTGCACATCATTCAAGTGCCACTCCTCAGAGAACTTTCTTTGTAAAGGACCAATATTGTTGGTGCTGTAAACTGTGTTGTTTAATTTAATGAGATTCCACGGTGGAAGCGTAAATATCTTTCCCCCAAAACACTGTTACATGTACAGCAGGCCTAACCGCTCAACCACCGCCAGCACCAGGCCTAATTTTCTTCAATGTATTTCTTTTGGTGGGAGCTTAATGTGACTTAGCGGCAAGATTCATTTCCTCATTTAATTAGGTTATAGGCTACATCGACAGTTTAAAGGGGGGTTTGCCTGAGTCCTCCTAGGAACGCCCCCACCTCCTGGAGACGCCTCCGAACTTTCGTCACCAGCCGAGTAACCAATCACTGCTCCTCAGCAGAACCCCCTCCCCACTGATGCCACAGACAGCGTGTGGAGGGGGCGTGTCGGAAAGGGTCAGAGGTTCTTAAAGAGACAGAGGCCTATTTCAAGACATTCACTACAGCCATTTTGAGAGAGCAATTTTATACAAGGCAGTTATTCTAATTTACTGCATTTACAGACCAACAGAAGGTTTGGTCATCATTGTAGTGTGCTATAGACTAAAAAAGCATAATACCCCCTCTTTCTAAACAAGTTATGATTGACTGTACCATGCATGATGTCAATGGTGGTATTGATCATGGTATCAATAGAGGGAATGCAAATGATGCCAGATTATAACAACATTATGGCAACAGAAGCCAAGCAAGTGGCAAGACTGCATTATAATTGGACTAGACAGATCTAGGAGGGTTCTGTATTAGATCGAAAATAAAATATGTGCAAACCCCGGCCCCGGATAAAGCGGAAGAAAATGGATGGATGGATGGATGGATGGATGGATGGATGGATGGCAAACCCTCTGTAGCCCAAAGTCCAAAGTAAAAGTGAGTTGTCAGTTTCACCACATACATAGGATATGAAATTAAATTCATATCCTCTGTGAAAAATGAAGGCGGAGCTTCCAACCAGCGCATTCTTATGTAGCCCTAGTGTTCGGTAAAAGACCCCATCAAAGAGACAATATAATTTAAGTTCAAACATCTATAAACATGGCCCATGTGCATCAGCAGTTGTTTCCTCTCCTTTGGTTTTCCATGAATCAGGTCCGAAGCGCCTGTTTGTTGTTATTGAGTACAGAGTGACTTTGTGTTATGTCCTGTGGCTCAGCTGTGACTTGTGGCCTGGACAGGACATGTCTGTGTGGGTGAAGTATAATTAATATGTTGATGATGATATATTTTATGCCCGGGCTGTGCCTCTGCTGCTGAAGTAATCGATAGCCAAACCACGCGGACGTATATTACAGGAGAATCAATACCAGTGCACCCATGTTTTGTAACATGGTCGTAGAGGGATTGAGAATGTGTACCATTTGAAATAGAAATGCTTATAAAACATATTTTTGTATATTAAATTGATTCATTTGTTACACTCAGCCTTGAATACCTTATGTTTTACTCAGCACATATATGAGTTTCATTTCAAAACTGCACCCCTGAAACAAATCAAATTAGGGGTTTACAAAAACATTATGTAATTTATTAATGTTAACTTTTGCCTGGACACTGATGACTTCAGTGTGGCTGAAGTCATCTGTATTCCCCAATGCCGCCTCATTTGTAATTTAACACCTAGACACCTGCGCTGCACTGTAACCTTGCCAAAGGGGAGGGAAATATGTCATCAACTTTGACAGGAAGCATCCCGCCAACTGTCATTTCCAATCACTGTTCATGGGCACATTCATATTCACACTATTTAGGAGATAAACAATCCCATTATGCGGAAGACACTGGGGATTCACAATAGATTTACTGTGAATATCTGTCTAATGGAGAAATGACGTTGAGAAGCAAGCCTTATATTTATTGAAAATTGTGTATCGTGTGTATATGTTTGCTATATTTGATCTGTTTTGAACATGCAATTATAGCATTAAAGCGGATGTTTTTGTTTTGTTTTGTTTTTTGTGTGTAGTAGTGTGAAATACATTTTGTCTTCTTGCAGCATATTGTGTTATTGTTTAGATATTATTGTTTTGCAGATCGGAAGCAGCACCTATGTAAAAACGCAAATGTTTCCCCCCTGAAAGGGTTTAAACATGCTCATGAACTTGCCCCCGCCAAGAAAGGATGATAGGAATAAGTTAAGAAAGCACAAAAAGTTTAAAAAGGGGACTATAGGGAGTTTAAAAATGTTAAAATTATGTATTTTCCTCCCCCTACATGTTCCAGCCATGTCCTAATGTGTAGAAGGAGCTCAAACCTATTCTCCACAACTGCGTCTAAAATCCTGCACTGTCACTCAGAAAGGTGTTAATTCGGGTCCGAAGCGCCGTCATGCACGAGCTTTATATAGAAGGTGCAGTTACACGTAAGACCTGAGGTGGCAGTAGTGAGTATAAAATGGCCAACTTGCATCTAGCCCCTTTAAACTTGATTATTATGCTTTGCTACTATGAATGAAGCCAATAAAACAGATCTTCATCTTAAACAGATGCCTTTCCTTAGACATAACACACAAGTAAACAATGGTGTGGTAAACATTTATTGAGCTCAATGCAGGAGAAATCAGAAAACAAGCCTGTCATTATTTTGTGAAAAATCCATTAATTTTAGTATTTCGGTTCTTTTATAACTTTGCTTTTAATTTAGGGCAACATTCAACACTACATGAGTCTTAATATAACATAATGATATTGAAAAGCTGTAATCAAATACAAATACACATTATACAAGCAGAGCTGACACTTAAAAGTGAGTCCAGACTGAAAAATGTAATGCCATGACCTGTCTTGAGCACATCATACACAACACACAAACAGCTTATCCCGTCCGTGTGGCCCTGATGACAAATGGACAATAGGCCTGCTTAGCCTCAGGGTCAGCTCCAGTCACCTCCAGTGGACCGCCTCCACTTTACACCCACCATCCTTCAACCCAGGGACACGCTCTACTGTCAAGTCTGTCAGCGCATTTTACTCCATCGCAATTCAGAGAGGTGCCTGAAGCCTCTCCGCGGGCATGACCGGGTGTCACTTTCCAAAACTGCCGAGACAGAAAGAAACAAGGGGGAGAAAAAGTCTTAAATGGTTGCTTTCTGTCATGCTGCACTGCTGGCCAATGTTAAACGATATTAGGCTTAAGAAAGACAAATTAACTTGTCTAGATTTTTTGGCAGCGGTCGGGCGTCGCCTTTTTATTTAAACTCTTCATTGGGATCATTTGCAAAGTTGAAAAGTTTGACATTTTACAGTTGTAGGTGGAAAATCATAGGCCACGGTTTGATAATGGCTAACATGAATGAAGTATAACCAAAGATAAGGGATGCTAACAAGCTCTGTTTAGCGTAAATGTCATGGATCATGAAGGAGATGTGATAAATTACAGGTTTTGCATAATGCAGGAATATTAATATTAATCATCATTAACTTTTAAATGGCATATTGACAGAGGCATCTGATTATGAGGCCGAACTAGAGTTGGCCCTTGATGTTTCGGCGCCCTTGACATTTCTTCTTTGGAAATGGAAATATGTTTGTTGGTTTTACCTTTGTTTCACATCTCTCATTGAGATTCAGAATCGCTTTTTCAAGGAGGGAGTCCTCTAAAGCTGTGGATTCCCTTCATCTGCTTGTTCTTCCTTCCGTATGACTCCAAAACTGCTTTTGGCAACACAATTACATTTCACAAAAATATTTGACTTTGACTTCCCTGATGCGTCTCCTCGTGCCCTGCTGTGACAATATTTAAGCTTCAAGTGATTTCAATATACAGTATCTAATAATAACGGCCAGACCACACGCTGTGAGTCTCTGACATGGGGCAACAGCATTTCAACATGAGTTTCGCAGTCCGATCCCTCTTTCAATAGCGGCGGATCAATTTGGAACCGCGGACCTTTACTACTGTCGACCTGCCAACCTATCGACGCTCTCTCATTAGCAATCACTGATTACAGAGTGAGATTTCCAAAGGCCTGTTATAGTGGATGTCTTTTACACTCCCGTCAACAGCGCAGCGGCATTGATTTATCGTTTTCCCCGTCTCTGCATGGGGCCATATTCTCCACTGCTTAATAATATGAACACAAGCGCACAGCCACTTAAAAGGCCCCACCACACGCTGAGTCATTTGGCAGGGCAATCATTCCTACAGTCTATTAGGCAAGTCAACAGTGTCGGATAGGCTTTTCCCACATACTCACACGCTGCATACAGTAAGTACTCTGCCTACAGCTCAATACACTGTGCTGAATATAACCTTTGACCTCAAATGTAGGGTACAAACGTTTTAGATTTAACCTATATCGTTATATCATATCACTTATGGCTCGGATCCGCATTCACCACCACTGAACCAACCCCAGTTAGAAAAGAAGAACCAGTGAGAAAAGGTTGCTAGAATTTACATAGTGAGCAAACGTCACCGGTCAGAAAAATATTCCTCATATCATTAACCCCCTAAACCCCGCCTTAAACAAGCACATTTTCTTCAGTTTGACCCAACGTTTAAATCTTCTTGAAAAAGAATCATCAAAATGAGACGTAAATGAGGCATGAAAACGCATCATAGAGCGACAAAAACCCAATTAAACAGGCGACAAAAACTTGATGCCAAAGCTGCTGAACGGTTGCAAAAAAGCAGCAAAAGAGGCAACAAAAATATGATGAAAAAGTGACAACAACGTGGCAATAATACAAGGGCAAATCTTGTTTCAGTTTTGTAGGTCTTAGCTTTTAAATGAGCCGTTACACTGTAAGGCTGTCAGCTCCAGTCGAGAAGCTTTTAGATTTATTTGTGTGAAACTGGACGTGAGAAAATGTGCTCGGTTAAAGCGCATATGACACATTAGACACAATTTTTGCTAAAACATAGTTAACATGATTATATTTAAGATTATGCTAAAGATTGGACCCAGCCTTCTTTAGTTTGGCCATTTTTTGTGATGTTTATAGTTTCACTTCCTTTTTGGACACCGACAGGAAGTGACATAGATAGAGGCAAACCTTTTTGTGAGTCAAGCTGCTCTGGAATGTTACCTTCCTGTCAGTAGCTTAAAAATCCAAAGAAAAATAACTTTCTGCCCAACATTTCTTCATTAAAATTGCTGCTTCACTGAAATAAAATGATACTCATGCAACTGATGAACTTGCAGCTGATGTTATCCATCTAAATATGTCATATTTTCAAAAGCATTAAAACCTATTTAAACCTTTTCCTCAGAGGTCAAGTCAAAATAGTCGTTTTTTTCTTACGCTGGGTTGTTTGTTGTCAGGCCAATAACCGAAACCCTCCCAGCGTGCCATAGTTTTACATTATATTCTCTATGGTACAGTGGTGTGACCGGGGAGCGTGCAGCCGCCGCCACGCCTCCTCTGCTTGACGCTTCATTCCCGTTCACTTATTTGTGCGAGGGGAATCTATTTGCTGCGGCTGTCTCTCCCGCAGACTTCCCCCAAACAGGAATAAATAAACACATATTCAAAGTGACATGCCGGTGGCCTGTGTCCAAGCGGGGCCGGGCGTGTTGGAATGAATCTTGGGACTGGTAAATGAGACTGGAAGCTGGAGAATCACAGACCCCTGATTGGATGACAGATCAAATATGTGGCTCGCTTTTCCTTAGTTGCCTTAGTTGAAATTAATAAACTTTTTGATGTGTTGCCTCCTGTTTTTTCTTTGGTTTGATGTTTGTTTTGTTTTTTGGCTTGGCTGTATTTGAATCCCTGTTGTATTGAAGCTATACCTCACATAATATTCAATGAAAATGCATGTTGCCCGGTCCCTTATCTCTGGTGTCTGGGCGTGACCTTGAGAGGTGTCCATCAGTTTGGCTTAGTGTTTCCCAAGTGAATCTATCTATCTATCGATCTCACTGCTACTTGATGAATGTGGTAAGTCTATACATGGCTTTTGAAGGGCAATAATGACCTTCCACTGAATGACTATTTAATGGTTTCGACTTTACAATGTGTTATTCGTCTGGTTTTATATCGGACTGGACGGTCATGTGAGTGTGGGCTACAGAATAAAACATGGCACTGAGAGACCGAAAATCAATTTAAGGCCAGAATTCACAATCCGTCTTGTCCTTGATCATATTTTTATAAACTATGCAAGGAAGTGAAATCCAGACACATTTTTAACCGAGCTTCCTGTGCGTTAAACTCCATTCCGATACTTCAAAGGTCACGGGGGGGAAAAAATCCTTAACTGAGGAGCTCCCAGTCGTCATTAATAATTGAAAATGTCAAATATTAGATATCACTTTTGCTGCTTCAGAGCTTGGCTTCTTGACTTGGTAAGCGAACAGTTTCTCTAACAAATTAATGCAATATTGGCTTTACCTGGATTTATAGTTGCACCATCTGAAGGGAACTACTTGGACATGATTAAACTTGCCATGCATTTCAGTGATGATGTGCAGTAAAGGGATTTTAAGCAGGACCAAGTAACTCAGGCCACTGCAGGTGTCGTAGGATGTAACGTTTTTTACTCATTAATTGTCCGTGAGAGTAAATACTACGCTGACAGAAAAGACAAAAGGACAGCGGGATATTGTACATCCAATTACACAATTGAGATCATTGTTTTTACTCAAACTTGGCTGTAAATACTGTTTAAGTGGCGCTAGCCCGCGGTTAGCTTTGCCCGTTAGCCTGTTAGCTTCTTCTTCGTGGTTCTGGGAAGGGAAGTTGCAAGGGTGGTTTTCTGGACAAACACCAAGAGGAGATGAAAGACCCCCCCAATCCTCCCATTAACACTTGCATTACCCCCCCCAGAGGGACTGTGGAAAGGATTTATTAAGGTAAACAATTTTATTCTGCTTTTTGCAGGTATTTGATAATCATTTCAAACACATCTTTATCACTATCTGACACTTTGTTGGTTGAAAACAGCAAAAACAAGTACATTTACTCCAGTTTCGCAATACTCAAATCTAAAAGCTTCTTCAGGAAAGCGGCAATATAGCAAACAAAAATGACAATGAAAAAAAAGGGTGAACAAAAAAGCCACAAAAAGTGACAAAAATGCAACAAAAACACACACACAAAAATCTAAACTACAAAAACACAACAAAAAAAGTGTGAAAAATCTGACAAAAACACAAAAAGGTTACAATCATTTTTTCAAATGAGGCGTTGCTCTCCAGTCGCGAAGCTTTTAGATTTGAGTAAAGCCAAACTGAAAAGGAAATGCGCTCGGTTAAGAGGTTAACACAATATCCCCATAAGCCCCGTCCACCAACCCTTGTTCTTCCTCCCCTTTGCTGTGCAGCTGTTTCAATAAAGAGAGATCAGAGAAACAAAAGTCAATGCCTTTTGTGTGGCTGTAGTGAAGCTTTGTCGAGTGTTTTTACTTCACAATGAGAGGACTAAGCTGAGCATTTCCAGGATACGTATTACCTATGGAGGAGCTTTTTGGGAGAATAGCCACTGGTGAAGATCCAAAGATTACTGACAGATGCGTTAGCGGCTTGAAATACAACTCCCAGAAAGATTTCGATGAGGAACAACATTTTAGCATGGCAAAAAGTCAATTTTAAACCATCTCTAACCAGTGGTCCCTCCTGAACACGTTTCAATGTAGAAACTCTTATAAACTCTACAGTAAAAATCCCAAGGAGACCTCTTTCATTACTCAGGGACTCTATTAACAGCACAACAATGGAATCAATATCGAGGAAGCTCGTTCTTTTTAGGTGTGACAAATGTCTTTTTCTCTGGACGCTCGGGGTGAGGAGGTGAGCCAAACAAAGCTCGCTGCTGTTTTCCCCTTGATGCTAATTATGTACTTTGCATGATCAGTCACAGTCAAGGCACCGGCCAAACCCTCACCACACGTGCACAATCTAGTGGCTGATTGAAGGGCCTGCTTCCTTTGGGGACTTCATTATTAATTACAGTTTGTTGGCGGAACTCCTGCCCCGCTGCCACTTTCCTGGATCCTGCTGACCTCAAAGGCTGATTGGCTGATGTTGTGGTGTGTTAACTGTGACCACCGCGTGTTCTCGTCTCCACAGAAAGCGCTTCCTCTCAGATGGGGACTCCTCACCTGTGTCCACGAGGAAGAGAAAGACCATTTAAAGCTGTCTCACGGTGCGTTACGCTGCCTCTTTGAACTGGCAAACGTTCGGCCCCAAAATGAACATGACGAATTATTCAATAAACGAACAGTGCTACCACGGAAGTCGATACGGGAGGAAAAAAAGAAACAGAAAAGTTCACTCTATGTTATCTCTGAAGTACCATCAGCAACACTTATGTTTTTCTCTATATAGTCTTACTTGCTTCACACATTATTATCTCATATCTCTGCAAAACAAAACTGTTTAGACCTCGACTACTTGCATTGCGCTGATGAACTCTTTCATTTACAGGGTCTCGGTGGCCTTTTTAGTAGAAGCATGGCAGCCTCTGTGTTTTAGTGTTTCTGCTGATTCATGAGGCCCCTCTCTGCGTCGCCCTGTTCTTCTCCGATGCAGACAGATGTTTATTGGAGAGCACCACTGAGTTGTATCACAGAGCAGCAGCAGTCATTGTAATTACCATCTGCGGAGGATTATGACAGCATTTAAGAATGTTTCCCCAACTAAAACTTAAGTCAGAATCAAGATATTGCTACTTATTTTTTATTTTTTTTAATGAAATCCAGATGCTGAAGTATAGCTTAAATATAATCCCCCACTGAATCTATAGACACAACCGCCATTTACCACTGCGAGTTTGTGATTTCCTGGTTTCATTTTACCATTTTACCATTTTACGTTTCATGAATCTCAGCCACAAGAGAGGAGTTAATCCCCATGACATATTGCCTGCACATTTTGAACGGCTATTCAAATTGTAAATGGAATAGGAGCACTGGACCACATGTAATCCACTTCGAGTTTAGTTTAATCAGGCATGTATTTCAGCAAAAATGCACACCCTATCTACAAAACAAAATACAATGTCATTTTGAACTGCTCCCTTTTACCTAGATTTTCCAAAAGTACTAGTACTAGTGCTCTGACCAAATCTAAAATAGGTTTCCAAAAATCTTTCAGACTCAAATTTGTTTGGTGGTTAGGCTAATAGGTTTATGATGAGGTGTCGTGCTTCTTCTTCCAAAACTTTCACCCCGTGCCCTAAACGAAAGTAACTAATAAAGTTAAATCTACCATTGCTGCAACAATCAATGCGTTTCACAAAGTCCCGCTGGTTAACTTGACATCCTCCTTTTTTTTTTTAAAGCAGCAGACTTCTTTTCTTGTCCCAGCGGCCGGCCTGTCTTGTATTGCAGCACTATCTTTGATCTCCCCCCCGTATATTCTGTGGACGCCCTAATTGGCTCTTGATAGACTTTTAGCTTTGATCCCACTAAAAGTCAGAGAAGTAACTTAGCTGTAATCATCTGCACCATTATTTATAAGGTGAATGAATGTCCAAAATAATCCCCTGGCCAATCCGTGTCTGTGTTTGGATCAGAGAGACAGCCTGTTGACACTCGGGAGACGCCGCTTGATTGCGAGTGATACTTGAGGGGGCTCATACGGCCTCATCACAGTGTCTCTCAGTGCAATAAGAAATAAGGCCTGTTCGCTGTTGCGGATTAGTTACGACAAGGTATCCTCGAGAGGACCTGCGGATGTCGACTGCTGATGCGAGCCACTAAGCCACAGCCGTAAAAACCTCTCGGAGAAATCCCGCAGTCCAGAATTGCCTTCACCGCTGCCTTATAGACCGATATAATGCAATTCATTCCCCGGCATGATGTTGAAAATCAGCCAGTTATTTCGTATGCATCAAAATGGCGAGTGGGAATTTATCATGAGAAGTAAAATGTCCAACTTCAGAGTCCACTGGCTCAGGGTATTTGTAAATATTTTGCGACATATTACAAAAGCATTATTTCACAATTTGGTGGAACTTCATTTTATTTCACATCAGTAACACCAGGGCATGCGCCTAATATGATTAACCATCCTCTTATAGCCCAGAATTAATGGGGCAATTTAATAGGAAACATGGCTTTTGTTTTCTTAATAATAGTGTGGAAAATTGCCTTCAAAATGAATTATATCTCATTTCCATAATATATTATCATGCTTTCTCCATCCTATTGCCACCTTATTTCTGTGCTCCTGTAACTAAATAAAGAAGTCGTTGCCATTACAAGGTTATTTGCAGTCAAAGCAGCCAAACTGTGCAGCAAATCTCCCGAGTAATCTTCGGCTTTTGTTGCCACTCTCCCTGCGAGGTGCTCATTCCAGTTTATGGCCATTTTGGGTGATGGAGAATTGTTATATGATGTGGCTCGTACTATAAATGTTATGTGAGGCTTCTTAACGTTTTACAACTAGGGCCATTTTGCCTTTTAAAGTCCCCAGATGCCCCACCCCGTCCTGGGGAGTGGTGCTTTAGGGTCATACATATTCTTGTGAACCTTACTTAACCATTTTATTTAACTTTCAAACAACTTCTTGTAAATTAGGGGAATCAATAGGACACCTGAAGACGAAACTCAACAAATGAGTCCAATAAGGCTGCAAAATGTATTGCTATAAAAACAAATTGTCATTTCAGTGTTTTTTTTGTTTTGTTTTTACATAATATCTCCAGTGTTTCATGCTTAAAATCGAACCCTTTTGTAACTCTGAAATGTAGGAGATTTTGGTTTCGGCACATTATATTTCAATCTTCTCTCAGACAGCAATTTTCCTGGACAAATTTAAAATGTGCACAGTGAACTGACTCCTGGTAAGTAAAACACAGGCAGCAAATCTAACTGCAATGCTTATCAAAACATCTCAGTTTACTGATCCAAAAACGCAGCCCTGGCCACATCCGTATCTCGCATAATGAGCATATCAATATAGAGCTGAATATGACATGTACTGAATTAAATAAAGCTAACAGAAGAGATATTTGATGTTGGTACAAAGCCAGGCTTATGGAGGTCTATAGGGTTAAGTAAACTATGAATTTAAATGGGATACTTAATCAGGATTTCTGTAGATCAAAATACAGGCAAACCCCCCCCCAAAGAAACCCAATCACTGGAAATGTGACAATAGATAGAAAACCCAGTTGTTGTTTCTTATTCCAGAGTTTGTTCGATGAAAAGTCATCTCTGTGCAAGTCATGACTTTGTATAGTGCTACTTATAGTCGTCGTTGCCATTTCCAGCCCAGCGTGCTGTAATACCCTATAGGCAGATCGTTTGGCCAGTCAATTCAAACAGTGTCCAAATCCCTCCCAGAGACCCACGCGGCCAACAGATGGATCAGACGCCGAAATGAGACTGTTTATCAGGAAGACTTTGGAGATCAGTGGCCTTTGAAAGCAGCTTTTACACTCCCCACCGGCCAGGCCAGGGGAATTAGATGTCATTCAGGGCTTTTTCCTCATAAAAACAGCTGTTGGAGGAAGTTAAAGCTTTGCAAAAAAGTCATTGGAGACATTCTGTACAATGGGGATTAGAGCTTGCTAAGATGCCATGACATTGTGATCAGTGTAAAACAGTGTTGTTCACAGCAAAAGAATGTCAGAATAAAAAGTCAAACTCAGTGTATCATTTAGATATAATTAGATGTACCTGTTTGTTTTTACTCGTGACAGAGTATAAATCATAATCATAATCTGAAATATTTTGAGCTTTTATCCCAAACCAGGAAGCAAAGTCGATGTGCATTTCCTATCATGTGTTATGGGTTACATCGGCTTGTCTGTATTCATTTGTAATAAATTTACCGAGACAGATTTGTATTATTTCTCTTCAGCCTATTTTAGAATTGTGTCTTTCATCATGCCTTTCTTTACTCCGTTAAAATAAATACAAGAGCCAAATACGTCACTCAAAGTCTGCTCCACTCAATTTCAGTCCAATCAGAACCCTCTTAAAAGCTCTATTGTTCCTTATTTCAGATCCTGACAACAAATACAAGCGACACATCCAATTTGTGTCCATCTGCCGAGGAAGCCCATTCTGCCTGCACTCAACATGAACAAGTGACTGCTCTTCCCCTCTTCTTTTGTGTCCTTTGCAGTGAGTGTATTTGAATGAGTAAATGGGTTCAGTGCCATTGGACAGCCTTGCATGAGCTTCAACTTAAATCTTTCCTTTAAATCAATATTACATTTACACAAATCTTTGAAATTTCCTATAATTTATTCCACCGTCGCTTGTAGTTCTTCGTGACCGTGGCTGAATGATTGTGTAAGAACCTAGTAATGGTAGAATATAAAGCTCCTGGAGATAAATTAAAAGCCTGGAAACATAAGATTGATGTTGCTGTTGAGTGTAATGGCCACACCATTAACCTGCCAGTTCATGTGTTTAAAGTTAGGTTCCCATTCTTTCAATCTGAATAACTGTCTTCACTGTGGGCCAGACCATCTAAAATGCCACTGGGGACATAGTAACAAACAATAAGGAAATATGTGTGTGGAGTGATCGATTAGTTTGAAAATGCTGCGTTGGTAACACTACTACAATCTTACTACAACTACTACAATGTTTGGACCTAAATATAAGTGTTGGTTATAGTATACTCTTAGTGGGGTGTTGAATTGATTTTAATCTTTTTAAACAGTCTATTCTATTCATTCATTTCAGGCAATGGGGCTTGACTTAAATAACATTTAAGTAAGAAGTTCAGTAGCTTCATTTAAAGGGACTATACAGAATTTAAAAATGTTAAAATCATGGGACAGTTACATGTATGACCTGAGGTGGCAGTACAGAGTATAAAATGGCAAACTTAAAATGGCGAACTTGCATCTAGCCCCTTTAAATTAATCCAATCAGGTGCACTGTTAATGTCAGCCCCAGTCCATATAAATAAAGCCTAGGTGTAAATTCAACCTGGAAGATAAATTTCAGCATCATACCTCCAGCCAACTATCGCGCCTCCACCTCAGCCTATCAACGCAGAGCCACACCTACGTCGCAGCCAATCATGGCCTGCGTTTAAGCTCCAGTGTTCATGGCTTATCAGCTTCCCAGCGGTGCTGCGACCCGCCTCCACCCCTTTACTGCCTCCTCTATCCATGGGATTTCCCTGCTACAACCTTCACCGGTCTCCCATACCACCAACAATGTCCATGCACCGGGGGAAGACATCCCTAACACTAGCCTATACCCATCCATACTATCTAATCCGTATATCGGTGTCTACTGCCGGTTCTGATCACCAAAATATTTACGTCAAATCTTTCTAATCACTGCTTGAGTCTATCCAGGTTGAAATGCTTTTAAAACAAAGGAACATAAATGTGCAGTTTTTTACATTTCAAACCAAATAACAGTGGGATATTTAGATTTCAAAATAAGTGGCAAGACGTTGTGGACTGGGGAGAAGATCCAAGTTAAAAGGCTTTAAATCTATCGGCAAGTATTCATTAAAGTGTGTGATGCAAAAAGAAGTCCATTTTTCATCAGTGCATGGCGATTTAGGACAGACATAATTGCGACAGGTCCATGTGTGCAGATCTGAGCCAGTGTGTTCATGATGGTGTTAATTACATCCTTTTGAACTGGCTTTCACTAATGAGGCTTTGTAAAGTTCTGATGAAAGACACACTCACCATTGGACCAGAAAGTACATTAGTGTATATGCAGTGCGGTTCGAGGACTGATGATGCAAATGACACACAAAGCAGAGTGGATAATGCTGAACTCTGTTGTTGTGTGATCACCATTAATTGTTTTTTTTGTGGTGACTCATTGAGGTTTACGCTTGACTTGGCTCAATTTATGTAAGAGCTATATCGCCATGACCACAACAACTAGGCATCCAGATTGGGTTGTTAGTTTGTATTGATTCCCAGCCAGCGTAATAAAACAAAACCAATGGAGATTTTAAATGGTACAATACTGGAATGAGCATCCACATAAAGATATTCTGACATTATAGTGCAGTGTATGTCTTCAGTTGTATGTTTCAGAGCTCGTTTTTCACTTTACATTGTTAAGGCTAATGTGTTTTATGCAAGTTGCCATTTCTTTCAGTATCCAGGAGTTTATTTGTTTGCATTTGTCACTAAAAATTACTGAAGGTAAAAGTCGAAACTTCCCCAACGCAACAGAATGTCTTGATTGTTTACATGCCTAGAAAAATATTTAACCTCTCTCAAAGCCTTTCATTCCTCTTATAAAAAGCAAATATTGACATCTCTTCTATTGTGCCATATGCTTCGCACTGGCCCTTGAGAAATCCATTTGCAGGGTCACGTCCCGCTGCCGCCTGTGTGCGTCTGTAGGTGACACTCGGGGCTAATGCTGGAGAGCCCCTGTCATGCTCAGAGCTGCTCAGGCTCTCTTCCCGCTCCCGTCAGAGAGGCCAGGCTGAGGGGAAGTCTGGGCTGGAGAGATCTTAAAAGTCCTCAAGTAGCTGTTTAAAATGCTGATGATATTACGGGTAGGATATGATTTATTGCTGGGATGTGGGAAAGCTGAGCAGGTTTCTCTGCTTCTGAGTCAATACTAACAGAAGCTTTCAACACGTATTAAGTGTCAGAATGGAAATACTAGATCGTGATGAACTTGCAGTCTGGTTGTAAATACGTTCCCAGTTGATAATTTTTTTATATATATATAAATAGCAATTATGAAATAGTTGGGAAATAGACTAAAATCACTATAGAGCCTCTTGAACCTGCACCTCTGAGATGTTCTCACTTTAGTCTAGAGTTTGCTAAATAACCATATTTAAGAAAGCTCTGTTATAGCCAAGCAAAAATAATAATACAACTGAAGCCATAACACAGAAAATGATTTTCTATTAAGTGTTGGGAACAAAGTTTATTGGCCAATATGCAAAAATGTCCTACGTTTTTGATTCATCATTGCGATCTGTAAAGCATGGGATTATATTATAATATTATCTGTATGAGACATGTTTTAAGGACAAATCTCCGACACTATGTGAAGTGCTTTGGGGACTTGTGTCATGTGAAAAGTGCTATACAAATACAACAAACAAAACAAATTTCACACAAAAAACAAATTCCATTATACAAGTTTTATGGACAAAACGAACAACAGCACATCATTATATAAATATATCTATTTCAATGGTCGGGTTCTACAGAATGTGATTGCCATCTCCAGGTTGGTGGAGAGTTCTTGCCTCAAGTACCTCAGGTCGGGTTCACGAGTGGGGGCAGATGGAGTGTGAGATCAACACACTGTGGTGAAGATTTAAAAAGTCGGGGGTCAAAGCTCTCGATTTACCGGTCAATCTACGTTCCCACCCTCACCTATGGTCATGAGATCCAGATAATGACTTAAAAGACAAGACCGCGGATACAAGCGGCTGAAATGACTTTCCTTCACAGGGTGGCTGGACGCACACTTATAGATTGGGTGAGAAGCTCACAGTCACCCGGGAGGAGTAGAGCCACTGCTCCTTCACGTCGAGAGGAGCCAGCTGAGGTGGCTCAGGCATCTGTTTCGAATGCCTCCTAGTCACTTCCTTTAGGAGGACACACTGGAGTCACCATGGTTACATCCGAAACCAGGAAATTGGTAAGAGGTCTAACGCCAAACCGGATGTGCGTCAGCGTCCGCCATGATAAGAAGCCTCCGAAATGGGCTGTCCGTTAGGAAGGAGTTCGGGAAAGGAGCCTCAATGCTAACTATCGTAGCTACTTAAGCATAGGGACCTCTGGTGCTAACTAACCGGTGATTAGGAGCTATGTGCCATCCCATAAACCACCTCGCCACCAATCCCTCCACCCCTCTCACCTCCCCTCGAGTGATTCATGCTGTTGATTTACAGGTGCACATTTAATTAAAAATGATATAAACAATTCTGCACAAGCCAAACTTTATAAAAGAGACAAAATAAATGTTAGAGTCACCAGAGCACAGTCACGTGTCACTGTTTTAAAGAGCCTCCTCAGTAAATGGTCTAAATGAAGAGAGTTTAGTCATTTAGAGGAAACTTAAAACCCACATGGCTAATATGCATTCATTGTGCAGAGAAGGAGCAGACGTCACTGTGTGTTGATGCAGCATCTTTCTCTGAGGATGAACCAAAGGACAGGATTTTGGTGGAATATATGACCTGAGCATTTTTTATTTATGTAATGAAGCTGTAGCTGAAGGGAAATCTGAAACAGCTTTTTATCATCATTGGTTTTCTGTGTGGTCTCATATCATTATTGTGGTTCATGTTGGAGTCATTAAAGTCAGTGGATGAAATAATGCTATGGGGAAATGTGATGGATCATTTGGATTTTTCTTTCTTTCTTTTTTCCTTTTCTTTTTTCTCCTTTAATGTAGCTGTTTATTTTGACACTATGTTGTTGCATACGCAATACAGTAGGTGGCGGCATGTGCTTTTGTTTGACTTGCAGTCTGCCAATAAGAAGAAGAAGTAAAGAAACAGCTGTTGGTGATGTCACTTCCCCTGTGTTTTCCGCCCTGGGTAAGGACGGTCAGATTGGGAAAATGCTGCTGAAGCTCTAGTTCACTAACTGCATAGAGATCTAACAGTTGATCCCATGAAAGGATCAGGACATAGAGGCTATAATTTGATGTTTTCAGACACAGCCCATATCTCTGAGCTGGCCTGGTGTCGCCTCGGGGTCCCACCAGAGCAGCTGGAGGAAGTGTGTGTAGATAGGGAAGTCTGGACCTCTCTGCTCAGACTGCTGCCTCCGCAACCCGGCCCCAGATAAAGCGGAAGAAAATGGATGGATGGATGGATGGATGGATGGATGGACAGAATGTGATTACAATCCCAAATGGAGGTCTGGCACCATTGATATTACATAATGCACTTGTTTTTTTCTGCAATAGTCTGCCGGCACAACTTATAAGCATTTAATTCTTACGTCTGTTCTTGTTTCAGGTGGAAAAGTCTGTAATTATCCATAAACATGTTAAAACATTTTCATTTTTGACAGTTCAAACACAGATTCTGTACAGTGGGGGAAAAAAGTATTTGGCCAAAATCCAATAGGAAGTCTACCTTTTTCCCCACTGTATATGTATGCATAAAAGATATACACGTCCTGTTATAGTGTTCTTTTTTAAATGATTAGATTCCGTTTAGAATCAAAAGAACGCTTTTGCATACTCTCTATTGACGTATTTCACTGCGATTAATCTTTTGGTGATCTTTTAAAAGGTAACCCCAGCAGGAAAACGTCATCGCCAGAAAACCCATCCACAGAATACTTAAGCCTATTAGGGATTAATTACGTTTTTATAATTCAACGCTAAACACACTTTTGCTAGAAGCTGTAAAAACTCTTGTTGTTGATGTAGTGGCCTGCTCTTCTCATTAACATCATGTGTGTTTAATTGCACTCAATCTTCCCATGCCCTTTGCACACGCCCTCAAAGCCATTCCTCTACTTTTGTGTGGGTTAATTGAAGCGCGGGCCCCCTCTCAGATCTACACGTAAGTGACTCATAATTCATATTCACCTGACCATTTCACGAGAGCGCTGCGGTCACAGGTAAATGCCCCCCTGTGCTTTATTGAGTTTAATAATGTGGAGATGGTTAACCAATTAGGCGGCAAGCTTTAAGACCCCGCACTCATTCATCCGTATTTATGAGTTACAAATGCTCAAATTATTATTCAGACGCCACTGTACAAAACACAAGTGGAGAGCTGGGATGACGTTCCAATTTCTGCAACATTATTGGAAAGCGAGCCCTTCATTTCAGCGGGAAAATTGATGTGCAAAGTGAGTGCAGTAAGTCAGCAGGCTCCTTTGCTAGAGCAACAAGAGCGTGCGCCAAATTAAAATTCTGCGAGTCAATCAATAGATGTAAAATATGCCCACGTCGAGCGTCCACGGCCTGGTAAATTAGCAATGCTTGGCAAATGTGTTTATAATAAGCTTGCACTCATTAACATCCATGGCGTTTTTGACACATGACATTTGAATTTAGAGGAAATTACTAGCATTATGTTGATTATACTGCAGAATTATGCAGAATTTCACCACTAACTAATCATAAGCAAACGTTTAACTGTTTCTCAGCACCGTCTTTTCTCAGTTCAAACCAGCACCTGTATATTTAATGTCTCTTCCAAAAAGAATCTCAACATCATTGCTTCCAAAAGCCCCTTTTTGTAACTTGAAATGTGAATTGCATTGCTTTTATACTGCACCACAGGCTTGTTATTGTTTCATCTGCAAGTCAAGTACTCTTTTAATGAAGCTGCTATCAAGTCTAAACTGGCAAGTGTGTCTTTGTTAATTGGGGCCACTTTTTGAAATGACCGTGCAGTTTGTTTCAAGTACATCGTCTTTAGAAAAGGCTGCAAATGTGCCGACACCACATTGGCAGCTCCCTTCTCTTGCACCTTTGTTCATTACTGAAAATGGCCCAGTTTTGGCTTTTGTCTGGTGTTGAGCTGCCAACCAGACGACCAGTGTTTATTTATGCACACTGAAGAGCCTCCCATTCAGCTCCAAAGGGCCCATCTTCAGCCAAAATTGTGTTTTTCAGAACAGTTTTATGTTTTTGCCTATATTTTTCAAAGTTTTTCTGGTCACTTCAGCACTTAAACTGTTTCACCACAAAACCTGTCTTGTGTAAGAAATAACAAATCTGGGATAAACCATAATGCATGACCTTTAAAGACCTGAATATGGTATTCTCCAGACAGCACTTTGAATGGATTTGCAGTGTGATTGGTGCATGCCCTCCAGCGTGAATATGTGGAGATGTCCCGGGGCGAGGCTGTCAAGTCCAACATGCACTCACCAGTCAATACTATGTTTCCATCCAGAGAGGAGCATACATGTGTTAAGCAGACATGTCCATATAAAATAATCCCAAGGAAATGACAGAAGCATGAATTCTGTGTCTGTTGCATGGAAGGAGCAGTAATGCAATGGTCTATGGACACCCAATGGTTGCTTTTTTCCATATCTGATTTGGAGCCCTAATTATGTAATACATGCATTTTCAAAAAGTAAATTAGGGGCAACACGCCCACAAAAACCTTAGCACCTGTTTTGATAAATGACACCCATAGTATCATTGGGCCAATACCAACACTGACTTGTTTTGACCGCGAGCTTTCATGAATATTTTGACACTGCTCTTTGTTGGAAAACAAAACAGCAGCTTCTCATTGCAACATTACATGGAAAATGTCTGACCTTTTGCCCTTTAACACAATTTGTGTTTACCGAAACTTAAGTGTCAGCTCTGTGACATCCTCAGCAATCCTGTCATGTCTCTTGGTTGTATCCATTTCAGTGGCGCAGACCTTCGGGTCGGAGAGAGAGACCCGACTTAACCCCGGAGCGCACGGCGGGGGCGGACATTGGCCGTGTTAGCAGCACTCAGGTGAACCGGACTTACCTTTAGCCTGCTCCACTGAAGATGGACTCAGAACATCAACTTGTAATTCCCGGTTAGAGCATGAAAACTCATCTCTGCAGGGTGCACATCCACTCTCCCACTATTGCACTACTGTGAACTTTGTAAAAAAAAAAACTTCAAACTTCAAAACTTTTCTAAGCCACTTGAGGTATAAAGTTTGTAGAAGTTTTTGATTGAATTCTCTACTGAAACGTTTTTGTTTTTTATTTAAATTATTTCATCCATTTGGTAACTTCAATTCAATCAGCTTGTTTGTCAATTCTTCATGCAAAGCACATGGAGATAATCGAAATATTGCTTCTCTGAATTCAGTGATGGAAAAAGACAATAGTTAACAGAGCAATAGCAAATACATACAGTATGCACACAATAGGGGTTCGGCAGAGAAAGGGAGAGTTCAGTTTCCTAGCAGCTTGGTGGATGAAGCTGTCTTTCAGTCAGCTGGACCTGCCACTGATCGAGATCTGCAGTCTTCTCCGTGAGGCAGGTCTCTGAAGAACCAGACGCGAAGCCTGACCAAACACAGTTTCCCCACAATAAAGGTCCAACGCTCTAATATGTTGTTGGACCATCTTCAGCTTTGATTATTGCACACATTCTCTATGGCATTGTTTCAACAAGATTCTGCAACGTCAGAAGATCCAGTGTAGCATTAATTTTTCACCAAGATCTTGTTTGGTGATGGGAGAGTAGAAGATGACTCAAAAACCTTCAGCAAAATGAAGATTGTGACTCTGTTGCGGCCTTTCCATGTGTGAAAACGATGTCTCCCTGAACCACTCTTTCACAATGTGAGCCCGATGAATCCTGGCATTGTCATCTTGGAATATGCCCGTACCATCAGGGAAGAAGAAATCCATTGATGGAATAACCTGGTCATTCAGGATGTTCAGCTGAGCTCATTCTTTGGGCTCATTGTGTTGCTGAACCTAGACCTGACAAACTGCAGTGACATAACATATCATTACAGTGAGTTAAATCAGGTGGCAGCTTTTTTGTTGTTGTCAGGCATTGATATCAATAAAGTGATAAGATGAAGTCAACTTACTTAATCATAATGCGTGTCCCTGCTAATGTTATTTTTCCCCTAGAAAATGCTGTTGTTAAAGACACTCAACACCGAACTGAATCTACATTGTGACTAATTGTAACTTATTTCACCTACACATAACGGCAGTGGCCGGTGATGCTGCAGCCAAAGTTAAAACTGTGTGTCCTTCTGTGGTCCGGTTCATTTTAGGTCACTTCTCCTGGACAGAGGCGGCCCGCTCCAGCAGCCCGTCTGGCCCGGACACTGCACTTTCCCCAAAGAGAGTTATGGCTTTGGCCGAGCAAACGGACAAGTCCTCACCCCGCGCTGTGGCACAAAGAGAGTATACGGTCTGCTCCGTTGTGTTCCTCAAGATAACCGCTACAGCGCTGGCTTCATCTTGACTCCAATTCTCTTCTGAAAGTTTGAACGTAATTATTCATGTAAGTCTAGTCTTGATTCATTTTTTTTCAGCAGTTAAAGATTTTGATGACATTTCCACAATCGAACAGCCGCACTAAAAGGAGATTGGCCTGCAGTAAACGCTGTAATCTTTCACAAAGGTCAGTGGCATATCTGTGCTCTATATACTTCCTCTTCATCTTTGAGGAAAAGTAAGGGATGTGATGTGAGGATGTATAAAAAACTTAAGATTATCACATGATATTAAATGCCATATACGCAGAAGCAGGACTTTTAGTATTTGCGGCAGCTGTTGGTTGTATAATCTTGCTCTTGGTCACAACTCAAACCACATTTCTGTTTCAGTCATTTCCACTTAAAGGTTTTAATGTACACTTTTTTGAGTACATATTTTGTGTATTTCTTCCTTTAAGTACATGTATCACTTCTACATTATTTAATAGTCCTACTGCAAATTATGACTATACGTTTCCATCTGATCCAAACCACTATTTCCATTAGAGAACTGGGCCAGCTCATACCGATAAACTACCCTCCATAGATCGTTTCTTGGCAAAGTCTGAAGTGCAGCCTAAACCTGCGCTGGGAGACCATTTCTGCCCTGGCACTGCCTTTGAGAAGCCCACTTTACTCACCCCCAGCTTCCTTGATAGATCTTGATTTGTGCCTTGCTCATCAGCATTACTTGTACGAAGTAAGAGGGCCTAAAACAAGAACTGCTGATTGCTCAAGTTCACGGGGCCCACTGGAGATTCCAACTTGAGAGTGTGAACTTGGAAACAAAAAAGGGGTAAAAGGTCCATGTAACTAAAGGAGAATCTTTAGTTGTATTGATTGAAAGTGAAACGAGGGGCAAAAAAAAGTAAGGTGCGCATAAGGACAGGTTTGCGCGGTCACGATCCAGCGTGAGACGTGACGATCTGGAGCTCAATGATCTGACAGACAGTAGTAATCTGTCTATGTCTGACATGTAAACATCATTAAAGTAGAGCGAGCCATCAGTCACTGGGACGGCACTTCGTCGTCAGTGAATTCAGTACACAACACAGCAGAGGGTCAGGGCTGTGCAGATTGTCTTATTACTGCTTCTATTATCCTTACTGTCTATAGACTACGTTGGACAGTAGAAGTAAAATGAATTGAACCCCCATTTCTACAACTTCTACTTGCACATGCACTGTCTCTTATAATGTTGATTCAAAATATATCACTTTATATAAAAAGAACTGGATGTAATTGTATTAAGAAGGCAGATAGATTGCATACACGACATACGCTGACTCAGAGGGCACCCAAGTGTGTCCCTGAATAACTACATTAATTGACTTGTTATAACTTCATTTGCATCGACTTGAGACGGAACTTCTCCTCGGAAACTACGGACATTTATCATGTTGTCGCTGAACAGGCTGTTTATAATTAACTTGTTACAAAATGGGAAAAATATATTTTTCAATCTGCAATCTGGAACATTGTACCATGATTTAAACGAGAATCATTTACTCTGAAAGATTATATTAGTCACAACAAACACAGTGAGGGTGGGTACAAAAAGCTGAGTTAAAAATTTAGTTGGGTGTGAAATCCGCACTATGATAATTTTCCTCAGAAAATTGTACGCCGACTGTGATCGAGCAACACAGTAAGTTTGAATTTAGTTTATTCTTCTTTTAAAGGCATCTAAAAAGCATGGGCCACATACATAATTGCGTGGATACCTGGCAACCCTGAAGTTAACATTTTTAAACTTCAAAGGCCATACCGCCTTTGCTCTGCCCAATCCCGTCAGATCTTTGAAGCTAAGCAGGGAAAGGCCTGGTCAGTACTTGAATGGGAGACCGAATAATGACGACAGTGACAAACTTGGTAATACAGGTTTGTAAAGCGCATTACATGTGTAATCCATTATTATCATTAAATGCATATTATTATAGACAAGTTGATTTAACAGCCCAGTGCAAATAACTTTCCATTACAGACTTATAAAATGATGGGAACTGTAAATATAAAGTTATAGTACGGGGTATACATGTATACTGTATTCATTTGATCAAGTCCAAATGATAATATCTAGGTGCCACTAACTGCATGTAAACAAATAAAACAGACAAACTACAGAACTCATAGCTTTGCTGTGTCTAAGTCCCATTTTGAAGGAGGGAACAGACTTAAATGCTTGGGTGTTGTGATTTATGTGGTTTGCCGTCGTCATAGATTACAGCTGTAGCTGATGTTGTGCTCATTTTTCTGCGTCACTGTGTAATATATGGAGGAGCATATACATGGTAAAGTGCCCGACTGCTGTTGGCTGTGAATTATACATACAGTACGTGAGGTCACATGACTGCAGTAAATCCACACACACACATTAGTGGGACCTGTCCCATTAGACAAATGTTAGTGTTTTAATCATAAAAGTGTGTTTACACCAACGACCGACACAAGCTGGCAGTCTGAGTAAATCAAAGTAATCCCACTTTTCTATGCTTTCCATCAGACAAACTTAGAGACTTTTATATTTAATGAAATCTCCAAATGATGTGAAAGGGAACTAAAAGAACAACCAAAAACACTGTGGCACATTATATAAGTTGATTGATGACTGTCATTGCGATAACTTTTGCTTTACTTCTTCTGCTTCTACTTCTAGTTGAGTCAGATGTCCTTACTGATTAAATTGTCTAATTTTATTCAGTTTAACTCTGTTCGCGGCACAGACTTTCATGAAATGTATTAATTACTTGAATTAGTGTTATTTATTCTCACTACAACAACTTACTTTAGTGCCTTTTGGATAATATAAACACGTAGTTGGTGTCCCTCCTAAGAACTTCCTAGAATTATCTTGGGGGTTTTAATAGTGTCATGCAGTCTTAAATTAAACCATACTGCCCAACAGTAAATATGATATAGTTCAAGCAATAATTCAGCATTAGTTCCATTACTGGTGTTTTCTAATTACGCTAGAAAAAAACATGCATCTTTACTGTGACTGGGCCCACCTCTCCTCAGTCCTGACACATTATTCTGCTGGGATCGGGACATAAACAGCTTGGGCCCTATCCTGTGTTTCTAAACAGGCTTTAGACTATAACTTTCGTTCTGATGAGGTTGAACGGGGCTGGATATGGGCAGGACAGACACCCATGGCCAATGGCAAAGTTATGTAGTGGTCCCTCGCTGAGCTTTTTACTCCTATACCAATATTTTTTTGCGCGGAACGGGGGCCAGAACCACATCTCAGCTCTGTTCTCTTTCTTGTGGGAGTCGGGACACGACCAATTCAGTTGTTGAATCATAGCTGTGAACCAGATGCTACGTACAATACGCTATATATAAAGACACATGTGCTTGTTTTTCTCACTGTCTGACATGAAATAAACTTTAACTTTTTTAGGTCAATTAGCTAAATGCCAGAAGAATGAGAGATAGAATTTTCTACACATATTTTATAAAGCCAAAAGTGTACATTAATTTCATTAATATTTGGTAGCATTGCCATTTAACTGTATAACTTGGGTCAAACGTTTTGAATATCCTTCCACAAGCTTCTCACAACTGTTTCTTGCAGTTTGCTGGACTTTGGTCCATTCCACCAAACAGAACTGGTGCAACTGAGCCACATTTGTCGGCCACCTTGCATGCACATCTTCAGCTCTGCCCATACATTTTCAACTGGATTGAGATCAGGACTTTGTGATCACCACTTCAAAGCAATGACTTTGTTATCCTTAAGCCACTTTGTAACCAGTATTGGCCATTTGCTTTGGCTTATTGTCCATTTGGAAAACCCATCTGCACCAAAGCTTTAACTTCCTGGCTGATGTCTTGAGATGTTGCTCCAATATTTCCACATAGTGTTCTTTCTTCATGATGTCATCTAGTTTGTGAAGTGCACCAGTCCCTCCCGCAGCAAAACCACCCCACAGCATGATGCTGCCACCCACGTATTTCACAGTTGGGATGATGTTCTCAGGCTTGCAAGATTCACCTTTTTTCCTCCAAATGTGACGGTGGTCATTATGGCCAAAATATTCATTTTTTTTCCCTCAGACAACAGGAAATGTGGTCTGTATCGTTATGTGTATTTGCACACTCCAATCTGGCTTTTTGATGTTTCTTTTGGAGTAAGAGCTTCTTCTTCTATCCTCCTCTCCAGCCCATGTCGGTTCAGTCAACCCCATCTTTCTAAGCCACACCCCCGTGCCCTGGCCACGTAAGCACTAGCACAGTGTTTGTTTGCACGCAAGATGTCACACTAGTCTGCTTTAATGCTGTTGTTGCACCAGGCGGAAGATGTGGCCCTTGTCTCTCTTCTGAACAAACATTTACATTATTACAGATATTTTTTTTATTGTTGATAACTAAAAAATGACTAATCAGCGGCTCACCTCTCCCAAGACCTGACTGTATCTTGTCTCCATGGAGATGTTGACTAAAGGCAAATATTTAAATAGGTTACGGGAGGTCCTAGATAGCATTTCCTGTGTCGAGCTGGTCATTAGGAGCATGTTTTGTTTTGCTGGGAACAGTATAATCCACAATGTCACAGCGTGTGCCTTTAAATTGACATTGATAGGACACACATGGCAGTTTTCATGCTCTGGACGGCACTGCAGCACACTGGAGGTCCCACTGCTTGGGATTTTGACAAAACTGCGTAATTGGAAATCCAAATGTCATATGACAAAAGGCACGAAGATGATCAGAATTTGAGGGTAACGAAAAAGCCATGGGGTGAAAGAAGCCGGTGCAGATATGTCCAGGAAGATGACATGAAGTGGCATTTAAGGTGGGGCCAGTTACAGCCCCAATTGCCAGCTGTGTGAAGGTTTTATTGGAATAACCGCTCAATCGCATAGTTATTTTACATTTATCTTATTAGTTGTTTATGTTTATCAGTCTTGCTTGTTAAATTTTCACATTGAATTGGGCAAAATCTCCAAAAGGTGACTCACAGCAAATCTTAATATTCATTTTTTAAAACCAACCAGGGTCAGCTGCTCCATCTTGATTCGTTTTAAATAATGCCTCAATTTTGTCCTCTTATTTTTTCTCAGTGTAAATACAATTCTTTTTTACCTTGCATCACCGCTCTTAATGTCAATATTTTCACAAGTTTATGCTCCAGTCATGATCTAATAAAATAAGCCACCGTTGCCCCCAAGTGGACTGGTGAAATACTGTCCATTGCGCCTCTGTGGGAGTGAAGGTGCACTTTATAAATCAAACATGTGAGATTGGAGACATAATGCTTAAGTAGAAGCTAAGCCAAACACTATTAGTCACAAATGGCAGCTGTCATTATAGAGCGTTCAGATTTATCGCTCACCCCTGAAGCTCCTTTATCACATTCACATAGTAAAGTACAGTTGAGCTCAGGACAAACTTTGGTTGTGTGAGGGGAGGGAAATTCTCACAAGAAAGAGTTGTCCCCCCCCTGAGCCCAGTACTGATATAGATCTGGAGGAGCGATTGACAGGAGGCAGTTGCTTGTCTGTGTGAAATAGGACAATTGGTCACTGCTAAAAAAAGCATTACAACTTTTCACAGCTTGTTTGTTTACAGGCTCACAGGCCACAGTGTTTTCAGCGTTGACACAGAAGCTCTACTTCTTTTTTTTTTTGTATCACTGAATCTTAAAAAACAGGTTAATGACGCTGTCTATAATTGGGATCATTATTAATATGCAGGCTAAAGCGGTGGTGCGTTGCTGTGGGGTGAGGTGTAAAGTGGGTTGTGGCAGCAGCAGGTGCAGACGGCTCAGTGTGGGACAGACATAAACCGGCAGAGGAGCTCCTGTCAGACAAAGTGACTGACGCGAGCTCTGTCTCTTTCACACTGTCACAAGCGATACACGGGGTAGAGAGGCAGACTGACACAGCAAAGCGGCAGCACGTGTTCGTATCACACTTTAGCTCAAAACTTTGTCTGTGCAGTAAAGGCGAGATCTAAATGAATGACTGGCAGCACTTTATATCAGGGATCTGCAACCAGGAGCTCCCTTTCTATGTTAAATCCCCCCCAACAGGGAAAGTAGTGTACCTTACTTTATTCCCTCAATGTTCCAGCCCCTACCAGCGATAAATTGCCTAGTTTTATTTACCAGGATTGTCTACTTTATCCTCACCCTTGGCCTGTCACGTCCACTTGTAAGGACCATACGTCATGCTTTGAATTGTGGATGCTCCTTTTCCCCATGAAAGTGAATCAGCAGTAAGCGGAACAATCCTATGCGCTGCAAACTTCATTTCACACTTTTTGTGTGTGTCATTCTTTGCTTATCGTCTTTGGATTCAGTGGATGATATCACGGTGTCTCAGCTCACTTGCAACAGTTAATCATTAATCTTCTGATCTAATATACCATGCCCCATAAGCGGAGAAGATTTCAAATTGGATGTCTGTATGCGCATGTTTGCCCGGGACGGTCCCTTAGCTCTGCGACTAATAACTGTAACCAAGCAACAGCACCCAGTTTAATTAGTGAGGCGAGAGAAAAGCCAGAAGTTGATCATAATCATCATACATTTTACAATAGGCGGCGTTGTAATCTGTATCTCACTTGGGAACTTGCATTTGTTTGTTATGATTGGCAATATTAAAGTTAAAGGTCATTGCCTTTTGCGTGAATGTAGTGAGTGAGTGATTGGTGGTGGTCGGAGTGGCCATCATAACCATAACACTCAACTGTTTTCTTTATTCAGGTTTGGGACTGGCTTGTGACCTGCTGTGGTTACCTGAATCACTGATAGTATGGAAAAAACTGTATGTCCTTTTCATCCTCTATGATCAAAACTGCTGGTTCAATACCTCGCCATAATTGTTGCCAAATGAGACTTTTCACCAACAATTGAAAAGAACTGATTTCATTTTGTATTTCTTTCTACAGGCATTGGTCAATGAGTCCATTATGTCACTGGTGGGTGGACTTAGACAAGCCTAATGATGATGTTGGACAAGCTGTGTATCACCTCAGCAACCGATACACGTCTGCACATCCATTTACCAGGTACCTGAATGCACCATTGCACAGCCAAGGCTCAGCAACCCACAACATGTGTCCAGGATGACGCATATTGAGTGAAAAAAACACACACACACGCACACACATATGTTTGTGATTCTATCTTAGTGAGGGCACTCATAGACATATGAGGACCCTAACCCTGAACCCTAGGCCCCAAACCCTAACCCTAACCTTAATCCTAACCCTAACCCTAAAACCACATCTTGACCCTCAAACAGTCCTTCAACTAAGTGAGGGCCACCCAAGATGTCCTCACTTTTCAAAAATGTCCTCACTCTCAAAGAAATGTAGGAAGCATGCCCACACATTGAGTTCAAGTGGAGGTGAGAAAGTAGTGAAAAACTGTATAAGAATATACAAATTGCAGCACTGGTACAATGTTGTGTTTTGAAAACCCCATATTGCAATAATTAAATGACATCATGCATATTGATGAGTGACAGCAGAAAGAATTCTGCCTAGACAGAATAGACAGTGTAGGCTTTTTCAGCAATATTAGAATGTAGCCAAATGTCTGATTATGTTTGGTTCATAACTTCTGAAAGCTCACTTTTCGCTCTTCTTATTAGTATATTTAAGGTCGAGTTCTGCAATCCTTGACAATTTTTTTTGTAATGCAATATTGGAATCACAATATGAATCATTTTGATCCCCTCTAGTACTTATTAATTATTCACAGTGCTTATTGATGTAGTTTTGAAGTACCAATTTCACATAAGGAGATTACCAGCTCTCAGGGAATGGACGTATCTTTCCCACTGTTGCTATTGTTTTATGTTGAGCTTTATCACCATCAACTGTATTGAAAATGGCATGACATTTACATATTAACAGTTGTGTATTACTCAAAGTGTTATCTGTGTCCATTTTGATACCAACCTCACAGTATTTTCCATATGTGGATTAAAACTATAGTCGAAAACTGTCACAACATGTCTTGAGGCGATCAAGCATCTCAACTTTAATGGCTATGTTGCCCTTTACATTTAAATACAGTATATCATAGAAAATAATGAGGTGGAGCCCTGACATTTGTGGCATTTCCCCCCTAAAGCTAGCTACTTAATAGGGCAACTTTATAAGAAATAGAGAATAAATAAAGAAAAACAAGAAAGAAAGGCACACATTTAGAAACTATATCCTGTTCTTATTCTGCATTTTTCTTGTCAATTGCAAATATCACTTGTTTTATGTGTTGTAATTGTACTGCAATGATTCCTCAGCTTTACTAGTAACATACAACATTATTCCAAGCTTGTTATAATGTTATTTGCATATTCAATGAGTTTCCTTTTCATAATTTCCTCACAAGGAAATGTCTCTAGAAATTACATGAATACTAATGCTCGACCTGCTAAGCTCATCGCTAATGCTCTTCTTGAACATTTCCCTGTCCTTGAAAGGATTAAACTTGACTTGTGAATTTAACAGTGCTGGACAAAGTGCGAAGACTGCATTTATCTACCCACATTTGCACAAATTTAACGCCTGTAATTGCTGAGTGCGAGGGAGTGACCCAGGAATCTCTTTAGTACTTCCAAGGATAATGTCCAGTCAATGACATGACAGTGTAGGAAATGACATAAAGCTGTCGTACGCTCCAAAATCAGACATAATGAGCAAATTCGCTTGGAAACTTGCCACTAGGGCTGCACAATATATCGCAAAAAATTATCGTTATCGCAATGTAATAATCTCTCATATATCGCAAGAAGCTTCTCTATATCGCAGAATCACTAAGGTCTTCCTTCTGACGAGATTTACACTTTTTTACTACTGTCTCTTATTATTATATCACTGTTTGTTTGTTTTGATCTCTGTTTATGAATTCACACTTTTCTTGCTATCTGCACATTATATTGTATGAAGAGTTCCCATAACAGGCAAATTTCTACATTGTGAGAAAAATTATCTTATCTTACCTAAGCTGGATGCACTTTGCAATGGTCTAGGGCATTTTTTTGTGATCTGCAAGTCAGCCAGCCTGAATTGCCCATTCATTTCACACTTCACATAAAAATCTGCTGAATCAATCATGGTCAAATATTTTGATAAATTAAACTTCTTTTATTAAACTTTGAGCGACTGATTTGCCAAGCCTATTTTTTGCTACTTAATTTGAGGTTGAATTAGCACTTATCTCACTATGTCCCATTTCTATCATAATTAAAAGGGGTCGTTTTTCATCGAGATACTGGTATAAATTTATACAACCTAAAATAAAAGCAAAGGAGATGTAGTGGACCATGCTGTGCTAAGCAGTTTTCAGTTCTTTGAGTTTCCATTAGACGCCAGGGAAGACATTACTGTAATTCTTTTTTTTCTTTTTTTTTATACATAATCCGATTTCTATAAAGCTTACCAGCAACTTTTTCAAATTTATATCCATAAACGCGGAAAAATAATATGGCATTAAAAGCGTGAGTTAATAACCTTAAGAGCAATAAAGCCATCCACATCTCGTTACTGCTTATATAGAAAGTGTGTCTGGGTGTGTTGGCGCTGTGGACTTTTTTGGCCCCCTTTGGTGAAGCACTTTGCACTAATGAGAAGGTGTCGTGTTAGCTCGGCCAGTGATGGATGGAGCAAACACAGCCTCTGGAGAGATCTTTGGCATGGCTTCTTCCTTATGAGTGGCAGAGACTAAAGAGGGATAGTGAGAGGAAGGGACAGATTGATATAAAGGGGATGCGGAGACAGGAGAGACAGTGAGACAGACTGTAACGCGGGGAGAGAGGGACAGACGAGCCAGGGTACAGAGATGTGATTGACGCCACAGAGGCATGACCTCCAGGCGCAGCCCAATCTGGATAAGCTCCTCACTGTCACCGGAGCCAATATCAACAATTTACTGATGGCATCGAGACATATCACATTATCAGTGTCTGTGGGTTTGATCAAAAAGTATAGCCTATTACAAATGTTTGGTGGAATAAGATAAAGGCAAATTATTTAAGAAAGTGAGTTCCTGCAAGATGTAATGAAATAAGCGCATTGATTTGGTACCTGTCAAGTAGTCCCTCGAGTCCTCATAGTATTTGCGTCAACTGTCTTTAACTATATCTGTGTGATCTAGTGAATGGTAGGATTTAAATTAGTTATAAATGTGTGGAGACTCATACTGTGTTTGAGATCTTTGTTTATGGCTAGTGTTTGTCATCCTAATTAGATTTCCTGCGCTGTATTTCGCCACCTGTCTTACACTCAAATCCCTATGGAACTTTGGGTTAATTTCACTGCAAATACTATTTTGTAAGCGCATATCACTGAAGAACAGAGTTGGGGAAGCTGCTTTAAAATGGTAATATACTTGTTATTAGTAGTTACAGCTTTGAAAATGTGATATGTTTGTATGTTTGTTCAGAAGCCCCTTATGAGAGACGATCAGGCCCGGTTAGAATCGTGAGGCCGTCCTCCCGTGGACTCACCACCTGCAGGAGGAGCCATAGGAGCTGGTGCAATGTGATTTGGGCAGCCGTGATTTGGAAAAAGTGGAAGAAAATGGATGGATGTGTATGTTTGTTTTAAATATTACTGTTTCAATAATGTAGCTGAGTTACACTACTTTCAGTTACTTTTAGAAAAATATAAACTGAAAGTGGTATTTATGCTACCAAGCAAAAATGCAGTCAAAGATTTCCTTTTCCTTGGCTTTTTTGTTTTGTTTCGTTGACATTACCTGCACACAACTGCAGATCTTATTCACCAACTTGATTTGGTGCTGCATTATATTTGAGTTCGTTCATACATAAGGAACTCGAGTTACTTCAATTGTAATGACTAATATATTACCTTATTTTGTGTAAGTACTAGAGTGCGGATCGGGCTGATTTTTTCTGTCCGAGCCCGGCCCTCGTCCGACAGAGCAGTGATCAAATCCGAACCGAGCCTGACAGGCATTAAGATATTTGTGTCCGAGTCCGACCGAGCCCGACACATTTAAAATCACAATATTTCCATAAGCCTAATGACACAGTAGGATACGATATTGTTTGTGTGGAAAAAGTCAGATTTTATCCATCAAAAGGCATTCGGAACGTCAACACAGATGAGCGGAGCACGCACGGCCACACGCACGCACGTACGCGGAGCAACAGTTTTACCTGTGCGGTCACTACACGTGTTTCGTTGTCACAGCAGTTCACAACTTCTTAAAAGCATTACTGCGTGCGCACTGCGCAGTGCATAAGCGGGTTTAAATGCCGCATCTTCTATTTATTTATTTAGTTTTTTGACAAATGAACGCTTGCTATGCATGAAATGAAACAGACCCATTTTATTTTCATTTTTTATTATCGTGCTGATGTGTCCGAGTCCGACCCGAGCCCGAAAATAAGTTCTAAATATTTGTCCGAGTCCGACCGAGCCCGTCGGGTTCCGACGGGTCCCGTCGGACGTCGGACGGGTTGCAGCACTCTAGTAAGTACTATGTTATATTCCTTAGTTACTGAAAAAAGTAATTTATTTTTTTTGGTACCTCCAACACTGCTCAAGAAGAATTAAAAATGACTATAACTATGACAACTACCAGTGCTGCTACCACTATTCCTCTTTGCCTATTGCTACTGAACTCCATACATCACAATTTCAAGCCATATCTTTTACTAAGCCAGACTCCCTAAATTTGAGACAGAACAGGTATGTCCTCTCATCGCCCCCTGTGTCTTGGTCGCTGTTTACCAAGGTGTTCCTCTGAAACATCTTCATGCCCAAATGATACAAATGTTAAACAAGTTTCAAACAAAGTGAACTCCCCTTCTATTTCTGTTTTACTGCTGGAAGCTATATCTTATGGAAAGCTCCCAGTATGATTGACTGTAGTGTACCATTTGGCGGTGTGCCACATTAATCGCGGGGTAATGGGGAGACAGGCCTATTGACCTGTAGTCCAATAGGACAGAGGGTCCAGCAGATACAAATCAAAGCTGTCCACTGCATATTGACCGGGCTGTCCACACTGAGAGAGATTCATGTGTTATGTGGGAGACGGGGGGGCCTGTGGTCACAAGAATTACTGCCCAGACAAGGAAAAGTATGGATTAAATGTGTGCTTAATAGGCTAAGGATGAACTCAAGATTATGTAGGAAGTGCCTTCCTATTATAAACTATAGGCTGAGTGTAAAAACAAACCCAAGAAAATGAAGGGGAAGATACATGGAGATGGCAGTAAAATCATTCATTTGCACAACTTCTATTTAAATGGCGAGAATGATTGTCCAACGTCTGCACCGAGGACACTTTTACTTCTGAACTTTGAATTGTCGATAACTCACTTCCCTTTAATTAATAATCGAACACAAAACTAGATTGCTAGTTTTTTCCTGATCCACCTTTGCCTTTCACGATAACCTCAGATGATATTGTTCCATCTGTAGGCTACTATTTGAAGTATTACTGTCGAAAATCATTCATGACCAGCTGCAATTGACCTGCTGCCACGAGATACTGAGTACAAGGGACACAACTGCTGCATGTGACTGACCCCTTGTGGCCAGCAATGTCATCTTTAAAAAAAAAAAAAAGGCTGTGCAAATATACTTAAAGACATGCGTAATAGCAACGAGAGCTCTGGTTTTGATTAAGTGTATAGATGTAGCTATATTTTTTATCATTTAGTCATAACACAGGCATATTAAAATGATGCGTACTAACTGCATTGCTGCGCTTTGTTCTAATTGACAAAAACTTAATAAAACATGTTTAGCTACGTCCATGCGTAATATTTCACCTATGTTACGCCCACGACAGCGACTGGCTCTGTGGATCATATGGCCTATTCAATGCAAAAATGAATATACTTATTATGTTTGCCTTGACAAGCCCTGAAACACTGAGTGGCCAATTGTCAGTATGGCAGTGGTCTGAACATCCTCTTCTCCCACCCGGCGAGAGAAGAAGGAAGTCAGGAGTGAGAGGGGACATGGGTGTGTGGGGGTGTCTGGCGTGCGCCTAACCGTGGAGCCTATCCAGGAGCGGTAGGGGGGCATCGATATTGAGACCTGACAGACGAGAGCAACAGCGGCGACGCACGCGGCACATCCATAGTAAGCATCTTTGTACGTCGTCTTGTTATTGGTACGCGGAAAATGTCAGGTTTACTATAGTATCAATTCACTGCGTCAGTAAATACAACGCCAATTCACCCCGGTTGCTTTTTCTGTGCGCACTGGAGGTTCCCCTAAGGATATACACACACACCTTTTGCCCGGACCATTCAGTGGACAGATGTAATGGCCGGGCAATTACCTATGCCCGTTCATTTAACAGTTCGTTCACGGAGAGCGTCAATAAAATCTGACTCGTGCGTGTTATTCACTTTATAACTCCCGGGGCTCCACTGATCCGCGTGTAAACATAGGGAATCTATAGGCTGCAAGGACTGCACAAGGAGTATTGGATCTGATTTGCGTTACATTCGAAAGCTGACACATGCAGCACGTGTGTGTGATGCAAAGAGGAGGCACGGTGGAGCTACACATGCACATCAACAGCATCTTTTTGTACATTAGGCTACTAAAATGGTAGACTCATTTATTTACTGCAAAAGGGTGTCAGTGTATCTAATGTTTGGTTTGTTTTTTCTTGTGCATAGGCAACAGTGTTTTGTTTTGATGCACATATCTTGATGACCCTACACACTGTGAAGATGCAAATCAAGTGTCACCATAATTATACATGAAAAGGGACCACTCATTTCCATTGACTCCTTCTGCCTCAGTGAGTGTATGCTGTGACTCATTATTTTTGAGAAGAAAAAAAACAAAACACAAAAACTGTTTCTCAATGTCATGAGTAGGTGTGAAGCGTGAGGTGTAGCTATGGGCTGTGGAGGGAGCAGGATGGATGTGCTGGAGCCCCGGTACCTGGAGAGCTGGACCAAGGAGACGGAGTCAACATGGCTGACAGGCACTGACACAGACATCCCCCTGTCCTCCATACAGAGCATCCCCTCAGAGAACTCCGAGGCCGGCTTTTGTTCGGAGAAAACCATCAGCCCTGGTATGGAGATGATGATTGTGTTGTACAGAATGATCTTTAATTGGGTAAGCTCATTATCTAAAATAGGATGTGAAAGAGGACAAAATGGGGAAACCATAATTTAAGGCATGTGACTTTTGAGATTGTATGAAGAAAGTTAACATCATACCCAACATGTGGAGCAAGACAGATGAGCAAATATGACATGGGCTGGAAACAGATGCATCAAGGTCAAGTGATCAGTAAAATGGTTTTGCACTCGAGATAATTTGGTACTCCTCGAGCGAGCAAACATTTTATTTAAAAGTCCACAGCACTTCAAATGAAATAGAACAGCGTTCTATTTCTGCTATGTCCTATTAACTAACAGAATAAACATGTACATAAGAGATTGATTGCAATTCACATTTGTCCATGTATTGTAGGTCTGTTTTTAGATGCTGTGCTGCAGAATAATGGCTAAGGCTTCTTTGAAGCTTTCAGGGGATGAATCAGTGAATGAGTATAATATGCTACATCAAAAGCCACTGCTCTTAATGGGACTTGGCTCATATGGCAACAGATCCAGCCGTTAGTCAAAGCAGAAGAAACATTTATGTTGCATTTTTCAAAGGAGATGGAATAAATACTGGTGTCTGGTTCAGAAATCAAATTATACTAACAATTTTACTAATTGATTATTCATTTTTCAATTTTTTCCCCGAAATACTGACTTATAGATCAAGAACTGTGAGTTATTAGTTTATTAGCTACATTCTGTGTTGCTGCTCAATTGGCCAGGACATCCTTATTAAAGAGTTTTTTTCTCAGTGGATCTATCCTGAATAATAACAATAATAATAATAATAATAATAATAATAATAATAATAATAATAATAATAATAATAATAATAATAATAAAAAGTGATAGAAAAAAAGCGTGCTGTAATAAAAATCATAGCATGGAAATGTAGATACCTGCATTGATAAAAAATTGATGATAGGGACAATCCACTTTAGTTAAGCTACAATACGTATCACGATACTAAGGTACGATACTAATGATACGATACATATTGCGGTACAGTAAGTATTGTGAAACTCTTGACAAAGAAAACAGTCATTTGTCCAAAAGTTATAGATCAAATGCCACTTGACATTTTGTTAAGACTGGAAAGTGCATTTTCACTACAAAATGTAGGTTTAACATAATGCTGTGCAACTGCTCTTGAAGATCGCATTAAAAAAGTATTGTATTACATTTAAAAAATGTAAATAATACATTTAAAAAGTATTGAAAGTGTCAATACTTTGATAAAGCATTGATCTTTGCAACAAAGGGGTATTGAGATATATAAATGGATCTAATAATATGGGTCAGAAAACTACTTTGACATTTGAATGACAGCCACTCATTATTAACTCCCTCCCCCATGTGCAGGCCCACACATATCTGTCTCAACCGAAAGGGTTTTGATGACGCAGCATAACTAAGACATCACAAGTACATGATTTAGGACTAATTTTGTTTCAATTACAATCATGTTTCAGTTCCAGATTTCTTTGAAGATGGGCTCCCTCCTCCAGCTCAGGCATATCTGAAGGTCTGCTCAGCAGTGTCTGAAGCCAGTTTGAACGATGTGAAGCCCAGCAGTCCACCTGCTATTCTGGCCTCGCCACAGCACGAGGCAATTCCCCCTTCATCTGGCACAACAGTGCAGCGAAGGAGTGTCCTACACACGGAGGAGATTGTAAGCCTGCCTATGGGTTCCCTTTAAAAGTCCATTAAAACATTGACAAACATTTTTCTATTTTCATCCTGATTCTCCTTTAGACAAAATGGCAGGACAATCGAATGTCCACAAAGCAGGTAACTATCACAGTGACACAGAGTATTCATCAAGTGGACAAAAATGGAAAGGTGAAGAAGTCAACGACCACATACGAGGTTATGAAACCCATGGAGTCACTCAAACAGGTGGCAACACAGAACTCCTAAACACTGTGCCCCATCGAGGCCATTGGGCTAAATGAATGTATTTCAGCACAAACTCTTCGTAAGATTTTACATGTCAAGAGACCATTTAGAAAATGTGAAGTTTATGTTATGTTTCAAATGGAAATGTATTTTGATGCTGTCACAGTATTTTTCTGTACTTAAAAGACAAACTTGTGTGAACATTTGTTACATGTCAGAAGGTGTAACTATTGATACTGTATTAGCAGCGTACACATGGTATTTCACAATGATCAACTTTAGGAGCTGCTGGTGCTGCTCAGGAAGCTGATGCTGAGACAGATTGTACTAGTAATTACAGTGAAGCCTAAAGGGATGAATGATATGAGAATATTATGTTCCTTTGAATAAAAAACTCTTTTATAAATATTACAATTTGTGTTTTTACAATACAGAAACAGTGCAGACATATACATGTTTATTCAAGGCAAGGCTGAAGCTGTGGCACAAAAGAGCATTTTAAATTAGATGCAATTTTGATAGGATCCTCTCGGATCTCTCAGTCAAATGTTGTCAGCTTATGACTGAAAGTGAATGGATCATTTGTTGTGGGTCATAATAGACCTGTCCAGCTCTAAATGAGGGCTCCTCTTCATTCATCCATCCGTTGATGCAAAAGTCGGGAAAGAAGAACTTTATTTCTTTGTGTGCTGACTCAACAGAATCTGGGAGTAGAAAAAAAGAACATATTTATATTACTATTATTCTATCTTTTGAATAACATTTGATCTAATGAAGCATATATCCAATCTATTTAGTTTATTTCAGTTGTACCTGAGCCATGAGTTGTGTTTCTTGTGTCAGTGAGACCAAACTGTCCCCTGATTGTGTCGGGAGAGGTGTGTCTGGCTCTGAATACTTTAGTTGGCCCCATCATTTCTCTCCAGTGATGTATGGCATCATCTCTGGCTAAAACATATGCCCGCATTGGACCACTGTAACAGACAGGTCAGCTTTAGGCACTTACTTCATTCTGTGTTAACATGTCAAAGTGCTCTTAGACACCATTACTTTACAATGACTGGCAATAATACAAATATAAACAAAAGCTGATCACAAAGACAAGTAGCTCAGCGCAGAGCTCATCTGGCCAACACTCGAAGTTTTCATTGAGATTCTAATTGGACAGGTTGCTGTAGCAACTGCATCTCCATTATCCAGGTGAAACAGTGATAACAATGATGTGACTACAAAAGCTCAATGGGAGATCGGCAATGAAGCGGATGATGGCTTTGTGAGACAGTATTGAGTCTGAAAAAGCAAGCCTGTCTGCACATCACAGAGAGGTCTTTTGTGTGGAATTGTTACACGTAAACGTGGACTTTACCTTGACATAAATTCAACTAATCGTTGATAGAAGAATCTCTCTGAGAAAAAAAAAAAACGTTACTTTAAGTTACTGTTGAAACCCATATGTGTGATGGTACCTGAATGTTCAGCATAAAACATTTCTGAATGCTCCTTTTTCCAAACAAGATCTTTACGTCTTACAATTATGAAGTTATTTTCCAGGATTTTCTCATGAAGAGCCTGAAAATGAATACAAAGCATTATTAAAGCAATACAATAAAACAGAATGTTATAAGGAAAGTACTGCACTGATAAATTATAGAAGTGAATCTTTTATCTAAACAAACGTAGCAGGTAACTTTCAAATGGTTTTCTCACCTCTAAGATCAGAGGATGAGCGACAGCATCGGGCTTGATCACCGCCAGGGTGAGCTGCAGCACCTTCGACAGTCTAAACGCTGTTACAAACATCTGAAATGAGAATGCGTTACACATTGACAAACTGCATTGTAAAATGCTTCGTATAAAATACTACTGACAGAAATATGTCAATCCAATTACACAGTACCACGATATGACAGGTCCAAAGTATAAACTATTACTAACCTTGCCAAATCACTAGTCTTCAGTAGCAATGAGAAGTGGCCATTATTGAGCTTATCATTGCTGTTCGGCCATCTAACTCTGCAACAAGCGATTATTTAGACACAAAGCGTCATAACATTAAATCAAAAATGAAATAAAAACAAGTAAATATTGATCAGTAAATGAATAATCCGTTCTGCCCGGTCGGTCCGCAGGAAAATGCGTTCCCTGGAAACACGGTCTCCTCTTTGAGTTCCTAACCTAGACATAAAAACAATGAAGTATGAACAATTGCATTACTTCAAAAAAAGAAAGAGAGAGAGAGAGAATACATTTTTAGTTATTTATTTTCGGGAAAACAATCAATCAATCAAACAGTTTATGAACCCCCTATAAAAATGAATGTGTTCGTGAAAACAAGGCACGTTCTTGCCGACTTTTTCATCAGTGATGTCTCAAAATCAGAAGAGCTGCCCATGGCATGATTACAAATGGGCTGGCATTCCAACGAGGCCTATTTAAAATGACCACACCCTTGAAAAAAAGACGTGGATTAGGACAGAGGAGAGAGGGAGGATAGCGACTGCTGTTCCACCTGCCTGTGTCATGTGACCTGGAGTCAAACCACAGCTGTTGCCTCCCATGAGGGCCAAATAGTGTATAGGAGCCATTTTGGGCGGGGGGTAATTCTCAAAATTGTATCTGAGAGTAATACAATTTTATCTAACAGCTAAATTTTGGATATCAAAGTGATTATGCGGCATGGCAACTTGCAGTGCTGTAAAGTCGGCCATACCCCAATCTTTTCATTCAATAGGATTTAATTGAATTATCTCAATGCCAATAACATATAACCTGAAATGAATAAAGATTACAGTTCAATCTAAGTAATAGCTCAGATCCTGGGCGCACAGCAGCAGTTCTTTGATAATGTGTGGAAATCTAAAACAGATAGCCTAGATATATCTTCATACTATAATAAAGTGTATGCATTGTCTTGGGGCGCCCACGGGGGAGATGTGCTGATGTGGTGGCTGATTCAGCTCCCGCTCTGCACAGACCTTATGTCTGCTGTATGTGGGGCTCTGCAGCAGTTGTTGCTCCCTTTTGGTCGAGGAGCAGCTGACTGACGACCCCCACAGGCTCCTGTATATTCATTCATTCATGAATCAAGAGCAGCAGTGGGTAAAATGCTTATGAAAGCATGCTTCACATACTACAGGTGCACTAGACACTTTCAGTTTCTGATCTAGCATGTGACAAAATACTGCTCCATGTATGGGTTGAATTGGTTCAATCATTTTAAAGAATGCACATTAGTAGGCCTATACAAGTTAAACTAACTATAATGGATTTTATATAGGCTACTCTTTGTCATTTGTAATACAATATTGATCCATATATACCTAAAATCAATACAAAGATTATAACAAACTTCATTCAAACAGACCTTACCCATAGCTCCTTGATTTCAGCAGGATCATGACACAGACACACACAGGAGCCTTTCATGTCTGACAGGACTGACTCAAGGTGAGAAAAGTAAAAGGATGTTTCCTGTTCTAGTAACAAATCAGCCTCATTAGGCTGTTGAGGTACACTTTTGGCTTCAGCTCTTCACACATCTGTTTCCTTTTTTACAGTTTATAGAAGACTTAGAAAAATAGACAAATAAGACAAAAAGTTTTCAGATTACATTGTGTACATATTTCTTTTATACATTATGGAGAAAGTGTCTTGTATAGTGTCTTGAATTTGTTTTTAGAATTATGTATGAATCTCTTTTTGAAAACAGTGTATTGGGTAATAGACTGAAGTGTTTCAGTGTCTTCCATCACTGATTTCAGACATCCTCATAATAACTCATATTGTCCTTTTATGTAGCACAGAGGAATGAGTCGCCTTCACCTCAGCATCACCTGTTCTCTGTTTTAGGCTAAATGCTGTTGACCTTTGACCTTTGAGCCTCACTGCTTCGCCAACACACGGGAGCTGGCTTCCTGCAGCAGCTGTGTCAACCTCAGCCCTGGCAACTGCTGTGCCCATGCAAGGACAGAGAGTGGCATAATGGCATTCCTCCTAATGAGTCAGCATCACACCACTAAGTACTCTAATGTATCCTTTGTTGTACACACCAAACACATCACATGCATGCAAAGCATTTACTTTAGTTCGTAAAGGTAGTTTTATGGCATGTGCTTGGTTTAGCCTCAGTAAGGTAAGCCTACTTTCTGTGGTGGAGAGTTAGTTAATTTTACTTTTTATGTACACTTTTATGTAACTTAAGAAATGTAAGTAGTAATATGTAATTACTAGTCGGTAAGAAAATGAGTAAGAAATAATAGTACTTCATTTGAGTATGGTTTGAGATATTCCCTGTCTGCTCTTGTCAGTCAAATGGACACACAGTGAGGTTTGATCCTTTGAGGCAGTTCAGTTTAGCTTGTCCATGCTTTCCTATATGGGCTTATTAGCTCCTGCTAAGGAAGTCTGCAGTGTTTTGACCTCTCAGACGCAGTGGGACAGTGGTCAGTACACATGGCTATGACAGAAGGGAACAAAGTGATTAGCAAACCGGGGCCCCGCTATGTGAACACCAGACAAAAATAACCTCATGGCCCAATTTGCAGGCAACAGTAATGGCAGTCTGAGCTTCTGAACTTCTGCGCAATTTCACCAAGTTTGCGTAGTATGACCAACAAGTCAGTTCGACTAAGATTCAAGCTAAGCTCAGATATCGGTATGTAGCCTTCCTGTGTGGATTTTGGACAGCCTTTAACAACTCATTAAAATCAATCACTTAATATAGAAAAAAAGTAAGCAAAAAAGAAGTTGAAAAATGTATCTGTTATAGACATCTGATGAAAGAGAATAACATTATTGGATTGGCTACTTTGATGGATGTGTTTGTTTGAAAACCGCTGGCATACTCTGGGCCCAACCACCAGTATGTGCCAGTGATCAGCTGTCCTGTTAGAGGAACACATGGATTACAGTATGTCTTAACCATTGTGAGCGACCAAAAGAATTCACTCAACTACAAAAGCCATCCGATATTCCTAGCACCCAGATATATACGTGGTGAGGCCTTGGCACATAGCTGGCATTATTGGAAATGTTGCATTTGTGATACACCCTGGCTGCAGGCCATGGGAAATATTGAACAACTGTCGAATTTAGATGACATCCTGTAGCGAGACAAGAAAAAAACGGCAGCTACAAAGATGCAATGGATGCTATTTGTAGACAGCGAGTGCCTCCAAAATAGCAAAAGCATTGGGTTTCAATATAAGCCCCCTCTCTCTGAGCTGCAGCTTTCTGTGAATGAGGCCCGGGTTCCTATCACACCCAGCCCCTGAGCTGATTTTAGAACACAGGTGTTGACCTTAGTGGAGCAGCTTGTGCTTGCACCAAAGGAAAACGAACCCACTGCCTCTCCAGCATTACCAATCACTGTATGGATTAGAGCTGCACAACATGAAAAAACTGATATGCAACTGGGGTGAATCACGCCGTGAGTGTATGAGTGGAACTGTTTGGCACTCCCTGTAACAGTGGTCCTCAAACTGTGGCACGTGTTCCACTGGTGCCTTCTTCAGTGGATCATCTGCAATTTTAGTCTTTATTCACTTTAATTGGAGATCATTTCTTTTATGCATTGCAACGCATTTAGTCCAATTTGGATCCTTTTAAGCCTCGGTTTTGTTTGGATTTGATCTTGGTCTAAACCTTGGTGGTGCTGGAAAGGTCGAATAATTTAGAAAGGTGGTGAAAACATTGAAGCTAATAACCATGAATGAAGAAGACCTATTTATTGAACAATAAACCAACTAAATGAATGATCAGAAAATAAATTGGCAGGAACATTTTTTTTTTAAATTTGTGATACAATTATCACAGCTGCAGACATATATATGACTCAAGGCAAAATGATGTCTTAGACCGAGCACCGGCGAGGTATAGGCTAGTGTCAGGGATCTCCCTAAATCCAATTCAGGTTTCCAGGTTGTTGTGAAGATGGCGGTGGGTATTGCTCACTTTATGGTCCTACGAGAACTCATATAAAGTATTCCTAGCTCTCCGACATCACTGGCCGTTCTACACTTCTGACATGGTTTACATTTCAATATATCACACTGACCAGCTGTCTACAAGACAATACTAAATGGGTTTCATAGAAGAATTTAATTTGAAACAATACAATGTACAAGTAGTGCCAAGCTTGAACAAATTGTGCTGTTCTTAGTCATCTGCCACTAAACCTGAAAGAGAATACCAGTTACTCCATGCTATAGGCACTTTTCTGTGTGCACTACGGGCAGAAATAAAATATAATAATCTAAACTTTTGACTTGTTCAGCTGTTTGTTTCTCCTGGTTTTCTATACTTCAGAAAAAGCCCGTTGACATTGGGTGTAAAAGTGAGGCCGGCCTGGTGCGGGGTATGTTGGGGAACGGCAGGAGGGTGTAGGGTGTCTCGAGGCCTGTGCGAACAGCTGAGAGGTGTGATTTCACAGGCTGGCTCCCCCCTGTCAGGGTCCTGATTGGGCCAGACAGGAGGCGCAGGAGAGGCCCGGGGCTTCTAAAGGACACCAACAGGTGGGAGGCCTCTTCGGAGGGGGGCGCTCCTGGACGCCATAGAAAAGGACCGGTCACCAGGCCTGCTGTCCACACCAGTGTCCCAACACAGTTTGGGGCAGGCATCACGCTTGAGTTTACAGAGAGGGCAGGAAGTTGAAGGGATAGTGTGCTTGGAAGTATGGGCCATGTGTAGGGATAAAAGATGCTTTAAATGACTATTTTTAGTTTTAAATTGCCTTGTGAGGATAGTGCAACATTTTTCTTTTCTTTTATTTGCTTTTTTTTTTGCTGCATAGTTGAGTTATAGTTACCTAAATGAACATCTGTTGTAGTTTGCTTTTTATATGGTGTGACTAGGACTAACACCTCTTTATAGTAAAGCAAAGCACAGGCAAGAGCAAGGACTTTTCTGACCTAGTATGTTTTTCATGGAAGATGATTTTTTGATACCATCTAGTCATTGAGCTCCAAGACCTAACAGTTGTCAGGAAGTCACAGGTCTAAAAAGGATTGTGTAGGGAAAGACTTTTGTGGCCTTTATCTTGCATCAAGATGCTAGAGGAAATCAGAAGGTGAGTAGAAATCATTACATATGTTTAGTTTTTTGGGACTTATGTATTTTTCTACTAATTGTGTTGCACCAAAGAATAATTTCTAGCCTTTTATAATCCTATTGAAAGCATTTGTCATTTAGAAGTTTTAACAGATTTTGAGATTGCTGATTCTTATGATTAAAATGCTTAAGACTTTATCATCTGTGTCTGATACCATTGCCCCCACACAGTTAACTATTGTCAGGCTGCCCACTTCTCTGCCTCTGTGGCTATGAAAGGGTGCTTTGTGTTCTCGGAGCATCCAGTTGTTCCCCCTTGCGAAGACATGCTTCCTTATATCCCCATATTAATACAGCTCTTATGGAATGTAAGGAAGTGTGTGGTTGCAAGGGGAAGTGTGCACAGATCGCCCACAGAAGAAGAGGATTTAGACTTTCAAATGGCCTGTGGAGGATGGAGGGCAGCGCATGTGTTTCATGAGAGGGGAGGGTGTGTGTCTGTTGCAAGAGACAACAGGTGAGGGGCCTGGTGTGCCTTGCTTGAGCTCGTGGACGAGTACAGTTAGCATGGGCTGCTGCTGTTGCTGCTGATCAGGTCTCAGGGTCCCTGCTCCAACTGCTGACCGTCAAAGTGGATTGACAGGGCACAGCTGTCACCCATTATAGCAACCACAGGACTCTCAAAAAGGTGGAGGGGGGAGGAGGGATGGGATGTGGCACTGTCACCGCAGACCCGGGTTTACCCCTATAGGCTGCTCAGGGAAGGATCTAGGCTTCCCCCGACCTCAAAATAGGAACTGTCTGCTTGGTAATATCTTACACTTTGATTGCTCTATATTCTTACTTATGATTGCTTCTCTTTGTGTTTTCAGGTAAGGCCCAAAGAAGACCAGATGAGATCTTGACTATCTCCTTTCCTGCTTTTTTATCTTTGCATGCCTTCTCCTCCTGCCTCACGCCTTGCTGTGGCTGGTCAAACGGAACCAAGTCAGGTGTTTCTGTGAGGTTTGGTCCCCTTCAACCAGCTACTGCGTCGTGAACTTACAGCAGACACCGACATGGAGCAACAGCGGCTTTGTGCTCATAGGCTGCAATCACTCTTTCATTCTTACTGCTTTATAATGTTGTGTTATGATGTTGAAAAAGAATAAATATTCTACCTATATGAAGGTCTTTTAGATGTCTGCCAATCAACCAACATACTCCATCTACCCTCCCCATACAACTGAAAAGAACAACAGTCATAAACATCTACAAAACATGGACACTGTACAGCAATGTATAGGTATTTTCTGTTAGATAAATACACATTTACTAGCATACTCTAGCATTGCAAGTATGCAGATTTTAAGAAGCAAGGTATGACACTGATTTGGATTTATGCCAAATGGGTCAGAATATGGACATAGGAGTGTTCAGTGTCCTTAATGCATGCAGTTTCATTGGCATGGTTTTACATTATATTTTGTCACCGATTGAAATAAGTCATAATAAGTAGCCATTAGCCAATAAGGTTAAACCTTTTCACACAAAGTGTAAAATGCCCCATTCATGTTTTATATCACAAACAATGAAAGAGGAACCCGCGAAATGAACATGGTAATTGTGTCCAAACTCATTCCTCACTTTCATATTTGTAGTATCCCATTTCTTTACAAGGACATAGCCACATTTCACAACTTTAGGGTCACTTTTCAGGATCACTGTCACAGAAATGCTGGAAAACACGCCTATCATGACGTTGTTAAAAATAATGCTTTATAATTAGATGCCCAGTTTACAATAGTTTAGTTTACAATATTCTAAAATAATAATAACAACCTGCTTCGTTTCATTGCTAGCAGAATTTTAAGTAAGTGCCCTCTAAAGACCAGCAGATGGCACAATAGACCTGACAAAACTGTAGGGTGATTTTGACATGGATTTTCTACTAGACCGTCCAGTAGAAAATTAGCTCTATCATGCATATAGCTGGTCATTTTCTTCAGATCATCTCAGATCTTTTCATTATTTGATCCCAAAAAAAAAGTTAAAAGTAAAAAAAAAAAAAGGTTAAAATATGTCAAAACATTTTTCTATTCACAATTCATAAAGTACTGCACATAGTTGTGTTACAAAACAATAAACATATTCAACAATGAAATATGTATAAATGAGTCTAGGTGGAATCGATGACTGGTCGGAGTTTACCTCCGACCAGTCATCGTTAAAACAAAACTAACAAAAACACTACAATAAGTCCCCAGCCTTTACGAACAGTACCGTTTGTATCCGCTAGGGGTCGGTGTAGTTTTGCCCGCTCCAGTTTGTGCAGCCGGCGCAAGAGAAGAAACAAGGCGCTCCGTAAACATGGCTGACAGTGGAGTGACAGGTAAGGCAGGGCAGTGAGTAAACGCAGGATTATACTGTAGTTAGTCTGTATTGTTATAGTTTTGTGCGCAACGTAGCCCGTTAAAGTCACTTTCTTCATATTCCGACATTGGCTTGGTAGTTTTTCTGATAAAGTTCCAATTTTATTGGGTACAGCCGCTAGCCGGAGCTTTTCAGTAATGAGAATGCACTGGTTCTCCTCTCTGTGGGATTGTGTGCCACATGTTGCATCATCTTATTGTTGAAAATTCTTTATAAGAAGAAAGTCTCGCTTGGTTTACTTCGTATTGCTTCGGTGTAAAGAAGGTTAGCCTATCGAAGATTGTTTTGAGATGCCACCATCGGTCTACTGCTCTGTTCCAGTTCAGGATTCTCAACGAACACACAAATCCTCTCTTTCTCAAATCAAAATAATAAAAAATGCAGGACCTTGTAAAATGATATAATGCACGGTTAATGTTCAAAGCGTATCACTATTTATTACCTGGGAACATTCAAAATATGTTTTTTCATTAAGAGCAGTCGAACAGTTTGAGAGCATTTGGGAACTGTGTGGTCCCGATCGCGGGTTCCACCAGGAGAAGTTTTCTATGTCTGTGTGTGGGGTTACTTTGTGGAATAAGCTGGGGCTCGAACTAAAGCAATGTTAAAACAACCACCCTTTCAAACAAAAGGTCTTGTCCCAATACAAAGGCAATGAGGTTGGACTGTATTCATGTTGTGTGGGCAGGTAGATTAGATTAAATGAAATTCTTGTCCAGGCAGCATCTCATGATCAAAAAGAGCTGAACGTTTACAATATGCAGAAAAAATAATAACTCTTATTATGTTACAGATGGGCCTGACCAGAAGAATGACATTGAACAAGCTAAGGTTTGTGCGTCTTTGCTTTACACTCTTGGATTGCGAAGACTGTCTCTAATTGCGCATAACTTTAACAACAGAATGATGGTCGAGAGTTGACCAAAGAAGAAAAGCAGCGTCTGAGAAAAGAGAAGAAACAGCAGAAGAAGAACAAGGAGAAGAAAGAGGACAAAGCTCCACAAGAAAGTGTAAAGGAAAAGCCTGCCCCTTCCCCGGCTACAGCTCCTCAGCCACCAACCCAAACTCCACAACAGAAAGGTTGCTATACCAATAGAATAAAGATCTGATTTGCTTTTTGAGAATAATGGATAAATAACTCCTCTGTTGCTTGGTTTGCACAGTCCCTTCTGCATTGCCTGCTCCTGTTGTGGCTGGGCCCGATGCAGAAACGGGCGCAGCATCAGAGAAAGCCACCAAGAGCAAAGCTGAGCTGAAAGCTGAGAGGAGAGCCCGACAAGAAGCTGACAGGGCCTCCAAACAACAGGGCAAGAAGGGAGATGGTCCACAGGCAGTGGCTGGTAAATCAAAAGCTCCACCCAGTGAACTGCAGCCAGGTATTCCAGAAGACTCTGAAAATTGACTGGGAAACACAACATTTTGTTAACTAACACACTCTTCGTTTTCAGTGGTTAAGAGGCTCCCTGAACATGTTCAAGTGGACAACCCAGAGGTTTTAAAGAAGCTAGCCAAAAAGTTAGAAAGACAACAAGTAAGCTTTTACACTTTTTGTATTTTTTTCATTCTCATTTCACTAAACGTTGTATTGAAGAGTCAAAAAAGCTGCTGAAAAGGTTGCTGTTTGAACACATTTGTTAAAAAACAAACAAACAAACAAACCCGTTATGTTAATTGGCAATGTCTTAAAGTCTAAACACATGTGATTGGACTTGACATTTCTTGCAGACGCCAGGGCACATTGCTGTTAAAAAGGTACAACCGCAGTAGTAGTGTGCAGTAGTATTTGAATTTGATATAAATATTTTTTTTTAATTTGTATTTGAGCCAAAAAGATAAAAGGTATGTTTTGCTTTCATTTGAAGGTTTATGGGTGTGCATTTCGTCTGTTTTGTTTACAACTGTAGTTATTAAGTTGTGTGGCAATAACCCGATTTATCCGCAGTGATTATTTCATAATCGTGATGTACATGTGGTGTTCAATGTTTATAGATTCCTCTACGGTCTGACTATGGCTACAAAGTCAGCTTATTTTCTCACCTTCACCAATACAGCAGAAAAGCTCCACTAACACAGCAACTTAGGTAAAGTATTATGCCTTTAATTTTTGACATACCTACGCCTTATTTCGTTTCAACATTTTTTCTGCTTTTTGTTTTGCAGCATTCCTTCCACAGTGATCCATCCAGCTATTGTACGGCTGGGACTCCAGTATTCACAGGGAATTGTAGCTGGATCCAACGCCCGCTCTGTGGCTCTTTTACATGCCTTCAAACAGGTACAGCTCAGAGAAACATATTGTTTTACTTAATACTCAGAAATATGTGAGCTCTTGTTTTTGCAACTATTTGCAGGTGATAAGGGACTACACAACACCTCCAAATGAAGAGCTCTCAAGAGACTTGGTCAATAAACTAAAGCCTTACATCAGGTATTGGGACATTATATGCACAAACAGCTGCATTTGCTTTCTTACTAGAAAATCAAATTTCACTATTGTTCTTGTTAATGTGTTAATCTTTTTATTTAATTTTATTGAATAGTTTTTTGAACCAGTGTCGCCCTCTATCAGCTAGTATGGGAAATGCAATTAAATACATCAAGAAGGAAATCTCAAATATTCCGAGCCAGTATAAAGACAAAGAGGTGTGTGGATTTTCCCTTTGGTTTATCAGTATTTTTTTTTAAATATATATATATATATATATACGTCTTTATTTAAAAAACATATTTTTTTCCAGGCAAAAGGCAAGTTGATCAACTGCATTGATTGCTACATAAATGAGAAGATCATTCTCGCTGCTAAAGCTATTGCTAAATATGCAATAGAAAAGATCAGTGATGGAGATGTCATTCTCGTCTATGGATGGTAAGTAGCATAAACACAATGAATACACAGTGTGAACAATGACACTTCTCAAAATGCTGATGTTAAATGGGAGTTTAACACATCTTGAGTATTGCTATTAGATTCATGTTTTGAAATCAGTGCACATTTAAACGTGTCCAAGAGCATTTGCGCATTGTGAGAACAATGAAATTTTAACTTGGGTGTTTCCTGGAAAAAGTGTTTTATCAGTTCACCTGGATGTATACATAATTAGAACCACTGAAAAAGGCCATTATAAAGAACATTCCACCATTCAAATGTAATTAATCTGGCAGGCAAAGTAAAAAATGTTCACACCTTTGTCACTCCCAACCTCTCTCCAGCTCCTCACTGGTTAACAATATCTTGTGCGAAGCCTTTGAGAAGAACAGAAAGTTCCGTGTGATTGTGGTGGACAGTAGGCCTCGGCTAGAGGGACGAGAGGCTCTGAGGCGTCTGGTCCAGAAGGGAATCAGCTGCACTTATGTCCTTATTTCAGCAGTTTCATATATCCTTCCAGAGGTATATCGGTATCAACACATACATCATTAAGTTCTCATGTATGTTTTTTTCTTTCATTTGTAAATTATGCTTGGCCTCTCAGGTGTCAAAAGTGTTCCTTGGTGCTCATGCTTTGCTAGCCAATGGGTATGTCATGTCTCGAGTGGGGACCTCACAGATTGCTCTAGTGGCCAAAGCCTTCAATGTGCCTGTTTTGGTGTGCTGTGAGACCTACAAGTTCTGTGAGAGGGTGCAGACCGACTCATTTGTGTCCAATGAACTGGGTATGCTAAATGTTTAAACTAAAAAACTTGTGCTCCTAGAGAGCTGAAATGATATTTTATTTTACATTCTCAGATGACCCTGATGACCTCATTGTTACGCGTAAAGGGAAGACACAGCTAGAGCATTGGCAGGACGTGCCTTCCTTAGGCCTGTTGAATCTGGTCTACGATGTGACGCCTCCAGACTTTGTGGACTTGGTGATCACAGATCTGGGCATGATCCCCTGCACATCGGTCCCTGTGGTTCTTCGTGTGAAAAATGTGGACATGTAAAGAGCAATCAAGTAAAAACGTTGTGTGCATATGTTTTCTGCTCAAAACACATCATGCATTTAGCACGTAATAAATTCATCTCAAACGGCATTCACTATAAACCATGGCTGCATTATTTTAAAGGGAACACATTTTAAATGCAAATGTCTTTTTTCCTTAAAACAGTAAAACTGCTGCATGCTTGTACTTTGTCATGCATTTTGTCTGTCTTGGTTATCTCTGAACCATATTGATTTGCCATTTCACCCGAAAAGATAGGAGGAAATAAACAAAGCATCAGACTGACACATTTATCTACAACTAAATCAATCAATCTACAAATGAATAATAGTTCAACATATAAAACACAAGAAGTAATTTTCAGTTTCAAACTGATGTCCTGAAGTGTTTATTCATTGCATAAAGACAGTTGATATATCAGGACATTGAATCCAACCTGAAAAAACCCATGGAACACTTCCATATAAAATATGTCACAGTCCATGTGGACTAAATGTAACTTTTTGTCAGTGCAGCGAACAATGTAAACTCTTTCCCTTTGTAAATAGTCTAAAATCCCGATTTAATTTCCTCCACAAATTCCAAACAACTAAAACACTGATTGCACTATTCATTATGTAATAAACATTGTCAGTTTAAAATCCACACATTTTAAAAGATTCAAACAAATTACAAGGTTAATGGACAGGAGTGAACAAGTCAACTTCCAATTTGATCCTTTCACATGCCAGTTTAAAACTTTGTAGTCATTGTAGTAAAATTTGAAATATTTCATCAGAGCGGTATGACCATCCGTCTCTGGGTTACCCACAGCAGAAAAGATAATACCACAGTCGACGCCCCAAGGGGTCCAAACACCTGAAGAGCTGGAAACTCCCCCTGGTGGCAAAAATACATCATTTGACAAAGTTTGAAGAGTAAACCAACTTTTGGGAAGTTATTGAACAGGGGACTAACCTCACGAAGACACTTGTAGCCATGGTACATATCAGCACAGCTGCACTCAAACAAACCAGGACCGTATGGAGCACACTGGGAGTTTTCTGGACAGTCCATGGCTGTCAGAATATGATTACTCATCAATACTGTATGTAGTTCCATTTGCTTCACTAAAGGTGACCTTTTTTATTATCAGTACACTTACACATTTGGCTGGTCTGGTTGCACATGCTGTTCTGACCTTCACAAATGCGATTTTCGTCTTTCTCCGTAATGTTTTTCCAAGACGTAGCACCTCCAGGACAAAATAACTTTATTGGTAAGATTCTAGAAAACACAAAACAGTGTCACAAGAAATGGTTATGATAAAGTCCATGACTTAAGGAAAAGACGACTTACAGATCGTTTAACTCAGTAAATCCTTCAAATGTTGAATCCGTGATGTTGGCAATTGGGTTGAGTGAGAGGTCTCTGGAAGACAACATAATCTAATCAACATAATCTATTGTTTCTGTAAGCAAACTGGAAATTGCAGAAAAATAAAATCCTACATAATTGTTGCTGTACATGCTTCCTGAAGACTTCCAACTTGGGTCAGAGAACAGTTTGACAGATCCAACCTAGCCACAAACAAATACAATTGTATAACATAAATACTGTGATCATGATTCTTGCCCAATTGAGTTGTGTTATTACAAGATAACCACAACGCAACGAAATATCAACACCACACAATTACCCAATTATTTTTTCGTGGTCGCTTGTGGTGCCATTTTTGACGCAACAGCGCTCCTTGATCCGACCCGCGGATGATGAGCAAAACCGGCCCACTGCGCTGTGGCTCAGGACCGTCCCGTTGCACAGCTCGCATACCTGTGGGGCACGGATAACATGTTTACAAGCAGTATCGGGCAAAATACGACATCGAAGACACACGCATTTTATCGACGGGACATCATCATTTCAAAGCTAAATCTTACCCGCAGCTCACTTGAGTTATATACGCCGTAAAAACATAATTTAAAAATAAAAACAACAAGCAGCGCAGGGTTTAGCTGGCAGCCCCCAGCTCTCATGTTTGTCTTATGATCATGTGACTTACGCGGACTCACATGTGACCGGAAGTAACCTCTAAATAAAACAGAAAAAACAAAACTATTTTTTTAAGCAAAAATGACAGGTCAACGAGTGGATTTGTACATCTTACATTTTATAGTCTATTTTGTATGTATGTATTGTATGTAGAACTTTTGTCGTTTTTTTTTTGCTTTCACTTTGGATCGTACCAAATTAGTTATTACAAGTAGCACAACCTGGTTTGTCGTGGTTTGAAGGGAACGAACATTGCTTTTGCTGGTAAAACTCTGACTTTGTGATACATCAAGTATGCTGATGTGTTATTCTCATTATTTTCCGTTATATTTTGCTAGTGCCACGGTTGTTAAACACCCCCGCTACAATGAGATGGTTCCGCCCAGGAGAATTGTTGCGATGCATCTGTAGGGCCAGTGCCACCACAGTGACTAACAGATTGCACAATGGTTCAGTGGCAGTAATTTCGCTGCGTTTACGCTTTTATCCTTGTCATATGTTACCTGTGATCTTTTGTGTTTTTCAAGACGTATTATTGTTGTTGTAGGGTGCTTGAAAGTCATGCAGAATCATTACACGTGCTGCTAACCCCCGTCTTGGAAAGATTTTGCGACTGTACGACGCTGCCGTGAGCCTCGGATCTCTCTGCACCTCATCCTAAACTTCCTCTGGCGCTGCTCATGATCATTCGGACCTACAGTGAGTGGCTGTGTTGACCTGATCGCTGGCAACTCTCAACTGGATTATTTTGTATCTAACGCCAATTGGGAATGTGTATTTCTTAACGCATTGCAACATGGCTGCTGCGTAGACGGCAGTGAGAAAAGTTCAACACAGGCGAAGGGGAGATTTGGCATGAAAGCTGGCAGGACTATTGGTCTGGCACAGATTTTGTCGGGCTAGACTTGTGGATACGACGTGTGACAGCCGCGTCCTGCTCCTCTGAAGTCCCTGCCGCCAGACTCCAGTGAGCTCAGTGGAGAAGTACTGCTGCCTTCAACACTGGACTGGGGGCGCTTAAAGAAACAAACATCTGGCAACGGTCTCTGTTTCGGCTTAAAATGCATTTTTCCATACCCGAAACGGAGGTGTGCACTGGAGAAAATGGATCAACTTTTGTGGTGAGTATTCTTTCCAATTTGGATTTAACAAACATGCAAGCAGGCAGGTTGTGCCAGCTGACCCGATCCAGGATCATGCCTTGGTATTCCAATAATGCACTTGAGTTGGTGGCTGTCTGTCCATCTATGTATTTCCAATAAAGTCTAGGCAACCTGGGGTTGCTTCAGAAAGTTAAGATGTTTCCATGAAACAACACAGGTTAATGTTTAAATCATGGCAGCAGCAGTTTTTATTGCAAAAGTCACCTGAAGCTGCATGTGAAGAAAAAAACAAGTAAGAAAAGAACAGCAACAAAAAAACAAGAGGCTTCCAGCGTCATAGATGTTCTGGCAATCCAAAACCATAACTACACTACACTATATTGAAAACATTAAAGTCTGTTAGAATGAGATGATTATACATTTTCATTTACTTCTTCACCCTCATACTGATTCATGGTGGAGGTTCAAGGGCAACTGTAACACAGCATCATCAGAATGAAATATTCTCAACTCAGAAAGTGCTGTGCACTCTGGATGTCAAGTGACGCCAGGTTATGGTCAGCGAGTTGGTGTGAATATGTGGCTCACACATGAGTACAAGTGATTATGTTGCTAGGAGACTGCTATGGCTCAAGTTTATTTTTCTGCCAGTCATAATGTGCAGCACATACCTTTGTCTGATTCAGAATCAGTGCTTTGAAATGGCATGTGATCTACATGTGAGTTTGAAGGTTTTTCTTACCAGGATCGTTCATTTTACTTTGAGTGCTAATTTATAGGTCCATAAATGAATTTGCAAAGAGACCTTGCAGTCATACTGAATAAATTGTAATGTAAACTACTGTATTTATTTTCAGTACACTTGTTTGTGTTCTGTGGATGAGGTCTTGAAATGAATGCAGCAGTATTACTTATTTTGCAGTCCATCTGAGTACTACTCCATGGTGTTGACATTGTATGCTGTTGGTTAGTTGCACTCACCTGTCTCAGGAGGGGTGTCACCTGTTCCCCCTCTCAAGCTTAGTCTTGTGACTGACCTTCTTTTGACCCACCCACAGGAAGTGCCTCTGTTGATTATAACACTGAGAGATGGTTTGTGTACCTTGGAACCAATACTGCCATTCAATCCGCTGAGTTTGCGGAGGGTTTTTAGAATAACAAGCCCAGCATATTTTAAATATAGTTCCGTTTTCACAGCCACATTATTTCCTAATATAAGCAGTACACCATGATATTGTATCAGATGTTTTGTTCCAAGTGTAACCTGAGTGGATTGTCTGAGCTACTTAAACTGGTAGTTGTTCATCGTTTCACTTAACAATAAACATTTTGTCGAAGTGGAATGCATGATGTGACTAAATAGTTGTGTTCTGTTCCTTTCACACAGAAGAGTTTGTTCTGTCTTATCAAGCTGCACTCAGCCATTCTTCCTTCCTGTGTGTATTCCGCCTTCTTACATTCACATATTTGACTAGATTTGTTTGCAATTTACTGAAAAAAGAAAAAAAAAACTGCCCTCGTCTTTATTTGAACTGTAGATAGACGTGTCAGTGGAATTTTATCCTGGGGTATGTGTTTTGATCAGGATGTTTTCATAAATGAGACTGTATGTTGACCATGGATATTCAGAGGGACAGGACAGAAGAAGAGGAAGAGAAAAGTGCTGACTTGTCTGTAACAGGGCCTTGGTGAATGCAATATTAATGGCCACTAATACATAGTATTAACAGTGTATTTGTGTTGGTAGAATACGCTATTTATTTAGCTTCGACATGTGTTAACGTTACTTGGTTTATTTTCCTTCTCAACTCGTATTCAGCGTAAACAAAGATTGTTCTTTGGCACAGACAGCAGTAGTGAACAGTGAATGTTTAATGAATCTGCTGGTGGCTTCTGTCAAAACAAACATTACTCAGAGCTACAGCCTCCTTTTATTTACTCGCTCATGTTTGTTACTATGGTGACTGGAAATCAATTAATAATTATATATTAATTATCATCATCTTTATTCACAGGCTTATAACATCCATGTCAATGGTGTGCTGCATTGCAGGGTCCGCTATAGCCAACTCCTCAGCCTCCATGAACAGGTAAACCATAATAAGCCCCATTGAATCTCTCTGAATGACATGAAAGATCTCTGTGTGCTTTTACTGCTTACCCAAACACACTGGAAATGCCATCACATCAATACAAAGCGACCTTTCCATCCTGTGTGAAGCATGCCACAATATGGGAGATGGCAACACACTTTTCATGTGTTGGTTGAAGATGTGTGTAGTTGGTTTCATAATTTCCAAAACCCTTAATTTTGTGTCTTGTTCTATTTCTTGAATATTGATTTTTTTTTGTTTAAATATAGATTGCCGGGTGTTTAAAAGCATGTTCATTACAAGGATCAGTTTAGTTTGATGCAAGTATTTCACCTAAAAAATAGTAAATTATTCCTATGTTTTATCTTTAAGGAGTATTGCATCTACAACAATTTAATTACATTAAGGAAATGGGCCTGTAGATTTGAGCTGTTCTTTTATATGTGATATTATACATGGATCAAAACCTGGCAGACAGAGAACACTTGGAAAGGCCATACTCCCTGCGCTCCAGATGTTTCTGTCTATGTATGAACGGAAACTCCAGCAAATACTTTTCATAAGAGCTTAAAATAAACTTGTGATTCATCTCGGACTGTTTGAATGTACCTCTGACTTTTGAATTACTCTACTTCCACTTCTCCCAATAACAAAGTGCAAATACCGGTGGCTTGATAAGATAATGATGATATGCTGTATAAAGTAACACGCCACTATCCCTTTTAAATATTCTGTTTTGCATTGGCAGATAAAGAAAGAATATGGCAGTAATGTGGTACCCGCCTTTCCTCCAAAGAAGATCTTCACACTGACCCCTGCCGAGGTCGAACAGAGACGAGAGCAGCTGGAGAAATACATGCAGGCTGGTGAGCTGTCCCATGTCATTTAGAACGGTTACAGCAAGTCCCACCGCAGTAGATGAGTGAGTCTCCAAATAGAGTTTAGTTTATTGACCAAGTGTGCACCAAAATCCGAACAACCCAAGGAGTAAAATGACAAGCAGAAGACAGCAGAACGACTAAAACTACATGTCAGCATAACATTTGTTCCCGAGTGCCCTGTGCCTTTTTTTTTTCTTTAAATGTATCCAATTGCTCATAGTTATTTAGCAAACAGTTTGGGGTTAAAGGTTTGTGTACACATGTGAAAGTGGCGGCAGTGTTGGGAGTTTGTTAAATCCTTCCAAGCCCCGGCAGTCAGGGCAGAACAAGGCACCGTTGTTCCTCTATATTTGCTCATAGCCGGTGCATACGCAGCCAGGCAGGGTGTTCTTGGCCACAAGTCCATTCAGTTACATCATTGCTTTTTACATGGTTGTAGTCGAACATAAACTAACACAAGCATACACACAAGTGGCCCTGAGGCTGGTCTTTTAAAACGTTTACATACTTGATAAAGCATGTTCCAAAGCGACCTCTGTTTTAGGAAGTTCCCCCCCGTTTTTTTTTTTTTTTTACAGTGGAGGGAAGAAGTAGACAATGTGTTAAATTGACAAATATTATCTTTAGAGTTGCAAAACATGTCACTGTACTCTTTTTGGAATTGCCTCATATGTAGAAAACATTTTTGTAAGAGCTTAATTTGCCGTGGATCTGAGGGCGCAAACTAGGCTTAAATAGACCTGCCTCCGATTTGCCCGACCACCTAAGCCTTTAAGCTGAAACTACACTTAAGACAATAACCACCACTGAATTTACTAAATTATCTGTGTCCAATTACAACACCATTAACTGCTTTTGTTGTTGTTTATTTGTGAATTGTATTTATTTGACAAAACCCAAACTGTTTTCCCTCACCCACCTTAGAGACATGAAATTCATGTGCAGGACAGTTTAGTTACTTGCCAAGTGAGCAAGGGAGCATAAAAACATTTTGTATTAATTTACTGTTATTTCTTTGTCTAAGTAAGCAATATTTTGATTGTGATTTTTTTCATTTTTAACAGTTCGACAAGACCCATTGCTTGGATCTAGTGAATTGTTCAACTGTTTCTTAAGGAAAGCCCAGCAGGTGAGTAATTCTTTTCTTGGTTGGCATAAGCTGGTTTTGCGTTCGTGTCCTGGGATGAAAGTGGGCGTGAACGAGTGCGGTCATTCCAGCCCAGTCTGTAATTACTCCTAACAGCCCCCTGTGCGGTGGAGTGAGGTGCCTGCTGCCGTCGGCACCGATGCCCACACTTGTGCTGAACGTGTCATCCCTTTCGGTGACCGGTGTGTTTTAAAGTTGCCTTCGATTTTTGTAAGAGGTAATGTGTGAAACGACCACAGCAGACTGAACTGGACTACGGGATGAATCAGCACTCGCCAAATAGGGAGCATTTTCCTTCGAACTCACACTTTCCTAATGCTTCACACTATTTCCACTTCTCCTTTGCGCTGTACAGCTCAAGATGCAACATCTTTGATCATATCCTGTCTATCTAATCATATCTTTTGTATTCTGTTCTCTTACACTCTTCATGTCATCTTTCTCTCCATCTTTTAATGTCCTTTTCTGGTCTTTCTTTCTCTAAGCCAGGGACCCCAAACCTTTTGCCCCACAAGCTACTTTTACTGAGCTTGTGCAGGAGGCTGAGAGGTACTAGTCAGGCTCGCCTCCATACGCAGCTTGGCCTCTAGAACCCACAATCTACAGTTTAGTTAATTAGGATTCACACTTGGACGCACAACACTTAAAATAGTAAATTAAGCAAATAAAACAAAGCCTTTTATAAGTGCCAAACTGCGCTTTTTGCAGCAATCACATTAGTTATTCACCACACACTTGCTGTGCGTCGACAGTGATGATTAGCTTATGACTTATTCACAGCAGATAGTGGGCTGCCGTTACTCAAACTGTGACCGGTGTTTCTGAGAGCCTTGTGTAAATCCAATAACCTTCAAGGCCAGGTTCCGTACGTCACACTTTAGTTTCGCCCCCCACCACCCAACCCCCAACCCCCCTGCCTCCTCCTCTCCGATACAAACAGCAGGGACAGAATAAGAAATGACTTACCACCCGCGGTTATTGCATCTGCACCTCGAGTGGTTACGATGTACCCGCAGACCCCCTGCCTGTAGACACGGAGGATAAGAGGCGATTTAGCAGCATAGCCCAAGGGGCACTGGAGAGCTCCTCTTTAACATTTTATATTTTATAGAATCAGCCAAGAGGCAATAATTTATCCTCCTGAAAAATGCATGGGATTTAACAAATGGCTTTTTTCAGCTCTTGCCCCCCATTTTGGTCATAATCATACTTTGTTTATTGAAATACATTGATGCAACATTTATTCTTAATTTATGCACTTCCTATATACAGCTTTTGAGGAAGTTTGTATTTAAAAAGGCTTGATAACATGATCAAAAATAAAATATTGATTCTATTTATTTTTAATTTTGTTTACACATCTTGGGCCATTATAGCTTTGAAGATCTAATTCATAAATTTAAAAGTATGAACTCAACAGTGGTGCTTGCCAGCCTTTCAGACTGCTACTTTTCAGGCCCATTCATTATAGCCTAGAGCGCGGCTTTATTGCCGGTGTGGTTTTCAAACAATCCCTTGGGAAGTCTAAAAGTCTGTAAAAAAAAAAGCGATTGTGTGAGAGACCTTGATAAGCCATTTGAAAGCAGAACTAAGTAACTTGTTTACCTTAATAAATCCTTTTTCGTAGTCCCTATGGGGGTAATGCAAGTGTTAATGGGATGATCTTCCTGGTGTCTCTGGCCAGAAAACCACAATTGCAACTTTCCCTGCACCGGGTCAGAGGAGCAATACACACTAATAGAATCATGAAGAAGAAGCTAACAGGCTAATGGGCAAAGCTAAATGTGGGTTAGCGCCACTTATACAAACTTGTTTACAGCCAATTTTGAGCAAAAACTTGGCTGTATTATAGATATAAAAATCTATAATTGGATGTACCCTCCCTCTCTCCCTTTGTCTTTTCTGTCAGTGTAGTATTTACTTTCATGGACAATTAATGAGTAAAAAATCACAACACGCTTCAACACCTGCAGTGGCACTTATGGCCTCTAGGGGCAGGAGTAACTTTGTTCTGCTTTAAAATGTTCAATATTAAAAACATTAATTAAATTGACTCTTTGCCCGGTCATACTTCTGTATCTTCTTTATCACCTCTTAGTTTGGAATACAAAGCAAAGTATTTTTTATTTTTGTTTTTTGTGTGTGCAGGAGACGCAGCAGATTCCCACAGAAGAAGCTGCTCTCGACATCTGCCTTTCCAACGGTCAAAAGGTCACAGTCAACATCCTGACCTCAGATCAAACAGAGGACGTGCTCGATGTAAGTGCATCTAAATCACACATGCATCAACGTTTTTCTGCTTGACATTTGAGTTTGTCGTTACTTCACTTGTTATAACACCATGGTTGAATGTAAAATGTTAATTGTTCAGGAATATTAGACCGTTGCTTTATATGATAAAAACACATTCACAGTTCGGACCAAATATTGTATTTGTACTGAATCTTTCTTGAAATAACAGAGAAATATACATTTTGTAGGCTGTTGCAACAAAGCTTGACGTCCCAGAAGACCTTGTGGGTTACTTCAGCCTGTTTCTTGTTCGTGAAAGTGTGGATGGAGGTTTAACATGTAAGTATCTCTGCAGAAAAGAATGAATGCTGTTCTAATAACGTCTGCCTCTGCCTCTGGCCATTTTAATCATGTCATATTTGTTTGGCAAAATAGTGTTCATACAGCCCTGGCATATTGTATTGTATCCCAAATAAGAATACAGTTGTGTGGAGTATCGTAGAAAGACAGCCTGTAGACTTGGTGCCCTCTTTGGGAGTCAAGAAGTCTCCCACAAGTCTCTGCATCTAAATCAATAAAGTCTTAAAATATGCAGCAACGTGTGGAGAGGCAGCGGAGTGCGGCTGGGAACGCCACGGCTGGTTGTCTTATCTGAAGCTTCCCACCGTCACCCCGCTGCACTTGCTCAAAACATTTATAAAATTCACTTTGCATGTATAGGTTTCCACCCGTCTAGTGTGCATAGCCTTTGCATATCAAGTACCCATCTAATGATAAAGAGTAATGTTTTCCCATTCCCAAGTCCTACTCTGTTGGGACCAGGCGATCTGGATATGTTGTTGCCATTATCCACATGTTTTTGCACTTTTCGTGACACTCTTCCTGTTTCACTGTGTCCTTCAGTTGTACGGAAGCTGCAGGAGTTTGAGCTGCCTTATGTATCCATTACCAGCCTACAGAACTCTGAATTCAACATTCTACTACGAAAAAGGTATTTTGGGAGTTGGGTTATTGTTCTTGACAAATGACTTTTCCAAAAACTTCTCAAAAGCGTTGTTCTGTAACCGTTTAAAGGTCATATATACAAATATATATTTGCTATATTCAGGCTTTTACAGCTATTTCAGGGATCTTAGCATTGATATATTTGTTCTATAGCTTAAAATGATGTGTCTGGTATGTTGCTAATAAATGTAGTTGTGCAAAATGCCTGCAGAGGATTCAATCCTTCCTCTGATGCTTCGCTGACCAGAGAAGTGGGGCTACAATGAAACTTAGAAAAATCCAAGGCTTGGCCACAAACTGAATCAGAACAAGTCTGGTAAAAGTGTCTTGACTTTAAACTACAGTGGAGCTTCATGGGCCAGAATTTTTAGTGTGGAAGAGGGAGAGAGACTGAATATGCAGGATCACTGAAACTGGCCAACATTTAAAGCAGCACTAAGTAACTTGTTTACCTTAATAAATCCTTTTCGTAGTCCCTCTGGGGGTAATACAAGTGTTGATGGGATGATTGGGGGCGTCTTTCATCTCCCCCTGGTGTCTCTGGCCGGAAATCACAGTTGCAACTCCCCTGCCTCAGGGTCGGAACCACCAATACACACTAATAGTATCACAAAGAAGAAGCTAACAGGCTAAAGGGCAAAGCTAACTGCGGGCTAGCGCCATTTAAACAGTATTTACAGCCAAGTTTGAGTGAAAAAAAATATCTCTTTTGTGTAATTGGATGTACAATATCCCTCTCTCCCTCTGTATTTTCTGTCAGCGTAGTATTTACTTTCACAGACAATTAATGAGTAAAGAATGTAACATGCTACACTTGCAGTGGCGCTTATGGCCTCTAGGGCATGAGTTACTTTGTACTGCTTTAACACTTTTGTTTTTGGATGAGGATGTAATGCAGTATGTAACATGGTTAAAAGCTAACAGTATTTTTTGCATCAGATAAGCCCTTTAAATTCAAATGTTCAGAGGATAAAATCAGATGAATTAATCAGGCAGCACAATTTTAATCAAAGGGTGAGATAAGGATATCCACTGTCCCTCAGCATAACACTGAAGGAGAGATTATTACCAAGAATTTGGTTATTTATTTGGTAAGGACTTTCCACAAGTTTGTGTTTAGTGAAGTGAATAAGCATTTATTCTATTGTTTAGTTTATTCAAGTTTATTTATCCTTGGTTGACTCTGATAAGCTTTAGCCCTTGCCAAGTTCTGTGTTTTGTTTTGTATTTAATCTCTAATCCCTTATTTTTGACAGTAGCCAAATCTAACAACCGCTGCTCTATTTAGGGAAACAAACACACAAAGTTCTCAATAAGCTCCTTTTGTAAAATCAGGCTATGCTACCGATTCAAAGACAAAATCCATTCCCTCCAAAAAGGTTATTGTAGCATATTATATTCTTCCTTTATTTTGTCATAGGAGGCCCGCTTATTCACAAACTTACAGCTTTGAATTTAAGACTGTTTTACCCATTTCTAGTGAGTGTTTTTGTCACCCTGCCCCCTGCTGACTGAGGTACACCGGATGTTTATTTTCTTTCTGCCTGAAGGAAAGTCTAAGTCCTTCTGACCTAGTTTTTCAGCGCTGAGTGAAATGAACCCAAAAAACAACTATGAACTGCGAACACAGCCCCCTCCAGAGTGCAAGATCTCAGGGAGGACCGGGGTGTTTGTTTTGGAAAAAAGCACGTTTCAATTTAGTTAAACACAGACTGTAGCAAAGCATCTGTCAACATTTTCAACTTTTTATACCTACATATTATCCCAGAAAGTATTTCATGGACCGTTTGGCAAAGTAGCACTGAACAAGGTTTTTAATTAAGGACTTAATGAAGCTTTCCGACATTAATAAACTTTCCTTTTTTATTTTGGCTGCTTTGAGTTACTGATGTGGTCAAGTCGTCTGGTTTACATCATTGTGAAAATGTTTTTGTATCTCCCAACACAGCTCTCTGGGTCTTCTAGTAAAAACGTGTTACATTTCATGCCTCTGTAGCGCCTGACTCATAAAAACTCAGAAAGCTCTTAAATTCTGTAAAGAAAGATGCAAAACTAGAGAGGGAGTATAATGTCCAGACTAAGGCAAACACCTTCTTTGGTAGGATATACAAGTTAATTATTAGTGATTTTATTAATGCCCTAGAAAAGGTTTTTAAAAAAAAACAGCATCTGTTCTTTTGTTTTAGAGTTAAAGCATTTTTGTGTCTTCTCTACGACGTTTCCGCAGTTCTCTGCTTCCTCAAGTTCTTAGACAAGAGATGAAGCATCTTAAATTAAAAACAACCCAGTACAGAAGACTCCTGTGAGACTGACGGCCCGATCTTGTGTTTTTAAACGCAGGCTTTAGACTATGCTGGTGTTTTGATCATGTTCCCGCGGTCTAGAGCCCAGCATGGCACTCTTCAATACCAGAGCCAGCTCTCTTTGCAGCTCTGGTATCTTTCTCTCGGGACACGGCCAATGTTGTTTATAGTATGTCCTGTGATAGCTTGAAAATGCCGAATGAAGAAAGTACAAGCGTTCTTTGCAGTCAGCTGCTAACAGCACACCTCGCCTCAGTCGACCTCCTCTTTCTAAGCCACTCTGGCCACGTAAGCACTAACGTTTGTTTGCACGCAAGATGTCACAGTAGTCTGCGATAATGCTGTTGTTGCGTCAGGCGGAAGATCGGGCACTGAGATTTGACATAATTAACACAATTAATACAAATGTTATCAGAATTACAATTGTATTGGTAACAAAATGCTGTAGTGAGGAAATAGACTGTTCTCAAAACAACAAAATAACTTGTGCATTAGGACTTTATATTTTATACTATATATTCCAAAACCTGTAAACCGGGCACTTTAGACTGCTACAAACATGTTCTGAAATGCATGTGATTTCTGTATTAGTTTATCAGTTCACATTAGTCTTCTCTCAAGTGTGCACTCAATTTTAAAACATTTTTAAATCCATCCATCCATCCATCCATTCTCTTCTGCTTTATCCGGGGCCGGGTCGTGGGGGCAGCAGTGTCAGCAGAGATGCCCAAACTTCCCGATCCACACACACCTCCTCCAGCTGTTCTGGGGGGACCCCGAGGCGACACCAGGCCAGCTCGGAGACATAGTCCCACCAGCGTGTCCTGGGTCTTCCATGAGGCCTTGTCCCATTTTTAAATCTTAATTGCAATTCTTATAAAATAAAAAAAGGTATTTTTCAAAAAGCATGCAGTCTTCGAGCTTACACACACAAAAATAAGATATATAGATCTTCAGTCTGTCAGAATTGTCACTCCAGTATCTAAACAATGTGTTGGATCAACATATAATAAAACTTCTTATTCATAGCAAATAAATGAAACGCTTATTGTAAACAGAATTTCACTAAAGCTTGTAGGGTATTTCTTGTCAATACCACATACTTAAATATTTATGTATGCAGCCCTCGATCTGACTCTTTTAGTCCATACAACCTACAGCGCAGACTGTCACATCGGATTTTCTGCTCCCGGTATCACCCACGCGTCTATGCAAAATCTACTAAAGCTGCGGCTACAAATATCCCTCCTTCTTTTCAGAAATACTCCCCAAGATACACAATCTAATCTTATTATTCTGCAGATAATCTAGTTTGCAGCTGTGCTATTTGCATAATAATGCTGATCCTATTGTTCATATAATAGATGCGGCTACCTCAAAAGCGTCTTTCCTTTCTTTCCCTTTTTGCAGCTACTGGGACATGGCATATGATGGTGACGTGATGGACAACAGAATTGGTCTGAATTTGCTGTACGCTCAGGTAAATTCTGTTTGTTGTGATGTAAGAACACTGTAGATATCTAAAGATTCCAGCTGGTTCTTCTCTAAAGGCTTTCTGTAAAGTGTCTCTGTATCTAAACAATGAAAATCACTCAAAGTGTGTCGTTCCAAAATAATGTTGGTCTGTCCTTTATGACCGCTGTTTTACCCCAGAGCATTGTCAGCGCGTTATGACTTTGCAGAACATGAGCCTTTTTGCTCTTTGTGTATCCAGTGATCCTATTAATAGTGGATCGTCTCTGAGGCACAAACTGAGATCTGTTGTGTTAAGCATTTTTAGAGAGGACAGGCATTAATTTAGCTGTTCGCTGTGCAAATGAAAAAAGCTGAAAGCTGCTTGTTTTTTTGTGTTTTTTTTGTCCAGACCGTGGCTGACATTGAACGAGGCTGGATTCTCGTCAACAAGGAACAGCACAAGCAACTCAAGTCACTCCAGGAGAAAGGCTCCAAGAAAGAAGTAAAATTACATAACATTTTGTTTCAGTCAGAAATCCCAATTCCATCTCAAACATTCAGTTTACTATCTCCACTATTTCCCTTCTTTTTCCAGTTCATTCATCTGGGCCAGACTCTCAAGTATTACGGCTACATCAAGTTTGACCCGTGTGTGACGGACTTTCCGGAGAAGGGTTGCCAGGTGATTGTCAGCGCTGGCAACAACGAGCTCAACTTTCACGTTAAGCTGCCCAACGACCAGATGAAGGAGGGCAGCTTCAAGGTCACACGCATGAGGTGCTGGAGAGTAACGTCTTCTGTAAGTCCCCCCACCCCCATCTGCACTTAAACAACACTCTGCTGTCTTTAGCCGTGCCAAGCAATAGTTTTTACTCCTGCAGCTTGATAAAAGTGCTGACGCACGCTCCATCTGTCTTCATCAGTCCAATTACCCAAACAGGAGAGCTACCCGAGGAATGTGTTGTATTGATCCACTGACGCTACACAACAGCGGCAGGCTCTGTTAGAATGATAATTGCTGTTGGAGAACAGGGACCGTGTGCTGTATGCATTTATTTAGGTTTGTGCTTGGAAAACGGGTGTAGTGGAGGATTCTTGGAGCAGGATATGAAATGTTCTCCCAATTGCAACCACACAACCACGTCTCCCTCAAATCCACTCGTATCTTTATACTCGGATTTAAAAAAAAATTGCTTGTTATTACAGAGTGTGCACGCTCGCTGTTGATTGCAGTCATTAATTCTCCACATCATTTTAATGGGCCTCTTCCTCTCCTTCAAACTATTCAAAAACATCTCTGTGGTTTGACAGCCCCCTGTGTAGCCCCTTCTCAAATTACATCCTGAGTGTTTTCCTGTGCATTTCCGACACTTATCTCAGAGTGAGCGTTACACTGGCGGCGTGCCCTTGCCCTTATCTCAAAGAATCTTTTACAAATTCGGCATTCCTTTCCAATTGATTTCAGCAAAGGGGTGTCACTGTTCATAAAAGCGTTTAAGACGTTACAAAGAAGTGTCCTTTTATTTCAGCAAGTCCCTGTGTCCAACGGTACAACCAACCCCTGCAACTCGAGCAAATGCGACGTCAAACTGGAGCTGGCCTTTGAATATCTGATGAGTAAAGATCGGCTGCAGTGGGTCACCATCACCAGCCAGCAGGTTTGTACTGCTTCACTGCAGTTCACCTGGGTTAATGTAATATTTCCTTTCTTGGTGGAAAATATGCAACATGTTTAATATCTGTTTTTCAGGCCATCATGATGAGTATCTGCCTCCAGTCTATGGTGGATGAACTGATGGTGAAAAAGTCGGGCGGCAGCATCAAAAAGGTTAGGATTAAAGGAGTAACATTTTTGAAGTTGTCACGTTTGAAATATTTACAGTATAATTTGTATGTCTATTTTTTACACAACATCACCTTCTTTGTTGTAGATGTTGAAAAAGCGGCACAATGGGACCTACCATAGATCGGATAGTCAGCAAGCTGTGAAATCACCCCCTCTAGTGGTAAGTTATTGTGTGGCTTGTTCACGAATAAACCTCCTTAAGTGTGTTTCTCACATTGGTTTTCTCTATACATTTTAGGACGCGCAGGATCCCAACCGTGAACAAATTGTTAAACTTTCTGTAAGTATACACTGTATTCATTTGATGGTTGATAGATATTAGAAACAGAAAGTCTGTACCGTTAAGATTCCGATATGGTAGATAATTTACTGTACCAAATAAATGGTCGTCTTTAGATGCCTGTTGGGTCATGACACAGCATTACTAGGAACTAGGAACCAGTACTGTAAACCGAGTACTGTTAATGTATTGGTATTGAAAATATAAACAAAACCTGAAATACAATATTCTGTTTTTAATTTTTGTTGTTTTTTTGTTTTTTTTAGACCAAGCTGAGTTCAGTGTCACTTCGGGGAATCAGCGCCTCCAACTCTTCCAACGACATCAGTGGCAATGATTTCCATGGTAACTACGCGTTTGAGGGGATCGGGGATGACGACTTGTAACTCCCATCGGGCCCTGGCTTTTTTTCCATTCCACTCTCACCCGGCGGGACGTCCAAAAACACGCTGAGCTGAGCTGAGCTGAGCCGAGAGCCCATTGTAGCCTCTTAATTGAGATAGGTCGCTGCCTTAAGCTCTCCCTTCATCTGAACTGTTGCACTTTGAAAACATTTTCATCTTGAAATCAAATAGGATCATGAGCACAGTTGATTCTGAATATTGCATGACGCTGCGGGTATTGAAAGACCAAACCATTCCATTTGATATGTGGTATCTCTTGAATACAGGTGAAGGTACAAATGTTGCTTTTCTAATTAGCTTTTGAGTGCACGTTTCTAAGTGGAGAGCCATATATTTAGTTAGACCTGGCACTAGTGATCAAACAGCAGAACTGGGCAGTCAGTGTGTTCAATGGATCAGTCAAGTAAACCAAACTGCATTATGTCCTTTTTCTTCATTCAAGTGTGTGGACGTGTCTGTAGTTTGAGCTTGTGGAAACTGCTTTCAGAACTAGCCTTAACTTTCGCGTTTCTGTCTCGTGCGTCTGTTTTGACTCTGAAGCCTTGCAGAGTTTGACCGACGGTGCGTAATTTGGCTGCTTGCACTTGCGTAATCATTTGCACAGTATTACAGGTGGAGGTGAATGTCTGAGCGCAACGTTTCCATTGTGTGGAGATTTGTTTTCGGGGCTCTAAAAGAAATTGTCTGATTTTTAAAGCATTTTTAAGGTTTCTCATAAATGCCAAATTATAGTTTACTAAAGCGTTTTGCACAAAATCACAGAAAAATACAATGTCACTTTTTTGTATTATGTACATGTAATTAAGTTTTCTGAACAGTTACTAATACCATAATTACCACAGCCTTTGTAATCAAATGTAATCTAAGTTGTATAGAACAAATGTTTAAATGAACTAGCATTTATTGTTTACAATTATTTTTTTTAGGGGACGTATCTGTTTGTTTGGGTTTACAGTTTATGATTTCTTTGTCTTGTGTCTTTAAGCCTCTGTTCACTGTTGTGTGTTCTGCATTGTGCCAATCATCTCTGAGGGTGTGATTAAAGGTGCTTTGAGCTGGCTTATGTTGAAATGAACACATCTAACTTTAAGTGCATAACAACATACTATGTTAATGTTAAGAATAATTCCATTTGTTCTCAGCCTTTTTAAGCTATTTTCTAAGTTGCCATTAATCAACGCCAGCAAGTCTCACTGGTTACCAGAACTGTAAACAAAATGTCATCCGTAATTGTCTTATGTACGTACTGATTAAGGCAATGAATGTGATCATTTTATTTTTATAAGTAGTTCTCTAAGTCCGGTGTGCAACTGTGCCCGTAAATGCTACATTTCTCTATATGCATTTTTATCACCAGCATCACAAATGTATTGAGATTGTATTGACAGTTGTCAATGTTGGTCTGGTCCTCATCATGCAAAAATAAAACTTTAATTAGGTGAGCCAGTTTTTCCATTTCTTGTGTGTGATCTATCACGGCAGCAGCAGAGTGAACAGCCCGCAAAGCCGGATAAAAATAAAGTTATGTTTTGATATTGAATTGAATTGTGAAGTATTTAAAATAGTCTGATGTAAGGGCTTTTATTGGACATTCAGTAAATGCAATAACATTTTCACTTAAGGCATTTATGAAAGACTGCATAAAACAATGGTAACAAGAAGCACGTCAAAGACCATGTGACATGGCATGTAGGCAACCTGAAACCTCTTGCATATAATTCTCATTTTCATGTTTATGACACATTGCACATTCAAAAACTACATTACAGTCAAAGTAACACAGCTAATTACCACACACATGCCTTTCACTATCCTTTTTCAAGCAAAATGGGATTTATTGTAAACCGACCCCTTTTTCCAAATACTTTAATAGCATATTATAAGATCATGATATGCATCAACCTGTAAATAGTGATTTAAGAAGCTGCTCAATTGGCCAAACCACTGATCATGTGCTTTTAAATTTTGGGAAGCAGTTGTGCATGTATACTGTAGGTAATCCTGAGTACTTTGGTAAAATGACAGTTCAGGGGGTTGTAGTTACTGCAGGAAGTACAGTGTTTCATTACAAACCACACTATACACACACAAATGTAAATGGGGCACTATTTTCCAAAACATATGAAAGCAGCACAGTGAACTGTAGGATTTGTAAAACAAAAACCCTATGGTCATTACTACAATAAATCCATTTCTGTAATTGTTACAAAAATATCTGTAGCACACTACAAATGAGGTATTACGAATCTTCAGTGCTGCTCTTAATAAGTGACAGTGAAAGAGCACAAAATGGGCTGCGATTATTAAAACTTCGATTGTAGGCGAGAATCAGAAAAACTCAGATTTAAAAATTATGAACAATATTAGCAGCCTTAGGACAAGACAAACACACATTTATGATGGACAAACACTAAACAATGACTTGCTGGTAGACTTTTTTTAAACAATCTCATGTTTGTAGCATGAGTGTAAAGTCTGCCGCTCTCTAGGCACATACTGCATATTTACTGCTACATCCTTTCTTTGAACTTCCCCAATGTCTTTCCTCACATCTTCATCCTCATGACCGCTCGTGGAGCCTTTAACCCAGCCGTCGGTATCCAAGCCATGCTTCTTCTGGTGGCGTTTGTAGTTGTCCCAGTGACCCGTGGTGTAACCACAGTCCTGACACTTGTAGGGCTTCTCCCCCGTGTGGCGCAGCATGTGCCTCTTGAGGTTCATGCTCTGGTTACAGTTGTAGCTGCACACAGTGCACTGGAAAGGCTTGGCGCCTGAATGGACTCGCTGGTGTCGCTTCAGGTTGGCCAGGTTTCCACAGGCATACTCACACAAATGGCACTTGTATGGCTTCTCGCCTGTGTGCACTCTGTGGTGCCGTTTGAGGTTGTCGAAGTGTGCTGAGGCATAGTCACATTGAGGGCACTTGTATGGCTTCTCACCACTGTGAGTCTTCATGTGGCGGGCCAAGTGGTTAGGATAGTGTGTAAGGAAAGGACAGGAATTGCAAGTGTACACCTTGTCACTGCGCTCGCCTGGACTGTTGGGAGACCCAGCGGAGTCTTTAGTCAGCATATCCAAAGTGCACTTGGGACATATTTGAGCTGAGGTGCCATCCTCGTCCTCTAAAATAACACCACACAGTCGGCAGGTGAAGGGAAAGAGGGAGGAGGGCAGCATCCTCTCAGAATCGGCCCCTCTGCTCCCCCTGCTGTCTGTGTCGTTTACTTGTTCTGGGGAAGTGTCTGTGGAAGTTAATGGTGGTGGTGAAGCTCCCTTCAGGCCATCAAAATCAGACAAATATTCATTGTACATGGCTCCAGAAGTCACAGTGGGTGTCTGCTTTGGCACCTGTGAAACTTTAATGTGAATAGAGGATGCAGAAGTCAAACAAACAAACTTTTACTACTAATATGGTTCTTGTTACAATTTACAACAGACTTACCTTTGGCCGAAGGTACAGAGCCCTCCTCATTTGTCTTCTGTCCAGCAGTGTGCTGCTTTTGACCCATCGGACTACTGGCAGAGCAAGGCTGAAGGTTGTTTCCTGCCGCTGAGGAGACCAGGTGCATGCGCTGGTGTCGCTTCAGGTTGCCGAGGGAACTGCAGGCAAAGCTGCAGCTGTCGCATTTGTACGGTTTTTCTCCCGTGTGGATGCGCAGGTGCCGCTGCAGGTTGACCAGCTGAGCCGAGGCATAGGAGCACAGTGGGCAGTTAAACGGCTTCTCCCCATTGTGCGTCTTCATGTGGCGCTTGACATGGTTGGCGTAGCGAGAGGAAAAGCCACAGAGGTGACAGGAGTGCACTTTGGGGGACTTGTCCTCACACAGTTGTGCTTTGTCAGTTAGTAGGTTTCCTTCACCATCACTTTCAATATGGGAATGAATCCCACTGACGCCACTTCCAAAAGGTAAACAGAAGTCTGTTGTCTTGACTTTGCAGCATCTAAGGCAGAAAGGACCAACCAGGTCTATTCCAGGTCCCAGAGGGTCATCCCGGAGCTGCCCACAGCCTCGGCAAGACAGGAAAGGTGGGAACGAATGGTCAGTCTGGACACCCCTGCTCTCATCTCCCCTTAAGTTGTGGGTTGTGCTATGTAAGTTGTCTGTCTCACTCTCCATTTTGAGCTGGCTGTAGACTGAGCTCTCCTCATCACTCAAGGGATACACAGAGAAACCAATCTCAGCCGCCACGTCTAAGGAGACAGACAAAAGCAGAAGCGTACAACATGAACAACAAAGCATATTTAAACCATACATACTTAACAATGTGTATATTTAAACACTGCAATGAAAAGCAAATTAATCTAGATAGGAAAATATTTTAAATACACTTTAAAATTCAACACTCACCTAAGATCTGGTAAACATAGCAATATTTCTGGTATGCAAAAAGAATACAAAGACAAAAACATAAATGAAGCTGCGGAATAACAGCAAGACTGTGGAGCTACAAAAACGGAGTGCGTTCCTTCCCAGAATCTGAGGGCGTGTGAGGAAGGCTAGAGTGGAGGCTGGCCTTTTATCCTGCCCCTGTGAACCCCCGGTGGATGATTACAGGCTAATGATAATGATGATGATGATGACTGTGCTGGCGAAGCTGCCGATGATGGTTATGATGATGAGGCTACACAATGATGATGATGATGATGATGATGATGATGATGATGATGATGATGATGATGATGATGATGATGATGAGGCTACATGATGATGATGATGATGATGATGATGATGGCATCCTTGATGGTAATGGTCCTATTTTATGACCCTTGTATAATATTGGTGTCTGCTCATTTTTCAACCCCCACACCCTTTTTGTTAACTTTCTTTGACTGAAGGCCACAGGGAAAAAAACTGCATGAGTCAGAGGATCTAAACATATTTGTGTGACCTAGAACCTGGTTTAATCAGATAGATTAAACCTTTATTGTTAAGAAACTAGGCTAAAAAAAGAAAATGTGCCAGGTTTTAGCAGGAAACCTGGCACATTTTTTTGTCAGACGTTTAAATATGCTCTAGATAGTACATTTAGTTTGGAAGAGCGTTCCAAAGGCTCATGGCTTCACAATCTGCCTGGAGTTTTTCCATTTACTTGTCTTCCCCAATGACCATTTAAAACAATGATTGACTCTGCTTTTACAACAATGACTGGAGGGTGAAAAAAAAACACATACAGTGGGAGGAAAATGTATGTGAATGCTTTTCTTCCTAAATTGGTCAAAAAATGTTGTCTGATCCTCCTCAAAATCATAAGAATGAATAAACACTGTCTGATTAAACTAATACCGCCAAAACAATCAATCAATCAAACTTTATTTATAAAGCGCTTTTCATACCGAAAGGTATCACAAAGTGCTTTACAGATTACAACATTTAAAACAATACACCTGGCACAACCTCCCATATATATATTTTATATATTAGGATTAAATAAATAGATTAGTCAGTTAAAAGCGAAGCTAAAGAGCTGGCTCTTGAGCCTGCTCTTAAAAACATGAACGTTCTCTGCAGCCCTGAGCTCCTCCAGCAGGTCGTTCCAGAGCGAGGGCCGTAATATTGGAAAGACACCTCACCATGACTCTTTTTGTTGACTTTAGGAATAACTAGGAGACCCCTGCCGGAGGAGCGAAGGGGCCGTGAAGGTTCGTAAGGTAAAAGCAGTTCTGAAAGATAAGAAGGACCAAGACCATTAAGACATATAAAAACCATTAAAAGAACTTTAAAATCGATCCAGAAACACACGGGGAGTCAATGCAGCGATTCTAACACCGGTGTAATGTGGTCCCGCCTCCTGGTCTTCGTCAGGACACGAGCTGCTGAATTTTGTAAAAGTTGTCCTTTTTGGGAAGACCAGAAAGCAGGGCATTACAGTAGTCGATACGACTGGTGATAAAAGCATGCATTAGCGTCTCCGCGTTGGCCCGAGAGAGAATGGGGTGGACTCTGGCTATGTTCTTTAGATGGTAAAAACCTATCTTTGTGATATTCTTAAACAATTACATGTTATCATGTTTTCAATGGTCATAACATGTAAACATTCACAGGACAGGGAGGAAAAAGTAACTGAACTGCAACAGTTTTGTAAAAAGGAATGGTCTAAGATTCATCCTGATCGTTGTGAGTGTCTAATCTGCAACAACAGAAAAGCAGTTCTTGCTGCAAAAGAAGGATCAGCCAGATATTTAATACAGGGGTTCACTTACTTATTTCACACTGTTGTGAATGTCTCAGGTTCTTTTGCAAAATATCTTGATAAATTTGTGAATTCATTTTTCTATGGATGACAGCGCGTTCTAATGATATGCTGTTTTAATTTTCCTCCACACATGACGTTGTATGTTTCGCCCACACAATTAAACTTTGGGTTTAATCCACAGAATATTTTGCCAGTAGTGCTGTAGAGCATCCAAGAGCTCTTCGCAAACCAAACTTGAATTGTGGAGTTAAAATGGAACAGCACACCAACATCTAAACCCTATCCCCACTGGCTTCAGAGCTAATCCTTCTACTGAAACTGCCTGTTGTTATTTTATGGAATCAATCAAATCAAGCATTGACACAGGAAAGGTGGTAGGTGCTGTATTTTTAGACCTACGAAAGGCTTTTGATACCGTTAATCATCTGGTGCTATTGTCCAAACTAAAACAATATAATTTATCCATCAATACCCTTAGCTGGATTAAATCCTATTTAGCCGGGCGCTCTCAGTGTGTCCGTGTAAGTGAAGCAGTGTCCCAACTGAGAGAGTGCACTATGGGAGTGCCACAGGGATCTATCTTGGGGCCATTATTGTTCAGTTTATATATAAATGACCTCCCATCCGTGTGTGATGATGTTGATGTCCAGATGTTTGCTGACGACACCGTTATCTACACGGATGGGAAGGACCATGAACAAGTGGCAACCAAGCTATCCGTGGCAATGGACAAAATTTCTATATGGTTGAATGATTCCTGTCTAACACTGAATGTGAATAAAACTGCGGCAATGTTTTTCTCAACAAAACCAAACAAAAAAACGAACTCCTTAATTACAGTTAAAGGAAAAAAAATTGATAATGTCAATGAGTTCAGATACCTTGGCATCATTTTAGACTCGAAACTAAGCTCTAAGAAACACATCAAAAAGGTATGCCATACAATAAAATATAATCTGTCTACATTTAAATCTATAAGAAATTCATTGACAATACAAGGAGCTAAAACGTACTTCAATGCAATGATATGACCTCACTTTATGGTGTATCATGCTGGTCACAAGCCAACAAATCCACAATTAAACCTTTAGAATCTCTTTATAAACAAGCACTTAGGATTCTAGATAGAAGATCGCGACAGTATCATCACTGTCAAATATTGACCAAATATAAAATGCTCAATTTTGAATATATAGTTAAATCAGCCAATCTAAAATTATTATTCAAGATTGTTAATAATGTGGCACCTCCACCACTAAAAAGGTTTGTCCAATTAACATCTGATCAGATGGTCAGAAAAACAAGGTCAACAGTCAATGGCCAATGTACCAAACCAAAACGAAAAACAGCATTAGGACAATCTGCATTTTCTTTTAAAACTATCTCTGAATGGAACAAACTTCCAACTGCACTAAAATTATGCAAAGACTTAAAATGATTTTGCCTGAGTGTGAACAACATTTTCTGGTAAAATCAAACATGTCGGCATTAAAGAAAACAACAACAGCAACAACAACTAAATTTGACATCTGAGAAGGGTAGGGGTGGGTATAGACTATAGAGGAACAAGTTTTCCCTTTAATAAAATGTGCTTTTTTTAAAATTGTATATAAAATGTAAATACTGTCTGTAAATATTATGAACTGTATTTTTTATGCTTTTTGTAGTGTTTTGTAATTGTCTGTCTCGGGGACTGCAGATGGAAATTAGCTCCAAGAGCTAAAGTCTGGTACAAAGCATCTTTTCATCTGCTGATTAATGCTCCTGTACATGTCCCTGTCAAATAAACTAAACTGTGAAGTACGGCGCAGAGAAAATCATGGTGTGGGGCTGTTTTGTTGCCTCAGGGTCTGGACAACGTGATATCATCAATGGAAAAATTTCTTCACAAGTTTATCAAGATATTTGCAGAAAAACCTGAGACATTCTCAGCAGCGTGGAATAAGTAAGTGAACCATTGTATCAAATAGCTGGCTGGCCCTTCTCTTGCAGCAATAACTGCTTTCCTGTTGTTGAATCTTGGACCATTCCTCTTAACAAAACTGTTACAGTTCAACAAGATACCTAGGTTCACTTACTTTTTCCTCCCCGTCCTGTGAATGTTTACATGTTATGACCATTAAAAACATGATAACATGTAATTGTTTGGGTGGTATTAGTTTAAGCAGACACTGTTTATTCATTGTTATGATTTTGAGGAAGATCAAACCACATTCACATACATTTTCCTCCCACTGTATCATAGCTTCTTCTTCCAAGACACCAAAAGCTATATATTGAAATGAATGAGAAAAATACAATAAATCCTTATTTGTTTCTGTCGTCCAAGCAAAGTATTTGTCATGCAACTATAAAACAGGCCGTTAGAGTTTTTATTTTTTTTTATTTTACCAACCTGCAAACTTGTCCAGCCCTAAAATCTTGTCATGATCAGAATCGTCAAACTCGAGTTCAGGTCCAAGAAGTATGTCTGTGTCTAAGGAAAGACTCCCCGGAACTTCAAAGGCTAAAGCATCTTCAGAATCCACTAAAGGAGCATAAAACAAAACAAAACATTACCTGAAATTTCATTAAAAATATGTTAGAAAACGACAATGTGATTAGTGGGGCTGTGAAGATACACTACATATCACGATACAAAGGGGCTAATACGCATCGTATTGTGATACATTAAGTGTGTTGTATTAGACATTAATATGTCCCCAAATGTTTTCTTGCATTACAATGAAATACTCATCTTAAATATTGCACTAAATCAAGGGCAGTCTAATGGCATAAAGTAAAGTAGTTTTTGACAGATGGAGCTCATTTACTGCACGCAAGCCTAATGATGCCTGACTCCATCTCGGTAGCTTAATGGCTGCAAAAGCACGGCTCCACAGCTGTCATGTTACAGAAAACAGCTTTGTTCAAGGACAATATTGCGGCAGCACTTTACTAGAATCCTGACTTTATACTACCCTCTACTGGACAATTCGACGTACTGCAGCTAACAGAGAAAGTGTGCCATTAAACAAATTAAAGGACAAAATATGCATAGACAGACACCATTACCAGAATGGTGTCTGTCTATGCATATTTTGTCGAACAGATAATAACTATAAACTTATGATCAGTGGCGATTAATGCTGTATAGTGTTATTTGGGAGTACTTACACTTGACTGGCTGTGGATTCTGTTGTTTTTTTCTGGGCATCTTCTGGTCAGCCTCACTTTTGTTTGTCGTGTCTCTTCACACACCTTCACAACCATCAGCCTCTCTGTTTACAGCCTACGCTTGAATAAACCTGTAGATACATGATTGACACACATTAAATGTATGTACTCAATATTGCACCACTGTAACATTGCATTGCATTTAAATGGCACCAGTTAAAGCTAAATAATGGCAATGTACTATACAAGGTATGTGCAGGAGGCATGCAACCAAGTTATATGTATACAAGTAGGCATATATTTGATAAATAAATCACGTGCCTCTAAACATGTTAGCTAGTCGTTAAGTCAAGTCGTAAATGGAGTAATTTTCAATCAGGATATAGTTTATATACGCTACTGTGTCAATACGATAGGTCATTGGTGCTGCCTAAAGCTAAAATAGCCAAGGGGCTACTGTAACTTCACACTGAGCTAAGCTAACTTACCAAAAATAGATAAATATTCCTCTCGTTCAGGTTAGCGACGCAAGTAGCTACAGACCACTGCCATTAACCATGAAGATTTCCCTCTACAAAGGTTCATTGGGTGGAGATCCGCCATGTCCTCAAGAGCTGCTGTGACAAAGAAAGGCAATTAATGGTATTTTTCATAACTTAATTGATTTTTGGTGCACCAGTTGTCAACAGCGGCAATAACTAGTAAAAGCATCCGGTATACGCCCTTCAAAGTAAAACCACACGGCAGGTCGTGTTTTTTATGCAAACGATCATCTGCCGTAAATTGTGATCTTATTATACATAATAACTGATAAAGTGGCTAATATATACAAGCTATCTATTGAGAAACGCTTGGTGAGAGGGCGCACGAGCTGCGCTAAGACAAAGGTAAAAGCTTAAAGTACAACTTGCTTTATTATGAAAAGTGCATCTAGGATAGATTCCGTTTCCACAAACAATTTTCCAGCAAAGCATTATGGTTGTTGTAGTTTATGTAATGCCTTATATTATAATAATAAAAATAGCTATTGGTTGGTTTAACAAATCGCAAATCAAAATATTTTTGAATACATTTAAAGTCGATGTGGTTTATGCAGTTTGTATAATAAACAGGAATGCATTTTGGTAAAAAATAAAATGAAATAATAATAATAATAATAATAATAGCCTAGTAATAACCTACTTGTCATAGCCTAAATGATACATGAGAAAAATGTATCGCTAAAGACCCAACTAAAATTGCCTAAACAGAAGGATCCACCTGCCCACATAACAAACTTGTTTTGCTTCATGAGATGACAGACATATGAACAGGAGATCCTGGGATTTTGCGTCAGCCCATTGGTCCAGGTCACTGCAGTGAACCTCGCGTCTGATCCATCAGTCTGTCTCTGTTCACAGACTCCCTCTCGGTCTCTGCTGTTCCCGTTGTTCTTACTGGAGTCCACTACCATCTTTGCTTTCTTCTCCGGTTACATACGCTCGTCGTGCTGCAGTGATCGGCCAAGGGGACTGGGGATAACTTGGCTGCTGTTTGCTCCTTCAGGGGAGGAGCCATTGATGCTACGCTGCAAAGAGAGGACGCCGCACACAGAGGTATAGAGCGCCTTTTATGTAATACAATTTAACATATGTTCTACGAGCCTTTATCACGACTTTTTCCTTGATCTCCTTTTCTCATCTCGCCTTGTCGCATCCTGTGTTGTTTGTGGCTGTCATTTTAGTTGGAGGTTGTTGCGATTTGCTACAGCGTCTAAACCTGCCACTCCCTGCAACAATGATGCCCTTTCCAGTGATTTAACAGGGTGTTATGTAGGATTATGTGAAATGATTTTAAGGTCAACTAAATACATTTGCGTCCACAAGAACCCACGTGCTTTAATTATGCTCATTGTCTGCTCAGTGACAGCACCCTATTATTTTGAATTAGACAGAAGCTAACACCAAAATAAACAAAGATAAAATATAGGCTACCATACATGCCATGAATGAATCTGTATATGTTGTATTTAGGCATTTAGAAGAAATGGGTCTCATCAGCCACACTCTAGACATATGGAGGACCACATGGTAGGCAGGATTGTAGTGTTGTCAGGGATGCCATAGGAATAAAGCAGTGTGTGTGTGTTTATGTGGAAGCAGACTGAGGTCATTCTCAAGTCTCCAGGACCCGCATTGCTGATGTAGGCTGCTGTCCAGTGAAGGGGATTTTAATTGGCTGTATTCAGAGCTTTACCTCTTGGGGGGGAAAAGTGCTTTATTTTTTTTATTTTTTTTTACACTTTGAGCATACTGCCTAGCAACAGTTCACTAACAAGTTTTCTCTCCTCCAACACCTTTGCACTGAGGTGAGCATCTTTCTCTCCTGTCAGAGTAATGCCATCTGTTATTTATGTGATATGTTACAAATATGAGAGATAAAATGTATTGAGTTGGATTAAAAGGTGTTTATCTTATTCATAATTCATGTGGTCGCACATCGCAATGACCTAAGATAAGATCACCCCCCCAGAAAAGAGGCCATTTTTCTTATGAATATTACAGTCATTGGATAGCATATATCTCCCAAAGGACCTGATTCAACACAATTGATTTTTCCCCCTCCTGTGAAGAGACTACTTAACTCTGCTAATAACTAGACAGTGCATACGTATGGCTGCTTTTGGGTTCACTGAGATGCCATAATCTGCAGAGTTCTCCCAATAAACTCGTTTGCCAGTTATGTCTGTTCTTGTTTGTACGTCCTCTAGGGGTGAAATATCTTTGGAATCATAAATCTCATCAGTTGCTTTCATTATGTTGCTTGATTTTAAGCCTAAAACTTGAAATCAAACACAGATTGTCGATTTATACTTTTTTTTTTTACATAGTTTTTATATTGTTTTATATATCTTCCTCGGTTTTATTGATACTGTTAAATGTGGTCCATTACATAACAAATTCTTTTATTAGTCCTGTGGCTCAGCTGCTCTTATTATAAAAGCCCGGGGTTGTCTTCTGTTAGACATAGTGATCAGTGTGTGCCTTCTATCACTTTCCCAGTGTCTCCCCCTGGTCCACTCTGTCTGTCACTGTCCCGTCCTCCATCTGCTGTTTATGACTCCGGCCTACTACCTTAATGCTCCTCCCTGAGGTTTTATTGATGAAGTAATTATTCCATTGTGTTTTCATATCCAAGTTATTTTTTTGAAAGTGAATGATGTCATCCATAAAATACTGTAGTTTATTTTTTTACATAAACTTAATTTAATATTTGTTCAGTGTAAGATTATTTTAGGTTTACATAACTTTTAATTGTATGCATATAATTGCCATCATTATTATTAATTTGCAGTTCATTGACATCCTGTGTATTGTTTTTCAGATAGTGACTGCTGCCATGAAGAGCTCACTAATTCCCTCACTCACAGAGCAGACGACATGACTGTGTTGTGGAGAGGTTCCATATTAGTAATGCTCCCCTCAGGCAGGGATTACCTCCTTCAGTTCATGACTGCCTCCCACGTCACACACAACAGAGGCCTGGTTCACTGAGCCCCCCCTCTTAAAAACAGCCATCTTTACTGACAGGGTTAACACTCTGCTACTAACACATGCTTGTTGGCCTGCTCTGCTGCCTCTGCTCCAGCTCCTCGTTATGAAGAGGCCCAAACAGCAAACAGGGCCCTTAAGTTTTCTAAACTTCTTCAGCCGAAAGCCAAAAGCTGAGCCAAGGCCCGAGAAGAATGTGGAAGTCAGGACCAAAGAAGAGGTGGCCATAACTCTGACCCCGAGCGAGCATCCGGAGCAGGTAACACCAGGCTGCATGACCTAATGTGACCTAGTATGTTCTGTATTTGTTCAGCAGTCCTATTATGAGGTTTCAGTATTTCATTTGCATCAGTGTGATCTGGTAAACCTTTGTGCACAGGAGCTCAGAGCAGAAGCTGGAGAACATGCAGAGGCCGACGGGGGAGATGCAGCTGCACTGACAGTGACTGAGGCCGGTGAGGGTGCTGTTGCCACAGCGACTGTGGAGGTGAGTGGAGTCAGTGCTGGCTCCACGGGCGTCCTGTCCTGCTGCTCCAGTCAGGAGCAGTTGTTGGAGGAGCACCTGGAGGAGTGCCCACTGTGCCTCCTGAGCCAGCCGCGCTGTCATTTCCCTCGTCTGTCGTCCTGCTCACACCGCACCTGCATTGACTGCCTGCGCCACTACCTGCGCATTGAGATCTCCGAGAGCCGCGTGGCCATCGCCTGTCCTCAGTGCCCTGAGGCTCTGGAGCCTCTGGATGTGCGTGCCATCCTGGATGACCAGGCCCTGCTGGACCGCTTTGAGGAGTACCAGCTGCGGAGGTTCCTAGCATCAGACCCAGACACACGCTGGTGCCCCGCACCCGACTGCAGGTGATTCCTTTTCACACAGTAGATCTACCGGATGCAGACTTAATATCAAAGTATTGCAGGTGGCTTATTAACAGAACTATTTCCAAAATAGTAGTTCTCAAATGTATTACACAATGCCATTGCCACCAATGCCACCATCTATGAAAAATATTTGGTTTGGCTTAAAACCAGCCAAAAAAATAGGTTTGTAACTAGATTATACTTATACCAAGTCTAAAAATACACTTAAGTCTGTCTCTTGTAGTTTTAAAAGAGGATGACATCAAGGGAGAGCAAAATGATAAATAAATATTAAGATAACTGCACAGAACACGGAGAATACCCTCCCCTCACAAGAATATGTATCTTAAAACACACATTTAAGAATACATTAGAGAGTAAGAATGCGTTCTTATTGTTTATTTATTGCATATTGCATTAGTTAGTGGATAATTGTAGTGTGGGTGTGTATGTGTGTGGGTTTGCATATTTGTTCTAATATACTGCATGTGGATTGGGAGCTGTATAATAGACTAATGTGTGTTTTCTTTAACAAACAGGCACTTTTGAAGGCCAGGAGTTCTTTATTGAGTACTAATAAAATAGTAATAGTTTAATGATCATGTCCACTTATTTGACAGATTTCTGCCCTGAAAATGTGTTACATAACTCTAGCTATTGCTCAGTTACATACACACATTCCTCATGATCTTAGTGGGTCTAAAATGGAACATTCTGAAGATTATGCCGTGTCAAAGTGTTTGTACTAATTATTCAACTACAAGGCTAAAAAGAAAGACATGACCAGGCTAAATTATGATATAAACAGATTAAAGATAAGCCTATATGTAAAAGTTAACACAATTGCTGAAGAAATGCATGGAAGCGGCATCGAAGAATGGGTTAAATGCAGAGGACGAATTTCCCTACGGGGACAATAAAGTATACAAACAAACAACAAACAAACAAGACAAATATTAGTTTTATATATTTTGTTCTTTGTGTTTCTCTTCCTCAGTTATGCAGTGATTGCCTATGGGTGTGCAGAGTGTCCTAAACTAAGCTGTGGGCGGGAGGGCTGTGACACAGAGTTCTGTTACCACTGTCGGCAGCTGTGGCACCCCTTCCAGACGTGTGACCAGGCTCGACGCCAGCGCGCTCGCCACACATCAGGGGGCAATGATGCATCTGCACTGTATGTCTTCAATGAAGAACCTGGAGGTGAGGTCCTTTACTTTCTTTGATAAATTCCCACCCCTTTATTGCTTGATCTGTTGTCTTTCAGATGCAGAGGAGATCAAAGCATGTCCTCGCTGTGGTGCCTACATCATGAAGACCAATGATGGCAGCTGTAACCGAATGAACTGCACTGTGTGTGCCTGTCAGTTCTGTTGGCTCTGTATGCAGGAGATCACCGACGTGCACTACCTCAGGTCTCTCATCAGCACCGCATGGTTCACACAGGCTAATGATGAATCATAATCACTTTACTGATGTTAATATTTTGATTGAAAACATGTTTATTTGCTCAGTGTTACAGGTTTCAAAACCATTTGTGCCAAATAAATGAGAGGCACTGCATGTTTGTTGACATTTTATAGCAGCTTCAAAATTCTAACACAAAAGATAAATAAATAAGTAAAATAAATACATATATTCTTTAAAAACTCTTTACAAACAAAATGCCACAAGACTGTTTAGGATGATAATTTCTGTCTCCCATCGTAGGATCTAATATTACGTAAAAACTGTGTAAGTCAACATTCAGCATACCATTGTTTAGAGGCTATATTACTCCACACTGTCCGTCTGGACTTCAATTGATTTTTCCTGCCCGGGATCCACTGCTGACTTTTTTCACATTTTCTTCTGGCATAAGATGTAAATCCACATACACTCTCACTCAGTACCAAAAGTTCTCGGTGTAGAGAGAGAATATTGCATTATTTTGCTTTTTCCTTCACATTTACTGTAGTCGTGTTGTGCGTTCATTACAGTCCCTCAGGATGTACTTTTTGGGGGAAGAAGCCATGGTCCCAAACCCGCAAGGTGTTGTGGCAGGTGGGCATGTTGCTCGGAGCGCCCGTGGTCATCTCCCTAATAGCTGGCATTGCCATTCCAGTTATTATTGTGGGAATACCAATCTATATGGGCCGCAAGGTACAGAACAAACACCGCCTTTTTGACTTGTCTGTGAGAATAAGAGAAAAAACATGTACACAGGTGAGGACTCTGTTGTATACTTAATTATCTGTTTGTTTTAACAATCTCCAGGTCCATGGTCGCTGTAAAAAAAACAATATCTCAGGAAGTAAGCACTACTTGACTGTGGCCAGTGGAGTGATGATGTCCATGTTTGTGTCTCCTGTTATAGCTGCTGTAACTGTAGGTAAGAATATGCTTCATGAAAAATCAGAAATCGACATAGATCAATGAGAAAAATGTTTTATTTCCTGTTTGTGTGCAAAAATCCAACACATCCCTCAAGCAAGCTCTAATTTGTCACCCTGCATTTCCCTGATATACCTTATGAAAGCACAGGAACTTCCTTTACATCTCTCTGCCTCTGCTGCTGATGCACTGCTACTCTTGTTACGTCCCCGGATCAGACCAGACTCTCTGCTCAATGAGAGGTTGGCACAGGCCCATCCCGCTGCCCTGGTTTTACCCCGATGATACGAGTCAATTGTGCTCCACTATCCGTGCTGTGTTAATGATGTCCCTTTGTCTGGCCTTAGCGCCGCATTGTGTTTCCACATTCCCAGCAACCTCCATTACTGAGGGCATTCACATAGACACACAACTCTTGCTTATGGAAATATATGGAGATTTGGCTGTTGTCTTGCATTGATAACTGACTGCATTAACCATTAAGGCCTCAGTGATGCTTTCCATGAACTATGGAGATGTGCTATGTGCAGAATTTGGAGTGTGTGGCTCTGTGCTGAAACAAGTAAAGCTCCCTCTAATGTTCGTTTTGGAAAATGCATCATCAAGAATCGTTTTAGTGGGGTTCAGTGGGATTAAAATGAACATTGAAAAAAAACAAAAACATACTTCTATTGTATTTTCTGTCTTTGCAGGAGTAGGAGTGCCACTTATGTTGACTTACGTCTATGGAGTAGTACCTATGTCGCTGTGTAGAAATGGCTGGTGTCGCCCACAAGGAGAACCTCCCGAATCTCACAACATTCAACTGGAGGACCTTGCCAACTGTTAGTGACTTATACACCCTACAATCATCATTTATCCAGAATCAACCTGACTTGAGTGATCTTTTTCTTACAGATCTTCTATTCTCCCACGTAGTCAGCGACCACTGGACAGGTCAGAGCAATCCGACGCTCAATGACACCAGCGTACAGGAAGTGAGGGTCAGTGTCCAGGAAGTGGGTGTCCTGCCAAGTACGAGCAGCACTCCCCAACGGATAAATACAAACGACGCTTTAGATGAAGCCACTAAACGCCATGGATACACCCTGCAGGACAACCAATCAGACTGCGAGGTGGTTATTGTGCCTGATAGTAAAGTCACTGACCAAGAAGATGTTCCTCCAAGGTGAGTAGTGGTAGTAGTAGTCGTGCCTGACTTTTTATGATTTAATTAATAAACTTATGAATATCTGGTGGGGCTGGGAATCACTTTTGAGGAGTTGAGACAGTATATTGTACAGCTGTATGAGGGTATTTCATGACATGTTTTCATTTAATTCTAAACCAGATTATTCTATTATTGTGACTATACTGAAACACTTTTATTTTCTGCTTCATCAGGGACAGGACCAACATTGAGGTTCGTGTTGAGATTGAGACTCAGCCCAGAGGAGTGCGCCAGTCCAGCCTAAGTAGCATCCTGTCTGTTGAGTCTTCGGGACGGGCCCATTCGCAGTCCCAGGACAATTTGTGTGCCTCAGAAGTGGAAGAAAGCCAAAAGAGAGAAGAGGAGACCAGACCAGAGGGGGCAGCAGAGGGAACGTTTGTCTCCGTTTTTGAAACAGAGACTGTATGAATTTTTGATTTTAGATATGAGACAGTAACACAAACTAAGAACAGGATTTTACCGGAAAATGACAGGCCAAGGTTATCATCCTGCTTCCATGACAGATCCTTCCACCAGATGCCTTTAGCTCCAGCCTCTAAGGACAGACAATTCACAAAGAAGCTCTGTGTTTGAATGTACATGACATACAAATACACTTCAGCATGAGACTGGACCGAGCAGAAAGGATAGCAAACTCCTATTAATCCTACAGCGAGAGCATGTCTAGTTCAGGGGGCCAGTTTGTGACTACCTGACCCCCCTATGGTATTTACTTCAGCTCCCTCTTTGTCTGGCTGTGTCTTTTGTTGACTTCATTTGTCAATAAAGAAGCCCTTCAAGCATGAGTTCTTGTATGGGGAAATTCCAACAGTGGGATGTTGTCGTAGGACATGAACCTTGAGTAAATCCTTTGACTGTTTTCTCTCAATGAACGAACAAGTTTCCTAAAGGCGCACTTTTACACAGGTTTGGATCAAGAAAGGTGATTGGGCGAAGCTGCGATAACAGCCAACACCCAGTAGAGGGAGCCATGGTATTATGGATGGCTAAAACTAATCGGAGAGTTTGTAATGACAGTGATTTAATCGCTTTAATTTAACACACTTTAATTGGCAAATTGTGCAGATAAACTTGAGTTCATTCAAATATGAATCGATGTATTTTAAATCCCTTGCTACAGCTTTTAGATAACAATATGGAAAAGGTATATTACATTATAATAACAGCTTTTATGAAATGAAACACTTTTGTCGAAATGTTGTTAAGCCATAATATCGGCTAACAATAAAAGCTACTGTGACAAAATCTGCTGCCTTGGACTAACCTCTTCTTACAGTGCAAAGGAGTAATGTTATGGTGATTGCTCTCCATCCATGCCTTAAGGTCGCGCTCATAAAAGAGATGATAAAGCCATTGACGGTATATTGTTAAAGCAGACCATCCCACCGGGTTGATAGGACACGCCCTTAAGTTTAGGAGCGATGCTGCGAGTACAGTCTGTGGGCTGCTCTGCCTCAGCCTCAGTCTCCCCCGTAGGACGGTGACAAACTGCAGCTTGTTTTGCGCATCCTCCACAGTAGCGCGCTTCCTGCTGTACGCTGCTTTCCGCTCGGGACTGGGGAAAGTGGAGCTGCTCTTAGTTCTCTGCCCGGACTGGGGGAAAGTGGAGAGACACCTGCGGAGGAGAGCACACACGCCCCGGGATGGACGCGCTCAAATCCGCCGGACGAGCCATCATCAAGAGCCCCGGAGTTCCGCGCCACACATGGGGAACTTCCAAACACGAGAGTGAGTCACACCTTTCCAAATGTTTGCTCTTTCAGGAATTGAATGCTGCCTTTGCTGGTTTAGCCACTGTTCGCCTGTGCATTAAATGTTTAGAAAATGTTCTTGCTTTAAAGGTTGCCAACCATCTGACAACATCACCCTACCTATATCCTAAAAGTGTGTGTTTATGCAGCGAATTGCATAACTGCGATGTAAAGAACTAGATATTCCTGGCACCACAGGCACTACAGCAGACCTACTTAACTTTTTATCTAAGCATCCTCGCGCTGGACAAGGCACTGCGTGGACTTTCTGTTACCATGGCAACCATCAGCATCACTTGCAACCCAAAACCACAGAAGAGGAAATGGCCAGGTTTAATTATTATCTAGATGCTTTTGAGGATCTTTTTTTTTGGTTAAAAGGTAGTCAGTGCATTTACAGGGCTGTTTAACATCACTCAAATCCAAATCAGCGATGTGAAACCACCCTTTTCCTCGAAGCTGCTATAGCTGGGGGCCTGTGGGTGCGGGGTCAGTGCCCAGGCCTCTTGTCTCCATCAGTGTGCTCTGGTGCTATAGGGCTCTGCTGTCTTATTGATGTGTGAAGTGCTTTCTGAACGCTCCCCTACAGCTACACAGCCAATTACTACAACTCACTGACATAAACAGGAGCCTGCGAGTTCTGCCTCGACCTGGATCTCTGCACATTCAATGACCATGTGCCATTTGTTTATGTTTTTTTTTTTTTTTTTTTTACAGTGACACTGATTGAATTAACAGTTTGAAGTTAAATGCAAGCTTTTCCTCTTCGGATTAACATTCTAATGAGAGTTTGTGATTGTGGGTTGTAATTATTTCAAGCACTCACTGTTGAGTTTGACTTCAGTGGCTTACAATGCTTCAGCTGGGGAGAAACCGCTGCAATCTTCTTTCTCAACATTGAAGATAAGAAAAGCTGACACATCCCAACAGCACACTCTCCTGAAAGTTATTCCCTGTGTCACATTTGAAACCTCTGCGCTGTGCTTTTCCTGCCTTGTTGTTGATTTCAAGTAAGGGTAAGGGTGTTGTCGAATACCTCTCTGTGCAGAGGTGGTTTTATATGGGATGAACAGGGAAGAATAAGGTAAGCAAGACCCTTATTGTGCCTGGACAGTGTCTTTGAGGTGCAAAGCTAAGGCTCAGCTAAGGTCAAGTGGTTGGTGGTGGCCGGAGGGGCTGATGGCGCAGATGAGCTGCCACACTTTTGTCAGTCTACTCCAGGGCAGCTGAGGCTACAATAGTAGCTTTCCACCACTATTTTGGAGTGAATGAATAATGCAATGTAAAGCGTCTTTGAGTGTCCAGAAAAGTGCTATTTAAAACAAATGCATATTGTATTATTAACACAGCAGGGAGTCACACGGGGTCAAGCCAGTTTGAGTCTGCATGGAATTATAAAGCGATTTTGAGAATCTGGAAAAGAATATAATGCCCGACAAATTAACAAACAGGGAATCTGTGAGTGTGCAGCATTTTCTGTTTTGGCTAACAAATTATCTATGGTGTTTAGTATTGTACTTAGTGATAACAGTCTTATCAAAATTTTATTGATGCTCCAGACATTTGTTTAGAAATGAAAGAGATTCGATGTCAAAAGCTCATGGAACTGTGTTAAAAACTACTAAAGAGGGGAACTCTGAGTGATTTTATTTATAGACCCACAATACCCGCCATTGTCATCTGTGGAAGTCAGAGGTACTGAATGGTACTGAAGAGCACACAGCAGGCGCCCAGAGACCTAGCCTTCCCCTTAGATCCTGTCATCGCTCCGCAGACCCCACACTTGCCCTTGGTGCCAAGGACACAGTCCACAGTGTAAAGTCCGCATCTCTTTAAAAGCACGCTTTGGAACAGGCCCAGGAGCAACGCCTGTGACATGAACTGAATAGAAAATACCAGTGTTGCTGTTGCGCTGGTTCTTACGGCAATTTCAGATCACTTCAGAAAGCATTATGTCTGCTCTTGTAGCCTTTATACCCTCAGTCACTCAGGGAAGATCAGACCCACAATCAAGGCAAACAGATGACTTTTAGAGCACCTCGTATGAAACTTGCACATTCAAATACACATGCAGTTCCTTCTTTAGACTTCACCAGCTTTTTCCCTCTCACTTTTTCTGCTCTGGCTCAATTGATTCATTGATGATGAACACAACAATAATCAACACCTAATTGTCTTGAGTTTACTATAGAGCTGTATTGATGCATGGTATTGTGCACAAAATGCATTAAGCCTCTTCATGTGAAAGCAGCTGTCGTTGACTGCAGCCTTCTACAGACACCTGTTTAGGGGTAAATGTTTTCCAGTTCACACATTATTCATTTGTGCCCTGTTTCTCGCCACTCCTAATTTCCATGTGGTCCGTACCTTATTGTTTTTATGCAGCTTTTTAATTATAATTAGATTTTTTTTTTCCTCTCCATATTCTCACTCTATCATTACTAGTCACATTTTTATGCTCTGAGTGGGCAATGGGATAGAAGTTTCCTGCCCTGGAACACATTGATAGGATGTGCTTGGAAATCAGGATGGATATAACCAGTACCAGGCTGCACCACTGACAATCCTGTCCAAAGAAAACATTATTGGTTTTGTGGATGATACAAATTATATTTAAATTGTAATTTGGCCATTCTGACACCATTGTCTTGCTTATGTTGATACACAAGTCACTTTCTTTAATGCTGTCCTTGGACCAACAACAACAAAAACTTGATCTTTAATGATATAATATTTTTTCGGCACTTGCTTTCTATATTTTTATTCCCGATACCAGCAGTACCTAAACTCTTTTTTCAATACTGTATATATCGTTTAACGGTACCCAGCCCTAGTTATTATATATATATAGTATACTCCATGTTTCTGATGACACTATACAGCACTGCTAGGCTGCTTGCTTCACTTAATCACCCCTGTGTTTGACACTAACTAACTGCTGTTTAAGTGAAAATGTCAAAACATAGACTCGTGTGTCTCGCTGGAAGCGTGTTGTGAAATTAGTGGACTGCATTGACTCTTCCTGTCCTCGCTGGGAGCTCCGTCAGTGTTGTCAGCCCCAGGGCTTGCATAGGAGCTGACAGGGGCTTGACAGAGAGACATTCAGGAGTATGGGGGGTATGGTTTAGTCCGGGACCCTCCAGGAGCAATTATCTTGGGATGGCTCGTTAAGACTCAGCAGCCCGTGAGTTAGATAGATGCTGCCTGCACACGAAGCAAGGCATTGTGGGAATAGAGCGGTTAATGAAGGAGTGGATGTCAGCCATGGTGGTGGAGCTTTAGCTTTGTTAAAGGGGGGATTCCTGAGCTTTGCATGATAAAGATGAGGAGATGATACTCAGTGGTGATGTGGGATTGTCTTGTGATGGGGAATTAAGCATCTTTTGATATAGGCTTAATACTGGATTACTCTGCTTTTTAACCTTCAGCTAATGTATTCATTAACCAATTGAATTACCATACTAGTGGTATTTAGCTCACAAGGGCAAATTTAAATGTCACTTTGGATAGACTGACAGCAGCACTGAGGGCTGGAGTTGCAGGTAAGGTGAGATTAGCATATAAAAGACGTAGATTTTAATTATGTGGAGGTGCATTTCCCATTTTACCTTCATCTAGAGTTCGCTCTGGCCTGGATCTAAGAAGGTGCTAAGGGGAGCATTGCAACCTCGTACTTTATGATGACGATATCTCTTTGCACCCCTCTGAAACACTGGCGCACCCTATGTCATTGTTTTCTAGAGCCGACACTGAGTTCCTACCATTTATCACGTTCTATCTGTGTTCTGAGTAGTTCTTCTGAGATCCATCCATCCATCTTCTTCCACTTTTCCGTTGCCGGGTCAACAGCTGCCCAAATCACATTGCACCAGCCCCTTATGGCTCCTCCTGCAGGTGGTGGGTCCACAGAAGGACGGCCTCACGATTAAGTGGGCCTGTTGGTCTCTCATAAGGGGCTTCTGACCCGCTCTTTGTCTGACCCGTCACCTAGGACCTGTTTGCCATGGGAGGCCCTACCAGGGGCACGAAGCCCCCAACAACAGAGCCCCCAGGATCATTCGGATGCTCAAACCCCTCCACCACGTTAAGGTAGCGGTTCCAGGAGGGGTCTTCTGAGACATTTAGGTTTAAAGTTTAGACTACAATTAGCACTTTCTTGTCCCAGTATGGAGATGTTAAGTCTTTTCGTAAGGAGTAGATTGATCACTGTTTGTCGTACATGATTTAGTTTGGTGGGGCAAACAGAAGCACACACTGCGATGGGGACAACATGCAAACTGTTGACCCAGGACCTTTTTCACGTGAGGCGAGAATGTCTAAGCCGCCCAGTCATTTTGTATTTATCGGTGTAACTTGTTGGCTCCTCCTAAAGCCAAAGTACACTAAAATGCTGTGACAAAAAGGCAGATTTTTCTTGTAGTCTCCTTCCCAAAACAAAAGATACCCATCTCCCCAGACCCCATCCCATAACCTTGACTAAATGCGCAAGCTTAGCTTATCCGCAGTCTCTTACAGCGTGATTTCACAGGACAGATTTCACATCTTTACTCTGCATAATTCACGCTCACATCCTCAGAGCCAGAGTCTGAGCGAGGAGAGATGCAGCGATAAAGTGCTGCTAATGAGTTTTCATGGTGAAGAGGAACCTGTCCATGTCCAATAGATTTAGTATTTCAGAGATCAGCAGATGTCTCATATATATCACAGGCAGGTCTGATGGATGGTTCAGAGGCTGATTTGCCTCCATTAGTTGAAGACAAGTGACTAGTCAAATAAGATATGAAGGCAAATCGGTAGATTTATTTATTGATGAATAAATAAATGGAGTGAGTAACATCAAGTGATGCTAGTAAAAATAAAGCAGTCTCAACTCAAGTGCTAATTGTTTGGAATACTTAAGGACAGCACAACACATTGACTTACAGGGGTGTTGAAAAAATCGATACTCAGATACTAATCGACGCGCAACCCAGTCTCTAAATCAGATACCTCACTGAATATCGCTGCTTGCCATAACTGGAAATGCTGGTAAAAAATTAGACCTAAACAATTTAAACAAAATTATCTTATTATATTATCTTATTGATCTTAATCTGAAGGAAAGTGATTTGGGGTGAAAGTGTCATTATGGTTTATACACGTAGATGAATAAAATAATGCTATGGGGATGATGAAAGGAGAATAACTTCATCCAATGTGTCCAGTGTTGATTAAAAAGGGGAATTTGTGTCAGTGGCTCATTCTTCGACTGAACCAGGATTACAGTATTTCTCACACCATGTTGCCCATAGCTTGCTCATATCTGTTTCTAAAGACGGCACCATTTCACTTGTCTGTGCCTGTAACTATTGAAGGGAGTGTATTTTCCTCTCTGTTGGGTCCCACCAGAATTGATTTTAAACCCTCAGCCTGGTGTTATTAAAGTCAGCCCACGTCATATTGTCTATCGATTTTGTCCATGGTCCTACTGGGAGCTGTGATATATGGACACTATATTACACACTTCATGGCTTATATATTTTTGACAAACCATCTATTTTTATGGCATCATTCAGTTTATGAATTGTTATTGCGGCAATTCACTTTAACCTATTTGAAACTTTCTTCTGTGTATAATGCTGCACTTTCCAGACGGATGCTGTTTTATGCGGTATCTCCATAGGGGTTTTGACACCTACAAGCACCACCTCGGTTCAGAGAAGTGAATTATGCAACACCAGGAAATGGAGAGGTCCTGTCTCTAAAGCGTTCATTGCACTGCAGGCAAAGTTATTCGGTTGCTGCAGGTTTAGTGAGAGCGTACATACAGTATGTCCCCATGTACCCATGTTCACTGATTACATCCACATTCAGTCGATGTGAGATTATCCCCCCCCCCCCTGAGCACATGTATGGCTAGATTTTTCACCTCCTTTAAGGGCATCAAGACTTGCCTTCACCCTATCCCTGACATTTAACTTACGGCATCTGGAGGGACCGAGGGAGCAACACCGGGCTGATCCAGTTTGAGCATTTGAGTTTGCAAACATATTCAGAAGAAATCCTGTATGCATGGAATCTTCTTGTGTAAAGCCTCAATTATTCTAGTTAATACTTCTGCAAACATCTTCTGAAATGCACATGATTCAAGTATTGGTTTAGAATTTTCTCAAATATGAATGCTCCTGGAAAAGTTTGAAATGCGCACTAGGGCAATGCGATATGGCCAAATATCTATATCACGATATAATGGGGAAGTTACTTAAAAACTTTATGCTGCTCTGATGGAGCTGAGTGTAACATAAATTATATCATGTCCACAACGATATTAACAATGACAACGACATCAAAAAATGATATCGCGATAACAATCTGCCGTACGATATGGCCCACCCCTAATGCACACTGTGGGTAAATGGTGTCTTGATTTTAAAACATACATTTTAAATCTAGAGTCCCCAAAGTTCCCAACATTGTGCTACTTTGATATTATGATTTTTACTTTGGTAACGTTGAACTATTATAGTATGAGAGAAAAAGTGAAGATAGAAAAAAATATACAGTGAAATACAAACATTTCAACCAACATTTTTTTTTCCCTCCATCAGACCTATATGCCTTTGTTTGCCCTGCCTAAGCTCTGGTATTGATTTAACCTGATGCAGGACAGACACAGTGCAGAGAGGTCGAAGGTATCCAGTGATCAGACAAGCATCCATCTCTCAGCTGGACTGCTCTAAAGTGCTTCATCGCATTAAGGGGGATCCTCTGGGATGCCCTCATCAGTTAGAGATGTCCAAACAACATCAGCGATTTTTGAAGGTGCCCTTAAAATAGATGCTGCTCAAAGTGCTGTCTTCCTTTTGTTTTGTTTTTCAAGAAAGCGTTTTGACCCACCTGTTAGTACAAAGTGTTTTATAACGCAGTTGATGAGGATGGCAGACTCCGGGGGGGGGGGGGGGAATGATGTGTCTGTCCAAAACAGCTTATGCAGATCATGCACATGCTTTAACACTTTAATTATACATGTTAAAGGCTTCAATTTACCGCTTAATTGTAACTGTACATATTTTGCTAATAGAACGAATGGTGACTGTCTAAGTCATTTCTCAGCTCATGTACTGTAGGTTTAAGACCCACCCGTTTATCCACAGCCCATTTGCCTCACAGATAATGGTCCTGCAGCCTGTGATCCACTTTTGAGTCCCTACCCGCCCCTTGAGAAGCACTAATCTAAGTAAGAGCAGAGATACTGTATTTTAATTAAGGGCTTAGATGGAAAGGGAAATAAAGCAGAAAAATTAAAAAGGGCAAGCTGATAAATTACAGATTACTGGAGATCCTACTGAATACAAACTACAGCTACAGCGGCAGAGTAGTTTGCAATCTCGAAGCTCCCCACTGGAACAATACAATATACCATAAGCTTTAAGAAGAGATGTTGTTTCCACTCTTGTTGTCATGTGTGCAGAGAATGTGAATCAGCCCATCTCTCAGTTCCTCACCTCTGACTTTATCAAGCCTTGGCCTTTGAATTGATGAGCGAGGTGTTAGGAAGTTAGAAAGACATGTTTTGTGTTTTGTTTCCCCATTGTTGGGGATGACTTTATACTGAAGAAAGAGTAACAGACATAAAAGTAAATCGCTGAGTGCCTGCCGTGAACTCAGCCAGGGGCCTGTCCCCATAGACTCCATCCTTGTCCTTTCATAACTCCGTATGAATCATAGGATGTCGCGCTTACACAAGCAACATCTGTCTCCTGTGAATATATTGCACCACTAACTGTCTCCTCCGACTGTTGCTCTTTTTGTCCCAGACTGAAAAGCTTCTGAGCGACAGAAATTTCAGAAATGTCATGCAAATCAGAAACATTATGGAATCAGTTGATGTGTTTACCAAACGCTTGTGCATAATGTAGTGCTGGAGTTTACTGCGCACAAAATGCCTTTAGTTCTTTCTCTCCACTTGATTGTCAAAGTATCCAATCTGGTGGGTGGTATTATATCAATAAAACATAGCTGCAAGTGGATAGTTACCCATGAATATAAAGTTTAAGTGGATTCCAATTTAAAACCACATTGCGGAGCCTTACAGGATTTATGTTGCTGCGTCACAAGAGAAGCTGTATGTATAATGAGTTCATGCCTCATGTCTGTAGTCAAAGCAGCACTTTTCTGTGAATTAGCTGGTGATGTCCCGCTCCAGGCAAAGGGACAGGTCAGGTCTGATGAGAGGCCAGTGAAGATGGATGTTAATTTTCATCAGTAAAAAACCCACAGGAAAATACATGCTTGTGCTTTATCCTACCTTTTGGGTGAAGTGTTACGTAGTGGGGCTTTAAATAATTCTCCTTCACACTTTAGGTGCTTTGTAGTTCCCTTTGAAGCCGGGCCAGGGCGTTCAGTAATAGACTTTGCAGGTACCGCCTCCTGCTGCCGGATGAGAGTGGTGACGGAGACGCGGTCGCTACGGCAACGCGGGTTGTTTGATCCATCGGCTTGTCAGGATAGTTTTTCTATGTTGTTAATTGCACTGTTTGAAATTCCATTGGAAATAAGTGGTATTTTATGCAAAGTTACTGAGTGATCACAGTTGGTCTTGTGTTTAAAGGAAAGTCTGGTCCCGGAAAAGGAGTGATGGATGGTTTGTAGTGAAGCACAAGATCTTGGAAGGATGGGCTAGATTAACTTCCCTTAAGGCAGAGTCTGAAAGCCAACTAACCATACCGCCCCCCACACCCACGCCGCCGCAGCAGCAGCCCACCAGCTCCCCTCAAAGTGCGGCCTATTTTCCTCAGTCAAGGTGGCGTCCTAGATTTCAAAGTTCTACTGAATGAGTGGAGCATAAGGCCACAATCTTCAGGATAAATGTGGAGGAGGAACAGATGAATGTTTCTTGGCTCGCACAGACTTTATATGCAAAAACTTAGTTAACTTCCAAAACTTAGCAAACACATAAACCACGCTCCTTATCAGCCACAACAAATCGTCTTTACTTTGGCATGTTAACTGTTTTTTTTGCCAAAGCTTTTACATTGCTGTTATTAGACTAGCTATATATAAATAGACATAATTGCGTACTGTATTATGTCAATTGTTTGCATTATCAAGATTCTCCTGCAAAAGAAACCGAGAGAAGAAAACCCTTTTAGCCTGTGTAAATGAATTAAAGGCACATGGAGCAGAGGGAGACAGCTGGTGATGACTGCATGGCGCTGAAGGGACCGCAGAGTGCAAACGCTGCCTTTTCTCCCGTCAGCTGCTGTGGATCACTACACATGCCAGCTCTTTATAAACATTGTCCGCTTTGTTACTCTGCTATATTTTCTCTTCGCATCTGTTGTGTGCTATGCGTCGCTTTCCGTGAGGTGTTTAAAAGCATCCGGAATGAGAGAATAATAAAAATCAGGGCACTTTTCAGCTGGGGTGGAGGTGTGAAGCGTTGCCAGGCATCTCTTTATTAACGCGCGTCATCAGGGTAGCAGCAGCGGGGCATCCTCTCCCTAATCCTGTCAGCACTTTCAAATTAAATCACCTGCTGCACACAACCTCCCCACAGTAGATGCACACGGAGCACAGATTGGCTATACTGTATAAACACGGATCTTGCTGGTGCAGCGACAACCCCCTAGCCCCACAGCAGTGTGAGGTGAGGTGAGTGAGGCAGGAGTTTCTGAGAGAATCCTGCCCTGCTCACCTGTGTTTGCAGGTGGACACATTAAGCGTGGGCTCTCGGGCAGGTTGTCCAGAAGGAGGGGAGCAACACAAGCAAGGGCCAATGATTGGGTGCAGGAGTTGATCAAAACTGGTCAAGAGTAGCTTCACCTCGCAAGAAACTCTCTGTGGCTTTATGTAATGCCTTCAAAAAAACATGATCCAGTCTTCCTGCTGCCACTACGATTGCCGTTACTTACTACAATTACTGCTGGCTACTAGACCAGTGACTGTGGATGCTACCATAGCTAAGGCTGCTATTAGGCCTGTACTGCTTGTGCTATGTTTACAACTTACAGTTTTTATAATACTTCAAATGCATGCTCTGGTAAAAGTAACTTTATGTTTTGTTCCCAGTATGTTCAAATGTATGTACAAGTGTCTCTATTGCACCATATCTCAGCCTTTTACATGCAAAATAGAAACGCACGACTCCTTGTGTAACTGTCCCCTCTATCTTTGGACTCAAGCTGGACTCATTAAACATTTAACCGCTTCTTTTTTTTAGGGAGAAGTCCATTGGAAACCCCGCGGCAAAAACATGGGTCTTCTTAATAATTCATCTCACAACATGGACCATGCACATTTTGTCCACTTAGCGCAGGACTATGCTATCAATTGAAATCTCAAGCCTCAATTGCCATCATAGGGGTTTTAGATTGTAAATAAATACATTCAAATTAAACTGCACGAATAGAAATTGATTAATATGAGGGGAAAATATGTCATATATCGCCTAGCCCAGACTAAACATAATGATTTCTATTCTCATCCAAGCCTCATCTCTGGCCTCTGTCATCATTCACGTGCGCGACAGCGAAATAAATGAAGTTTATAATTGATTCTCAGAAGAACAATTACTACCATTTCTTAGCCCAAATACAACGCAAGGGTTCCTCATTGCCCGCGGCATCTCAGCACCCATCCACCACGTCACATTTAATAACATCAAACGCCTTCTCTGGGTTTGAAGCGGACGCCCGTTGTGTGATTGAAGATGGTTTAATAATTCAGGCTCATTGGAAGCTGTGTAAACGCTGCTGCTCCCTGCTGTAAGGCGCCGCTCCACAGCTGCACGGGACCTGCCAATGACAGACGTGCCAGTCCAGTAAGGGGCATGGCGCCAGTGGAGAAACGTGGGCAGCTTCACGGGGTTAGCCTACTCGAGCTTCACTGCAGTTCGATTAGATTAGAGACATTTTTATTTAACACATCCTTCTTGTTGTGTAAAGCACTTTGAGATAGGAATTGTGCTCTACAATAAAACACCCTTACCTTGCCTTCTTTAATTAGTTTTTATTCCAGAACTAGACCTGCTTCAACCCTAGTTTATTATCGAACTGGTATCCTGTTTAGTAGTGCTTGGAGAAACCATTTCTGTGGTTCTTCTTGCAAAAAGTTAGACACAGTCAGCTTGAGGCTTTTACTCTGTGTATTTGCTTCCCTGTAAATGCCATGTGAATGTTATCTGTCAATCTAAGCCCCTCCAATCCAGCCAATATCAGCGAGCACTTGGACAGTTGCACAGGTGTTAAAGAGATTTTAGACGTCGAGCACAGTAGTCTTCTTGAAAGCTAAGTGCTATAATGAAAATCTCAATAGTATACTTTTCATCCACTCTAATTTTCCACTGCAGGGGGAAAAAACAAAACAAAAACAGTCTTGTGATAGTGCTGTGCTTGTAGCAATGCACTGTGTAATAGGGCTGAAAAATAAACTGCAATCAGATCAAATCAAGGCCAGTATTACAACAGAAGCTGCCTCACAGGGCTGGTCAATAATGGTCGCAATTGTATTAGTTTAGCCGTTCCTATTTCAGTCTTTCAAATGTTCCTTGTCCTGCTCACTGTGAACTGAATCTTGCTTTTGAAACAAGACTGCAAATCTAATCCGAATTACAACGCAATCCTTGTCAGCAAACAGTTCGATATTCCTCCACTTGTATTAATGTGTTGCATTCAGGCCCTGAAACGCAGCTCTACTAAATATCAGTTGCTCGCAGTTTTGCACTTGACCCTGATCTGTAAATAATAGTTGTGAATCACATTAGTTATACAGTATATCTAACAGTTGCTGCCAACCTTTGAGTAAATGTAGCATATTCTGTTCTCTGCTAAATACTGCATGTTCTGTGTACGGTTTTGTGCTTTATACAGTATATAAGAAGACACATTGTATAACAGTGTTTTGTATCGCCAAGTGCTTCTATTCATAGCTTTGTCTACTTGTGATGCTTTTTGCCAACTTTTCATTGCACAGGGCTTTGTAAACAACACAATGCTGTAAATAGTTCATGTTTCTTTATGTTACAGTATGTATGTATGTGTGTGTGTGTGATTGTTTTCATAGATTCCAGTGTGATAGAAGAGAGTGATGTTTTATCCTAAAAGCATGTGCAAAAAGGGCTGCATAAGCTCAGAACACAGCTGACCTCGCTCTGCTGCTGTACATGGGCTGGACACAACTATCTCTGAACAACACATCCCACCTTCTGTAGATATAATTGTGTCGGTTCTGCTCACAAGCCTGATAATGTATGTGAACTTTTAACATTGTGCGTATTGGCTTGTAAACACTGTTCCCTTGCCGTCTATATTAGGACTTTGGATGATGTTCTTGTAATGTTCTTTTTTCATTTGTCAACAGAGCTGCCAGAGAACTGGACGGACACTAAGGAGACTCTGCTGGAGGGCATGGTGTTCAACGTCAAATACCTGGGGATGACTCTGGTGGGACAGCCCAAAGGAGAGGACATGGCCTCAGCAGCCATACGCCGGATCGTGGCCACAGTGAGTCAATAATCTGCAGCTTAACGGAGCATTTTTACACTTTTATCCTTGTTGCATTATTCATATCATGTGAGACAGAATTTTCAGGCGTAGTATATTTCACTTTGGACTGATTTGAAAGCTTGCATGCAAATGTTGAAGGCACAGAGTGGCAAGTTGAAGATCAATTACACAGATTCTTTTTATAGAAAGTCTCCGGTGGATTTGAGTGAAATCGCACCCTCAATCCGCGCCACCGCTCTATCTCTGGTGACTTTAACGGAGGGAAAAAGGCAACTTTGACAAATGTTATCAAGTCAGCACCAAGTATATTAATTGTTACGCTCAACCTCTGTAAATCTACCAACCATAAGAGCAAAATTTTTGGCCCCTGTAAAAGCATACACTTTGTTCTGCTTGCAACCTTGAAGACAATTACTGTGACTTCCCCTTATGCTTTATGGGCTCGATAAGACAAGACCCAAGGACCAAATGTTAGACTCCGTTTGGTGAATCTGAACTTGACAGATTCTTTCCCCCCCCCCCCCCCCCTTCTTTGCCTTGTGGCTTGACACAAATACAGCAGTGAAAATGTGGTTATCACTATCACATAAATTAGCTGCCACAGTCTGTCTCCATGTACTGTATAATACAATGTCACTTGTTTTAAGCGTGGCACATTTTTTTGCGGTTCTTCTCCAGGGCATTGAGGCAGCGTGTCGTCCTTGAAAAGTCCTAGTTTTGCAAAAGTGGAGCCCTTTCATCGCGGCTCTGCCTCATTGTCAGCAGTCCTGTTAAGAAATGTTGAGTGTATTGCACAGATCAACCAAAATAGAATTCACTTTGCCTTGACGATTATTGAGATTTTGTAGTGTCTACCCAAGGACATGCATTCTTGACTTGTTTTTTTAATTTTTTATAGCAAGATCTTTGAATACACATTAGCTGGGAGTCCAGGGCCCCTAACCCCTCTGCCATCCTGCACTATCTTAAACTAACTTTGGCAAAGACTGCTCTCAAGCTATAAAAACTGCTGTGCCATTGCCTGCAGAGAGTATATCAAAAGAGCCCAAATGCTGTTAAAGAGTTGAAATCCTTCCCTCATTATCAGCTAAATGTATAATGAAGAGGTCAACAGGCGCTCCCACAGACCGCTAGCTCAGCGCTATTATGCTATTAATGTGTTAGCGCAGATGGAGCAGAGCAGCAGGGGGACACGCCGCCTGCCAGATCCGACCTCAAGCCTCTCATTCTGCCCGCTTTTCTCCCGCTGTCACTTTTCATAATCCAGACGCATTTCTGGGACAACTCGCTCACGGGTTGGTCCATTTTTCCTTTTTTTTGCTCAATGGCCACAGTAGCAACATTCTTGGGATTCAGTCACAAGTAATCGTCTTAGATGTGCGTTGTGACATGATTTCTTGGACAATATACCAAAGGCTATAAAGATTCATGTGCGTGTATTTATTTGATCTCCACAGGCCCGGGCCAGCGCCAAGAAGTTCAGAAAAGTCACGCTCACAGTTTCACCCAAAGGCATCGTCATCACAGACACAGAGACCGCTGACCTCATAGAAAATGTCTCTATTTACAGGTAAAGAGCTTAGATTTTGTGATGATAGAATGACCATATTTGTGCATGATGTGCTGTAGAATATCTTATTATGCAACCTGAAATACAGTAGATTAAACGGCTTAATATATGATGCAACAAAGCACCAGTGTTAGCTACATTAACATGGAAATTAACTAGAGTCTTGTACTTAAAGAAGACATATTTTGCAAATCAGCTTTTTGAGGTTTTCACCATGTCATAACATTGTTTCCTCATCAAATACATTAGAGCTGGAGTAGTATATTGTTTCATTCATGCATTTTGACACATTTTTGGTCGTTCCAATTTCTATTCCTGGTTGTTACGTAGTACAGGGAACAGAAAACATTTTATCCATCACCGGACCCATTCTGCGATCAACATGTGTCCATTCTGGAATGGATTTGGTAGCATGCCGTTGAAAGTGAAAGCTTGTTTTCAGTGTTTTATAACGTGTCATTCTCACTACTGTCTGCAGAGGGTGCTCTAGGCCCCTGGCCAGCCCACCCTTATAGTGTTTTCTTTACATGGACATTATTTCAAATTCTATTGCTTAAAGGGGCTAGATGCAAGTTAGCCATTTTATACTCACTACTGCCACCTCAGGTCATACGTGTAACATATACATAACTGCACCTTCTATATTAAACTCGTGCATGACGGCACTTCGGACCCGAATTAAGACCTTTTTGAGTGACAGTGCAGGGTTTTAGAGGCAGTTGTGGTGAACAGGTCTGAGCTCATTCTACACATTAGGACATTGCTGAAACATGTAGGGGGATTTTAACATTTTTAAACTCTGTATAGTCCCTTTAAATAAATGGTTTTAGGCCTCAGTTATCAGTTATATTATATGATGTGTCCACTTCAGTACTGAGAAATGATTCATAGGTAGACGTACTGAGGAGCTTGTTGTAGTTATGTGTGGGATTCACTTGGTAAATCACTCATGGATGGATCAATGTAAAATTTGATGAAATATTATCGTCAATGCCAGTGAACTCTTCTATGGCTTTGTAGTACAGGTCGAGTAACCTACATCTCATACAGTATATAATTGTAAAGATATGGCCTATATCAATTCACTTCCTGCTAACTCTATTACCCTCGTCTTCATCAAGCATATCAGATTGCATTGTTCTTTGTTTAAGCTTGGGATTAATAGCAGCTATTTTTTTCCCTGTCCTGTCGTTTCTGTTGGATCAATGCAATAACAGAAGGGCAGTGAGGGATGCTGGGAAGATCGCCTGCCTCTCTGCTTGATAACCTTTCCCAGCAGTATCCCAATTGATTCAGTCCAACCAAAGGCACCGTGGCATGTTGTGTCGGGTTGTTTTCTCTTCTCTCTAGATAGCAGCCTCCTGTAATACAGAGCTGGCTTTGTGTAGTGGAGGCTTACAGTGTAAATATCATACGTCTGGCCTCTGATCCCTCTATAACCACTGATAGACTCGGGCCGCATGGAGGAGGTCTGCTCACTGTGACTTATCACTGGCAGCACACTGCAGGGTTGGGGAATCAATTATGCCTTTGAACTCTTTTTCACAATGGTTTGGATGTCTAAATATAATTACATTTGTCAGGCTTTGAAAAATGTTATATGATATTAATTCAAATAGAAAACTTTTATAGTAGGCAAATGACATCTGGATTAAAATCTGTTTTAGGTACTTTCTTCACTGAACAAATGATACAATGACATGTAACATAATGGGCAAAGCGTTCTATATACATTATCAGTTGTTAAAACCGGAAATATTTCTGGGATTGTTCACAGATTAATTTGTAATAATCCAATGTTTTTTTTTGTTTTTTTTATGTGAAATCGTATAAAAAGTACTTAGACTCTGCACAACATGGGGGAAAATGCAATATTCATTAACTATTTTTAATCTTGTGATAATGTATGTGTCAAAACAAGTAAAAATAATAAATAATGAGGACCAACACATGGTTAAAATAACTACATTTGAGCCTTGTTTTTGTCATGTCTAAAACATTTATATAGTCAATGCTTTGATCTTTTGTTTATTCTTGATAAGTCATACCTTGTTCATAAGTTATTCTGAAAAACCTAAGACCTACCTTTGTGGATTAATTTCCATAAACCGCTTTTCTCTTATCTATATTTTCTCATTATTCAGCCCTCTTAAAGTTGTTTATAACATTCACCTAAAACAGCATTCCTACCGGGGTTTGATTTACCCTCCACATGAGCCCTACCCCCTTCAGAGACCATGCTTGTCTTATTTTTGTGTGCTCATAATCCATTTATTGCCCAAGCTAAACCAAGTGAAGGGTGAAGGAAAGTCTGGATAAACTCATCCGACGAGATACATATTTTTCCCCATATGGCACGTGCACATGTGGAGTGTGTGTATGCAGATCTCTGTGTGTGTGTGTGTGTGTGTGTGTGTGTGTGTGTGTGTGTGTGTGTGTGTGTGTGTTTGTTGATCTAATTGTGTATTCATACTTACCAGGGGACAGGCGGTTTCCCTCGGGCAGGGCTTAGCGAGGGAGGAAGAACAAGAAAAGGAGACTTAGTTTGTGCGTCGGAAATGGGACCCTCGCATTCATGACCCACTAGCCCAGCGCAGGCACGCGCTCATAGACAAAAGGAGGCGCAGTATCACCCGGGATCAGTGGCATTTAAGTCCTTCCTCATTAGCTCCGGCGGACTTCCTCGCAGCTCGCAGTTGTTGACATCGCGTTTAATTTGCCGCCTCACTTTTTCATACGGCCCCCTTTTCCTTCTGAATGTGCTATAGATGGATGATGTGAGATAGCAGAGTGGTTCTTCTTATGGAGCCCCCCCCCCCCCTGTAAAAGTTAATGAATCTTAGTGGGTCTTCTCAGGTTAAGTATAAAACAAATGAATAACAAGTAATAAAAAGCAACACACATACACACAAAAGAGCTAATAGTGTGTTGTAGGGGAGGCAATAAAATCTCACTACATGCTCACAGGGAATACATTTTTATTAATACATAAAACATGCAAAACCAAGGTCACGGAAAAATAGAAATGAACACGACAGCGGCTCCTGTTCCAAGCAGGTCTTTTTTTCAGTGGGGCCAAGTCTTTAATTTGTAATCAGCGCTAGACTTCCTCTCTGTAACACGTAAATAATCGCAGTTAATTATTCCAAAAGCATGCAGCCTGATCCTAATGTCTCTCAATGAGCAGAGGGAGACAGGCGGCTGCTCCATCTGGTTTGGTGTCATTCATATTCTGTCAGGAGCTCTCCTAGGGGCTGAGCTGCATCTAAATCGCAGAAATCAAAAACCGGCCCAAAAGGTTTGGATTGACACCCCGCCTGCCAAACAACCCTGACATGTTTGGGATCGCGAATCTCAACCATAACAGCTTTTCATCAGCCGAGTTATATCGTCCTCCCCATTCCCTACATCGCTTTTGACTTGTGGTGACGACAGGTGAGGTCATACAAATCGCAAAAGCATTTTCTTCATTAGGCGAAGAAAAACAGAAAGAGGCTTTGAAGTGAATTTATATTAAAATATTTTTCCAACACCGGCGCCGGATCAAAGAGTGGAGCCCCTTTGGAGATGTGATGCCCGCTGACAGCTCGGCTTCTGTTGTTTGGGCCGTTCCTCGCTCCCTGTCAGTTATTTGTATCGAATTTGTGCATCAGCGGTGGGGGAAAAAAAGAAAAAAAAAAGAAAAGTATGACATTTTTATTCTGAGATGCAGTGCTTGTGAGTGAGATTGATTTTTATTGTCTGTGTTTTGTGGGGAATGAATGCATAGATTGCCTTTGTTCCGGCTCTGCTAAATCCATGACCTTTATATTCTTGCGCGTGCATCTTCCTTTGTCTTTTTGCCTGCATCTTTTGCTATAGTTTGAAAGCGATTTTCTTTTGAGAAAAGGATGAAAAATCGACACAACAACACAGTGTCCAATCTGATCCTGTTTTCTTGGTAAAATATTGAGGAAACCCATTGTTCTGATGGTAATTGTTTTTTTTTCTATCCATTTCTTGGTTTACTGCATTTGGTAATGTAAATAATGTTATGATCAAATGTATCTGCACATAAGAATAAATCAGGAATATTTACATATATCTATGAGAGTGATGGCGTGACTGAGTTCCATTATTTGTTAAAATATGCATTACCAGTGAGAGAGACGTTCATTATTTTTCCCATAGATCAGCCAGCGTCTTCTTCTTGTATTTTCCACATATAAATAGGTCAGGCCTTTAACTTCCCCTCTGCTTCTTTCGCACCAATTAAGGCCCAAATATAAGTTCAAACTGGGAGGAGGCTCACGCGAGAGCGAGGGGCGTCCTGGGCTTTGCAATGTGGGTCAATCATCAGTGGAACAAGGCAACACAAACAATCTACATTTCAACACAGAATACATTACAGCCTTTGACTGAGACGAGTTCGCACACGACAGTCTGTGAGGCTGTGACCCAGAGAGCTGAAGCTGATCTGTGCCACATACAGGAAATGCATGTAAAATTCAGTATGATCTGTGCATGGGGGGGGGGGGGGGGGGAATGAAAATAGTTTTGTCCTTCAGTGAAAGCAGACATTGTTTGCTGCACATCTAATCATATAGCATTTTTATCGACAGTGAATTATTAGGCTTAGTTAGTTAATTTGGTTTATTGTCCTCACGGGGTAATTCATCTTTACAGTAGTACAAGCAGGACACACACGAATATACATTACAAACAGACAGCATGACATTATGACAGCAGTTGATGACAATAATACAGATGTCACTGTGGGAGCGTTACTTACTACTTGTTAAGTGTGTTGTTGGCTGTGGGGCATGTGCTCTGTTGTATCTGAGTGACCTGTATCTTCGACTGGAGGGTAAAAGAGTGAAACAGTGGTGCAGTGGATGGGTGTTGTCCTGTGTTATTGCAGGTGCAGTGTGTGTTATGGCCTTAGTGTATTTTGATGAACATGGTCCGGTAGGCTAGTAGTTTACATTACAGTCACAGTATTAGGCCTGTTACTCTGGTTTACCCTACCTCCAAAAGCAATTAAAACTTCTTCTTCTTCTTCTTCTTCTTCTTCTTCTTCTTCTTCTTCTTCTTCTTCTTCTTCGCCTCCTCCTTCTTCTTCTTTTTCTTCTCCGCCTCCTCCTTCTTCTTCTTTTTCTTCTCCGCCTCCTCCTTCTTCTTCTTCTTCTTCTCTGCCTCCTCCTTCTTCTTCTTCTTCTCCTCTTCCTCCTCCTGCTTCTTCTTCTTCTCCTCCTCTTCCTGCTTCTTCTCCTCCTTCTTCTTCTTGTTCTTCTTCTTCGCCTCCTCCTTCTTGTTCTTCTTCTTCGCCTCCTCCTTCTTCTTCTTCTCCACCTCCTCCTTCTTCTTCTTCTCCGCCTCCTCCTTCTTCTTCTTCTCCTCCTTCTTCTTCTGCTTCTTCTCCGCCTCCTCCTTCTTCTTCTTCTTCTCCGCCTCCTCCTTCGTCTTCTTCTTCTCCGCCTCCTCCTTCTTCTTCTTCTCCGCCTCCTCCTTCTTCTTCTTCTCCGCCTCCTCCTTCTTCTTCTTCTTCTCCACCTCCTGCTTCTTCTTCTTCTTCTTCTCCTATTCCTCCTCCTGCTTCTTCTTCTTCTCCTCCTCTTCCTCCTCCTGCTTCTTCTTCTTCTCCTCCTCTTCCTCCTCCTGCTTCTTCTCCTCCTTCTTCTTCTTCTTGTTCTTCTTCTTCGCCTCCTCCTTCTTCTTCTTCTTCGCCTCCTCCTTCTTCTTCTTCTTCTCCGCCTCCTCCTTCTTCTTCTCCGCCTCCTCCTCCTTCTTCTTCTTCTCCTCCTTCTTCTTCTGCTTCTTCTCCGCCTCCTCCTTCTTCTTCTTCTTCTTCTTCTCCGCCTCCTCCTTCTTCTTCTTCTTCTCCGCCTCCTCCTTCTTCTTCTTCTTCACTACCTCCTGCTTCTTCTTCTTCTTCTTCTCCTCTTCCTCCTCCTGCTTCTTCTTCTTCTCCTCCTCTTCCTCCTCCTGCTTCTTCTCCTCCTTCTTCTTCCTCTTCTTCTTCTCCTTCTTCTCCTCCTCCTGCTTCTTCTCCGTCTTCTTCTTCTCCTTCTTCTTCTCCGCCTCCTCCTCCTGCTTCTACTGCTTCTCCTCCTCCTTCCTCTTCTTCTTCTTCTTCTTCTTCTTCTCCTTCTTCGTTATACTAAATCAACTTGTATTCCAATAAATGACAGATGAACAATACTTTTTTTTTGTGATATATGAACAATTTTACCAACATCAATTGTTTTATTAAGTTTCATGTTAATTGTAACTTGTGTGTTGTAAAGGATTTGTTAATACGTACTTTTATATTCCGGAGATTTCCATTTTTTCCAGTTAGTTTCAGTGGCATCAAGTGGTGTGGATGTTTTCCTGCCTCAGAATATCACACTTCAAATTTTATATTGTGACAGGCCTAGACAGTATTTCTCCCTGAAAGTTCATAACTGTTAGGATTTGGGGATTGTGGAAGCGTGTGTCATGTGCATTGAGCTGTGTGTGCCCATGGTCTAGCTTGGTGGGATAAATGAGAATATAGCGCTGTCTCCTGTAAGCATAGATCTGCAGACTGTAGCATTCCTGGAGAAGCACAAATTGAGATTCACGTGACTAATTGATATAGTGCTACAGTCAGTTTCATTTTGGCATAAAAAGGTTTCCATGTCACCGCAACAAAAAGTCTGCAGTGTCGGAGAAAAGTGTGACACATTTCTCGAAACAGCATTGTTATGTAGTATTTTAAGGTGACACACATTGAAAGCCCTGTTGGGAATTGCTGCTGGTTGAACAAAATGCATGCATCATCATCATGAAAAGAAAGACGATCACATTGGGGAAATAAAGCTTGTGTTGCAAGAAAAACCTATCCAATCTAACCTCTACAGCAAAGTGATAGTATTGGGTTCTGGGGTATGGATTTCTAACCAGTGGGTGTAAAATATAAGCTCAGAATATACAGGGTGGGTCAAAAGTTGGCTCATACAGTTGCTATAAGATGTTGTGAATGTGGACCCTCGTTCCTATTTTAATCATCTGTAAAGAAAGTAAAATAACAAATTACACTTACTCCGTCAGACAGCCACATTGCAGTCGCAAGCCCTTTTCCTAAACCTCAAATATTCATCATCATGGCACCGAATGAGTTGATGGAGCTAAACTTTCTTCACCCGACTTTAATTAAACCTTGCAGCCTTTTTGCATATTGCTGCTCATCATTAGTCTAACTCTTAACTCCAGAAGTTTCAGTTGTGGGACTTGATCAGCATAATACAGCAGAATAATCATGAACCAAAACTCATCCATAACCGGCCCCCGCTGATTGCCTCTCTTTCCAAATGAAAAAAGGAAACCCAGAACTTCTTGGTGGTATATATAGTGTATTCATGTATTGTTTGTATTTCTGGTGCCTGTTCTTTTATTCCCCCCAGGTCTGTAACAACTACCAATAGAATGTGTGTTCTCTTTCCAGAATCTCCTACTGCACAGCTGATAAAACTCAGGACAAGGTGTTCGCCTATGTGTCCCAAAGTCAGTTCAATGAGACGCTGGAGTGCCATGCCTTTCTCTGTCAAAAGAGGAAAATTGTAAGTACATTTCATATATATACTGTAATGAATGCTGTGACTTCATGGTGCAGTCAGTGCTTCAGCCGTCGCAGAAGTTTATTTGGTGTAGGGCTCCATCTAGTGGTAGAAACTGTTATTGATGAACATAGCCATTTTTACTGGCCATCTGAAGCAGCATTTTAACTTACTCCACAACTAACGCTGTGCATATTTGATTATTTCCTTAATATTTCTATACAGGCGCAGGCAGTGACCTTAACAGTGGCTCAGGCCTTCAAAGTAGCTTTAGATCTTTGGGAGATCGCTCAGGAAGGTAAGTTCAAGTTCTGCTTGGATGTAACGTTTAGCCTAGAATAGTCAAATTAATGACTATGGCTCCGTGAGCTCCATGAGGGGGGCTGGCTCCCTTTTCAATAATGCTTCAAAATGCTAAGTCAGCCTTTATTTGAACACTCCTGGACTTTCTGGAGGGTCATCTGCTGATTTTGCACAGAAATTATGGCCCTGTAGTGTTCAACTAATGATTTATGAAGTTCAGTTCTATTGGCCATAAGTGTGTTTGTTTTAGTGTTAGTCGGCATTTCCACAATATGTGCATGCCCTTTTTGTAGACCCATTAGCAACTTTTAATAACACACCTGTGAGGGAGAGCTTTATTTGGGATGTGGGGGATTTGTGTGGTGTCTAAGTTATAATATGTTTGTCAAGAGTGTATGAAAGAAAAACAAAATGGAACAACACCATTTTTAACCAGATACATCAGGCATAAACTTATTCAACCCTTCCCAGTAGTGGTAAAATGTTAAGTAACATCAGCATGTATCAATAAATTTACATTAATTTTGAATATTTACTCTTTTTGTATCTAATCCAAGTTGCTACTTGTACAAACTTCGCCTACAATGTTCTGATCTCCTGACAGACAAAAACAAGAAAGCTGGGATCTGCCCCTGTTCGTGCTCCAGCAGTAACAGTCAGACAGAGGCGACTGAGGCGCCGTGCGCTGCTGAAGGTGAGTGTTTCTGTCTTTGTCAAAGAGAAAAAAAGGGCTGCCGGTTTAACAGTGTAAGGGCTCTGATTTATGATTTCATAATTAAGGTTGTAAATTTCCCTTATGTCAATCTCCTCTTTTAGAGGACAATAACTGAATACCAATCCGCTCATTAGTCCTGGAGGAGGAGAATTGCAGTACTTTCCAGCAGCGCTGACATTTATAGGTCAAAATGTTTCGTCCTCATAAGGTTACTCTGGCAAAGTGAGATTTAATCATGTGTTTCTACCTAATGGCTGGATTCTCTCAATTAAAAAGTGCCCAGCGCTCAGCAGAAGCCGGAGGAGACAGACAGAATGAAAGTTTGATGGACTAACTTTTCGAGACAAAGAAACCCAAAGGGTCTTTCATTTATGCATTGTGTAAAACCAGTCCCTCTCCTTAAGTTTTGCTCTTCTTTACTGTTTAAAATATATGTTAATTAAGTAAATTCTCTTCTTCTGGTCTGTTGTAGATGCAGACACACAACATAAGCCTGTCCAAATGGAAGAGAAAGTGCGTAGACCCTTTTTAGCAGCTTTACTCAGCTCTCCATTACCTCGCAGCAATCCCACACGCAGGCGCCCCATCAAACATGACTCATGGGTAAGTTACCTAAGCACCAAGAAGCATCATCATTGTATTTAATGAGAATTGTCATGCTGTTTGTTTAGTTTGTGGTGTTTAAATCCCACTTGCTGTACAAAAACACAACACTAGATGGCAGTATTTAACCGAGAGAAAAGTGAATCTAATGTACTTTTAGGATCTGTGTAACACATCTTCAAAACACGTCCTGACAGTTAATTCCTGTTGCCTATTTTAATCCAACATTAAGTCATTATTTTTGTGCTAGAGTGTGCTAGAGTTTTATATGTATGTTGATTGATATTGTTCATTGACAGGACGTGGACGACAGTCTGGAGGATGCTTTCTCAAGGTAACCTTATTTGTACGGCTGCTGTATACAGTACACAAGGGGGTATTGTGCTGCATTGGAGGAAAGGAATGGATTGGAAGAGATTGCAATCATTTTCACTTGTCTGTTTTCACCAGAGATGAGAATACAGTATTGCAGTAGTCAGAAGGACACCTGTTATGGAACATTATTGGGCATTTGTATGAATTGGAATCATTGAATGCATTCATGTGTTTTAGTTCTTTGTTTGATACGCAGACATGTCCCACCAATTAAAGTCAAAACTGAGAATTATAACTGTATACACATTAAGAGCCTGATTTAGTTAGCCAGATGCTGCACATGCCAATTTATAGTATGTTGCACTTGATTTATCATTAGAAATTGTTAATTTTATTAGTGGGTCTATGCTTCGTAAATCAGGCCCTCAGAGTGACACCAAAGGAAAAGAAAAGCTTGAATCCTCGATGCATATAAAGCATTATCTTGGACACTGAGTCTAAGACTGAATGTACAAGGTGAAATCAAGACCCTTCTCCTCCTTTATCTTCTTCACTAATATTGCCATACCACTAGCAGTACTTGCCATAAGTGATTATTGGGCTCATTTCCAAAAAGCTCAACTTACTTAATTCAGTGTAAATGTAAGTCAGAGATAACATATGTGGACGAGGCTACATGGGCAACCCCTATTCCTCAGAAAGTTGCAGCATGTCCAATATTATAGAGGGCACTTGAATAGTCCTTGAATAGAGGCATTTTTTTTACCTGTGTGACCACTTGGCTGAACCCCTTCTCCTGAGTCATGTGATCTCTTCTGTCACACGCAGCAACATGGAGGTGGAGGAGATGGACGCTGGTGAGTAATAACAGTGTTTTATGTGACAGCAGATATTCTTTTTTAGACATAACTCGAAAAACCACGCATTTGTCATCCGCAACCGCGCATTCCGTGAACCTGCTCATAAAACATTCATTCATCTGCGGCGGGGGGAGAACAGCTTATTTATGTCATCTCAAGCTCTTTCAAAGTTTGGTGTGGTGAGTCTGAATAGAGCTGTTTTTACACGGAAAAGACAGATAAAGGCCCTATACTGGTCAACCAAAACAATCAGGTGTAGGGCCTTTAATCTGGTTATACATTTTTCATGCTTATAGACCTATCCATAAATTTACTGCTAATTAAATTGATGCACATTTATGCTATTGAGGATTTTCTGTAGGCGTGTAAAACATAGAAATATGTTAATTTTGTGTAACTTAACATCACATTGGTCTAGAGTTTAATAATTGACTGACATACTAATTTGGCTGCCTATACTCACTCGGTATTTGTCTTGACTTCAGACCTGCACACTGATATCCTTATAAATTATTTTCAAGAAAGAAGAGCTAGCTATAATAGAATTCACAATTATGACTAATGGAAGGTAAATTTGCAACCTCTTATTTCTTATTCTTATATACATTTTGTTGCCTTACTCCACTTGTATAGTGACAATCAGTTCATTATCTTGTAAAATATTTATTGTATTTGCTTTTTATGTGATGATTTTTACATGTAGACCTCACTTATCCATACCTCCATCTTTTTTCTCTCTGTCAGACTGCCCGAGTCCCAATCCAGCCCTGACGATGCAGCTCTGAGGACAGCGATAAACCCACAGCCGCTACAAAACGAAAGCTGCAGTCGGGCCGTTGTGAATCACCCAGGATCTCTTTGGTATTCTCATCCTGCTGCAGAGAGGCCACTGAGAATTACCCTCCTTTTTTTACAAAACTGCTTTTTCTGTGAGGGAGTGCCAGCTCACACGAACACACACACACGAACACACACACACACACACACACACACTTTTCTTAATGTAAACAGACATTCCCAGCGGTCTACTGTTTGATTCACAAACTGCAAGATGAAGGAACTCGCGTCGAAATGTGCCCGATATCACACCGCCATTGAACTTTTGATTTTTATTCATGTGAATCTCCGTTTGGATCCAAGTCTTTGAAATCATCATCAAGGACATCTTTTGTAATTAAACAAGATTTAATATTTCTGCTTTTCATCAAGCTCATGTCAGACGGTTTGTCTGCTGAAGCTGCCAGCTCTATTGGAAACGGTCCAGTGTTAAAGCTTGAAGTGGAGAAATATAAATTACTTAGTCTAGCCTCTGTCGACATCGGACCAATGACGTTTGATTCATTCATTTATCATTAAGTTACAGAGCCTTTGGTTCATTGCACATACATGGACATAATGAAGTACAATTATCTTTAGGAAAACCATACTTTCTCTGGAGAATTTTAGAAATGACACCAAATTAAGCTGCCAAATCAACACATGTTTCACTTACCAGCATAGTCCTGTTAAGACTATTGAAATATCTGGTGTCAAGCAGCATGATTTATCCCCTGCTCATGAGTTTGCTTATTTTTACTCAAACAGAGGTGCCCACTGTTGTCTATATCAGTGGTTCTCAATTAGTATAGTGTTGGGACCCACAATCACCATCACAAGCCGCAAATCGATCTTGGACTTGTAAAATGTAATGTAAAATATTACAAATAAGCCAAAAAACCTGAAATTATCATTAAAAGAAGCAACCCGATAACTGACTCAGGTAGTGATTCTATTCCTTTTCTGTACATAGATATTTAAAGAAAATGTTTTCTGGAAAAGGCTCACTGAAAACGGTTCCACGACCCACTTTTGGGAACCTACCGACCCACCAGTTGAGAACCACTGGTCTATACTGTATAATCTTCTGAAGTTTTGTTTACGTTTAATCCTTTTCTTTATATAGAAATGAGATACATCATCCACCAATAGGATTTTTCATTCAGTACAATCAAAATACGGCCCAATAATATCACAGTATAATTTAATCTACCCAAACCTCAAAGTTGCGGTACTTTCTGTATATAAGGACACGTCTGGGTGTTGGACTCTTACAGCACTGTTCATGTAAAATGTATTTCCACAAATTGTATTTTTACTATGTTCGATTGTATTATTGTAACATATTGTACTATAATACCAGGCGGTGCATTTTTGTTGCTTGCATCTTATTTACGCTTTTATGTAGAACTGCAACAACGGTTTTAATGTATAGACAAATTCAGCTTCTTTAACCTCACCGTTTCCCCCAACTCTGCTGATTTGGTTGCGCATGGCAAATCCTATATTTATTTGTATCCGTTGTCATGAGGATATTGTGGTCCTTGCCCTTTGTACTGACACCATTGTTGGCGATAATGGTGACAGAGAGGGGAGAGGCGAAATCGGGGAGATGCTGTTGTTGTCATGACACCCACTGCGGAGTAATTGGACGAGGCTCATCATGTTATTGCCATAGAGCTTTCATTATTTCACTTAATAACGGGAAGCGAGATATATTGTGGGGTGTGCATTTCAAGCCATATAGGATCAGTTTGTGAGAATATCCGCGAGCGCATACAGATGGATGAAGTCAAGGTCATCAGAGGTCACGGGGAAAATTCACTCATTGCTGCACCACAACAGTTTTCCATTTCTAAATCGCATTTCTCCAGTGAATGAGACCTGGATGTGTGATGGACTCCCCATGTGTTGATTTCGAAAGAGTCTATCTATTATAGGATGGGCGGGCACACACAAGGTCTCCCAATTGGTTTCCAATAATCGTGACTGGCAGACAGCAGCAATTCTATTCATAAAAACTGTGCTCACTGCGTCATCGTTTTCTCTCGAACAATACTGTTACTGCATCGACTTTATTTACTGTAGATGGCTTCTGTGTTTCTGTCATTCTGAAAGCCTTGCAGAACCGGACCAAGACAAGGTTTTATGATGCTCTAAATAAATAAAAAATAACATGCTCTTTATTAGGTACTTGCTGTCTTTTTACTTTGAACTCCGAAGTTTTGAGAGTTACAGACAGAATTGCGGCTAAAATTTCATACAAAAATGAAACCGTATTGGCAGTAGTAAAATTATATGACTGTGAGATTAGGTCACTTTTGAATTTGAAGTCAGTGCATTAGAAAATGAACTGGCCAGACACTTCTTGGTCCGACCCTCCTGCTCAGTCAGGTCTGGCACAAGCTCACACCATATGGCATTTCCAGTTGTTTCCTATCCAAGTACTCTGGCTTCATCCAAGATTTGAAACGATTGCCTGTGCAATGGGTTGTAAACACATTCTAAACAATTGAGGGTTTTTCTATAATGAAATTGTTCGAAATGTATGAACTTATTGGGTATAGTCATTAGGGAGTGTTTCTAAAACAGTTACAGTTTACAATACATGGTGCTTAGTTCTATCTATGCAATTAGCAGGATTCAACATGGTCTCATTTGTATCAATAATAGAGAAATCTTATTGTCATGTCATGTGTAAAAATGTTCTGGTTTGATATATGCACAATAAAACATTTGTACAAAGAGTATCCACATGTTTGTTCTATTTTCATCAATTTTTTTTAGAAGATTGTTTAAGAAATGGATTTGTGCTATTTCTTTCTGTAGCAAATGCATTTGTGCCTCAAATGTGATCGATAAAACCTCCCAAAGAAACTGAATGGATTCATTTAGTGCTGCCCAGAGCTCAGTCAGGGCCATCAAAATCAAATCTATGATCTTTGGACTTTTTCCAGCCTTAAATGAAACATGAAATCAAATCCATACAGTTGCTCTTAGAAAGACTTCCCGACTCGCCATGGTCGATCGGGAGCAAGGACATGCTTTAGTCACATCAATAACTCTGAGCTCTGGCCTTCTGCCCATGAATGAGTGACACACAAGGAACGCTTTCATGCAAATGCGTCACTGTAGCAAGTACCACTGTAAGAGAAAAAGACCTAATTGAAGCTGGATCTTATACAGTGTCTAAAGATGAAAACTGTCCATTAAAAGAGGCAGTGTTTGGTTTGTGTCTGTCTGCAGTTTGTCTCACTGGAGCCAGCGTGTTCTCTGAAAGAGCAGCTGCCAGAGAGCACTAACTGGGCGGATCTCGAAAAAAAAATCACGGGGCGGCCATTGGGGTCAGGGATAACTTCTGGGGTGGCGACACAATGTTTATTGTGGGGGTACACAAGTTTTGATTGATCACAAGGCAATTTTTCCTCCCAAAATTATATACAAATAGTAGCATTGTCCATAATATAAGTACGGAGTTTCTAAATAATTTAAACCTTTGTAAAAAAAAAAAAAAAAAAAAACATATTTTGGCACCTGGCTCCTTATTTAGCTATAAAGTTATTATAACACTTTATCCTGCCGGCCTGGCTGACATCAATGGGGTGGCAGCTGGGGTGGCAAGACCTTTACTAGCGGTGCCATCCCAGTAGATCCGCTCCTGGCACTACAGCAGGGAAAATCCACTGCCCTGGCATCTACAGGTCTCCCTTTGTTACCCAGTATTTGTGAAAGTATTGTTTGAATGAAGTCAGTCTATTTCAAAACAATAAACCTGGGTTTTACAAATATGATTCATGCAGATGTTTCAAAATTAGCTTAAAAAACAAATGAACGCTTTCCACGCCAGCACTATTTAAGAGGTATTCTCTTTAATTCCTAAGCAACTATGACAATAATTGATATTGACCATTGACCATAGTTTAATTCCGTTCACTTGAATGAAAAACTAACTTTCATTGCATCCATTTTGTTGGAATTACGGTGCATTTGCCTTTGTAGTTTATCCACATGAGACATGCTGCTATTTGTTTCTCGTTCTCTGCTGCTGCTGTAATTGCTGGCTGTGTCTTGGGACCCATGCACAAACAGTCCGTTTAGTATTCATAACAGTGTAATTAATTGCTAAAGACAATTTTGAAATGGTTAATTAACTGCAGATAAGGTGCCTCGTCGCCCTGTGGCTTCATATCGCGAGGCTTGTACCGTCTGATAATGAGAATCTATGGCGAGTGCTTTGCAGAGGTCAAGCTCATTTCCCACTGCTTTGCTCCATAAGATGGCTATACAACACCGCCATAGATTTCACGGATAGGGATCTCAGAGATAAAAGGCTTCACATTTATCATCATGTATCTTTGTAATCCTTCAAACCATAGGTCATGTCCGAGTGACCACTTTGATTGAATACCCAACAACTCCCACAGTGTGCCGCTAATCACGTTTAAAACTGTGCTGTGCTCTGTGTGATATACAGTGCAGAGAAAAAGTAAGTATACCGTCTGGAATTTCTCACATTTCTGCCTAAATTGGTCACTAAATGTGGTCTGATCTTCATCAAAATCACAGGAATGATTAAACAGTGTCTGCCTGAACTAATGCCACCCAAACATTTAAATTTGATCATACTTTTATTAGCCATAACATGCAAACATTCACAGGAGAGGGAGGAATAAGTATGTACACCGCCTGAGTCTCACTGAACTGCAGCAGTTTTGTAAAGAGGAATGGTCCAAGATTCATCCTGATCGTTGTGAGCGTCTAAACTGCAACTACAGAAAAGCAGCTGCACACAGGGGTTCATTTACTTATTCCATGCATGTTGTGAATGTCTCAGATTTTACAGCAAAATATCATGATACAGGCAACAAACAAAACAAAACACCATGATTCTCCCTTAACCATCATTCACAGTGAGGATAGGATTTTGATGTTGTTGTGCTGTTTAATTTTTCCTCCACACATGACATTGTGTGTTCCTCCCAAACTATTCAACTTTGATTTTGCGAAAGAGCACTTGGAGGCTCCACAGCACTACTGGAAAAATATTCTGAGGACTGATGGACTGGGCAACCTGCTATCATCAATAGAAAAATTAATTCACAAGTTTATCACGATATTTTGCAGAAAAACCTGAGACATTCACAACATGCATGGAATAAGTAAGTGAACCCTTGTATTAAATAGCTGGCTGACCCAGGCGGTATACTTACATATTCCTCCCTCTTCTGTGAATGTTTACATGTTGTGACCAATAAAAGTAAGATCAAATGTATATGTTTGGGTGGCATTAGTTCAGGCAGACACTGTTTAATCATTCATGTGATTTGATGATCAGACCATATTTACTGACCTATTTAGGCAGAAATGTGAGAAATTACAGACAGTGTACATACTTTTTCTCTGCACTGTATTTATAAGATGAAGGTAGTTTTGTCCAGTTGATTCTGGTGCATCATGGTTTTTATGCAACAATGGGTGGTGGTAAGCATCGTCTAATGCACTCTAATAATGCGAAGTGAGCAAAAGAAGCTCGATCAGAGCTGTCATTTATCTTCTTATAATGGCAGGATTTTTTTTAATGGGAGGATTGAATGCACTCTTTAGGAATCCATCATTACGTGACTTGGCCAGCTGCATTTAAGACAAAAAGTGGATGTTTGTACGACTGACTGAGCAATTTGTAAAAGTGGAATGTCTCCTTTTATTAGACTTAAACAAATTGCTCTGTTCATTTGTGCATCTGGAAATTTCTCTGCACAACACCTAAAGCAGTTGAAGACACTCAATGCCCCTATGGCACAAGTTTGAGCTGTTGTGTGTGTGCAGTTGTGCAACATTGTCGACAGATGTTTCAGTTTGACCCTTCTGAAGCATCAAACATATCATTTCTTCACAACTTCCCCCATAGGAAATACAATCAGAGTCATTAAAATCATTCATGCATGTTTTGCCAAAAGCCCTGCAACCCACTCACAATCGGTAGCCACACATGAAGAAGAACCACACAGTTGTAATTTCACAGTAAGCCATCAAGTTTATTCGCAGCTTTTGTTGTCGTCTTTGTCATTGTCATCTTTGTTAAATTACCCACTTTGTTAACACGCCGACTGCTAAATTGCATGCAACTTCATTGAGTCCAGAATGAAACGATGAGCAATGTGATCTGTACAATTCAATGTGAAAAACGATGTACTTTTAAAAAGGCCCATACTCTGAATGATCTGAAAATGCCTGCAGCCGAATATATATATATATATATACACACACACACACGAGCTATGTACATAATTTGCTGTCCGTTACCAACCTAATATACATTTGTCTTCAGCAGAAATTAACAAAGCAGAGACACTATTAGTTGAATTACTTCTACTGGTTAATGGAGCACGCAGTTATCAAAAATACACCGCATTTTTAAAACCACAGGCCTCCCAGAGATGGCGATTGTGTCTTTTATTGCGATAATGTACAAAGCAGCTGGCATAGACATCCACGTTCATTGGTCGATCAGCTGCTATATCTACTATGAAGGGGGGGAGAGAGAGGTGGGTCCGCGTATACTGTACATGCCAGAGTCCAGAGTCGCACAGACCGCCCATTGCAGTAACAAGGGAGACTTCTCAGACTTCAATGATGTTGATCGACGGCACTGAAGGATGGAACTAGAGAAACAAACAACAACAACAAATTATCTTTAATGTTACTGGCAGGTTTTGTGTGTCATATGGAAACTGTTGGGTTGAAAATGTAAAGAGATGTTTTCTTAACAGCATTTCCCATCAAACTAAACACATGATTTGAGTTTGGATGCATATACCATAATTGTTTTTGCTTGGCAGGCAAAAATGAAAAGAGAAGTTGCAACCAGGTCACACACACTTTCTTTGGAGAAAAAAAACAGAAGCTACTTATAGCAGCAGTGTTGCCGTTAAATCGGTTGTTGCCGCCTCTAAAATAATTGCAGTAATTAATATCCAATTGGTGGCTCCTATTTGTGGTGACTTTTTTGGGGGGGAAGCCAAGCAGTAATTCAACTTAATTTCTGTTTTGCTTTTACAATTAATGTCTATTCATATTTACTGATCCAACTTTTCCCATTTCAGGCATAGGCAAAGCGAAGTCCTAACCCCAATAACAATGGGATTGAAGAAAGTATGAAATAAAATGATGAATAAAACGATTTAAGCACGTCCACTGTAAAGTATTAGGGTTTTCTTCCCTGATGGCTGCATAAGCTGATTATTTTCTCTGGCATTTTGAGCATGCGTGTCTCTTCCATCATTATTTGCCAAACTAATGAGCGCCACAATTAGACGTCCTGTCGCCTTGTTGTCCGTAGACCGAGAGCCCCAGACACAAGTCTCCTCTCTCAGTGTTGTTTATCCCGGCGCTCATGGCCTCATTATTGAGACCTTTGTAACTTTCGGCGCAGCATTCAACACTTTCCACAGCCTTCGGAGACCTTTGCTGTCTGTAAACTTTAAATATTTAATGAGTGTTTCAAATAGATGGATGAGCTGGGAGAAAGCCACATTCTTATCTCCGGACGCTGCACTTTACTGGTAAGAGGAAAGTTAACAAATTCCTCCCATGGTTTGAAAGTTTTTGTGCTTTTTGTTATGCTGCAGTTGACTTTTTGGGGCTTAAACCTGTTACAGGATAAGCAAGCAGTTGGAGGGGTCAGATGCAGAGCACACGTTTGCTTGCAGCGGTGAGCTCCACTTATTTTGTTTGTCTTCAGTCCGCGCTATATCTCTATAAGCTTTTGGCTTTTAGTCCATCTTTCTCACACATATTTTAACCCTGTTGTTTCGTGGATTCAAGGCTGAGCAGTTTCAAATGTGAGCGTGATGTTACGAAAGTGCAGCTCAGGTTGTACAGGAGTTTTCCATCAGAGAAAGGTTCTTAAGCCCTCATCTGTACTGAGTTGTTTTGGCGTTTTGCCCCTCACATCAGGCTTTTTTGGTTACTATATTGTTATTGTTTGATAGTTTTGAACCCGACCTTAATTTTCTCCAGTTCAGCCTTCCCCAAATCTAAAGCTTCTCGACTGGTGTCTATAGCCTATAGGCCAGTGTAACGCCTCATTTGAAAGCTAAGACCTACACAACTGATTGGGACCTTTCTGTTGCGTTGTCGCCTTGTTTTTGTCACATTTTATTAAGAGTTTATGGCTCTCTTTTTTTGGTAATTTTTGGTTGCTTTCTTCACTTTTTTCCCCTTGCTTTTTGGCGCTTTTTTGCCATATTTTTATGTTTTTTTTATTGTGTTCTCTTTAGTTGTTTTTTGTTGTTTTTTTGTCGCTCTTTTATGGGTTTTTTGTGGCTCTTTTTTTGCTTTTGTTTCATCCTCGTTCTTGTCACTATTTTGCTTTGTTCAAGAAGCTCTTAGATTTGGGTAAAACCAAACTGGAGGTTATAAAAACAAACAATTGGTTTTAAAATGTGATGCTGAAGCCCTCCCAACATGGAGACGGTTAGTTGCTTGAGGTGAGTGACGAAACATCCTCAGCACCAATACAAACCAGTACAGATGACGGCTTGTTAACCTTTCTCTAAGACTGTTCAAGTATATTTGCTGTGAGGATGGAGTAGTAATGGGTCTATGATGAATGAATGTGTCCAGTGTTTGATAAATGCGAGCCCAAACACTCATCAGTCTGTGTCACGTAACAGAATGTGACCCCCTCTCACTGAAGTGACCCTGTGGTGACCCCCCCCGCCCTCACCTTGCTCCGGAGCAGCCCCCCGCTGTGGTGCTCCGGCGTGCTGTGCTCCGACGACGGCTTGGCCTTCTCCTTGTTGTTGCTGGAGTCGTTGTCCTTGATGATGTCATACTGGCGACAGAAGAGGGCGATCACAGCTACGAGTGGTGAGAGAGAGAGAAGAAGAAGAAGAAGAAACTCTCAGTCACTGCAGCATCTGCCCGTCACCAGTTCGTCTGAAGGCGCAGCTGAACGCCCATATTGATAATAGGACTCCGGCTAGGCGTTTATCACAATCCTACCAGAGTTTTCACAATCTCACACTGCTTCCAGACTGAAAAACGCTCTTCGCCTCACTGCCAAACTGAATTTAAACAAGAGCCATATCATTAGGAGTAATATCAGTTTGGCTAATGAGAACTAAAGCAATCAAGAGGAGAAATGCTGCACTATTTTGTCCAATTAGTAAATTGCGCAGTGTTGTGCCGTGTATCATTGTCTTTGACGCAGATAGTGTTTCAAATTAATGATCAATTACATTTTATGAAACAATAAATATGCCTGAACAATCCCCTGCCTGAGAGCTGCATTCAGTCATTCGCCAAAGAATACAATTAAACTATGGAGAGCAGATTTCCATCATTTTTTTTAACTGATCATATGACTCTGATATCGATATCTGTTTCCATATGACCATTTAACCACTGACAAGTTTAAAGGTGCACTATGCAACTTTTTATGTGGAAAAAAAAACCTTGATATTTGTGCATATTTGACCTTTTAGTGACTCATTGGTGTTATGGGTGCAACATGGCACCTTTGCTTTCCCTCACAGCGGACTTTATGATGCTCCAGGATCAATTGTTTTTAGGGGTTCCTACCAGGAACTGACTAGAAACACACAAACAATTGATTCTGAAGCATCATAAAGGTCGCTGTGAGGGAAAGCAAAGCAAATATCAAGGTTTTTTATTCCCACATAAAAAGCTACCTAATTCACCTTTAACCTCTTAAACCCCCACCTGAACCAAGCACATTTTCCCCAGTTCAGCTTTACCCAAATCTAAGACTGACCTATAGGCTGTAAATTTTAATACCTCATTTGAAAGACCTACAAAACTAATTTAAACTTTTTCGTACTTTTTAAAGCATTTTTGTTGCATTTTCTTCCTTGTTTTCGCCTCATTTTTGTTGCTATTATGTCACTCGTTTTTTCAAGAAGCTTTTAGATTTGGGTATCGCCAAACTGGAGACAACTTGGGGAGTAAGAGGTTAAGAAATATACCATCACTGTTACTATTATTGTAAAAAAAAAAAAAAATACAGACAGGACAGGACTAATCAATGTATGTCTGTTTCTGTGTTGGCTCTGGTTTCTCAGTTCTGAGATATTGGTCCTTCTTCAGTTGTTTATCTTGTGTTACTGTTTAACTAACACATCTTGGCTTAGTTCTGTATGCAATGTGTAAGTTGCTGCACAATGGAGGAACACGGTTGGACTGTTTTTGATGTTTCTGTCGCTTTGTTTATATAGTTTGGTGGAAATGTCCTCTTTTTTTTACCTTTACTCTACCCTGCCTGAGTTCACATCCTCTGATGCACAAACCCTGCTTGCCTTCTCTCATTAGGATTATTTAACATCTCACTCAGATGGTAGATAAGCCTCGCTCTGCTCATCCTGTCAGACACTGCACTTTTCACTGAGCCTGAACACCTTTAGGCAGTTCCCTCAGAGGAGCATAAAAAACTTTTACTGTGAGGAAGTGCTGAGATCCAGAGGAAGAAAGTGTGATCTTAGTTTGACAGGACGGAGCTGAAAAAGGCCAGAGGGGATGCGCCGCGTTGTCAGACTTATTTTAGTGAGAGGGAAAGAAAGAGAGACGCAGCAGGGCAGAGATTTTAGCTGCAGTTAACGGCAAGTTAATGTTAAGGGTGATGATACAATTCAGATGATGCAGATAAATCATGTAAGATAATGCAAGATCTTTCTATTCCTGTTATAAATGACCACTTATAATCCACGGGAGAATCTAAAGTTTGGAATGGATTCTTCTTCGAATACATTACATACAGCCAGACTCAGAGCATAACTGCCTAAGTCATATTTAGGGCTGGGTACTACTGGTATCGAAAAAATAAAAGTATTGAAAGCAGGTACCGAAAAGAAATATAAAGTCTTTATATTCAAGTTTTGATGGTGTTGGTCATCAAAATAAAAAAAAATAAAAAATTAAAAAAGTGAAACACAAGTTGATAAAACAATTTAAAAAGTGGAAAATATTGGGAAAGACAAGTGGAAGATTGGGTGAAATTTTGGGGGGGGGGATGAACAATTTGAGATTTTTTTTTAATTGAAAATAATTGAAAAATTAGGAAAATGGGAAAAAACATTTGGAGAAATAATTGGGGAAAAATAAGAAGAATTTGGGGGGAAAAAAATTAAAAATGTTAAAATTGGGGGGAAGTTACAAAAATTTAAAGTGTTTTTTCCTGCCATTTTGTAGTTAAAGGAAGTTTCTTGGTTGTTTCACGTTGACCAAACAAATGATGCAAATGTAAAAGAAATGAAATGGAAGAAAACGGAATAAATTAACATTATTCATCTGCTTTATTGTTGTACATGACATATAATTCAGTATAGGTATTGAAAAAAGTATTGTTTAGGTCTCAGTATCAAAAACCAAGAATCGCTAAAGTACTGGTATCTATTTTTTTTCATAGTACCTACCAAGCCCTAGCCATATGCTAAAGTAATGCATGTCTTACTTGTTTGAAAAAAAAAAAAACACTTCTCAAACTCAGCCTTAAAGGGACGATACATACATTTAAAAATTAAAATTATGTATTTTCCTCCCCCTACATATTCCAGCAATGTCCTAGTGTGTAGAATGAGCTCAGACCTATTCACCACAACTGCCTCTAAAATCCTGCACTGTCACTCAAAAAGGTGTTACTTCGGGTCCGAATTGTACTGAGTATACAATGACCAACTCGCATCTAGTCCCTTTAAAATCCATGATCTTTCTATATATAGGAAAACTTATTTCAAAGGATGTTCTGTTAAAGTAGCTTATCTCAGACCACAGTTGCATTGTTTCTGCTTGTCTTATTAGGTGTTGTGTGTATGGCCTTATTTTTGCCGCAGTATTCACAGTGTTTATTACATCTGGAAGTTTATCAATGAGCAGATTATTTTCGTCAAACATGAGTAAGTCCATACCTGCCCACATGACCAGGACCACCACTATAATGATCATCTCTCCGGTCTGTAGGTGTCTCGACTTGTCCAGGCCCTGCACCGTGGGGTCATCTGAAAACACACACAAGGAGATGACGCAAATGAGAAAATATTTGCATTGTACAGTAAATAACAGCCGGATACGTTTCAGTTCAGTTACAGAAAGCCTGCTCAAATTCAGCTCGTTCATCCTCAGTGATGTCTGCTGCAGTTTTACAAAAAGCTGTAGCTATAGTGGGAAAAGGCTGTGGGCCTTACCATGTATTAATCTTGTAGCATTAATCCTCCTTTAAGTGGATTGTCTATGGGCCCATTCCCACTCTCCGAACTATCTCTCTCTATATGGACCCCATCCAGACTAGCACTCTGCCCAATTGAATCTTTTAGTGAATCAGGTTGTCTGGCCACGAGATCCAACGTATACGCTGTTGCTTTATAAACGTGACGTCAGCGGCTAAAGTATTGAACTATGGCTCCAAGACTCAAAAACCACAAACAAACAAAGCAACATTATTTTATGACTTATGAGCACTATCACCGGCGGCTTTTTAACATGCTCTTTTAATCTTTGTGTGAACCAGTCTAGCATAACATTTCCGAAACTGTAAAATGTAAAAGGTATAAAGATCCCTCCATGGATAAAGCGGAAGAAAATGAATGGAGACACTGCCCTGACTCTATCATTTTTATTTCAATTTGATTTGTTTTTGTAGAGGCCAGTATCACTACAGCAGCCGCCTCACGGGGCTTCACAAGTGTTGCTGATTTGATCAAACAGAGGAACTCGCAACACGAAGAGAAGGCTGTCAAACAGTGAACAGATCAAGCAGATTTTAAGTCCAAATGTCCGACGGCTGACAGTGAAGCAGCAGATGGGCCTTTCCTCGCGTGAGAGAAATGCAAAAATGTGGGGGAAAAGCGTGATTTAGAGGAGGGTCACATGGAAAGAGGGACAGTGGCTCAGGTGGTAGAGAAGGTTGGGAGTTGAAATCCTGGTCTCCACTGGCGCAGACTGTCGTGCGCTTGGGCAAAACTTCTGTAAATGTAGCGGGTGAGTGATAGGTGTTGGTTGCAGAGGTCGACGGCAACGGACTGGCAAGGTAAAATAAAAAAATAAATGATGGAGTCTGAGATATCTTTAATGGATGAATACTTTATGATGGGCTGTATGTCAAAGTAGCAACATTTAAAGACAGGCATCTTACCACTAAACGCAACAGGAAACCCAACACGATAATAAGAGCAGGCCTCTCAGTCTCACCTGCGTTTAAGGCTATTATGTGTGAATCTAATATAAGATTCATCTCTTGTCTAATTCCCCTTCTGCGTTTTCCTGTGAGGGCTGTGTAGAGGAGCTAAAATAGACCGCAGCATCGCACTCAAATGTCAGGTGAAGACTGGGGTCACTGCTCGGGGGCTGTCTGACTCTAAAGCCATTCGCCTGCAGTTTATTAGTACATCATTATCAGACTTCATCACAGCCATAACACCACATAATTAATCTGTCATCCTCGTGTCATGTAGTTTATCATGGCACTAATGAGCTTTGTTTATGATTACGCATCACTGTCAAGCAAATGTCCAAAAATAACACTCAGAAAACACTAACTATGTACAAATACTATAAACCAGTGTTTTTCAACCACTGTGCCGTGGTGTGCCTTGGGAAATTATCCAATTTTAATCAAGTTGATTTTTTGAAAACAAATTCATTATTATCCGCAAATAATGTACCATTTTCGAGTGTCTGTGCTGTCTAGTGATCGGCAGAGTAACCATGTAATACTCAGGTAGCTAATTTCTTTGAGACAAGAGAATTAGTGATGCATGGATGCAGCAGGGCTGTGACAGTGGCTGTGACTCGCGAGACTATACGGTTCCTATTCAAGACACTTTGATGAGATTGACTGAATACAGGCTACAGAGTTAGATTTTTATTTGCATTTTCTGTTGGTGGTGTGCCTCGTGAATTTTTCAATGAAAAAAATGTGCCTTGGCTCAAAAAAGGTTGAAAAACACTGCTATAAACCACTAGCATTTTATGTCAGCTGCAACTTTAAAAATCCCACTTATTATACTGAAGGTGTTATCCATTTTTGCATCCTCCTAAAGGCATGTTCAATTCTATAAATGGATTGAAGACATGGACATACTACATGTGCTTGGCTGCGTACACAGTAGTTTTTACAGCGCATATGCACAATGTGTCCAAAGGACCTGCAGCCTTTTCTGATGACCCGAATGGGCTGTCCTGCTGCCGTATCATACATATTTCATGTCTGCATCGCACTTGCAGAGGCTGTGCGTTATTGAGCCTTCCTAAGACCTCACACCGATAGAGAAGCTTGTAGCACCTTCACTGCACCATCGAGTAAATGAGCGCATCTTGCCCCTGTCCTGCCCAAAACTCAAATCCCATGACGTTGTTTGTCTGCAAGTCTGGTATTAACACACTACGGCTTCTGCTCCACTGTCATATGTGTCAAGAAACAGCAGCTCAGTATAATTATGTGCTGGGGGCTTGATGGTTGACTGGGTAGCACTGTTCACATCATGAAGGCCCTGGGCTCTACTTACTGGGCCAGTGTGGAGTTTGCATGTTCTTTCCGTAAAAAAAAACATGTGCAATAGGCTAAAACCTCCAGCTAGCAGGCAAGGCAAGGCAACTGTATTTCAGTCAAATCAATGTGCCTTGCAAAAGAAGATATGCAAAATTACAATCAGGTTATTTTTTTCATTTTTATTAACTTTATTTATACATTTTTTGTTTAATAATACAAAATAACCCACACAAAACTCCAAATTAAGCCCTCCCCTTGAAACAAACTAAGCCGAACAAACAAAACAAGAATAATAATGACAAAAAAAAACAAGTCAAGTTTTTCTTCAGCATATTTCAAAAAGGGTTGCCATATTTCTGAGAAAGATGCATCCCTGTTTTTAAGGATATGTCTGATCTTCTCAATTTTTAAGAAATATAGAATGTCTTTGATCCACTGCGAATGAGGGGGAGGTAATGAGTTTTTCCAATTCAGTAAAATCAGCCTGCGAGCAAGAAGTGTACAGTAGGCCAGAAAGTCCTGCTGGTATTTGTTTAGGTGATATGAATCTGGGATTACACCAAAAAGAGCCACAACTGGGCAAGGGCCCGAAAGCAGTCTGAAAATATCAGAAAATGTCTTACAAATACAAGTCCAAAATGACAATAATTTCGGACAACTCCAAAAAGTATGAAAAATATGTACCAGGTGTTATTTTACAGCGTTCACAGTTGGGATCAGTGTTGGGAAATCTCTTTGACAGTTTGTCTTTTCACCAATGAACACGATGCAATATTTTACATTGCAATAGACCGTGCCTGGCGCAAACTGAAGATGTGTTACAATCAGGTTAAGTTAAGGCAAAGCACATATATTAAAACATCAAGACATGGGAAAAACACAGTACACCTGGGCAGGCACTGGAATTTTTTTCTTGGGGACAGGAAGGACGACCGGCCATTGACCGGGGTGGGGCTGAGGAAACGTGTGTTTGAAGGGGGAGGGGGGTATGTGTGTGCAGTTGTTTACAGTCTGAAAGTCAGTGTTATGCAAAATATGACCCAGAGAGCTCAGTCCGTATCTGATTTAGCTCCGTGGCTTGGCCTTGAAGGGAAGTGTTGATGGCGTAGAAGATTATAGTAGTATAGTATATTTTGCACTGTTCCTGACACAGCACACGTAAAGACCACTATTTTCCAATTGACAATTCACTAGTTCACTACTTTTGAGACCCTTGCAGCTGGTGAGTTAGTGCAGTCAAATGTGTTCAGTGTCTTATCGTTGGAGAAAAGTGCAACAAAACTTGTGATTTTAGTTTTTTTTGCTCGACGAAGGCCAATCGTCCAACCCCGCAATCGCAATGTGACTTTTCCTGTAGCGGCCCCAAAGTAATTGAGTCTAAGGGGAGCACGCGGCTTGTTAAGTTTTGGCATCCATCTTTGAAATGGGACCTGCTTTTTTTTGCCCGTGTCAAAGTGCGTGACAGCTCGGGAGGCAGCAGGTGTTGCGGTTGTTAGGGGAGACCGTTATGTAACAAGTCTGCCGCGATTGTACAGTTCGTGAAGAGTGATGTGAGCGCCTGTGTAAGATTAGACGTGACAACACAAGTGACAAGCACAGTGGCAGAGTCGAAAATGCAAGTTGACAAGTAAATCACCGAAGAGGCTTTATCGAAACATACGTCCGCTTGATCGTTCTTTGCTTCAAAATCATTTCAAAATGTTGGTAATATCACAATAAGGCAATAAGAGTAAGACAGAAAGCAAAGCAGGTAATACAAGGGGGAAAGTAACAGATAACGACAATATGTATCAATCAAAAGCTTCTGTAAATACGCCAAAGTTAGCCAGAGGGCCATTGTCCCCTGTGCTGTCTGGACATATATTGTTGTTTGTTGTTTCATCTATTGTAAGACTTAAAGCTGAAGAAGCCAGCCATTTACCCCCGAACTAGAAGATCCTTGTTCTTGCCATGGTTTGGAGAGACCACTATGATGAAGGACAAAATTCTGCTCTCTCCAAGTCCTTTCAATATGTAATAAATAATTGACAATATTCAGGGTAGAAAGTTCTAAAAAAAGAAGCGTCAATTCTAAAATAGACTCTTTTTTCTGTGTGTGTGTGTGTGTGTGTGTTCCTCTCGGGGTCCAAAGTGGAACAGTCCATTTAGTTTGCATTGTATAAGCATTGTATGTATTATATGAGCGATCGCAATGTCATCACACCTGGGGGCCGTGGTCGGCATTTTACGTTTTAAACAAATTATGAGAATCCTATGATCTGCTTAAACAGGGCAAGTCCAATAAGGTTCATATCGTCTTCTAATGACATGTAATATATTTATTATATTATACGATTATTATAGTTTAAAAATAATGTTGTAAGCAACTACCTGTAAAAATTTGACATTTATTTTCTCAAACAGAGGGAAAATACAAGTTAAGGGGCCTGTATAAAATGAATATTACCCATGCTTGATCAAGAAGCAAATGTTTCTGTTTGTGGCCCTAAATTATGCAGTTATGCAAGTGATGTCCAAATATCAGACAGTTTAAGTATCGGTATAAAGAAAGGAGATTCTCTATGCACTGTATGTATCTGATGAAAATATAAGACTCTTCAGACTTCATCTGTTATGTTGTGAACCAGATGTTAATTGGTTGATAGCATTCATGTTGCGTATCCCTGATCACTAGAGCGTAGTGTGCAAGCAATTACCAAAAAGAAGCCTCATAAGCAACAGGATGATGGGTTAAAAGTACATAAAAGGCAGTGGGATTAAAAAAGTACATAAGCACATTTTGGTATTCAGTTTTTGTTTATGGATATATAAAATATCATTCATTCATTCATTTTTTTGTGTTACAATATTTACAGTTCAGACACTATTTTTCTCATAGTTGAAAAAATTGGGAGGCTGGAGTGCTACTCGGATGTAAAAAGTTGTATAAGTTTAGTCTTTTGGGTGCTCTTCAGTGCAGGGATCCGTTTCAGCAAAAAATCAAACTCCGAGAGGATATTCCAACCATACTGTGTCTTCGGCTTACAACAGAGCTAAAAACTCCAATAGAGAAGACTTACTGATTCAAAAAACAGAACAAAAAGAGAACTCAAACCAAGTGTTTTTTGTGACAGAATACAGTACAGAAGCTAATAAAATTAAACAGATAATCAAACAAAACTGGAGTATTTTAAGAAGTGATAGCACACTGAGAGATGCTCTCCCAGAGACCCCCACCATTAGTTTTAGGAAAGCCCCCACTCTTGGTCATCAACTGGTTCACAGTCTTCTTTCACCAATAAAACAAAAGACATGGCTCAGCACTAAAGCTGGTTGCTATAGATGTGGTAACTGTTCTTTTTGTGAAAATATGCAAAGAACTAACATCTTCAAGGATACAACATCAGGTCAGACTTACAACATTAAAACCATCATCAATTGCAACACTACCTATGTTGTATATACTACCCTGCGGTCGATTTTATGTTGGCAGAATAAAACGCAAACTGAAAAACAGACTAGCAGAACACAAACAAGCAATAAGAACTAGCAACCCCTGTATCCTATGGCCATGCATTATAAAGATGTCCACCATGGGAATTGCAAAAGCCTAAAATTTGTGGCTTAGAACAAATACAGGAGATTATCAGAGGAGGGGACAGATTAAAAAGCTCCTTCAAAGGGAATCCTTTTGGATTTATACCCTCAAAGCTATGGAGTACCCTGGCCTCAATGGAGAATTAGATTTGTCTGTATTTTTGTAAAATGTATGGGTTTTGTAATTATTTGCATTTCTCTTTATGGTTTTGTAAAGAACAGTGTATTGTACATATTTTAATGTTTTGTATTCTACAAACCAGGTGACTATGAACACACCCACCTTGGACCAACCCACTTGGGACATGTGACCAATGCTGTGAGCTTATAGCTGTACAGAGGCAGCCATCTCGAGCTTGCCCTGAGGAAGGCCTAGAGCCGAAACGCTTTGGCAATTTTACCTTATCTAACTATTTTTCTCATATCATTAATTGCATACGCTGTAGCTTTAATGCGCTGTAAAAGCCAATTAAATGGAAGTTTTCTTTTCTATTCCCAATTAAACCATGCACCGAAAGTTTATCCACTGGAACTTGGGGAAAGGTTGCTGTTTCGAGAGCGTCCTTGTTATATAACATTGGTGCTTTCCTCTCGGGGCCTAAAGTGGAACAGCCCATTTAGTTAGTTCTGCAGTAGCTGTGAGCCTCGTCAGACGGCCCGATGCTTTTAGGCCCACGAGGCAAAGCACAGGACGCAGCCAACGGAGTCAAGAGCAAGTAACTCGAAGATTCTCAAACTGCACGTCTCTCGGTGCCTGAGCAGGGGGGGGCTTCCTCTGCCAGACACCAATTCATTATTGACAATCTCCTCAAGCATGACAGCCAGGCATCTCTGAATATGAGCATTTTATATTACACTATTTGAATGACAATTCTGCAGAGGCGCTTGAGTGGCAACAGGAAATATTTCTCACTATTTTTAGGCTGTAGCAGACAGAAAGTAAACCGTTTTAAAAGGGGTAGCTATTCTAATGTTTTCTTTTATGTTTTGAGTGAACTTCTCGATTTCTGAGACGTGTCAAAACTTTAGCTTCATAGTAAAAGACGCCTTTAAGTTTTATGTCGTTCCTCGCGTGCCGTTGGCTGTCGTATAAATCCTGTGCTGGCGTATGGGTGGCCTGTGTATGACATTGGCCGAGAATGCATTTCCACAGTAGTTTTATGGACTGGTCGTGGTTGTGGCTCCGGGAAGCGCTGACGCAGGCCACTCATAAATGCTTCCCTTTAGCTGACTCAGGTTAGATACCATTAGTTGAGCAGGCAAGATGTGTTCACGGTCAAAGACAGATTAAACTAGTTCAAGTTCAACACAAGAGTGTGTTCATTAGCCTTGACACTCGTCCCTTCTTCCTGTTGTTTTATGTTATGAAGTGGTGAGGCTGCTATGATGTGTCCTGACAAAGTGCTGAGATTAGGAAACACTTTTACTACTTTTACACGGGGCCAAGATCGAGTGTGCAACATTAATCGGGATTTATGGCCTTGCGAGAGCTCCAAGTAGGTCAGAAAAACAACTGTTGTTTGTTTGTTTTTCCCTCGCTCTCCTTATTCAATAAGCGCCTGACCCAGATCAAAAAAGTAAAGTGCTTTTGCTGAGACCATGAGAGAAGTCCATAAAAACTTCATCATCGCAACTAAAATGACCGCAGGGCGTTTATTTGAGCTTGTGATGGGATTCGTGTTGACTAATCAGAGCTGAACTTTCGGGATCCTTTCATTTTATTCTCTAAGAGCAAGTGAATTTCTCCACTGAGAGATCGATAAAGTCTCATCTTATTTCAAAGAAATGCAATAACCGATCAGTGGCTCCCAAACCTTTTCTTGCAGAAAAATTTACAAGTGAGCACATCGGCGACTCCCTCACTCTTTTCCAGCAACACTCTCAGTCAGTTATGTTGATTTCACTGGTTATAGGACTGTATTGAATATAAACACTTTAAAATCCCATTTCACAAGGCGCCATCAAAGAAGAACAGGGTCATGTGCAAACAAGTAATAGGAAATGAAGGTATCTTATGTAAAATTATAGAATAGAGTACAGAAGATAAACATCGATAATGTCAATGTTGGCAGTGCAAAGTTTTTTTTAACCCATTGCAAATAAAACAAGAGAAAACAACCACCCACACTTTTTAATAATTATTTGTCTTTGCTAAAAACGCTTTCATCGCTTTTTGCCTGCTCTGTTATGCTGTCTCTTATGTTAGAAAATAAAAACAAAATCAAAGTGAAAAAGACCAGTCTCTTTTCTTCAATGAGATTCTTTCTTTCTTCTTCCATGCGTAACGGCGCCACATCACTCATTAGAAGTATTCCACTCTGCGCGCTTTAGGTCAAGTGCTTTCACCGATTATACTCTTTTATCTCTCAATGCTAATTTTCTCAAATTCAGCCTTAAAATGTCTGGCCATTAGACTTTACAAACGATCCCATTACAGGCGGATCTGTCCTCATGGAGAGACAAATGTTCAGTGCTGCCTAATACACAACATGACCTTTATAAAGAAGTCTATAGTAATCAGTGGAAGCGATTAGTTAGCATTCATCAGTGCACTTACACAGTGTCCTTTAGAGTCCATAAAGACACTCATGGAACGAGAAGCTTTCGGATACGTCAGTGGTCTTTATAGTACTACAATAGGGCCACAATAGTAATGTGATATTGCAACACAGCATCTTCTTGTACACGTAGGCTATTATGACAGTTCTCTCTATAAGCAGCATTGGATCAAAAGTAGAGGACACTTTTCCCTATGAGACTGAGCATTATTATTATTATAAGTACACTACAGTATATTAATGATCTCAGTGATATAGTTGTTGGCACAGTTAACCAACAATAACTGCTTACAATGAGTTATTTTATGCTGACTGCCATGTTTTAATCAACCATTTTAATCTGTGTGTTTCCTATAAGCATTAGTCCTTTGTCATGACCAAGTGCCTCACATAGAAAGTAAACTAACCTGAGGAGGACAAACAAAAAAGCCAGCCAGCCAGCGCTCTGATACCTATGAATCAATGGTGCTTTTATATTTCCTGCGTGGAGCCTCTCTGATAATGTGATTACGTTGCTGAATGTAAAGCTCGCCTGGAAACCGTCTTTTCCATATTAAACACCCACGTGTTGCGAGAGATCATTTGAATTTCAATAGGCTCCTCTCTGGGTTCGGTTTCCCAAGATCAATATGTGTGTTTTTCTGAGTCTACCTCAAACCCATTACTGTACCGTAAGCTTTTAATTATAAAATGTGGCACAGTGCAAGACGAACTCAAGGACATATGGGATGAAAAGCATCTCGTAAAAGCTGCCGCCTGCTTTGCAAACCCCTGCTAGGTATGTTTTTTGTCAGGATAAAAAAAAAAAAAGGTGCACATTTCCCCATCTCTACCTTGGTTGGAGCTGTTGGACGGGAAACGGTCAGACTTCTTGAGGGTGCGGAAGTGGACTTTCTTGCTGGCCTGGCTCTCCCCGTACAGACCGATGGACTGAACCTGGATGATGTAGTCGGTCTCCTCCTCCAGGTCCCAGAGCACACAGGAACGACTGGTCGTGTTTACTTCCCGAATGAACCGCTGCATGTGCCCGTCCTGCCTCTGCAAATAGATCGAGACAAGATACACTGGACTGGTGTAACCTGGAATGTGCCACAGTGTAGCTTTAAGCAATAATGTTGTTTCGGAGAGTAAAAACTATTGTTTCTTCTTGCCATTATATCATTCCAGCAAATCATCCGTCCAAATGCCTGAATTTGCACATTGATTTGACATTAGTTTTCATTACGAACATCCTTCACAATGCCGCCCCCTCCATTGTAACGTCGTGCATCCTCCCTCTACCTTTGCATTTCAGATTTTTTGGATCGATTTGTGAATTTCAAGAACTGGTCCGTACTTACTGCAGACAGTGACAAACGGTGCCCTAAAAACCGAATAACAAAAACAACAACGACGTCACTAAATGTAGCGTGACAAAGCGAAGTGACCAGGCATACAATGTTAAGGTGCCCGAGGAACAGCATGTACTGCTTCATAACACGAACAGTTGGCGCCTCGTTCTCACCCATATGGCGTCTGGAGTGGAAATTGGGAAAGTTGTGCGTGGCGATAAGTTTTGGTGTAAACACCCGGGGGCACGAGCGTTCAAAGCCAGTTTTATTTATTGACCTTTTAGATTGTTATTTGTGCTATTTCTGGCCCAGAGCAATAAGACAGATTTCTCACTGCTCTGTGTGCGCTCGGCCCATCTGTAAGAGCCGCTCTGTGCCAGATGTCTGCGCCTTTACGGCCCTCTGTGATTCGGTTATTGAATGTGAACTCTTGGCTTTGAAACAGTGGCCACAAAACACCCGTATTAAGTGCAACCTTTAATCGTGTGTAGAGCAATAACCTAAATAAGAGAGGAAGTTGCTGGAAATAACTGAAATCACGGCCTTTCCATTTACACATGATGTCGATGTGCTTTCTGGGATTCCTTGTGCATTTCATTATGAAGAACCGATGGGAAGTTTAACATGTGCAGCATTTGAACGAGTTGTATGACAGTGCTTAAGTATTTGCATCAATTTGGCAACAGTATATGCATAAACCAGGGGTGTCCAAACTACGGCCCACGGACCAACTGCAGCCCGCGGACCTCTTTTAATTGGCCCGCTGCAAATTCTACATATATAAATAGACGTTTTTTTTTTTTTTTTACAATTGAATATGTCCCACATGAAACAAGGGCTTGACTGCATGTAATTCTCAGTCTTAACGCTCGCTGGCGCTGCTGTGGCGCCCGCCATATAGGAGCGAACAAAGGAAAAAAATCCAAAAGACAAACAAAAGATGGCAGAGAAAAGAAACGCAAGATTGAACATGAGGGACGAAGATTTCAGCCACAGTGGGAATGATTATTTCTTCACAGAGGTAAATGGGAGTTTTTGTTTAATCTGCAACGATACTGTTGCAGCAATGAACACAATATTCATTGTATGTGTGTTAATAATCACAATTCCTAATAAATTTAGTGAGTTGATATTAATATTTTCTTGAAGGGATTTGTGTTAAGTACTGTGAGCTACATCTCAGTCTGTGCTCGTGAGTAATTGTGTTATTTCGCTGTGGGTTACCTTTTTTCCTTTGTTAAAAATGAATGAAAATCCATTAATAGAAAGCTGTGATGAAGACTGTTTTTTACTTTAAGCATATTCAATTAAAAAGCATAGTTAACATTTTATTGAATTTGCTAACTTTATACAATAGAGGTGAAGTCACATATCTGACCTCTACTGAGTGCAGCCCAGTTGTTTATATATTTTTCTGTATGTCGCCCTCAGTGAAAAAGGTTTGGACACCCCTGGCATAGACGTTGCCTAATGCTCACAACAGACAAGGCTAATTTTGGCTCTTTTGATTTGATCCCAATCTCTATTGCATTTGTTTTATGTTGAGCAAGAAGGAAAATAGGGAAATAGTGTTGGGCACAAATATGTTTTTCAAAAGTAATTGTAAGTTCTCTGGAGTTAGGTCTTTGTGTTGTTCATTGTTTTCCCAATGGTGGTAAGCAGCTCCATTTACTGCTCTGCATTCAGACAGCAACCTGATGGTCTCTCTTGACAAATCAGCCGAAGCCACATTGTATTTCTATCTGAGGCTGAGCAGGCAGTGTATATTTCATCCAAAACGAGAAGTGGCTAAAAAATATAGACATGAATATAGACATGGGTGAAAGAAAATGTGTTGTGATATTTAGCCTGCTCCCCAAACCCTAAAGAGGTTTGTCGAGACATTGTTCTCTCTGCTGCGAATTCAAATGAATGCAGTGCAAAATACCCTTTATTCCTTCAGGTGTAATTCTATCCTCCTAAATGGGAGAAAAGCCAGGGCATGTCAGCACATTACCATCACGGCCCAGTGCCAAACCACATGATTGTCCAAAAATCGAATACCTGCAGTTTTCACTTTTGAAGTTTCACCGCCTGTTTTTTTTCTATAATTATTGATCTAAAAATGAGGACGCGGTGTCACAGCCTCGATCTTTAATTCAGTCTAAAACGAGGCAACAACAAAAGCGTACCTGCTGTGAGATGGAGAAGCCGATGATGGTGTCTCCCTCGGGCACGTCCCAGGACACGGTGGCAGAGTCGGCCCGCAGGTGCATGACGGAGACATTCACTGGAGCTGGCGGTCGATCTTTGGGAGAAAAAGAGAGCCATTTTTATTTTGTTTAATGCTCCAAATGGTGGAAGAATACTCAAAATATTCAATCAACGAAAAACGATTTTTCTGCAAACAGGAGTTTATGGGGGGCATATCCTTGCACTGAAAATATCATTCATTTCTGTATTTTTCTACCCTGTCTTCTACGTTGATTAAAGGTGAAAGAATTGTCCACAAATAGTACAAAGCCCTTTAGCAGAAGCCGCTGGGACACAGGCTGACAGATCTTTCTATAGCAGTAAGTCACGGTTGCAAAAGGCGGCCTCAGATGGAGCGGAGAGATGGGATTGTGGACAGAGCGGGGCCCACAGCCTGCTGTCCTCTGGGCTTTTGTGGCTCCTGTTTCTTTAATGGACTTCATGTGTTACCACCGAGAGTAACTGATGCAATGTGGGCAAATGTCTGTAACTGTCGCGCACGAGGGGCCCAAAGAAAATCTGATTTACTATCGTCAAGTGTGGCCTTGTTAATACTTTTTCAGAGAATGGTGTTTTTAAGCATATTAACCCCCACCTTAACCAAGCACCTTCCATTCTCCAGTTTGGAGCAAACATGCAACAAACATGTGAAAAAACAACAAAAAAGCAATAAAAATGTGACAAAAAACAACAACAAAATTACAAAAAACAACAAAAATTACAAAAAAGCAACAAATATTTGACAGAAAAACAGCAAAAACGAAGAAAAATGTGACAAAAAACAACCAAAACAACAACAAATAACAACAAAATTTCAGATAAAAAAGCAAAAAAACCAACAAAAATGTGAAAAAAGAACAAGTCACAACAGAGCAACAAAAAAGGAGCACAACAGCAACAAAAATGTGACAAAAACATGACAAAAAAACAACAAAATGAGCAAAAGTGAGATGAGGAAAAAGATCTGTTGAGATCAGTTTTGTAGGTCTTCGCTTTCAAAAGAGGCGTTACACTGGCCTATTAGGCAGTAAGCTTCAGTCGAGAAGCTACATTTGGGTAAAGCTTAACTGGAGAAAATGGATAGGGCGGGGTTAAGAGGTTAAAGGTTATGTAAAAGCTTAGTCTTTTGTCAAACTGTTGACTGTTGACTCAAGTGAGTTGAACCTGACGTATTATATTGAGCTGTTAATACAACTACCTTTGGGCCAGACCAATGCAAGGATAAATGGGACTACTGTAGATGTAACAGAAGGTGAATTTATTTGTAATAAAAAAAAACATGGAGAAGATCAAACTAGAAAGATATTTAGTCTGTTTGCAATTAAATCACAGTTTTGGCTTGATTGATGATATAAATTCATGAAAAATGGGTCTCGCCATGGGCCTTATCGTTTCGAGCACATTATTGTCTACTCAAAAGAAAAAGATGACATGAATTGGACATTAACTCAAACCTGGGACAGCGCCTCTTATCTCTGTCTTTGCTTTTATCTCCCTGCCGCTGTCTATCACGGCGCTCCCCCACAGACAATCAAGATGGCCTCCCTGCTCGGTCCAAAAGGTGACATTGAGGAGCACAGCGGGGACCAGGGGGTCAGGCGATGGCTATCAGTCGCCCGCGGGTGCCGTCGCCGGCTGCTTCGGGCGAGGGTACGGTCAGGAACAAGTGTGCACACTCCTACAATGAATCGTATCACGGCTGAAGATTGCTTTCCGCGCTAATAGTTAAAGTGCGGCGAGAAATGTGAGAGGAAATAAATTCGATCGCTGTAGAAAAAGAAGGAATGGAGCTGTTGATGCCAGAGGTTAGCAGGTCAGGTGTTTCTTTCAGGTTCTCCATAATAAAAAGTCTCTGGATGGAATATGTTCACACAGGCAAGATGTTTCATGGATTTTCTGCTGAAGGAGAATGGAGCCGATGTGTTTAGTGATTTCTTATTGTATTTTCTTTTTTTAATTTTTTATTCATGGATGCATTTACAGTTAGAATTGCACGATACCCTCGAGTCTTCCAGTTTGTTAATTTGTTACTGCCTCTAATGGGCCATGGATTTGTACTTACATGTTTAAAACCTCGCATTTGCTTTTAACCTTTTAACCCTCCGCCTGAACTGAGCACATTTTCTCTAGTTTGGCATTACCCAAAACTAAAAGCGTCTCGACAAAAACGAGAAGAAAACAAGGGTGAAAACGCAACAACAAAGCATCAAAGTGTCCGAAAAAGCCACGAAAGAGCAAAGAAAAGTAACAAAAAATGCAACGAAAATGCGATGACGGTACAACTAAAAAAAAGGACATAAAGCCACTAAAGAGCAAGTGACAAGAAAAAGTGAAAAAGGGTGAGTTTTTAAGTCTGACTGGAGTTAATAAAGGGCAATGAGAGTCTTCACTGTAGTATCCCGCTGTGCTCTCGCCCTGCAGTGATCTACTGCATTTATTTAACGCGCGACACATTCACCCCCTCCTCGTCCTTTCGGGTAATGGGGGTTACAGACAGGCACGAGTCGGCAAAACGCATCCACTACCCATGATGCATTGTGCCAGGGCCATTTTCCTGTGATGGAGCAGGTGACAACTCAGCTGAAGCGAGCCATGGATCATCACTAATGTATAAGTGGCTTTTGCCTATATGATGTTGTTTCTATTACTGGCAGCTGAAATGGACGACTATATTCTCCACTTCAACACCTGTGTAAGGTGACTTTGCTCATTGAGAAGTGAAGAAATAAATGAGTCAGCAAAGTGAGCCAGCTAAATCATTCTTAGCGAATGTTCAGCATTAACATTTGAGAGAAAACTGCCAAGCTAATCTTCAAAGTCTTAACTACAGGATTGTCAAGTTTTAGCATGAAAATCCCATGCGAGGAAGAACTTAAATTACTTTTTATAATGTTTTAATGAGCCTCATGAGCCAGATGACCCCTGTAGTTTTCTCTGAAGCAAGAATGTTTTATTAATATCCAATCACAGCTTGTTCTAAGTTGTTTGATGTTCGGTGAATGAATAAATGTCAGCATTTTTAAAGCAGCTCGCGCTTCTTATCAGTAAGCTTTATAAGATTTGGAATCAAACACCTCGATCCCTGTAGCCGAGCATCGCGTCACTGCAAATAATAATAAAAATGGTAAGACCCTCTTGGGATGTAGCCACACTCCCAATATGAATCATACGCTGTAGCCAAAGAATAATAGCAGACAGTAAAAGGGTGAGTGGATCTCCTGGAACAAAGCCCCATTAAAGCCACTAAGACCAACGGCATCTTATGGCTTTGACCTCTGGATTTGCTTGTAATGCAGCACTGGGACAAAAAACAATATAGTCACCAATATTGGAGAAGAGAACACATCACACCTGTGCTCTCCACTGGCTTCCTGTTGAGTTTAGAATCAAATTTAAAATCCTGCTCCTCACATTTAAAGCCATAAAGGGTATGGCTCTGCTCTATCTCCAAGACGCTATCGTTCCAGATCGGCCAACCAGAGCTCTCAAAACTCAGGGCTAGTAGTGATTCCTTGGGTTTCCAAAATCACTGTAGGAGGTAGAGCCTTTAGCCACCAAGCTCTGGTTTTATGGAATAAACTCCCAGCTCACGTTAAAGAAGCAGACACAGTCCCTACATTTAAGACTAGGCTCAAAACGTACCTCTTCGAATTAGCTTTACCTCAGTTAGGTAAAGCTCTAACCCACAGCCTGAAGTAAAGCTGCCTTGGGAGGAACACTGCTGTGGGAAGTACGATACACTGAGGGCTATCCTCTTGTTCATTCTTACTGCAGACTTTGTCTTATTATGATACAATAGTTCTTTTATCAGTAGTCTGTTCATTACTATTCACAATGGTATCCCACTTCCCCTCAGGCGTGTCATGGTTGGAGGTGGTGTGAAGAAAAGAAAAAAACAAAATGCAGGACTGCAACAAAACTGGGGATGTTTAATGAACGATGAAAACCAAAATAATAAAATCCAGAGAAAACCAAAAACTCACACAAACCAGACATAGACAATGATGCAACAAAGGACAAGGGAAACACAGGGGTATAAATACAAGAGGAAACGGTGCACAGGTAAAACACATCAGGGCGGGGCAGGCAGGTAACGAGGGAAGTAAAGGAAAATCACAAGGACAGAACACATGTCAAAATAAAACACAGGACTAGACCAAAGACAAAACATATCAAAACAGGGGAACAAAAGACAAATGATGACAAGGAGTGCCTGTCTAGATCGAATGGAGGAACCCGACCGAATGGAGGAACCCCGACTACAGGGATTGGACAAGAGGAACTGATGCTCCAACAAGGACTGGACGTTCTGGCGATCTTGTCCGTCTGCTGAGGGACCCCCATCGGCCCTGGGTCTCTATAGCCTGTCCGTACATGGGAGTGGATCTCTCCTTCTGTGGTTCTCCCCAGGTTTCCTTTTTTCTCCCCCTGTGTTTTTGAGTTTTTCCTTGCTGTGCCGTAGAGTCGCCACCTGCTGCCGACGCTTATTTGGACTTTGTGTTTGCCTGGATACTTAATTTGCCTGAACTTTACATTGTCTTATTTACTGTTCTGTTTCATTTCCTTAATGTTTAGTGCAGCCCTGTGAGGCAACTCCTGTTGTGATATTGGGCAATACAAAACTATTGATTGATTAATTGATTGATTGATTGATTGATGGAAGTATTAACTTGAGTACTATTTTTTGCCAAGAACTCAACAGTTTAGAGACAAATATAATACTCCATACTCCACTGGCATTATGACCACCACTGAGCTCAACAGAACAAGAAACATATTTAATTTATACTCCTCGTAATGCGTTTGAAAAGGCATTATGTTTGACGTTGGGACATTTATCTCAATTAGCCGTCCACTTGTGACAGTTGGAGTGGCTGCTCGATGAAGTTGGCCACATACATACGCGACACTCTCCTATAATTTTGAGCAGGGCTGATTTTGACACTTAGGTATTGTTCCAACAGCTTGCAGAAGTGTTTTTATGTCAGCCCCGGGAAGTCTAACAAATCAGCGGGGGCCTGACATGCAGCTGCATTGCCTTCTGCAGCTCTCAGAAGCGACAATTTTCGTCTCCACTTCATGCTCTATAGTCAAAGCCAACCTGAATCTAAACAACTTGAAATGACTTTTAGAGAGCAGCTGCCTTTCAGAAAAAGTTGGCATCCCTCCACACACTTTTATGTCAACACACTTATGTCATGTTGTATAACTCTAAACAAACTCTATAGAAACAAACTATATAAGGCCTTGGTGCTTTGCTTTGTGTATTACAAAACATGCAAAAAAATAAAGCATAAAGATTCAGATCTGTTGCGAGACAGGCCCATTAATTCAAGCACCAGCCACAAGGGGAATGAAACTAATTGTGAGATGTCATGGCTTTGTGGTTCAATTAATGGAATATGTATTTCAAGACTTAAAGTGGTGCTGCCTTGCCAATGCCAATGTCTCTCAAAATATAGTATTTTTCACGGTACAGCACTGCCCAAGCCTTTTGCTCTCAGAGGGCATGACACATTTTTCAGGGCTGTGTACTGTGATGTACTGTGATGGTCTGTAACTCGGCACATGAGGAGAGAGAGAAAGAGTCTGAGATCAGCAAAGGTAGAGACTAAACCCACAATTACTGAATGTAATCCAACTTCATCACATGTTGAAGTTTCTTAGCCCAAGAAAAAAGGTTTGTTTTCGTGCAGCACAAGGTTCGTTAATGATACATTGCACGGTTTGAATACATTTGTGGAAGTTAATTAAGAGGACGGAGTTGAGTGGTAAAGTTTATTTACAGCTGAAGAGCTTGTTAATTCAAAAGCTTTGCCTTATCTCTGTTTATAACCATACCAGTAAAAGTAACATTTGTATAATGTTGATATAAAAAAAAGAAATTCTAATAGTAAATCACTTCATAAACTAGTAATAATTAAGACAATAAAAAATTTCAGCCCCCCTTAAAGCAGTACTAAGTAACTTGTCAACCTTAACCTATCCTTTTCACTATCCCTCTTGGGGGAATACAAGTGTTAATGGGATGATTGGGGGGGGGTCTTTCATCTCCCCCTGGTGTCTCTGGCCAGAAAACCACAATTGCAACTTTGCTGCCTACGGGTCGGAGTCCCCAAACTAATAGAATCACGAAGAAGAAGCTAACAGGCTAACGGGCAAAGCTAACTGGGGGCTGGCGCCGCTTGGACACTATTTCCAGCCAAGTTTGAGCGAAATAATGATTTCCATTGTGTAATTGGATGTACAATATCCCTCTCTCCCTTTGTCTTTTCTGTCAGCGTAGTATTTACTCTCACGGACAATTAATGAGTAAAAAAACGCAACATGCTACGACACCTGCAGTGGCGCTTATGGCCTGTAGCTGCATGAGTTACTTAGTTCCACACTTGACAATTTTTTTTCTTATTTTAGGGTCTTTTGGATCTTTTTGCAAAAGGAATGTTATTGCCCCATAACATCAGAATTATTTGTGGAAAAAAAAGAAAAAAGAAAACATAATAATAATAATAATAATAATAATAATAATAATAATAATAATAATAATAATAATGATGATAATAATGATAATAATCTTGATGGGTGAGGTTTGCATTGTATTATGATTTGTTGATGGTGCATAGGGTCAACAATAGTCAGTAGGTGAAATGGGGTATACCTTTGTCGTCACATATTAACTCTGAAGGACGGCCGTGACGGTACAATACCCATTTCAAAACATTTTGACAAAAAGATTAAAAATCAGCGCCTTTAAGGATCTTTTCCTTAACTAACAGCATCTTGTATGTCAGGCTCATATTTTTACTATTCAAATGGCATACAGGATTAAGCCACATTTCAAAAATAACTCCCCATATTTTCTTGCATATTCCTGTGATAGTGTTTGCTCTTGTGGCTTCTGGCCTGTGAAGCGTGAACAGCATCATAAAAAAGTTATACCCAAAAGTAGAAGGGTTGACCAGCCATGCGTGGGAGCCCCCGTGCTTTTTTGCCTCTCGGTGCCTCTCCTGCACTGGGCACTGACTGTCCTGCCCTCTGTCCGTGTGCGCTCACGTCTCCCCACAGCCTCAGCCAGAGGTGGTGGAGGCGCCAGGTGTGACTGTGCTATAATGTAATCAGCCACAACGACCCGGGGCTAACTAACACTCGCGGATTATCTCGAAAAGAACAATGTAAAGGAACAGTTTCATAACGGCGAGGCCAAGGTTAAAGCCGGCATCGATCGCACGTCAAAACAATGCAATGAAGGAGGTTAGAAAGAAATAAATGGATTGAAATAGACAGAGCCACATGTGACGGAGGAAGAAATTACACGAGCAAAAGCTTCTGGCGGCTCCAATACCACAAATCTATTTGTCCACAATGTGTCACCAGGTTTACCAAGACTAGATTGCCAATTTGATAGGAGCTCAGCCGTTCCAATGAACCCAATGAATGTTTAATCCATGTTTGTTTAGCGGCTGAAGCACATCTCCAGATTTAATTTTCAGGCATGATTGTCCCATCAAGTCATGCAATAACAAATATGGGCAGTCCAGTCCAATTACATCCGTCAAGTCAAGTGCAATAAATCCCACGCTTGACTTTGGCAGCGACAGCGATCAGGTTCTTTTTTTTTTTTGCCTGTATGCTGTCAAACGCTCAATTATTTTAAGCATAGAGACCCATAATATGGGTCTCTATGCTTCCATATTATGGAATGCAAATGAATGTAGAGTGCACACACAAACCAAGTCTGACAGTGAGTGAGGCCATTAACAGGTAAAGTGTGAGCAACAAGAGAAAGCTGCCTTGAGGTTGTTTTTGTGTTGAGGATGTTTCACCTCTCATCCAAAAAAAAGGCTTTCTCATTTCATGCTTTCTGAATCTCCATGCAATGAGAATTAAAAGACTGTAGCTTAGCCCGGGCAGAACCTTTTTTTTCCATGTAGGAGTGAGAGCTTAAATGGGTAAAAAATAATGAAACGTTTGACAAGGAGGAGTCTATGTCCCAAACTGTTGATGCTGTGGGGTATATCAGCGGAGAATTAGAGCCATATTATGGAAATGAGGAGCTGGCCTCTCAAAGCTACAATCATTTGAGATGTTTATTAGGGATATGTGCGTTGTAATTCCTTTAGCATGAGGTTGCACATCAGAAAAGTGGCGGTGACGCATGAAATTACTGCAATAGTACGTCTCATTGGTGCGCACTACGCCAAATTTGTATTGTGCCACCATGAAGGTTACGTTTTTTGGCTTCTCACTAGGAAAACAGAAACAATTCCAATCCAAGAGGGAATTAAATAAACAATTCATTTCAAACGTCCGCTAATCTGCTCCACATTCACTCAGACCCTGTGTGGCAATGCCTACTTGTAACCAAACGTATGTGTGTTATCAAAATGCACTTTCCCTGCTCATGTCGGCTATAATGTGCAGAACTCCACCGAGATCAGGGGAAGCTTTTTTCTTTTCTTTTTTCACCAGTCATGGCACCGGGAGCCTTTCAAAAGCCCAGAGCCCAAGACTGACATGCAGCCACTGAGACAGTGAAGGCAAAATCACAGGGAAGGCTCGGTTCTCACGGGAATAGAGAGGTAGGGGGAAGTAAATGCAAATGCTCAGAATAAGAGAATATAAATGAGACAGCATTGTGATGGCCCATCCTACATAACTAATGCAGTGAGTTGAAGGCACATTGCGGAGGCAGAGAGTGTGGCCCATTTTCTGCAACTTGTGGCTCTCGCATTAAGGTAAGTGTATAGATGAGTGGGGCTATTTGATGGCTTTTTAACATCATTAGTGTGCCCTGTAGCGCTGTGGCTGCAACAATGCAACAAGAGGGGAGTCAGGCGCTTGCTGTGCTGACTTACAAAGTGAATGTCCTTGATAAAACTCACGTGAGCTCATGTGGATCAATATTTCTACACTTCTGAATTGTAGGGATCTAATAAAAAAAAAAAAATAGGGATCATGTCAAAGAACAGGCTTACAAAAACAACACTCAAACATGTTTAGAATCTCAGGTAGACTTTCGTAAATGCCATAAAAGTCGCCCACTTACTTGCTCCCACTGGTAACACGTCGCTGCCAACAAGCAACAGGAACGCAGAGTTGATCCAAACAAGCAGGCGAGCCATGTCTCCGGCGGCGGCGGCGGCGGCCAGCAGCAGCAGAGGCGGCGGAGAGGTCAGGGATTCACTTTAACTTAAAATACAAAACGACTCTTTACACTTGACGACTGGCCAAGCGTCCGTGGTTCATGGTGACGGCATCAGCGAAGGGTCTTTTACTGCACGCGGGTCAATAAACGCATTCAATGTCAAAGCGCGTGTAACGGGAGGGACATCATGCGTCTTCGCTCATTGTCGCTTTTGGAATCCACAAGTCGTTTCATCCGCTCATTGCTTTCCGTGAGGGTTAGGGTGCACCTCCATATCTGTCAAATCATCGAGCATCAGGTTGCAGGAAAGGAAAAAGGAAAAAAGAAAAAAGAAAAAGGCGCTTTCTCTTCTCTGTTAACGATGCGGTGAGTTAAGTGGGACCGTCTCCGCGCCGTGGACAGCGCCTGCAACTTGTTCAGACTGTTGTGAGCGGTTCATTGAGGGCTGAGCGATGCGCACGAGCCTCCACCAATCACGCCTCGGCTCCGGTGCGTGATTAGCATATCCCGACATGATTAATCACCCACGTGTCGCCGTCCAAACATGTACGGGAGAGGTACAAGAAACGCGCGTTCGTGTTTTCTCGTGTGTTTTCAGCTGAATTGTTTGAACTGCAGCTTGTGATACAGGAGCTTTGTGTAAAGTAATTGGGAGTGGTTTATTCTCATGTGCTCGTGTTGTATAATAAACCACATTACAAACCTATGAAGTAGCAGTAATACACAATGTAATGAAAATGTAATAGGGTGAAGGGACTGGTGGACATGAAGGCCAAAGTCCCTATATGGGGGACAAATGCAAAAAACACATTTTATTTTACCTTTTTGCTCTTTATTTCACTTCATATGATTGATGATGAAAGACCAGACTGTGACTTAGGTCTATAGGTACACACTGTCATCTTTAACCTCTTAACTCCCACCTTAACCAAGCCCATTTTCTCCTGTTTCAGCATTAATAAATCTAAAAGCTTCTTGACTGGAGAATTTACAACCTGTTTGGCCAGTGTAAGGGCTCATTTGAAAGCTAAGACCTACAAAACTGGTCTAAACTTTTTTTGCCGTGTTTTCACCACATATGTGTCATGTTTGTATCGCATTATTGACACATTTTTGCTGCTTTTTCTTCGCTTTTTAGTTGTGTGTGTGTTTGTGTGTTTTGGGAAATTTGACGCTTATTTCATGTTTTTCTCGAATATTCATAACTTGTTCATGTTTTTTTGTTGCTTTTTTGTCCTTTTCTGTAATGTTTCTGTCCCCTTTTTGTCGTGTTTTCATTGCATTTTTTGATGCCATTTTGTAGGTTTTTTCTTGTGACACGTTTTTGTTTACAGCCCATAGGCCGGTGCAGTGCCTCATTTGAAAGCTAAGACATTAGTTTCTGAAAATAGGTGCAAGATTTGTGTGAGTAAAACACAAGTGCAGGTAACCAGTTAAATATCTAAGCTTTTTAGTAAAAAAAATTGTGACTCTATATGCAGGAAGTACTCTAGTATTAGTAGATAGAGTAGTATTAGTACTAGTAGATAGAGTAGATACTGTATATTGTTCAGTACGTAGGCCTATTACTTCTACTTGAGTATGAATGCAAAGAAGAAGTATTTTTACTCTTACTTGAGTAAAAAAAAAAGTTACTTGCGCCAGTGTGAGTAAATTTCAAAGTTACAAAGGCTTCATGTCGACCTGAAATGTACGCAGTTTGTGTTTTGTCTCCCTTTTTCTTCAGAAATATATATATTTTTAAATCCTTACAATATAATATATTTTCTAATAATAATAATAATAATAATAGTAATGCCTTAGTCTTATATAGCGCTTTTCCAGACGCTCAAAGCCACTTTAAAATTGCGTGCATTATTCATCCACACAATACTCACGGTGGTAAGCTATATTATTGTGGCCACAGCTGCCCTGGAGGGTAGACTGACGGAAGTGAGGCAACCAGTCTATATTATATCATTTAATGTTTTGTTTCTCATGAATTACGTTATACTGAAACATAAAACAGACTTTTACAATAGTTACTCAGTACTCACAGTACTCAAGTAACATTTTCTCCAAGTACTTTATTACTTTTCCTGGAGTATTTATTTGCTTCTCTACTTTTTACTCTTACTTGAGTAAATATTTTTGGCTACTCCCCACATCTGCCTATTGGAGTTGTGGGTTTCTCGAGACGATGATCCAATCAGACAGTAGAATGAGTACCATGGATTGCCAGATCCATGGCCAAATGTTCCCATGTTCCAAACTATAAAGATTTCTCTCCTACCTCCACCCCAGCACCTGTCCCTCAAGTACTTATACTGCTTCTGCTGTATCAGGGATTGGAGGTTCTTGGCTTTCAAATGAGGAATAGCAAGGTCATAGCTGCATCCTACTAAAAGTGCATTCTAACGCCATCAACTTTAAATGCAGCGTTTTAATTGAATTTCACTGTGGTTCACTGAGCACAGCTCTCTTTGGTCAAATTTGCTGTTTAATTGTCTATGAAATATGCAACAATTTGCATTCATTTAAAACAGCCAGGGGCTAACATCTGTAGAATTAATCTTTTCTAAAAATAGCGATAACGATTGCCTAAACAGAGGGAGCCCTGTGGAGGGTCATTGTGTCTTGCTCTCACACATCACACAATGCACAGCAGAGTGGAGACGACAAGCGTGTTATCAGGAAGATGAATCGCATTGATATGCTCAGAGTACCGCTCCGATTGCTTGTCTGTCGGAAAATCTCGCTGCCTCTACATGCACAGTCCTGCACACTATGGCGCTATTTGACCTCATAATCAACCAGACTGCTGCATTAATATTCTGACAACTGCCTACTTCATCCCATATTGATTGCATTGCATTTCAAGCCATATATGCTGGAAAAAAGAAAACTCTTGTTGCCATGGTTTTTATGCACTTGCCAGAGCTCTTGGCAAAGACAGAAAAGCAGGTTCGACATGTTCAAGTTTCCATGACATTTATGTGACATTTATGTATACAGCTGTTGTAAAGCAGCCCACTGTGGTCTGATTTCACTACAAGCTTTTCTGGAGGAAAATGTCAAGTGCAATTTTTCTGACTTTTATTTTCATTTCTTATTTTCTTCATAAAAGTCATTAAGGGGTTGAGGGCAAAGTTAATATTTTGATGTGAATCCAGGTGGTATTTACAAACTTCTGTGCCACAAATTATTAGTCGTGATATGTTTTTATAATAATCATTAAAATATATCTCTATATATTATTATTAAATGCTAGTTCAGTGACTTATTTGGAGGAGACGTTGCCCATTAAGTGGAAAATATCTGAAGTGCGTGTGACACACTGAACACAATTTTTGCTAAAACATAGTTAACACAATTATATTAAAGATTTTGCTAAATATTTTTCTTTAGTTTGACCATTTTTGTGATGTTTATATTATCACTTCCTGATTGTACACTAAGGAAGTGACATAGATAGAGGAAACGATTTTAAACTGTTGCCGTGCCGACCACGTTAAGTCAATGGGAAATGAGTCAAACTGCTGTGGAGCTTTACCTTCATCTACGTCACTTCCTGTCAGTAACTTTAAAATGAAAATGAAAATAACTTTTCTGCCCAACATTTCCTCATTAAAATTGCCTTTTCACTGAAATAGATAATTATTACTTACAACCAAATAAGCCATATTTACAAAAGCATTGAAACCTGTCATATGCACTTTAGGTTTGTGTCCAGGTCTGAGCGTGAAGACTCAACAAGTTATAATTTTGCACTTCAATGTCCTGAAATTCTAAGAGGAGACATTTAGGCTCATTTTGTATTCCCATTATGGCCACCAATCTGTAAAGTCACTGTAGTTCAGAGTTGCTGAGTTACGGCAAAAAGCCATAATTGAAAATATTGAAATAAGTTTTATCAGCTCCCACTGGCTAAAAGTGTCTCTGCTCGTGTATAATCATACTCCCAATCATTACAGTTTTCTCTTGTTACATAATAAATAGGAAATTTGATGCATAACCATAAAAGTTATAAAAAAAACATATTTTCAGAGAATTCTGCTTCTGTCACATAACCGAGCAGAAGTAAAAATGAGTGGTTGGATGGAAGGGAAAAACACATTTGCAGGTAAAAGCTACTCATGAGTGAGTGCGGTAAATTGTCATGACCTGACTCATCGCAAAATAGAACCCTGAATAAAAAGAATGGTGGATAAAAATATGATAACATGTACGGCTTACATAATCTCACCAAGGTTCTCCTTTCTGAGCGGCAGTGCTGTGTAATACACAAATGCAATACTACTGGACCTTTTGGTGATTACTGTTAACTATATCAAATCACAAAAATATCTAGACTGTATGTTACTTTGAAACTGATACGATAGTTTTTATAGTGAGATGTTCACAGTGTCAATGATGCAAATCTTTGATCACCCTCGTCACTTTTAATTATGTAAGATTTCTGTTGTGATGGCGAGTGAATGTGGCATATTCATTATGCTAACCATAATGAATATGCCACTGTGTTTTATGATAAATCTGATTTATCTAATGTTTTATGTCTATTCTTTAGTGCAGTAAAAAGGATTATTCATGTACATTTCAAGCCACCTTCAATAGTAAATAGGACACAAAGAAAATCTTCATGTTGTACGGCCTTTATAAGTGCCACTGATCAAATTACCTGCAGGTCGAGGTCCAAATGTGGCATTTTTAATGAATAAATTAAAAAAGGGGTTTTCATAAAGTACAAGGTCACTGGTATATTCCAGACCACACTTTTTGGTGTAATCATTCCTTACTTCCCCTATTTTATTCTTGTCTGTTTAATTCTGTAACCCAGGAGTTGGGAAAGAAGAGTTAATTGCTTTGTGTTTAGTGCAAAGATGAGCGATAGAGGAAGAAAGTTGCTGCAAACTTTTAAATCCAGCAACAATGTTTGCAACTGCGATTTCAACTAGAGATTCCTTAACTCAGTTGTTTATCATCCTTCTGATATTAGTGAGCCTCAGTCCTGCTCTGAGTGAGAGACACAGGCAGATCTAACATCTAAGTAAATGCAGTGAAGTGTGAGCCCTCAGAGGAAACATTCTGATTAGGTCTGAATTGTCTGAAGACTCTAGGAAAGTTTGTGATGTGAATTTTGTGTCACATCATCCACCCCTTGCCCTCATTTCTCTGCTCTGTATTGGAGTTTGGTGTAACACAAACTTTCTGTACAAACATTTTAAAATCTTAGTTGTTGCGCTGATTCTTGTTTTGTTTTTTTTACTCAGAAAGAGCTTGGTGTCACAATGATGCAAGAGAGGCCTCCAGTCAAGGTCGAAGCCGCACGTAGCGATATTTACATTGGCATTTTGCTACCCAAACAAAAAGGCGGGAGAAGACGTGACGGCGGAGGATCTTTGAATGGAGAAGAGCACGACACTGCATACCGATCAGGGGATGATGAGCTGTCTTCACCGGTGAGCTAAACCAGGGGCTGTATGGCACACAGACGATCAGGTGTTACATAAGACAGCCAAAGATAATAGAGTGGTTATGAGTCCTCAGAAAACATGATAACATTTAGCCTTTAACATCAGATCTCCCGTTTCTATTGAAAAGAATCAGTGTGTAACAGTCATAACTGATGCCAGATTGCCAGCAGTATCCGCCCATAAGTCGTGTACTTCTCACTGCACCAGCGCCCGTATAATTACATTCGCCCTTGAATCATCATTGAGCTTGAGGTCTATTACCGCATTCATTTGGAGGTGGTGGGGCTCCCGCTAACTCGTGGCTCTGAGGCTTCCGCTGACTAAATGAATCAGGGTTTGACTTGTGTAACAAAAGCAAAAAAATATTTATATAGATATCAATTTAGCAGACGGTTTGTTGAAACCTTCGTTGTTCAGCCCGAGGGAAAAGGAGGCAGGGTCCATGAAGAGAGGCCCCATGTGCGCACTAGTATTGGCATCATCAAAGACAATTCCATTAGTACCGTAGTGGCGTCAGTCTGCGCAGGAGTTTCTGGTCAGGAAATGGATTGTTATATACTCGCAACTGCTAATTTATGGAGCAAATAAAAGCTGAACCTGAAACTTAGTAGATTACAAAGCAAAGGCGGTCCCACAGCGTGAAGGTCCCCGGTTACTGTGGTTTCCTTCATTAACCCAAGACAATCACCGCAGCAGTAAAACTCCTGACCAACATCTGTGCACCCACTGCTCCCGTCGGCTTCCCCTGAAAGCACTGGTTGAAGGATGGGTCAAACGTCATACTAACAATTGCTTTTTAAGATGTAGAAATTGGATGGAACTGTGATCCAAATGACATTCTTCATTTTGGTAGGCAAGCATTTATGAATTTATTACGAGTCACTTTTACTTGTTTTTTTTTTTTATAATTTCACCACTTCTGTCGTTCACAAGACAATGAATAATTGCTGTAAACCAGTCAGTTTTTATATTGTCAAATAAATGTCGAGACGCGAACATGAATTTGAAATACAATGTGGCAAATGAATCTCTATATAAATAGTATTAATTGCTGTGATAGGAAACTTGATTGAACTGCGATACACTTTGCAGGTTACCCAATAAATCAATAAATGGACATCGTAGTTTCGCTGTAGATAGGTGGGCTTATTAAGTATTAATAAGCATAAGTAATAATTTTAGGGTTAGGGTTAAGGTCAGGGTTAGGTTAAGGGTTGGCTATGAATAAGTGTATTATTAATGGCCTATTAATACGTTAACAGATAAAAGTATAATAAGAAGTGTGTTAATAATTTACAAGCATATTATTAACTCTTATTAGTACCTTATTTATGAATACTTAATGAGCACACCTTAATATAAAGCGTTACCTCATAATGGGAGGTTAAAGTATTGAATTGAGTATTGAATGAAACTTATTTTTAGATGTTTTTTTTTACAAGCAAAAGCAAGTACCGAAAAGAAATATAAAATCTTTATTTTCAAAAAAGCCTCAAACAAATGATGCAAATGCGTAAGAGATGAAATGGAAGGAAAAGGAATGAATTAACATTATTCATCTGCTTTATGGTTCTACATGACAAATAATTTTGTATCCAAAACAGTATCGTTCAGGTATCGGTATCGAAAACCAAGTATCGTTAAAGTGCCGGTATAATTTTTTTCTTTTTTTACGGTACCCAGCCCTACTTTTGGCAAGGATATATGTTATGACTATAAATGGCTGGTCACACTTTACTGTGTAACACATTAATAACATAGTAATATGATGGAAATACCATGGTAACGAGGGCATTTTGAGGGCCTCTTCCTTTACCAAGCACTAATCCCGTTTCTGGTATTGACAGTCTTTACATTAGGATTATAAATGAAGTAGCATGACAGATCTCTCTTCTGGTTATTGGGTAATTAACAAGTAATAATAATTATCATGTTAATACACGTTTATGTACAGTATAATGATAAGTGCTAATTGCTAAAACTGTAAAGTGGTAGCTATTATTCTTTTTTATTACTAGGTGCATTTAATATATCGTCCCGTGCAACACTTTGTTTAGCTGTGTTTGATCAGCTAATAAGCAGAAGCACTAGAATTACGCCCCAAATGAAAGCCAATTGTACTTGATTTTCCTGAACTTGAATCCATTCCTAAAAACAAATGTGCTCTGTGTAGTATCTGTAATGGTCCAGATGCACTTGATTGATAGAACCCATTAAAAAGGCATCAAAGCTCAAGAGAGAAAACATTTACGACGAGGAGCATAATGTCGACAAAAGCCATCGAAAACAGCCACATTACAGAGATGAAAGTGTGTCTTCTTTCATCTGCGGCTCCGCTCCCTCTCCTTCCCAAAGGATCATGGACGGTTTTCCTCCTGATGCTAATGATGTGTCGTCCATTCTGGGATCAGGGGACCATCGGCATCATCTTTGTGTTATTGTGCTGAAAAGATGAGAGAAGGGAGGCGCAACAGATAGTATACCTCTCCTCACTTCATTTCATGGCTGTGTATTGGGAATCTTAAAGCTATATTACACCTTTGACTCTCAGAAGTGTTTCATTTGGCTACTTTGAGTGGGATGATTGACAATTACACTGAATAAGGCTGAAGATCTTGAAAAGGATCCATGGGCAAATACAGTATATATAGATATATCTTGTAGTGTTTTGGTCATGCTGTGTAATCCTGACATCTGCTGGCTAGTTTGGGAATAATAAAATAAATAACTAGTTTGCAAACACCAAGGAGAAAATCAGCAATATGCAAATGCAGTCAATAAAGAGTATTTATGGACGGACATCAGCAGGATTGTGAGTTTGGCAGCACCTTTTAGTGATAAAGGAAATTAAACTTCATTCACTTGGAGACGGTTCAGACACCCCCTCTGCTGTCAGCTGGGCCCTCTCCAGAGGTTGCATCGATAGTTTTTGAAAAGCCAAGACTCACTTACAGTAAACAAAAATGTATAGTTTTGATGACTCAACAGAAAGGCTTTCCAAAGTAAGACATCACTTTGACAGTTTGTGTTTGGCTGATGCGAGTGATACACACAATGAGTCCAACCAAAACAACAATAATTTATTTATTTTACATTTTAAGATATTTTATGCATTGGATTGATAAAGACCACCCCAGCTCGAGCTCTAAATGTGGCATTTGAGGAACGCTGACGCACACTTCCTGTTTCCTTTCCAATCAGGAAATGACTGGGTTTAACCCATGCTTGGTGGGGCCATTCCACTCCTATCTTTAAGATACTGTCTAGCCCACCAGGGATTTAAAAAAAACCACAAGGTCAGGGGCTTTTTAAGGCTTCCTGTAGGCATCACAAAAATATACAATTTCATTTTTTGCTTTGTGTGTATGCCGATGCTATTCAAACATAGGGCTCACTATCTTCTGCATACATTTAATTACATGTTGTTATTTTGTGACTAAAATAAATAGAACAAAATAAAATGTTCACCTAATGGCAAGAAAGAAGCTCTTGTGAAATGTGTCAGACACAGCCAGACACTGGGTAACACATTGAAACATACACAAACAGACAATGTTGCTTACTCGCGTCCGTTGACTACATCTACAAACTCAACCGTAAGTGTCCTCTGGGTAAAAAATCTATATCCATTTGGTTTTCAAGGAACATGACGTAACTATTTCACAGTTAATGTGTATTTCACTGAGATCATCCAGTGACGTTTTTATGGTTGCAACTCATACTGTCCCTCAGTGGCAATAAGGAAGTCATTGAGAGTGTTTTGTAAAAATTCAAAAGTGGGCCTTTGTGCTGCCTCTTCTTTCCAGCACATCATCATGATCTCATAGAGTTCTTCAGGACAGCCCGTGGGACAGGGCATCCTGTATGAGCTCTCCAACATCTTGATCACCTCAGGGTTGGTCATTCCTGGGCATAACAAACATGCTCAAGATTTACACAATAAAGAAGAATTTTTACATGATTCCTTTCTCTGTTTTACCTGGATATGGTATTCTTCCATAAGTGACTATTTCTGTGAGGAGGATCCCGAAAGACCAGATGTCAGACTTGATGCTGAACGTGCCGTAGTTGATGGCCTCTGGTGCTGTCCATTTAATTGGAAATTTAGCTCCTATATTTCAATGAAACATGGGCAGACATGAGTTTAGTTGTGTGCTATAAAGGCTCGTAAAAGGCATTGGACAAAGAAATTACTACATTACTTTGTCCACTAGTGTATTACCCTGTCCTTTTACATTACTGAACAAAATCATTTAACTTTGTCAGATTTTTGTGTAACATCCTTGGTGTCTGTTTTGATCTGTTTTCTTAGTGATACTAATAACCACATGTCTATAGGTTGCGTAATAGTAAATAGTGCAATCACATAGTCACAGTCACTTTCGATTTGGTAGAAGGCAGTTAATGAACCTGCAGTAGCTCTGTGTAATAATGTAACACTGCCAACCTTCTTGTGCTGTGTATTCAGTCTCGATGATCCGTGCCAGCCCAAAGTCCGCTATCTTACAGTGAAGGGTCTCATTGACCAGGATGTTGGCCGCCCGAAGATCTCGGTGGATGTAGTTTTTCATTTCGATGTACGCCATACCCTCAGCTATCTGTCACAGAGAAAATGTCTTAGATAAGAAGAGATTGCACCATGCCTCCTGAATGCAGACATGCAAAAATGTATTTGCCAACAAGGGACTAATTCCGGAGAAGTTGACAGTGGAAGAAAATATTCTGGTTTCCTGACCGGATGTTCATAGTTGACGTGTAGAAGATTTAACATTTGACAGGCTCAGTACGGCATGACCACAGAACCACAAAATACAAGTTTGTTTTTTTGTTTTTTTTCACACTGTGTTCACACACTAGCTGGTGACACGACTCGCACATTTCCACATTTCTGTTGCCATAAATAAAACAGATTTGATGGTAGACTGAAATGCTCTGAGGGCGAGTTGACGACTTTTTAAAATTATTATTATCATTTGATGTTTTTTTGACAGTAAATAAGATACCCACCTGCCCTGACATGTCTATTAATTTAGGAAGCTCCAACTGCTGTCCTTCGGTGTTTTGTAAGAACTCCAGAAGACAACCTGCAAAGAGTCAAAACAAAGGACCGATGGACTTAGAATAGAATGTGAAACAGCATGTACAGTGATTTTTCAATAGCACAACGACAGAAACTATATCCTCTCAGAAAAGTGACACAGTTCTCTATTCCTGACTTACCGTTTATCATGAACTCGGTGACTATAAGGATCGGTTCTCTGGTGACCACAGCGTGAAGCCGCACCAGTCGCTCGTGCTGCAGCTGCTTCATCAGGTTAGCCTCTTGAAGGAAGGCCTCTGGCTCCATGGTCCCCTCCTTCAGAGTCTTGACAGCAACTTTCTGTGTGTTCTTATAGTAACCTAAAATGTCAATATAAATGACTGTTTTAAACTCACACCTCCCACGCGGTAGTTAACGCACTGTCTTACCCATCCAAACTTCTCCAAATTGCCCAGCGCCAAGTTTCTTCACCATTTTGATTGTCTCCCTGGGAATCTCCCACTCATCTGCGGCCCACGGTAGCTGAGGGGGTTTGGGTTTACAAGGAGCAGTGAGCCGCTGACACAGACCATCTTCTGTACCTGTGCCGAAAGTACTTATATTACACATACGCATATTCGGATTTTAGTAAAAGACCCTTCTGCCAATCCCACACAAGAAATGAGTGTTAACTTCCGCTGTAAGTGTAGATAGCAAACTTACGGTTGTAGTACTTGATCAGGTCCTGGAGGGAAACAAAGGCGTTTGAAGGAGTGATGTAGTAACCTCCTTTGTCCAGACTGCGGATCTTGTAGTGTTTTACAATATCTCCTCGACCAGGGACATAATCTCTGACTGACAGAGAGAAAGAACCTATAGAATATGAGAATGAGAATGTGTTAATGTTACCGCCTCATTGGCTTTATGACAGAAATAAAGTAAAACATTTTAATTGTTACCTTGACTGGTCTCACTTTCTCTGACCAGAAACGACCCAGGTTTGTTTCCTGGAGCTAAAAGAAGTCTTTCAGTCTCTCTACGACTCACATTTTTGAAAAACCACCTGTAAAACCCAAGTGTCAGTGACAGACTTACACACTGTAGGGTATTGCATATTGCAGGGGATGTGTTACTTCTCCACTTCCAGCGTATCTGCTTTTGCCACATAATTCGATGGTATTAAACCCTCCCGTCCAGTCGCCAGTGACCGTGCCACCCACCATTCTCCATTACTGCAAACAAAACATTTTTTTAAAAAAAGCAGCACTAATGCTTATAGCCTATAATTGCATACCACTATGACACTTACTTTTGCAAAACCTTGAGTCTGTCTCCCTTTTTAAAAGGTAGGTCAGTGTCGTTGGTTGCCACAAAGTCATGTTGTGCCACAAACACATTATCACCTAAAAAACGAAATAAGTTAATAATAGTATGTTCTTGTTCTCAAGTGTGCACAGCAAGTATGATGTTGTTGTCTTAACACTTTTTTTTTAATCTCATCTGTTTCCTTGAACCGTGCTGAGGAAGTCGAGACTGATTTTGATCAGTGTTCAACCCTCTGTTATTTAACCTCAGCAGCTCGCATGGCATTGGTAGTTTTTGCTTTTTTAAAGAAAACAGAACAATAAAAAAAATGTATATAATGTATATATACCGTTACTCAAGTATGGGTTTCCAGTCTTTTCCTGGCGACAGAAAATATAATTTAAATCAAGGTAAACGCAGACATTTGGAGCATTATAGTAAAGCTGGATAATGGACTTACAGTATGATTTGAAGACTGCAAGGCCTCATGTTTCTCTTTACCGTTATTGTAACTGTAATCCTTCTGGTCACTGGAAGCACAGCCCATCCTAGATACTTGGAAGAAAAGCAAATTTCATTTGCATATAGCATGAAAACAAACAAACAAACCAAAAACATTATAATTTACACTTAACAGCAGGGGGGGGAATTTCGAGGTATCTTTTATATGAATTCTTACCTTGAGTCTTCAGGCTCTGCTTCTTCCGGGCAACAGGTTCATGCTGCTGCTGACAATTAGATACTGTTAGGAATATGATTTGGTGAAGTCCCTTGATCATCAGTTGAAACCTGTGGTCCAACCTGTGGTCCGCCCGAAAAGAGGAAATGAAGATTATATGACTAGTTTACTTATTTATGCTTAAAGCACACGGCATAACATTTTGGATTAGACGGTTGCCGTCAATACAAAACGTGCTCCCAATGACCAGCTCAACTCAGAAAGTGCTTTTTTGTTGTAGTGGGTAATCAAAGAATGTGTTTGGATGAAGCCAGACTTATTTAAGTCTCATATTTGGCTGTCTTTATTCAGCATCTCCATGGAGACGAGCTGGAGACAACCCGCTCCCAGTAAAGTTACATTCAGGTCTGAGTAGAGCTGATCAGCAAAGACACACATTTCTTGGGTCATTTCACTTTGGTGGTTTTCAACAATAAACAAATAACAAGTGCTTGTATTTTATTCCATGTTATGTTATGTTACACAGTGTGGCTTTAACCAATAGTGCCACAATGTTGCAGCAAGAAATCAAGAGAAACAAGAGAAACAGCGGGGATGTAAATAAAATGAATTATTATACAATTTTTATATGTAAAGCAAAAAGAGAGAAAATTAAATGTACATACCTTGATATTTTTTTAGAGACTCGTGCCTTTAGTAAAAGACTCCAATGACCACAGACTTCAACTTCCTCATTGAAGTGTCTCTCTTATCATCTCAATTTTCTCTCTCTCTCTCTCTCTCTCTCTCTCTCTCTCTTGTTCGTGTGCTCCTCCTGTTTAAGAACATCTCCTTAGGGGTCTGAAGTAGAAAATAGGGTATTACCACAATACTAGGTTGATTTATCAATTGACTTGATTTTTGCAAAAATAAAAAAAATAAAATAAAATAAAGTAAACCAATTGATTAAAATTAAAGCTTCACGTTGACTGGGAAAAAAGGTTTCACTTGAGTAAATATGCTTCGCCAGCTCCCACACACACACCACTGGCATCTGTCACCTCACAAAATCAGGTCACTAGATGGCGCAAAAGAACAGTCGTATTTGCTGATGTCCCATGCGTCCTACGTGTGTGCACAGGTAAGTGCTTTACAAAAACAATTATTTCAAAAGATCGAGCTGTTTATCTGCAGATGACATAAGTATATGACCTAATTATACTAGTTTTACAGATTCAACCAAAAAGGCCTATAATTGACCTTGTTTCCAGTGCCAAGTTAATCTTACCTTGAGCTTACCTACCTTTGGGCCAGTAGTAGCATAAACCGTGCTGTGTGTGAACCCCCAAGTGGATAATAGACACGGGACGACGCCTCAAAGAAGCTTTGATTCAGTACTTTTCTGGTTGTAAGCTCCCTTGGTTCTCGGGCAGTAGGGGGCGATAGAGTCCAGGGTACAAATCCTAGTTCTACAGAAATTTCCTTGAGCTGGCCTAAATAAAGCAGAACTCTTCTTATTATTATGATTAGCAACATTCCTTTATTTTGTTTATACAAGATTCACAAAAACAAACAAAACATTCATTTGAACGACGTGACAGCCAATGTTTATAGCGTAGGCCTACTGATCACTCTTAATAATTGTAGCCTAATACCATTTTCTGCTCACAATATTAATCAGCTCCTTCCTATTCTCTCACGCAAGGCCCTGAAAGGGATTTACCCTTCTTCATAGTCCATGGAAACTACAAACACTACCAATATGACCTTGGACGCTTTGTTAGAGGCCTAGCAACCTTATAGTTGCCAAAAGACAATGAATACTTCTCATATTAAATTAATAAAAGGGCTTTTAAGGAAGAAACAACTTAAACAATGTTGCAACACGCAACTGCAAGGGACAATAAATCTTACAGCACCGGAAGTGTTGTTTCCTATGGGGGGCTTTATTCAACACGTAACATGGGGATATTACTCTCTGGGCAACACTTCACAGGTTTTTGTCCGGACCACCTGTGCTGTGTGCTGGGACTGTGCTGTAGTTCTCTAAAGGAACAACCTGACTGCACAGTAAACACAGGCTGCAGGTGCGCGCCACTGTTATTGAGTGTGTTCTGGTTACTAACTGCTCTTCTCTTTACACTCTCCTTGTTTGGTTCCCAGGGCCTGGCGGATGCTTGTGTACAGCTCGACTGGGGTCCCCCGACATTGCATCCTGCCTGCAGACGGGTCATAAGTGGCCCCACAGGATAACCTGAACAACGGTGGGAAAGAAAGGGAGCGTGGGTCTCATTTAGTTATGCGGTGCTGGCCGCGGGTGAGGCATAAGCAGACCTGCTGCCAACCAGTCCATCATTAATAATGTGAGTATGAACTGGACATGTTCTGTAGTTTCGTATGAATATATATATATATAATTAAATCTGCTGGCTTCCCAAAAGTTCATCAGCAGGGCCACAACCTCTCAGAGAAAAGAAATTTAATATATTCAAAGATTAACCACCAATGAATGAATTAATTATTAATACCCATAGGAAAAAAACTGCATCTTTTTTCAATAATAAAAATATGTTTGTGAAGGCATTTATTCTGCCTGTTTCATCTGCTGTATAGCTTGCCTTAGCAGCTCCTGTGTAAGCGATATCCTGTCTGTGTTAAATAGGCCCTGATGCAAGGTACAATTTATACTCAAACACACTTTGCCACTCAATTTGAATTCCATCCAAATTCAGTAGAGGCCCCTCTTGGACTTCCTGCCAGTGTGGGAACCATTTCTATCGTCTCTCACACATCAAATACAGAAGGATCTCCAATTTAGTTTCAAAGACCATGAAACAATTAACACCTTTAAAGCTATTGAGAGGTCACTTCTGTTTTAGTCAAAGACACATTCATTCATATTAAAAAGTAAATATTTTATTTAAGATTGAAATATATGTTATTTTGTGATTTCATTATAGAGCAGGCGATTACTACATTATCACTATATAATAGTGAACAAAGTCAATTAAAATATTGCATCTTCATCACCGCACTTGTCATTGCTGAAGTTCGGCACAGCTGTCGAGGGGCAGGCGGCTCTGATGTAAACATTTCATGGATGCGGGAAAATCCCTGATTATTGTGCTCCGGATGACGTTCCTCACTCCTCCAGTGTTTACTGTGGAAATAACAGAAAGCCGGCCAGCAGGTGCTTCCTCATAATGTCTTTTTTCTGCACAAGAATGAACGTTCTCAGACTCAAGTCTTTCCACATATGTATTTTATCTCTCTATATATATATTTTACTATAAAAAAGTGCCCTCACAAAACAACTTAAAACTTAAGTTTGATTATAAATCTATCTCGTGGTGTTGTAACATTCAATCAATTTGACACCAATTACACAAGTCACATGAGGCTGAATATATATTTCAGGAGAGACACATCCATCATTCCAGTCACTGCAGCTGTGAATACAATAAAAGTCACATCTGACAAAATCTATCAACGCTGGTGACATCACTGATAAGACATAGTTTGCCCTGTAAAACATGCACACACCTTTGAACTCTTATGACAAAGGAAAGGAAATTTGAATTTATTTTCAATCCGTGCAAAAGATGACACCAAACCTCAACATTGCAGCATTTTATTCAACAATGAAACGTTACAGTACATTCAGTGGCGCTGTTAAGCTTTACACCACACAAAATATATTTACGCTCACAAGTGAATGTTAGTTGGGACTAGGAGCTTGTGCAATTATCAACTTGAAATGGCCTCTTTTACTGTGCAGAAAGATGCATGTGTGAACTGAATTTGTGTTACATATACATCAAAAATGTCAATCTCACTCAGCAGAAAGTGCAACGTGAACTAGAAAATATATAAGGTATACACATTTTGTCCTCGTATACAGTACATGGAAATATTTCACACAGTATTCTATTGTTCATTAAAAAAAATACATTCATAGATGCCTTCTAAATCCCACATTTATTTAGCTGTGTAAATGAAGACTATCTACAGGTAGTTGCTATACAAAGACATGTTTAGTTAAATCATATAGTTTTGTTTGCTTTTAGTATTTTCAAATCTAAAGCTTACATGAACTATAAAGACATATTTACATGTTCGTAGTTATATACAGCATATTCAAGTTTTAATGCCTCAAATGTAGGCAGGTGCTATGATTTTATTGCATTTAAATATGCCTCTGAACAGTACACTTTATGCTATCCATTTTTTTTTTTAGCTTATATAATACACACACTTTTTGACGATGTTGCATTGTAAAAAGTCTGTTATGGGGATTTGATCTTATTTGTCTATTTCGTTTTCAGACTCTCTCACCATGTGCCGGTTGTTGTCTGTGCTCAAAGGCCATTTTCTTTTTTATATCAGCTTCCTCTGATGTCGTCTCAGTCGCATCTTCTATATTTGGCGCACACCTTTTCAAGCACCGTCAGATTCTTCCTTTTTCCCCTTTTCCCCATTTCCCAACTCCCCTGTATTTTCTGTGGAGTTATCAGTAACCTCTGTGTTGTCTTCCTGTTGTTCACACTGCTGGTCATCTTCATATTCTTCAATGTCTTCGAGTTTAGCTTCTTCTTCTTCTGGCCCGTTTTTGAGTGAGATTTCCTCAACATTCTCAACACTGTCAGGCGTCAACTCTGTGACCTCCGTCTCCGTAATGGCCTCTTCCTGAGACCCTTCTGCCTGCTCACCTTCCTGTTTTTCATTGTCAAAACTCGAGTCATTAGTGGTTTTCTCATCATCGTCCTCGCCTGTTTCATTTTTATCCTCCTCATCTGCTGCCTTGCTCTCAGCATCACCATCTGCACTGGTTTCATCTACTGAATCTTCATTTTCAATAGATTCTCCATTCTCTTCAGTCTTTCTCTCTTCAACATTCTCACAGTTTTCTCCTGATTCAGACTCACTTTTAGCACTTTCTTCCTCAGCGGATTCATTTACATCGACTGAATTATTTTCCACTGTTGCAGAGTTATCGTCTTCTTCGTCTGATTTGGCTTTTGAGACCTCCTCATCATCCTCACTTTCTGCAGCACTTGATTCTTCTTCCTTGTCTTCATTTTCTACGTCATTGACAGACTCATCTCCACTTGTAACAGGAGTCTCATCTTCATCCTTGTCTTGGTGCCTTTCATTCTCTTCTTCAATTTCTTCATTTTCACTTTCTGCATGGGGATCTTCCTCCACTGCTTCTTCGGCCTCTTCTTCATCAGACTTTTCATCAGTTTTTTCTGCTTCAACTGCATCTTCTGCCGACTGATTGTCATTGTTCGCTGCGTCTTCACTCGCAGACTCATCTCCACTTGTTACAGGAGTCTCATCTTCATCCTTGTCTTGTTGCTCCTCATTCGTTTGTTCGGTTTCTTCAGTTTCACTTATTTCCTTGTCAGTCTCCTCTTGACCGCCTTCTGCATTGGTCTCAGTAACTTGTTCCTCCTCCACAGCTTCAGCAGCCTCTTCTTCATCAGGCTTTTGTTCAGTTACTGCTTCATCTGCATCTTCTAATTGGGCTTCAGTTTCATCCTCATTTGCTGACTCAGCATCTTCATTTTGACTTTCCTCATCACTGGCATCAGACTTGTCATTTTCCACTTCTTTCTCTTCACTCTCCTGCTTTAGCTCATCTGTGGCTGCTTCAGCTTCATCTTCAGTCAGTTCAGGTTCTTCATCAGAGACATTGTCAACTACTTTTGCATCGTTGTCTGTGGCTGTGTCCGATTGTTCACTTGCATCTCCATCCTGGTCTGTCCCAGCTTCACTTTTTGCCTCTTGTCCCTGCTCTTCGTCTGTATTGTTTTCCTTTTTTTCTTGCTCAGCCTCATTGTCACCGTCTTCTTCAATGTCTTCTACATTAGAATTCTCTTCTTCTCTGGCAAGAGGCTCAGCAACTTCACTTTCGTCTTCAGCCTTATCAAGACTAGTCTCTGAGGCCCTCTCACCAGATTTGTCCTCATTTTGGACTTCTGCAGCTTCAGTGGGCCCTGTATTGTTTTCTGCAGATTCATCAACCTCTTCAGTATTCTCTTCCTCATCGAGTTCAGTTGTTTCTGCGTCATTTACATTTTCTGTTTCTTCACCTGAAGCTCGATCAGGTTCTTCATTTGTTTCACCAACTGATGCGTCTCCACTGGTGATCGGGGTGTCCTCCTCATCTTTATCTTCATTTTCACTTTTTTCCTCATCAACTTCGCTATCGTTTGCGTCTTTGTTATCAATAGTTTGCTCTTCATTATTGCCATCTGCTGTTGCTTCATCCTCATCACCCTCTTGCTCATCTAAAGCACCATTCTCTTTGTCATCGCTTACATCCTCAGCAGCTCCTGTCTCATCACCATCGTCCTCTTCACCACTTACTCCTGTGCTCGCGTGTGACTCTTCTGCCACTTCAGTTTGATTTTCTGTTGTGGTTGCTTCAGAAATATCTTCCTCCCCATCTCCAACGTCCGAAGTTTCCTCCTTTGTTTCGTCTTTATCATCTTGTGAACCTTCTGCTGTCACATCGTCTTCAGCTGTAGCCACATCATCTGATTCATTTGCTGCATTATCAACAGCAACCATGTCTTCTTTGCCCTCTGTGTCAGCCTCAGTGACATCTCGTTCTGATGCAGTTTCATCTTCCGTGGGGCTCATTTCATCCTCCCCTTTGACAGAGGTCTCTATTTCAACTGCTGCCTCATCTTCCGCCGCTTCCTCCTCTGCTGTAGCTTCCTTTTGTGCTGTTGTTGATTCATCCGCTGTGGCTTTGTCCTCATTTTCACCAGAAGTGGTACCATCATCTTCTGCTGCGTCTAGATTGTCGTCTTTTTCAATGACTCTTTCATCTTCATCAGATTCTTCAACTTCATCAGCACTTTCCTTTTCTTTCTCAGTTTGTTGATCATCATTAGTAGCATCTACATCCGTGTTTATTTCTTCATCTGCTTCAGGGTGCTCTTCACTCATGACTTCAACAGCATTGTCTGCTTCTTGAACTTCATTTTCTTCACCCTCAGACTCTTCAGCAGTCGTGAGCTCCTTGGCTCCATCATTGTTCTCACTTGCTGCTTCATCTTTGCATAAGGTAGGTTCATCCTCTTGAATTTCTTCAATGCTGTCCACTTCTTCATTTGTATTACATTCATTTTCAGGTGTCTCTTCTACAACTTTGTCTGAAACACATTCAGCAGCTTCAGCCTCTACCTCTTCACCTGCTGCAGAACTTTCTTCAACATGGTCTTCTGCTTCATCTTCATCTTTACCAGATGTCTCATTAAATGACATTTCATTTGTTTGTCTTTCCTCATCTGCTTCACACTCCTGCTCACATGAGGCGTCAACATTAAGTTCATCCTTTTCACTCACTTCACTGCCACATGCCTCTAGTTCTGGGGCTGTTTCATCTTCAGCTTTTTCTTCTTCACATGTATCATTTGAAGCCTCGCAGGCTGCTTCTGTGTCATTGTTGTCATCTTCAGACTCATTAGCACCTTTGACATGAGTTTCGTCTTCTGCCTCGGAGCCTTCTTGAGATTCATTAGCACTCGGGGCCTCAGAATCCCCTTTATGTTCGGATGTAGTTCCCATCACTGTATCCTCATCATCTGAAACGTCGTCTTTTGATTTTTCTGTGTTCTCATCCACACTGGCGACATGACTCACATCTTCATCTTCCACCTCAGACTGATTTTCTGTTGCTGAATCTACAGCTCTTTCTTCATTATCATCGTGGCTCAACGTTTCTTCTTCCTCAATATTTTGGACTTTTGTTTCACCCACAGTCTCCCCTTCATCCCCTATTTCATTATCGTTAGTCTCTTCCTCAGCATCACCTGTGCTTTCAGCCTCGGCTTGTACTACTGCAGCCGTCTCGTCTTCCAGTGGTTCACATGATACATTTGTTGCAGTGCTTATTTCAATGTTATCCGTGACAGTAGTGTCTTTCTTCTCTGCTCCGTCAGTGGTGGATACTTCTGCTGCATTGGTCTCTTGTTCAGTACCATCATTGCTTGTGGTTTTTTCAGTTTTTTGGCAGGTTGCATGTGCTGTTGCCTGCTCCTGGTTGCATGTAGCACAGGGACATTCCTCGCCATCTTCACTGCGCTGGTCGCTGTAGGATGTGCCTGTGGCAGAATCGTCACTCAGTTCTTTCTCTTCGTGTGATGTTGTACTGGTCACCCTTTGCTGTCCCTTTTTTGGTTCTTTTGGAGGTCTTGGAAGTCCATATTGGACTTTTATCTTTTTAAGCTCTTTGTCAATACTTTTTTGGATTTTGCTGTGTACTTCGCCTTTTAGCTCATTAATAATAGAATCCAGCTGTTCATTATCACCCAAATTCCATCTAACTTTAAACTCTTTCATTGCATTAATGTAATGTTTAATAAACTGTTTCTCAATCTTGGTTAATAATGTTAGGACCCACAGGGGATCCTGATCATTAAATATTCTTTTGGCTAATTCTTCTCTTTTAACTGAGCGAGCACTTCCAAAACTTGAAGCTTCACTTTCCTCTTCCAGCTTTTGGCAACTGTTAACATCTTGCTGAAATGTGTCATTATTTTTGCCATCGCTACTTTTCCCAGAGCCACTGTTGACATCAACGCCAGAGGATGATGTGTGTATAAATTCATCATCTCCAAAATTATGTTTGCTACTTCCTGTATGTTTATCGTCTGATGGATCAGAAAGCCATAGAGACTGAAGAATAGTCATTATCTCCTGGTATTTCATATCATTTTCATTAACGTTTTGAGGATGTTTATCTAGTAACTGTAACTTTACAAGACAGTCTAACAGTCCCTGTGCTGATGTGCTCAGCTTGCGTCCATAAACTGGTGAAATTTCTGGTGTGCTATTACATCTGTCAAGCTTTGGGTTTAGAAGAACTTTCATCACTTGAACAGAAGATTGTAAAATCTTAGAGTCATCCTTATCTTGAGGGAATTCAGCTGATGTCTCAATTTCAGTCTTCTGCTTGTCACCATCATCATTGTTTGCATGGGGAGACTTCTGCTCAATGCAGCTTTCATTATAGTCCTCTACTTCACACATGTCGCCTTCGGTTGATATTGTTTTGAGCCACTGATGTACAACTTCAGTTGGTGAAGCATTTGGTAGACTAGAAGGAACCAAGTCAGTTTTGTCCTCCATCACACCATTCGCGTCTTCTTGGTTGACTGTTTCCATGGCTGCAGCCTTACAGTCTTTGGGAATCTCTGAACTTGACAAACACTGTGACAAGTCACTTTCAAGCGACTCTTTTTTGGATGTTTTCAGAAGACATTGACTTCCTTTTGGTGCTTTTGCATCACCATTTGTTAATTGATCAGATTTGTGGGATTTATGAGATTTACCTGTTAATGTTGACTTAACAGATAAAGCACTTTTGGATTGTACTTCAATGTTTTTTTCTTTAACCTGAGAAGTGCTTGACTTTTGTGACCGTGCTTTAGATTTTGATGATAGTACTGTTGGAGACCTGTCATCAGTTTTCCCAAGAGTGTCTGGGTTTTCTGAGACTTTAGACTGAATTGTCCTCGTTGACATATTTGATTTTTGTGACTTGATGGATTCTTGCTGGATATTAGAGGTTTTAGATGCACTGGAAGCCTTTGATTTAGTTGATTTTCTCGACTTGGCCGATGTTGCAGATATTGCACTTGATGACCTGATATTTTCCGATTCAACTGTGATGTTTGATTTGCGAGATTTTCCTGAAGTGCGTGAGTTTTGTGATTGTATTGATATCACGCTACTTTTATCTGCATCATCATGTTTATCCCCCGGCGTCAAGGCTTGGGAATGACTTGTCTTCACTGTTGAGCATGAGGCGCTGTCGTCATTGTCTTTGCCTTCATCCAAGGTAATAGTTGACTGTTCACAATTTCCTTCATCCCTTTGATCTAAAGCTTCTGATTTCTTGCTTTTATTTGATCTATTTGACTTTGAGGATGCTCTCGACTTCACGGATAAAACACTTGGAGATCTTTGCGCGTCGTCGTGCTTATTTGTGTTTTCAGACCTTGCTGACTTGGCTGATGCTGCGCTTGCTGCTCTCTCCGAAACCTCTGATGTGTCTGTTTCACACGCACTGATCGTAATTAATGTAGTTGCATGAGATTTCGTTTCAGCAGACTCATTTGACCTGACCGAGGACACGGACATCGATCTCACTGATCTGTCCTCAAAGTCATCCATATTTTCTTTTTCACAGGCATCTGAGACAAGTGTATTTTTTGAGTGACATGACGAAGTGCTTACAGGTCTGACTAATTTATCAGAGGAAACTTCTGTAGTTGCAAGATTGTCTGATTTCACTGACCCCTCCACATCAGACATACTGTCCACTGCGTCACCACCCAGTTCATTTGACTTGGTTGAAACAGCTGATATGGCCGTTTTAGTCGACATAGCAGTGTCTTCTTCAGCATCTGTGGGTACATTTTTACTAGATACCTCAGTTGTGTTTGATCTCACAGAGTTTACTGAGACACAGGACTTTTTGGACTTATTTGACACCACACTTGTTGGTCTTGCTTCAGATTTTGCATTAGACTCAATAGACTGAACTAATGTTGTACTCTCTGGTCGTTCTTCCCTCTCTCCTTCGACAGTCCGCTCCTCCTCATCGTCTGCAGGCTTTCCACAATCTTCACAGACGTTGGACTTTGCAGTAGACTTTGCTGAAGCTTGAGTCTTTGCTGACTTATTCGAAACAAGTGAGTTTGCTGATTTGACAGACAGACTGCTCGAAGCTCTCTGCCCAGTCTGTTCCACCTTTAAATTCTCATTCTCACTGACACAGGATTTTTCTGATTTGACTGACATTGAGCTTGTGACTCTTTTTCCACTATCCGCTGTAACATCACAAGCACATTCAGACACATTTGTTTTACTTGATTTAGCTGATGCATTAGATTTTGTTGATGCTTTAGATTTTGCTGATGCATTAGATTTTGCTGATTTGCCTGACATCATACTTGGAGATCTTCCTGCATCGTTTTTAGCCACATCCATAGGAGAAACACAACTTTGGTCAGAAATCTCGGTTTTGTGAGACTTGACCGATTTATTTGAATGCTCTGATCTGATTGACAGCGTTTCACTTTCATTACAATCAACCGTCTCTTCCTCAGCAGTGGTTTTCACCGTCAGATTAGACTTTGCAGATCTGACTGAGCGTTTACTTTGTGGTCTTTCATCTGAGACCTCTGCACTGGTTGCTTTTTCATCTTTTGTGCCTGACTGTGTTGACAAAGCACTTGGTGTGCGGACATTTATTTCATCGGCCGATTGGTCACCTTCTATTTTAGAGGCATTTGATTTTGATGACTTCATAGACACAGTACTATTTGCTCTCTCTTCAGACTCTTTCTTGGATTTTTTCGATTGTGCAGACATTGTGGATATATTTGATTTGGCAGACAGCACACTTGGCACTCTTTCACTTATCTCATGCTCCTCACTCTTCTCTCTTGATATGTTGTCTGAGCTTTCCTCTCTGCAGGCATCAGAAATGTTAATATCTGTGGCATCTTCGCTTTCTGCAGCGCCACCTCCGTGATCATCTCGTTCATCTGCTTGTTCAGTCTTTTCTGAATCACTGGACATGTCACGTGAAGGTTTTTCTTGTGTTTGGTTGTCAGGCTCTGTATCATTCAAAACCTCTGCTTCTGATAAAATTGAAGTGTTCTCTGAATTGGCACTTTGTTTTTCTTCTACTTCTTCACACTGTGTTCCTTCAGATTTACCAGACGCATTTGTTTTGACTGACATGACACTTGAACACGCTCTTTCGCTGTCAACCTCGACTCCAACAGTGCTTGGACTTGGTGATTTTTTACTCATAGGAACTGGACATTGACATGGATATGACCTCTGGGATCTTTTGGATCTAGTAGATTTATTTGAAACAGTAGAATCTCCGTCTGTATGAGTTTGCGACAGTTTGTCACACGCCGACCCTGATCTGGAGATATTTGGATCACTTACTTCCTCTTCATTTTGACCCTCTGCCTGCAGTAGTGTTCCAGAGGTGTCTATGTCCTTTGAATGAACAGAGGACAAACTTGCAGGTCTCTCTTGTACCTGTTGGTCTGTAGATGAAGGAAGCTCCATGCATGTGGACGCACAGGTTTCATTTGTGATAGTGCAATACTCCACAGCTTCAGTTGCCTTGAACACTTCCTCTGCCTCCAACACAAGTTCTGAATTATCCTCACTTGACCTTGATACTGTTTTTCTACTTTCAACCATTGTTGTTCGGGAGACCCTTGTGTGTGAAGATGAACCAGAGGACTGTGCTCTTTGACTGCGTGACTCTCTACAGTGAGTGCAGCTTTGAGAAGAGTGCACATCTGAATTTAGATCATAGTGTTTCATGTAAGCTTCATTTTGTTCATTTGCACAGATGTCCTCAGACTCTCCATTAAGAAGATGATTGTGCGAATTGAACTGGTTACCAGATCTTGTATTAGTTTTTCTCACTTGCGTTGACCAGTGTAATGTTTCATCATTCGGGAGTCGAAAGCGTACTTTCATTTCCATTGACAAGCTGCCATCTTTATTCACACAGACTGTTTTCTCGACATTGTCTTCTATCAGTCTGTCTTGTGCGTTTGGGCTGGAGTCCACGTTGTCAGGTGAATCCGCTCCATCTGGTAAAGATTTATCGGATGACATAGAGTGCTTGACCGGGCTTTCCAGGTTCGATTTTGCCCCAGGCTTATTCTTGGGAAAGGCTGTTTAACAACACAGAAAAGAAACAAACAAAAAAATTACTTTTTGATCATAAATATCAGATTTTGTATAAACTTCATTTGCATACCGTCATAGCAGTCGTTCAACTGAGATTTTACAAGATTTGGAAGCCTGTCGTCAGATGATTTTGGACAAATGTCAGCAAATTTGGGATGACACGGCTCTCGTCCGACACACACGAGGACACTGGGGCACTGCATCAGTCCCTGGACAGTCTCGATCTAAAAACAAGAATGTGGGTGAATATATAGACAATACACACTAGACTTTACATTTTCTCAGTCAACATTGAGCATTTATTTTAAATTTAGTGTTACCAAAATGATATAGTTGATACAGTTCATGAATTAAATACGTGGCTCTGTGAATTTAGGTCAAGGTAGTCTCGCTATTGGGGCTCTGTAAATGCTGTGCCACCTGCAGTGACTAAGGGGCATTAATGAGCCTAATCCAGGATGATCTCTGCCAATCTTCAACAGATGACGGTGCATTCCTGCAATGGTCACCTGCACTTGTCACTGAGTTTGGAACAAGCTTAAAATAGATCGATCCTGAGGCAAACTGTTATTGGAACAGACTCAACAAACTGATTATAAATTGTAAATAATAATTTTAAATGACAGTATGCAAGTTTTAATTTGGAACTTTTGTATCTTATTAGCACATTTTAAATGCTGAATACTTTATTAAAGAAACTGACTTGCTGACATGTAATAAATGTCACAACCCACAACATAAAACGACTTCTGTCGATAGATTTTGCTGTGTGAAACCAGTTTTGATGACAGTGCAGTTTGGGACATAAAAGCCTGTGTTAGAGGCAGATGAATGGCTTCATGGCCACAGAGCCCTGGTGAAGATAATAAATTGCCGGTGGAAGACACTTCTCTGAGATGCTTGTTGGATCAAACTAAAAGAGTTTCTATGTTGACCCGTTTCCTCTTTTTCAAAAATAGCTCTTATCTGAGCAAGATGAATGTGGTTTAGAGAGATCACCACAATCTAAAAGTATAGTGACTGAGAATACCTCACATGCACAGACTGAGAGAATTTTAACATGAGCTGATGAAAATGTGCTCAAACTTAGTTAAATAACACAGTTTTAATCAAACACAATTTATACATGGTCACAATGTTTAAATAAAGAGTGGGTTAGTGTGGAATATAAATTATTTATTTCTCTACTTCTCACTAAATCCTTCGCTGAAATATAGGCCCATATAAGACATGCCTAAGTAAAATAAATGACATGCATATACTCCACATGTGGTAGAACTGACAAGAAAACTCACTTAATCATTTGATTTAGATCACTTTGAGTTGTTGAGAATGAAAAATGTCAGCAGCAATAAGAACTTTACCTTGCGGCCCTCCAGAGTGTACATCTTCTTGATATGGTAGTCCATAAGCTCAGAAGCCTCATCCAGAAAAAGGCCCAAACTGCGCAGACCTCTCCGGTGCAGAACAATAGTTTTCCTGCATGACGGGTCGCTGTTTTTCACCAGCACCACCCTCTTGTGGTGCCTGTGCTGATGAATGTGGTGGTCCTGCTCCGGCTGTGTCTTGGGGAGCCCCTCTGGTCTCCTGGGGATATGGACTGGATGGTGGTGGTAGCACGGAGCATGGTACAAAGGCTCTATGGCGTCCAGTGCGTAGGCATGTCTGCACTCTGAGCACAGACAGCAGTCCTCCTGTGGGTCGTATTGACCTACCATGCCATGCCGAGGGATCCGGGGGAGTGTGCTGCCGTGATGCCGACAGTAGAATACAGATCTGTGGGCTTCACTGTTCACGGCATTGAAGCACTGGTAGTGCTGCCGATCAGACATTTTGGATACTGGTCCCTCAGCTACTGACGAGGACTGCGCTCAGGGGAAAGGGCAAATGGTTTCATGTTTCTGCAGAAGACTCCCATCAAACATGTGTGGAACACTCAAACCTACAAGAAAAAAGAAAATGATTAAATCACAATTGTATTATAGCAGTGATTCTAAAACTTTTCAGGTAGTAGTATCACCCTAGATTAGGCTTCAACTCTGACTAAATCACACCTAAAGTAGGACTAAATGAAAACAAAACAGCTTTATGATCTATTCTAAGATCATGGCTGTTACATGTTGAACTGCTGAGGCTGAAATGGTACATGAGGATTCTGACAAAAATAAACCCTGACTAAAAATAACAGGCTTATGTCTTTGCTGCAGTGAAAGTGGACATTACCTCAGCAATTGTCCCTGTCACAGGAGGATACTGAGCATCTTTTCAGCGTTAAAGCCAGGATTACTTTAAGATGCAGAAATATCTCCGATAAATACAATGCAATTTCAGTACATTTAATTGGGGGAAAAAAAACAAATCAAGCCAGTGTGAAAAGTCTATACGGTGCTAAAATGGGCTAAGCTTGACTGACACGAACAAAGCACATGTTTGGCAGATGTCTGTGTTCTGCATTAGTATTGTTCTGTAATGTACTGAAACATGTCTGATATGATTAGATGAGGCGCCTGCTATAGTGTGTAATTATTTATGGTGTTAATGCACTCCAAAGACGCTGCTAGAGACTGTGTAATCAGGATATACTGTGTGCATGCAAACAAAATAACAACACTCTATTTTCTTCCACATTTGTAATGAATTTGCATTGCTATAATAATGACACTACTATGAATCCATTTACGGCAAAAGCAGCAGTTATGGCCACATACTCACACTCTAAATGTATTGATTTGTGTCTCCTTATACAGATTTTTTTCTTCTTTCTTGCAGTTGAATGAAATTAGATTAGTCCTCTAACTATAGGCCTATAGTGAAAGCAAACATGCACAAAAGAAAATCTCCTGTTATGCATGGAATTGGTACACATTTTTATTGGCTAGTCGTTGTTCGCATTATTGTGACAGTAAAGCTCCACATTAATCACTGAAAGTTTGGAAACCGGGTTATTAAGTCATCCCTGTGAAGAACCAGGGTGTTAGAAATGTGTTTACCCTTAACTATCTTTACTGTCTTTGCTCCTTTATTGTCTGTAAACAAAACTATTGTTTAAATGGCCTCTAAAATAAAGTCAACACAGGAAACAAAACCTGTTTCCCTGAATCCACCTGTTTCTTTGGGAGGAATCTTTTCCCTCTGGCCTAAGCCCTGTACACTGACAATTGTCTACTGCTGTGCATTTGACACAGAGCCAAAAATGTGAGTGATCAAAAACTATTTCCCCACGACTAACATGTCTACTCACCGGATGATGTGGTGCTGCACATCCCACAGTAGGAAATATTATCCTCAGATTTCCAAAGAAGCAGTGAAGCTCCCACTTGCAGAGACAGAAGGAGCCGGTTCAACGCCTGTCCAGCAGTGGCCCATCTGCTAATCAGTGACATGCGCCGCTAAGGATAGAAGGAAAAGCTCTGCTAATCACTCTGAGATTGGCTGCTGAGGCTTTGGACACATGACCCGAGTGGTGCAGTTGCATAAATGGAGTTAACCACACTTTTAGAAGCCTAAAAATGGGACTACACGTAATCAAAACATTGCATAAAATGTTTACATATTGTTTATGTAATGCATATTTGGCATTTCAAAACTGAATATTTTATTGAAGTTAAGTATTTAATTGATAATGCATATTGATTAATAAAATACACTGGCATGCTTTTTTCTTCTCCATTTTCTACAAATAAAAGCCCAAAAATGCACCTTGATAAGAAAAGGAATTTCCAAACTGTAAAGTCTGTCAAATCTGAGATGTGGCAGTGATTTATGGTAAATTTACAAAGTAGCTATTTTAGTATCTTATGTATTACTCAGGGTCAGCTCACTCTTTCCAAGGACAAATAAACTGGCCCGAACTACACAAGGACTTGTCCTTATCTTGCTCTTGCAGACGGTATACCGGACCCTCCCTGTGATGCTGGGAGTCGAACTCACTCCCATGTTTTTGCACCCTTAAGAGCCATCCGTCTGGGCCTGTGCATCGCCCGATGGGTCGTCCTGAGAGTGGGCGGACTGGAGGTGGGTGAGTGATTGTGTGGTGATTCATGACTGAAGTGAGCAGAAAGACCCCCAGCTAAGTCACAGCGGAGAGTGACTCAACAAAGTCCCACTCTGACTGCTGCGTTTTGTTTAGTGACTGGGCTTTCCTGTGTAACAATGGCAACTTCGAGCGCACTCAATGAGTAGTAAACATTCTGAGTCAGCGCATTAACCGAGTAGTCAGTAAAACATTTGTCAACAAAGTTACTCAGACATAGCGGAATGATTGTTGTCTAAAAATGGTCTATAGGATTACGGCAAAGATGCACTCAATATGTAAGAACAGTTGTATATTTACTATTAAGAGTCCAGAGTATGAATCTTAAGTGTTTTGGACACATTTTCTAATCTGCCCCGTCATCATCTTGTGTGATCTCTGGGTGTACGTAGATGCTGATTGGATAAGAATTGCAGCATGATGTCATTACCCATTAGCTTAAAACACACGTGTACTGAGGCTCTGGCCATTCCCTCTCCCACAAGTGATACAAGGCCTATGTGCCACCGGCTGTACAGGCCCAGTCCTGCCCGAACACCACACTCAGTCCACGACTCGCTCAGCTCTGATCGATAAATCAAAGAAAGTTCAGACTAATTAGTTGAACATAGTGGTAATGACATTTTTTCTTATTTCTTTATACACAAATCTTTACTATTAACATAATATATTAATTAGGGCTGCACAATGTATTGTCAGATTAAAGATTTGCCCTTTTTTGCTTATGTATGGTAACTTTTCATGTCTTGTTTTGAGACATTTTGATAATAAAACAACAAAAACAAAAGTAAAATATCACAATATTATTGCTATTGCAATATTCAAAACAATGATCAAAAATTGCTTTTATTTCATAGTATGACAAATAAAATGTGGGGCTTTCGTGCCAGAGCGCAGGGTGTTGAGGGGTCAGACAGCTTTGGCATTTACCTTTTTAACCCTGGAGTCATGGCCAGGGCAGATAGAAGATCAACGAGTGCAAGGTAAATATAACTGTCAGAAACACTTACTGCACATTTACACAATCAGTGCCACAAATCCTCTTTTACTTACAGTACAGACTTTACCAACCTCTGGACAGCCTAAAGCCTCCTTATTTTAGACATACATGTGTGGCTTTGTCATTACATTGTAGTACATACATTGACTGATATTTCATGCATTAATTCATAAATAAGATAAAAGTAATTTTAATATTTCTAAAACACCATCGAGAGCTGTAATTTTAAGGAGTTATTTTTTAATTAGTCGTTTGCTCCCAACACCACGGGAAATGCATCTAAAAATGCAAAGCACATAGTACACTTATCAACAAACTTTCTTTGTGCATTCAACAAATAGGAAATCTTCAAGTTTGTTGTATTTTTGCCTTTGGATCAGGCTGGTCGGTACTAGGTCAGAGGATACGTGACTGTAGTAGTGGTGTTTTCTTATCAGCGCCGCCTGTGCTCTCAAGTATTCCACCATCTGCAATAAACACAGCCCTATAACGCTCATATCCTGTTTTGAGGCTGTCAACACAGTGCTTTGGCGAAGTGTCTGCGCTCTGGGGACCACTGTGTGAGTCATTTCCATCAGACTCATTTTTGATGTAGACTCTTTAAGGAAACGGGGCTGGGCATCCAGCAGGAAGGGATTCCTTCAAGTTCAGACATCAACAACATCCACACTGTTGTAGCATGAGTGTCAGGTCAGCGGAGTGAGCATGGAAGTGATGCCAGAGTGATGCGCTGCCAAGGACACTGGCATTTATACCACGACTCCACAAGTAAACAGCACATCAAGGCGGCGGAAGCACTTTGTGACACCACTGACGTGTTCTGTTCCTTTAGGATCGGCCTTTGTAACGTCATAGACAAGTTATGTACATGTACAGTGTGTGCAAATCCATTTACATTTGATACTTTCTGCATTTATTAATAACGGATAAATGTGTCCTTTAATGTATGCCCTGGTGCCTGGTGATGGCGTAGGGGTTAGGGTGCAGCACATAGATTTGTCAGATAGATTCTCGCCACAACAATTTCCTGAATGTCTCTCCGCACCCCATTCACTCTTTGTGTCCTGTTGAATAATCTAAAGAGAGAAATAGATACAAAATATGACATTTTATATCATGCATGTCTGTAAAAATGAATTGTGTTGTTTTTTAATGTTTTTTAATTTTCCTGATCATGGAGTAAACTCTGTAATATTTGCTTAACTAAACGACTATTAGAGAGTCATGATACTGTCACTGGCTGCTTTGCTTTGTCTGTCTTTTCCAGTAGCTGTTAAAAGGGGCTCTCTCACACCACTAAACTTATCACATCACTCATCTAAATCATTAGTGCGTCTGCTGCTCAGGATGTTCTGTGAGTAAACTCTGCCAGTGCAGGGCCACGGCACAGAAGCACAAAGGCTCGACAAGCCACTAAAGAGAACTGCTCAGACACGTGGGCACGTCGTATCAAACAGCCAACATTAACATATGATAATAAACCACTCATTAGGTTTAGTTTATTTATATTATATCTTTTTTTGTATCTTTTGTTGTTTGCTTTTAGTTCACCACATTTCACAAGTTTGATGGAAGCCCACTCGCAGCTTTCATTTCCCCTTATTTTCCATGACAATATTTTTGGGGCTTCACTTGACTACTTTTTGAGAGAAATCACCGGCCGTGTCAGATACGGATGTTCTGTCTCCTAAATGGAACAACCACATTGCAATTAGGAAGCACAATAGGAACATCCACCTCCACACTGAGGTGAAGAGTTACACCACCCTGGGGACAGTGTGCTGCAGTCAAAAACAAGGCAGATAACGCTGCCGCATGCAAACACCACCAAACAAAGAAACTCTGATCTGATTCTGAGGGGAAAATCATAGATCAAATCCATCGATGAAAGACTTGAATACAAAAAAACTTTATACCCCTGAGTTAGGTGCACCGGGACATAATTTAGGCATATCATTATAAAAATAGTTTCAATTAATGATCTCATTTTACATATACTACATATAACACTACATATAATTTGAGAGTGAATAAACAGTAATATTATTTGAAGCTCTCCCAAAAATACAAAAGAATATTATATCTACATTGTGTGATTGATGTGACCAAGATACTGTATGATACGTTAACGCAACCTCTTTCTGCTCAACATGAAATGTCCTTGATGATATTTCGAGTTTTGGAAGCTTCTGAAGCAGAGTCTATGTCGATGGGATAATCTGACAGCAGATAGTTTGGAGGGTGCATCCTTTCCCCCACATTCTGCAGTGCCGGTGCCGATTTGGAAACCTGGCCGCGCTTGCGAGCGTATATGCACGGAAATCTAGCCTTCTCCTTGTGCAGGTTGGCAGTCGCGGGCTGGCCTCCCTCTGTGCCGCTGCCGCTCACTGTATCTGCACAGAACAGGTGCCGGCGGCGGCTCGCTGCAGCATTCACGGCGCAGGTACGGCTGGGAGGCCCTTGGCTGCGGCTGTGGTCCCCTAAGTTTTCCAGGGGTCCCCATCTGCATCCTCCGCTCATCCTCTGCCACATGGCACCTGTCCCTTGACGAGTCTGCTCCATTCTTCGCGCGGCCCGTACACGCCTGCTGCCACCCCGCGCGCCGCCTGTTGTTGAGCCACAATGAGATGAAGAATAGCTGCACCCATAATCCCTTGCTGTGAGATGCTTGTGTGTGTTTTCCTCCTTTGGCCAGATTTGAGGCCAAGAACAAATTGTAAACAGGTTATTATGCTGCTGCGAGACTCTCCAACTGGAAATGCTTGGACAAAATGTTTGTGTTTTTATAAGCACATTATTCCGAACTCTAAGTCGTTTGATTTAGTGAAAGTTCACTCTGTGATTAACTAATTATTGAGCTAATTGTGTAAAACCCGTTTCTTTTCCTACATATTATGTTGCCTCAACACTGCTGTGTCTTTGGTGTCATTTGTCAAGGCTTGTTACAACCAAACAGGCCTCAACACCTTCTCTCTAAGTCTTTCTGGAAGCTCAGACGTGTGTTTTCTATTTTCACATGAATTACCCAAAACCTTAGAGTTTGATTTTTGCTAATAATAATGTAAATAAGGGTATAATATGTCTTAATACTCCTCATGTGTGAGATTCTTTGCAAATGACAAAATAATTATAATTTAGTAGTCCATCTTCCATTGCAATCTGACAAAAACAACAGTCAGAAGCCGCCTTGCCCTTCCCTTAGTATAAAACTAAAGCAGAGCGTAAATTAAAATATAGACTATTTGGACATGTTGATGCAGTTTATTACAACATGTCAAAAGATAAAGCCCAGCCCGCTGTAAAGATGGAAAGGGCATTCTTGTCCCGGGTAATTCTTAGTCACATAGTATGTATAAGCCACTTCCTCTTGACCTATAGCTAAAACCCAAGGAACGTCATACAACAACAATGTCACCATCACTTGAAGGAGCTGGATGCGGGCTTTGCTAAGTACACAATGGACACCGGACCAACCAGACTGTCAGCCTCCTACGACCCTCGACGTCCCTCCCAAAGACGTGCGGATAATGCTTTACGCAGCTGTGTGGGAGCGGGCTCAATCACGCATGAAGAGTCTTTGCGCAGTTACCTTGACAGTGAGTGTTGAGTTGGATGGGCTCGGTTGTTTGTTTGCACAGGGAAGTGACATGACTGCAGAGGAGGAAATAGGAAACATAACAGAACTACCTGACAGACTCATTCCACGGCCTGACCTGAGACTGGAACATGGCCAGGCAGCAATCAGAGAGAAATAACAAGTGGGACGCAAGGCCTTTGTTTGTTCAGCCTTTATCCTTAAATGAACAAATAAAGTCAATTTTGTAATCTGGCGACGAAGACGCCGTTTATGAAAATGAAAGACTTCCTCCTAATGGCCTTAAGGAAAAGCTCGTTTCAAATGTCTTGTTCAGAGCAGCCCTCGGGTGAAACTATGGCACAAGACAAGCCGGCCTGGTGGTTGTGGCGTAAACAGAGACTAAAGGCTGGTGCTGATGAGTCAGCTTTGACAGGGCAAGGAATTCAGTGTGATGAATTTAGTGTTTTGCCCTCACTTCCTGAAAAAAATTCAGACATATCAGCAAAAGCCCAAGTGGCCTTTTTATGATTGCCAAATTTAATGATAATATAATCAGTAAAGTATATTTTTATCTCTCTCCTTTTTTCAATTATTACAGCATAAAAGAATGTGATGATTTTCATACAAAAGGCCCGAGTATACCGCGTACATCAGTCTTTGTATTATCAGCTGATTTGATTATATGCCGTTGATGATCGACCTCCCCCATGTTAGAATGTCCTACCCTGAGGTGTTTGTTGAGACATTGTATCAAGGGTTTATCTGGGGAGTCTACAGTGAAACACCGCGCTGACCCCTACCACTCAGCGCTTCAGCGACGACTCTCTCAATGCTAAATGCCTGAGGCCACACCCGTCCAGCCCTGACATCCAAAATATGGCTGCCCTTAAAATGGACCCTCCATTGAGTTTTGAACCCCCACAGACATAGGGGGTAATGGGGTAACCCTGACAAAATAAGCACAGCATTTCTTGGCCACATGATGAATGCTCATTCTTTGAAGTCTACCACCAGCATCAAATGAATGTTATTGCCCCTAAAGTGGGAAAAAAGGTATGTCTGGACAGGTTGACGAAGCCCCGTTCAAAAAAATGCAGTTTTAGTCAGATGTTAATCAGGCGCGCAGAGCTTCCTGCTGTGAGCTGAACGGCGGGTTCCCGTCCCTCACTGCTGCTCTTTAAAGCAGGACCCAGCTAGGCCCAAACATCCTGACGGAGAGCTGCTGCACTCTTATCAGTCAGGAAACACCGCTCCTCCGCTGCATCCTCTGTACAAGAACCACGACTCAACCATTCCCAAAAAATGCAGGAAGATCAGCCAGACTCCTGGATTTGTGAAAAGTTCGGAATCTTTTAACAAAGAAAACACTGACAATGAAGAAGCGTTGTATCAGTGGTAAAAAAAAAAAAATATACATATAAATATATATATATCTTTTTTTCAGGGCTACTAAATAAAGGTATGTTTCAGCTGGACCACTATTGTGGTGAAAGTGAGGAGGCAGGGGGTCGTTGCTTAAAAATGCTTACAATTATACTAATAACACTGTAGGACAAAGGGAGATATATGAGATGGAATTTGAGATGGCTCGTTGTATTTATGTGTGTAGGTTCACAGTTTTAACTTTAGTTACATTTTGGAGTGTTTTATGTTGGATTAGAATTAATCAAGAGCAGAATTTAAGGAAGAAATATAACATGCATGAGACTCGTGTGACACATTCAAAAAGTAAAATAATATTGTGGAATGATTGGCTTGTAAGGACTAGCTACTGTGGCGAATGAGTAAAGCAGTTCTCATCTGATTAAAAAGAGAAACGCTTGTCCGTCCAAATAGAAAAGTGCAATCACAGACTGATGCGGCTGCATCATGACTCAAATAATTGGGTGTGGAGCCATTGTTATAGTAACGACTGAATTATGTAAAAATGAACTTTATTTTAAATTAGTGTTTTTCACAAACCTAAATCAACATACTCTATATTTATTATTTTCCATTTTAGAGGCTATGGTTTATATATTAAGTACTAGGGAGTAGTATAAACTCCTTTTCCACACATTATACACACACGTTTAGACCTCAACCATTTAACAGCAACTGAGGTAATTGGTCTCTTAATCTAAACCCAAGAGCCCGAGAACAAAATAATTAACAGTAGAATGAATTTATCAGTAAGTGTTACAGTTTGCGTCAAACACATTTAAGCATTTAAGTTAGCTTTTGGAGGAGCAGTTGTATGTACAGCCATGGAGGCAACAGTAGTAGCACATTTACAAGTGGGCAACATTAACAAGTCTTTACGATTGCTCCGCGGACAGCTGGAGGTGACACACAAGTGTTTGCATCCCTGAGGCAGCCATGTCCTTTCCTTCACATCCCTCCGGTGTTTCTAGACAATCCTATTGCTCAGTTCAGTGTTTGCTACAAGATCAAATTAGCTTCTTTATTGTTGAAGCATGTCTTTGACAGACCACCAGTGGTGGAGCTTAAGAGATGCCATAGTTGTTGTAGTACGCCGCTGTGGCGTCCGCCAACACGGAGATGAGGCTCGTCTCTGAGGAGCTGCTGGGACCAGTTGTGGCGGCTGATGCCACCTGAATATGTCCCGTCACTGTCATGGTCTGCTCAGCGTGAAACCCTGTCCCTGTTGAGTTTAAATACTGGTCAAACTCATTGCGGTCCACCTCACTGAGGAGCTCGGCTTGGCTCAACTGGTCCAGAGTCTCCAGGTGTCCTGTTGTCTCTGGTGGGGGGGACAGCTGACCCAAGTGTCCTTGTGGGATACTGTGGTGGACATGGAAAGAGCTGCTGAAGTAGGACAGTGGAGGGGCAGGCATGAGTCCAGTGTTTGAGCCAGTTTGGGACATGTGAGGGATGTGGCCACAATGGAGCTGAGGCTGAGAGTAGTCGGTGTGGTACGGGGGCGGGCTGCCCATGTGGTTCTGATGCTCCTCTGGACAGGAGGAAGAGGAACAGGAGCTTGTTGAGGAGTAGTAAGCCGAGGGAATGTGCTCGTGGTCCATAGCGTCTAATGGTGACATCTCAGGGGGAGTGGGCAGGCCGTAGGGGTAAGTGTCAAAGCCACTGTTGGTGCCGCTGGTGGAAGCAGCTGGATCTCTGAATGTCCGGACCCCAGGCAGAATAGGACCTGGCCCGGCAAAGCCCCCCGGGCCGTCCTCCTTATCCAAGGGGTGGCACAGGACCCGCTGCTCTGTTAGAGAGTTCTGATCTGGAGCTAGGCTACTCAGTAGGAAACCTGGGTCGACCCGTTTGCAGATGCGCTTCAGCTGCTTCTTCCTGCGAGGACGGTACTTATAGTTGGGATAGTCCTGCATGTGCTGCACACGGAGCCGCTCTGCTTCCTCCACATAGGGCCTCTTCTGAGGGGGAGTCAGGGCCTTCCATGATTTACCTGTGGTTTCAGGGAAAAACAAAGTTTAACATTGACAACAAATTATGTACAGTATCATTACATGAAATGCCATTGATCAAAAAAGATGGTGACCATAAAAAAAGTTATGGGTTACAGATCACAGAAAGAAAAAAAGAAAAGATAATGAAAAAATTCTTCAAGCGTTAAACAATAAACTAAAACATTTAGCATGCCATAAAAAAATATGTGGTGTTCTTAAATTATGCCAATCTACAGACAAGATTATAGAAAATTCTAAGGGATTTATACGACAGAAAATGTGCTTTAATTGTATATTATTTTATAGGTGAACGTCAGGTATACATCAATGTAGCCTAGCCTACTTTTGTTTAATTCTCAATGCTTACAGTGATGTACGATTAATTCGAGAAACGTTAAAACACGGCTTCGCATAAAACAATAGAAATAACCTAATAATAATAATAATAATAATAATAATAATAATAATAATAATAATAATAATAATAATAATAATAATAATAATAATAATAATTTTGTAAGTTTTACCGAGCATCTTGCTGAGTTCAGCGTTGTGCAAATCCGGGTTTTGTACAGCCAGTCGTTTGCGCTCGTCTTTGGCCCAAACCATGAAGGCGTTCATGGGTCGTCGAATTCGAGGCTCCGGACCCTTGTCCACTGCGCTCCTGTGAGGCCCGTGTCCCTCGGACCCATCTCCATCTCCAGGAGGACACTCGAAGGACTCCGGCCATGAGGAGTACGCGCTGATGAGAGCAGCCATCTGCGCGCGCTCTGATCCAAACTTTACGCGCGCCACTGAGTGAAAGTTGTACTCTGCACTTTGAGCAAAACTTCTGCAGGGAGTGAAACTAAGTCTACGCTGACAGACGGACAGTGGATACTGTTTCGGTGACCAACACAAACAGGCATGCGCTCGTGTTGCGCTGCTCGTCTGCTCTGATTCAATGTTTCCTCTGTGAGGGGGAGCTTTATATTTGAGGAGCAGGCTCCTGGAGAAACCCCGCAGGACGCTCGCTCCTCCTTGATGCGAGTCGAGCCCGATGAAAAAAAAAAAAAAAAAGAGAAATTTCAACACTACTCACAGCTTCAACCTGTGGAACAACAAACCCGCCCAAAACCTACACTTACAGGCAGCTCTTCTTTTGTATTCTCGTCTAAATTTAACTCAGTGAGACCAACATTTTGTAACTTTGGTATTTTTTCTATGACAATAAATTCCGGGAGAGAAACCAATCTAACCTGTTCTGACATCGAGCGTAACGACGAACCTTCAGTGGAGTTTTCACGTTTCTCCACCACTCAGACTGAAATGGAGGCAAACATGCTGAGGCACAAATTGGTGAATTATTTAGATCACACTTTTGCCCCTCTCCATACAGATTTGGTAACTGTGTTTTGTAATTGTGAACCCATGTGTGGGTGACAGCAGAGATAGAAGCTCAACACAAATCTGTTTCCTTCACTGACTTAAGGGTGTGCACAGCAAGTCCTGGAGTTCCTGTTGACAGCAACCACAGCTCTGAAGTAGCCCACACACTTAACACTGCTACAGTCGGGTCATATCGAACACAGGAGTCTGAAATGTCCTTACCGATCACAATGTAATCAAACATACAGTCTGCATGCTCTTATTAAATACACACAAACAATGAATAGGGTCTATATATGTGAGACTTGGCAGGAACAGGATATGACACCTGAAGCCAGATTGTGTTTAAGCAAATGCCTTACAGATAGATAGAGCTGCACGTCCTGTGGCCTTTTGAGTGGGAATAAAACAATTCCGATTAGTGAGAGTCTGCTTATGCTGGGCATGTGGGAGCAGAGAGGCTGTTGCTAATGTAGGTTATGTGTAAACTTTTACTTTTTAATAAAAGAGAACGTCACATTATCATGAGCACATAAACATTGTGAGGGATGAAACAGACATTTCTTCATCTCTTTATGGTCATGTGTTGTACTAGGTGTGGAATACCAGACAGTTTCCTTTCCTCTTTTGAGTCATACCTCCTACGACATAAGTTCAACAGTCAAGTCAAAGGCATGTTTTTCTTCTACATCTTCCTATATAAATAAGGAAAACGCAAACAACATTGATCAGTTTAGTTTAATTAATTGTTATTCTAATTTGTCAGGCAAAACATTTCATAAATTCAAAATCCATATTTCATTTTGATCTGTTTTGTTCCATTTAAAATAGAGGTTTGTCAATGGAAAACTTTTGTACAATTAATTCCCAAACACATGGGAAACCAGTCTTTCCTGATCCATAAGCTCCATGATGAATTAGACAAATAAGCTCTTCTTCATGATGAATTGTTTTACTGGGATACCAAAAACTTAGTGTTTAATATGTCCCTTGTAGTTTATTCTGATGCTTTGGCTCGTTTCTTTTTCTTCTTTTTGTCTTTCTTGGATTTCTTCTCAGCCTCTGCGTCTTCTATAATAACACATTCCTCCTCATAGTGTGTCTCTGTCTCATTCACCTCAGGTTGCACATCACCTTTGGTCAATACATTTTCATTTAATGCTTCAGTGTCCTTTTTATGTTTCTTATTCTTTTTCTTTTTAGGTGGAGGAATTTCCTCCTCTGGGGTCAAAGGTTGCTCAATTTCATACGCTTTTCTTTTTTTCTTCTTTTGCTCAGGATTTACATGCTCGGATTCATTGTGTTCCTCTGATACAAAAGCTTTCTCCTCAGACACCTCCTGGTCCGTCTTTCCCTTCTTTTTCTTCTTCTTCTTCTTCTTGGACTGGTCTGTGCTGCTGTTATTGCAGTGCGCAGGGCTGCTTTCGCCGCACTGGCCTGACATCTCGCTTGTGTCAGAGCTTAGGGCCTGTCCACGAGCCTTTTTCAAACGGGCCATCCGCTGTGCAAAGTACTCCTGCATGCTGAGAGTGCTGGTCACAGTGTTAGTGATGGACTCTGTGTCTAGGTCATGGGAGGCTTTAACCGTGGTCTCCTCTTTTTCTTCCTCCGAATCGCTGCTGTTGCTCTCCTGGACAAAACAGAACAACACAGTGAGGATTTGGTGTTTAGAAATAAACGGCACACAATAGTGAATGTGGGAGTACAAGTGTCATCTATCATCACAGAGAGATTAACCAGTTGAGCCCAAAAAAAGACGAACAATAAAGGATCACTCAAACATAAGCTTGTCCCTGCATGTCTAACATAACGAGACACATTCATGTTATTCTTGAAATACGGTTATGTTTTTGTGTGGTCAGCCATTTTAATGCAAACCATGTCTTATTTTATAGACAAATAAGAGCTTTGTGTTATTTTTCAGTTTTTGAGTCCAGTAAACGCATTTCATCAGTGCAATGGACCTTCCTGCTTATAGTCGTTATCCCTGCAAAACATTTCACGCTAAATGTGTAACAATTAAACTTATTTAAGATTTGTACAAATGTGTGCAAATTTTCAAATTACACTTTATCCACTCACCTTAAGGCTAAGGATTTACAACATGTACATTTTAACTCTGCAGTGTGAACATTTGTCACCTCATGTCCATGCACCATTTGTCTTCATTTTCCTAATGGTCTACTCAATGCATAATGATTTGTCCAGAAGAATACAGACCTCCTCCTGAGATTTGCACTAAACAATGCCACCGCTTTGAGTATTACCACTGTGGACAGCATTTTTCAAACCCTACAGATTAGAGATAAATTGAAAATATGGTGTGATGTCAAGGCTCTTTGTGGTTTGGCCTTTAAGCCTTTACATTCACATTACAGGTCTCAAAGATCATTTATATGGACAGGAAAACCAATGCACAACCACAAGACTTTCATGATTTCTCTTCCAGTGATTTCACAATTAGTGATTCTTCCAAGTCTGAGGAGAGTTTCAGAAATACTGCACAGCATCAGTTTTAATGGACTAAAGTTGATAGTTATCAATAAGGAAACTATTCCTGTTGTCCGCTAAAGACTACATGGGTACTCTATATATTAAAATACACAGATCTTATTTGAAGCAGATCTTAAGAATCAAACACTATTCAAGTCGAGCTCACACATAATATAAAAGACCAACTTCAAACAAAGGTACATAGCCATTGAGGTGTATAGCAATTATATTTATATATATAAAAAAAGTTCCCAACTTTCCAGAGAAAATCTATACTTCCCGTTACTGCACAATGGCATCCTCTACCTGGGAGAGCGGGTAAGGGCTCAGAGCTGACAGCGCCAAACAACTTGTAACTGGGATTTGGGAAGATGGCTGGGGGCCACTTTAGCACTGCCTGTGAAATTACTCTCTGGAGAGGGAGGGGTGAATGAGTGAGAGTTAAAGAGTGACTGAGAGAAACCTCTTCATCTGGAAAAATGTATGGAGTCCTGTGCACGTCTAGCCGCCTGGGGACCTCCATTAGACTGAAGCACAAAGTGCTGCGCTGAGCACAAGCCGAATACATACAGACGGCTGTAGATCTGCGGTGCAGTACAAGTGTTGGGGTTTTGGTTGGTCTGTGTTTGATGAAAAAGCTCCTGAGTAACACAGGTCCATGTTATGATCAAGTTATTATAACTCACAAATACGAGACTTAGTTTGTGTGTGCTCCAGTGAACAAAAGACTAATTACTTTAAAATGCCATAAAACGCACATACAATAGTGTTTAGCTTTAGTGATTTTTCAGCATTTTGAGGTGCACAGTGCACGAACAATACAGACCTCTAAATGCAGCATCAGTGATTAAGTGGAACATCAAGTTGGAACAAACTAAAATTGTTTGGAAATAAATATCATGTTTAAACTAACATTTAATGCTGGTATTTCAAGAGTTGTTCAAGGTCATACAGCTCAAAAACCCAGTGTATGACTGTTGACAAAATGCCTGAAATAGACAGTCCCCAGCCATAGCACAGGGGGCTGGGAAATGGCAGACTGAGATCACACCTATATCTAGCCATGTCCACTCCTCCTCCTCCGCCTCCTCTCAAACCAGAACCCCAGGAAAAGGATGCGCGGTGAGCGCTGTGTGCAGCTCTGAGATAAGGCTCCTTTGCAGCAGAGGAGCGGCCTGGCTGGCTATATGGCCCTTCCTGCGCTGCACTCCCCGGCGGGGGCTGGGTCTGGCCTGCAGAGGGCCCCAACGAAAAGGAAGACATTCAACAGGCTACCTCCTTCAAGACTCTCCAGTTCTGTCTCTGCTAATTTAGACAGTCGAAAGCCAACGCTCAGACAGACGCCAAGATACCAAGGCCAACACATTTAGCAAGTGATGCACTGAGGCCAGCAGTCGTCATGATGGGACAGATTCAGACAAGCCTGGAGAACCTTAAAGTTATAAAAGTTGATTTCCTCATTATAAGAACTTTGTCCAAAAGTGTAACTAACATTGCCTATAGCATGTTAGTTACACTGGTTTTGAGCTTTAAGTAGGGGACGAACAAACACAAATCTCTAATAATTAAATGAATCCTACATATGACTCCACCAAAACACCATGGCAACTACAAAGTATAACCCTTTAACATTATTGCTCATTGTATCGCTTTGCAATACTAAAAGACTGTTTTCTACTTTCTATGTGAAGTGAGCCACTGGTTAGTACTTCAACAAGCATTTGGTATTGCTGTAGCTAGTCATTTATTTTCTTAAAAACTGCCTGTTTGCATTATTCATATTTTCTCATCTTTCAATAGTTTCTAGCCAATATTGGTTGGGTCTGTAATTGCCTGAGTGTGCCCTCATTGTCCTGCCACAATAATAAATTTGGCGATAGTCGAGGTCTATGGATCAGGCCCTGATTAGCCAGCTGTCTCTCCCTGATGAGAACACAGTCCAGCAGCCCATCCTTCATACGCCTGATGTAGGTGGACAGACAAACAGGTGGATACCTTTCCCCAGCTAAATAAGCAAACAATTGACTTGGCCACTCGATTCTGCGACAATGCAAATGTTTGCGTATGCTCCCTCCCTCTCTCCTGCAACTAATTTAAAGTAACAACGAGGGTGAAGGACGACTGTGCCCCACAAGAAGCTCCTACTCTATTCTACCGCTCTTCTAAATTAGCAGGTACTTTGGTGAACGGACAGTGCAGACCAAGAAAATGGGTTTGAAAAATTGCATTTTGTGCCCAGTGTGAGAACGTTTATCATAAAGTACAAATGAAGGAGGAATTATGCATGCAGTAACGCTGCCCAGTGCTTGTTCAACATTGCAAATGCTTGCAGACAAAGCCGCCCTTAAGTGTACAGGGGTCTCCCCCGCCCAAACCCCAGAGAGAGGGGAGCAGTCATCATTTTCCCTGCTGTGATTTATTAAAGTCAATGATTAAATGGAATACAGCGGTTGTAAACAGCCAAGAGGGCTGAAAATGTTCGGACAGTAATTACCACAACCAAGTGTATTCCAGTGTATTAGAGACTCACACTTTTTATCTAGAGCTAATCTGTACGTATCAGCGTGCTGGCATTGCCAATGGTCCACGGTCTGCCACAGAGGTAGTCGTGTAACAAGACTAGATTTATCAAGTGTCACCTAGACACTAGTTTTGGTGGTAACAGTAAAATTACCATCAGACAAATTTGAGAGATTTTACTCAGTAGTTAAATGTGGGTTTCCTGTAAATGACAAGAGTTGAGAATTTCTGTTCACATCTAACTGGATAAAGGAGCATACAGTGCAGAAATTAAAGTGTGTCCTGAGAAAGACTCCAATAATCCCTTTGTCCAATGGACCATGTCGTCCTTTTATTATGCTTATTTTACAAAATATAACTTAACTTCTTAATTTTAGCTGCAACTTGATAGTTGTAAAATAAACTTGAAACTGCATCTTAAGTAAACTCAACATTCATTGGCAGACTGTCGCCTAACGAAGACATCTACCAAATGGCAGGAGCACAGTGCAGCGTGCACTTCAGGACGGAGGTGCCGGGGGAGCCCGGCTGACGCGTGATTCTTCATGTGGACGGCGCGTGGGCTGGAGAAAACTCAACAGGTGCCACCCGACGATGCCTAATCCTGGAGCCTTTGTGTGGAGCAGGAGTGGGAGTGGGAGAGGCCGCCGGGGTCAGGCCGACCCAAGAGCGGGGTGCACCATGCCAGCCCAGTGACTGGAGCTCTGACACGTCAAAACATGGGTTGCACCACATTATACTCTGCTTGCTTTTTTGTTTGGTTTTACCACAAATAATTATGAGTTTAGTAAGTGTTGTTTTTTTGGAGCATTTGACAAGAGTTCAAGAAATAATGTGTCTTTTATTAAAGACATTTTAATTTTGTATAATGCAACAAAGCAGAAAGAAAATAGGTGAGAAAATATAACTGTGCCTTGTTTCTACCTTTCATCTGAGCCGGCAGCTTTAAAAAATGGCCAACTTTTGTTGATATATGAATCGGCGGGGAGTCTATTTATCAGCCGGCCCTCTGTGGTCGCCCGCTTTGGTCCCTTAAGTCACAAGTCGCGTCGCTCCCCTTTGACTGATTAATTAGCCAATCAGAGGACATTTTTCACTGGGCGGCAGAATGGTTTATTTCAGCTAATGCCGGGCTTTCCAGTGGAGGCCCGCTGGAGCCTCGTCGGCTCTTTCAGCCTGCCTGAGTGGCCGGGCGCAGGGGCAGGGGAGATAAATCAAGCTGGGCTGGCCCTGTGCGCGCCTCCCTTAACTAAACCCCCCGAGGAGGGCACAGGAGGAGGACACAGGACGGCCAGGGGCACTGCTCGCCCGCCGATAAGCACTGGGAGCACAGGGCTGCCATAGAGCCTTCATTTAGAAGTGGCCAAGGCTTTTTGATATCTCGGCAGAGAAGGTCTGTCATTTGTCATGCTGTGAGTAATTGTGTTGAGGGGCACAAGAGGAGGCAGGAGCAGGAGGAGGCTCACAGGCGTGGGATGCGTGATGGATCACACTGAAGCCTGTAGATGGACAGGTGCTCCACCACAACCCCATAACCCTCACTGGACACAGTAAATGATGACTTTAGACATACGTTTGCAGGTGACCATGAATAAACTGTAAACATCACTAACAACTAACTAAACCTACTCTGGGTAAAAAGGATTATTTCAACCAGTGAAGGCCAGGTATTTCCAGCTATAAACAAAATCTTTGAAGTAGCTACACAATCAGTGTGCGTGTGCATGAGCTTCTGATGCAAGTTTCAGTTTCCAACAATCCGAATGAAGATTAATAATAGAAGATTAAAAATACCGGTAATGTTCGAACACAGTGAATGTTGGGTGCAAAAACATGGTCTGCCGAGTTCCCTCTGCTTTTTTAGCTCGAGCAACAAACACATTTATGTAACAATATGATATACCTTGTACGTCCATGAAATTATTGCGAGATGTTTCATATGTTTCATGTTGTGGCCTTGGGCAAGACACCTCCCACTCCTACCGATATACAAAGATAGTGTGTGAGAGCGATTGGTGATGGTCAGAGAGGCAGATGGCGCAGATTAGCAGCCTCACAAGCATCAATCTACCGTAGGGCAGCTGTGGCTGAACACGCACTTTGTTACACCAAGTGTATAGAGGGAATCACCGATTACAACAGTGCAGTACTTTAAGAAGTTTTTTAGACTTGTGTAAAAATGTAATTCATTATTGTAATATTGTTGTTATTGTTCACTTTCTAAAGGAAATAGGAAATACAATAGTTTGACGGGGGGAAAAGTAGTGGATGAACAGATATAGCATACAGTATAATAAACGCTTTGGCTCAGTATGCACTATGCCGCTGTAGTGACCTGCTGTAAACACAGATCAGAGATGCCCTCACAGGAGCACAATGCCTTCAGTGACTGGTGCCTCATCCACAGCACCTCAATGCTGCCACCGCAGAATTCAGCAAGCCCTGACACAAAACCTCTCGAGGAGCCATTGTACTGAATGTGTGCATGCTTTTCAATATGGTCAATGGTGTCCCTCCTGACTGTAAAATAACAACCTATAACCCAACGATTAGCTGCTGGGGCGCAGTGGCCATTGTGATTGTATGGCTCTTTGTCTACATGGGATGGAATAGTATACTTTTTTTTAAATTATATTTCTTAATTTTACGTTTTTTTAATCAGTCAATCATTATGTTTGCCAACGGGACAGTGTACAGAAAGCATTCACACACACACACAAATTACTATGTAGTATGTAATATTTGCAGTTTAATATTAAAATATTTCACTGAATAGAGGTCAAACAGCTGTTTTATATTTTTAAGTGTTGGATGTTTGAAGTGACCAACCACAAAATCAGTGAAGAAAACTTTTTTTTTTTTGCCAGTGTCATCATTTCACTTTTGCACAACATCTACAATTTGGCCTTGCCTTTGATAATGCTGCTGGCAGACTAAACTTGATGTGAGCGCTCCTAGGCAGAAGTAGAGAAGAGAGAAGTGAGGAGGAGAGTAGAAGGGGCCAAATCCTTTAACTGGATTTAGATGCTCTTGCCACCATCAGTGGCCTGTTGGCAATGTTTAGCAGCACACTGTGACAAGGCTAATCTGGAGCCATAGGCCACTGAGCAGCCAGAGCCTGTGAAACTGGAGTGATGGCAGCGTCAGCAACACTCATTACCAGGACAGACATGAGCCAGGACACAAAAGTGTGTGTTCACAACCTCACTGATTAGAAGAATACTCAAAATAATCTCTTAATATTTTGTGCGACGGAAACACCTACAGAACTTTAAACCAAATGCATTCATCACAAGTTTGCACAACAAAATGGGGGTCATTTATCAAGACAGGTGCTGAATAGCCAGAGCAAGCTGAAAAACAAAATGTTGTTTTAGGGGCATGTTGCACCTAATTTAGCAAATAAAATAACCTGCAGGAGTAAAAAACACACAAATGAATCCACTTTAGCATGTGCGACGCATTTAGCACATGAGCAAACACTTGGTAAATGACCCCTTATGTTTTACAGTATCTGATGTCAGTGTGGTCTATAGACAGCACTGGCACGTGGCTCTAATTTAAAGAGTTAAATTGTTACATATGCATGTTTTCTGTTAAAACTGCATACACAAAGCAGATTATAGATTAAATCCCTGTTATGTAAGTGGTTGATCAAATCCAACTCACACAAAGAATTATACTTTACGGCACAATTGCACTCATGTCTGATGAACAAAAACTATTACATTTTCCATATTTTTCCTCTCACCTGTTCTTGCTTCTTGGTGGATTGACCCCTTTTTCCGAAAATACAGTTGAGATCTTTCTCACTTCTGGAAGAGAGGTCCTTTCCTACAACATAAAATATAAATAAATGATATCTCCTAGTCTGGGTAATTATCAGTATTTTTTTATATTAGTGATAATTTAATTATTTACAAATATAGATAATTATTTCAGTTTGTGAAAATGTAATGGAAAAATTGGGAATGTGTGTGGTTTCCTTCTGGCTAAAAGAACAAAACAAAAACCAAAAAATGCTTAAAAGAAAAATAAACTTGTGGCTAGTCTGCCACTGCACACCTCCGGAGTCCCATTTTCAGGGCAGGCCTCAAAGACTCCTGAAGCACACGGGCCTCTGTCTAAAGCCTGGTCCTGTTCACACAGCTGCATCCTCTTCCTTCAGCCTGACCCTGATAACATTTGGTTATTTATTGCTTTAAAATCTCCATCGACCCTTGTCCTGCCTTTGAAAGACACTCCCAAGACATGTCTAAGAAGTAAAATCAGAAAAATAGGCTGAAATTCAAATTAGATGCCGAAGGGACAGTTATATTTGGCAGAAGCAAAGTAAAATCTAGTGCAACTGTCCCCTTTCTGACAAGGAAGTGTTGAAACAAATAAACTAATGCCAATTAAGACTGAATGGCATTGTCCATGGAGTTTAAAATGTGAGGGTTGCTGAATGAGGAAATTACATTCACTCTAAAAATCGCTTTATTCTAGGAGATGATTGAATAAAGACACTTGAAAAGGAAAGAAAATCTATAATACAATACACATATTAAACTCAATATTTCTGCAGAGGAGGACAGTAGATTAATAATAATTTTATCTAAAGATGGTATATGTTTTTTTTAAATTAGTTAAAACTTAAAGTCACAACAGCGAGGGCGACCTCAAAGCACCAATGACGTTGGGCTGTGGTTTCTTTCTGCTGTGACAGGTGATGGATGGAGGCAGCAATTAAATGTAGGTTACTGGTTGAAACCGCGGGCCCGCTCCAATGCTGTGGAGATTTTGGTGTCTTTCCCCACAAACAAAGACAATCCATCCTCGGCTCTGCCAGTATGAACCTGCTCTGATGAGGAGATCAATAAAAAGTTTCCAAATACACATCCAACCTGTGCAGGAAAAAAAAAAGAGAAAAAAAAGCAGCATCTTGTACTGGTCCCACTATTGCCATTGCATCACGACCCTTACTGGTCACGGCAGTCCATTATACTGTGACATGAAGACAACCCTCCTCGCGTCCAAAGCAAGCCCCAGAATTAGGAGACTTAGGGATTCATGACACTTTCTTATAACGGCATTTCAAAATCTTGATAGGTACTGATTTTTAGACACACTGTAAATGTTTACTAAAAAGAAAAGACTTTGATGATGCAGCTTCTTTGGAGAGGCAGTGATACCAATTTGTCATTAGCAAGATGAATCTCTGAGCCCTGTTTGCGATGCTCAAAACAGTAAGACAAGAGTTTAGGGCTCACCATTTTATTTTATCTATTTATTTATTTTGCTCACATGGATCAACCCTGATGTTCAACTTCTCATCGCAAGTCAAACTAACATGTCTTCTACTCATCTGAACATAGACGAAATCGATTTTCTATTTCAAACTCCGCTCTAAAGCACCAGATTGCCTCAAGCCCTGTCGACTAAAAAGCATCATGCTGATGAAAATGGATTGCAATTTGCATGGATTAAACTTAAATTTTACTACTAATTTAACTACACAGTCCCAATGATTATCCCAGCTCACAGCAGACAGAAACCACAGCAAAGTACTTGACCTTTGTTTCCACGCTGAATTAATAGATACCTTCAACTTTCTCAACTTCTCAGGTAACAAGCTTAACGGTAATGCTATTCCTAAGCATAACTTGGCAACGGCTACAAAGAGCGAGGAGCCGGTATCTGAGCAGTCGATCGAAACATGCAAACAGGCATGGCCAAGATTACTCTATGGTAACTGGTCACCATGCCAAACCATAGCCCACACGACAGTTATGCCACAGCAAACAAACACAAAATCTACAACATACAACACACATACAATTTATTTTTGCTTAATGAAGAAATGTTTTTTATGTAGTGTAAATATTTTTGAGGAACACCGAGATCTAGTTCTGAAGAAGCGGAAGTCTTTTAAGTGATAAATCCAATGTGTTGGCATCGTACAATGGCCATGGCAACAACCAATGACATAAGTGACAAGCCATCGTGTTGAGTTACATGCATAACTGTGTAATTGTACCATGTAAACCAAACAAGTTAAGTATTAAGTTACAGGGAAAGATTTAGGCAATACTTTGCAATTATTTTTTTAACCTTGGAAAAAGTTGATAATCAGTATTATTATTCTTTTTCATTTTTCTCACTTTCGTAGCAGGTGATTTCTTTCCATTCACAATTTCTTTATACAAGTATATAAGTAGTAGTTCTATATAGTATGTAGGATGTGTTTTGGTGGATGTAAAGTTGCGACCAGTTTTGCTTAAAAATCTGTGTAACATTAGTGACTTCACAAAAAAAAAGCACAGCTAATTAATGAGCTAGCGATCTGTAGCCCAAACACAAAATTCCTTAAGTTATCAGTCAGCGCACTGGCCTTGACCACAACATTTTTAACTTCCTGACTTGTAAAGTAATGAAAATACAAGACGGCTTATGAATATCCTCCCTGGCACAGACTGGGCTCCATGACCCGGCACAGGCTGGCAAAGTCTGAGGTCAGCGCCAAGGCTTTGAATATGTGATAAAAGGGGTGTCTGCGCCTAAGAATGGATGTGCTAATCTTAAATCAGGGTGGAAGGCTCAGTCTGGAGAAGGATTTCCAAGTAATTCAAGTAAGACATATAGGGAGAAACCACAGTTGGCTAGTGAACTCACCTTTAGTAAATTTCATATAATGGACCCTCTTTTTTCCAGTTTTGGACTTCTCTTCCAGGCTAAACCCTTTTGGCTCCTCTGGAGGACATTCTGAAAAAATACGTATTAAATATGACTCATCAGCTGTCAAAAAGATAACTTGCTTCAATTATTGTTTATGGTTTCCTCTTCCTCATCATGACAAGAATGATGTTTGTTTGTTTATATGACACTGGCGCCCTCTACTGGCAAAGAGTAAAACAAGAGAGTACTGTACCATTATTGGTGCTTTGACCATGACAACTGTTCAGCTGGGCTAAAAGATCATTGAAATCATCCTGGTGGGCAATCCATTTATCCTGCAAACACACACAAACTGCATTTAAAAACTGTTTAGATACCAGTGCTCATCTCGCTGCAGCTCATTCTCAACTAAAGCTACCTGTAAACTTTCATCCCATCTCACATGCATTGCTAGAATATACTTTTGGAATATGAATTAACTCAATGTCAAAAAACTGGCTACTCCCTGACTGAACACTTCTAAAAAAAAAAAAAGCCTTGTGACACGCAGGAAATTAACTGCATACCCTATAAAAAGACACACACACAAAAAAGATTACCTCATGACTGGTGTTGGCTCCAAGACCATAGCCATTATTTTTAACTTTGACTTTGATGTGATCTGTGGTGCCTTGCTCGCTTCTCCCAAGGCCCTAAAACGTACAATAACAACAAAAATAAACAAGAAAAATAATCAATTTCAATTTCAATGCACACAAATAAATGAATTACTATGAGGCAAATTGCACTGCGAAGTACAGGGGCTAAAACCCTGTATCTTCAGCAGGTGTATGGCCACTAATTCAGCTGAAAACGCATCCCATCACTATTCAATTTTCTACAGCATAAAAACAGCAGACATTAAAAGAAAAACAGGATAAAAAAGTTCACCTTGCCCTTGGACCAGCCCATTCGCTCCAGCATCTTCTGACCAAACTTGTTGTCATCTTTGCTCCAGGCGCTGTTCCTCGGGTCAACAGACCACTTCTGTTTCCTCCGGGCTGGACAGACAGAGGACACGGATGTTCAGGACACAACAACCAAAAGAACAGGTCAGTTTTTTACACGTGGGAACATCGACTAGTAGTGATATAACATTAGTGACATCACCTATGAAGATAATCACTAAAAGTCACTCGTTAGTTATAGACATCAGTTTTTATTTTCGGGTTAATACGCAAACAACCCGCCTAGATTTCCTGCCAGTGACATTAAGCATAAACAAAAGGGAAAACAAACACCGAAACCGTGACAAGATCTGGCTAACACGTGTGCGGAATCAGCTAATGCTAAAGAAAACAACATATTGGTTTGGAAAGTTGTGGGAACACGCACTCAAAATGAAACCTCCCAGTATGGCACATAACAAAACACCACACGGGGATAAAACGTTGCCGGAAAATGAGAAATAAACCATGAAAAATAAAACAAATCTTACGTTCGGCGAGCATGGACATCTTCGGGTCCTTAGTTGGAGGAGCCGGCGAGAAAGCTGACCGTAAATATGCCAGAATAAAAATGTGACAGAGTGTTTTTCATTGCGCTAAAAACTAAGAAGTAGCCACTTACTTACTTTAAAATAATTTTACTCAAGTAGATGTAAAAAGTAGTGACCTAAATATTTACTCAAGTAAGAGTAAATAAAAACTGTGAGAGTAATGAGTAACTGTGAAAGTCTGAGCATCACAACATGAAAATAAAGTGAAAAACTGAAAAGTGTTATATTATTTATTTAAATCATCATGAAGAATTAACCAAACACGGAATACATCGACATTAATAGGCCTACATTTGCCATTGAGATTTACTCACAGTGGCGCGACTTTCTTTTTTTTCTTTTTTTTTACTCAAGTAAGAGTACAGATAGGCCTACTTCATTTCAATATTACTCAAGTAGAAGTAACAAGTACTGAAAAAAACTACTTGCAAAAGTACAAGTAGTACATACATACCTCTGCCCTACAATTGCCATTTTGGCCAGCAGGGGGAGGCCTTGCCTTATAAATAAATACGTCTTCTTAACAACATGCAACAGGTTAATGCCTGAATGATCTCCTGGCCCCTAATAAAAATGCCATACCCCTGTCCCGAACACACACGCACCCAGATACACACACAAGATTCAAGATTTTGTATTTGTCAAACCATGTGAATGGTTTGAAATTATGTTTCTCTCATCCTTGATTGTGGAGCGGAGGGAGGGGGAAGAGGGGTGGGAGGGAGGGCAGAGAGTTCAGCTTCCCGATGGCCCTGTGTACGAAACTGTTCCTCAGTCGACTGCAACTGACCCGTAGATCCCGCAATGTACTACAACATACACACCCTGAATATCTACATACAGGAATGCTATTCGGGCTACCAGACCTGTTTCCCTTGTGACTGCAGGGCCCTTAGGGCCGAATACTAACTATCAAAATATTTGTTTAAGAACATTTTAAATGTATAACTTAATTGTAATATAAGTTTCAGTTCATTGTTGATTTCATTAAAAAAACGCATCATTCACACAGTGACAAACTCTTTTGTTTGAGTGTCATTTGTGCAGACTCTCTCCATGTGTTAAAAGCTGTCACAACACTGTGTTAATGCTTTATTACACTCTGCTGTGTCAGAAAATGTAATTTATGTATTAAGAATTGCCTCGTATTAAAACTCCAGGGGGTCGAATGTGGCCCACGAAGTGACAAAATCTAATTATTACTTTCATTAATCAATAGTGCCACTCAAACTCATTTTGTCACACACTGCATAAAGTTATGGCACGACTTAACCTACATTACACAGTGGTCATTTGAAATGCATCTCTTACGTTAGAAAAACATGCACAATATGAAAATTAGTTAAAAGTATCTGAAACACATAAACAGTTTTACGTTCAAACTAAAATATCAAGTTGGTTCGAGGCCTATAACATGAATAAAATCACAAAAAACATATGCCTGAGTATGGGACGACATATCCTTCAAAAGCACTGGGTGGTCAGCAGTGCTCTATATTTGTTTTTGCTAAATAGTTTACTGAAGAGAGGCTTGAGTCAACAAGCTGTGTGGAAATGAGATGAATCAACTATAGACTGTAATACTGAAGTTTCAGGAAGGTGTTGAAACACTTCCCATCCATTCAGATGGGAAATAACAGTCAGTTTCTGTGCTCTATAAAACATGTTAGGCCTATATCACATCATGCATTAAACCTCACTGTGCAAGAGCCTGACAACCTTACACTTCTGCTGTCTATGTAGGTGTTGGCCTAATTACACATATCCACTTAGAGCAAGAGCTCCAGCTTCAGCAGTGACTGTTCTTGAACCAGTCCAGGCTCTGTCTTATTTTTGCATTTAGTGCACTGGTGCAGGGGCTAATCTGACCTCAGATCAGCTGCTCAGGTTTCTGTCCTAATCGTGGGATTAAAGAGTTGTGTAACAGCCGCAGGGATCAGTGACAGTGAACACTGGACTGACCTGAAAGCATTGTCCTTTAAGACAAAGAGACTAGACTGAAACATGTAATATATATGTATTCTGAGGTCACAGTTAAAGAAATTATTTTCTACTTTCATTATCAGTCACGTTTCCAGACCATGAAGCTATTTCCTTATTTCCTTGTCACAGTAAAGCCAATTTATTCCTTGCAGGACATTATTTTAGGGGTTATAATACAGCGTAATGTTTTTTTATTTTGTTGTTGTTTTTGAGTGAGTGATGATAGCCTCAAAATCACAACAAAAAAAAAAAGAAGAATTAATCGATAATGTTCAGTTTGCAACTCAGGAAAGAAGAAGCTGAAACTCTTTATAGCCTTTCCATTGTCTTTTTTTTTTAAAAATTTTTACTGGGAATCTCCTCTAAAGTACACAACTCAAATGTGAAAAAACTGTTAATTTTGACTAAAATATTTTAGTCAAAGTAATGTTTTTGCTGACTAAAATTGGACTAAAACTAAATTAAACGTTTTTCATGAGACTAAAGCTATGACTAAGATGTCCAGATATTTGTCGAGTAAAATCTGACTAAATAATAATGACTAAAATCATCCAAACTTCCAATGACAGTTTGAAAGAGCCTCATATTTAAATCCTCTGCCAAAGAAACGGGTCTGAGCTTTGTTCATGTGGGAGAAGCAGAAAACTTTGATTAAACATATTATGATAAATATTCTAAATGCAAAGTCGACTAAATTTACATGCAGTTTTAGTCGACTAAAACTAGACTTACATTTAAGATATTGTTTTGGCTAAATCTCAACTACAGTAAAAATTGGATTACATTTTCATCAAAAGACTAAGACTAGAAGTAAATAGAATATGTTGTCAACATTAACAGTGTGAAGAAAGTCACACTCCGTTCTGTTTTGAGGGTTAAATAGCAGCCCAGGACACATAAATAGGAGGGGCTAGTACTGGGGTCTCATGCAGCTATTCTACACACGTGCACTACATGTGCACTGTTATGTTACAGCGGGGTGGAGAGCAGCCAAAACACTCCCCCCTCCCACGTTCTCCATTCAGACTGTATATGTTACGGTCTCGGCTCTATGTACAGTCTACGGCGCTCAAACAGGGGGGCCCTGCAACAGAACAAGCAGGCCGCTGATAGGCGGGAAGTGGAAACCCAAGGAGATGTTGCATAAGAGGAGAGTCCTCGAAAGCATGACAAATAAGTAAGAGTAAGTTGCTTTGCAGGGTGAGGATTTGTCTCCTTTTCAAAACATTGTAAGCCTGAGCCTTTTACACAGATAAGTAGATCTATAAGTGTGCAAAAGTACACCTCTTCTTCTCAGAAAAGTACAGAAAATGCACAGATGCATAACTGTGTAATATCTTTTCACTTTAAGAATGCATTGTTAGATAAGACCTACCGGTGATATAGTTGTAGAAAATACATGATCAAAACAGAAAGAGCGAAAGGTAAATATGTAGTTACATACTACAATACAAACATATTTAGTTCCCTTTTTCTAAGCACATCATCATGTACATAAAACTACAGCTTGTAATTATGAAGAACAACATGTGACGGTACAATCTTTGAATACCAAGCTGAACGACACTCTTCTCAGTGGACTGTGTAAATCAGTCGTGTTTTTGGCTCAACAATGATCCTCTCAGAGCACCTCTTCAGTCCTGCTTCAGGGAGACTGCAGAGTCAAAGAAATCTTCATCCACTGAAAGCTAAACTTTCTCCTTCCCTCTGTTGCCCTGTGATATGTATAGTACATACAGTATTTCTCTGTATTGGTTGTTAACTGTTGAATTGAGAGTAACACAATTTAAATTCTCTGTATGTGCATAACATGTGGAAGAATCAACAATAAAGCTAATTGAGTTTAATCAAAATTAATTGAATTATTTTTAGTAATAAGGCTGCATCCTATTGTCCTTCCCAAACACTCAAAGTCACTTGACCATTTAACAGTTGGGTTTGGAATTGTGAGCAGCCATGTTGTACAGTTTAGCATGAAAAGAGACTGAGCTGAAGATATCAAAGTTCTCTTTGGGAGCGACCACCGACCAGGGTCAAGAATAAGAGCATTAGATGGACAGGTCATGCTGGATGTTTTGGATAATGTGAGAAAAGCCAGATGTGGAGGTACAAAATATACATTGGAAAGTATGGCAGTCGAAGCCACTGAGCAGGAGGCATAAAACCACAGGGTAGGTTTATGACAGGATGTTGGCGGCCTCAAAGCTTCAAGCACACGTTTTGTTGTTTTGACACTTGTAGCAAATTATCACATTAGTGTAAGAGATTCAGAGCATTGGTGGAAAGTCGTGTATTTTTTGTTTGATTTTTATAATTGTATTTCTGTAAAATACAATGATAAAAACTTAGAAAAGCCCTACACAAAGAAATGTATTATCATTTTACATATTCATATCCTCATAGTTGCACATTTAAACAAGAAACGATATCAATGAATACACGTAAAGGGCAATTTGGCTTCCAGGCGTGGAGTAAACGACATTGCAGACACCCGTGTTCACCAAAATCAAGCTGTTGGTTGATTTCTGCGTATCGATTTTGATTTGCTCATTGATCGTCAGTCACTCCCTGACAATTTATGCCAGTTGGACAATGCCCAAGACCATTTAGAGGCTTTATGTCCACGTCTGCACTTCCCAGCGCTGCAATTTACTCCTCTGTGTCACTTTTGGTTTGGAAGTGTGAAATGACATTAAGTCTCAATTCTCAAGAAGAGGTGTAAGAAGTTTGTAAAAGCGCAAGAATATTTAAAATGTAAATGTATGAGCAAGGGTTAAAAAAAAGTTTCATATAAGATTGACTTGTGCAACACATTTGAAAGCAAACCAAACTGAGTGTACTTAAGTTTTTGTTTACTTTAAGGGATTTTTTTTAGGTAAAATTATGTACTCATTTGCAACCTTGGCTGCAACTAAATATGCAGTAGTTTGCCTCATGGGTGTGAGCCTGTTCAGATATGTAGTTAATCCAGCTGCAGACGTGTGAAAACGCTAAAGGCATAAATCGTTCAAAAAGAATTTTATTGTCAAAGGTTGAGATTGTAAACCTGCCAAAATTTCAATACATTCCTAGCACAGAATGCTTAAGACAGACAGAAAAGAGGCGGATTAGAGTGACATTTAAAGCATGTTCTTTTTGTTTCCAAATAAATTTACATTAAAAACGCAATACCAAAAAAGAACAGGAACATTTGTAGTCAGAAAATGCCCCACACACATAGTATCAGACAGACAGAATAAATAAACATGGAATAAACAGAAGATGATCTGCTCTGTACTTCTCACACTCACAGATGCACTGTATCAGAAACCAACCTTGCAGGAGATTTTTGCCAGGACTATGATGCTGCAAAATGATCTAAAGTGCATCAAAGGTGACATTTTGCATATGAATATTATCACCATATTCAAGAAGTTTAGGAATGAATTACAACACCCTGATTGACTTACATGTTCCCAGTAACATTTGTTTATCAGTTACCATATAAAAACTTGGCATTGCGTGCCATAGTGACACCACTGATAATATTGATAAGAGACAGGCTTCTATGCACCCAAATCTGGAGCGGGGCACAGAGTGCAAATAACATTGCTACTGAAGACCAACGAGGGTAAAGCTGTGCACCCCCTTTTCCGCGGTTACATTCGAGAAACGCAGCAGCCAGGAGCTCTTTCTGGGTTACACAGAGAAGTAGGTGAACCCTAATGTACAGGCCATTCTATCTATTCTCTTTGGTCAGTCTTTACATATATATACAACGCTCTGGAGGAGCTTTAGTTGATTTGAGCCATGCGTCGTTCTGCGGCAAAGAAGTTCAGCATGGTCTGCACCAGCTCCGGAAGGTCGTAGTCATGTTTCCAGCCCCAGTCGTTTCGTGCGTTTGAGTCATCGAAGTTCATCGGCCAACTGTCGGCTGGGGAGATGAAGAAAACGTTTCGGTTTAATACTTTTATTTAGTAATGTTTGTGATGAAAATACCTGTAATATAACAAGTGCGTTTCAATTAAATCTACTAAAAATACATAATTAAATGACCAATATGTATCGTAGTGGCACCAGTATCAGACAAGAGACTCACCAATGGCCTGTCTGACAGGGTCCACATCATATGTGACCTCCAGCTCGGGCATCTGCTTCTGCAGCTCCAGGCCCAGCTCCTCAGGGGTGAAGCTCATGGCGTTGATGTTGTATGTTCTCATGCTGAGTGTGTCAGTGGGAGCCTCCATGACCTCCAGTGTGGCACGTAGGCAATCATCTATGTACATCATGGGCAGCCGCGTGTCTGGTCTCAGGTTGCATTCAAATTTACCAGATTTGATTGCATCGTGGAAGATCTGCACAGCATAATCTGATCCAAAACAAGAAATAAACAACCGCATAAGCAAAGGCTTAGGATATTTAAATCAATCAATTCTTTTAAAAAAACATCTGTTGATGTCCTGATTGTTACATAAACTGGTGACATAACGAAGCAGCGAAACAGAAATAGGGCCCCATTAAAACTGAAACCCAATGCACAAGTTTAAGATTTCATTTTTCACACCTGTTGTGCCTCCGCCTGGCATGGAGTCAGCAGAGATGATCCCTGGGTAACGCAGGCAACGGAAGTCCAAGCCATAGCGGTGGTGGTAGTACTGTGAAAAAAAAGGATTTATTTCAGTCATATTACATCTTAGTTATCGAGTGCACTAAAAATGTGCTAAACAATAAAACTGACTTCTCCCATGAGCTCGGCGTGCACTTTGGAGACTCCGTAGATGGTGCGAGGCCTCTGTACACACAGGTCAGGGGTGGGGTTACGTGGAGAGGTGGGTCCAAATGCTCCAATGGTGCTGGGGACAAACAGACGCAGGCCATGTTCTGCTGCGATGTCCAAAATGTTGTGTAGTCCTGAAAACAAACAGTATTATCTTACTAACCTTATATTCTTGTGTCACTACTTGCAAGTTATGTCACTAGCCTACTTACCAGTAATGTTCACAGAGCGAGCCAGCGCCACATTGGCCTCTCCCACAGCACTGAGCAGAGCGCTGTAGTGAACCAGCCATGTGATGCGGTTGTTCACCACAATCTCGCGCAGATTTTTGTAGTCAAGAATATCAGAGTAGATGAACGGCCCTGAGAGAAAAAAAAATAGAAGTCAGTGTTTTGCACAACTCAAAACACTGTCACAACAAGCCAGCATTCTTGCGGCATTCGGTCTCTGTCCAGGCCAGTGCGCAACAACATCAGCTCCAACAGTGGTTCATTCTCATCTCATGTCTTGCCAATCTTTGATTATTTATAGTACAAATAGGGCGGCAACGACAATTACTATAATGACATATGGTTCAATAAATACTAGATGAACAATACATTTTTGGGTTCAATATTTATCATCTGTGGATTAATTTGCATTATTTCCACATGTTTCTAATGTGATTGATTATTTTTCACCTGGGGTACGTTGTGTTTCATTGTATTCCATGTTTATTGTGGGATATTTTAAGATTAAGAGCAAAGTTTTAATGTCATTTTGAAGCTTTAGAGTTAGATTCTATGGCATTAAAAGGTCTTCAATAATGTCGATTATCACAATATTTTCCAGCCAACTTCAATGTTGTTATCGTGACAGGCCGAAGTACAAATATCATTGGTACTTTGATAGGTTTTATCTTTCAACAGTAACATAAACACTATGTAATAAAAGATAGGACTCACCGCTGTGAAAGACGTTGCTTGGAGGTTTCCTGATGTCTGACAGAATCACATTGTTCTTCCCATACCTCTTTCTGTCAAAGAAAAGGCCCATTGTTAAGACTTAAGAGTGTGATTGTTTTAGATAACCAATGATAAGTCATAATAATACCTGAGGAGTTTGGCGAGTCCAACCCCGAGCTGTCCCAGGCCACCTGCGATACACAAACACGCTGGAGTCAGCACAGGACAAGCAGTAAATCAGCAGCAAATAACTGTCTCCAGGGGTTTCCATGGAGACTTGAGTGCAGGAGAGCGGGCCTTGAGGGAAGAAAGGTCAAAGCCCAGACGCCCACTTTGCTTTGAAACTGGCGTCACATGGGCTTTGGGTGCCAACTTGGTTAAGTAGCTGCTCTAAGATCTGAGCAGGGGACATTCTGTACCAACTCAACTATTGTCAGGCCTTTTTAAACAAACTCATCTCACTTACCAGTAATGAGCACCTTCGGGTGGTCGGTCTCAGAGAAGGACACTGAGTGGAAGCTGGCATCAGACGTCACCTGGCGAGGGGAGAAGCTGATGTTTCGAACAGCGATGGCCAGAGGCTGACAGCCGCAAGCTGGAGAGTTGGTCAGGGCCTGCTTGGCCACTCTGCTCAGGTTTCTGATGATAGGCATATTGGTATCTACAAACAATCACCACACACTTTAGTTACATTTTATATGCAGGAAAAATGTGTCTTTTTTCCTCCCATAGCTTATCAAGAAGTTAGCATCTTTCCAACTGCAAGGACCATAAATACCATAAATAGTTTGCTCTAAAATAAAAAATGCGTGCAAAGGTGTTTCTTTTATGCTACACTTGATTTCTTTTTACATCCAGTGCGCAAGAGGATGACCATTCAGTCGGCCACGCGTCATACTTAGAGTCGACGGAAACAGACCGCGGAAACAGCACAAAGATGCGAGTAGTGGCACAGGGAGTAATCTTTGTTGAACACTACTGTAAAAGGAACGCAAGAAATTATTCGACGGAACATGAAAACTGACTAAATCTAAACAAGTTACTCTTTTCTTTGTGCCTGCTGCTTTTTGCGCCATAAGTCATTTTCTATAGACCACGTACTCACCGGTGGAGTGCCGAGTTTCCAAAAAAGGAAGGAAGAGAGTTACTTGAGAGTATTTATACAGCCCTGCCTTTTGCCGAGGGCCAATCAGGACCAGAGGGCGGATATTGTCAAACAATGCAAATGACAACATTGCCAAAATCAGCATGATTGACAGACGCTTGCGACACGTTAAATTTACAATGAATCTTCCTTACACACCACTTACTCAGATTTGTATCTAGTTTTGCACTTTTTGGGTTTGGTCCCTTTCCATCACTTGGCGTCTCGTGCTGTGCCACGGCGTTTTACGCACACGAGGTTACAGCCGGTTATGTAACGGGGGTCCCAGTTTGGTGCTTTTCTTAGCTGACAGTACGTCACATTCACCGGTCATCTCATGTGGCCTGCAATTTTCCCCAACAAGTGGACTGGCGTGTGGACTAATCTCAATGTCGCCGATTACTATTTAAATATATAATACCACGTTCTGGACGAATGGTAACTTATGTCTATTTATGTCCTATTGCAAACATCGCATAGAAAAGCTCCAAAATATCTAAAATGAGTACAAGTAGACTACAAAAAAGAAAAGTGTTTGGTCACTCTTGTAAAAGAGATTATAAATCCCAATGAGTTTTTACCTGGTTAAATAAAGGTTATAAATTTGCTATATGCACTAATAACCCGACCTGCACAAAGCAGCAGCGGAACCACGTGGCTTAGAGAAGACACATATAGGCTCTAATAAGCTCAACATGATGAAGTATAAAAAGAACCGGTTTCTAACTTGATGATTGAAGTGTGACACATGGCAACATAGTAACACCCTTAGATGTGGAGCTCTGCACTTACCGCGTCAATGAAAGATTCAGTTAAATATATCCTCTTTTAGCGCGTATGTGATGCTGCAGTCCCAGTGTTATCTTCGGTCAGTATTGCGTCAGCTTCGTCTGGAGGCTATATATCGGCAGCGATCTGTTTCAAGAGGGAGCCGGCTTCCTCACGCCATTGGCGGTCGCGTGAAGGAGCGGTCCCCTCTGATTGGTTGGGAACCGGGTGACGTCCTCCACCGATGCAGACAGCCGGCTCATTAACCCCCCTCAAACGTCCTCCTCGCATGTTTTACGCTTGAGAAATCAAGTAAAATTGCGTAAAACTCTTAGAATAACACATCATTAAACAGCAATAGAAATGTAGCGAAACATATTATTTCAAAACATATATTTCGTATTTACATTTCTATTCTCAAATGAAGCCTTTATTACACATTTACACGTTGACTACGCATTTAGGCCTGTGTTGAACGTTTAAATCTTTCTACAGAGTACAGATGATGACTCAAGAACCTTCATCTAAGATATACAACTCCTGTACGACTGAGAGCCTACACAGACACTTTTAGGCCTGTGTTCATAATGATCTCTTCTCTTGAATACAGAAAACTTACTCAGAAATGATGACCAATAAAGTAATTAAACATTAATAAATCATTTCCAAACAAACTTAGCTTGAGTCACAGGGTTGCGTTAGTTATCACGTCACGTGCTGGTTAAAACTACGTCATAGAGTTATGTATGTCCTTGGTAAACACAGAGATTGACCTGCTGAACTCGTCACGAGTGTATTGGGGTCACCGGCATTGAGCCTTGACTAGACCCCAAAGTGAGTACTCATTCCACTCAAGTCTGGAATGATGGAAACAGATTCCTCATTTAGACCGTGCCATATGCCATTCATGTTTACCCAAGCACAGGTAGGATGTGAGCTGTTTGACTTTGAAATTCTGTGTTTGCTGTAGATAGCACAGGGCCAAAACAGCTCTGGCTGTTTGACTGGCTGTGACTGGTGGAAGTGCGCACACCCCTTCTCAGGTTGTCACCTTACAGGGATTTCAAAACAAAGCAATGAGTAAGTGAACTTGCATACTCACATGATAAGTAGGATCAACCTGCTATATGTTGAGATAAAAATGGGAAGTAATAAGCAGTAAGAGTTGTAAGACATGATTACAGCTGAGTATTTATACGTGGTACAAGGAGAAAACATGAGTGTCGAATAATATTACACATAAAGGCACGTTCAATGGTCACTTCTGAAGCTCTCTCCGTCTTTTTATATGGTAGGTCTGAGCATAGAGACACTTTAGATGTTACACAGAAATGAATACGAATAAACCATCGCTTTGTAAACACTACTGCCATCACATGCTCATCCAAAGCACCTGATGCCTGGCTATTTATTTCACTCCGACCTCATCAGTTCTCTCGCTATGACACCGGCACATATTTTCCTCACATGCCGAGGGGTTGCTTACCGAGACTATAGCGCGCCATAGGGGGGCAAAGTATGGGGATATTCAGCGCTAAGTACCACTGTAGACAGTAGAGCAGTTCTTCATTAGTTGCTACAGCTGATACTGGAGATGTTGACCCAAAGAATGTAAGACATGCAGACCAGTCACAACAAGATGAACAAGTTTTAGAAAAGTGTTAAATGGAGAAAACCGCTTGAAGGAATCAAACTGTTGGGGTCGGTTGCATGAGAGTACAAAAGCTGCTCAAGATGTTTATTGGTCAAAAAAGTAAACATTGCAATTAGCAACTCAATTACAACAAGACATTTGTGTGAATAAATGTTATCTTCACCGAAGTGACAGAATGAAAAAGCTGGTATCTTGCAGCTCTAAAGCAAAGGAAACATGCGGCGTTCAAAAATAATGCCTACACAGACAATAGCATTTTCTGTAATATTTCAAGTACACTTACATAATAGATGTAAACTTTACTTTAAAAGAGCTATTAGAGGATTAGTGGATAAAAGATTAGAGAGAAGCCTTGGCCATAACTGGCTTAACCAGTTGAAACTTGCAGCAGAGCCCGGGCCCATAATTACACCAGTTATATGATTCTGGCTTAAAGTGCTCAACATTCAATTGTACCTGCCCTCCCACACAACATCTCTATGCTAAGAGATGAGTGACAAATAGGTCAAAGCACTATAATAACACACAGATAGTTTATATCTAATCTTTAAGTCTGCAGGATCTGTTCCTAAAATGATATGGTTATCCGAAAGAAATGCCGAGATATTTGAACTAAAACACATTTATCTTATGATTAACACCAAGGGTAAAGTCGCAGTCTGTCTCAGTCTTTTTTTATTCAATATTGTGTATGTGTTGAAAAAGAAAAGAATGTCTACAATGTAGTAGCCCGCAGTATTAGAATCCTCCTAATAAACTAGAAGAATCCACATGAGTCTATGCAAATGTGAGTGTATTTTGTCCCAGTGTGGTAAGATTCTACATTATGGTTTGTGTAGTCAAAATATCATCACAAATTACAGATGGAGATCTGGCTAAGTCAGCTGTGTTGGAAGCAAACACCATAAGCGCAACAAAGAAAATCACTAAGGGTTCCCACATTAGTAAAGGCACTGAATTAACAGCTGTGAATTTAGTCCAGTGGTTCTCAACCTTTTTTCATTCATACTACATAGAAAATATTTCACCCATGTACAGTAATCTGATGACCCTCTAAACCTATGTCATGACCCCTTACCCCAGGATGAGAAGAACCAGTGACTAAAGCTTGGGTACCTGATTTTCCCTGTTTAAACTGATTTTTTGTATTGTTTTGGCCCTAACTCGTTTCTAGCTCACCCAATCCCTCCTGAGGTGGCAAAAATAAATTCCCCTACAACAAGAAAAAAACTGAAGTATTAAGATGTGATTATATCAGTAGTTTAGCATTTTTAATAATAAGAAACATGTATGAATTGCTTGATATATCGTTGGTCCTATCAACAAGCAAACTATAGAACAAAGAAGGTGGTGACTCTGCCTACGCATGTTATATCACTGCATCGTGACCGGCCTTATAGAGCCTATACGGTATGTTTCCACGGAGACCAAACTTTAAGTAGCGGGAGTGAAATAAACGTGTAGCAGAGAAGTAAACACAGTCCAAGTGCAATACGTTGTGTGAAGCCAGTGGAAACCTTCACTCATATTTCGAAGGAAAATTCATGCATGCGTTTCATTTTTGGCAGTTCAACTCAAACCTCTCCCTTGGGCCCACTTCTTCTGTTACCCTCTCATGGTGACTGCAGCAGTGGATCCTCTGTTTCCAGTTGGGCCAGCTGCCGGCGGAGGCTGTTCACCTTGTTCTGAAGTTCTTTGTTGTACTCGATGATGTGAACCATTTCCTCATAGGCCTCATCCAGACATTTGGAGGAGCGGTTCCAGCGAAGAAACACTCCTACAGCAACGGCATACATCAGGATTAAATCAAACAGATCAACAACAGAGAATATCCTACACAAAGGTTCTTGATAGAGATCGATATATTGACAGATCGATAATGTATTGGGTATTTCACAATATCAGCTATTGGACGATCTAATGCCAGTAAAAGCTGAGATCTCCGGGACCGAAAGTGATAGAAACTCCCCATTTTTTTGCATTGGAAAGAGCTCAGACAGAGCATTAAAACTCCCAAGGCCTCAGGGGAACTAAGGAACATGCTGATGAAAATTGGTAACACGTTTGTACACCTCAGACCGTATTTTATATATTTTATGTTGCAAACTTCTGCTTATAATTTCGTATAATAATAATAATAATAATAATAATAATAATAATAATAATAATAATAAAGTGCCCCCTGCTGTCAGAGTTTAACACTGTCACATTTTAAAGGTTTAGAAGCATCATACACAGGATTATAGAAACAAGAAATATCGGCCTTGCATATCGGCATCGGCCATTAAAAATCCCCAGAAATTGGCATTGGCCTTAGAAAAACACATATTGGTCGACCTCTAGGTCTGTGTAAGCACAACAGAAGATATTTTAATTAAGTGCATTAGCACATGGGTGGAATGTGTGTGGGATATTATGTGCCAGAAAACACACAAGTGACTAAAACTGGAATGCACAGTACCTGTTCAGTCAAGTAAATCACAACGACAAAAGAAAACACTAATCATAGATCTATTATTGATTTAAGAACTAGTGTTACTGCTTGGGTAGGTTTTTTCTTTAATTTGTCTTTTATTAACTGTGCAAACACATTTTATATGTGTATAAGCAAGAGTGGCACTTGGGGGCATGTGCAGTATTTCACACGCTGTAGACACTTTACATGGGAGTGGCAGCGGAGACTCCCTTCAAGCTACATAAGGCAGAAAGCCTTGCGTGACTCATTTTATTTGAATCACGCATTCATGTCTAAAAATAACTTTCTTGCCTCTTATTTTTTACATATTGTATGGCGCTTCCTTTTTTAACTGGCTTCCAAAATATATGATGGTAAATGGTAAATTTTGCTGTCAGTGGTCACTCACAATGCTTTCCAACCCTTTTAGTTTTAGTTTATTGGTTTATTAGATAGGGACAGTGCAAGTTAATGAACAAGTCACACCGGATTTCCATAATTTCCATCTGTCGTCCCCCATGCGCACTCTCAAACACACTTTCATTCATCCTGGCCTATTGTACATGTTTTTAGTGGTAGGGGAAACCGGAGTACCCGCAGACACAGGGAGAACATGCAAACTCCACACAGAAAGGCCCCGTCCTTGGTGGGAATCAAACCCGGACCTTCTAGCTATGTAACCAGCACTACCTGCTGTGCTACCGTGCTATTTTTGTCCCCCAAATTGCTAGTGCTTTTTTTCTAGACGACGAGAACATCATCAGATAAAGAAATATTCAGTTCCACTGTTTTTAATCTGAGGTCATTTCAAGTTCCCTGTCCTTCGTGCTTGCCAAGTGTCCCCGTACCCTTGGGACATGCTGTACATGATGTCCAGTATACTGGCCGACTTTCCCCCCTCTAAAACAATATTAAATATGGTCTCGCTCAAGAGAATGCAATACTATGAGCAGGCATCACAGGCCGAGTATCAAATTACTACATTGTTCCTGCCATGACTTGCACTTTTCTACAATTGGACAGATTAACTCCGATCCAAACGATTATATAACGCATTAATACTAATACTTCTAATTTCCTTTCTTTATTTTTAGCTCTCGCCCAATTTGAGTTTATGGTATCAGTTTATTTTACACTACCTTGATACATTGTACCTAACTACATTTAGTACAATGCAATGTGCTCTGCTACAATCTGTAATAATTTGTACCTATGGGTTAGATACACAATGGAACAACTTTTATTAGTACTACATAGGTGCATAATGTAATAAGACACGAGACCCTTAGGTTTAGGGCTTACGGTTATAGTTGGGTTAGAGTTATGTCTTTTTACATAATGTACCTACAAACTGCAAATACATATTATCCCATAATGTATCTAACCCATAGGTACAAGTTATTACACATTGTTACAGAGCACATTACATTGTACTAAATGTAGTTAGCTACAATGTATCAAGGGTACTGCAAAATAAAGTGCTACCAAGTTTATTTATTGAGGGAGTGGCCAACACCCCTGTTACAGAGTGGCACGGGGGAAAGCTTTCACACGGTTAGATAAAGGTTAGGCGGTGTTCCAAAGAACACAATGAGGAGGAGAAAAAACGACAATGCCCTAACATTACCCCAGGCTGTTTTCTTTTTTTAACAGTTCTTATACAAGTTACAACACTTCCAGCATTTTTGTTCCTGTTAACACAAGTGACAGTCACTCCTGCAGGATTGTAAGAGATATCAAAAGGTTGACAGTGTTGCAAGCATAGTAAGAGATTTCTACCACACTACCATACTTGACCTGCCCCGGGAGTGCAAATGTATATGATTGTTCATTAATGTGCGCTGTCCCAATAAAATAAATAAATATGATTGGATTACAAGATAATGAAGAATCTTAGATGAAGAAAAGTTGGCATAAAATTAAAATGATACTTTTTTATGTGCAAGTTGGGTTCAGCATGATAACTAAATGGTGATACTGCCCTCTAAAGGTTGAAATTTAGAGGGGAGTTTTTTAGTTACTCATAGTGCAAAATTATAAATATTGTATAATCTATATCCCAGTTAAACTTACCTTCCCAGAGGAGAAGACTCTGAGGAGCGACAGAGGGCCAGATCACTAAACTGTTGGCCTCATACAGAGGGTTGGTCAACCGCTCCATCTCCTGCGGCCGATTCACCCATGACCAAAGAGACACCGTCTTCTCAGGCAGACACAGCTTCACCCTTGTGAAAATATGGAAAAGTTGTTGTGTGTTGTGTTGTTTTGTCTAAATATGCACCTTTTGGCTTATGTTCAAATACCTATCAGCTGCACAGTTGCCCAGGAAAGTCCCAAACTGAGAGGCATACGCATGTTCGAACAGCAGCACAAGGAAACCCTCATTAAATTCAAAGGAGCAGGGGAACTGACGAAGGATCTGCCACACGCAGTCCAAGAAGAGGAGGAAGACTGGAGCCTCCTGCCGCGGTTTAGTGCTGGAGTAGGCCGACTGCGAGCATCGCAGCTGGAAGGGGTGACCGGCCTGAAAAATAATGCAACAAATAAAGCAGGACCGAGTCATATTATACTTAACACCCTTCATAAACTGATCTTTCTGAGCATTTAACTTTAACCATTTGAAAACATAGAGATCCTGCATATTCAGCCCAGCTCTTTCTGAACATTCACCTCCCACTCCTCACCTTTTTAAGTCCATCATTGACATTTCTTTTTCAACAAAGCATTTCTTGAACATTGCATGTGTTATTTTTTATCCTGATTTAAATTGCTTCACTCCCCCCTGTGCCAGCTGAAGGGGAGTCCAGTTGTTGCAAAAGCGCAGAAATTAGGGCAGAAAATTTCATACGTTTTTCATGCATTTACATTATTTTAAATTACAAAATATGAAAAACTGAGATGACGCCTGTCCAGGCTGAAGTTAGTTGGATCAGAGACACTGCTTTATTTAGTTATTTAGTTAGTTTGTTTGTTTAAAGGATAAATATCTCTATAAGATGTGGAAAAAATACAATTGTTTCCATTTGTCAGGCTGATTGTGGTAAAATGGGGTTAAACGCAGGACTACATCCAAAAACTTCCTGCACTTAATATTCTTTTAAATCAGGACTGTGTAATTGTCCTTCCCACAGAGCTGCCATCATGGGCATATTACTAAATACTGTGCTCTAGTTACTTTATCCAAAACAAATAACAGACTCTGGGTAGTGCCTCGGAGCGTACCTGGAGCCACTCTCTTTCCACCAGATTCTGGAAACCTCGGATGGTCCTACAGGCTGGATCTAGAATGATCTGAGCCAAAGAGGTCACCTGCAGAGTCGAGTCTGTCCCCTCAGTGCCGTGCACAAGGACCGATGCCCCCTCTCTGTAACAAATATAGACAATATTACTTCAGCAAAGTGTTTTATCAATTCTATGAGCGCCGCCGCCGACTGTTGCCCTGACCTGTCAATGCACTGGGCAGCAAGACAAGCGCTAGTCAGGATCTCCTTGACATGAGTCTGCCAGTTTGATGCTTCCAGCTTGTTCAGCCATCGATCCATACTGTGCGACTGGTCATTACAGGCCTCGACGAGTTTAATCAAGCTCTCCTGCAGCACATTTGCCCTGTGAAAAATATGCAATGTTCAGAAATGTGTGGCATAACTGACAACTACATTATCACTTAAAGAATTAAGTATCAACTTTCAGACTGAAATATGAGTATGAGAGAAATATGAGAGTTATCCAACATATGATTGATTCAATATCTATTAGGGCTGCACAATTTCAATCAAAATGTCAAATGTCATTGTCAATCAAATGCATTTTTTCATGATCATAATAACCACTCTTGAACTGCCTAGCTTACCTTTCTATGGCTTTGTGGATCCTCCTCCACTGTGGGTAGTTTGCCTCAGATTCACAGCCCCCTCCTTTGGCCTTTGCCTGTTGGGCCACGTTAACAGCACGTGTGTCAATGATATATCCACGTTTACCAGGACGCAGTGTGGCATTGATCAGCTTCTCATCTTCTTTACAGCGTCGCCCATTGGTGCCGGTTAAAGGCTGCCCTGCTCGCATCATCACCTCCAAACATAACAGTAGGAGTTTACTCGTTTATGCAGAATAAGTGAAATAGTTACGTTTTCTTACCATGCCATTCTTTTTGTGGTAGTAACTAAGCACTGGGAATCGGCCACCATGCCGAAAAGTAGCAACCTTCCTTAATGTGTCATCATCAATATCTTTAGGCACAGCCACTAGTGGTGAATATGACTGACAGACGCTAAAGTCCTTATTGACATCACTTAGTCTCCACTCATCAGTCTAATAATAGAAGTCACAAGTTAGGTGAAAGAATAGGGTCTGCATTGTTTTGTAAACAACATTTAAGTTAACGTAATATAATCATGGATGTACCATAGACTCCAGGTCCTTGTAAGCATCCTCTGGGCGAAAACTATTCCAGCCATCCTCAACTACTTCAAACATGGGGCGGTAAAAGAATGGGTACATCAAAGACACCGAATCCAAAGTAGATAAAGCCTGTAGGAAACATCGGTAGTTACATAACCTGACCCTATGCTCATGAAGTGGTTGTGACCAGTGTTTTACCTCAATAGAGCTGGCAATATTGAGACACTCATCCATCCCAGGGATGTCCAACTTTATAATCCTAAGGTCTTTGCATTTGACTATGACGCTTCCAAGAGAGCCCATGAATCTACAGGAAAAGCACAAAGTGTTTTTGTCAAAGTACTTTGACATCCTCTTAAGTCAGAATCAGGATTGTCATTATGTTTAAAAATTAAATTATATAAAAAAAATAAACTCAAGCCAGTATGGAAACATAGTTAAATGGAGAGTACATTACTTTTTCTCTATTGCATCGATGTTTGAATGGAGAAGCCACAGCTCTTCTGTGTTGTCCTGTCTGGAGGACAGAATCAGGTGATGTCCGGTCAGACAGAGGGTCCCCTCCACTGTGGGCAGGAAAGGCCGGTGCAGGACAACCCCATCCACCCGGGGCGTCTTTATCAGCTCAGCAAACTCCATGTCCTATTTCAGACGCAAGTGTCAATTTGACAATAACACATTCACTTATTTGGGGTTAAGGTGTAACTGCACACAAGTACTTTTAATTACTGAAGCAGAGGAGGGACATTTACTATAATAATGCAGCATAAGGATAAACATTGATAGCCGAAGGGAAGGAAAGGAACACGGAAAGGAAGGAAGGAAGGCTAGCGCTAGCTGGCAAACGAAAAAAAAAAGAGGAACACTGATCAAAACGCACAAATACACCCATTAAACCAAAGTTATTCAAATGTCATGTCATGTCTTAACGTTTTCAACTCAAACCTGTGTTTCCCTTAGAGATTTTAATTCGGAAAAGCACAAAATCCTGTTCTCTAATTACCTTTCGTACCAGTGCGGAATCAGCTGGCAACCCGTGTGCGTCCACAAAAACAGACCGACTGGAAACAAAGGTCTCTCGGAGAAGTGTATACCATCTGCAAATAAATAATAATAATGATGGCACACACTTGTATTGTTTTTGATTTTGTTATAGTGATGATTTTAAACTAATCAATACTTTTTGTTTAACTACACTTACAACTGCTGTTTCATTTATGACCACGAGATGGCATCACATTACTATTTTTTTTCTACTTTATTATTATCGCTCAATTTGTTTATTTTATATCAGTACATATAACGGTATATTTAGTTAGTTAATTACTTTTTTTTTAAATAGGTGAAATGGGGATATTATTCTATGATTACATCATTACAGCATAATCACACAAATATGAACCTATGAAATTGTGAAAGAATGTTTCATTTTGATTGCTTATGTGCAGAGGAATGTGTTGCGGATTGGAATAGAGCAGTCTGTCCAGGATTCACAATAAATTGTTTGCTTTGGGCCTTTTCAGCAGCTGCACAGGCACACAGCTTAAATGAATGTGAAACCCTGTAGCTATTGCTTTACAAACCAAATAGTCGTGTTCTTTGGATTGTTTGCTGCAACATTTCCTCCAATGAAATTAGACACATAAAGACACAATTGATTATGATACAATATTTATTTTAACTATAGTCTGTTCATTATTCACATGGTGTCCCCCTGTCCCACTCCTATCTGGGGAGTGGATCTGCCTAACAGGGACTGGACATCTAGAACCGAAGCTCCAACAAGGACTGGATGTTCTTCCTGCAGAAGGACTCCCATCAGCCGTGGGTCTATCTATAGCCTATTCATCCATGGTAGTGGAACTCTCCTTCTGTCCTGAGGTTTCTCTTTTTTCCCATTGGGTTTTTTGGGTAGAGAATCGTAGAAGGACAGGGGATGCCTCTGAGGCTCGTCACCATCTTTTGCTGACTGCTTATTTGGACATTAGCGTGGCAGTGGTGCACTCGTGTTGTCTCGTGATCGGAAGGTCGGGGCTTCAAAACCCAGCCTCTGAAGATGCACACTGCCGTTGTGTCCTTGGGCAAGACACTTCACCCACCTTGCCACCAGTGTCTGCATACATTGGTGTATGAATGAGAGTGGGAATGGGTGACTGGTTCCTTGCTGTAAAGCACTTTGGGCCTAATGAAGGTTGAAAAGCACTGTATAAGCTGACACCATTTACCATAAGGGCATTGGCCTGAACATTACATTTGTTTATTGTTTTGTTTCATTGTCTTATTGTTTGGTGCAGCCCTGCAAGGCGACTCCTGTTGTGATATTGGGCTATACAAAATAATTGATTGATTGATTGTTTGATTGATTGATTGATTGATTGTTTGATTGTTTGATTGTTTGATTGATTGGTGCAGCAATAGACAGTGTAATGTTATTTTTAGGCCAGTGCTTTCAGAGTAATTGTATGTGTATGCTATGTTGAGTGATGACAAAATAACAGTGGTTTATTGACACAATGTTTCCGAGTGGATTAAATTAGATTGGCTGGGTGCTTGACTTCCACTTGCATCTAAGATGATGGACGCCGTTGGTTTTTGAAGCAGACACATATTGACAGGTTTTCAGATGGAACTGAGGGCCTCTTTTTTTTTTAACAGACTGACAGTTTTTCCTCACACCTACAGCATTACTCAGAAACGCCTGTCATTCATGTTGTGACAAGACAATGTCTCATTTATGAATCACCATTTTGTCAATGCTTGCAGTTTGTTGCTGTTTGTCTGGCAATATTTTTGGGCATGCTTTATTATTGATTAAAAAAAACTTGATCAGGAGCAATCTATCAGGATGCAGATGACCAGTCTAGATGCAGGGGCCAATCTCCAGATTTTTGAGCCATACATTTGTTGAAAGAAAGATTCCACCTGTAGAGCATGCTGGTTGATTGGGGGAACCAGATTATGTGGACGAAACTCCAGACCAGTCCAGAACATGCAAACGCCACACAGAAAGACACCTAGGTCTGGGGATTGAACCTAGGAAAGCTATTGTCACAGCATGCTACGGAAGCCAAAAGAGTCTCAGTGTTGGATGTGGAATGTGCTATTATTTGTTTTGATACTACTACTACTAAAATGGTGTCTCCTGCTCCCTGTACCACTCTATCCCTGCCATGGCCATATTGAAATACACTGCTCACAAAAACATAGGGCACACTCAAAAAACACAATGTAACTCCAAGTCAGTTAAATTTCTGGGATATCAGACTATCCAGTTAGGAAACCACGCTTATTGTGAATCAGTTTCACTTGGTGTTGTGGAAATTAAACAGACAACAGGTGGAAATGAGAGGCAATTAGCAAGATCACTCCAAAAGAGGAATGGTTTTGCAGGTGGTGACCACAGACCATTTCCCTGTCTTCATCCTTTGTACCGTATTTTTGGAACACTTTTGCATTTGTCCAGTGTTCTCACCACTAGAGGTATCATGAGGAGCATCTACAACCCACAGAAGCTGCTCAGGGAGTGATGCTCATCCAAAATGGCACGTCCATTCGTGCAGTGGCAAGAAGGTTTGCTGTGTCTCCCAGCGCAGTGTCCAGAGCATGGAGGAGATACCAGGAGACAGGCCAGTACACCAGGAGACCTGGGGGGGGCAGACCGAGGTCAACAACCCAGCAGCAGGACCACTATCTGCTCATTTGTGCACGGAGAAACAGGAGAAGCACTGCCCGAGCCCTACAAAATGACCTCCAGAGGGCCACAAATGTGCATGTTGGTCCTCAAACGGTCAGAAAGCGACTCCATGAGGGTGGTATGAGGGTGGTATGAGGGGGGTATGAGGGCGTTGGGCCGGTGCTTACTGCCCAACACCGTGCAGCCCGATTGGCATTTGCCCGAGAACACAGCGATTGGCAGATCGGCCAATGGTGCCCTGTGCTCTTCACGGATGAGAGCAGGTTCACCCTGAGCACATGTGACAGACGTGACAGAGTCTGGAGACGCCCTGGAGAACGTTCTGCTGCTGCAACATCATCCAGCATGACCGGTTTGGTGGTGGGTCAGTGATGGTCTGGGGAGGCATTTCATTGGAGGGCCGCACAGCCCTCCATGTGCGAGCCAGAGGTTCCCTGACTGGCATTGGGTACCGGGATGAGATCCTCAGACCTATTGTAAGACCATATGCTGGTGCTGTGGGCCCTGGGTTCCTTCTGATGCCTGATAATGCCAGGCCACATGTGGCAAGAGTGTGTCAGCAGTTCCTGCATGATGAAGGTATTGATGTTATGGACTGGCCTGCTCGTTCCCCAGACCTAAATCCAATAGAGCACATCTGGGACATCATGTCTCGGTCCATCCATCAACGCCACGTCGCACCACAGACTGTCCAGGAGCTGACTGATGCTCTAATCCAGGTCTGGGAGGAGATCCCTCAGGAGGACATCCGTGGTCTCATCAGGAGCAGGCCCAGGCGTTGTAGGGAGTGCATTCAGGCACATGGAGGCCACACACACGACTGAGGATGATACAGACTCGTTTGGAGGAATTTCTACAGAATTTGGATCAACCAGTGACCTGATTTGTCACTTTGATTTTGACTATAATTTTAGATCCAGACCTCCAGGGGCTGAGAATTTGATTTCCATTTATCATTCTTATGTTATTTTGTTCTCAACACATTGCTCTACACTATGAATAAAGATTTTCATCCGAAAAATCTAATTGATTGACATCTAGGATGTGTTTTTTGAGTGTGCCCAAAGTTTTTGTGAGCAGTGTATATACCCTTGCCATCAGGGGAAAGAAATCCATTGATGTATTAACGTGGTCATTCAGGATGCTCAGGTTATCAGTTGATCTGATTCTTTGGAGACATAGTGTTTGCTGAACCAAGATTTAACCAACTGCAAAACCCAGATCATAACATTTAGTCTCACACTAAAATGTAATTGCGGCTGTAATTGCTCAGAATTATTTAACTTCCAGTAAAAAGCACCATCTCTGTTCTAGTCTAATTCCTCAAGAAACCTGAAAGCCCACAAAAATGCCTTTCCTTGTATGTGAAGTAGAGAAGTCAAGTCAAGCTCTCGCACTTACATCCACTTTTGAATAAAACAGAAAACCTCTTCCGTCCCTGCACTACGGCAAATACAATGTTGTGGCCTTGTCCGTGCACTTTCATTTGTCCTGGGTACTTGAATGCTCAGTGCAGGTTTTCAAGAGCCGCCGTCTGGAAGATCCAAGGTCCTCCGCCTCTGAAGGTCTCCCCCCCAAGGCTGCAGTCACGCTCGCTCTGTCTGTCTGTCTGATGGATTTAGCCTCTGCCACCTTCCCCTGCTGTGTGTATAAAGTGTATTTACAGAAAATGACAGGAAAACGGCTTGAATAAAATGTAATACATGCTGATCTACCATTACATCATGACCTCCTTCCAGTTCCACATTACAGCCAATTGCAATTATTTACAAACAGATTATCCTCTAGGTTAGAACCAGCATTATATCTTCTAAAGGACCAACCAGGGACAAGAGTTGAGAATTAGCAAGTTATCAAACATTGCTCTGTCTGAATTGTCCATGTAAAATGAACAAACAGACAAATAAATGTTAGGCGTGAAAGACGGCATATCAGGAACTTTCCACAAAAGCAGCATTTTTTATTAGTTCCACAATATTCATGGCACTAACAATGTTGCGCTGTAAGTTTCCCTCATCTCTCCTTTGTCTTTGACTCCTTGGGTAAAGTTTCCTCACCTTGAAGACTTAAAGAGAGAACATTGCCATTTATTGCAGAATGAAGGACCTATTTTGATGTGGGGCAGTACAAATAAAAATGACAAAGTTGACTGAGTTAGTACGATAATCAATAAAGAGGCTCTAGCATGAAATTGAAGTTGAGCGTTTTATAAATCTAAACTGTTTATCTTTGGAGAGGGCCTTTGAGGTCCTGCAGCTGTGGTGTAATCAAACTTGTGCCCCTGGCAAAGGCATGGCGGGAGGACTGTCAAGGCTGCTGCAGGTAATACAATAAGCCGGGCCGCTGTTATTGTGTGGGAAACAAACAGAGGGAGTTCAGCACCACTTCAGCACCGGACAGCTCCCACTACAGGCTCACTGTGACTATTATGCCATAGTGTTCTGTGAGATGTGCTGCCTTAATCTATTCTAAGATTACAGTAAATGCTGTAGCCTATTTGACTGAGGATCATCTAAAACCTTTTTTCAACAAACATTTTATTTAATCAAGAACAATAATCTAGTCAAAGTGAGTTTCTGTAGAGGAAGGAGTTTTTGAGCTTGGACATTTTACAGTTTCTTAAAGTTTCTGATAATGATTGGAACTCAGTGAGTTGTTTTTAAGGCGAGGACTAAAACTTCAACTTTTGGTGTAGCCTTTTTGTTGTCCTGAGAGATGAATGGGGGGATGTGCACAATCAGTGGTGGCAAACTCATGTCTGTATCAGCTTCAAACCAGACCCAAAGATGACCCAAAACAGCAGCCCTGCTCACGCACATGCTTCGCTACCAGTCTCACCTGCTTTCTGATTGGTGGAGGCAATCCTTCAACGGGACAGGTCTGAGAGTTTAGTCCCACCTTCCCCCTAATATTGTGACTGACTTGTGCGTAAAGTAAGGGTACGAACGCGCAGAGCTCAGTGGCATTACATCATGGAGTGGTCTGCTGCAGGGGGCTTTGCGCGAGACACTAGATGGCACCACGTGGAGGGGGGGCGTGCGTGTGAGTGTGTGTGAGTGCCGAGGAGAGGAGAGGAGAGGGAGGGACACTGAGGGACGTGTTCAGAGCGGAGCCGCAGAGAGGGATGCTGCGCAGGTAGAGGCTGGCTGTGTCGATGGCTCCGACATTTTTGGGGGGGCCAAACAGGTGTCAGGGAAGTGTCGTCATTTGGGCCGGAAGCCGGACGGGGGGGTGGCAGCGTCAGAGGGAAAGATGGCAGCGAAGTCGGACGGCCGCGGGGTCGTCACCGGGTTCGCGCAGCTGCAGGACCTGGACGACCCTGGCAACGGCAGCTCGTTTCACATCTGCCACTGCTGCAACACGTCCTCGTGCTACTGGGGCTGCCGGAGTGCATGCCTGCACTACCTGCGCAGGAAGGGGCGCGGGAAACGGGTGGACACCACACACGAGCAGCGCCTCTGGCTTGACTGCCTCTGGATAGTCCTGGCGCTGGTCGTCTTCTTCTGGGACGTGGGCTCGGACCTGTGCCTTGCGGCGCACTACTATCACCGGCGGGAGTTCCTGTGGTCCGGACTCACGCTGTTCTTTGTGCTCGTGCCCTCGGTCCTGGTGCAGATTCTCAGCTTCAGGTGGTTCGTGCAGGACTACACTGGGGGAGGACTGGGCTCTGTGGATGGGCTCAGCAGCCGCAGAGCCACGGCCACTCTGCAGCGGCAGGATGCATGCTGTCAACTGTCCGTATGGGTCTGGCAGACGGTGCTCCATGTCTTTCAGCTGGGACAGGTGTGGAGGTGAGTGTAGCAGTCCACGTGACAAGTCATCCTTATGTTTTAAGGCATCCAACTGAGTTCATGTCTGCTGTTATTGTCTTCACTTGCTGGTGTAGCCTATATTGGGACATTGGCTGATCGCGATCGTTTCCTGTTTGATAAATTGATCTGATTTAAGTTTGCCTTTTTAAAGTTTTCATTTTTCTTTACTTATAATTGGGAGTCATCATTTCACTTTTTATTCTCAGAATAACCTCTAGTTCTGTTGTATTGATTGCGTTTGCCATGATGAGAGTGCGGGTTTGGACTGAGTCCTCTGGGTCTCTCTCAGATCGGACCCGACTAGTCTGGCCCTATGGCTCCTCCTACAATCACCTGGTGTAACCCTGGGTGCAGCCTGACTGGACTCACAATGAGCTCCATCACCACACACTCAGCCACTGTCTAATCACAACCTCACAGCAAGGACCCCCTCCCCATGACACTAAAAATCTCCACTACACTTTTATCTGCGTTGGCTGCAGATATTATCAAAGATTGGTTCACCATCAAACGCACTGGCAATAGCTCTTGCATAGACCATTCAAGATAAGATAAAAAGTTCCTAGAAATGTTTTTTTTAATCTTATTTTATTTTTGTATTGTCTCCTCATACAAGACACATATTCAGTTCTGTATACACACGTGTTTGGATGCCTGTATGAACGTGTGAATGGGTCATTGATGGAAAAGTGCTTTGAGTGTCCAATGAAGGTAGTAAGGAGCTATAAAAGTTTAGATGATTTAAAACTCACCCTTTTTATCCACTGCATGTCCTGTACAACCCTTGTAATGTTTTCCCAGCGCACAATTCCCTTTGAATTCCCCCTCTTTGTTCTATCAAGGAGACAGGTCGCAGCCTAAAATGTGTGTCCGTGCATCTGTGTACGAGTGTGTACGGTTGTTCCCATCGCTGCTTGTACAAACGGTTGCCTCATTTCACCCCTGTCTCTCTCTCTCTCTCTCAAACGGAGCAAGCCAGACGGCAAGCATGTATTTCACAAAACTAAACATTCCCATCTCAGACATGATGTAATCCATTTTCTCTGTGGCTTTGACATTCCTCCTTCTCATATGTGCTGATTGTAGGTGCACAGCTGGGCTACGGTGTGCTGTAGTTGTAAAAACGTGCATGGCGGAAGCGTCTGTGTTTGGGCTAGAGAGATTTTCTTTTTTTTCTTTTTTTTTTTTTGGTGCAGTCAGACGCAGTGGCTGGCATTTAATGGGAAGAAGTAACGCATGACGGCTGCTTGGAGACGAGTGCCAGCGGCTGGGAAAATGTAGAAGAGCAGAGGGAGGGAGAGAAAGAAGGGTCTGATTAGCAATGCACCCCACACAACTGTACAATTTTTGTGCTTTTTTTTTTGGGGCATTTTGTTTACCTCGCCACTGTGTTAACGCCAGTGTCATCCAATCATGCACGTTCACCCTGCACACAGAGTAGCATGTCTCCAAGCTGCCGGTTTGTCAATGCTTTTCTAAGATTTCCCCGATATGGATAAAAATAGCAGATTGGGGCTGAGCAGTCGCCTCATGATATCAAGTGCAAATCAGTGCTGTTAGTCCGAGCCGAGCTTTCCACGGCGAGTGCGTCCACTTTGCATTTCTCATCAGAGAGCATAGAGGCAGCACCTGAAGGCAGCGGCATTGATCAGCTCAGGTTTATTTACTGATGGGATTCAAATGACCCTTCACCTACATGTGCAGGAAATCACCAGCACAGACACTACTGGACATCTGTTTGGTGCAACATAGCGCGTGAGTGTGAGTGTTGGCTTGAGAACAGGACAAATTTGCATGTTTTTCTCAGGAGATATCAATATAGAATGGGCAGTCACTGGATTATTACAACCAAGCGCTTACTTTACAATACTGTACCTACATGGAAGTAGGATAGTACCTTAAAGTGTAAGGATGGTGATTATGGACTCATCAAAACAGCTGGACCTCTCTGACTTAAGGCCAACATCTCGTGACTGACCAGGTTGCTTCATCAGGGCTGTGTTGGGTGTCTGAAGCTCTGCAAGATGCATCCATGGGTTTGGTGACACATGATGATATTGTGCAGATGTTTAAAACCAGCAATCTCTGCCCAATGCCCTTTTTTTTGAGCAAGCTGTTTCAATTGATCTGACTTCATTGTACGGAACTTTGCAATTATGGTAACTACAGGTTAAATAATCATGGAAACAGGACACACACCGGTCATTCTGCTTTATTTGATAATAGGATGAGTCATAAGCAGGTATGAAAACATTATCAGTAATTTCCTGGTAGTAAAAAAGGAAACCGAGCTGCGAAATGCATTATTTGTCCCTCAATATTGCAAATTGCCATTTCTATCTTCAATGTTATTACTGCGGTGTAAAATAAAGTGGAACCATAATAATTGATGATGTGACTCTAAATGACTTATAGCAGTAGTTTCAAATAGTTGTGTATGTGTGTCAACATCAGTCGAAAAAGTCTCAGATAATGTTGTTGGGTCCCATTTTGAATTCTGCCTTCGTCATGTCTGTGCATTTGTCATTTTAACTTATTTCAAAGCGAAACACGCACCTCTCAGATCAATCATCAGTTGCCAGTCAGCGTGTCATTAAAATTTTAAAAAGGACAGAGCACAGCTGCTGTTCGTCTGCATCGGGATAGGCAGAGTGGTTACTTTTTTTTTTTTTTTTGTAGGAACATATTCCACAGACAGAGTCCTGGTAGTCCTGGGGCAGAAAGCAACCCCCGGACAGACCCTCTGTGTGGCTGGGAGAGCACAGGCATCTCCCCTGGTGGAAGGGTCTGGGGAAAGGGGGGGTGAGGCATCTTTATTTGGTCGACAGCCCCAGATAAGGGTATTGTAGCGGAGTCAGAAGTCAACTCAGAAAGGGACCAAGCAACTAACCAAGGAGAACAACAGACATCAAATAATCATAAAAAAGTTTGAAAGTAGTTCATTTTAGAGCTGTGGTCTATATATAATGTGGTGTACTTCTTTATTATAATACTATCTATATATGTATACAACCATTTAATAATGCCTGTTTGACTTTGGACTTTATACTGCTGCTATTTTCTTTAGTACACAGGGTAACTATGCCGTACTCACTATAGCGGTTTACACAATGTCTTCCTCGGTGTCATATATTAAACATATGTTGGAGTGAGCCCGGCGTAACAGCATGTGTGTTTGCGCCTTGTTGTGACAGCTCTGGTTCTGGGGCAGTGGGATCGTTGTCATGGCGACTGCTCCCCCCGGACATGATCCGCCTGGCTGCAGTCAGGGGTCCGGGGTCAAACACCGCTGTTGTCATCTTAGTGAGAGTCCGTAACCTCAGACCGAGGGGCAGCAGAGGCTGTTTGTCCATAAGCGGAGTACACGCATGTTTGTTTGAGACTGACTTAACTTTCCACTCAGGAGTTATTGCAGTAACGCTACGGGGTTGAGTGTGCCTGTCAAGTGGATCAATATAGTCAATCATAATAGGATCATTTTTTTCCAATAATAGATGAAACTATCTCAAAGGTAATAAAGCTGTAACATTATTCATAGAGTCCATATTCGATTATTATTATTTTGTTATTCTTCTTCGTATATGAGCTCATAGTACATTTTTTAGCCTCCAGAATAATGAAAAAGCTGATTAAAAAAATAGATGAATCATGTCTGAAATAAGTGCTATATTGAATTAGCTGCCGCTCACACCTGAGCCGAGACGCCAGGCTGGTTTTACAGTGATCTCCCGTTAATTGTTGACAGGGAGGATTCCTCCGACTGTAATTCCTTGTCACCACAGCCCTCTTTCTCTCATGTTGACGCTGGCGCTGAATCACCGCCGTCTCTGTGAGATTAGACATTCCCCTCACACACTCCCACTGAGTGGAGTCCTGGAGCTGCGATGGACAGCTTCATCAGTGCAAACCCAAATTAGAGCCTTCCTCAAAGAGAAGAGCAGCCCGTGTGGTGCTGAGGGGAAATCCCTGCACAGATGGGCGGGGTGCTGCCCCCTTTTTACATTTTATTGGAATAAGTTGTGTTTTTAATTTGGGCAGATGTTTGAACGTGATATTTCTACTTAACCATGTTTGACTTCATTTAAAACAGACTACAAAGTGTCATTTCGCAAGAATGGACAGAATGAACGGGGGATTTGTTATTGTTAAAATGTCTTGATGAAAAAGTGTGTTTTCTGTCTAAAAAAGCAAACTATGTCAAAGATAATAATCCTTGGTGAAGCCACTGCTTTGTTGTATCCTATGTGATATAAAGGGCTGAGGAATATTATGGCTGATGTGCATTGTAATGTAAGCTAATGGTCGATGATCTGGCAAAAAAAGTGTATAAGTTAATTTCTTCTTTTAAGCCTGTAAGAGATGACTGTACCGTTTGTCGGCTGTTTGTGAGAGTTATGCCTGTCACTCACTCTGCATGTCACAGAAGTGGGTGAAAGTAGACAGCATGTGTCTCTATTTGAGCATAGAGCTGCATAAATCACAATAATCTCTCCAAGTTGGAATTCAATTGACAATGCTTGATTTCATGTCCTCATTTATAACCCTCAACTATAACCTGTCTCCACTGGGTCAAATATAATATAAAACCTGCAAGCTGTGTTTACTTAAGACCTCCCCTTCCCTTCCCTCAGTTCAGATTCAGTCTTCTGTCAAACGTAAATGCTCCTGGACTTGTTTAAAATGTGCACAGTTAGCAGGATCATGACTTTAAAACATAAATCTATACCGTAACCTGCCAGTGTGTTCCGTGTCCTCTCTTCCACTTTCATACGTACTGAGCTCATCTGAGAACCTGATACAGGCGCTGATACATATCCCTAGTCCCTTATTGAAACTGTAAGCATTAACTACCTCACACAACATGACATTATGCTTCGATTAGATTAGTTTCCCTCTGGACAACAGCACTCCCACTCTTGTAGCCTGATGAAACTCGAATGAGCTGCAGCTGATGCACTTGCATGACTTTTGCGCACTGGTGACACACTGTGAACTTTGTGAAGCTTTGTATTATTTATCCAGCTATGGGAGATTTGCAGTGTTAGCCTCGTAAAACTTTGTGATGTATAGATTTTCTACACTTCCCTGGCTTAACGTGTTATGTGTGTGGGCAGAGTTGCTGTGCGTATTCAAATTGTGCAGTTCATTTTAATTCCTGTGGGGGAAAAAAACATATACAAGATGCTGGAGTGAAGCTGTAGTGTGGGCTTTCAATGCAGTTCTCTGTTACATTCAACCTTACAGGGCAGGGCAGCATGTCATTTTAAAGTCACACTGTGGAACATTCACAACTGTCACAGGCGTAGAGACAAGTCACGCTTCAATGTATTATGTTTGCACTGTGTAATGTTACACACTATGGTTTTATATATTAGCAAACTTGTAATACAGCAATAGAATATGAAGATACCAGAGCTAAAACTCAAAGATCTTCTAAATGTGGGGTATTACTCACAGACTGTAGTAGAGCTGGGTATTGTTACTTTAACAATACTTGGTCTTTTCCCCATCTTGATTGATCTTGATTTTCGATTTTATTTTATTTTTTCATAATAAATTAAATGCATCTCGCTGATTCATAAAATTAGATACATCTTTTATTCAAACTTCAGCTCAAACAAAAACAAATGTTTTCATCACGTCTCATTTAATGCACAAAAGTCTTCCATTGTCTCGCCCAAACTCCCAAACCAGGTACTGTTTGTGCCAAAGAAATGGCAGTAAAGCTGTCGATTATATAGTCCCATGACGATTATTGAGATTGACCAAAGGAGAAAATACGATTTCAATAAAATTTCGATTAATTGCCCAGCCCTACCTAAACAATACTTTTTCCGATATCTATCTAAAATATTTGTCATCTACCAGAAAACTGAACAGTAATGTGTGGAAGAAATGCAATACAATATTGGGTTCATCTCCAATGTCAAGAAATTGAGAGAAATTGTGGCCAAAAGTAAGGGGAAAAAAGGGGAAAAATAAAATAAAAATATTTGTAATGAAAAATAAGGGGGGGGAAATTGGGAAAATGAGAAAAAAATGGGGCAAAAATAAGAAAAAAAAAAGGGGGGTGAGTGGAAGGAGGAAAATTAGGCAAATATCGGGGGGAAATGGGCTAAATGGAGGGGGGCGAACATTTATTTGAGCTGAAACATCCAAGTCACTTCCTTTCATTCTGTCCCTGGACCAACGGCATCAAATCTTGGATCTAAAGATTTTTTTTCAGGAGCTGCTTTTGATACTTTTATTTGTTCAATACCAGTAATACCTAAAAAACATTTCAATACTGGTACCCAGCCCTAGACTGTAGTTACGTCACCCTGAGGGTGCTGTGTAGTCTTTAAAACCTGATAATCTTGTGATATCGACCTCTACAAACATGTTCAGAAAATCATGTGATTCTTGCATTAGTTTCGCAGCTCATATTCTCTCAAATGTCAAAAGTTTGGAAATTGAATCTTCAGTTTGAAGCGTAAACCAAAACCTAATCCCAGTTGCAATTCTTATCAGAAAAATTGCAGTTAGATCTCATTCTGAAATGTTGCAGCCGTATCATTCAACTAAAGGTCCCTTGTGTCCCATGATTGCAACAAATCGCCTATAACAAACGCATTGTTTAATCCGTCACTTTTAAAAAACTGTGCATCCTAGTCGCCCACTTTTCCCACTGGAGCCACACAATTTGCTGTAACACTCGTATTCCATGTTGGGATTACATTTTAATCCCAAACAAGAGCTGGCTCACCGCAGCGCAGCGCATGGAGACACCCTCTCACAGAGCGACGACTTGTGAGGCTGGTAAATATTAATACAGTCTGGGAAGGAGTCGCCAAAAGCCTTTTCTTGGCTGACTGGACCGCTTATAGTTGCCAAAAGAAAAAAAGAGAGAAGAGATCGTACATGCGGTGATGCGCGAGGTAGCGGTGATAATGTGCGAGCAGCCGTGCTGAATGGTTGAAAGGTTGCGACGTTGAAAAGACTATCCATATAATTAGGCTTTGTGAGATAACATTGGTGGGTACATCTTGTTCTTTCTGCAGTGACTGACAGCTCTGTCCATCCGGATCGCGTTGAGAGGCAGGATAAAAGTTTAAGGAGATCCAGTGGTTTCAAAAAGACTGGACAACAGAATGTCAGCATGTATTCTGGAGAGCCTTTTTCGACGATGCATTATTTACAGACGGCGCATTAAACTTGCATTGTAAATCAGGGAAACAATAATTTTCTCATTAGTGTTGATAACAGAGGAACCAAGCGCCTTCCTCAAAAGGCTCCAATTATCAGACAGTGGAGTGGCGAAAAATACAGGAGAAGGAGCCGGCAGAACATGTCACAGCGGGAGGCGCGCACAGACAGACAGCCTTAAATGATGGGGAAGGACAGCGCTGAGACGAGGGGCTGGGAAGAGGATTCAATCGCTGCTTTGTTTTTAGTTGCGGCAGAATTGGATTTCAAGCTGCTTTATTGAATTAGGGACCATTGATGGATACTGTTTGATCTGCCGTGCCATATTTCTGCAGTCGTAAATATATATTTATCTGGAGAGCCATATGAATCAGTGTCTTTTGTGCAGTTGGAGATGTGGCCCTCGGTGATTTGTTGTTTAAAAATACTGATGCCGTAAGCCCAGTAGTCCCTCGGGTGGCAGGACTGTTATGATGAGAGTGATAATTTAATACAACAAAGCTCTGTTTATTTGCTTAAAATCTGTGCTCCTGCAGGAGTTTGGTTTCTTTAATTTAGGTGTGAGGAAATGTGATTATTATATGAATTGTGCACTACATTACGCTGCACACTTGATCTTCAACAATAAATCCTCTCTCTCTCTCTACAGTGTGGTATTATCAAGGATGCACCATCTAAGGCCCACGTTTGTTTGGAGTATTCACAAGTTATCGTACAACTATACTGCAAAATCACATTAAATAACCTTGGAGTATGTTTTTACAACTGCTATACAACCAGGAAGGTCCAACTGAGATTTCAGAATCAGAGGGGAACCCCAGAAGAAACCTGTGCAGACACGGGGATAAAGTGCAAACTCCACATAAAAAGGTCCACTTACATAGTCCAGGAGCAGGACTATATGCAGGACTATATACCACCTTTCATGCCATTTTATTTTTGGACAATGTATGGACCGTACCTGTGTGTGTCTTTTAAATTGTCTCTGGTTTCTGATCAACCTACAAACAACACATTTCTGCTTAATGTTTGCCCCATTTAACCCCATCTCCTCTTAGATGCTGAATGGAAAAGTTGACTAAACCGCCAATGGCTGCTGCGAAGATCCTCCTCATGCTGTGCCAAACTAGAATCATTATGGCTGGACGGGTATAAAACTCCTAAAAATACACAAAGTCGCTGTTCCCGCTGCATAGCGAGAGCGCCGAGCTGGATGAATGAGTTTAGATAAAGTGCCTTGATTATGCCTGATTTAACTGCCTTGGGCCTGCCTTTTCAGCACATAAATATTCTGTAATAGAAGTCCCCACACCAGCCAGACACAGCGAGAATATTAAGCACACTGGCAGAGGTTAGCAGACACGGGCTTGTACCTTTTCACATACATAAAGGTGAGGCTTTTTACATACCTCTCCTCGCCACACATACTTGGCGATCGCAGCACACTCACCTGCCCTGTTTCTCGAGGCGCTGAGATCTAAAACACGTGCCGCAGCCATGGACAGTGCACCCCTGTCTCCCACTTTGTGCGACAGACTCCTGAGCTCTATCGTGCTCTAATAGTCTCCGTGTGCACCCCAGAGAGAGAGAAAGATCACATCATTAACACTAAAACATTACAGATGCACAGTACTTTGGTCAGTGATGGTACAGGAAACTGATGTATCATTTAACACACAAGGCAAAAGCACTATCTGAAAAACACCTGGCTTATATCTCAGCAACCATTCTCTTGATGCTGGGCACAATCGATCAAATAAACTTTGGAATGAGCTTTATTTGACTCATCCTTCTGTCCCAACAAGATTGCCATCCAGGATCGTGTTCAGGAGTAACTAGATAGAGGTTGTGCTGTCATAGGTACAAAATGATGCCGTCTGGGACAATTCACCCTAAGCTGTCCTGTCAAATAAACCCTATAAGCCATACAAACAAAATATTCTACCGTCTCAGGAAAAAAACATGTGATTGAACCTCATCCCTTGGTTGGAGGGAGAAACTGGAGGACACAGAGGAAACCATCTGGATACTGCCCAGTGTGTGAACAAGATGTAATTGGGCTTTCTTATTACTTTCATTGGTTTCAAACTTGGTGATTAGTATTCTTGTTCATACAGTGAAAGTGTAAAATTAGGCATTGGATATTTGGTCTTGTGGGAAGTAGATGTTGTTGCTCTGCTGCTGGTCTAGTCCTGCCCATTCGCTTTTCTTTGCAAAATGGGTTCAAATTCTCTCTTTTATTCCTACAGATTTCTGTTCTGTAGTTGCCCTTTCCTGACAACAATCGCACCATCTTATCTCATCGCAAATGCTTTGTTTCTGTGATTGGTTGCATGTCCGCCTCCCTCTGGGACTGTTCTTTGTAAATCCTCTTTGAATCCACTGAGAGACCAAACTGTTCTCTTGTACCGAGTGACCTACTTGTGTTTCTATTGCACTGCACATGCAGCACAGTGGTGGACACTCAGAAATCATCAATGAAAACCATTTAAAGCACCTCGTAGCATTTCACACTAACCCTAACCCAATACATAGAATGAAATACAAGCATTTATTTCATGACAGATACTTTCTCCTAAGACCTGACTTAACTTTACTGGGAGTGGAACGTCTCCAGCTCGTCTCCATGGAGATGTTGACTAAACGCAGCCAAATATGAGATTAAAATAAGTTAGGTTCTCATCTAAATCCATTATTTGATTACCCACTGCAGAAATAGCATTTTCTATGTTGACCTGGACATTAGGAGCATGCTTTGTATTGGCAACAGTATGATGCAAAATGTTTCACAGTGTGCCTTTAAATACTGTTCAGATATTAAAGGCACATAAGAGTTGGTACAAAATTAGAATGTCTTTTGTATTTTGGTTACTGTCCCTTTAAAACAATATACTTTTCTTTCAATGAATCCTCTGTTCTGAGCCCTGCAGATGGGATGCCAATATTAATGGTCTCAGCACTAATATGTGATGTGATATCACATGTTGGACACAAATGATTGAGTTTGCAGTTCACCCACGCCGCTGTTAAACTGTTTGCTCTGATCCTCTGTCACCAGCGTTGCACATGTGTTGAACTTGGCTTATGCCGGATTTATTGACTTTCAGTGTTGCGTGTTTGCTCAGTGCTTTGTGGGGCCTGTTCTGCTATTAATTACTACATCACCTCCATTTCCGATCTCTGCCTCCGAGGGCTTATTTTACTCAAAAATGTAGTCCAGCTTGATATCCAAAGAGTCTACAACAGCCTCTACAAGTAGGGGGAGACGACTTTTTGTGGATTAGCTTCTAGTCTGGAGCACTTCTCTCTGCATATTCACTTTTATTCTTGCTTTGAGGAAATCGTTATCTCAGCCCAGAGGAACACAGTGAAAATACTTACTCGCAAAGGTGATTTTTCATCCAGAGTCCCTGGCCTTTAATGGCTACATTTTTATATGTATTTATAATGCTCCTGCTGTAATAGGAGAGACCTGCTCTCCCAGAAGCCCCATTTCAGATCATCATGTGTTTTCCCGACACACACTCTCCATCTATTAGGCGGCGCATTACCATCTGTCCTTAGCTTAACAGATGTTTTTATTTTTATCTCGTCCAACAATGGTCCCATCGTTCATTTCATTTATTGCTTTTTTTAAGTGAAGCTTTAATCGTAGTCTATCTATTAAGACAAAGAGATAGGCTGCTTATATCCTCACAGAAAATGTGTTGAAAACCCACTACGAGACACTCCAATAAGGCGGTTATTAGGTTGAGAGAATTGTTCAATTTTCTAAGTCCAATTCCAATTTTGGATATTGGACTTGAAACAAACAATCATCAGACATCCAGAAAAATAGGCAAAATCCAGCTAATCAACACAGCTGCACAGGTTTTGATGTGTGGGAAAAAAAACAAATCACTTCTTCAGGACGAATGCTGGTGAATGAATATATCCATCTATACATCTGTATATATAATATATACAGTACATGTCAAAGTGGTGACAAATATGTTTTTAGCACCTTGTTTATAGAGGTGATGAGACGTTTTTACTGAAACATAGTTAACACAATTATATTTAAGATTTTTCTAAAAAAAAATTCAAAAAAGAAGAAGAAAAGAAAAAAACGTTCCTTATTGGACACTGATAGGAAGTGACATAGATAGAGGCAAACAATTTCAAGCTGTTCCTGTGCCAACCATGTTTTGTCAATGGTAAATGAGTCAAACTGCTCTGGAACTTTACCGCTAGCTATGTCACTTCCTGTCAGTAGCTTAAAAATTCAAGTAAAAATAACTTTTCTGCCCAACATTTCTTCATAAAATGACAACTTTACTGAAATAAAATGATGATTATTTACTTACAACAGATGTTATTCATCCAAATAAGTCATATTTTCAAAAGCATTGTCATATGTACCAGTCATTATGCCACGCTATGTCCTGTTATTATCTGCTCTGTTATTGGCGCAGTAAAATAGCCCACACCTCCTGTGCATCCAATCTAAATAAATTTAGAATTTATTAGCTCTGTACACAGTATATTCTCACATTGTTATCTTGGTATTTGATGGTGCAATATCCATGTCACAAGAATGCTTCCCCTTTCGAAATCGCAGAGGTCTTATGACTGAGATGTTAATGTAAATCTTTCAATACACAGTCTAACAACAATAAGTGTATCGTAACTTTCAAAAAAGTTCAGTTTTAGTCATGATTTATACATTTTAGTTTCATTTTAGCTTTGTGCTCACTTACCTTTTTTTGTTTAAAGTTAATGGAACGTGCTATGTTGAACTGTTTTTGTAAAATGTCAATCAATTTTGTAATAATTATTTTAATGTATTAGTTGTGCATAATGCTTTTCTAGATGCTCAAAGTCACTTGTCCATTCAGTCGTTGGCGGTAAGCTGCCCTGTGGTAGACTTATCACACAGCTTTTTTTTTCTCATATTGCACAGCCCTTGCATTGAAATAATCCAAGCCTATTGTAGTTTTCCTATTGCTGAACTACAGTGAGCTACAGGTGTGACCGCTGCTGCCTAAGAAGGATGAGTGTACATATCTGGCATTCCCTCACGACTAGTTAAAGTCATAATGAAGCGATTCCACTTTAAATGCCTGCGTTTCTCCCTGTGCTGTTTTCACATAAAGCAGCACTTGACCTCCATTTCTGTCAAAGAAACTGGATCATCTGGCTGCTGCCCCGTTACACTCCCTCTCCCCTCGCCTCTATCCTCCTGAAGCAGCGTCTTTTACTCCCCACAGAGCTCATTTCCACATCCTCCTTTTTTTACCGGCTCCTCACTTCTTCACTTTAGCCCATGCGCTTCTGACAAAACACCTCATCTGCTACACACCGCGGCTGTGCTATTGCTGTGGATCTATAGCTTTTCACTCCCACTTATTTATGGACTGTTGAAGAGCATACACACAATAGGCAGGATCAATACCGCCGTGAAAGAGAGAGGTAACCACAATCTGAAGGGTCTATAGAGGTGTGATGGCCATATAAATGATCTGTACGTGTGTGAGAAATATATCCAACTGACAGTAAGACCTGTCCAAATATCTTAGGCTGTTGTTATTTGGGAAAGAGCTCTGTTATGGTTAGTTATAGGGTAAGGTGCTTATCTACAGGGGGAACCAGATGCTTACACTTTATAAAAAGACACATTTGCATTTTTTTCCTCACTGTCTGACATGAAAACACAACTTTTACTTTTTAGGTCAATTAGAATTTTTAAAATTATTTCTATTAGCTAAATGTCAGAATAATTTACAGACATTTCGTTAATATTTGGTAGCATTGCCTTTAAACTGTCTAACTTGGGTCAAACATTTTGGATATCCAACTTCTCACAATAGTTGGCAGGAGTTTTGGCCCATTCCTCCAAACAGAACTGGTGTAACTGGTGTAGCCTTTTCAGCTCTGCCCATACATTTTCAACTGGATTGAGATCAGGACTTTGTGATGACCACTTCACAACATTGACTTTGTTTTCCTTAAGCCACTTTGTAACCAGTATTGGCCATATGCTTTGGGTCATTGTCCATTTGGAAGGCCCATCTGCACCCAAGCGTTAACTTCCTTGCTGATGTCCTGAGATGTTGCTCCGATGTTCTTTCTTCATGATGTCATTATTTTGTGAAGTGTACCAGTCCCTCCCACAGCAAAACAACCCCACAGCATGATGCTGCCACCCCCGCATGACAAAGTTGGGATGGTGTGCAAGATTCACCCTTTTTCCTCCAAACGTGAGGATGGTCATTATGGCCAAACTATTCAATTTTTTCCTCCAAGTATTTATCCTTTTTTTCTTTGCCAACTCCAAACTGTCTTTTTGATGTTTATTTGGGAGTACGAGCTTCTTCCTGGCAGAGTACCCTCTCAGCCCATGTCGGTACAGTACTTGTTTCACTCTGGATAATGACACGCTCTTTCCAGGTTCAGCATCTTCACCAGGTCTTTTGCTTTTGTTCTTTGGTTGATATTCACATTTCAGACCACAACACGTTCATCTCTGGGACACGGAACCTTCTTTCTGATCTGTATGATGACTGGTATTTCCATCAGACACTGAGGAAAAAAGTGCAAATGTGTCTTTTTATGAAAAGTATGTAAACTGAACTGAAGGAAGAAGTATTACATGATGTGAGAGATACATTTCTATTTTCATCTATCTCTATGAATAATTTTTTCCAAGAAAGAAAGGATCTGTTAAAACTTTAGTCAAGGCATGCAAAAGTAAAAGGAATAGTTTGCGTGTCTGAATCTGACAGCCCAAAGATCAAGTGTAATTGAAAGTCTCTTATTTTGCATGTATTTGAAGATGTGTCTTCAAAAGACAGTGGCACCAGTCAGAATGGGAGGATCATGAACTGTTATCAAATGGGATAACAGGACTGCTGTTCAATCAGGACTATGATAGACTGAAGTGTGTACTACACACTGGTACACACAGATGTGAATATGTGAGCATGAGAGAAGCTTCCTTAGCACCCCTCACAGAGGACCACATTGTTTGAGTCTAATCATGGCCGACGCTCCAGGCGTCACTTTGATAAACAGACAATCTGTGCTTATAAATAATTAAAGAAGCCGTTAGTTTCACAGTGTCACACTGCTCTGGTTCTCATATGTGCACACTTATGCACTGTTAGTGAGCGGCTCCTCTCTGAGAAATGAGGAAACAGTGTCAGAGCATTAGTTTTAGTGAAAACAGAACCTGTCACTACAGTTCAGCGAAGGCAGCAGAACAGCTGACGGCAAAAAGTGGAAAACGCTGCTGCTGCATCAGAAACGGGAAAGTCAAATTACTGAAAAAAATGTTTTGACTTATTCTTTTAGTTGTGACTGTGCAATATCTGTTAATATTCATTAATACATTATTAATATTAATATTCAAATCCAAATAAACTCAAGCTGAACTGCTTGAATCTGGCGCCCGATGCTTTTGCAAAGCGAGATTTGGTTTGGCCTACATGGAGTTTTGAGGTGTATCTACTTCCATCTGCAACCATTTTCACTTTTCCTCTCAGAACTCTAGTCTTCATCTTCAACCACCTGCTTTTCCCAGTTAATTTTGCAAAGCATGAAGGTTGCGCAAATGTATATGCCAAAGGAAGTGTGAATTTCAGCAGCATTTGTGAGACTGTGAGACCAACCAGCTGCTACCTTTCCTAAACAGCCAAAACAATTTGAAAGAATAAACATGAAATCCATATGTTTTTATCCCAACGTTCAGTCGCAAAGTCAGAATCCCTGGCTGTTACAAAGCCAAAGTGTAAACTTGAATTGAGGAAACTCTCTTACTTTCTTAACAGATGTGTTTAGCTAATGTGCAAAGCAGAAGCAGATTGCAAGTGGGCGAGACTTACTATTATAGAATAAAGTTTGTTACAGAAAAGAAAAGCAGAGGTTGTGTCGCGCTGAAGAGGCCGTTGGTGCTGATGAGCTTCCACGTTTCTGTCTTCAGAGGAAGCTTTCCCTCTTTGAGAAGCTTGTCAGGCTTGTAAAGTGCAATCTAAATCAAAATAAGCCTTTTTTTTTGTTCGGATTGCCCATAGTTTTCAGGTTGTGTGTATCTAGGTCAATGCTTTGTATGTTTGGGAAGATATAGCTCACAAGGAACAAATCAGTCCATTTAATGAAATTTACAATTTCCGGATTTGATTTTTTCCTTTTTTAATTCTATCTTGACTTGCCCCCTATCTGCTGTGGCTCGGCATTGTTCTGCTGTACGCTCCCTCTGCAGAGAGTTCTGGGGAAAAGCAGTCAGTGAGATATTTTGAGCCAGCGTGTCTGAGTGGATTAGTCCAGTCTTCCTTTAAGGGAAGGAACAGTGCAAAATCGGCTACTGCCACAATTCTCTCCCTATGGTACAAATATGTGGATTAAAATTTGTATGGGAAGGCGCCACAATAATAATCTCTAGAAAGCTGAGCAGTTATTTAAGGTAAACTCATTTTACCCATGCCATTATTGCAACGTTTCCATTTTATGTGAAACTAATTTAAGGGTCTATAAATCAAGACACTTTTACTGCAGAATTATGTGTGGAAAAACTTCACTGCTTGACAAATTGCGTTCGTGTTTTTATTTGATTTTTAAAAAGTAAGTTCATTTTCACATTTCCCTCCTGCGCTTATGCTTGATTTGCTGGTGTCTGTTATGCCCCGATATCATCTCTTTATTGACATATTTGGGAGTTTTAAAGAATAGTGTTTTGCTTCAGAGTGAGTGAAGCGGTTGTTTATCTTTTAGCTTCTTCCCACGCACTGCCATGGGAGATTTTCTGCCGCTATTTGTCTTTTCTGGCCCGACACATCTCTCCTCTGTCTCACCTTCCCACTGGGCACAAATCTATCGGCTCTTTGAGGACCGAGAGTGAATGGAGCACAAATATGGAAGGATACCGTCACACACACCGAGAGTATACCACACTGGATCTGCGGAGCCCGGCGTGTTTCTCTGGTAATGCTCAGGCCTAATAATAAATCCCGTTTGGCAGCTTTCCTTTAGCGCTGCTGTTCCGAGGATTGTCGATTAATCAACCAGACACATGTCCTGATAGGGAGGTCTTATTCTGGATACTTGTTCACATCTTAATCTACTGGGAAAATATGGCTTTATTTTGCACAATCAATAAATGCTTCTAATATTCCGCCGACCCCAAATGAGACAGGATGTTTGCATATGATATAGCATGACCTAAATAACTACATTGTAATTTTGTGTGTAAAGCGTTAAGGCCTCTGCTGGTCGGCATCATGACCAAATCTGCTGCTCTAACCCAGCCAGCCAAGGTACTTCATGGACTCTCCCCAGCGCCGTGTGTATAAGTAGAAGCCGGAGCCCTGCTTTGGACCGCTGACGATGATTCGATGTGCCATGTTTCATTTACACCTGTCCCTGCCAAGACGGCGTGAAAGAGATGGAGCCAAAACACTAATTTGTTCAAGGTTTCTCAAGGGAAACTAATCAACATGCCTCAAATCACACTTCATTTATAAACCAGGAGACTACAGCTCATCAGGATGCAGGACGTATTTGGAAGGAGACTGACATAAAAGTGCACTTTCTCGTAAAAAAAAAAAAAAAAGCCTGCTGCAGTGTCAACATTTATTGCAGCTCTTTGTGGTCAGTGACATGCAGAGAAATATCGTTACTTAATTTTGCCAAAACAAGGCTTCATATATAAATATCTGACTGTTTCTATATTTTGTCCCTAACAAAAAAGAAGAGAGAAGTTTTTCCTGAAGATTGCTGGATTACTGTTGTAACATTTGACTCGTCCATCCCAAAATTGTCTCTTCTTCTGTAAAGCTGTCTATAAGTCACAGATGTCCTTTAGCTTCTCTAGTACTGTACTGTATGTCTCTCAGTCGACACATTGCTGTGTTAAAAGCCTGCATTTTTCTGCACTTAACGCGCGATGATTGCTGAACCCTGCCTCCATCTATTTATGTTTATTTACTCAAGTCTGAGACTCAATAAGCTGGGTGCAGAGCGGGCGCCAAGTGCATGTGGGTGTAAAAGTCTAAAGTGGAGAATGCCGCCATGCCTTTGATTGACATTTAATCACCATGGCAACGAGTGGGCTGCGAGAGAGACGGCTCCACTGAGTGCTTTTAGTCGCCAGGCTGCAGCGGACGCCAATCTGAGAGAGGTGATGTAATGTGCAGCGCTGGGCTGTCCCAGAGTGAACCCTTCAGTGTATAACAAAGAGGCAGGTTCCCAACAGAGTTTAGGCCTGAACTCAATCCTTATGCAGCTGTTACACAACTAGACATTATTGATCCGCAGTTTTATAGTTATCGTCAGTCACAAAGTTCAGTTAAATTCACTTAAGTAGAGTTTTTGAGGCTCTGTACTTTAATTAAGTTATGTTTTTGTTTACTTTTTACTTTTGTTCCACTTGAAAGATAAAATACTCAGCTACTTTTCTATAAAAGCTTCAAAACAAAAAGTAAATTTGGTCAGGTGCTTTGTTAATTTTAAAAGCCTAATAATGCACGCTCTATGAACAGTAGGAGGCGCTGTGCAAATGTACTGTCATTGCCACTGAATTAGGACAAGGAAGAAGGTTTGGGGGAAGTTTGGGCACAATTTTTGAGTTTTTTTCATATCCCTTGCAGAAAAGCTATTTGTATTATGATTAAATCTTTTTTTCCGAAACAAAAGAAAGAAAAGTCTGCACAGTCAAGTACAAAAAGGTGTCCCTGTTTAAATGGGGGAATCACATCTTAATTAAATGTTCTGTGACAACCAGCTCTTGCCTGTCGGATACCACTGTATTTCGGGTGTTAACCTCTCCCTCCTGCTGCCTCGTGTTCATTACTTTCGACAATCTCTGGCAAAAGCGGCTGACTCTGACACTGCTGATTCCAGATGGTGTTGTTGTCAGCCCTAACGTACGGCGTTGACTCATCCCTGTCTGCCTTTGCCTCTACCTCAGCCCCCCTCTGCTCCGCTCTCGCACTTCTGTCTGCAAAAGTGTGGAACCGCCATGCGAGCAGTCACTCCAGCGTGTGTGCGCTGAATTTTTAAAACGAGCTCGAGAAAAGCAAAGACAGGGAGATCCCAACAAAATCCCCCAGAGCTTGGGAATGTTTGTTTTGGATATCAGCCAACGCACGCTCTATTTATAATATGTTTACAGTATCGCTCATGCCATACTATTTCTTTTTGCTGCTGCCTTTACCTCTGAGTATCGAGCAGAGAGGTGATACAACACTTCTAGTTTCCATAGCATCACCTCGCAAGCATATACACCCCGCTGGGAACCAAATGTAGGGGCGGTCAAAGTCGTATTTTTTGCAGATGGAGTCTTTTCAGCATGAGGTCTACTCTCATGAGAAAGTCTGGCCAAAAGGATGCTTATGCTGTCGCTCGTGTAAGATGTCCTTGGCGTTTTATCTTGTAACACAGTTATATGATTTGTCCTCTGCTTTACAGTGGACAGTAGTGTTTCCCCAAAGTTAGAAGTAAGCACTTTTTCTTTAAGTACAAAATGTTGTTGTAAGCCTTTGAGATGACGCAAGTTTTAGAATATATCCAAAATACTTCCTACGCAGACTGTCCAAATTGAGTGAATCACCCATGTGCCAGTGTTTGTGAAAGACCAGGATTCACATGTTTTGCTCATTGCTTGGCGTGAGACAGTCGCAGGGGCGGAGGGAAAGTTTGGTTAAAAATAAAACATACTGTTGGAGGGATAGTTGTAGGTTATAGAATAATAACCCACTTTTTTTTAGATCCAAATCATAAACAAACAACACACATAAACTATCTCCTGCTAATCCCGTTTTTATATGTGTGTCGCTGGAAGTCGACCAAAAAAAAAAAAAAAAGACAACATAAAAATGAAAAGAAGCAACACAAATCATCAAAACTTCCAAAGACGGTTTGAAAGAGCCTCATATCATTCAAATTCACAGCGAAAGGAACAGGCCTGAGCTTTGTCCATGCGGAGAAGAAACATGAAGCAGAGGTACGTGATTAAATATGATTACAATAAATGTTATAAATGCAATGTCAATAATACACTGCGTTCCAAGTTATTATGCAAATTGTATTTTTGTGTCAAAAAGGAAAAAAATATATATATATGAAACTCATGGATGGTATCGTGTCTCGGGGCTCTATGAATCATTGACATTAATCTCAGAGACCTGGGATAATTAGTTTTCAGGTTAAGCCCAGTTAAGGGAAAACTACTGAAAAAGGATGTTCCACTTTATTAAGCAGATCATCATTTTCAAGCAATATGGGAAAGAAAAAGGATCTCTCTGCTGATGAAAGGCGTGAAATAGTTGAATGCCTTGGTCTAGGTATGAAAACCTTCGATATTTCATGAAAGATTAAGCATAATCATCATACTGATAAGAGATTTGTGGATGATTCAGAGCACACTCCGGTTTGTGCAGATAATGGCACAATATGGACGGTTTCTGCCAGACAAACACATCAGATTAAGAGAACAGATGCTACAAAGCAGCATATATTATTTGAAGCTGCTGGTGCCTCTGGAGTCTCCCGAACATCAATGTGTAGGACCCTCCAGAGGCTGCAGTTGTGCATAAACCTTCTATTCAGGCCTCCCCTAAACTGTTCATTGAAGCTGAAGAACAGAAACAGCTGCAACGGGCTCAGAAATACATAAAGACTCATTTTCAAACAGTCTTGTTCACTGATGAGGCCGTGTAACCCTGGATGGTCAAATCAATGGAGCAGTGGTTGGTTGGTGAATGGCCACCATGTCCCAACAAGGCTGTGACATCAGTAAAGAGGTGGCGGAGTCATGTTTTGGGCCAGAATCATGGTGAGAGAGCTAGTCGGCCCCTTTAGGCCCTTTGCGGCTCCCTGAAGGTGTGAAAATGACCTTTGAAAAATATGTGGAGTTTCTGACTGACCACTTTCTTCTATGCTACAAAAAGAAGAGCGGTGCTTTCCCTAACAAAATCATCTTCATGCATGACAACGCACCATGTCCTGCTGTAAAGAAAACCTCTGCATCACTGGCTGCTATGGGCATACAAGGAGAGAAACTCATGATGTGGACCCCATCCTTTCCTGACCTCAACCCTATTGAGAACCTTTGGAGCCTCAACAAAAAAAAACTTCTATGAGGGTGGGAGGCAGTTTTCATCCAAACAGCAGCTCTGGGAGGCTATTCTAACATCCTGCAAACAAATCCAAGCAGAAACTGTCCAAAAACTCACAATTTTAATGGATTTAAGAATTTTGAAGCAGCTATCACACAAGGGCTCCTATGGTCAAATATAACTTGACCTGTTAATATTTTTTTTTCTTTTCTTTTGATTTCAGTAAATATGACCTCCTAATGCTACAAATTCAACAAATGACCATTTTCAGTTAATTACAAGCTTTAAAATGTATTGAAACGATGAATTGCATAATAATTTGGAACAGTGGATTTTGAGATTTTTACTATATTTATTTTTGAAAAAAATACTGTTATCACTGGGAGATTTTTTCCACCACATTTAAATGATCCTCTACCAGCTAAAGACTTGAAAATTAGTCTGACTCTCATTTGTGTTGACAATTTAGAAAATCTTTGAAAAATGTCATTTGCATAATAATTTGGAACACAGTGTAGTAATAATGCATTGGTTTTATATAGCGCTTTTCTAGACACCCAAAGACACTTTACATTGCTTTATTCATTCACTCAATACTTGATGGTGGTAAGCAACTATTGTAGTCACAGCTTCCCTGGGGTAGACTGACGGAAGCGAGGCAACCAGTCTCTGACCACCACCAACCACTCACTCACTCACTCACTCACTCACTCGGTCTCCCAACCAAGTACCGACCAGGCCCTTCTCTGCTTAGCTTCCAAGGTCTGGTGGGATCTGGTAGAGTAGCTAAAGTATTTATAATCTTATAATGGGTCATTTACCTGCAATTTTAGTAGACCAAAACTAGACTAAAATTGACTAAGATCAAGATTTAAACAAAGGTAAAGCACAACTAAGGAACTCATGCCCCTAGAGGCCATAAGCGCCACTGCACTGTTTCGGGTTTTTTACTCATGAATTGTCCGTGAGAGTAAATACTACGCTGACAGAAAAGACAAAGGGGGAGAGGGATATTGTACATCCAATTACACAATGGACATCATTTTATGCTGCTTAAGTGGCGCTAGCCCGCAGCTAGCTTTGCCCGTTTGTCTGTTAGCTTCTTCTTCGTGATTCCATTAGTGTGTATTGCGCCTCCGACCTGGAGCAGGGAGAGTTGCAAGCATGGTTTTCTGTCTAGAGACACCAGGGGTAGATGAAACCCCAATCATCCCATTAACAAATGTATTACCCACAGAGGGACTACGGAAAGGATTTATTAAGGTAAACAAGTTACATAGTACTGCTTTAAAATATATTGTCAAAATTAACACGGACTCCAATGTAATGATCTAATTCATTTGTCCACTTGTATAATGACCGATAAAGCAACCGTAAGATGCATGTGTCAGATGGCCCTGTTGTGAAACATAGATCAACAATAGAGTGGATGGTATTTTCAATCAATGACATGTTAATGTTTATGCAATATACTGCTAAATAAGTCCATCCATCCATCCATTTTCTTCCGCTTTATCCGGGGCCGGGTCGCGGGGGCAGCAGTCTCAGCAGAGATGCCCAAACTTCCCGATCCACACACACCTCCTCCAGCTGTTCTGGGGGGACCCCGAGGCGACACCAGGCCAGCTCGGAGACATAGTCCCACCACCGTGTCCTGGGCCTTCCACGAGGCCTTGTCCCACTAGGACATGCCTGGAACACCTCCCGCGGGAGGCGACCAGGAGGCATCCGAAACAGATGCCCGAGCCACCTCAGCTGGCTCCTTTCGACGTGAAGGAGCAGCGACTCTACTCCGAGCTCCTCCCGGGTAACTGAGCTCCTCACCCGATCTCGGAGGGTGCGCCCAGCCACCCTGCGAAGGAAACTCATTTCGGCCGCTTGTATTCGCGATCTTGTCCTTTCGGTCATGACCCAAATCTCATGACCATAGGTGAGGGCGGGAACGTAGATCGATCGGTAAATCGAGAGCTTTGCCCTCCGACTCAGCTCCCTCTTCACCACGACAGACCGATACAGCGACCGCATCACTGCTGACGCCGCACCGATCCGTCTATCGATCTCACGCTCCATCCGTCCCCCACTCGTGAACAAGACCCCGAGATACTTGAACTCCTCCACTTGAGGCAAGGACTCCCCACCGACCTGAAGAGGGGAAGCCACCTTTTTCCGGTGGAGAACCATGGCCTCGGATTTGGAGGTGCTGATCCTCATCCCGGCCGCTACACACTCGGCTGCAAACCGCCCCAGAGCGTGCTGAAGGTCCCGGTTCGTTGAAGCCATCAGAACAACATCGTCCGCAAACAGCAGAGATGAAACTCTGAGACTCCCAAACCGGACACCCTCCGGCCCCTGGCTGCGCCTAGAAATTCTGTCCATAAAAGTAATGAACAGAACCGGGGACAAAGGGCAGCCCTGGCGGAGACCAACACGCACCGGGAACAGGTCTGACTTACTGCCGGCAATGCGAACCAAGCTCCTGCTGCGGTCATACAGGGAACGGACAGCCCTTAGCAGAGGGCCCCGGACCCCATACTCCCGGAGCACCCCCCACAGGGCACCACGAGGGACGCGGTCGAACGCTTTCTCCAGATCCACAAAACACATGTGGACTGGTTGGGCGAACTCCCACGAACCCTCGAGTACCCGATGAAGGGTATAGAGTTGGTCCAGTGTGCCACGACCAGGACGAAAACCGCATTGTTCCTCCTGGATCCGAGGTTCAACTATCGGCCGGATCCTCCTCTCCAGCACCCCGGAATAGACCTTACCGGGGAGGCTAAGGAGGGTGATTCCTCTGTAATTGGAACACACCCTCCGATCCCCCTTTTTAAAGAGAGGGACCACCACCCCGGTCTGCCAATCCAGGGGCACTGTCCCCGACCGCCACGCGATGTTGCAGAGACGTGTCAGCCAAGACAGTCCTACAACATCCAGAGACTTAAGGTACTCAGGGCGAATCTCATCCACCCCCGGAGCCTTGCCACCAAGGAGCTTTCTCACCACCTTGGTGACTTCAGCCCCGGTGATGGGCGAGCCCACCTCCGAGTCCTCAGCCTCTGCTTCCTCATTGGAAGACGTGACGACGGGATTGAGGAGGTCCTCGAAGTACTCCTTCCACCGCCCGACGACATCCCCAGTCGAGGTCAGCAGCCCCCCACCCGCACTGTACACAGTGTTGGTGAAGCACTGCTTCCCCCTCCTGAGGCGCCGGATGGTTTGCCAGAATCTCTTCGAGGCCGACCGATAGTCTTCCTCCATGGCCTCCCCGAACTCCTCCCAGACCCGAGTTTTAGCCTCCGCGACCGCACGAGCTGCAGCACGCTTGGCCTGCCGGTACCTCTCAGCTGCCTCAGGAGTCCCACAAGCCAACAAGGCCAGGTAGGACTCCTTCTTCAGCTTGACGGCATCCCTTACTTCCGGGCGCCACCACCGGGTTCGGGGATTGCCGCCGCGACAGGCACCAGAGACCTTACGGCCACAACTACGAGCAGCCGCATCGACAATGGAGGAGGAGAAATAAGTGTTAAAAAAAACAACCCTCTATATTCACACATCGACATTATTAGTATTTTGACATGTGCTAATTTGCATAAAATCTTGGTGTACCATCCAATCAGAATTCATTTACTCTGAGCACACTGCAGTATTTGCCATCATTTTCTGACACGTTTTATGCCTCCCTATTTTAAGCAAATACACTGTGCTAAACTTATAAAATGGTACTGTTGGACATTGTCATTTTCTTCGCACATTAAGTGGAAAAAAGGTCTTTTTAATGATGCCCCCTCTCTGGATGAATGCACAGGGGATGACAGGCTCTAATATAACCCATAGAGTCCTTTTCTATCTCGTATCTTCCTGGAGGGTGCAGCGTGCGAGTTGAGGTAATAGTGGGGTTGTGACGAGACACTTTGATTTCCCCTCTCTTACTTGTCCCACTGTCTGTCAGGTGTGTGCTTGTGGTTACAGGCAGCTCCCCAGAGAGCCGACCAAAAGGAGCTAACGTGTAACGCCTCGGGCTGCACCGCAACTGAGCTGCGCCCTCCCTGGAAATTACACCAACGCACAGCTCTCTTTCTCAACACACGCACACACACGCACGCACAGGAGACGCAGGAAATTGACATGGGACAAAAGGAAATAGGTTTGGACACAGAGGCTGGTGGCCCCGAAACACCGGCCCTGGATGCGTGCCACATGAATGATTTAAAAAGTAAACCCAGATAACATTTGATATCAAGTGAACAAGACAAATAGTGGTTTGTGTTTCATTTCTGCTGCTGTGATAATCAAAGGGGGCTTTTGACGGCTTTCAGCTGCCGGTAACAGGGCTGGAAAGAAAAGCTACTGAATACTGGTTTCAGTGATGATATCTATTGACGTACCAATAAAGCGGATTGCAAAAGGGGACTTGGATTCAGGCTTTATGATGACGATAAGTGCACCAGTTTACTGCAAGGCTCATAACCATGTTGAGATTAGACTAGGGGGCGACATTCAGTAACCCCCACCTACACAAACACATTTTCTCCAGTTATTATCCAGGTATCCAGGCATTACCCGAATCTAAAAGCAACACAATAGCGACGAAAACGAGACGTAAGGGAGGATGAAAAAGCGACAAAAACACAACATGAACATGACAAGAAAGAGACAATAAATTTACAAAAAATGCAAAAAAAAAGTGAGGGGTTTGAGAGGTTAGCATTCATTCGCAGGGATATGTTGAGAGCGTGACTCAGTAGATTTTGTCTGGGTCAACAGTTGGTGGAGATTTGGCTTAAAACTAATCAAATTGTGTTATACTCTGGCACCAATTTTAGCCTCATCAGCGGAAAGTAGCAATCAATGTGACTTGCAAGTTTGTATGCACCAAAGGCACACGTTTCCCCTGCAAGCGAATGTACAGTATATTGATCTAAAATCGTATTACTCCCAATTAGCCCGAACTCTAATACGGAGAACAGAAGGGACGGACAAAAGTGAGCGGACTGGGGCGTTCTGATTTTGAACTGCTTGCCGGGTATTTACTGAAGCCAGGAGACATGAGAGAAACCCTTCACGGCCATTACAGAAGCTCAAAGCCTCAGCGGCGGACTCTGATCTGCACAATGCTATTACCAGCCAGCGTCGAAAACCTCCACTCATTTGCACTGAAACAAATTCGCTCTAATGGAAAATGAATGGGCATTAATTGGGTGGCACATTCCTGGCTTCACACTGTGGCCTATCTGGAGCTCCTGCCAAAAGTAAAGAGAGGCAAAGCCAAAGGGCCCCTATACTGCGCTTTTGTCTAGTGAATGGCGGCGTTATGATAAAGAGATGCTTTAAGGGATCATCTTTAGCACCAAAAGAACACCACAATAGGCTTTATAACTGTTTTCGGTAACAATTGAGGCAAGCACTGCACAAATACGCCGCAATTTCATCTACTTCTCCTGCCCTTACATCATTTTTTAAGAAATAATGAGGCAACGTTTTTGTTTCTGTAAATGTTGCTCAAAAGGACAATAAAATATACAAAAGTGGATACAACTAACTGATGAGATGAAAAACGATCTGCTCTTCTGGAGACGTCTGAAGTTTGATCTCTCATTCACACACGCTGACAGATCTCACTGGGAAGTTGAATTTTAAATCTGCTCGTCACATCTTTTTTCATGCCGTCTGCTGAGCTCGACTTGACCCGATTCCCGTCTCAGTTGTAGACAGAGGCGCTTTCTTATTTATCTTTCTGTCCGTGAACTGTTTTGATGGTGCGGGATTCAGGGGAGAGTGTGTCTGTGGAGAACATGATTGTGTCGACCGTCAGGGCGTTTTAGTCCAAATGTGTCTTAGCGACTGTTCGGAGGGAGGCACGGGGGCTATTGGACTGGCAGAGGATATCTAAACTACTTAGAATATAGCTTTAGTTTTTTTTAAGTTTCCCCACACTATACCACATACTGTTATGAGGAGACTATTGATATTAGTCTTGGCTCTTTTCAACACTTTGCAATTTCATGCATTATTCATTCGCTTCATTTCCAGTAGTTGTAAGCTGCTTAGCCTACGTAGCCACAGCCGCCCTAGGTTGAGACGGACAGAAGCGAGGTTGCTAATCACTTCCAAGCACTCACTTACACACCATTCACCCGAGCTACTTGGTATTCTCTCACGATCTCCCATCTAGGTACAAGCCAGGTCCAACGCTGCTCCGCTTCCAAGATCAGACAAGACCAGCCCATCTCTAGGTGGTCGAGTTCACTCCAGTGCAAGTTTAGCTGAAATAGTGATAGACTTCTTCTCTGCGCAACGTCGTGAGACTGTTTCCTCAACCGATTTTGTTTTGAACATGAGGGAAAAGACAGTTTTGATAAAGATCCCATGTTAGTATTTTCAGGCTTTGTATTGACTCTTCACAATTTGCATGCAGATGAAAGAAAGTATGACTAAGTTTGTAGGATGACATAAAAACTGTAAGTTCCACATCTCCTTTTTTTGCTTCATTTCGAGATTTTCTGTGTGAAACGAATGTATCGCTAGATGTCTTCACAATAATGTCAGGTTTAAGGCTTCAAAATGGCCACAGTAGACCGTCCACGCCCCGTAAATAGCTGTTGTTTTCTTCCTGCTTGTGGTGGAGGCTGGAGTGCGGGTCACTGCTCGGTCTTTACAAGGTGAGCAACAGCCACTGAAGCCTCCGCTAATGCCTTATTGACCGGGTGCTACTGAGCATGCTCCGAACGCACAGGGATGGGAATAGGTTTTGTTGTGCTGGCGGAAATCATCAACACTACCTTACCCTTCAGACTGGCACAGACACGCAAACACTTTTACACTAACCTGTGCATGGATACTATCCCCCTGCCATGTGCTGTACCGACTGGCCTGCTTTAGTCAGTTAACCGGACCGTGACATATTGTGCCTTTCTGAAGCCGTCTCTTGTGTGCCGCCTTTGATGAAAGTGTGTCAGGGAGTCGGGGGGGCAGCGTTTGATGTGGGCCGATGGGTGAATTCGGGAGACGTCTGGGGGTGCAAACACAAATATAATCATAACTACGCGTGCACATTGGCCAATTATCCTGGCCCAGATGTTTCGTTTTGGGGCCGCCTGTAGGGAACTGGGGGACAGGTCAGCAAAAACATGAAGAAAACAGTGCGACTAATTAAATATCAACGTGTAAAGGAGGAGTTAGGTCTGCACTTTGGAGTGAGAATTTCCATTATAATACCATGATAATACTCACAATAATACACCATGCATTGCAGATCTGTACTGCCTGAATAGTTGCAGTCTTTGTGATACATTTAGGCTGTTTTGTGTCAACAACACTATACTTTCACTGTACCACCTGGGATTTGGGTACCTTGCTGAACTAACCTCAGCAATAATTATAGTGTAATCACCTGTAAATTCACAAGGAGTGTAAATACAGGCAATTAATAGTTCCGTAACCTCCCCACACATATGGACTGGAGCATCCCTTACAGCCCATCTCTTTGACCTTTTTAGCATAAGTAGTCTGCTTCTGTGCTTTCTCTGACCATATGGCACAAGCCAAAAGAGGCAGCAATGGAGTGACCTTAAACTGGCACTAAATATATATGAGTTGAGAAAAAAAAACTCAGGACTGCTGGACTTTCCCGTGCCCTCAAGCCATAGATTATACAGTTATTGTGTATGATTTACTTGCTCAAATGGGGAATCCAACAGTTTTGATTAACCCCAAATAAATTGGCTCCAACAATTGCCATCTAAACAGAACAGATTTCATCACTATTTTCTCATGTCTGACACACAGCGCCACTTGTCTGGGGCAGAGCAGATGGCTGTATGACGCATCATTCACATACTGTAGCACATTTGTGAGTAAATGTACCAATGTGTTGTCAGTTTGAATTTGGCCAGTCCCATCGCCACCTCAGCCACAGATCTCTCTCTCGGGTTCCAGATCAGCCATCCACTAAAAAGCACCACAATAAACAAAAAATAAAACATTCTCTCACCTTCTGTTGAAGAGCATTACAAACAGACTACAATCGCAACTCAATCTGGGTTGCCTCTAGCTGTGTATTGAACAGGCGTCAATTGAACAGAAAAGAAAATGGGGTGCTTTTGGGATGCTACCCCGTAGTTGCGAAGCATGACTCCAAAACGAGTGGCAGAGTGGCATAGCATAGAATCCTATGGGAACTTAAACCTGTACTAAGTAACTCAAGCCCCAAGAGGCCATAAGCGCCACTGCAGGTGTCGTAGCATGTTGCGTTTTTTTTACTCATTAATTGTCTGTGAAAGTAAATACTATGCTGACAGAAAAGACAAAGGGAAAGAGGGATATTGTACATCCAATTACACAATGGAAATCATTTTATTCATTCAAACTTGGCTGTAAATACTGTTTAAGTGACACTAGCCCGCAGTTAGCTTTGCTCGTTTGCCTGTTCGCATCTTTCGTGATTCCATTAGTGTGTATTGGGGCCTCCGGGTCGATGCAAGGAAAGCCGCAAATGTGGTTTTCTGGCCAGGGACACCAGGGGGAGATGAAAGACCCCCCGATCATCCCATTAACACTTGTATTACCTCCAGAAGGACTACAAAAAGGATTTATTAAGGTGAACAAGTTACTTAGTACTGCTTTAAGACCTGTCAAAAACAACTTAAGGGCTGTTTACGCGCCGTCTTCAGAAAGACACAGCAGTCACGCCCTCTCAATCTGCTTTTACGGGAAAATGATGAGGTGTCAACAAAACTCATTTGGCGGTGCGTGTCCTTTTACATACGCTGGGATTGGACAAAGGAAGAAGGTTTCAACTTTCTGAAAACCTTTTGACGTTGTAGCTTTCTGAGGAAATTCTGTTGCAGTCTAAAGCAAAAGTAAATTATCTACAGACCATTACTGGCATTTGGCAACATTTAAATGAGAAAACCCCCAAATCCCGATACTTTGCAATCATGAGTCAGCCAATCAGTGTTCAGACCAGTGTGACATGAGCATACTGAATGTGTCCTCATTCGGTTCAGTTCACAAGAGCCTAAGCGGCTGAGAACGGCCTCCCGCAGAGACATGAAACTACTTCCTCCATCGGAGTTTTCAGTGGAGCCCAGTGTCAGACTGCTCCACGTGCAGTGTAGTGTAAAAGATACCAACGTACTGCCATTTCGTAGCAGTGTTAACAGCCCTTTTAAAGCCTGGTTCCAAAGAATATTATTGTTTCTGAAGCTGGAGTTTCATCCCTCAAAGATATTTTTAAACCACACAATTTTCAAAGTTTGTGCATATTGATAATAAAGTATCTATATTGGCAGGATCTTAGATTGAAAGGTCTGGATGAACTGTGGAGCCAAATTTACATAGAAATTTATCGCCTCTCTGTCCTTTTTACGAACACGCTCTATAAGGAGTCCGGTCTTTCATTTTGTTTACTTGATGAAATTATATAGTATAGCTTTAATTGCAGAACCATAATCCTTCTCAAACATCCCCACCTAAGAAACAGACTCATCTGGCGCTCATTTCAATAGTTAATCATCCGTTTCAGTCCATTCTTAGTTAAATTCTCCTGCCTTCTACCCAACTCCATCATCTCTTCCTAATGCCTGTCCATCACTCCATCCGTAGCTGTTTTGCTCATCCACACAGCTTCTATTGACAGCTTGTTTTTCTTCACAAAGTGCTGAGTTTTCCCAAGACTGTCGCTTCCCATTTGGGCTTTAATATCTCAGCTGGATGTGGTGTTGGATGTTGCGCGACAATTCAGACTTTGCCAGCAATATGCCAGAGAGAGTTTCAGTGTATTTGGATTACCAAAGCACGATGGGAAAGTTTGTATGAAAAGGACATTTTTGAGGACTTAATTATCACTGTTCCTTCAAAGCGTCCTTAAATGTCTTTCTTTTCTGCGTTGAGGGTAAAAAAGCATTTGGAGGCTCAGATTTGCCTTGATGTTAAAGCGCACTATAGTTGGTGTGCGCTCCCAAAGAGAGAGCAGGAGTAATAGCAGCTGCTGAGTCCTGATTAGAGGCAGCGTCCTTCCAGCGCCAGGCCCACCCATCTCTGTCCTACTTTACCTCCTCTTCCTCCTCTTCCTCATCCCACTATCTCTCTCTCACTCTCTCTCTCGCTCACTCTGCCAAAAGTCAGGCTCCAAAAGGCAGAACAAAATGTACCACGATTTCTCTTTTGATTGAGTGGTTATCAATCCTAGTTGGAATATTGTACAGAAAGTGAGGCAGAAAGTGCTAAAAGAAGCTGGTAAGTGGATAGATAACCACAGCCATTGCAAACCTCTGTGTCCTCGGGCAAGACACTTCGCCCCCACTCACTTAACGGCACAAGTACATATCTGGTTGTGGAGTGATTCGGATATTGTTTACAGCACTTGGTTAAGTTGAGCAAGTTTCAGAAGGTTCTTTTTCTCTCTTAGTCAAATGTAAGACTGGTTGACACATCCGTGAGGGGCTTACATTGACGGGGCAAAGCTATGGTTCAAGGTAACTTTATTATAGCCAAATTGGTTTGCAGTTGAGAGCTGCCGTGCAATTAAATTAATTTCCTAAACCAAACCACAGTACCAAACACAGACACATATAAAACCATTAAAAAAATAATCAGTAGAGAGCACTGCTCTGATAAAAATACAAAAATACAAAGTGCAATTACCTCTTATTCAGTAATTAAATGGCACTTGAATAAAGTTATTTTTGCAACAATACATCCATATGCGTCTGATTACTGACAGTTTTCTATCACAATGCAGATGTATATTGTGCTTAAAACATGCACTTTTGATAATTCTCTGAGGTGTATTCTGAGGTGTATTGTCTTAACATTTGGACATAATCCAAAGAGCAAAGTTTATGTAGGATCTACATATAAAATCTAAAATTGCAGTACTTTGCTTATTCATATTGCTGGCTGTTTAATCAGCATATTGCTTAAAGCAGTACAAAGTAACGTATGCCCCTAGAGGCCATAAGTGCCACTGCAGGTGTCGTAGCATGTTGCGGTTTTTTACTCATTAATTGTCCGTGAGAGTAAATACTACGCTGACAGACCATTAGCATGTTAGCTTCTTCTTTGTGATTCCATTATCGTCTATTGCGCCTCCGACCCGGAGGCAGGGAAGCTGCAATTGTAGTTTTCTGGCCAGAGACACCAGGGGGAGATGAAAGACCCCCAATCATCCCATTAATACTTGTATTACCCCAGAAGGACTATATCAAGGATTTATTAAGGTAAACAAGTTAGTACTGCTTTAAAGAAGAGAATATTTTTCGTAAAACATTGTGTCATAAGTTATACGAATCAATAATCTTATTGGGGCAACTAATACGGTTACTAGAGATTTACCCTCCTAGCGATAAGTAAAAGGCATAATAGAATTTTGAATGAATGCCTGTAATGTGTTTTTTGGTTTGTCTTTCAATAAAATAAGAAATTGGGCATACAGGCATATCACAAGGACCGTATATATATATCCACATCCTCTCCTACATTAATTTATTTTGAGCTCACAATCTTCTGATGAAATGCTTTCCCCCCGCTTTCTTCTGTATCCCCATATTCGTAGCATCTGCCATGCTTTTGCCTCACACCAGCTCCCTCTCCAAGCATGCTTCTCTGTAATAAATGCTCAAGTGTGCCTGAAGAGACACTGTGGGCTGCTAAGTGAGCTACGGCTGCTTGTACTCGACTTATTGATTTGCTAATGGCACTATTTTTATACTGGTTTGCTTTGAGGCAATGCACAGGGCCAGGCGAGGGGTGTATTGACCTAAAATCTCAACAAAGAAAATTCACTTTTGCGTCACTGTAATGTAATTAAAAAGGCGTATCAAAGTGTAAAATAAATGCTTCAGGTTTTCAGTAAAAGCCTTTTGTACAGAGCTGCTTTGTCCTGACCTTCAGCGTGTAAGTGGGGCAGCGGCTGGACATTTGGTGTGCGATGATTCAGAATGTGATGGGGATTTTGAAAGCTTTCTTCAGATTGTAAAAGAGAGACAGAATGGACATTGAGGATCTACAGTCTGCTCATTTTATGTTTTGCATCAGATGCCATTTCGTGTCCATCCTCTGTGTTTGGGGCAGTCACAAGCTGTGCCATCTGCCTATTGTATGCAAAACTGTTATGCTCTTTTAACCATGTAATGAGGTTGTAATGCCACGGACAAACATATTCATTGATCCAAATGTACATCACAATCAATCATATCGCAATGTACATCACATTGATTTCTGAAAGACATTTTTATCTACCACGGCGTCTTACATCCTAAACGGTAAAGCGCTCGTCTCTACCCCGTTGCGCTTTATCCAATGGCCGTTGCGTGTGCTGCTCAGACTGATGAGCTGACAGGCTTGAAGTGCACTCCCATCTCAGATTTCCCCCGAGTCAGGACCACACCAGCGCCTGCGTGTGGGACAGATGCTTATTGTGTAAAACATAAAACCAGCTTTTTGCATTTTGAGAGACTGGCGTAACCCTAGGAAGAAAATACTCCACCCAAGATGCTCTGCAGTCTATAAAATCTCCATCCAACATATTTTGATCTGCTACAAATTTGGGCACAAAAGTTGATGTATTTTTTAATCAGGGATGTTGTCGTTAAAAGCTGGGTCTGGTTAATTAGTTCAAACCTTAATGAACTAGTGCCAGATGGACTCTCCCAGTACTGAATACAAAGAGAACACTTCTTATTCTACTATACCCGCTACGCCACATCGATGAAATGCCATTTTGGAGAGCAATATTGCCACATAAAATAAAGTAAAGACGTTTTGTAATTTCCCTATTTGCTTTATCAAAAGCAGAATTTACTATTTCATCAACTCTACTAGTACCCCCTACCTCGAAGGCGTGGCTGATCATTTGGAAAGTAATTTACCAAATCTCTCAACACTCAAATAGTTATACTGACCATATCACCTTGTGGATGCCGATCTTGGAAGTCTAGTACCTGGATGGGCGACTGTGAGGGAGTACCAGGAGGAGTGATGGTGTTTGAGTTGTTTTGTGTGCAGCCACTCCTCTGTCAGTCTTTGACTACATACTGTACGTAGCTTACCACCACCGTGTATGGAGTGAATGAATAATCTTGAGGCTTATTCAGTTTCACAGTCGTTTTTAGCTCCTGTGTCGTATAGGTGGGAGCCAGTGCAGTATAAGTCTCATAAAAGACCCAATGTGGGTACTCCCGGTCGACGGGCAGCAGGTTGTTCCCTTTCTGGTCAGACATGCTCGTGGGTTTTGTGAATGAAATGGACTTGGCTCAGTGCCTGCGCTGTACATTACTGAGACAGCTAGATGTGCTCCTCCTCCCTCCCTGCACTGGCCTCTCCGCTTCCTATTCATCAGAGACTTCCAGACTGCAACATGTTGGAGTCCGGTTACCATCACTTAGCAGCTCCCTGGAGTCAGCTGCTCCCTCCCCTACAACAGATCCGTCACTCTCGCGGCTCTGCTGTCTGTAGGCCTTGTACGGAGAGGGAATTGAATTAGAGTTTGAAAACAGAAGTGAATGGGCCGCACAAGTTTGGAAAAAAATATCTCATTGCAATTTTTCCTCACAATGCAGCTGATAGTCTTGGATGAGGCTGCTGCTGGTCTTCACCCTCTTTCACTCTGGACTACAACATGTCCAATAATCCTGGATGAGTGAGAGTGTGTTTGAGCATTTGAAAATCAGAAGTTCAAAGTTGATTTGTTCACATGCATTATATTGTGTTAAAATAGCTAAGCTGGAGTACAGACAAGAGATGATATGCACAGCACTGGATGACAGAGACAAATAATTACCTTCTGCATATTTGAAATGCAGTGAAGATAATAGGAATGCCATTGCTTCTCTGGGTTGAATCATATGAACATTATAGGAGCAGCCTGTCTGTGCTCTGGCATGTGTAAGATTAGCTCGGCGTGTGACAGAACGCATATCCTTTGTGTCCCGCTGCCTGTACATCACGCGTGTCTGCGGTCTGCTTTATCAGCGAGTCTTCACCCCGAGGCCCCCGCTCTTATCTCGCTGCGCGCTGTTATTGATATGACAGGTATTAGCGGGAAAAAAGGTGTGTTCTTCCTCTTATTCCACTGCTTATCGATGGAGTCCCGAAGGCCAGGCTTCTCTAAGACCCGGTGTCTGCAGGGGGACTCGGCCGTGTCAGCGCGGGTGTCTTTCAATGGATTTGTGGCAGAAAGAAAGGCTTCCCAGGATCCTTGCATTGATTTGTCTCAGTCTCGCACTCTCCCTTTTCTAGGTGCTCTCTGCTCCGTGTGACCAAGTGGCATAGTACACACATCCAAAAGCCAAGGCTAATGTTTTTTTTATTGTATTCTTTATTGTATTCAGTCTCAAAGCCTTAATACATTGCAAAATAGCAGAAAACCTGTAAAATCTCTCTGTTTATTTCCGTGATTTTCACTGGATGTTTTGGTGAATGGTCGGCAACAGCTGATACTGTACATCCAGGTCTCTAAATGACCAATCTGTTACGGTGTAAGGGAAGCCATGCCCTGTTAGTGAACATTATCTTTGCCTATCACAGAACTATTATTATTTATTTAAAACATTTAATTGCCTACCACAGCCCCTGGACGTGACGACATCGTTATCGCTCATATTTGTGCCACCGAAAAGCAGCACAGAATTCTTATGGCTTATTCACACTGTGGCGCGGTTGTTTGCAGTTTGATGATGCCAGTCCTTTTAGTAGTATATTATAACACTATTGTCGGGGCCATAATGGTTCAGATGGGAGAGCAGATTGTGTCCTTGAGCAAGACAATTCACCCACTGCCTGTACGAATGTAGTACGTGAGTGACTGTTGGTGGTCGCCTCGCTTCTGTCAGACTATCCAGGGCAGCTGTGGCTACATTGTAGCTTGCCACCACCAAGTAAGAAAAGAACTGGCAAAACGCAAATCAAGAGTAAGCCATTGTTATTTTACACTGTCTGACCAAAACAAAAAATCATCACCTTAACTAGTTATGATCAAGTGTGGTCAGGTCTAGGTTCAGCAACTCTATGAGCCCAAAGAATGAGCTCAACTCATGACCTGAACATCCTGAATGACCAGGCTATTCTGTCAATGGATTTCTTCTCCCCTCTTCCAAGATGACAATGCCATGTTCATCGGGCTCACGTTGTGAAATTCACTAGCAAGGACCACGCCACAACAAAGTGCAATTAAGGTTTTAATCACAAGGTTATAGTGTGGAGTTAAACTGGATGAGACTGTGGGTGGGGGCTCCGTCTCAGATTAACCGAGCTCTTCGGGACCCCCCCTTGAAGCAGAAGAATCATTGCTGAAATAGAACAGACATGAAGGGAGGCGTGGTTAGGTGAAAGCAAGAGTGTTTGGTGTGCAAAGTGTGATAGGTTGAGGCGTGATCCTGCTCCAGAACTTAGTCAATAAAAATTGATCACTCCCTCTCACACATGGATTGGCAACCATGTGTGAAGACTGTGCGCAGTGGTCACTCTCTCCCATCATAAATAGATGTTGGTGAAGAATTAATGCAACACTGGATCTTTTGACATAGCAGAAGCTTATGGAAAGAATGCCACAGCAAATTTGTGCTCTAATCAAAGCTGAAGGCGTATGACCTCTTTTTTTTTTTGGTCAGGCAGTGCATAAAACTAATTTAGTAATACTGCATATTGTGCAGCCCTTGTGGAAAGCAATACACACATTTTGATGCACATTTCTGGTGAATTGTATTGTTTTATGAGTCTCACGAGTTGAAGATTATAGCTACTTAAGCCATTAAATCATTTGTTCAAGATTTAACTTCTGCAACATGCCCAAAACATGGCAACTTATCATATCCCGTATGTAAGATGTTTGTTTTTTCAAATGTCTTGCGTGTGATGGAGTTTAAAAGCCCCAAGAGTTTGTTCGGCCTGTGAGTCTAACAAACTCTCTCTCATCTATGTGTGTCAGTATCAGACATGTATACCGCTGGAGAGATTTGAAGTGATTTTTCCACTCTCTGCACCAGGGCTATGCGTGACTTTACACCACCCCAGTGTTGTCGCAATAGTGTCATTTTATCACTGCCTGTCTGTCTGTCAGTCTGTCAGTCTCGCCCTTCACATATACTGACTGTCAGGCCCCCAGGTTGTAGAGGCATTGCTCCAGGGGCCTCTGCTGTAGTGACACTGTCTGAAGGTGTGAAGTCTTCTGTGGGAGCAGGATTGTGCACATGACAGGAACGTTTTACTCATGAGAGGGGGGATAGGATTTGCGTCGTCTGGTGGCTGTTGGTGTCAGATTCACCATAAATAGAACCTCTGAAACTGGATATGTGCACTTTTATGACATTAATTCGGGGCAGATGTGTATTAAGTGTTGATCACCTCGGAGGCTTTGTTCTATAGTGATGATGATATTGCTCAGCCCTACATACTGTATAAGAAACCATATCATCAAAATACTTAAGTTTGAACTCAAATTTAAGTATTTTAATCAGTTAAATTTTATTTGTATACTGCTTTTCATTCGTTGATAAAAAGATAAAAGGCCCAAAAGAGAGAATAAAAGTGGGTCTTCAGATGGCCCTTAAAACCTTAACGCACTTGGTGTGTACATTTGGATGAGGCCTGTGATGTACTGAGGGGCCAGTCCATTCAAAGCTTTAAAACCAAACAAAAGCAACGATTAGAAAGATTTAATGACATATGAATATTTTCAGCGATCAGACCCCGAAGTACAGTAGACATCAGTTTGCATTTAGAATGGATGGGCAGGTTAGGGAGAGAGGCTGCAGAGACTGGGAGGAGGTGGATCACAGCACAGCTGGGAAGTGAACGGCCATGAATGTCAGAGGCTTAAAAGCAGAACCGAGGCCGATGATTGGTTGCTACGAAAGGTGTGGCTCTGCGCTGAAAGGCTGAGGGGGAGGTAGGCAGACACGATCATTGGTAGGTGATGATAAATTGGTCTCCCAGGTAGAATTTATGCCTAGGCTTCATTACCCAAAATCTTAAGATCAATCCTAAAATTAATAGGAAGTCAGATGCAAGGATTGGAAATATGCATGTTTTTTTTTTGGCTCCTGTTAAAAGCTGTGCCACAGAGTTCTGGACTAGCTTCAAGCAATAAAGATCATTGTCTTTGCACTCTCTCCATCCATTGATTTTGATGCAGTGTGACAACTCAATCCTGCCATCCTCCATCGAAACTTGTTCAGATAAATGAATAGCACCTATTCGAACAACATTAATTTGTTTGATTCATTCCAGATTGGCGTGACCCATTTACCCTTAGCCCTTCTCCACTGGGGATATTGACATCCACAAATCCCTTCTAGTTTCTAATCTCTCAAAATGTTATTATATGAAATTGCCACTATTTCCAGCCAGTGCCTGATAGATCGGAGCCTTTTTTCCCGTGCTGCTTTACCGTACCGTTTTTCCCTCAGCATGTATTCCCAACAGATGAAGATTAGTATATCACTGGTTCACTGGATCATAGTCAAACACACTCGAGCTAGCGCGTGTGTGTGAAAGGGAGAGCGTCTGTGTCGTTTAAGTAGTGCCGCCTCTTTTATTTGCATGTCTGCTGCGCACATCGATCATCATCATCAAGGCAGTGCAAAGCAGTCAGGGAAGCAAGCGCGCTCGCGAGCAGGCGACGGAGAAAATGCCTTCGATCCTCCTCACCTGCCATATCAAACACACCCTGAAATAGGATCACCTTGGGGGAAAGACAACGTTCAATTCCTCTGGTAAAATATAACTAATGACAACTTAAAACCATTTTGTGCTGTGTTGCCGCCTTTTGATGGCCACAGCGTGCAGCCCCCATCCATTTTTCGGGGAGCCAGTGGGCAGCGCTAAAAAAGGAGGGAGGATGGGGGTGGAGGAGGGGGTGCTTGGAGAATGGTACGGTCTGATAGATAGAGGAGCAAGAGACAGCGTGTGTGAGCAGAATTGTAAGGAGAGAGGTGGGAGAGGAGAGCGAGAGGGAGAGAAGAAGCAAGAGGAGGGAAAGATGCAGAGAGAGAGAGAGAGAAATAGAAAACGATGAAGAGAAAAGGAGGAGAGTGAGAGAAAGAGAGAGGTGGGGGTGGAGGCACAGATGCAGAAAATTGCATTGGTGATTAGTTTACCTCGCAGGTCTCAACCCTCCTCCAGTCTCCTCCTGTATACATCTATATAGTGTGCAACTTAAAGCCACGCTGCGGAATATTGCAAACTGTTGTAGAGCTCGTACGCAGCCGAATGATGCGCGAGACAACACGAGACAATGCTATTTTTGCAGTCTGTTAAATAAAATAAAGCATTTGGGAGAAGACCAAATGAATTTACGCCTCATGTTTGGCTGCTGCATCTCCATGACGATGAGCAGGTGATGTCCCACTTCCAGCAAAGTCAATTGAGGTCTGAGGAATGACAGTAAAGGCACGTGTTTTTAGAAGCATTTTTCACCAGTAAAGAAAGAAATGCTTGTATTTTATTCTGTTTATTGGGTGAAATGTTACGCAGTCTGAGTTTAAAGTATTAGCGGCTTGTTTCCCTTATTGTACCCATGTGTGTGGACTGGACGTATCTCTCCCAACATCACTACATCAGTCTGTCTCTCCTCTCTATTGTCTTACTCTTTTGTCTCAGTCGTCCCCTGGGTTCCGGCGGCTGCTGACTGGGCTCTATGTTGTCAAGAAGAAAGCATATTGCCACAGAGCCACTCTCAGTTTTATTGATAGCCGCTGTATCAGGCGGGACCACGGCGATTACCCCCAACTGTTCAATGCAGTCTCTCCTTCAGTGAGTGTTGTTGGAAGTGTTACATCTGATCTGACACGGATTATCACACAAAGTCGATGATGTTTTTGGAATTGTCTGTAAGCTAGTGACTGCATAAACATTTGGTTACCATCCCAAAGTGCTCGGGACTTCCGATCATATTTTAATCACCGGCGGTTCAGCATTATCCTCTCACCAGCCGCGCTAATTACAGCCTTAAGTGCACGAAAGCCACTCTCCAGCTCTAGAGCCAGCCTCAACACGGCTCTTTTTTTTTTTTTTTTGGTTTTCTGCTCTCATCAAATACAACTGGGTCAAGTCTTTTCTTCTTAATCCGCACATAATCTGGCCTTTTCTCTCGCGGCACGAAACACTGCAAAGGTTCCACTGCGGGCGCTCGGGGTGTTTGTCTAAAAAAAGCATTAGGGAAGTACTAAAAGGTTGCACCATGACAAAATAGTGTTATGTTGCTGACTAAGTAAAGTGAGCAATGGGCTTTTATGGATTTGTGTGTTTAGAAATCCAACAGAGGGCCATACTGGGGATGTTAATGTGCTTACTGTTGAGGAATGTAATTAAAAAGCATGAAAAAGGCTCAGTTTCCAATTGAATAGAAGAGTAAACCATTTGACTTTTTTCAACTTGTAGCAGTCTGCAGAGGCGTGATAGTCCAATGCAGTAACTGACTGCTGCAAGAGGAAAAGGTTCTAGGAGGCAATCGGTGAGTGGTGGTCGTAAGGTTTTGATGACTGGTGGTGGTGGGACATGAGACGATACAATAGAAAGTTTGCCCGCTGTGACATTTCAAATAAATGATGAAAACGCTTGAAGAAACAGACTGTTATAGAATTTACAAATATTATAGTTATTTTTGCATTGTTCTCGGTAATGATTAACGTAGAATAGGTACTGAAAAAGTATTGTTTAGGTACCAGCCACAGTAAAAAACTGAAAAGTACCAGCCCCATTCCTCTGTATGTCTAACTAACTGCATTCGCTCTGCTCTACATTGTTTCCAAACATGCCCTTTTGATGACCTACCTCCAGGAATAAAGCTCACGAATGCATGGACTTAGCACTAATTGTTCTAGTTGTTTCTTTAAATAGTCGTGGAAGTGCGGACGATGCCATTGGTGTTGAGAGCTGCCCTCACTCTTCAATAGAAGCCTAAAAGCCCTGACCATTCCTTCTCTATAACCCTGATAACATATCTCCCCATCGTTCTCAAGCCCATTATGACCAAAGGCATCTGATTGATCTTTAATCAGCTGTCCCCCCGCTCCTGGATTCACTTAAATGGACTAATCAACGCTGTCTTTCATTTCCGCACATCTCATGTGATGTTTGCGATTTGTGTCACGTGACCTCCGTTCAATGAGCCGGGCTATACCCGAGGACAGTTGCCAATGGCGACAGATAAGATGGCTGTGCGGTGAGGAGAATGCCAGAAGATGGAGTAAAGGCCAGGGGTCAGTGTATGTGCGGATCTGAAATATCCAAGCAGCCTGGAAGATATTAGCGCTAATAACCACTGGGGAAGAAAAGGGATGGGGCGAACTAACACTGGACATCGATGGGTCAGATAATATTTGCTTGGATGAGGATCCCCCCCATGAAAACGATATGGTTCATCTCAAGTGGCTATTCCTCCCAAAAATAAATGATAAACCTCCTTAAGTCGAGTCATTGATGACATTCTTTCTATTGGCATCTTCTTATCCAAGGCAGATTGAGGGAGCTGCTGTTTCAACAAAGAATAAACTATGATAGCCAGACTAGATTAATGGGAGCTTTTGCTTCTTGTCAGTCCTTCATGAAACATTTGTCCTTACTTTAACATCATGATTTTGTGTCAATCTACCCAAATAGCGCAGAGAGTTTTTTTTTTTGCCTTTACCTTTCCCAGATCCATAGTATGGATCTTGCTCTTGCTCCACTAACATATTCATGAGAAATTAAATAAGGCTACGCTCTGTATTGGCAAAATATTAGCACAACATCCAAAATTGTAGATGTCTTCCTGCATCAGCACACTTCCCTTTTTAAACAGCCCAAAACATTAACGCATCTCTTAAAAATGTCCAAAGGTGGCGTTTTAGTCATGCTTTTCTTAATTAAGCTCATATTTAGCCTATTTTTGACACAATTTGATCGAAAAACAACCCAAAAACAAAATTTAATGGGAGGTGCTGAATTGAAATTGTTAAATAGTATCACATTTTTTCATCTCGTGCAGCTGTGAAATAACGGCTCGCTGAAGCACCTGGGCGTTGTGTGAATGAAGAACTGGGATTGCAACGCTAATATTTAGTCAACGTGTCAGAGGTGGTTAACAGCGCTCCGCGGGAAGTGACAGTCGAGACAACACTGTTCCTCATCAGCGCCTTCAGCTCACATACAGTAGATCAGGCTCGTCTCCAGATCACAATCTGGAAGAACGACACCTCGGAGACGCACATGTGAGATTTACCACCTATTATGGGCACATCGTTGTTGTCCTGATGCTGATTTTGTAGTTAAGTTTGTAGATTTTATGGATCACGCTGTCTTGAAATTACAATATTGTTTTTGCACTATTCAGATGCTATTGAATATCCTAGTTTTTTCTCCCAGATTGTGCAGGCGCAGTGCGACCTCATGCATTGCAGACTGAGTAAGGGCATGATGTTTACTATGACTGTTTCTCCTTTACAAAGTGATGACTACGAGGAACATGACTGTGTTGTGACTCATTTGGCCAAGTGTGTGCATCAAAATGCTCTCAGCGGACGCACTAATGACCGATGACTGTAAACAACAAGACTAGGACTAGATCAAAACAGTAAGTGACTTGTGATGGTTCGAGGATTTCATTTCATTAACGCTTCCGTCTTGTTATTTTATATTTTATTTGGTGCTTGTCATAATATAGTTGTTCATAGATATTGCTTCTTACCTTGTATAAGAGGTTATTGACATATTACAGCTTTTTGTTCCTTATGTTACTTAAAGTGATAGTCCGTAAATAGTTTGCAAAGTGAGGAGAGATAGAGTCAAATTCCTCCCCTCTTTAACCAGAAAGCACTTCTTAGTTTGCAAAAGGAGGAGAGCAGGAACAGAATTTTCAGAAGGAAAACAATCAAGCTCCTCCCTCTTCTTTCCCGATTGGACCAGCCACAATAAAGCTCATCTCATTGGTCAAAGTGGTATCCTGTCGATTCTGATTAGTTGCTGAAAGCAGCAAAGGGAAGGACTTTTGAAAAAATACTATTATTTAATAATACTAATGTTACCTCAAATTTCAGACCCAGGTGGTCACTTATACACAATCTATTCAATTTGCAAAACATTGAAACTTACAGACTATCACTTTAAGTATTTATTTTTTCCTTGTTTTTCAATGCTGCTCTTTTTTCAAGAGAGATACTGTTTAGAAAATAAAACCCGTACCCCTGAATAAAACAGTACTATTACTATCACTCACAGTGTTACAGTCACACTCCAGAACAGCAATGAATAACAATGTACAGCGTGTACTCTCTGTGCTAACCCTTTGTCACACCACACATGCCTGGACAACAACATAACGTACTTAAAAAGCAAAGCCAGAGGAGCGCCATACAGCAGCGGAAAAAAAAAAAAAAACACAGTGGAAGATATGCTGCTTGGCGAGGGGCAGTAGGAGAGTATTAGTGTGATAAAGGAGACAGGCCGCATTGGCAGTCGCGGCACGGCCTCTTGTAGTGATTCAGGTTATGAGTCAGTGTGGCTGGATGCACGCAGTCCAAACCCCTGGGCAGCTCTTCTGTTCCCCGTCCCGCTCGTTGACTGCTGGGCTCTGCTCCACCTGTTGTTAGTATCTCCACACTCGCTCCTAGCATGAATCGGTAAATGGGCCGATCCGAATGCTGGACTGGCCCCTTAAGTGTTCCACGACCAACGTAAAGAACAGATGGTGATTGCACAAGCTATACATACATGCATATACATACTACATTGTGATGTATGAAGTAAGGCTTTATGCTCATGTCCATGTGTTCGAAGGTTGTACTGCACAATATATTGGTAAATTATTATTATCGCAATATTTTGTGTCATTAACATTGCAGAATAACTGAACCATTGCTTCTGACTGAGATTTACGAAAACTTGGGAATGTGCAAAAGTTCAGCTTTAGTCAAGATTTTCTGACCTCTTAACCTCCACCAGAAGTGAGCACATTTTCTCCAGTTCATCATTGCCCAAATCTTAAAGCCTCTTGGAAAACAAAATTGTAAAAAAGCAAAAAAAATCGAGTTATAAAAACATGACAAAAATTCAACAAAAAAAGTGATGAAAAAGCAAGAAAAAGTTACAAACACATAAAAGGCGTCAAAAACCCAATAACAAAACATCAAAGAATGCGATAAAAAAAGGGAGGAAAATTTTTGTTGGCTCAGTTTTGGTCTTAGCTTTCAAATGAGGGGTTACACTTTCCTATCGGCTGTACACTCTCCAGTCCAGAAGCTTTTAGATTTGGGTAAAGTCGAACTGGAGAAAATGTGCTCGGTTTAAGTGGAGGTAAGAAGTAAATTTAGGCAAGGCAAGGCAAGTTTATTTGTAGAGCACAATTCATACACAAGGCAATTCAAAGTGCTTCACAGTTGCATAAATATAAGAAAACAAATACAATCAATAAAAACATCAACATAAAATTAATCAATTACAGTAAGAGGCAAGAGTGTAGATAAAATACTTTCAGTTATATGCATTTTAAGTCTAATTTAGTTCTATTTTATTTATGATGATAATAATGCATTCTGTCTGAGTCATTGCATTTTCAGCTGAAGTGCAATATTCTGTTGCTGCTCTGATTTTGTTTACAAAAAATAGCCTATTTAACTAATACAAGAATCACATTCAGAACATGTTTGCTGAGTTTGTCTAAGGAACAAGAGGTTTGATGAATCCCAAAAGAGACAGATTATTTTGTTGTTTTCTTGGAGATACTTTACTACCTAAGGTCCTGTGCAGCCCTAGTCAACAGTCTCCATTGTTGTTGTTGACTTGTTTGCTTGGATAATGCTTTGTTTTTACAGCACTATCATGGGTGCATCATTTGCAGCAGCGGTGTCTTCTTGGGTCTGTCCCGGCAGAAGGAACACGACCCTGCGCGGGATGTGAGGCCATGTGTACGCAGCCTAATGAGCCATGAGCCAACGCTATGATCCAAACACTAATAATTCATGAGACGCTTAACGTACGGGGCTAGAAGGAAAGTGAGCTTAAAGTGCCGTGCGGGAGGGCGGTGTTAGGAATCCCCTGTTACCTACACACTTTACACACACATATAGTTGTGGTGTGTATGCGGTTATTTAGAAATAGTGGCACAGTGGGAGTGTGAGCACAGTGCATTGCAGCCCCACGATGAGTGCGAGAGCAGGGTGTGCGCAGGAAGAGATGGAGTGAGTCGAGATTGTTCTGACAGCTCGAAAGCCAACAGTGTGTAAAGTTTTTTGCTGAACAAGAGCCAGGAGAGTTTCACAAAATGGTCCAACTTGATCTATGACTTGAGCAAACTATGAGCAAATATAGATGCTATTATTATCTATCTGGCAATGCACTTGTCCAAAAAAAATCGGAATTTTCACATTACACATGAAATCACATTTGCTAAGCTTATGTTGCTCTAGAACCATCGCGCTATTATGCAAGAAACTGACCTTAAAAAACAACCTTTCCTCCTCCTCAGTGACCTTACACTTTAAGTTAGCTTGTTAACAGGCTCACAAATCAACAAGCTGGTGAACCCGTGACCTTCATGGGCAGCAATTACTCCCTGTTGACAAATTGGGTGCACTCAATTCAGCTTCAAGGCTTAAGATATTCCTAAACATGGTCTTATATAGATCTCTCGATGACATCTGTCCATCATAACACAATTACAGGTTTATTTTATACATAAACCCGCAGGAAACCCTGAGATCTGCTGCAGCGTCCAACCTGAAGATGCAGTTTTATTCTAAATCCCTATAATTTAAGTAAAATCTTCGGCTAACAACTAAATATGTTGTCTCCGAGGTTCCTGTATATAAAGCCTGCTAGCCGACAGTAGCAATGGTGGAGCGGGTCGCCTTATAACCAGAAGGTTGGTGATTTGAATCCCGGGTCTCGCAGGTGGATACTGTCCTTGTGTCTTTGGGCAAGACACAATGGTTCCTTGATGTAAAACGCTTTGAGTACAGGTGGATTGTAGTGACTGGAAGGTAGGGAAGTAACAAAAACCAAGCTGTAAAAAGGATATATAAAGTTGTAATTTAATAAAAGGAGTGTAAATGGTCAAGTTAACAAAAGGTGTAACAAAAATTACCAAGCAACGGCGATTTACATATTTACAAAAGGTTAACTAAAACAAAGTTACTTAAAACTAAACCAACAATAGTGTTCAGGAAATTCTAGTTATCATGGAGATCCGCCATCTTTGCAGCTTAGCATACATTGTCTTACATGAGCTAAAAACAGTATAAAAAGTGGAGAACAAAGCCGTGGAGTTACTGCTGGTAAATACATCTAACACACTGTGGTGTTCAAGTGTTTTAATGTGAACAATAACTCCAGTATTTGACCTTTCTTTCCCGAACTCTATTGTACAACCCCAATTTCACAAAAACTAACAAGTGTCTCCAAAACCAGTCACAGCTGGCTTAATAACAAAACGAGCGACAACCAAAATGAGACACGAACTTAACGTAACTAAAACCGAGCGTTCCTAGAAAACACACAAAGTTATGACAGACACGAAAGGACACAGACAAGCTGGTGTACTGGCCACAATGACCAGCAGCCCCAACTGTCCTGAAGTGTGGCTTTTTAAAGGTGTGGCTGCAACAGGTGGTTGATGAGGGGCCAGGTGTTCAGATGCCACACCAATCAGGACCAGAGACAAACAGCCAATCAGAACCGAGCTTGAAACCAGTCCTCCAATCGCAGGCCAGAGCTCACACAGCCAGGTTTCCATGGAAGGAAAGACAGCATTAACCACACAGATGCAAACTTAATACAAAAAGGAAGGAGACTGGAGGCCTGGTGCTGCAACAGTGGGAAATACAGGTTATCACTTGTATTAGTTGAGCAATTCATTTTTATGTGTTCTCTCAATTGTTAACACTCCAGGCTTTGTTTAAATCTCAAATTTCATGATTGATGTACTTGAAAAATTTCAAAAACAAGATGTCTTTTTTCCAAAATCATCCAGCCTACTTCAAACTATTCTGTGCCCTCTCCCTGTCACCTGTTGGCCTGTCGCAGTGTGGATGCCATGAAGGCCTCGGGATTACTGTTAGTGATGGACTGCTGCGGACCACTGGGATGTATCGGTGGGACACATACACACTCAGGGGACGGTCCCGACGCTGACAAAGGGCTCGCGTAGCTCTGTGTGGCATGTCATTAGTACAGAGGGGGTCCACTTGTTCCACGTGACATTTACCAGTCCCGCTGAAAATGTCACCGAATGCCAGCTTTTACCTCTGGATACATCGGAGCTTCTTCACAGGCCCAAAGTATGTTCATCCCATTGCTCTGTCCCAGGAAATAAGTTCAGTGTCTTCGTGGCGGGCGAGTGGACCACAATTTGTGAATTCAGGTGGAGGCAGAGGAAGGGAGGGTCGGGAAGGGAGAGAGTTCAGCCCCCTGTGTGAGTGTGTAGCATCAACCATTTCTCTTTTTACACGTATATTGTTCTTTTACAAGGAGAACTACTATGTGTCCAGACTATTTTTGTCTCCGCTTTACTCTATTATCCCCGCTTGACCGCCTACCCATCAAGCTCACGATTTATTCGACCACTCAGTCAGCCCAATTCAGCTCACACAGAGATCCCGCTGCCGCTGTCCAATATACGATAGGCAGCCACATTTAGCAGCTCACACGTCACTGTGTGCAGTCTGATGCTGTGTAGACAAAAAATAAGATAAACGGTCAAATGTTTCTGAAGATTCAACACACATGCCGAGGTTCTTTTGTACCTGATTTTCAGTGTTTGCTACATGCTCTTAAACATATATAACAGACAATGCATAACCCCCCCCTTTTTCTTTTTTTTTTCTTGGTACATGATGCATAACTGATTATTGTATTCTTTCTCCAGGAGGTAAAACTATCTTGTGACACACAGGCAATAATGTTTCTATGTGTGAACCTAGATATTTACATCTCACCTCATGTCTTTTCAGATACATTCGGACCATGTATCTGGGCATACAGACTCACAGGCAGAAGGAAAATCAGCGGCGCTTCTACCTGGCCATGATGTACGAGTATGCCGACGTGAACATGCTACGGCTGCTTGAGACCTTCCTCGAGAGCGCCCCCCAGCTGGTACTACAGCTCTGCATCATGATCCAGAGCAACAGGGCTGAGTCTCTACAGTGTAAGCAGGTCCTTGTATAATGGAGAAGGACCTCAGAGAGGCTTCTTATGAAACCTGCTGTAAACATGTTGTGAATTGCGTGGAATTCTTGTGTTAGTTTAGGCGTTAGTATTTCAAACTTTCCTCCAAATGTTAATGCTCCTGGATGGTTTTTAAATTGCACACAGTGTTTTGAAACTTAATACAAATCTCACGTAAAAATTACAATTTTTATACCGGTATTTATCTGGAAAAAAATTCAAATCAGATGCTTCTTTGTTTTTGTCCAGGTCATTCAGGATGTCATTGTAGAAAAGATTTTGCTCAGAGCACCATTTTACTGGGGCACAATTAATCCAAATAATTACAGCATGGACCTCAATACGAAGATGAACAGCTCAGTCTTTAACTTGCAGTGAAAATGTTTAAAGCCAACTCAGTTTTAAAAATAGACCTCACTGTGCATTTATAGTAATGCATCAATACATGGAGGGAGGCAGCACACTGCAGCTCTGCAGATAATCCACATCTCCATCATTTTTATGCAGCCGGTTCAAACACTGACACAATTCGCAGCCGCTACTATTATATGTGTCACAAAAGTGTTTGGTGCAGAATACACTGGGTTGTCTGTATACGACCCATGATGATCTAAAGAAGGGTACATGTATCATATTCATTTGTGATGGATTGCTTTGCCAGAAATTCAAGGCAGTATACAAGGAACAAAATGGCAAAAGGTCCTAACTAATGGTACATTTATTTAAGTTGTAAAACCAATGGGTGGGAAGAGCTCCAGAATATCCTTGTTCTTTCTTGACAGATTTCCTTTTCTTTCTTTTTTTGCAGATAATTCTGTTATCTCCTCCCTTCTGTCTTTGGCCTGGGTGCTTGCCTCTTACCACAAACTCCTGCGTGATTCCCGTGATGACAAGAAGAGCATGAGTTACCGCGGCGCCCTGGTGCACCTCTTTTGGCGTCTGTTCACAATCTTCTCCCGGGTGCTATCTTTCGCGCTATTTGCCTCAGTTTTCCACATATATTTTGGCATTTTTGTGGTGCTTCACTGGTGTGCCATGGCTTTCTGGGTCATCCATGGGGGCACGGACTTCTGCATGTCTAAGTGGGAAGAGGTACTGTTCAACATGGTGGTGGGCGTGGTCTATGTGTTCTGCTGGTTTAATGTGCGCGACGGCGGGACCCATTATCGGATGGTGGCCTACTACGTCATAGTACTGTTGGAAAACACACTCCTCAGCTGTTTGTGGTACGCCTACCGGGACCCGATCACTACAGATACATATGCCTCTCTTGCCCTCTGTGGTGTGTTCCTGTGCTTTGCCTCAGGTGTGGCCTGCATGGTGCTCTACTACAGCGTCCTGCACCCTATGGGCCCTCGCCTGAGAGTGCTGGCCAGCTCCTGCTGTGCTGAGCTCCTTTGGGGTCTCCCGTTGCCTCCAGAAGCTGAACCTATGGCCCCCACGCCGGGCCCCAGAGGGTCACAGGCCACGCCCACACGGGGTCTGGCTGTAGACCAGGAGGAGCTGGATGAAACTGCCACGGACACCTGCCTTCCTGTGTTCCAGGTGCGCACCACAGAGCCAGTGGATGCAGCAGGGCGGCCCATCAGACCTGAAGGCCCACTCATTAAAATAGACATGCCCAGAAAGCGTTATCCCGCCTGGGATGCACACTTTGTGGATCGGCGCCTGCGCAGGACCATAAATGTGCTTCAGTTTATTAGCCCTAATGCAGTGGGCATCAGGTACAGAGACGGGCCACTCCTGTTTGAACTCCTGCAGTACGAGTCGTCCCTCTGAGGAGCTCTCCAACAAATACATCATGGCTTACTTTTCTTCTCTAACATACAATATTTTGCAGTTAGTTTGCCATTGGGAATGTTCCTTTCACTACTTTTGTCAGTTATTTTAATGCAGAAAAAAGTCTGTCAGGACAGACTCGACATCACAGCTTATTTTTGGAAAAAGTATCTACATTATGGAGAGAGAATCTATACAGTTGTGCTGACGTCCCTCTAGGTGCATAGAAGGGTTCTGTATGAGTGTGTAGATAATATATGAATGTTTCTTTATGAAAAATCTTTGATGCATTATACAGTATTGGTGATTCAATCTGTGAATTCTAAAGTGGCATATTGTGTGTCCCTGTGACATGGGGCTGACACAAAGCCTGATGGGAATGATGGAGGAAAGTCTGAAATGGGAAAGGCCTTTGCACACCAACATTTACTGCCATTCTTTATGTGGATCAAAGAAATGTACACTGTTTATGTTTCCTAAACCATACCCTTGAAGCAGTGACAATTTTGTACATTTAAAGCTTCACAATAGTAATGTGTATAAAGGAGGCATATACAAACTAGATTCTCAACTTTTATTTTCTGACCTCGAAAAAAGAAGCATTACTGTGTTATGTGTGAGAAAGCACACCAATCTTCAATTGCTTCAATCTGAGCATTCTATTTTGCGGGGCACACTGTCCTCTAGTGAACGTGAGCTGTCATTGCAAGCCTTACAGTGACCAAACTGAGCACAAAAACTGAGTCCAGCTACTTCTACTGAAGAACATGGACAGGAATGTAAAATGTATTTATATGAGCACAACTTTGTTTTATTTGGTCCTTGTACATGTTTAAACATTCCAAAGACTTTTTGAAGATTGTAGAAAGATAGAGTTAGTAAATCAATATGAAAATTTTCAATGTGTTGCCGTAGTGCAAGGACAGCCTTCAAGGAGTCCTCCACCATTCCCCTCTAAATCCTAGAGTGCCCCGACCCCACCCCCAACGAGTTGTAAGAAGTTCTTTAAAATATGAATCTGAGGATATTTGTATTCTAATATACTTATATATGTGTTCGTGTCCACTTCCAGACATATTTTGCCATAGTGATGTGCTCTCCCACATTAGTGAGGCCCTTATGTAGTGCATGGAGACTGTTAAAACAAAGCCAAATCCTGCAACTCTGTAGGGTGTTTTGATTGATCTGTCCCTTTGATTAGTAAACTGCAAAATTTGTGCCATCTATGGGCCTGCTGTGCCGCAATTACACACAGAGAGTTCCAGCTCAGCCAGCAGGGGCCCTCTGCCACAGACTTGGGATGAGCATTAAATCCATTCATAGAAAAAAAAAAAAAAATGCCTTCTAAGTCAAAGGAGTTTGACAAAAAATTGAGAGGGCTATTGAACAATTTCTTACAATCATGAATGCATTTCATTGGTATTTACTCAATGATCCTTCTGAATATAAAATATTATGTGTGTTTTTACATTGTAATGTTTGCTATGATGACTTATAAGTATCGATATGTAAATGCACCCATCAAATTACACCCAAAGGCTTACGCACTGCACAGTGATTCCTTTTTTGGCTTTCAGCAGCGCCTACTACTTATCTGGCCACGAGTGCCTGCTAACATCGTACTGTAAAAGTAGGCGCTGTGGAGGTCCAAAGAAAGGGCAACAGAGGGTTTGCCAGGGCTGAAAGAGAACAGGAGTAGGGAGTGTGGTAGACTGTCCTGACTGAAATGTAGTAAGCAATTTATTTATTTATTTGTTTGTTTAATTTTTCACTGACAGTGCATTTTGACAACAGGACATCGAGTACTGATATAGCTAATAACGTTTGTCATTTGATAGGTCTTAGGAATTAAATTGAACAACTTTATTCTTGAGCACAATATAAATAGAAATAGACTTCTCACACCAATACCACAGAAACTTCAAAGTGTGACTTGAAAAGCTGGGAGGTTGGGGATTTATGCGCGCTATATGATTGAACATCTATATGGGTTTTGTTGCTACATGTCTTGTTAGGCCTTCTCCACTTTTCTTTAATCTCACTGTTCAACTCCATCCTTGGTTGCTGCTCCACCCTCTTACTTGTCTCTACGGTGCTAAGCCTTGTGTGTAATTGTTCCATTCAAAAACCTATCTGCTAAAATAATGAATGGTGTTGAGACTTGAGAACATGCAATAAGGTACACTGCCACGAACCGGAGCATCAGGATCCCGGGGGGCACCCTCCTGCGTTCAAGTGATGTTCAGCCCTAAGTAATTGAGACCTTTGGGTCAGCTCTGAAAGGGTGAGGCCAACATCAATAACACCATAGACACCATATATGCAATTAATCCTCTCTAAATCCATGGTAATCATAGCTCTGTCGTAGTGAATAAACAGCCATGTACTCTGTAAGTCTAAATATACAGCCAATACAGGAGTTCCTCAGGAGCATGTACTAAGACCACTGAACAAGCTGACTCAGGGGTGTCTCAATGCAGTTATCATCCTTAGCATGTCCTCAAGGGTCACCATTTTTCTTTCGATATACAAAATGCTGAGCTCCTGCTCATCTGGGGTTTCAGCACTGCACTTTTCTGTTTTGTACATTAAGAGTGAGTCTAGTTTTTGTGGTAGTTGGCTGCCTGGTATAAGGTCCATCTTTTCTGACTCTTTTCCAGTGACTGACATTTCCAAATCAGGTGCAATTACACTGTGATTCCTTTTTTAGCGTGCGTGTGTGAAACAGACAAATATAGCATTAAGAATTACATATTTGGGCTGCATTTATAGTGGTGCTTGATGTTGTATTACAATGATACAATGATTTGTTTGTGATTTCATGTAATTAGAATAGACTTAGTGGCAGTTCATTTTAAGTAGAAGTTTTAATTGAGTGGAATTGTACTAGTTAGTTAAAATATACACGGGTTTGGAAGCGTGCAATAGAAGATGTACACAGTGTAATATTCAGGTTGCCTCTGTATAACTCATAACAAAACCTCCAGCCACTCTATTCTAACATGCCTCACATGTCGCGACAGTCACTGCACACAGCGAGAGTTTGAACAGCAAGCTTGTTCTCCTCAGTCCCTGTTGTGCCTTGTTTTTTGGGTGCTTCAATCCAGCCACGGCAGCCAGGTCCGCAAAACAATGCCAATGTGTTTTATTTCTCTGCATTGATGTAACCAGCATCAACAATTTAACAGAACCAAACTACTGCACCGAGTCTGTCTCTACCAAACTGCTGATTAGGCATACCATTATGACCATTTGTCTATTATTGGTGCTCACAATGTTGAGTGGCACATAACCAATTATTATGCAGCCTCAATTTCACTACTTGTCCTTTTGATCGATATCTCTTTGAACTGGCATGATGAAGATTTGGCGATGTGCTGACCCAACAAACCTTCAAGCCATCTCTGTTCACCAAGTTGTGCCATTTTACCCTTTTCAAACACATCAACTTCAGGGTGAAATGTTTCAATTGTTAACGTGCTGTCTGATGCAATATCCCACAAATATGGACCATGTTAAATACTTTATTTTCAGTGGTCAAAATGTTATGCCTGATTGGTGTCAATCATTGTTTTATTTTACAACCCAGACCTCAACTTATCAGCCGTAATCAGCCAAATTTAAGTTGTTGTTATTTGCTTGTTTTTTCAGGACTGCATGAAAGTCATGCAGTCACACCACACAACCAAAATAGGTACAAGAAATGAAACCTTACAACAGTCACTGAAGCCAGCAAAGATAAAATGATGGATAATGATTGTTTTGTTCTTTTATCTTTTGCCTTTTCATTGTCTACTGTCATGCAATGATGAACGATTTGTGCCAAGATGTTACTCTATGTTGTCTTGTGGGAAATATACAGAACATAGCCAAAAACAATAAAGCCTGTAGATGAAGGCAAGAAGATGACAAAATAAAAGATGATGCAGGCTACTGCATTTTGTAACTTACCCAAAATCATACATACTACAGCAACATACAACATACATTATATTTTCCATAGTATCACCATATTATGCCATCTCCCAGCATGCCTTTAGAGCTCATTGTGAGATAACCTTTTAGCATGAAAGTGCTCTCCACTGGTTTCTGCATCAATGCGTAGCAGCAGGTTTCTATTGGGCTTGATTTAAGTCTGGAGCAGACGCTAAAGTTATAGATCTTTGGATGTTCTTTTAAGACTTCTACGATTCTGGTGCTAAACTGACATCACACAAGGTGCTTCTAATTCTTGAATTAAATTTCTCAAGAAGTAGCACCTCAGAACTACATAGTTTACAGCGACATACAAGTCTCAATGGTGCCATTTTAATTTTTATATAATGCTCAGAAACTGCTTTCACACCACCAATGTTAAATCTGTTATTATGTTCTTTCTGATGAAGTCATTATTGAACCTGCCAGATGGTAAGATGCCTCTTTATAAGCACAGGAGCCAGCTGTACTTGTGCTATTCAATCAAGAGTCTATAAGTTGAACTTGGTTGCTGTGTTGTAAATTGCTGTCATGTCAAAAAGTGTTATTTGGTTGTTAATGTTGAACAATTGGCTGTAAGGTTTAGTTCCCAAAATGGTTCACTCTTTTTAAAGAACTGTACATTGCTGCTGATTTACGAAACTGTTTTCAAGTATGCTGGGGAACAGCACATTGTTTTATCAATCAGTTTTTGGATTGTTGTGCCACCCAGATCAGGATATTCTGGAGGCTTTTTGAGGAGGTCGCTCAGTGTCAGCGAAAACTGCAACGGTCTGTAGCACAGTTATGGAAGTGTTAGCCTACTCATATGGCCTGTGCTCTTAAAAAGAGATTCTTTTTTGTTGTAATCTAATATGAAATGTAAGTAAGCTGTTAAATGGATTCCCTTACTAAAAAAAACAACAACAAAACTGATGTCCATTATTGTACCTATGCCCTGTTTTGGGAACAATATGAATATTATTAATAACATATGGTGCTAAAGTTCTTTTGTATGTTTTGTTAAGAGATAAAAAGACAAATATTATGTTAAAATGTAATGTTAAGCCTTACTGTAGATTCATATATCAGACTGTTCATCCCAGAAGAGAAAATAAATATAGTATAAGTGCAATATATTTAATCTTGTATGTCTTCATTTTTTTGCACCATGTCATGTACTTCTTGCTATGTAGGATTGGATTAAATTAGCTTTATAATCCAGAAAAATTATGTTTAATTGACCAACTACACTAACATGCAATGTGATGAAGGCCTAAGGATTCAAATGTGTTATTTTTTTCATGCCATGTGAAGATTGTTTTGTTATTACAAAGCAATGCATTCTGGGACGCAGCCCTACGCCCAATATGGCGGCACAGTTGAAAAGTTTGGGTCCTTTAGTCCGATTTTATTTTCATCATGGATTGATTTACTTGTTGTCCTACGTGGTTTAGACGGGAGTGTTTTTAAATAGTGTCGCGTTGGTATTTCCTGTCGATCTGATCAAGAGATTCGCGTAGAGGAAATGGTTTGTTTCTTCAGCACTAAAAGTTTTCCTCTGATGTACTGTACGCTATGCTAAGCTAATTGGGATAGCATTTTCAGATGAGTTTGGGATTCAACCACAAGGAAATGTCTGGTCTAAAGCACGGGATGTCCTCGCTGAGAAAAGTATGAAGAAGAAGAGGACTCTGGCGCAGAGATGGACGAGGATGTGAAAAAAGTGAAAAAGGTACACTGTACACATGCAAACATTAGCATGCTAACTTTCTTTGCCTCAACATCCTTCGTAAGTCAACTAATTGTGTTTGTCATTTCACCTTATTATTGACTAAACATAGGCGAGGAGATAATCTTTGGTTATAACGTCCAATCTTATGGAAATAGGACGATAACAGTTGAAAAAATGGCTCATGGCTAATGTGTTATAAACGTGAGCTGCTGTATTTTGTGTTGTGGTTTGCGTTTTCATTTTGAATGTGACATGCTGGATGTTTGTAAATAATCCATAGCCTTCCTATTGATGCCCTCTAATGCCAATTTAGTTCGAATCCGAAAATAAAGTGCATTAAGTCATTTTACATCCATTGTTTGTATTCCTACGATGGAAAGTGAAGAGTACTATTATTGGAATATAAAGTTCCAAATAATAATGTTGTTTTGTATGTTGTGGTTCTGAGGATAGTGCAGTGTTGGGGCCACTTGGAGGCAATGTTGAGCGAAGAATACATTCATGCTCAATGAAAATAGATTAATAAGAAACTCGTATGATAAAGAGTAATATTACAATGCAAAATTATCGCGGAGACGCGCACATCCCGGGCCTGAACCAGCTGCTGGATCAAAAACTTGAAAAAACTACATCCGCACAAGCTGCTGCAGTTGCTCACCAGTTTATTGGAACCACTGTGACGTTTCATGCGTCAGCCCTTTATCAGACAGGTTAAAGAGGCTCTAATGTTATATATAACTTTATCTTTATAAATAATAATAATTAATAATAGTAATAATAATTAGTGTTCATATACGTTCAATTCTTGAATAACTTAGCGTAATGCATTCAACAAGCGACATGGTTTTGGGACAAATCTTAACAAGTGCATCACACACATGCTGGAAAATAGTTGCTTTCCTTTTAATGTGTGTGACTGAGTTTGTTTTCAAGGCTTCTTGACAGTTGGGTCACAGCCGCCTTTGCAGGAACTTGTGGCCGTCTCTTTCCTGTTGTGTGTTTGAGGCTTTAGACAGAATCTCTTCTTCTCTGTTGCTCACACCCACGCACTGCTTGAGGCGCTACGCTCCCTCTCATTCAGCAGCTGTCTGGCGACACTGTCCTGGTACAACAGGTGGATAGTTACCATAGCAGTAGAGAGAGCAGCAGCCACCGTGGCTTGTTAATACAACTGTCTGGGTTTGTAAGTTCATGGAGAACGAGGTAGGAGTTTATTTGATAAAAGTTGTTATTATTACTCTACTACTGTATACACTCAGTATGTTAAAATATATTCAGGTCACCGTTCATATTGTGCTGCTGCTCATTTATGTTGCTAATGACTTGAGTATAATGATCTGTTAGTCACAAAACAAAAAAAGTATTTTCTGTTCTGCAATATGCAGTTTCCTTTTCCTGTCCCTTGTTGACATTTGATCAAAACATATTGGGTAACCGAGTGCTCTGTAGTCTGGTATCATGGCCATTCTTGCAACCACACTTCCAAATATTTTGTTAAAACCTTAATCCCGCTTGTTTTATATACTGTATATGTGTACAATTTATTTCTGTTCCTTGTCCTTTTCGCTGTAGCCAGGTATAGTGTCTCCGTTCAAGCGTGTCTTCCTGAAAGGAGAGAAGGGGAGGGACAAAAAGGCTCAGGAGAAGGCAACAGAACGCAGGGCGCTCCACACCTTCTCACTATCGCAGCCTGACCACCGCATCGACCCTGACATCCTGCTCAATGACTACATAGAAAAGGAAGTCAAAGTACGTCGTCCAGTCAATACAAATATTGTCACATGTGCATTGTGCAGCGGCTGAAGGTCAATCATGATGTGTGTTTTTTTACTTAGTATCTGGGCCAGTTGACGTCAGTACCGGGATACTTGAACCCTTCAAGTCGAACAGAAGTTCTGCAGCTCATTGATAATGCAAGGGTCAGTTTGTCAACAGTTAAATGCGAAAATCCTTCTGCCCATTCTGATTTGTGCACCTCACTGCCACTTTTAAATCATAATTGAGTCATCGTAGATTAAGCAATTAGCATGTACAGCAATGATGCACACCGTACCATTCTTTTATCATAACAGTTTTTTTTATGTATGAATTATGTTATAAGTAGTGACCGATATGTCATTTTGGGGACTGATACCGTTAACAATATTAAAAGCCTTTGGGGCCAAAGTAATTTGTGATTTAACATGCGTTACAGTCAACTTCTGAGCGCAAATATACAATAGTATAAAATATATATAGTTCAACCATACTTACTTAGGTTTAGACACCTGTAGATTATCTCAAATTAAGATGATAATCTGTGTTTTGCAGAAATCTCATCAGTTGGCGGGCCAACTGACATCTGAACAGGATGCAGTGGTGAGTTTGTCAGCGTATAACATAAAACTGGTGTGGCGAGACGGTGAGGACATCATTCTCCGAGTACCTATCCACGACATTGCTGCTGTATCGTACATTAGAGATGACTCACTGCACCTTGTTGTGCTCAAAACAGGTACAATCTCAATTCTTGTCTTAGATTGGGGCTTGTTTTGAGATTAAGTGTGAGCTGTGTTTTCAGCACAAGACTCTGGGGGTTCTCCTTGTCCAAGCTCATGTCCAGATCTGAACAAGTCGCAGACACTTAGTTCTTTATCAGAGAGTGGAGGAGTATTGGTAGAAGTATGCTGCCTGCTGGTGCTTGCTGTTGATAACAAGGTAGATTCAGTTTTGTTGTCATATCGCCATGAATAATAATCCAGTTAACTGTTAATTTGCCTTGTCCTCATAGGCGGCGGCAGAAGAGTTGTGCCTTTTGCTAAGCCAGGTCTTTCAGATTGTTTACACCGAATCAACCATTGATTTCTTGGACAGAGCCATTTTTGATGGTGCAACTACACCTACCAGACATCTGTCTTTATGTAGTGGTAAGGAAGCGTGAAAAATATCTTACAATGCAGTCACTCACCAAAGATCATTTAGGAGGTACTTTTTATAATATCTGTTTTCATGTTAAGTAACGGTTGTAAACTTAAAAGAAGAAGAATTGTACAATTTATTTAACAATTTATATGTTTTGTTTATGGTCCGAATAAATCCTACATACAATACAATATTTGTTGAGGTGGGGTTATCAAACACTTCATGACCATAGTTTATTGGCTTTTTTAATTGTTTTAGATGATTCTTCAAGTAAAGTGGATATTAAAGAGGCCTTTGAAGCAGATACTAACACATTGTAAGTAAACATTCTTAACTACATTGCTACATTACTATGCTTGTGATATTAGGTTTTTACAGAGTTTGCTGCTGGAGTGCAGATGCAGAAAGGCAGAAATGTCTGAGTCATCTGTGTTTCTGTGATTTGTTTAAATAAGTGAATGAGTATTGCACTTGCTTTTTTAAGTGAATTAGACCGATGCACTGAGGCATTTTATCAGAGTTTTTGATTGTTCACAAAGTGCTCTTGTCCCAGTCCCTTTCAAGATTCTCTGGAGGCAGAAGGAAACTCACCCTCAGTTTCAAATCCCACTTCCCCTCAGACAAAGGCGCCCAGTGAAGGGGAGCTCAGTACAACAGCGGCTGAGCTACTGCAGGACTACATGACCACTGTAAGACACTAACACGTGTACTTTACACTTACACTTTGACGTCTCTCAAAAGAATTGTCTGTTGTTTTGCAGTTGCGGACCAAACTGTCATCTCAGGAAATCCAGCAGTTTGCCACTTTGCTCCGTGAATATCGCAATGGAGCCTCAATTCATGAGTTTTGCATTAACTTGCGACAACTTTATGGGGACAGCAGGAAGTTCCTACTTCTTGGTAAAGCTTGTTTCTTCCGTAGAGTTGACTTTAGGTATGTGGTCTTTGTTGTGAATGAATATTAATTAACATTGTCTTTTGACAGGTTTGCGAGCCTTTATTCCTGAGAAGGATAGTCAGCACTTTGAGAACTTTCTAGAGACTATTGGAGTCAAGGACGGCAGAGGCATCATCACAGACAGCTTTGGTCGTTACAGACGTACGGCTAGCTCCGCCTCAGACTCCACCACCAATGGAAACGGAGCAGCAGGTGGCAGCGGGGACAGTGCAGCGTCTGATGAAGGCCATGAGCCCTCAGAGGGAGACGAGTGGGACCGTATGATCACTGACATCAGTAATGACATCGAGGCTCTGGGCTGCAGCATGGACCAGGAGGCAGTCACACCATAGACATATCCATCTCAGTGGGACCCAAGGGAACATATGATGGTGGTCCTTCGCACTGACAGGTCCTCTCACTGACTTATAAAGCCTAATCATGAAGTCACCAATGCACTTACCACACCATCAGTATGTATAGTTGGGTTTGCATCAATGTCAAATTTCTTATGATTGTGTTCTCATTTATTGGCAGTATCTGCCACTGATGTTAGTGATGTAGCAGATTTCCAGAACATGTTTGAAATCGGTGGCTCTGGAGGAATAGGACTGTGTGTTTTGAAGTGAGGCTCTTGTGTGACTTTAAGCCAGTCAGCCCTCTATTGGTTGTTTGAAGTATTTCATGTGTGTTGCTGTGAGAATGTAACAAATTTTATTTGGCATTTTTATCACATTTTATGTATTAAGTCTTGAACTATTTGTATCAGTGTTTACCCATTTTATATATTATATATACATTTTCTACATCTGCTTTTTCAAACTGACGAAAATGCTGTACTATACAACAAAAACGTAACTTTTAACTGGGTTTAAACAATCTAGAGTGGACAAAGCCACAGGCCATTGGCGGAACTGGACGGTTTGTTTTTGGCATCGAACAGCCATGTTGTTTTGGATCACATACTGTGTATTATTGTGCCTTTGCTGAAGCAGCTGTCTCTGCTGCATACAGAGTTAATCTGAGAAGATGTTGGTTATTAAATAACAGTTATTTTACAGTGCCTGTCTGCTCATTTTGGATTTTATCTTGTGAACTGCCCACAAAGGTCAGAGTGTGCAATGGTGTTATGACACGTCTGATCATCTGCTTGAATGCACTTAAGCTCCTGTGGAACTTCAGTTAGTTTATCAAAGCACTCAGACCACAGGACACTGACCAGCCAGGACCAGGGATTAGTACGAGACAAGAGTCAGGACCAGAACATTATATATTCTCCAGATTTTCTTTCACACAATATAGTGTAGCTCAACACACTGGACTTAATGTTTGTGTAATCTTAAAGAAATGGAAGGTTTTAGAAAGGGGCTATTAATAAAATTGAACTTGTTGATAATGTACAGCTTCTAATTCAATGTTTACACCATAGTTGAAGTGCTTAATTTGTCATTGTACAATAGTACAACAAAATTGCGTTGATCAGTTTTCGGGTTAGTCATAGTACAGGTACAAAGGCCGTGACCAATGGCCCTGGGGGACCTGCAGTGCAGCTAGGCTCAAGGTCAGAATCACCTATCAGGAGGATTGATCTAGTGTGTATGTTTTGGTGATGGGAGAAACCAAAGCATCAAGCGGAAACCATAGTCTATGGTGGAAACCCACCCAGACACAAAAACATGTTAACTCCATGGCACCCACATGGTTCAGACTTTAACACCTCCTTAACTGCAATCCCCCACAGAATCCAAACCAGGGGTCAGGCTCATTCTCAAGTCCTTACATAACACTAGATAGCTTCTGCAATTACATTTTGTCTTAATGTGGTCCTGCATCCTCACATTCAGATTATTTAATACTTAACAATCTTGCATAAAAAAAGAATGCGACAAAATAATTTCCACTCCTTTAAACAGAGCTGCGATCCTTTTCTTAAGATTTTTTTTTTTTTTTAAGTCCACTTTTGGATGTATCAAGAAAAAAAACTGAAATGTAGTGAAAGAGCAGTGTAAACTAACAGACATTATTGTTCCTGTATAAGAGTACAGCTATTTAGGATGTATTATACAGTAAGTGCATGTGAAATTAGTTGGTCAATAGTTGTTTTTATTTCTGTTTTTCCAACAATTCAAGGAGCCTTTTTCAAATCTACTTTAATACAGCAAGAGTTTTGTGGTCGGACGAACCTTCAAGTAGTTCAGGAGTACAATTAGAACACAGTTGTATCAACAAAACCTGGAAAACATGAAGCCCATAACAACGGGTTTATTCTACTGACAATATATTACATCAGGCTCCTGAGCAAAATTATCCTAGGAAATTTTGGGGCAAGTTGAGATCAGTTTATTTCTATAGCACTTTACAAAAACACTTGGCAGACCAAAGTGCTTTACATAAGGACACAGATAAAAAAAAAACAACAACATTCAGCATAAAATGACAAACTATAAAAACAGTTTTGAGCAGAATTTCAACTGCTCAAATAAACTAAACTAAACTAAACTAAAATCAGTCCAATGTGAGATTTTTGTCTAATTCTACTCAAATACAAATACAAATACAAATACTGCGGCATCTTTGGTATTATCGGCTCAGGCAGTCCAGTGTCTAGTCATCTCTATGAAAATTCTGAGGTGTTTTTTTTTTTCTATTTTCCCCAAATGTTTCTATTCTCTTCCAAGTGCCATCAGACCTATATCAAGAAATAGAACTAAAGAGGACTAAATTATGTCTAAACTGGGTGTAAACCATGTCTTAAACAGAACAATAAAGACCTAACTTAAGACTGATCATTATTAAGTATGCAAAGTCCATAGGAATTCAGCATAACAGCTCGAAATATACTGATAAATGTATCACTATATCTTAAACCAAAAGAGTTTAAAATAGGGATAAGTGATTTTTTGTCGTAATGCACAAACTACAACAGGGTATTAATTAATTTGATAACAATCCAGCGTTACTTGAGGAGTTCCAGCATCAGTGCTGCTAACAAAGTGAGAAGCGTCGTGAGTTCAGGTTCATCTTGGTGACCCCGATAAGGCGCAGGGGAGCAGACAGTCCCAGTCCTGGAGTTACGGGACACTCACACAGCAGGTCTGAAAGCTCGTCTCTCTCCTCGAGACTAAAGGTGGCGTCGTTGAGCATCCGACGGTGGAGATGGCACGCCTGCTCAATCTTCAGCTTGTTGATATCGCCTCTGAGCCTCATGAGCTGCCCGGCCAACTGTTGGTCCTGCTCACGCATTTCCATCTACAAAAGGGGGTTAAAGGACAAATTCTAACATAGGACCTGCACCACACAGTCAGACATTCTAGTTATTATTAAGTAAATGAACTTAGGGACTCACCAGTTCTCTCCTGAGGGAATCTAGGGCCTCATCGATGCTGTTGTATCCCTGAAGTACACCAGAGGACCGTGGGCTCTCCTCACCATTCAAAATATTATCCCTTGGGAATTGCTCATATCCTGTCCTTACTTCCTTGGGATTTTTTGCATCCAATCTGGCTTTCCACTCCAGATAAGAAGGCCTCCTAGTCTGCAGGTTCAGCTTCTCTGTCAGAGCCTTCAAGCTGTCCAAATGGTCGTCATCTGTGTCAAAATCTTCCACTTTTTCCACTTCGTCCATGGCATCGGCCGAATCCAATGTGATTGCAGGAACTGAAGGGGCATCCATAACAATTTAAGTTTGGCACTTCAAAGAGAATTCATTGGTTTGATGAATTTCCGTTCTTTGTCTTGTTTTACCTGTTGAGAAATCATGTCAATGCGTTAATGCGGCAGTAACTACAAGCCATAACATTAAAAAAATGGAGTCGGAAGAACTCGAATGCAGTAGGACAGAAAAAGTAGCCTATGGTAAGTTGGAGGCTTAAATAAATCTATACTGGAGGATTTCCTCGCTCTTGTACAGCAGGATATAGCTCCAGGATCTGAGAAACCTGACTGTGCACAACTGGAAATGGATCTTCTCTGGATTCCCAACAGGAATGCAGTTTGTCTCCGGAGACCAAATTGTTACGGACATGCAGTGACAGGGCAGGAAAATCTATGCCCCCTGCATTTTTAAACACTGTGTACACACCATTATGTTGCGTAAGGATGTGGTTCAGAAATTCAATAATGTATTCAATAAGGAAATGTCAAGATATTTACACAATGAGGCAAAATTTGTACAAGGCGTGTATTAAGTAATAAGCACATTCACTGTAATGAAGATTTGACAAGTTGGTTCAGGAAACAATCGTCTTTCCCAAAGCCAAGCAAAGTCCTTTGGTTGAACTTGCTGTAACGTTACAAAATGTTGTCTTTTAGTGTATTCAATTTCTTTCTGGTTTAGAGGTGGAAGTCTAGTGTTTCAAGGGCCTGAAGCAGAGCAAGAAATAAGAGTAAAGCAACTGAAGCCCGAGAAGAGTCATTATTGACAGACACTGTTATTTTGTGTTTTGTGATACCAGGCCTATACAAGCAGGGTGATAAGGATAAGGAACACACAATTTGTTCCTACTTTGTGAAGTGGCCAAAATAATGTGGAGCAGCAGATGATGTAAAAGTGATTTAGCTAGTAAGAAATAGTTAAAGAAATAGTGTGCATTTGTGTGTCTGTGTATTAAATGCCAACGACAATCCACACTTGGATTTTAACTTAATTGCACCATATAATATTGCATTTAAAGCCATAACAATGACTATGACGTGTGGCAACATTCTGGAAGATAATGCAAAGCTCACAAAGTAATTCAGGTCAAAATAAATGAGAAATAAAACATTCAGACAGGCCATTGAAGATAAGCAACTTCTTTGACGAATCGGGACAACTATTCACTACTGGTGAGAAATCAGGAGGAAAGTCTCTTTGGTAATAGTTGGGTCTACACACCTCTTTCAAATTGCAGGTATCCCGCCGCTACTATGTCCTGATGCGTGATCGTTGGTCCCTGGCGCGATCCACCGAGCTCCGGTCCAGTGCGTAAAGTGTCCAGGCTGAGGGAGGAGGAGGAGGAGGAGGGGGAGGAGGGGCGAGAGATGCGTGCGTGCGTCAGGTTTTGGGTTGCTTGGAAACGTCCCAGAGGTGTGTGACACTTTCTCATACAGCACAGGCAGCAAATGCAACACTAAATCAAGCAACAAGATCGTATTTGTTTGGTTTATTGTCAAGACAAAATCACAATATAAAACAGGTCTGGGATATGGTGAAAAATATATTACAGAAGCACGCAATAAAAAACATTTCAGGAATCTACAGTGTTGTTGGAGATTAATATTAAAGTTAACTTAGGTATAAACATCTTTACAACCAGGTTTTTGATTGTCGAGCAAAATAACTATGAAAATTAAAGGTCCAGATAGTGCTTTCATTGAGGTGTACGTTGGCATTTTCAAGTTTTTTAGCAAATTGAAGTATTTGAGAAAGGCTTTATCCAGGCCACAAAGTAAGCTACAATTTATACAGACAGGGGAGATAACACAAAATCTAACATGGAAAACAGACATGACAAAAAATACTTAAATTACAATATTATGAAGATTAAGAGCTATACTGTGACATCATATCTACTTTTTCGTTGTTTGGCATTCAACTTAAAAATACCTACATAACTGTGAACAAAAAATATATATTTTAAGTGCCTGAATGTTTTGTTCAACTAGCCTTGAGTTCTATAGTGTTAGTTCCTCTATATCATCATCAAATGAGGTAATGGCGCAGATGGCTGGTCTGGTCTCTGCGACGTGTATTGTGCTTTTGGATGCTGTTGGCGGAGTGTGCTGTCCTGAGTGCAAGCCTTGCAGTCCGTCTCTTCTGGACCCAACCCCACTTGTGCCAGGAGGACTACTGAGAAGATCCATATTTTTGTTTTTCATGTTGTCAGTTGTGGCTATGCTACCAAAAAGTTGCTGCATAAGGCTAGACTTTCTGTCTTTCTCTCCTCCACTCCCAATGTCCTTCTCTTCCTTTGGGTCCGTTTTCTTGAGGCTAAAAACCCCGATTGCCTCTAGTGCAGATATTTTGTCCTCTTTAGGTGGAGTTGGTGTGAAGTTGGAAATGCCCCGAGATGCCGTAAGTCCAAATGACGGAGCATAGCTTCCGAATGCCAAATTGTCTGTTGAGATTTGCGTTCGTAATGCTCTTCTGCCCAAAGCAGTTGAAACACTTTCTCTCTCCGTTCTCCTCCTCACCCCTTCTCTACTTTCACGACCGGTATTTGAAGGATTGTCTGTTTGTGTTAGGCTAAAAACTGAATGAGGAGTCAAATTTGGCTCATTTAGAACATGGTTGTTTGTTGATTGATTCTGTTGATCAATTTCATGCATCTTGGCGAGAAGATGCTCTCTTTTGCGCCGTGCTTCCTCTGATGTTTGCTGATTGGTCATAGCCTCCTGGTTCCACCTCTGAACTTCCTCCTGTACATGACCAGGCCTTGCACTTTTCTCCTCCTTCTGGTCCATGGGACTTGCTATATTCCCATTCAGTTCCTTTTCCCACTCTGTGATGACAAGAAAAACATTACAGTATATTCAGTAAGTAATGATATATATTTGTTACACTAGCAGCTTGTCTTACTGTCATTTAATGTTTTTATAGACTCCTTGTCTACTTTAGAATCATGAATCAATTGCAGCGGTTTGTGATTTTCCTCATGATCTTGAGCCTTTTCTTTTTGCACCATCTGTCCTTGGTTTGCCTGTTGGTGTTGATTTTCAAGATCTTTGTTAAGCTCCTATAGAAAAAACAACAATGTTGGAAAACGACATAAAAACCCAAGAAATTACTGTGGTTATATAAAAAGGAGCATTAAATTCCAGCTTACCTTGAGTGACAAATACTCATCATATTCATTGGCATCAGTGATGGCGGGAGGAGGTGTAGGGAAATCCACAGCAGAAACTATATCTTCAGTTTGAACTGCCACTGTAGTCATCCTACTGAAAACTACATGTAGGGATGCATAAAACAACATTAAAAACAACGTTAAAAACATCTTCTAAAGCTCTTCCAAATACAAACAAATGTTTGATAGACTTACGTGTCCGTTTGGTACCGCTCTGAGGATCTTTCTTTTGTGAGAGTTTTGACATACGATTAGCATAAATGTTCTTAGTATCAAGTTCTCTCTCTTTCTCCTGATAAAAACAAAACAAAATTGTAAGAAAAGGTATTGTGGGCCAAGGGTAAAAAATCTTATAACGGAGATCGTTTTGCCTTGAGTTTGAGGGACAGTCGCTCCATCTCTTCTTGAAGAATCCTGGCCTCTTCCTGAGTAGTGATGGTCTTTTTTTTCTCTGACACGAGTTGCCTTTGGAAGCTGCTGGTACTCAGCTCTATATTGCGCTCCAGATCCTTCAATTACACATTCATCCAGTCATGCATTTATCAAAAACTATTTGAACAATCAGTAAATGAAAAATATAGAGGGAATGTATGAAATAAATTAAAAATAAATGTTACTTTTATTTTGCGTTCAGCCTCCTGCCTTAATCCTTTCTCCTCATTAAGTTTGTGAGTGAGATCATCCCTCTGCCCCAGATCACGCTGGTCGACCAATTTTTTCAGTCGTGCTACAGTGGCTTGACTCCTCTGCAGCTGCTCCTCGCTTTCTTTCAGCCGCCGCTCTGCTGTTCGCTCACGCTCCTGAGTGCGCCTGAGCCGCTCACGCAGCACATGCGTCTCATTGGAGTGCCGCGAAATAAGCTGGGAAATCTCACTTTCTGTGTCATCATAACGGTGTAAAGCTTTCTCTTGTCGTACCTGAAGCTACAAAGTACAACATTTCATTAAAACATTCCAAATGACAGTACGAAAATAATGGGAAGACTCGTTTGGTACCTGTCTGAGTACACGATTTTCTTTCTCCAATTCATTTGTGCGTTGCTGAAGCTCGGCAAGAGCGTTACGTAGATCATTAATTTTTAAAAGACGAGCTGAAAGCATTCGTTTAGTAACGAGGTCCAGGTCTTTGGAAGGAGAGGTCTCTTTACTGCTTGAGTGTGCCCCTCTGCGGAGCTGCTGGGACACATACCGTCTATCAACCCGCTGTGGCCGAGGAGCTCCTCTGCGCCCTGCACACCCTGAGACACAGACACAATCAGTGATTTTAATACAACTACTTTGTTTAAATTAGAATCTGTTTTAAGAGCATGTTATGTTGACCCAAACAAAATTGTTCAAATAGGTTTTCACAACAACACAAAAATAAGCACTTGTAAGTACTTTTATAGAAGCTAGCACTTGGGAAGGGCAATTTAATGACATTACAATTCCATAACTTGACATACCCATCTTGTAGGGAGGACTACTCGAAACCCTCTTGGTTTGCCCTCGTCTTTGTGAAGGTGGGGATGGGGAGCGGGACCGTGAGTATGGTGACAGAGAGCGCTCTGAAGGAGACTCATAGTCGTCTGAGTAATAAGACCTTTTACTTTTTCTATCCTCTCCATCCGATATTTGGTCCCGGTCGGGGTCTGAATGGTAAATCCTAGTTTGTGATCTGCTGTCTGCGTCCCGTTTTTCTTCTTCTTCATTTCGTAGTTTGTAATTTTTTTCAGATTGTGAATCCTTATCCTTTTTGCTACTCTGTGCAGATTGGCAGCTCACCACATCCCTGTTGTCTTCATATGGATCAGGCCAGTTTTCAGACTCCATGTTATAACTGGACACAAAGACAAAGAAAGAAGAGAATTACATTTTATAACAAATTATAGAATCAAACAACCTTTCCAGCTTACTCCAGTAGTCTCTAAAATCATCTCATAGTTAAACAGTAGTGGAAACTAGTGCGTGAAGTAATGGTTTCATCCTTATTTTATGTGTCTCTTCGGTACCAAGTAATCATTTATTAGGTCGAATTTTCCATGAGGCTCCATTATACTGTATCATTTATTATTGCACATGATCTCATCAAGACAAACCCTTGTAGTCTGCCCCCAAGTGTTCCAAGAACAGCAGAAGACACTGATGGACATAATGTTAAATGTTAATTATTACTTTTTTATATACTCTAACTTTATTTATAATTAGATTCATTAACTGGTATGTAAAACTGCAAATCCTCAAACGAATATAATAACCAGCTCTCTGTCATCATCTGAGGGTCTAAAATGTTGCTTCTTTGAGAAGAACAGCAACTCAGCATCCCTTCTGCATGCCATTTAACAGGATTAAAGTAGACCGTCTGTTTTTGACAGGTCTACTCTACACAATGCATTGTTTACCGTGGAGTACGTCTCGGGATATGCTAGTAACAGACACACGAAGAAATAACCAAGACAGCATTATGATAATGACACGACTGTTAAAAGTGTAAGGTTAATTACAGTCAATGCAAAGCTTTAGCTACAATAGCAGCCGAAAAATCTCTCTAGAGCCGCTTTTCTATCGACAACAGGTGGTCGAGGGTTTTTAAAATCCTAAAGAACATTGTTCAGCAAACAAAACAAAAACACAGTGTCATTTTTTCGATATCTCTTGAAGCACATTCCCAAATTTAATTTTGCTTTTTTTTTTTTAGCTAGTTTATATTGGTTACAATAAGCTACACAGCTAGCATAACAAAAAACATAGCTTTGGCGCTACCTCATGGAAAGATGTCATAATCATTGAGAACAGGAGCCAAATGGCTCTTCTAGCAGCACCAGGTAGTCCTTGGCAGATCGATAACGACACCTTTATGATATGTATTTTAAGTTTTAAGCGCACGGCACGCCTTGAGTCCGAATCTCTCTCTTCTTACTGACGCTGTACCATGGCAACCAGAGCGGCCGCGATGGACGATACCAAGTATCTATTATGTGCAAATCTTCGTCTTACACTCCACGCAGATGTGGTGATTATCACTGTACATTTTAATGCATATAATAAGTCATTCGATGTGTTTTAACAGTTGCAATAAATACATATTAATTATACAAAAGTTGAAACTACCACAATGTCCTCTCCCTGCTTTTCTATTCTTAGCCACAGAGGGGCGCTGTTACTTTGCTCTTTGATGTAGCGTGAGCGTGAGGGAGCGTGATCTTTATCTTGGCCGTGGTTCGGTTTGTTTTCAGACTGTCCAATATTTAATGATGAATAAAAGTGTAAACTTTAAGTTCCATAATAACGAATAATTTCCACAACATAGCAGTAAATAAATACATAATTAAATAATTAAATAAATAATTAAATAAATAAAGAATATGAAGAAGTACAGGGAGCTGAACAGTTCAAAGTCGCTGGCATTTACAAGGAATGTGTTTGTTGTTGATGCGAGCAGGGTTTCTTTTATTTCGAAACGACTCAACCGGAAGTTGGGTGTTACCTCTGTGTTGGGTTAATCGGGCTTCAATTTAAATATCCGAGTCGAGATCATGCGCCTGTTGAACACTGGCAGAGGTTTTAACTATTTTGACATCGGAATATTGCGCTCTGACACTTTTGAATAAAATGGTTATCAAGGTTTACATCGCCTCTTCAACTGGCTCTATCGCGGTAAGTAACAAACTATGCGTCCAAGCCATAGACATAATAATAATAGTTCAAGCTTGACAGTCATGCAAAAGTGGCTGAAAAACACCGTTTTTTTGTGTTGTTTTTGTTTTTTTAAGTTAACATTTTAGTGTGTCTGTATTAAAGTATGTAAAAGAATTATATGTTTTACTGATATGGAAATGCACGTCAGTCTCAGCTTTGATCTTTGAAGCATAAATCATCAATCATCTTAAATCATTTTGGAAAAACAAAATTCAGAAAGCATTTGAGGCATTTTGCAAGATAAGATTTATCTCCACAGAATGCACCAGTTGACATTTAAGGGTTGCCTTCTTTATAGTTTGTAAAATAATCGTTGTTTGTGACAAAAAAGATGGTGTCTAAGGATAATACAGAGAGCAGATCTGCATTGTGTGTGTACTAAAATGGTTATCACTCTGGAGCAAATACCTAAAGTCTTAGGTAATGGTAGAAATGAGTAATTTATTTATGTTATGATTCTTTCTGGAATGTGCACATTTCTCATTAGTCACAGGTTATTTTTAATCTCATGGTACATTACATTTTACCACTTGCAAAGCTGACCATTGCCTGTGCTTCTGCCTCATGTGAATGTAATCGAATTGCTTTAAAATTGGGTTAAAGTGATTGAATGAAGAGGTGACTGAATGGGGTTTCGTGGAAGGCATAGATGGGAAGCACAGTGGACAATTGACTATATAGCACTGAAATGAGCTGCTTGAAACAAAAGATTAGTGGGGCAGAAATAACTGGACCAATGAGATGTAAAAGCCCTTGTCTTTTATCTGTGACCAGTGAGTTATGGGTCACTGCAGGCCAACGGTAATTATATATTTGTTGAAACAATAATGTGCATGCATTCAAAATCAATAATACACTTGATGATTTTTGAGTACATAAAATAATTCATTGTCTTGGTGTCATTAGATTCATAATTTCATGAAATCAATACTGTTATGGACATTTTAAAAAATTCTTATCATGTTTCTTGGAAAAACTAATGTCACCCTTAGTGGAGGATTAGTTTTGCTTTGGACGTCCACCAGTTAATCCCTACAATTTAGAATGATGCATTTATTGTGTGTGTTTTTGGTTTGTGAGTCTGTGTAATCCTGTATATCCATGCTATGATCCACACTGTCACTCACTCTCACTAAGGGGCATCTCTTTCATTATTTAAACCTTTACTCCTTCTCTTTCATTTAGGAACAGTCAGAAGTAATAAGAGTCCTCGGTTTAGGGCATAGTTTATAATGTTATTTGGTCAATCAATGTGATTTACTGCACGTCTAAACAACCCTGCATTGTTCTAAGTCTAACAATAGTGTCATTGTGCTGCCCTTCATCACTTTGTTTAGCATACAGACGCTTCAATTTTGTTTTCATCGTAGGAACAAACTAGGTGGAAAAATATGGGCTCAAACCAACACGAAGGTCTGCGTTAGTATGGAGAAGAGAGACTTTGAATGACTGTTCTTTATCATAAACAGTATTCCAATAGTCGATGCAACATTACTAAAATTGACTGTATTTGAGACAATGGTAACAAACATCCTGCTTGTTTTCCATTACATCTGGTCCATGGGAGTTTTTTTCTCTTCTATAATTAACTTTTTTTGACTTCTACAAAGTTCACAGGCTGCATTCTGTGAGAATCCCATTGGGAGCTGCAGTGACTATGGCGCTGGGAATGCTGGGAGTGCTTTATTTTTTTTCAAGGATGCAATTTCTTTTTAATATGATGCTTTATGCACCTGTGACAGCCATCTGTTGAATCAATGCTAATATGTTGTGATGGTCATATTTCCATTACAGTAAATCAGAAAACGCTTATTTTATTTACCGAGCTGTTTTTTTTCCCAAGCTTTTCTGAAAAAACTGTAGTATTGACTAACGATAAAGCAATAATTTTAGTTGAAAGATTAAAATGGCCAGTAACATCAACAAACAAAACCAAAGTATTTTTTTGTATTTAGTACAATGCGTGCACATTAGAGGTAATGAAATGGATGCACCAGTTTTTGCAACCACATCGAAACTGCCCTTTTCATGGGTGGAATTTTTAAATGGCAAAGACAACAATACAATGGTCTTTTGCGCCAAGCCTAACTTTATCTTGATTATAAAACAGAAATCCCAAATTTAATCTAATCACAATTTGCAATGCAATTTTACATTTTTCCAAAATTGTATTGTGAAATGGTAAAGAAAAGTAGCAGCTGTAGGGATCAAATGAATATGCCAGCTTTATGTCCTTCTGTCTTCAGATTAAAAAACATCAGCAGGACGTGGTAGGCTTTCTCGAGGCCAATCGGATCAACTTCAAGGAGGTAGACATCACAATGTTGGAGGACGAGAGACTGTGGATGTACAACAACATTCCCAAAGACAGGCAGCCGGACAAGGGAAGACCAGTGCCTCCACAAATCTTTAATGACGATCAGTACTGTGGGGTAAGACTGTTTTTCATCTATCTATTGTACTGAATAGGTCTAGGAGGTGATTATATTGTGTAGTAATTGGCCTCAAATGGCCTTTTGTCACACGCCCATGCAATTCAACATGGTACCAGCAGGTGGCTACAACATAAACATAAATAAAGCACTTGATTTTTCTTTCAGTACAGCCCTCATATTACAAGCCATCTCCAGCTGGGCATTACAGAAAATCTACAAATGAAACAATAAAGTAGACACATGACTGAACAGAAGAGAACAGAGTTTATTCATTATATTTTAGACAATTATTTTGGTATCACCTCCTAACTCTTTTGTTATTTTTTATGTGACTGACGATTGTGGATCCAAAATAACAATACACCTAAACAAACAAATGCTTTTAACTCGCTTAACGGGAGGCTTTGATATGAACAATATGCGCTTGTGTGATGGAGGAGAAAGAAGTTACATTGGCACAAGTGTATAAACCATGATAAAACACCTGATCCTGGCACTGCTATCCTACACTGATTACAGCTGTATGAAATAAAGAGGTACATGTTTGGACAGGCCTCAGATATGCGTCAGTCAGATTGCCTGCTCCACTGTAATCCCGATGTAATCCAGTTTCATGAACGCGCGCATAATCTACTCTGCCAGTTGTCACTCTCTCTGGCCAAGGTAAACCAATGTCATTGCCAGTGGATAAAGCCTGGCAGGACAACCCCCCCAGGGCCGTCTATTCAGTGTGAATCTTGAGCATTATGTAATCGTCATCATGTGTTTTTCTGCAGGATTATGAAGACTTTTTCCAGTCCAAGGAAAATAACACAGTGTTTACATTTTTGGGCATCAAGCCACAACCCTCAATAAAAGTAAGGTCATGAATATTGTGTCGGACATAAATATCTTAAGATGTATTTGTGTAGTACTGAACATGCTTGCTTCATATTTGGATTCACTGATCTTTGTGTGAAATCTTTAAAAAAAAACTTTTGCATATCATATGTCCAAGTCATGCTGCATTATAACATATACATGTTCTTTCCCCCAGTCTTGAAACAATCATCTGACTTTTCTGAGACTTAAAGAAGCCAAGGACCCTCCTTGTGTCCCATCAGTGTTTCATACATCTCCCTCATCCTCCTCCTGTGCACAAAATGCCAAAACACCCTGCGACACTGGACTTCGTCTTCTCCCCAGAGTGCCATGGGTCTGTGCTTTTGTGTCTTTTTAACTATTGCTCCTCAGCCGTAGCATAAGACCAATATGGTGCATCTCCGTAAAGGTTCTCCTGATTTTCGCCTGTAATGCGAATGTGCACAATCAGAGGATGTCAATGAGGGCTGCGCTGAATCAACAAAATGCTGTGTCTTTACGATAAGTTCCAATGCCTGTCTTTGTTATTGTAAAACATAAATGTAGTCAAGCTATTACCACCAGGTTGCACGCTTCCTGTCACACTATTTTAAACTGCCTCTCAGTTTGTAATTAGAAACACTGTATAGTATAACTTATAACACTTGACTTGTTCCTTCAGACACGACTAACCACTTAATGATTGCACTTTATCGTTTGCACTTTGTTTTTGTTTGTAATTTCCAACAATAAAAATTAAGTGCTATTTGGCTTGTTTGCTCTGTTCTTTTTCAACTGCCACATGTTGAGACTGTCATTTTTTTTTTAATGGAAAAAAGAAAAAAAACTACTTAATTGTGATTATTATTTTTTCCACTGCTGAGTCCGCTGACGTGTTGTCACCAGTCTGTCCTGATTTGGACTGAAGTGGAAGGCACAAAATCAATAATACTGTTGACCAGGCCACCATTTTTGCCGGAATGATCTGCAATATTTAGACTGTCAGTATCCCGCTTTAAAATCAACCTCTTCCAGTAAAACGTGTGTATCACAGGCCGGGGGACGGCTTGTTGCACCTTATGAAATCTGGACATTAGCATCTGAAAACTATTGGATCTTATTGGGCCTGCGTAAGAATATCCTTTCATCTGCTGTTTTAATGATTGATCAGAAAGTCAACATGTGTCCAGACTGTTGCCTATTTCTCAGCACTCGGCTTCCTTTGAACATGGCTCTTCAGCTTTGAAATTATTTAGTTTGAGAGTAATTATTCAAAGTTATGAAGTTGTAAGATTGTTGCTCCATAATTGAGACAAAGGAACAGGGAAGAGGCTGTTGTTGATCCTTGTTGGTTGGAAGTTACAACATGATCCCCTCTCCGCCTGAAAAGAGCATGTTTTGTTGGTTAATTGGTGAGTTTCTATTTTCCTACTTTTAGAGAAATGTCAGGAGCAGAGTAGCCTGGATACTTTTAAAAAACTGTGTTACTATTATTCATTGAACTTATATTTATCTTGCCTTTCTCATTCATTATCTTCTAGTTATGGGAGGATTTATTTTTAAAACTTGCAACAATAATCATGCATAATGCTTGAGCTGGCTTTGGGGTTTGGACTAATTAATTTTATTTCAGGTTTCCTTAGTCTTCTGCTAATAACAGGTCAGTAGTGTTTTCTGTGAGCTATTTTCATTATTCCAACGAAATTTTAACCAATTTTAATGTTTTCAGAGTGTGCCAAAATCCGCCTGGTGGGCCCCTCGAGGTGCTCCGGCAGAGTGGAGGTGTACCATCAGGACTCTTGGGGAACCGTGTGTGACGACAACTGGAACCTGCTCAATGCAGAGGTGGCCTGTCGGGAGCTGAGCTGTGGAACGGTGCTGGAGGCCAAGCACGGGGCCTTCTTTGGGCAGGGCAAAGACCAGATCTGGCTGGATGATGTTCACTGCACGGGTCAGGAGTCTTCAATCTTCAAGTGTCCACATAACCCCTTTGGACAGAACAACTGTGCCCATGGAGAGGACGCTGGAATCGTCTGTTCAGGTATTTTATCCAGGAGGATGGTGAGTGGTTTCAGCAGGTTTTCAGACTTGTTTTAGTCATTTTAATTCTATCATGTGGCTGTGGTTCTCCACAAACCAGAGCTCACTTTGGAAGTAAATATATGTGCCAATAGAAAGTTAATTTTTTTGTGTCTGTGTTGACATTCAGTTGATCTATAAAGAACTAGTATTGCATCATCTGTTGCTCACGTTCAGTTCTGAAGGTTTTATGATAAACAGTAGTGAGGCATGACCTACACTGGCTCTGTCTGTGTCACTTTAGTCAAAGTAAATATTAACTCAATACTTGTGACCTCTGAACTTTGAAATAGTTGCAATTTGTCTGTATTTTTTCATCATTATTATATCTTTACCAGGCACTGACATGCAAAAGTCGTCTTTGTGGATGATAAAAACTGTATAAGCGGCCAGTCGTAGATGTGGAAGTTGTGTCTCCATTGTGTTATTGAGCACTATACCATTGTCATGACTTGAAGTCATTGGTGTGGTCTATCCATCAACTAACTTACTGCTTTATTTTATTTACAGATTATTTGCGAATGGTGAATGGGAGTAACCACTGTAGTGGCCGAGTGGAAATATTCCGTAACGGTCACTGGAAGAGGATATGTACAACAGACTGGGGAGAGAAGGAGGCGAGTCTCATCTGCAAGGAGATGCACTGCGGTCCTCCAGATCTTCAGCAGTTGGGCAAGTTTCTGTTTGGAGCAGCGCCAATAGCGGGCGGAGTCAAAACCAGCTGTGTAGGAAATGAGACCTCTCTGTCTAAGTGCAGTCATCAGGAACTCCAGGAAAGCTGCGTTGATGCGACTGTTGTCTGTTCAAGTAAGTCATATATCTGCACTCATTGATGAGCAGGTATCCAATAGGGCTGCACAATATGACAAGTCTTGAATATTATTTTTGAAACCATTTCAACTGAGTGTGTTTCATTGAACAAAAAACAAAAATTAAAAGCCCTTTTTTCTTTTCTTAAATTGTGTTAAACTGTGTGGCAAAACACTGCAGCGTCATGGGTTCAAGTCCCAGCTGTTTGCCTCTCCCCGCTCTTCACCCCCTTCACCTGAACTGTCCTGTCAGATAGAGCCTACAGGTTAATGATCCAGAAAAAGCAACAACAAAAACTAAGCCAAGGCGAAAATTTAAGTAAATTATTAGATGCAGGAATAAAACTGAACTATATTTTTAAAGTTACCTTGCATTTATTTTAGGCTGTGATGTGGATATTGCTACATCTTACTGTATATATTGCTATAACCACAATTTGCCGATAAATTGTACTTTGTGATGGCACATTACATGTTATGTTGAATTGCATTACTTTATTTGATTACAGATGATAAACCAGTGCGGTTGGTCAATGGAACTAAGTGTTCGGGGCGAGTGGAGATCTACCATGCTGGACAGTGGGGAACTATTTGTGATGACCACTGGGGCATGCAGGAGGCCAATGTCGCCTGTCGGGAGTTGGACTGTGGAACCGCGGTGGGTGTCAAATACAAAGCGTTTTATGGCATGGGCACGGATCAGGTTTGGATGGACGATATAGATTGCACTGGAAAGGAGAATGCTCTGGCTGAGTGTGGACACAGGGGCTTTGGAGAAAATGACTGCGACCACGATGAAGACGCTGGCCTAGTGTGCTCAGGTAGGCACACTTTGAGCTCAGGAGACAAGTACTTACCTAGTATTTACTGCTACATTGTTGTTCTAATTACTGCCACGCACACAGCATATTTGATTTTCTCTTGTATCAGAGCTTATTGTAAACCCTGCCTTTCTCTTCTAGAGTCAGTCAGGCTGGTCAATGGTACGGACCGCTGTTCCGGCAGATTGGAGGTTCGCCATAACGGCCAGTGGGGAAAGCTCTGTAACAGTAACTGGGATCTGGCTCAAGCAAAGATCGTGTGTAGAGAACTTGACTGTGGAGCCCCTAAACAGGCCCACGAGGCCTTGAACTTTGGTGACAGCGGAGAACAAAGAGGGTACACGGCAAGCTGTTCTGGAAGTGTGGATTCAATTGTTCAGTGTAGAATACAAGAGAGCACAAGAGTGTGTGATGGAGTTTTTCTGTCATGTGCAGGTAAGAATAAACCAATATATTATATTTTCATGTTGTTTATTTTGATTTAGTTTATGATAAGTGATTTGGAGAAAAGCAACAATTGTATTACATTGTGTGTTTTCTTTGCTATTATCGACACACCTGTCTATTTTTGAAGGTGTGCAGGCCATGAGACTGGTTAACGGCACTGACCGGTGTTCTGGCAGAGTAGAGATCTTTCATGACGGCCTGTGGGGGACGGTGTGCGATGACAACTGGGACATCCTCGATGGTGAGGTGGTGTGCCGCTCCATGGACTGCGGCTCTCCTCAGAGGGTCACGAGCAGCGCCTTCTTCGGTGAGGGGGATGGGCACATTTGGCTCGACGATCTCGTCTGTTTGGGGAACGAGACTTCTCTTGTGCACTGCATTCACCCCTCCTTTGGGGAAAACAACTGCGGCCATGGGGAGGATGCTGGTGTAGTCTGCTCATGTGAGTCTGTGATGTTTGAACATATTAGCTCCTCTAAGTAGGTCCTATGTCAGTTAATGAAGTTAATACAATATTAAACTACAAATGCATCTACTTAGTGTTTCAGTATTTTATTTTATTTTTCAGCAAATCTCAGACTGATCAATGGAAGTGACTTTTGCTCTGGCCGTGTGGAGGTGTACCACAATGGAATGTGGGCCCCTGCTGTGACGGTGAGCTTTGGGATGAACGAAGCGTCTGTGGTTTGCCGAGAGATGAACTGTGGGGACGCGGTGTCAGTGTCCGGGTCGGCTTTACAAACTGAGCTGCTGGGAGGTTGCAAAGTCAGCTGTGCTGGGAGCGAGAGCTCTGTCACCCAGTGCACACTCCGAGAATACACTAGGACAGGCAGCGCCCCTCTTGGTCAGGCTTCTATTGTATGTACAGGTAAGGTTCTGTCAACTGAATGTACATTGAAAGGTCAAGCCTTAAACATACTGTAGAGAGGTGATACAGTAGAGTGATATCTTTTAAGAAATGCATGTTTGAAATTGTACACCTCATGATATCTAAATCTACATGCAAATAGCTAATCAGCAAATCCCACAGCAGTTACTCAATGCATTTGTGGAAATCACATACACATTGACAGTTACAGGTATAACATGCATTTATATAATAATAATAATGTCTAAAATAAGGCCGCAATAAACTTAATTTCTATGATCTAGATACTAGCAACCAAAATCCAAGTAGCTGTCCCCAAGTAGGTCCAAGTGAGCCTAAACTCTTACGCTGATCCAAATGAGTGCTAGACTAGTGCAGGCCTTCATCAGTTAATACTCAGTGCCATTCAAAATGTTGTGTTTGCATCCCCAACATGCAGTTTAGAACAACCCGATTGAGATGTGACTGTATACCTTTTTGAACCAGTAAGAGCTCATGCTCCATACCCTACTTTTAATCCACGACAATATTTTGAACATCTATCACTTTCAGGCAATGTAAAACTGGTGGATGGACCCAATCGCTGCGCTGGTAGAGTTGAGATCTACAACAAAGGCCAGTGGGGAAATGTGTGTGGGGAGACGTGGGACCTGAATGATGCGGGAGTGGTGTGCCGGCAGCTGAAGTGTGGGAAACAGCACAAGCTCAGCACTGCTTCAGACTACGGCCACGGCTCTGGACAGGTCTGGGTGGATCAGATCGAGTGCAACGGGCACGAGTCGGCCATATCACAATGTTCACAGCAAAAATTTGCAGACCGAACCTGCAATATCACATCACTTGCAGGAGTTATCTGTTCAGGTAAATGTGGACCCAGCAGATGACGTTGTAAAGCATTTCTCTCTTTATTTACGTATTTAATTTGTGCAGTTTGCCATTTAAGTGTACAGTATTTTATAATTTATGTATTTTTGTTTATTTCCTTGGCAGTCTTTCGGCTATTTAAGGCTATTGACTATTTAAGGAGTAAAAAGGCAAGACAATATGGTTAAAATGTAGTTTTTAAATTCTAGCCATATGTCTATCAATATGACTGATTATAATGAAATAAATACCCGATATGAAGATGTGACAATCCCTTTATTCTAGAACATTATGCATGCTGCACTGGCTTAAAGATCTAACAGTAGCCTCTCATGTCAATTATGTCTACATTTAACTTTTGTTGCTTTTACAGACAGTTTGAACGTTCGTTTGTCAGAGGGCACCGACTTGTGCTCTGGCAGAGTGGAGGTGCTCTCAGGAAATGTTTGGGCGACAGTTTGTGATGAGAACTGGACGCTGGAGAAGGCGGAGGTGGTGTGTGATGTAATTGAGTGCGGACACGCTGTGAACGCTCCTGGTGGGGCCCACTTCAATCAGGGAACAGGGCCAGTAAAAGATGCCAGCAATTCATGTTTTTCAAACAAGACAACTTTCCAGCATTGTGTTCCTAACGGCTTTGATACATCTGCATGTGGACATGAGAAGGATGCTGGAGTGGTTTGTGCAGGTAGGTTTCATTTGCATTGTGGAGTGAGGAGTGACATTTTTGTGCAAGACTAAGTTACATCCAAGAAAATATTGGCTCAATCCGTTCGCAGTGGAATCTTCTCAACCTCAATTTGGAATTGTTTAAAAAAAACAAAAACACAAAGTCCTTTCTTACGCATAATGATCAGGAAAGTGTAAACAAATATTATTATTACTGGAAAAAGAAGTACTAGGTACTCCAGTCCTTGGATTTTACTGCTGGAGGAGGTGTGGCCAAAACCTTTTCTTCATGGGCCAAAATGGAGATACTGTATATGAGTGGGGTCAAGTGTCAAGGGCTAAAAAACTAAACTACTTTTGCATCTTTCCAACCAGGACAGTCCTAGCCTGGACAGTCTATTTAGTGCCCAATTTAATAAAAGTAGATACAATTACAAATATCAGCGCCCCCTTCTGGGCCAAATCAACCCCCTTGAAGGGCCTGGTTTCAGTACCCCTGTTCTAGAACAAAAATATTTATCATTTATTTTGCAGCATCTGTTCGTGTTGTGGGAGGCTCCAACTCCTGCTCTGGTCGAGTGGAGCTCTTTTACAAAGGCCAGTGGGGAACAGTGTGCGATGATGACTGGTCAATATATAATGCCAGAGTGGTGTGCCGACAGTTGGGCTGTGGCCAGGAACTCTCTGCTCCCACTAGTGCCCACTTCGGGAGAGGCGAAGGTCCTATATGGTTGGACAATGTGGAGTGTGACGGGGATGAGCTGGCTCTGACACAGTGTAGACACCCAGATTATGGAGTCAACAACTGCGGCCACGGTGAAGATGCAAGTGTTATCTGTTTAGGTGAGGTGCTTCAGCCAATTTATTGACTTCTTTTTTTTTTTTTTGGATGGATGGATGGATGGATGAATATTCATGGTTAAGAAATAGGAGGTTAAATGTATTTAGTAGATACCCTGAGTAATATAGTGGAAATGTAATTTTGCGATAAGTTTAGGTTGCACATACAGTGATAACATGGTAATAAGATGGAAGTAGCATGACAAATAGGGTTTCATCTGGCAAGAAATTAAGAAAAAAATGTGTGTGATGTTGTATTTTACAGTCTTTACACTGGGATAGGGTTAAGAAAGGACTGTGATTAATCATATTACAATGAAATAAAATAGTGCTGTATTCTGGGTATTTATCACGCATCAATGATACAGAAAAAAACATAGTCCCAATATTAGAAAATACCAAATCCATATAATACATGCATAATTAAGTCAGTTTAATTTATATGAGCATATATTGAAATACCGATTGATTGGCTTTGTGAGAATATTGAATGGAAAGATTACATTCATTGTATATTTATATTTTATGAACCTCACTTGCTTGATAGCTTTGTTCTTAGTGTTGTGCAAATGAAACATATTAGTTGTCTTTCCAGGTGCGCTCCATAAACCCCAGTTAACCGTGAGTCCTGGTGCTGAGGTGAACTGGGGCGAGCGAGTGGAGATCACGTGTACCATAGTCACCGAACAACTGGGTGGAACCTTTGTGTTGACCAACAGCCAAGGATCCCTGAAGATGGAGAAGTTTTCCGAAAATGAAGCTGCAACCTTCATCCTTCCCAAAGTGGACTTCAACCAAAAGGGCTCGTACTTCTGTGAATTTAAGAAGAAAATTCAAAATCAAGTTTTTAGTTTCCCTCAGTCAAATATCATAGATTTGAGCATCAGAGGTAAAAAAAAAAAAAACATACTCATGATATATTAATCCCAGTGTGACTGCATATAAAATAACTAGCTGTTTTGTCACATAGTGAAATTGGAGAAACCCAGCATCACCTTGACCTCACCGCATGCAATGTTGATCTACAGCCCTGACAAGTTATCCGTCAAAAGAGGGGACAGTTTTTTCATCAGCTGCTCTGTTCATTCAGCATATCCCGGAGGTTACTTCTTCCTCAACAAATCTGACAGCACCAGAAGTGAACCCAAAGCAGCGTTTGGCCACTCTGTATTTTACATGGCCGACTTTGAATTCCCCTCTATAGACTATGAACACCAAGGACTGTATAGTTGTGTGTATGGCATGAATATCTCGTCCCAAGCCTTCTGTTCAGAATCATCCAAAACTATTCGTCTCACTGTTGTTGGTGAGTGCTCAGGACGTATAGATATTCACATTTTATTTGATCATGTAGTTACGACTATCTGTTTTGACAGATGCATCCTCGTCTTCCACTGTTTCTGGAATTGTTGCTGGTGTAGTTGTCTTGGTGCTGGGGCTAATCACTGGTTATGTGCTCTGGAGGAGGAGAAGATGGGCTGCCGGTAAGTGACATTATTGTATCACATCATCATCAAAAAGCATACTATGCACTCATATAGAACCACATTTTTTCAGATTTAGCCAAGTGTTGCTGTGGCCTAAACTTGAGAGCATAGGCCACTGTGCAGCCCAGATTGTTTAGACCTGGTATTGGCATCATCAGATGTAGTTTTGAGAACCACTAATACAAATACATCTACTTAACATGATAAGAGCCTTATTGACATTATAGCGCCATTAGCAGAGGTGGGTGGAGTAGCCAAAATATTTGCTCAAGTAAGAGTAGCATTACTTTGGAATCATTTTACTGAAGTAGAAGTATAAAGTAGTGACCAAAATAATTACTCAAGAGTAAAAAAAGTACCTGAGGAAAATGCAACTTGAGTACTGTAAAAGTAAAAGCGTAAGAGCGTAAAAGTCTGATTCAGTAGTGACATATGACATTATGAAACACCAAAGTACAACTAAAAAATATGATACAAGTAAGTACTACCCACCTCAGGCAAATAGACTATCCATCTTCCATCACAAGGTAAACAGTGAGTAGAAAGTGTTTCTACAAAAAGGTGCATCAGTCTGTTACTGCATACTACTTGTGCCTGTCCCCGGGCCTGAATCAATGACAAGTTAATTTGTTGAACTTTCCAGAAACAATTGTTTAAATGTTTTCAGGTACCACAGTGACCTTCAGTAATCGGTTGGATGGAGCAGTACAACAAAACATGGATGACAGAAGAAACAGACCTGTAGAAGACAGGTATATTTGAAATCCTGTTGACATATTAATCAAATGTCATTTCACTAAACTAATGTATATAATGTTGTCAGCAGAGACCGCAGTTCTCAGGCCACTCGACGTGACTTCAATCGTGTTCTGGAGGAGAAGAATGCAGACGTGGACTTGGATAACACTATGGAGAGGGTCCCTGAAGATGAAGATCTAGCTGGGAAAGTGTGCTATGAGCTCGAGCCACTTGTGACTCCATGAATTTCGATTGTCCTTAAAGGAACGTCTGAAGAGCTGCATCATGTCAACAGAAACAGGTTTTTTGTAGTGTCCTCTATGTGAGCTCGTATATGTTCCTCTTTCTTAAAGCTACACAAACAACTACAAATGATCGCGCAAATACTATATTCTATATTCAGGAACAACTTACTGTGGATGATGATAGGCCAGGTCGTCATTGTAAGTGATAATTTGTTCTCAATTGACTTCGGTGGGGGGAAAAAAGAGTTAAAAGATATGATAATCTACTTAGAACAACAACTAATAGCCTAATGATTTGGAGATTATCTTCACTGAGAGCTACATTTAGGAAATTGTGGTGATGCATCTCAACATTTGTTTTGAGAGCCTCTTTTTATACAAAGTAGATATTCAGCTTGCAACCTAACTTACTGCATGTGCATAATGTATAATTTGAACGTTTGCTGACTTTTTGCAGGTCATGTAATAAGTGTTTAATGATACATATGTTTCATAAATACATTTGAAAACATCAGCACTGAGTCTTGTCTTTGTGTTGGTGCTTGTATGTACCTATGCTGTAGAGTCGCCACAAGATAGAGAAACAAGCTCCAACTGGAAATGCTGTCTGCTGGGGGGTGTGGTGTCCCAAGCAGCAAGTAACCATGCCCAAACCTGCTCACCTTGTCTGCCTCTGCCACAAAACACACACATACCATTTACTGCTCGTGTTCTAGACACCTCGGTCCTCTCTGCAAACTTCAAATTCTGATACTTTTGCTTCACTTAGACAAAATATGGGTGTTCAACTGTATGTTTCCAACACCAGTGGAAATCGTGAGGTAAGATACAAGATTTTTTTATGAGTTAGGTGAATTTATCAACTATTATTTCTTAACCACCACAAAGAGACAAAATTAGTTGCTGACTGATGCTCTTGTCCAGATTAAGGAACGACAACAGAAGATCCGTATGGTTCTATCTTCCTTGAAAATTTCTGTCACGGAGATAGATGTTTCTGAGGAAGGTACTGATCACACAGCTGTAATGAGAAGGATTGCTAAAGATCCTAGAGCTTTGCCGCCTCAAATCTGCAATGGAGAGATCTACTGTGGAGTAAGTATTGACAGGGTATTTTAAAACGTAAAGAATAAAGAATGTACTCGGTGTTGAGATGGGCTGGGTATCAAAACATGCCCATGATCCAGTTCTTTAATTAATTTTCTGTGAGGCAAGTTGCAACGCATACAAATTATGACTCAAACAGACATAGGCTAAGAATCGATTCAAATCAGACAGTATCACTTAAAATAGCAAGTCCTAATAAAGTCCTACCCTTCCTTTCCTTTGTTTATGAAGCAAAACCAATTGCCAGAAAGGGCATGGCATACCTACCCAGTATTGTGAAAGTTTAGATGCCGTCTGCATCACTGCTCAGTATTGATTGCCTTAGAGGCTAAACCCTTCTTGGTCAAGATGAGCAAGGAACCTATTCACATTGTCTCAGTATAAAAACAACAACACACTGCTTAAAACCTTATTTATTTATTCTTTCTACTTTTGTATTCATGTCTTTTTTCTGTTTTGTAGGACTTTGAGGCGTTTCAGATAGCAGTTGAAGCTGAA